>NC_086211.1:1996666-3345833 GCF_035770615.1 Melospiza melodia melodia
AAAGTTTGGGGTATTTTATCTAAATAAAAAGTGTAAATTACGTGGCAGAGCTCGCTTTGCTGTGCACACAGCCTGGGTGGTGTTAATTAAACCCTCAGCTGCTTTTTTTAGTGGAAGGAAGGCTGAGAAAACGAGCCTTAAATCAAGTCTACATTTAATTAAAGCCTCTCTTCCATTCAGATGCTCTCCCACTATGATAGTGGTGGTGCACTTGGAATGCTGAGCCAGGAGGAATCAACAAGGAAATTGGGTTTGCAGACACAAAATCAAGTTAAAAATGTGGGAATTTTCTAGGTTACATTACAAAACCAGCAGCTTGAGGTAAAACTCCAGATCTCTGCAGGGAAAGGAGGTTTTGTTTTTGGGATTTTAATCCCTCCTTGGAATTTCTTTGCCTCAGAACCAGTGTTTCAGGTGGTTTATTTGAATGTTTCATGGTTTCGATTGTACCAGATTCCTGTAGGAACCTCGGGCCAGCCCTTTGTCCCCATTCCTTCTCTCTCAAACAAACCTGGGATGGATCCCAAGAGTTTCTGTGGAGGGATGGGTAGCTGGCCCTGTGGGAATATGGATATTTAACAACTTCTGGGGTGACTTTTGTCCTCACACTCTTTTTCTCTGTCTCCCTGCAGGTGATAACCCTGGAAGGATGGGTGGACATCATGTATTACGTGATGGATGCACACTCTTTTTACAATTTTATATATTTTATATTACTTATCATAGTAAGTATGACTTGGCAGATTCTCTTATTCCTTTTCCTTGGGGGGTGAAGTTGTTCCCTGTTTTATTCCACAGGGAAGAACCAGGCAGGATTCAGGGCTTTCCCTCCCTCTTGCCTTTCCACTCTTGGTCTTGTCATCTGGATGTGTCTGTGCCCAAAAATCCAGGTTTTTCCTCCTCAGTGTGCCAGAGGGAGCCCCATTTCTTTGGAGAGCCCTCAAACCTTTGAATTTCACCTGGAACCCTTTAAATAATAATAATTCTCATAGCAGCAGTGCACCTCTCTGAGCTCTCACATTCCTAAAAACAAAATGTCACCCACTGGAGGTGCTGGGGTTTGTCTTCAGGAGCTGCCAGTCCATCTCCACAAGGTTCTGGTTTCCAAAGGGCACAACCTCCTCCAGGAAGTGGAAAATTGAAATATTGAAGGCAGGAGTGGAAGGTAGCACAAAGATTTTAGGCAGGACATGGGATGGAGGTGTTTAAAAGTGATTTTGTGACTGGCCAGTCCTTCCAGGTGACCCTGTCTTTGTCAGGGTGGGTTTGGAGGCCTTGGGAATCCCAACCAGTTCCCAGCAGCAGTGGAAACCTGGATGAGAGCAGGGTGAGAGTGCCCTGGAGAAGTCAGGGGTTCCTGAGCTGGAGCAATGGGCCATGAACAGAGATTCATGCTCCACTCCACTGAGCTGTTCTCTCCAAGTGGATCCATGTGGAAAAGGCAGAAGGTGACTCCTGCCCAAGTCACCTGGAGCTGGGAAAGGCACCTCTGCTGCTTCTGTGGCTGCATCCAGGCTGATATAGCAGCACCACAAACCATCTCCACTCGGCTCCCCTGAGCATTCACCAGACAATTCCAGGTTCAGTCCATCCCTGCCCTGAGGTCACTCCCTTTTCACCCCTCAGGCACCAATCCTCTGCTGGACGTTTCCCTCTGGCTGATTTAGGAACCAGAGTGGTGAGAAATACTTTGTGGGCTCCACAGCTGAGGGGAGGATGCAGCTTTAGGTCACATCTTGTCCTTGGGACTTGATTTTGAGAACTTGGTGTCCCCCAAGAGCAGATCAGCTCACCCAGGGACTGAATCAGCCCCTCTGGGGCACTGAGTGTCCTGGAGATGCTTTTCTGGGTCAGGGAGCCACAGGAGCACAAGATCACAGATCCTTGGGTCCTGACTGTACCCCCAAAATGATTTCACCCCACTCTTTTGGGGTGTGAAATGATTGAAGAAGAGAAGAGGATGTTTCAAACCAGCACCAACTGGACTTGAAATCATCTTTCCCTGCTGGCTGGCCAAATTTCAGGAAAAAGTTGTTCACTGTAAGTGACTGGGCCCTGGAATGTTCTGCCCAGGCAGGGGCTGGAGTCACCATCCTGGATGTGTTTAACAAGACCAGGAGGGGAAAATGTGGCACTCAGGGCCATGGTTTGGTTGATGAGGAGGTGTTGGGTCATAGGCTTGACTCGATGATCCCAAAGGTCTTTTCCAAGACCTTTGAGAATTCCAAGACCTTAGTGAATGTCCAAAGCAACGTTGTGCTGGGCACTGTGTGTGTTTCCTACACTTGTGTTAGCAAATGTCTGCTTGGAGGAGAGGAGAGTGGAGCTAAAATCATTGATCATGCTTCAGAGCAGTTTAGCAGCTAAGGCACACGTTGGCAGCACATTTGGCGAGCAGCCCCTGGGATTTGGCACGTTTGGAAATCCCAGGATTGCCAAGAACCACGTATGGTGGTGAGGAGCTTCCCTCACTCCATGCCACCCCTGCTTCTCAGGGCTTCTGCTGCTCAGCGTGATCCTGAGATAAGTTTGAAAGTCTCTTTTCCCAGGGCAGTGGTCAAAGAAGGAGTCAGAACTCTTCAGTTCTCGGTCTCAAGGTTGTTTATTGTTTCTTATCTATAAAATTCTTTCTCCTGTCCAGCCGAGGTCCACTCAGCAGGACAAACAGAGGCACTCTGGCCACCCCTGGGGGGTTGTTATCTTTTTATACTAAAAAAGTTTTTTCTTTTTATACTAAAAACTACAGTGTACAATTACTTTCCAATACCTATCACCTATGTTAGACAGTGAGCTTCTACTCTAAACCAATCCAAAAGTGCCAACATCACAGCAGAAGATGGAGGCCAAGAAGAAGAAGGAGAAAGGGCATGCCCAGATTCCTCCATCTTGTCCCCTGAACCCCCATTCTAAAAACCCCAAAAAATCTATTTTTCCACCTCGTGACAAACTAATTATTATTCTCCTTATACTTTTGTGGCTTGCAGATCCTCATGTAAGGTTGGTAACTTTTTCCATGCGTCATAATCAAAGTCACAGGTGCCTTGCTCTGTGCCAGGGTCTCTGAGCCCCCTGTCAGGGTCCTGGCAATCCAGGACAGCCTGAATTCCAACACCTGCTGACTCCTTGCCCTGTTCTCCCCACAGGTTGGCTCCTTCTTCATGATCAACCTGTGCCTGGTGGTGATTGCCACCCAATTCTCAGAGACCAAGCAGCGGGAGAACCAGCTGATGCAGGAGCAGCGGGCGCGCTACCTGTCCAATGACAGCACCATTGCCAGCTTCTCAGAGCCAGGGAGCTGCTACGAGGAACTGCTCAAGTACATCTGCCACATCTTCAGGAAGGTGAAGAGAAGAACCATCCGCCTCTACAACAACTGGCAGAGCAAACGCCGGAAAAAAGTCAACCCCAACAGCAGTGGCGGCAGCGGGCAGAGCCAGCGGAGCAGGAGGAGAATCACCTCCATCCACCACCTGATCCACCACCACCACCACCATCACCACCACCACTACCACATCAGCAACGGGAGCCCGCGGGGGCCTCGTGCCAACCCCGAGCTCTGCGAGCTGGAGCTGCAGGTGATGAAGCCGGGCCGGCAGCTGATGCTGCCGCCGCCCGCCTCGCCCAGGCCGCAGGGCCCCGCCGGCGCCGTGCACAGCATCTACCACGCCGACTGCCACGTGGAGGGGCCTCCCGGGGGCTGCAGGGCCGCCAGCAGCCCCGTGGGCACCAAACTGGCCGGGCTGGGCAGCCAGGGCAGCATGAACTACCCCACCATCCTGCCCTCGCCCGGCGGCAGGGCCGGCGTGGCGGCCTTGCCCAAAGGGAAGAAGAACGGGAATTCTCCGGCGGCCGTGGGGAACAGCCCCGGGAGTCTGGGCCTGGATTCGTATGGGAAGCTGCAGCAGCTGGTGGGAGAGCATGGTAAGGGCAACAGAGCTGGGGTTTGTCTGGGAGAAGGGCAAATGGCTCCAGAGTTGAGGTTTTAGTGTGTGGTGCTGAGGGTTGGGATGGTTGGGAGTGTGCTGTGGGACAGGCAAATCCTTGGATTTGCCGTCATGGATGGTGGAGGCCTCTTTGCTGTGGTTACAAAATCAGGGTTTGAGCTCTCGTGGACCTTGAGGCCTGTGGAGGCCTCTTTGCTGTGCTTACGACATCAGGGTTTGAGCTCTCGTGTGCTTTGTGATATCCTGGAGGTGCTCCCACTCTTCCCACCCAATCCCAGAGCTCTGCAGCCCCTGGGATTACAGCTCCAGTGGATGCTGGAGCTCCAGCAGAGAACCCCCAGGGGTTCTTGAAAAGGATGAGCAGGTGGAATCTGCAGGAGAAGTATAAGATAAAGCAAACTGAGACGTTTAAAACAGGCAGGCACTGAAAGAACTCAAACCAGACACGTCCAGTTCTGCTCTGCTGGGCCCTGGAGCCTCTGAATCTCTTTTTGGCAAGGAGGAGCTGCAGTTTCAGTGCTCAGAGGACGTGTGGAGGGCAGGACAGGAGCAGAGCTGCGCATCTCAGGCTTTCCCTGTGTGCAGAAGAAACGTGGAACTGAGTTTTGCTGCAGATTTGGGGCTCCATTCAGTCTGGGGAGGATTTTGGGGAACTGTTCAGTGCCTCTGTCCCATCCTCTCTGCACAGATGCAGCCACCCCAGCACAGCCAGGGAGGTTTTATCTCCCCTCACATATAAATCACCCACTGGAGCAGTGATTACACGCAACACTTGGATTTCTATTTTATAAAATGTTTTTCCAGTCCTCGTGGCTGGAGCTAAAAGCTGCAAAATACTCTTAAGCCCTCCAACAGTGAAAAGTCACAAAGATCCAGCTTCTATTTTTTAATCTCTTTAAGCCAAACTCGTCATTTGGTTTTTTCAATGCCTGTGTTTTCCAAAACTGTTTATTTGCGTCTGCATGGACACAAATATTTACCCTGGCAATGGATGTGCTGAAAAAATACCAAGCCTGGCTTTGAGGGGGGTCACAGGAAAGCTTGCTTGACAGAGGGTTCGGGAGGCTTGCCTTTGTTAATTTTGTTGTTTTTAAGGACCACACAAAAGGGTAAAAGTGGATTGTTTATAGAAACTGCCTCGGGCAGACGCTTCCGAACGCTTGGGAGCTTGGCACGGGGGGCAAGGTTACTGCCAACAGTTCTGTTGTTCAGCAAGGACTTTTTATAAATCACTGCTTCATCCTTAGCTGTGCCAATTAGTGAAGGTTTTTAGGAGAATGCGTTTTTACCTTGAAATAAAAACCCAGGCTCTGCAGAAGGCTGGAATTGGGAAAGAAAGGAGCAGGAGAGCTGTTGAAGTCAGAGTTTGGATCCTCCTGCTTGCTGCTGGGGTCCTTTTTAGGAGAAGAAAGGCCCAAATCTCAGTCCCAACTGTGACATCCCCGAGCCAACTCGGTGATTTAGGAGATTTTCCCGCAGCCTGGGGTGGTTCTTTGAAAGCTGGGATTAGATTGAGTTGTCATTAATAATGCAATTACAGTGTCCTCTTTCCACAGAGGGATTTCAGCCCAGAGGATGCCAAAATGCTTTAAACAAATCTCCTGGAATTGTTTTGTCTCTTCCAGAAGTGTGCTCACAGCTGGGAAGGGCTGGAAGGTGGGGAGAGGCTGCTCATCCATCCCCTGAGGGAAGCAGGCTGGGGAGGGATTGGGGCAGACCTGGAGACCCTGTGAGTGCCCATGGATCCTCCCTTCCATGGATCTGCCTCTTTCCAGGCCCTTCTTCCCACTCAGCCACTCCTGCAGGGCTGGGCCAGGGTCAGTTCTGCACCAGGAGTGATGGATGTGACTTCCAGGGGTGCCGGATGTGACTTCCAAGCTTTGGGATGATCTTTAAGTGCCAGAGTGGAACTCTGCCAGGCACAGCCCTCAATTCCCATTTCTCCATCCCTAAAAATCAGCAAAGGAGCCACGAGCAAGAATCCCAAGCTCTCCCAACCCTCCCTCAGCCTTTTTTGGGGAAACAAAGAGCCTTTAATTGTCTCTCTTTTTTCCCAAGCCAACAAGCAGAGCGTGTTCAGTACAAGACTAGTGCAGGGAGAGCACAGAAGTGCTAATTGAGAGCTTTAAGGAGCATTAACAGCCCGGGCTCTCCCAGCCCCAGCTGGAGGCCAGGTTGGTGTCTGCTGGGAAGGATGCAGTGGTGGGAGAGAGCATTCTCCTGCCTCTTTTGTTGTGGATTTGAAGAGCTCCGAGTACAGCCTGTTCCCCGTGTT
Organism: Melospiza melodia melodia; assembly: GCF_035770615.1. Classification (NCBI taxonomy): domain Eukaryota; kingdom Metazoa; phylum Chordata; class Aves; order Passeriformes; family Passerellidae; genus Melospiza; species Melospiza melodia. Next base: position 2,002,886 of record NC_086211.1, read on the forward strand.
CCCGTGCCCTGCAATGCTGGAGGTTATTTTAGCAGGCAGCCAAGGAGACTCTGGTATTTTGAAGACATCTGCGGCGCCAGGGCTTTTCATATCGTTTTTAACACTTTGATAGCATTAAAAGCCATCTGGCAAACCCCCTCCCTGTGCTGCTCCTGGGGCTGGGCTGAGCCTTCTCCCCCCTTGGCTCAGTCCTGAGCAGGAGCACCGTGCAAGGGGCAAAACATTCCTGATCCTGGCTGTGGCCGTGACGCAATGCCCAGGAGCCAGGCACGTCCTCCAAGGCCCTTCTGAAGGCCACTGGTACCCCTGTGACATTCAGGCAAGGAAAATGTGTTTTGACTCTTGCCACATCCTGGTTTTCCAGCGAAGGGATGCGTTGGCTTGGTTCGGAGCTGGGGCTGGAATCAGCATTCCTGCTGGGTGAGCTCCAAGCTCCAGGGCTCAGAGCCAGGAGCAGCCACTGCTTCCAAACTGATCCAAGTGGTCGCCATCCCACCTCCACATGGATATGGCACTTATGGATGTGGTTTAATTGACTTAGAGGTGAACTTAGAGGTCTTTTCCATGGTTCTGGGAGAGGGGAAAATTGTCCCTTTGCCTCATGTCCCTGAATCTCAAGGAATCGATGCTTAAACGGAATTCTGTGGGAAGCATCCTGTGCTCATGCCATTAATATCTGGTTGCTAAATATAAGGAGACTGAGAATAAGGTTCCTAAATATGAGGAAACTTAAGGACTGGATTCCTAAATATGAGGAAATAAAATCTGGGTGCTGTTCCGTCAAATCATCCCAGTTACTCTTGTCCCTGTCCTTCCATTCCCTGGCTCCAGGACAGCCAGCATTTCTCCTCACACCACAAAAAACATGTGTTTGATTTTAAATCCTCCTGAAGGCTCAGCCCTGTGCCTCAGGCAGCGAGTCCACCTGAGCTTTATTAAAGGCTGAAGGAGACGGAGGGGACTCGGTGACTCTCCGAGCTGTGATCCCAGCAGCCACCTTTGGTCCCTTCTCCCTCTCCCTCCTCATTAGGAGCTAAATGGCAGTGGTGGCTAAATTGGGTGGAACGGCTTGATAGCGCTCAGAGATCGTTAATGATGGGAGCTGCCCAGGGATAATCAGGAATAATGGAAAGGGAGGGATGGCACTGTCACTCTTCCCTCAGCCCGGGACACAAAATGAAGGCCACGCTCCGTGGAGAGCCCATAGAGGGGGTAGAGGGTGGGAAAAGGGACCAGGAGGGGAAAATGAGGCAACCACCAGAGCTGCCGGGGAGGATATATGGATGGAAGGCTTTTTTAGGGTCTGGGGAATAATTCCTGTGAGGAGCAGCTGTGGTGGCTCAGCCTGGAGAAAAGGAGGCTTGGGGAGACCTTCTGGCTCTGCACAACTCCCTGACAGGAGGGGGGGGTCAGGCTGTGCTGCCAGGGAACAACAGGACAAGAAGGAATAACCTCTTGTGTGGCTCACAGTGGCTCTTGGTGGCTCCCAGTGTGTACTGGCTCTCGGTGGCTCTTGGTACATGGTGGCTTTTGGTGCACAATATCTCCTGACACATGGTGGCTCTCGGTGGCTCTTGATTGCCCATGGTGGCTTTTGGTGGTGTCACCACGATAGCTGTCAGTAGTGTCTTGCAGAGGCTCATGGCCCACGGTGGCTCTTGGTATCTGGTGGCTCTCAGTGCGTGGTGGCTCTCAGAGCATGGTGACTTTTGGTGGTCCATGGTGGCTCTTGGTGGTGTCTCATGGTGGCTCTCAGTGGTGGCTCTCAGTGTCTGGTGGCCCTCAGCAGTGTCTCATGGTGGCTCTCAGTGCATGTTGGCTTTCAGTGGTGCCTTACAGTGGCCCTTGGTGCATGGTGGTTCTCAGTGGTGTCTCTGTGTCTGGTGGCTCTCAGCAGTGCCACAGTGGCTCTCAGTGTCTGGTAGCTCTCAGCAGTGTCTCATGGTGGCTCTCAGTTCGTGGTGGCTCTCAGTGGTGACTCTCAATGGTGTCTCTCAGTGTCTGGTGTCTCTCAGCTCTCTGGTGGTCTCATGGTGGCAATCAGTGGTGTCTCTCAGTGGTGTCTCTCAGTGGTGTCTCACGGTGCCCTTGCCCCGCAGGTCTCCGCCGGACGCCCAGCCGGCTGTCGGGGCTGAGCGCGGCCGGGGCCCTGCCCAGCGCAGGTGGCCCCGGGCTGAGCTGCGAGCTGCAGGACTGTCCCTTCTGTGCCAGCCTCCTGGACGACCCCGAGTTCGCCCTCAGCGACTCCGACAGCAACGGCGACTCCGACAGCAACGGCGTCTACGAGTTCACGCAGGACCTGCGCCACGGCGACCACCGCGACCAGCTCCAGCAGCAGCGCGGCAGGAGGAGGAGGAAGAAGAAGAAGGCCAAGGAGAGGAACAAGGTGGTGAAGCTCTGGAAGGCGTTCGGCACCAAACTCAAGAGGATCGTGGAGAGCAAGTACTTCAACCGCGGGATCATGATCGCCATCCTCATCAACACCCTCAGCATGGGCATCGAGTACCACGAGCAGGTGAGTGACCCCTCAGGGTTTGGGGTCTGGAGTTTGGCTGCTCCTGCAAGGGTGGCTTGGGGTGGCTCTAAAACAATGTCAGGAGGAACAATGATTTTCGTGGTTGGAAACGGGGCTGAAGATGACCCCGTGAGGAGCAGGAGAAGCCTTTGGGGTGTGGGACACTTGGAAGTGCTGCTGAGGTGTGCAGAGCTGAAATGTGTGTGGTGGATGTGTCTGCTCAGAGCCTGGCTGCTCGTTGGCTGGGAATTATTCATACAAGTAGGAATTTTTGTGGTGGAAATACCTTTGGTCTGATGGTTGTGCTGGAGATAACCCAGGCAGAAATTTCTTCTTTGATCTGGAGCTTCAAATAAGACTTAAACTTATTTAAGTTTAAGGCAATACTAAAAGCAACAAAGAGAAAGAAATTAGGGTGTCCCTGAAGGCTCCAAACCCTTTAATTTGCTCTCACAGGGTGTGAGTAGGACTTTATTGAAGTGTTTAGAGGAACGGTGCCGTTCTTCCCAGTGCTGGGATGGCAGGAAGCAGAGCTGGAGCTGAGGACAGCTGGGACTGGAGGGGCTGTGCCATGGGACAGGGAGCTGAGACAGGAGGGCACCTCCACTTGGTCACCCTGGCAAAGTTCTGCTCTTCTGGGCTTTCCTATCTTGGAATAATTGGGGATTTTCCGCTGTTTTGTCGAGGCACGCTTGGGAATTTCTCATGTCACCTGAACTCTGTGTCAGGTGCAGGAAACGCATCCCAACGAGGCCAGGTCTGTTTTTCTGGGATCAAAGGCATCCAGTGCTTCCCCAAAACCTTCCCTGCAGGGTCACGACCAGGTCAGGGTTATTTTTAAAGCTGCTCCTCCTCTCTTCCATGGCCTGTCTGTTTGGGAATGAGGAGGAAAGGCAGAGCAGCATAATCCACCCAAAGGCAGGACAAGAGAGAGGCTCTGCAGCTCCTTCTCCATCATTTCCCAGGATTAAGCACTGCTCAGGACCATGACAAAAAACCCTCTGGAGTGCTGCTACTTCATTTTCTCTCCACTCCTGTGCTTTAACCTCCCCTATTTTAGGCTAAGACTTATTTTCTTTCCAAAACAAAAAAAAAACCAGGACTCAGCTAAAACAACCTCAACCGTGCAACGACAAATCAGAATTACAGCAAAGTGTCCAAATCCAGCAGAGATTGAGCTGTCCCTGTCAGCTCCCTGTTGAATCCTGCTTCGTTGTTCCACAAGAAGTTCTAAAATTGGGAAATACACCTTGTCAGTGGCTTCTGAATAGGCCATTCATCCCTCATTTCTGCATGGATACTCTTTTGTCAGGCGGATACAGCTTTGTCAGCCCTTGGATTTTGCCGTGATGGGAGCTTGGGGAAAACCTGAGGCAGGCAGCAGGAGAAAATCCAGGATCACATGGAGTGTGTCCCCAATCAGTCCCATAAAAGCGAACTGGGATAATTACAGCCTTGCTGCTAACAAAGGAGAGCTGTAGCTGGCTGGCTTTTATTGGATTTTACCTTGTAAAAGCTTGGCTTTAGGGCATCTCAAAGCCAATGGCAATAAAGATTCCGAAGCTTTTTGGCTGTGGAGTGGCAGATTGCTGCCAGCTCTGCTCACAGGCACTGCCCAATAAAAAGGGAGGAAAATGGAAGTGAAACCTGGAAAAGTTCTCCCCCCACGTGCCTGGGACACTGGGATAATGAGGCGTGGAGTGTCAGAGCCCAGCTTGGTGTCACCTCACCTCCCAGCCGTGTCCCAGGGGCTGAGGGACTGCCCAAATCCAACAGGAAACTGCTCTGGATTTTGGCACAAAACTCTGTGGCTTCTGTGGGCAAAGTGGGAGGGATTTGGGAGCCCCCCTCGTGTGAGAATTGGCTGCAAGGCTGGTTGGTGTGGAGAGCAGGGGGAGGTGTCTGTAAAGTGCCCCAGAGGCAGAGCTGCCTCTGTGTTGGGGTGGAGGGAGGGGGAATGGCTCCTTTGGGGCCGTGAGCCTGGCAGGAACAGCAGTGGGATCACAGCTTGCTGGGTGCTGCCCAGCATCTGCCCCCAGAGGGTTCCAGGTGGGAAGTTCTGAGCCTCTCTAGGCTGTAACCAGGTGTTGGGTGTTGTTGTCGTCTTCTCCATCCTGCCAAATGCAGAGGCCATTCCCCGAGTTAAAAGGATTTAGGAGCTGCTCTGTAGCTCTCCTCTTTTCCTTGCTGTTCCATGTTACTCCAAGAGCAGTTTTTAGGGAATCCAGGGGAGCCTGTGCTCTGCTGGTGACAGCATTGGAAGGGCTCTGCTGGACACAACCACAGAATCCTGGAATGGTTGTAATTTTAAAGTTCATCCACTTTGCCAAGGGCAGGGACACCTTCCACTGTCCCAGGTTGTTCCCTGTCCAACTTGGCCTTGGACGCATCCAGGGATGGGACATCCACAGCTTCTCTAGGAAACCTGTCCCACCAACTCTTCCCAACATTTCTGCAGAGTGAAACAGCTTCAGCAGCTTCTCTGCTCTTGACTTTCACCACTTTTTTTAGGCCATTGTCTGGTTGGATCAAACTCCAAACAAACCAGAGCAGCAGCCCCAGGGAAACCCATCCCAAACCTCAGTGTCCATAGGGAAATGCCCAGTCCCTTTTATACAATTTACTCATGGTTTTTTGCTTTTTTTCCCCCAAACTTCTCCGCAGTCCCCAGTGGCTTTGCGGGTAGAGGGACACAGAAAATCGAATTTTATTGAGCCAAAGCCTCAGTGCTGTGTGTGTGGGGAGGGTGAGGGGAGATGGAACAGAGCGGGCTGGTCCTGCTGTTCCTCCTCTCATCCTGGGACGCGGCCGAGCTCTGCAGAGAAGTCTCACGGAGCCCTCTTGAGGCAGTGGAGCATCATTGTCCAGCTCTGCTGGATGAGGGAATCCTGGCTGGAAGGTGCCAGGCTGGAGGCAAAACCCACCGGGCTCCCGGGACTGCTTGGATTTTGGAATCACAGAACATCCTGAGTCAGGAGGGAGCCACAGGGACCCTCCAGCCCTGCACAGACACCCCCAAATCCCACTCTGGGCATCCCTGGAGTGGTGTCCAAACCTTCCTGGAGCTCTGGCAGCCTCAGGGCTGTGCCCATTCCCTGGGGAGCCTGGGCAGTGCCCAGCAACCTTTCCCTAAAATCCAGCCTGACCCTCCTGTGGGACAGCTCCATCCCATTCCCTGGATCCTGTCAGAGGGAGCAGAGTCAGGAGGAGCTGGGGCTGTACTGCCACAGCCTCGGGTGCTGCTTCCAGACAAAGAGAGCCCTGGCCTCACCCAAGGCCCCTCAGGACCTCAGTCTGTGTTTTTCTGGGAATGTGAGATTCCCACCAGTCTGCTCACCTGGCTGCTCCTGGCTCAATGGCACGACCCCCTTTAGAGCACAGAGCTTGGGTGAGTCATGGAGCCATGGAATGGTTTGGGTTGGAAGGGACTTGAAACATCATCATCATCATCTCATTCCTCCTCACCATGGCAGGGACACCTTCCACCATCCCAGGGTGCTCCAAACCTCATCCAGGCTGGCCTTGGGCACTGCCAGGGATCCAGGGGCAGCCACAGCTGCTCTGGGAATCCATGCCAGGGCCTACCCAGGGGAGAATCTCTCCCTAACACATATTCCAAGCATTGTTTCAAACCCTCCAGGGGATCCTGTCCCGTGACAGCTCAGGGGAAGGTGAGGAGACACCAGAAGTGCTGTGCAGAGCTTTTCTCAGGGCAGCACAGCCCACTGGTGGCAGGAGATCAGGGCAGCTGCTGATGGGAAGTGTTTCCTTGGCATTCCAGGCGTTGGGAGCAGCCAGATCCTGCCCAGGGCATCCTCAGGGTTCAGAGCCAGCTCCATCTGGGGCATGGCTGGGAACTCAGAGTTCCAGGGTGCTGCTCATTAGCAGCAGCTCAGCTTGGATTTCAAAGGTTAATTGCCTGCTGTGGAGTCCTCCCTGGCTTTTATTTCTCCCCTCCAGTGCTGTGTTTATTTACTTGTTTTTTATTTATTTATTAATTCATTAATCCATCCATCCCCAGCACAAGGAGCGCTCCCACGGATGAGGAGAGCCAAGTACAAAGAGAGAAGCAATCCTTGCATTAATCTTCCAGGCCATTTCAGAACATTGGATGAGTTTTGTTCTGCATTCATTGCAGCTGACAGCTCTCCAGAGGATCTGAGAATGTGCCATGGCACTGCAGCACTGAGCAGGGAGCAGGGCACTCCAAAGGCACCACCTTGGGCTGGTGGGCTGGATCCTGGCACAGGGATCCCATCCCAGAACATTCCTAAGTGGAAAACTGATTCCTTTTTGCCCCAGAGTCAGGATCTCTGAGTGTTCTGAGGAAATAACTGCTGTTCCTACAGCCTGCCTCAAATCCCAGCTTTGGGATTAACCAGGAGAAGGACAGAGCCCCTCATTTTTCCAGGAGAGGTGCTGGTGTGGTCCCTGCAGAGGGAAATGACCCATGAGCCCCCCACTCAGCTTCCCAGAAGAATTCACTGAAGGAGCTGTTGGTGCTTGTAATGACTCCACATAAAAAGCTCCATTTACATCAAATGGCACTAGAAACGTTATTTTATATTCTCTCTTCAGCAGAGAAGTACAAATTAGTATTTGTTCCAAGCTATTGCTGTTCAAAGAGCTTTTAATTGCTTTTCTGATCCCTCATCCATGGCATGTTTCGTTGGGAGCAGCTGCCTTTGGAGCAGGAGCTGACCTTGAGGTGCACCCAGTGGTCCGTGGCTTGTCAGAGTGAGAGGAGTGTTGGTTTTGAGTAGAACATTTCATTATTGTGGAGTAAAAGTCATTCTGTGTGATTGAAGGCAGCGCTCGCTTCAGCAGTGACGTCCTGCTTTAGCGTTTGTCAATTTTGGCTTGAAAAATTGGTTTGGCATGGAAAGCTCAGCACTTACTCAGAAAGCAGAGCAGGATTTTTCAGCAGTGTTTGAAGCAAATTGCTGAAATTCCTTTTGAGTTGCAAGTCAATAAAATACTACCCTGAGCTGAGGTTCACGCTTTCAGCTGGCAAAACTTCTTCTCCCTTCCAGATTTTCACAGGATCCAATTTTCAGGACTCACACACTGGCAGGATTTGAGGAAAAGTGATTCCCCCAGCCCAGGCTGGGATGTGAAAATTCAGCCCAGTGTGTGTGTGGCTGTGGTAGGAATGGTGTGAGACTTGGGAGTGCTTTGGGTTTTTTGATTGTTAAAAAGGAATTCTAGGATTTTGTTTTATTTTGTCTGATAGTAGTATAAGTATTTATATGGGTACTAGTTGGTTTAATTGAAAACAAAGCTTTTTTAGCAGCATCTTTAATATTTGTATATTATTTTGTATATTAATATAGGTTGAGGCAATTTTATTGCTTGATTTTTTGGTTTCTGGTAAGGTAAATAAACCCCCTTGCCAGTGCCATTTGGGCTGTGCCAGCTGCACTCTGAGCTCTCCCTCTCAAGGTCCCAGCAGTGAGAGGATTCCCCAAGCCTTGGTTGGATCACTGGAGAACACATCAGTGATGGAAATTCAGCTTTTTCCACAACCTGAATTCTGCCTCCACCTCAGGGAAGGGCTTTTCCTGGGGAACTTTGGGAAGAAAGGGATGTTTTCCATCTTTTGTGCCCCAAGATGTTTTTATTGCACATCCAGGCCCTCTTGCTGTCAGGTCAGCACCAGGCTGGGGAGCAGAGCCAGCAGCAGCTCCCACGCGGAGATTTCCACCTGGAAGTGTCATTCCCACCTCGAGGGGATCAGGGATCAAGGCAGGGCAGCAGGAATTGCTGGCAGGGAAAATCCAGGTGTCCTGGCTTGCTGCTGGACCGTGGTCATGGATAAACCACAGCCTTCCACACAGAACCTCCTCTCTCCCCCTTTTCTCCAATTTAAGGGCTCCTCCCCTGCTCTGTTTTCCTTCTCTTGGGATATTTTTTTTTACTATATAAGGGAAAGAGATCCCGGAGATCCTTCCCTTCCTGGGCCTTGGAGCAGACAGGAGCAGCACCTCAGCAGGGCAGGGCTGAGGTCATAGCTCCCCCCAGGGCAGAGCCAGAGCAGGGGGGGCTTTGCTTGCTCTGCATGTGCTCATCAGCCACGGGAATATCCCAAAATTCCCCGTGGAACTGCAGGAATGTTTCCCAGTGCTTGCTTCCCCTCACTTGTGCCATCAATTGTTCTCTCTGTGAGGGGTTGGGATGGAAGGTGACAGTGACAGGCAGGTGACAGTGACAGGCAGGTGACAGTGACAGCTTTCCCTGCTGCAAACTGGGGGTGTTCTCAGTTCCACAGGACCCCCAGATGTGTTTTTTCCCCGTCTGCATCCATCCCCAGTGCCCTGATCCCACGCAGCCCCACTGCAGAGCCCCGGGGTGACACTGGGGCTGGCAGCTGCAGCCAGGATTGTTTGAGTTTCAGCTGGCAGGTAAAATAAACCCAGCAGCATCCAGCCCCCAGCAGGAGAGCAGAGTGCTCCTGGCAGCTGCATTCCATCAGGAATGTGTGGAAATCCCAGCCAGCCCCTGGTGCTGGGACAGGGGCTTTGATGAGCTTCAGGCCAGGCAGGGTTGGCACCGTTTGGCCACTTTGTGCAGAGGGACATGGAGTGACTTCCACACCTCAGAGGGGCTTTTGTGGGGTCTGTTCCTTCTGTTCCTCCAGCCACATCCCTGCTTTCCATCTGGGACTGGCTTTGGGAGAGGAGGGTGAGGGTGGCTTTGAGCAGGAGAGCAAATCTGTGTCCCACAGGTGACAAAGGACAAGTTCCAGGCACAGCTCTGGTGCCAGCTGTGATCAGGGACCCCAGGGATGTCACAGTGCCCCAGCCAGGTCCCTCCAGCAGCTCCCATCCTCACAGGAACCTCCAGGAAAAGCAGGGAGAGCAGAGAGGGGATTGTGAAAGGCTGAGGCAGGAAAGCTTTGGCACATTGGGAAGCAAGGAGAGGCTTGGGTTGAGACAGGAGGGATGGAACTGCTGGAACACCATCAGCTGAGGATGTTTCTGCATCCATCTTGTGTTTCCTGGGGTTTTTTTGTTCCCTGAGACCAGGATTGCAATGAGCTCTGTGCCAGGCAGATGTGTCAGGTGGCATTTTAGGAAATATTTCCTCCTTGGAGGGGTGGTTAAACACTGGAAGGTGGAGTCACCATCCCTGAAAATGCTGGACACATCAGTGGATGTGGCATTTCATGGTGTGGGTTAGCGGTGTGTTGATGACCTTGAAATTCTTCTCCCATTTTAGTGACTTTGAGTTATTGCAAGGAATGATAAAATTGGGAATGAGAACAGAGCCTTGCACCTCTAAAGCAGAAACTGAGAAAATCCTTGTGAAGGCCTGGAAGGAGCAGCCAGGTGTGGATTAAAGATGCTCAGGGTGCCAATGCAGCCTCTCCCCGTGGGCTCCATCCCCACTGCTGCCATCCCAGCTGGGGATTCTCCTCAGCTTTTAACCAGGGAGATCTCCCAGAGTTATGAATGAAGTGAAAATGTCACCTTGCAAGCTCCTGCTGGGGTTTGTGCTCCAGGGTGGGGATGCTTTTTTAGGAGTGGGGTGGAAAGCTGATGTGAGAGGAGCGAGACTCTTGGAAATGAGGGAGCTTTGGCATCCCTGCTCGGATTCTTCTTCCAGCTCTATTTTTGTTTGCGCTGTCTGGTTTACAGCCCTAAAGACAGCCTGACTCCCAATTTGGGAAAAACACAGAGCACAGCCCTCGGAGCATCAGTGGCAAAGCTTTTTTAGAGCAGGGAGGATGGGCCAGGAGACCACTCGCCCAGGAGTTTTCTCCCTGTCTGGATTAACAGCTCCTCTCTCCCTGTCCTTGTCCTCTCCTTGTCCCACCCAGATCTGAAAGCTGTGACTGTAGTAAAACAGAGAAAACAACACCCAAAAAAAAAGGGGGAAAAAAATGAGTTAATTTTATATACTCCAGAGGGAATTGGCTTTGCTGCAGACAGATGGATCCTGTAATTCCCTGTCTCTCGACATGACTATACATGGATTGGTTTGTTCCTTGGGGCTGGGGTGGGATGGGAGGCCAGGGGGTGCTGGCAGCTCCCAGAGCTGCACCTGGGGCAGAGCTGGGACCAGGGGCACCAATCCCTCCCTCTCTGCTCCCCAGGCAGGAATTTCCCAGCTCTGAGCCGCCTCAAACCCAATCAATAAACGGGAATAAATGAAACCACCGGGGAGAGAACAGGATATGGGAGAGAAATCAGCATTTTCCTTTCATTCCTGAAGGGTTCAGGGGCAAAGCATCCACCCTGAGGGCATCGTTTGTCCCGGTCGCTGCTGCTGGGAGGACAAAGAGTTGAAAGTCGTTTGTGGAGATGGTTTTGGGCCAGAGAGGCAGAGAACAGCGTGGGTTGCTGGGCAATTATCTCCTGCCAGTGACCTGTGTGTGCTGCAGAGCCCTCCCTGGTGCTGGGAGCTGCCAGGAGCACAGATCAGCAGCTCAGGAGGCTCTGGAGCAGCTCCTGATGTGCTGCTGGTGCTGCTGCCAGGTGCCAGTGCTGGCTGTGCCAGGGGGCTGAGCTGCAGGGTGGGCACAGCCAGAAATCCCAGAAATCCCAGTGTGTGCCTCTGGAACCATCAGAGCCAGGGGTGTGATGCAGGGAACTGTGACCGTGCTCACAGGGGTCTGAGGATGAGGGAAGAGACGAGGATCTGACTCCATCTTTCAGAAGGCTGATTTATTATTTTATGATATATATTACATTAAAACGATACTAAAAGAATAGAAGAAAGGATTTCATCAGAAGGCTGGCTAAGAATAGAATAGCAAAGAATGAAAACAAAGGTTTGTGGCTCGGACTCCCTGTCCAAGCCAGCCAACTGTGATTGGCCATTAATTAGAAACACCTTACATGGGCTAATCCCAGATGCACCTGTTGCATTCCACAGCAGCAGATAATCAATGTTTACATTTTGTTCCTGAGGCCTCTCAGCTTCTCAGGAGGAAAAATCCTAAAGAAAGGGTTTTCCATAAAAGATGTCTGTGACAGGGAACAACTCAGAACCCCCAAAAACATTTCTGAAGGATACCTAAAGGCTGTTCCCATGTCTCTGCTTGGCTGTGTCCCCCCTTTCCAGGCTGGAACGATGGGATTTACATCCCTGCCAGGCTCCCAGCACACACAGCCACTCCAGGGCAGCAGGAATCACTCCCTGGCTGCAGGGTTTGATGGTTGGGGGATGTTCCTCAGCTCATTCCCTTCCCAGAACAGTTTTTTTCCTGCTCCTGAGGCTGAGCTGAACCTGGAGAGGGTGATGGACAGGCAGGCTCAGGCTCCAGACAGGTAATGAGGGAAGGAAACCATGCAGTGCATGTTTCCCACCCGACTTGCACAAGTCCTTTTGTGTTTCAGAAATTATTTTAAAGCTGTGGATTTCCTCCCACTCCTTCTTTTTTTTTTTTTTTTTTTTTCCCTCCTTCTTGCTCGTCAGGGTGTAACAGCAGAGGGTTTCATCCATATTTGATTTTTTAACTCTGACAGGAAACCTGAGTGCTGGATTTATGGCTGCAGCTGTCACTCCTCTGCAAACAGGCAGGGAAATGAAGGTTAACAAGTTTGGGCTCAGGGGAAAGCTTGTAAAACAGCCCTGCAGAAGACTTTGTGTCATCACAGCCGCCTGAAGAGCAGATCCTTGCTGAGGTTCTCCAGCCCAGGGTTATTTATCATCATCTGCACTGAATATTTTTCTAATTGTAGCTCTTAGCTGGAAACTCTCGAAACCCCAAATTGAATTCTTTTCCCTTGTTTGATAGGGAGGGGAAATGCAGCCTGGGGAGCCTGGGGGATTGGTTTGATGGTTAAAAAAATCCGAGTGGCACTGGGCAGGCTTGCAGCAGCCATATGCTCAAATCCCAGGGGTGAGCACTCACCAGGAGGCACAGGATGCTCCAGAACATTTCTGGTGTGTTCTCCAGATGTCCCCATTCCTGTGGCTGAAGGCAGGGATGCTCTGCTTGTCCCCCAGGCTGCCCAGTGTCCCCTGCCATGCTGGCACTGTCCCTTTGTGTGGCTGAAGTGTGAAGTCCTGGCTGGGTGATTTTAAGGGAGGTTTGCTGAAAGGGGACAAAATAGCTCCTGACTTTTGTTTAAATGAGGAATTTGGCCTGGAAAGTATCAAATCTACTGGGGAATGGTGTGCTTGGAGTAGAAGGACTTGTTAGAACATGTGGCTGTGTGTCTTTGGAGTCACTGCACTCTGCTTTGGGCTCTGTGTGGCTCCAGGGAGTTTTGTCAACAGGATGTGAAATTTTTGCCATGTCCATGGACTTTTCTGTGCCACAGCCTGGAGAGGAGGAGGCTGAGGGGAAACTCCTCTGGATCTGCAGCTCCCGGGACCAGGGAACAGCTGGAGCTGTGCCAGAGAGGGTCAGGCTGGATTTTAGAAAAAGGTTCTTCTCCAGAGGGTGCTGACACTGCTCAGGCTGCCCTGGGAATGGGCACAGTCCCAAGGCTGCCACAGCTCCAGGAGTGTCTGGACACCATTCCAGAGATGCCCAGGATGGGGGTGTTGGGGTGTCTGTGCAGGGCTGGATGGTTCCTGTGGGTCCTTTCCAACCAGGACATCCCATAATTCCATAATTCTGTTTTGGGAGCCAAACTGGAGCCTGTTCCCTGCAGCTCAGGGGCAGCAGGGCCCCAATTCCTTCCTCACTCTCCCAGCCTTTGCTCTCTCCCAAACTTCTGCCCTGCACCCCAAGGATGCCTTTAGGGTTTTTTAGCATCTCCATGGAAATCACTGTGGGGCTGTGGAGTGCAGGGCTTGGATTTGAAAAGGAGCTCAAGGGATGCTCCAGTGGGGTCAGGTTTTGGGCCAGGAATGGTCCAACCAGAAAAGTTGGGAGAGGAGGCACTGGGAGCTCTCAAAGGCAGAGCTGCAACAATTTCCTGCCATGTGAGCTCAGGATGAGGCTTTGATGCTGACACAAACTTTATCTGGAGATGGTTTGGAGGGAGACAGGCTCAGCTCTGACTCTCCCACAGAAATCTGCATGAACTCCTCACCTGAGAGGAAGCTGCAAAGCTGCTTTTTGATGTGCCAGCCACTGCTGCACCTTGTTAACACATCTGTCTCTCAGCGTGCCCTCTCTTAAAGCCTTTAAACGCTGATGGATTAATTTGCTTTTGATGTCTGGGCTAATGAAGTGCTGGGTCTCCTCTGTTTCATTTTCTAGCTGGGTGGATTGAGGCTCAGGAGCAGCCAGGACTGGAGCTGGGGCTTCTTTGGAGCTGACTGAGGGACAGGTTAATTCAGGGCTGGCTCAGGGATGCTTCCCTGGCTCTGCACAACCACCTGAGGCAACTCCTGGCTGGGGCTGAGCTCCAATAAAAGCCACCATTAGGCAGGCGAGGAGGAAATTCCGTGCTGTGCTCAGCTGTGCAGAGGTCAGGGTGCTTCAGCAGCGCCAGCAGCCCGTGGTCACCAAGGCAATGCCAGCTCATTGCCATGGAAACTCTCGCCACCTCCTCCAGCCTGGCTTGCAGCAAATTATTGCTGGAGATCCGCTGTGGATGCCACAAGTAAAATCATCTGGCAGCTCTCAGCATGGCCTGCCTGCTCTGGGAGCCCACCAGGGGGATTTCCAGCAGGAAAGGAGTTTTTGGGAGCTCGGGGTTTGCACAGGGTGGGTTGGTTGGTGGTGGAGCTTTAGGAGTTTATGAAAGCCACCAGGCAGGAGCTGCAATCTGAATTCTCTCACTCCCACTCTCAAATTCAACCTGGTGTTGCCTGTGCCATCCCTGCCTGGAGGATTTGGATTGGTTTGGTTCTTTCCTGGGGGCAGGAGGTGGATCCAGGCCCTGGAGCAGCTGTGGGTTTGGGCTGAGCAGGGGCTTGGAGCAGCTCTGGTTCTGGGTCTGCTCCTTCATGCTTCACTTCTGCCACTCAGAGCCACAGCAGGGCTGGGAAAAAACAGGAAAAAAAAAACACTTGATTGGGGCATGGAAGAGAGAAAGTTACAAAAGAAATAATCCCAGAATGGTTTGGGTTGAAGGAGCCTTGAAAGGGATCTTGTTCCATGGGCAGGGACCTCCCACCACCAGGCTGCTCCAGGCCTTGGACACTGCCAGGGATGGGGAATCCACTGAAATCCTGCTTTGTTTGTTTGTCAGAGCTGTCCCTGCTGCCATCTCCTCCCAGCTGGATGTGGGATGTGCAGGGGCTTGAATCCAGTGAAATCCTGGTTTATTTATTTGTCAGAGCTGTCCCTGCTGCCATCTCCTCCCCAGCTGGATGTGGGACATGCAGGGGCTGGCAGAGCCTGGCAGGGTGATTGCAGAGGTGTTGTTATTGCTGCTGTAATTAGTGGTGGGTAATTAGTGCTCCTTAACAGCCCCCTTTGCCCAGCTCACCAAGGCTGAACTAACGACCCCCAAAACCCAAACTCACCCACTCCTGCCTGGGGACAGCCTCAGGTGTTCACCAAGCCCACAGTAATAGTGAACTGCAATAATTTTAATTAGTGCTGCTGTTATTAGGGCTAACCCAGCTGAATTTCATTATTTTAGCAGTGATTTGATGTCATTATATCAAATTAGAACCACTGATTTTTTATTTTTTCCTGTATCATTTCGTTCCCATAACAATAAAACCACACTGAAAATCAGGGCAGGCTTGGGGGTGAGGCATCATTCCTGCAAAAGGAATCAGAAATATCCCGTGGAAAGTCAAAAATCCCATGGAAAGTCAAAAATCCAGTGGAAAGTCACCTCCTCAGTTTGAAGTCCTGTTTTCCAGACCTTTTTGTTCTTTTCCCAATGTTAGGAATAAATATGATAAGAGAATCACAATGCAAAGTCAGCACAGTGGTTTCTGTGAGTATTGGTGGTGGTTTCATAGAATTTCATTTCATTGGCGGTTTCTTTTTGTCAGGAAGGTGAAAATGTGGGAGCTCGGGGCCATCTCCAGACTCTGAAATTCTGCCAGGTGCAAACCCTGGGCCTGGATAGAATTATGGGATACAGACAGAGGATGAGGAGCAAGACTCACTGAGCTCTCCTGCTGCTTTTTGCTCCCACTTGGAAATTCCAGGATTTCACTCAGTGCAGATCCAGATGATCCCAGTGTGCTGAAGGGCAGCTCTGCCTTGGAATTCCTCTAGTATCCTTGGAATTCCTCCCTGACCTCTGGAGTCCTTCCCTGCCTCAGCAGAACAAGCTCCTCTCATCTCAGCGAGCAGGAGGGATCTTGGTGCTTGTTGTTTTTTTAATTCTTGATTATTATTGTATTTTATTATTTTAAATTTTTATTTTCTAATATTTATTTTATTTTATTTCTATTTTGTTGTTGTTATTTTCTAACGTTTATTTTTAAATTCCTCAGGCACAAGTGGTCTGCAGCTTCTCCTGAGGGCTCTGCTCCCTGCCGGAGCTGTGCCAGGGAGGTTTAGTTTGGATTTTAGGGAAAAGTTCTTCCCTGGAGCGTGTCTGGAACAGCTCCCCAGGGAATGGCACAGCTCCAGAGCATGGGGACAGCACTCCCAGGGATGCACAGGGTGGGATTTTTGCAGGGCAGGATCTGGATTCTGATCCTGGCGTGTCCCTCCCAGCTCAGGGCATTCCATGATTCCAGAATTGCCGAGCTGAAATGGAGCAGGAGCTTCAGGAGAACCCCTGGTTCCCAGTGCCAGCTGCACGTGCTGGAGGCTGCTGGCAAACACGGCCCCTGCTTTTGTACCTTTTTGTCTCTCTGCTTTCCCTTTCTGATCCCGGTGGATGGGCTTTAATTGCTGCTTTAGTCTGGTGCTGGTGGCTGAAAGGAGAGATCAATAATTCACGGGGAGCTCCAAGGTTCCCATCTGCCTGCCTTGGCTCAGGGCTGCAGCACCCTGGGCTCTCACTGCTTTGTGTTTTCCCAGACAAAAAGCAGCTCAGGATGATTGCTGGGGTTGTTGTGGGTTTGCTGCAGGGGAGGAAAGGTGGATTTCCCCTGGATTTGTTCTCCTGGCTCTGTGTTTGGTGTGAGCAGGGAGGAGCTGCTGCCTGGGTTCCAGATGTGGGTTTGCAGATGATAGTTTCTGTGCTGTTAAACATTGGGATCTTCAGCAGTTTGGGAGCATTTCTCTCTTTGGGAAGCTGTGTCAAACTTGGGGCAGTCCAGTCTAGAGAGATAAAAGGGTTGGAGGTTCCTCCAGCTGTGCTGTCCCCACTGGATGTCCCTGAACTTCATCAGCCTGTGGAAAATGTGAGTTACCCCCTCTAGGAATGACTTGGATCCTGAGATCCCAAAGGATCTTTTTGATCCAGTGCCACAAAAATCACAATAAATAGAGCTCAACTCAGCTGGTCCATGCCCAGGCTCTAAGGCAGGATCAAGTGTTGCCATGTCAGGGTGCTCAGAGGTTTCCTGGCACTGAGAAGGTGAACAGCCCTGGTTAATTGGGATCAGCTGGAATTGGGATTGTTCAGCCTGGAAAAGAGGATTTGGGGTCAGTGAATTGTGGCTTTTCAGTGCCTGAAGGGAATCTGCAAGAAAGGTGGCGAGACATCTTCTAAAAGGGCCTGGAGTGCCAGGACAGGGGGAATGACTCCAAACTGACTGTGGGCAGGGACAGATGGGATACTGGGAAGGCATTCCTCCCTGTGAGGTGGGGAGCTGTGTCAATTCCCAGAGAAGCTGTGGATCCCTGGAAGTGTCCAAGGCCAGGTTGGACAGGGCTTGGACAGCCTGGGACAGTGGGAGGTGTCCCTGCCCAGGGCAAGGGTGGCACTGGATGGGCTTTGAGGTCCCTTCAACCCAAACCATTCTGGGATTCAGTTCCCCAAACAAAAACCCCTAAAGAACTCCCTGTGCCCAAACCAGACACAACCCCAGCTTTTCTCCTGCTGTCCTCCAACATTTCCATTTCCTCCTCCTATTCCAAGACCCTTGAACCTTTTAAAACCTCTCCCAACCTTCTCCCATCTCCTCACATCCCACTTGGGCACTCAGAGGTCGGCTCCAGCGGCTGGCTCGTGTTTTTTTCAAGAATTACCCTCTCCTTGAACTCATTTCCCCCTCCAGCCTCTCCAGCTCCTCTCCTGGGCTGCACAAATGACTAAGACAAGGGTTTGTTTTTTTTTTGAAACACAGACTAAACACATGCCCACCTTCCCTTCCTCCCCAGCACAGCCCCTGCTGTGCTCCCCTGACGCGTTTCATCTCCCGATGCCCGCGCATCACCAAAGTGCATTTTTCAAAGGGACTCTCCATAAAGCTCTATTAGCAGGGGATGAGTAATGGCTTGACAAACCAGATTTAAGTGGCCCCTTCTGAATCATCTTGGCAGTAATAGGGGGAGTGTGTCCATTTTTTGATTAAATATTTCCAGTGCCATTAACTCGGCCGGAGTAAACAACTTCTATTGGGTTTGCCTGCTAATGACAACCCAAAGGTCTTTGATCCCGGGGTTGCAGAGAGCCAGGAGCTGGATAAAGATCATGGAGTCATTGCTAAAGTGTCATCAAAGAGTCTGGAAATGGTTCTTTGCTCTCTCTCTGTGTGCGTGTCCTGCCACTTTCAGTGCGTGTGGTGCCACCTGTGATGCTCTTGGGCAGCTGTGGGATGCGGCTGGAGGGTTTTCTCAAGAAAAATCCATCATTAACCTTCATTTCTTGTGCAGATTCCTTCAGGCTGGGTCTCTGTTGTTCCTTTTTACCTGCAAGGGGCTGTAGCAAATTCCATGGGTTTTGTGTGTATGCCAGTCTTAAATATTCCAACTCTTCATATCCCAGGACTCAGCTCACACCTAAAAGGAAAAGGTAGAGCCTCGTTCTTCTTTCAAATTAATGAGATTTGAGATATCTTCAGCCTAAATATAAAGGTGTATTTATTCATATATGTTTTAAAGGACCATAAATCAGTAGGAATGCTGCATTATATTTTAAAAATTAATTCTTTGTGGTTAACCAGCCAAACAAAGCTGATTTCAGGCATTGTGCTGATGATTTTGGGGTCATTAATTATTGACTTCAGCACCGAGCATGGTCAAAAACAGCTTTGCAGTGGGCAGGAACCGTGTGGATAAAATTCTTTGTGTGAATGTAATTTTTTTTATGGGGAGGGAGAAGCCAAATTTCTTGGATGAGAGTCAGGCCAGGCCCTGCTCTGAGCTGTCCTGGCCAGCAGATCCACTGGTGCTGCTCAGCATATGGATGGGAATGATTCAGGCTGGATGAATTCCCTGGATTTTGGCCAGAGGCTTTTAAAGGAGCCAAGGCCATGCAGGGTGGGATGGCAGCAGGGAGAAACCTGCTCCCATTCCCAGGGAAAAGGCTCCAGTGACGGGTTCTGGGGTGTTGGGAAGGGGCCACAGCATCTCCTGGGATGCTCCTGAGGGTGATCCCTGCACCCAGCACAGCAGACATTTCCCATTTTCCCTCTTTTTCCTGACCGTGGCACCAGTGTGCAGAGTCCAGTTCTCCCAGCTGCTCCTGGGGCTTTGCTGGAGCCATTCCCTGCTTATTTGGAGAGCTGGCTCCTTCCTGCTGTGACTTCTCATTTAATAACTGAACCTGAGCACTGCTGGCCTGCTTTGGGGCATTGTTTTACAGGGTTTGGGTGGGTTTTTCTCATTTTAAGGCTTATTTTTGAGCCATCTGTCAGTCCAAGTGATCCTCCACCCAGATATAAGCCAGCTGATTGCCCTGCTTTCCCAAACTGTTCTGCTGATAACATTTCAGACTGCCCTGGTCCCGTCCTCCAGAGGCTGGAGCAGGCAGCACTTGATCTAATCCTGCTTGGCATTTATGTCACTGGAAATGAAATTGCATTTTGCTGAATGAAACTGAGAAATGGGAAAGTAATACTGCAAATATGTTCTGCCACGTGGGATCTCCTGCCAGGGAAGCTTCTGAGGGAAGTTGATTATCCCAGAGAGCAAACTCTGCTCTGTCCGTGGCTCTTCTTGCGGGACAGGGAGATGTGGCATCCAGGGATTCTTCTGCAGAGAAAACACTCCCAGCCTGGAGACAGAGAGCCCTGGGATGGGTTGGGTTGGGAAAAACCTTAAAGCTCATCCAGTGCCACCCCCAGGGTCACCTTCCACCATCCCAGGCTGCTCCAAGCCCTGTCCAGGACATTCCCAGCTTCTCTGGGAATCTGCCAGAGCCTCACAGGGAACAATTCCTTCCCAATATCCCAACCTGAACTGGAGGGACTGGCCCAAAAATCTTGGGGGGTGCCTGAATTTGGAATCTGGTCACTGAACTCTGCTGGGTTTGGGGTTTTGGTGCTTCCTCCACCCCACAATGTCCCTTTGGCAGCTCCAGGAAGGAGCAGAGTTTTGCATCTGGGAATGGAATCGTTAACCATGGAGCAGAGAGTTAAAAGGAACTTTGCAGAGCATTAGGAGATCAAGCAGGTCAATTGAAAGGAGGAAAAATTACCATCAGTTATCTTCAATTAAATTGTTATCGCTCCACATGAAGGATCCCATTTAGAGGGAGGCATAAAACCTGAGAGTGGAGGTGACTGAGGGAATAAATTCTCCACTTTTCATTCCAAACCCAGAGAGGGAACATCCATCAGCAGGCACAAGGAGGAGATCTTTTTTTCCTTCTGTTTCCAGCCTACTTTGAAGCAGAGCCCATTTGGAAATCTCTCAGTGACACTTTTTTTTTTTTTTTTCAGTGGAAAGCACAAACTCCTTAAAGCCATGACTTTTAGGAGAGCCTTTAATAACAGAGAACCCCTTCTTGAGTAGGGCTTGTGCTTCTGAGAGGTTGTGGTTGTGTCTGGCTGTTAAATTTGGGGCAGTGGCACCCCAAAATAGCAAAATATCTCCGTTTCTAAGGCTGGGATATCCTGGTTCAAGTCCCTGATCCCTTTCCAAGGCCAGAGAGCAGAAATAACTTTGAACTGTGCTCATGAGCCTGGGAAAACACCACCCAAACCCTTTTTTTTAGGCAGTTTTATCACACAAAGGAAGGCAATTCCTGTGGTCTAGATGGACTAAACCAGTTTGAAGTTGATTTTCAGACATGAAGAGTCCAATCTTGTAGTAAATAAGCTTCGTCCAAATGGTTTACACAGGAGATATTTTCAGATGCAGGAGTTGAAAAGCCACTTGTGTTATTCCTGGGGTTGATTTTGATTTTTTTTAAAGGCAGGGAAAGCAGAGGAGGAAGCAGCCAGGTCTGCAATTGCTTGGGGGGTTCTGCTTGTTTGCTTTGCTGGCTTGTTTACTTACCTCAGAAATATCAGAATTGCTCAGTTTGATCTTTGACAAGCAAAGAAGGAGAGAAAAATAAAGGTCAAAACGGAGCCTTCATCTTCTCTGGGGTGTCACTTACATCCCCTGACAGCTCTGCTTCCTCTGCCTCCTGGAACTCCCTGGAAAAGGAGATTTTAGCCCGGGCTGCTCCAGAGGCAGGGGAATGACACAGCTGGAAATAAAACCCAGCAGAGTGAGCAGAGCAGGGCAGCCTGTCCCTGCTGCGTGTAACTGAGCACTGGGAGCTGTCACACATCCCTCCTCCCCCCTTTCTTCTCCTGGGGGATGCTCAGATTCCTCCCTGTCAGGGTGGGGAAGCCTGGCACAGATTCCCAGAGAAGCTGTGGATCCCTGGAAGTGTCCCAGGCCAGGCTGGGGCCCCCTGGGATGGTTGGAAAGTGCCCCTAGATGGGACTGGATGCTCCATAAATTCCCTGAGTTCCTTCTCTGCATTCTCTGTGGGTTTTAATTCCCTGGCATGGGGCTGCAGACAGGTGAACTCTGTGGCAGTGGAAAACCTGGTAATTGGAGAATTATAATTGCCCAAAAATGAGGCGAGGGGAGGAAGCAGGAGTGCCCCGGAGCCAGGCAGGGATTGACAGATCATTATTGTGCCTGGTCAGAGCCTCTGTGGGCTGAATGCAACATCCAAAGCAGAAAAGCCAACATAAACAAGCGCTGCAAGTCCCATTGACAGCTTTAGGCTCGGGACTAAGAGAAAAAACAACCCAAGTGCAAAGGATGTTTATGAGACTCAATGTTCTGGGTTTGTTTACTGCTCCTCGGGGCTCTGCCACTCTCAGATCTCCCAGCTCAGGAAAAGTTGGGCTGCTTTGGAGGGGGATTTCTGAAGGAAAACAACATTTTTAACTCTGGAAACTTCCCTGGTCATTCAGCAGGGAGGAGGTGGTGTGGAAGAGACCTTTTCTCCTCTGTGAGGGATGCAGGTGTGATTATTTCTGGGTTTCAGAGCAGAAAGGTGTTCAGTTGTCCTGCTGAGACCGAGCCTAAATTATGTAAAATAGCAGCTGGTGGATGCAGCAATCAAAGGAGATGAGGGAGAAGGTGGGCGAGAGGAAAAGGAGGCACAAAGAGATCCCAGTCCTTGGAGAACTGCAGGAATTCAGGTGCACAAAGACAATCTGAGGCTGCAAATTCCACCCTTCATTGTCTGCTTGGAGGAGCCATCGATAATTGGACCGTGATGGGTTTCTCTTTTTTCTCTTTTATTGCATTCCGTGGTTCCTGGAAGGCTCTGGGGTCCTTGCTAAAACCACAAGTGGCAGATTCTCAGCTCCCGAGGTTTTCAGACCAAAATTATTTAGGAAAGGATTTTTTTTTTGGGTCTGTTTATCTGAACTTGGAATGAACTGTTTGAGGTTTGTCCCTAATAAAAGCATAGTTTGGAATCGCTGGAATATTCAGCAGCATAAAAATGGCCTTGAAAATGGGCAGAGAGGGGGTGTGTTTTGCCTGCAGTCAGGGCTTGCTTTTATTTAAACTCAAGGATGCTGAAACCTCCCAAACTGATCCCACACAGTTCCTGCCCTTCCCTTGGATAGAGGGAAATTTAACCCTGCAGCTCAAGGATGATTTAAATCTGAAATTGTAAACTTTAGACGGAAATCTGAACTTTTTTGAGCATTCCCTGGGATCTGCCAGTGGGACTTGGGGTTAAACCATTCTGTGCTGGTTTTTGGTGACAGTTTCGAGCACGACCATTCCCATTCCAGCCTGGGGGATCCTCATGCCAGCATTGCCCATCTTCTCCCACATTCTGGGGATTCCTGAGCATTCTGGATCCTCCTGCAATTCCACATGGTCACCTTTTGGCCCTGGAATCCTGGACTGATGTAAAGGTCAATAATTGCATCAGCAGAAGATGTGGAGATCCCCAGAGCTGCTGAGGGGTCGTGCTCACCCTCTTTGTGTTTGGAAAAGGAATTTTTTCCTGGTGCAGCTTGGAGCCCAATGGAGGGCAGGTATTTACCCTGCCAGAATTGTTGAGGCTTCGAAAAAAATTGGCAAAAAGCAAAAATCTCCACTTTAGACCAACTCTCCTGGAAGTGCCTCATTTTGCTGCCAAGCTTTGTTACACATCCCAACCCGAGCTGCATCTCATGACAGAACCACTGCTGGAGCCAGAAGTCTGAAGTTTCCAGCTCTGAGCAGGTCACAACGAGACATTGCAGCAATTTGAAAGTGTTGTTGCAATATCGTTTTCTCCCAGCCAGAAAGCTGGACGAAAATAATCCTCGCCATGAAAAGCTTTGGTTTCAGCAAATCAACGATTTGTTTCACCCGGAGAAAAAGACTCCTGGAAAAATTCCTGCTCTGGGACTGCCTTTAATTCGGACAAAATCAACAGTGGCTCCTAGTGGCTGACTGCGGGGGAATGGCCAAATCCATCTTGAGTGTCCCTTCCTTGACCCTCCTCGTGGATCCGTGCTCGTCAGCGAGCGGGAAATTTGCGCTGCGAGCAATAAACCATTTCAGAAGGCATAAAAATATCCCCGTTTCCCCGGCTCCCGTTGGTGTCAGGGGAAGATAATTACACTGGAAGGCTGGAGCAGTGGATGTTTGGCTCATCTGCTCCTCAGCATCCTCTCCAACAATCCCCAAGCTCCCAGCAGCGCTTGGCCGCCGTTCAGGGCCATCCGTCCTTGTCGGTGCCCGGCGGGTCCTGCCCGGTGTCCCGGCAGGATCCCGCTCCAACATCCCTGCTCACAGCTGGCCCTGTCATCACATTAGCGCTGCCTGCCTCCAAACAGCATCCCAGAAGGATAATGAAGATCCCTGAGGTGAGGTTTTGCAGTGTCAGCCGTCTGTCAACCTTTCCCAGGCGTCCTGCCGCGCTCCAGTCTGCTGGATCAGCTCCTGGGCGCAGCTGCTGACGTTCCAGGCCACCTCCTTGTCCTCTCCTGTCCCCGTCCCTCGTGGCCTCTCTCCCCTCCCTGACAGATCGCTGCAGATTTTCTCCCACACTTCAATAGGAGGCAAAAGCCACGGAGCTGGAGACAAAGCAAAAAAGGGGCACAAATCGTCAAAGGGAATTGGGAAATGAATTCAGGATTGGCTCAGTGCTCCACAGGAGGATCTTGGGTTTGCCTAAGGGAACTTGGGATTTTAGAGGGTTACAATGTCCAGATTCCTTTTATTTGCCTTATGGTGTTTAGGTTGTTCAGCTTTTCATACTCTGACTTTTTTGGTGATGACTCTGAGATTGTCTTATCATGATGCACTTGAAGATCTTTGAGGTCTTTTCCAACCTTAGCCATTCTGTGCTTCTATATCCACATCATTCCAGGATTGGGGATTTGAAGCGACCACCAGAAAGCCCAATTTTCATGATAAAATTGTGACTCTTGGCAGCAGCAAGGGGGATTTGGAGAACCCCACACTACATTTGCCTTCAGTGCATGAGGCTGCTGCTCCGTGGGAGAGGATGAGGTTCTGGGAATGGCAGTGGGCAGGTTTTCCATGTTTCCCAGGAAAAAGTGCTGGGGAACAGCAGGGAAAACAGAACGACCCCAGCAAGCTGTCAGGAATGGTGGTGGCTTCCTCTCCCAGATAATCAGCAACAGGATGAGAGGAAATGATGAGGCCTCAAGCTGTGCCAGGGGAGGTTCAGGTTGGACATCAGGAGGAATTTTTTCATGGAAAGGGTGGTCAGGCATTGGAACTGCCCCAGCCTGGTCAGGAACTGGAACTGGAGGTGGCACTCAGTGCTCTGGACTGGGGACAAGGTGGGGATCAGGCCCATCCTGGACTGGATGGTCCTGGAGGTCTCTTCCCACCTCAGAGATCCTGGGATTCTGTGTGATTCCTTGCTGACAGTTGCCATTCATTTCCCAGCCTCAGCCTGCCACCCACACCCTGCTCCAGCAGCTGTGCCTGCAGGGACCCCAGACCTTAATGAGTTCTTTTGCTCCTTGTCAAGAATTCCCTCTCCAGCTCTGCCTGGGGGGACCCTGAACGTGCCAGGTCCTGACAGAGAGCTCGGGGACGCTGCCAGCACCTGTGGCTTGGAGCAGGACAGCCTGGGAGCCTGCAGGGCTGTTTTGGGATCAGTCTCTGTGGAGAGCTGGTCAAATTCCATCCCAGAGCAGCCCTGAGCCTCTGATGAGGTTGAGGGTTTTTTTGCCTCTCCCCAGGTGTGAGTTGGAAACTGGGTGGAAATACTAATTTTGTGTAGTGGCTTTGATTTGATAATTTTATATTTTTAAAATTTGGATTTAATTTTTAATTTTTTCATTCCAAACCATGACACCTGGTAGTTTTGGCAAGGAATAGGATGGATGAGCTCTGCCTGATGTGAGGGAACCGGGCCCTGCAAATTTCCCAGTCCTTCCCTTCCTGGTATCCCATAGCGATCCGAGTTTATGGATTAGAACCTGGAGCTCTGAGTGCTCTTCCCCTGGATAAATGGTTGAGCAGCAGACAGACGATTGCAGGGAGTAATTTAGCAGTGAATGATGGCTCATTAGCAGCCCACGGGCTGGAGGGGATGTGTGGGCTCTTCCCAAATCCCAGTTAACTCTTTCACCCTCTCCTTCCACTGCCAGGGGTTGGATTTGCTGAGTGTGGATGTGTTACAGAACCTCCAGTAGTGCAACAGCATCCCCCAAACCTGCCGATTTTTACCCCCCTAACGAGGGATGGGGAATAAAGGAAATTATTATCAGTCCAGGAGATGAGTCAGATATGAAAATCACACTTTTTCCCAGACAATGTTATTACTCTGAGGAAAAGGAAATGAAAAAGACTCATTTTGTCTCACAAAGGAGCCGGCCTGGAACTCGAAATTCTCATTGCAGAGCCAGGTGCTGTTGGAAGGAGCAGCTCCAGGGAGGGAGCAGATCAATCCCACCTTTTCCCATAGTTTAGGGAGCCTGGGTGCTGGGCAGGCTTTGCTGCACTTCCCAGGAAAGGAGTGGAATGTCTGGAAGCCCGAGGGAATGTGGTGCTGGGATAGAAGAGGGGCATGGAAAAATCTTGGGTTTCTGCTCCATTAAAGTCTTGTGCACCCAGAGAAACTCAGAGATCCTGAATGCACTCCTGGCACTCAGGGCCACACTGCTGGCACTTAAAATCTGCTGGGTTCAGGAAACACAATTTGGGGGTTTGGGGGGCAATTTCCAAAGGGAGTTAAGTGCCTAAAAAAACATAAAACTATTGATCCCACTGACTTCAGGTGTATTTTTTTTCTAATGCTCTTAGGAGCATTAGAAAAATGCTTTGTTTTAATGAATAGGGCTGATATTCCTATATCACATACAGGAATATCCTATATTCCTACATAGCAGCACCCATAAAGTTCTGCTGGAGTCAGTGCAGTAAAAGCAGAGTGATCCATGTGAATCCAGGCAGATTCCAGCCTGGATAATTCTAGCTTGGAACAGTGAGTGATCCATGTGAATCCAGGCAGATTCCAGCCTGGATAATTCTAGCTTGGAACAGTGAACAAACCCTCTCCTTTGCTTAGCTTGAATTATTTTGCGTTGGGCACAATTGTTCTCCAGCTGCTCCAGAGCTGGGCTGGGATCCTGTGATCCCAGTAAAACTCACAGGGAACTCCAGAAGGTTCATCTGCTGTTCCCTCAGACATTTCTTTTCCCTCCGTGGCTTTCCAGAAGGAGCACAAATCCCAGCAGGAGGAACATTTCCCATTTTCTCTGACCATTTTGCTTTTCTGCCCACAGCCAGATGAGCTGACCAATGCCCTGGAGATCAGCAACATCGTCTTCACCAGCATGTTTGCCCTGGAGATGCTCCTGAAGCTCCTGGCCTTTGGCATCTTTGGCTACATCAAGAACCCCTACAACATCTTTGATGGGATCATCGTGGTCATCAGGTTCTTCCCTCACTGTGGTTTTTCTGCTGGGGAGTGGGGTGGGGATCAGGGATGGCAAGGGAAATTCAGGATGGGTGTTAGGTAAAGGTTTTTTACTGAAAGAGTGGTTGGGCACTGGAACTGTCTGTCCAGGGAGGTGGTGGGGTCACCATCCCTGGATGTCTTTCAAAAAGGATTGGATTTGGCACTCAGTGCCATGGTTTGGTTGGTGAGGGGGTGTTAGGGCTGGGTTGGACTCCATGGTCTTCAAAGTCTCTTCCAACCTGGTGATTCTGTGATTCCATGTGTTAATCCAGGGTTGGGGTGTGCTGTAATTGTGCTGGACTTTTGGATTCCTGTCCTTAGGAGAGCTGTCCAAAGTAAATCAACCTGGCAGATGGAGAGGAAAATCTATTTATGCCACACATCTGGCACTGGGGTGGATTTTCCACTCAAGTGCAGCGTGGCTGGTCCTGGGAAAGGGGTCCTGGGAGTGTCCATACCCCAGCAGTGCCCTCCTCTCCCAGATGACCCCAGCTGGGCTGGAATTGGGCAAGCAGGAGGGGAAGGGAGGGCCCTGCTTTGCTGTGTTCCCCAGGAACACTGTCCCAGTGCTGGGATCCTTTCTGGTCACCCCTCAATCAGTAATTTGGGGCAAAGAATTCCAGGAACACAGAGATGTAAACCAGGAGAGTGCCCTTGGCACATCCCTCTGATCCAGACAAGGCTCAAGGTTCTGAACAAAGGTCATTCTGTGGTCTGATCAAACCAACCTCCCCAAAAATCCCCCTGGATGTTCTGAAGGAGGATAAATAACTCAAGAGACATAAGAACTATTGATCCTATTGACTTGAAGTGGGTTTTTGTTTCCTTAATTCCCTTAAGAGATGCTGGATTTTGTTTTAATGAATAGAGCTGTGCTGATACTCCTATATCATAGGAATGGATATTCCTGGGATAAAATTATGATCCACATTATTATTGTGGTGCAGACATGGAGAACCTCAGGCAAAAAAAGGGAATTAAGGAGGGAATTGACCCCAAAACCAGCTGTAAAGCAGATGAACCGTGCCACCAGAGGTGCGACCACGCCACTGGGAGTGAAGCTGCTTCCAGAAGCAGGAAAAGGGGAGATTCTTGGGGGGATCAGCTGCCAGGGAGCAGAACTGCTGGTGCTAGCAGTGTCCCCGTGTCCCCACAGTGTCTGGGAGATCATTGGGCAGTCGGACGGGGGCCTGTCCGTGCTCAGGACGTTCCGGCTGCTCCGCGTGCTGAAGCTCGTGCGCTTCATGCCCGCCCTGCGCCGCCAGCTCGTGGTGCTCATGAAGACCATGGACAACGTGGCCACCTTCTGCATGCTGCTCATGCTCTTCATCTTCATCTTCAGGTATTTCTTGGTGTTTCAGGTACTTCAGCTCTTCCTGAGGCGTTGTTCTACTTCAGGGATGGGGACACGCCGCTGGTGTGGGGGTGATGCCTTGGGAAGGCTGGGCTAGAACAGAGGATGGAAGAATTAAAGAATAGAACAGAGGCTGGACAGAGTTAAAGAATAAAGTAGGGATTTATTAAAAGGCCTCAATGGATCCACCTTGGGCCTGGCCAGGGCTACACCCAAGATGAACCAAAATGGTCCCAAAATGCACGACCGCTCACGGGGTCTCTCACTTTTATAAGTTCTGCTCCATTTGCATATTGGAGTTAATTGTCCAATTACAGCTTTAGGTTATGCAGTTCCACCCTGCTTATTTTTCTCTCCTCAGCCCACGTTGTTTGTGCTCTTGGGCCTGAGATTTGGATCATTTGTCCTTGATCCCCAGCTGGAGCAGGAATTGTTTTGTCTCCCTGCTCTGTGCAGAGAGCTCACCATCCCCTAATGTGAAGCCAGACCCACCCACTAAAGCAGCACAGAACCAGAAAAATAGAAAAGCCAAAACCTGAGGCATCAGGGGGGATGCTCACAGTGGGATATTCACCCTTTTCTGGTCTGTTTTTCATGGAATGCCATCATTCCAGAGGTGAATTAAGGACACAAACAGGCAATCACTGCCCCTCAGAGGCTCCTGAGCTGTGCCTGTCACTGACTGGACCATACCAGTGTTAGACTTGGGGTGGAAGTCGTGCAGACTCCAAGATTTCTGTCTGTTTGACCCTCTAATGCCCCTCAGAATCCTTTGATTGGAAACCAGAGAGCTGGCAGCATGGTTTGTCATTTTTCCAGACAAAGGAGAATCCTGGATTTTCCTTCAGTGCAGACAACTGGAATGAAATGTGAGGCAGGAGAACCAAATTGCGGGGTCAAAAAAAAACCACTGGGAGTGGAAAAGTGTCCGTAAAACCCCTGCAATCCTCCCTGCAACCACATTTCACCCAGGTGTTCCTTCCATCTGCCTCTTTCCCCACTGCAGCATCCTTGGCATGCATCTTTTTGGGTGCAAGTTCAGCCTGAAAACCGACACGGGAGACACGGTTCCAGACAGGAAGAATTTTGATTCCTTGCTTTGGGCCATTGTGACCGTGTTCCAGGTAAGCTCTGCATCCTTCAGGGATGTTTTAAGGGGGAACACGAAGAGTTTTTATTCCATGAAACTCTTCCAGGAGGTGTCAAATTTGGAGTGAAGAGTTATTAGGGTAGAGATGGGTTTAAAAGCCCTGATGGAGAAGAAATCTACTCCAAATCAGTGCTGTCCATATCTCTTGTAAGTAAAAGGAGGGCATCCACTCTTATTTTCCTTTTTGCTGCCCATCCTGCTCCTACTCTGCAGATCTCTGTCTCCTTCACTGCCTTTTGCAACCAATTCTGTGTGACTGGGAGTAACAGATCCTCTCCAAAATCAGAGCTGGAGGTGCTGGGGAAGCCTTGATATAAAAAGTTGTGTTTCCTCTGCAGCCTGGTTTGTGCCTGAAATTCCTGGCAGTTCCACAACAGAGGAATCATGGTTAATGCTGTTTCAAGGATATTTTAAATATAAAAATTAGACTTTTGTGTTTCAAAGCTCAGGCTTTAGAATCTGAGTGCAACAAGTGTAAATAAAGTCTCTAAAGGCAGAGTAGCATCACTCAAGGTGGAAACCAGGCCAGAGCCTTCCCTGTGGATATAAATGCTCACAAAGGAACAAGGACAATATCAGCCCCAGCCTCAGAGCTTCCCATTTTTCCCTTTCCAACACATGAATTGCTGCATTTCTCCTCCCAGTCCCTTGGGAAATGCAGCTGGCACGGAGCACAAAGGCTCAGTCCTGTGTCCCAGGAAGGTTATTGAGCAGCATGACTCAGTGCAGCACTCCTGTCCCCAAAGCCACCTTGGTTCAGGGGGTTTGAGGCCGTTTCCATTGCAAGAATTAATGTGGAACATCAGCCTGTCATCCATTTCTCTAAGATTTTTGAAACTGGAGAGTGAAAATCCCTGAGGAAGATCCCTCAGAGCAAAGCTTTGCAGTGATGGGGATTTTTTTTTTCTCAATGTTTTTACCTGAAGGAAACAACTTCCCTGAGGTTCTGGAGCCACCCAATGTCATTTATCTCATTAAATATCCTGTCCCTTACCCTTTCCTTCAGCTCCAGCTGCCTTCTAAAGAGCAGCCTGAAAGGAGACAAGATCTGAGGCCTCAGGTCTGTTATCTTCTGATGGTTATCAAAGGAGGCAACACCTCCAGGAAATAATGGGATTAGGACAGTGCATCCTTCACCTGGGGATATCTTGGATCTAAAGTGTCCTCTGTGGGCAGGCCAGTGCCTGCAGGGAGGGCAGGCTTGGCCAGCAGAGGTGCAAAGATCTAAATAAAGGCAAATTTCTACAACGTGATCCGACATCACGTGCAGAGAGCCGGACAAAGGCAATTCCTGCTGCCTCATCTCAGGAGAGCTGCCGGTGGAAAGGTCAGGAGGAGAGGGAGAATGGCAGGACTGAGTGCACAGAGGAGCTGAGGGTTCCCTTTCCCTGCAGATCCTCACGCAGGAGGACTGGAACGTGGTGCTCTACAACGGGATGGCCTCCACCTCCTCCTGGGCCGCCCTCTACTTCGTGGCCCTGATGACCTTTGGCAATTACGTGCTCTTCAACCTCCTGGTGGCCATCCTGGTGGAAGGATTCCAGGCAGAGGTGAGACCTCCAGGCTGAGGGAGGGGGAGAGACCTGACACACACGTGTGGGGATGATCCATGGCAGGGAAAACATCCACCCATGCAGGCAGCCCTACATTTCAATTTAAGGGCTGCAGATGATCTGTGTGAGCACCTGAAGCTCTTCTGGATCAATCTTTGCAGCTCTAAATTTGAATTTAAGCGGTTCCGATGAGCTGGGCTGAGCACCTGAAGCTCTTCTGGATCAATCTTTGCAGCCCTAAATTTAAATTTTAATTTAAGGGGTGCAGATGATCTGTGGTGAGCACCTGAAGCTCTTCTAGATCAATCTTTGCAGCCCTAAATTTTAATTTAAGGGGTGCAGAAGATCTGTGGTGGGCATGTGAAGCTCTTCTGAGTCAATCTTAAAGCCAAACTGGATGTGGACTGGGAATTGGGGGACCAGGACTCTGATCTCCTACACAGTCTGCTGTGTGATTTAGAAGAAATAATTTAGCATTAATTTTACTCACCAAATCTCCCATATACCCCATGGTTTGTGTTCCTGTGTGGTGGGACTCAGGCTTTCAATACATTCAAAAGTTTTACTGAAATCCAAACAGATTAAACCAGCTGGTTTCCCTTGATGAGGGCTGGTTACCTTGTCCTGCAGGGAGCTCAGGGCTCTAAGCAGGACTTTCCCCTCAGGAATCCGTGCTGTCCATGGCTCTATCCTGTGATTCCACATGTTCCAGCCCTGAGGACCAGGCAGGATGAGCCCTGTCCTTTCCTTGGGACTCTGTCCCTCTGGAATATTTAAAGCCAGGAGCTCAGCTGCTCAAAACCCATTCCCAGGTTCCTGACATTGAATTTTCAGATCTTTAGGACGATGCTTTGAGGTGGAAGGAAGTTTTCTCCTTTAGGGATCTTTGCAGGGAGCAGCTCCCGTTCCTCCCCTGCCCTGTGGGAGGTTGAAGCCGGTGCTGATGTGAAGCCAGAGCTCTCTGAGTGCCTGATTGCTCCTCCAGACAAGCTGTGGTTTCCCTGCCCAGCCCTAATGGCTCCTTTCAGAGCTGTTTCAGACCATGATTTAAATGTGTGCAAGCTCTGCTTTTCCCAGCCTGGATCATTCACCCCAAGGGCCAGCAACCACAGGCATGGCATTTGCAGGGCACATTTTGCTCTCCACTCCCATTTATTATCAATCCTGACATCAGGCCTGTGGGCTTGTCACTTGTCTCAGGGAGAGGCATTACACAAAACCCTTCTCAGCTGCCAGGGCTCCTCTCAAGCCTTGCACTGGGAAATCATAAAATCCTGGAATGCTTTGGCTTGGAAGGGACTTTAAAGTTCTGGTTCCAACCCCCTGCCACAGCTAGGGAACCTTCCACCAAACCAGGCTGCTCTGGTTGTAAACCAAGGACAAATTATTGTGGAGCTGGGTTTGCTTTTGTCATCCCTGGCTCTGCTGCTACACTGGGAATTCTTGGTGTGACCTCTTTGACTTTGCCTCTGACAGGGTCTGCTCTGAGCAGTCACAGGAGGCACTGAGGGGAATTTCTCCTCCATTTGCTCAGGTGTTTCTTTTATTTATCTGGAGGGGGACTCCTGGGACAGCTGAGAGCTGCTCTCGACTCAGAACCATCAGCAGGGCTTCAGCAAGGGCGCTAAAATTGTCCTGTGAAGCACAGCACACGCTCTCAGCCTGATCCCAGCTCCTGATCTGCCTCTGGAGCAAGTCTGCCAGGAGTTTTCCTAGAAGAGAACAGACTTAAATGGCCACAAACCCATTTTTAGTACATTTGTGTTTAGTACAAGTAGCCAGACTTCAAGCAGGGCCATAATTGCATATTTGTGTTTACACCGTTCCCATGTCATTTTGAAATCCCCCCCAGAGCTGCTCTGGGAGAGCAGGCAAACCTCCCAAAATTGTGCAGATCTTTCATCCACTCTGCACTGGTGTTTCTGCTGTGAAACAAAGATGAATCAGGGAGCTCGAGCCGTTCAGTCATCCTGGCTGCAGCTCTTGGCAATAAATCACAGCAAAGTGAAGCTCATTGCCACTTCACCGTGCCTCTGGAAACTGGGGGGGTTTGTCCAGGCACCAGGCAAGGAACTGTGCTGCTTTCTCTGGGATCAGCCCTTCCATGCAGCCCTTTGCTGTCAGTTTGCACAGGTTTCTGCAGCACTGAGGAATCCAGACTGATTCCTGCTGGCATCCTGCTGGAATCCCTCCCTGAGCAAGGAGAGCCTGAGGATGGCTCCTCTGTCCCAGGCTGATCAACTGCTCTGGTAGCAGATCTGTCCAAAACGAGCTGGAATCACAGGAGGAAAGGCAGGGTGAGGGTGGCTGTTCCCTGTCCTGAGCTGCTGCAGGGCTGCCAGGCACACTGGCCCCATGCCCTCTGCCTCAGGTTGCCAAGAGATTTCCCAAAACAATCCCAGCCAGCACAGAGGGTGCAAATCAGGCTCTCCAGATCTAAGTCAATTTGAAAGTGCTGTCAAACAGAGAATTAAATCCCTCTGACACCCTTTGACATCAAACCCTAAGTGCTTTCAGCAGGGATCACAGAGAGAGCAAACACGGAGCCCCACCGTGCCAGGTTTCTCAGTCATTCCTGCAATTCCAGCTGCTCTGGGATGTTTTCCCCTGGGATTTGCTCTTCCTGGAGCTGTGTAGGAAGCACAGTGACACGGCAGGGACACGGTGACAACCACAGCATGGTCCTTTCTGTCCAAATGAGTGAAAACAAGGGAGAGGGACTTGCCTGGGATCATTCCCAGGGTGGTCTCAGAGGGAATTTGGCACAAACCACCCACCGGGAGCAGAGGCAGCTCAGAGCTGCTGAGGAATCCTAATGACTTGGGTCTGTTAATTACCCTCCTCCTCTCTGCAGGGAGATGCCAACAGGTCAGACACAGATGAGGACAAGACATCTGCCAACTTCGAGGACGAGTTTGAGAAGCTGAAAGACCTCAGAGCAACAGGTGGGGCTTTGTGTCTGCATTTTCCTGGGAATCTGGGAGCTGCAGCTCTGCTTCCACAATGGAAGAATCCAGCTAATTTAGCAATTAATCTGACTGCAAAGTCACCAGAGCAGCTCTGCAAAGTGTAGGGGAGGCTAAATGAGCACTGATATTTCCTTTAGACAGATGTTTTTCTAATTTAAACGTTCCCCAAGAATTTTTAGCCGTGTCTCCTCCCTCCTCCTGCACCATTAGCACAGAGTGCTTTGCTGACAGCAATGTTCTCACCCCACTTCTCGGCAGCTTTTCCAATCAATCAAGATCTCATCTGTTCCTTTTGGTTTCCCACACAAAATGCATTTGGGTGAGGTTTGATGGATGGAAAATGTTGCTGCTCATTTGTGTTCCAGGAGGGTCTGGCAGTCGGTTTGAGGGGAGGCCCACACTGCTCTGCTGTACCAAAAACATGGAATTGGAGGTGACAGCCTTCGCTTTGCAGCCAGAGGGGTGACAAAAAGGGATCACACATTTTAACAGTGAATGATGGCAAACAGGAGCCTCTTCAGTTCCTGCTTCCTTTGATTCCCAGCTTGGGCTCTGTGAGGATCCCTCCAAATGCTCCTAAACCAGGATTTGTGTCAGCCAAGGAGATGCTGGTTGTGGGGAGCAGATGGAACTCAGCTGAGGAAGGGGCAGAGTCACCTGTTCCCTTCCAAGCCAAGCCGTTCCATAATTCCACGGCTCCTTTGGAGGACACTGAATTCCCAAAAGCCCCTTAAGAGGTCCTGGCATTCACCCAATGCCTTTCAACACCTTGTGGGGACCTCACTGCCCACAGCTCCCCCTGGCAGAGCTCCTGGAGGTCCCCAGGAGCAGTGTCCCCTCATGTGGTGTCCTCTGGTATTGTATTTGTGGGGTGCCCCATGGCAGGAAGGAATGATGAATCTGACTCCATGTTCTCAGAAGGCCAATTTATTATTTTAAGATACTATATTATATTAAAGATATGTTATAAATATGAAAATATTATATTAAACAGAAGAATACAGAAAGGATACAGACAGAAGGCTAAAAAGATAATAATGAAAACTTGTGCCTCTTTCCAGAGTCCTGACATAGCTTGACCCTGATTGGCCAATAAGTCAAAACAATTCACATGAAACCAATGAAATAATCACCTGTGGTAGACAATCACTAAACACATTCCAAAGCAGCAAAACACAGGAGAAGCAAATCAGACAATTATTGTTTTCATTTTTCCCTGAGACGTCTCAGCTTCCCAGCAGCAAAACCCTGGGCAAAGGGAATTTTTCAGAGGACATGACTGTGCCACCCTGTCCCCGTTCCCTGCAGAGATGAAGATGTACTCGCTGGCTGTCACCCCCAACGGGCACCTGGAGGGCAGGGGGGCCATGCCCCCGCCCATCATCCTGCGCACGGCCGCCACCCCCATGCCCACCCCAAAGTGCTCCCCACACCTGGACTCCCTGCACGCCCTTGGGGACTCAAGGAGAGGCAGCAACGCCTCGCTGGACCCCACAGGCTACGACCAGAAGTCCTTGGTAAGTCCTTGGTCCTAGTCCATGGTCCCAGTCCTGGGTTCTTGTGGTCAACAAGTGTCAGAGGGCACTGTGGGGTCTTGGTTTCCAGGTGGTGGTGGGATGCTCTGGGGTGGAAGGGACACACAAGGATTGAGGGAATGGCCCTGACAGGGGTTGATCCCATAAGTTTGGTGTTGTCAGCACCGGCTGAGATCAGCTTAGGGTTGTGTGGGATACTGGGGACAGGCACTGCTGGAAAATGAAAAGGAGGGTGGTGGAGGGGGGAAATGAGTAGAAAGGCAGGGGGAGAACAGAGCTGGGCCAGGACAGCAGAACAGCCAGGGACAGAGAGTCCATGGAAAGGGGAAACAGGGATGTACCAGGATCCAGGGTTTTCCTGCCTCCCTGGAAGCCCTTGCCAAATCATCTCACTGGAGAGCCATAACCTGAATGAGTCCAGCTAATCCCAACCCCTCAGAGGAGGAGCAGGAATCTTTTCCAGCCACACCAGACATTTGGAATGTCTTGGAGAAGCTGTCAGGTGTTCTGTGAGGATGAGACCTGCAGCCCCTTGGTGTTTTGGGGTTGTATCTTGAATTTATACTGTGTCAGGGAAATGAAGCATTTTCCCTTGAGCTCTGGTGACAGCCCCACAGCCCTCTTGGAGGGGAAATCAGGGGAACAAGGGATGAGGGGGTTTGGAATGACGAGATGGGATGCGATGATCCTCAAGGTCCCTTCCAAGCTAATTCCACGATTCCTTTGGAAGGCTCTGAGTTCCCAGAGAGGCTGTGACATTCACCCAGTGCCAGGATCGGGCTGAGCTGCTGCTCTGGCAGCCGTGCCTGCAGCAGGGGGGTGGGAGGGCAGCTCTGGGTGGGCACACAGGGAGCAGAGGCAGCAGGCAGAGTGGATTTCTGCTGCTGTTTATCCATCCCACTCCTCTGCTCCAGAGCTGCGAGATCATGTTCAAATCAAGGCAGCAGACCGTGAAGGCACCTCACGCCCCGGCACAGCCACCATCCCCCTTGCTAAGCTGCTTAGTCAACCTAATGCCTTTGAAAAGCAAACAGAGCTGACTGCTGTTTGCCTTGGGCTTTCATGGCACTGCAAGCTGCTGGACAGGGATGTTCATCCTTCCAATCCTTTCTCAGTGCCACCAGCCAGAGGCAGGGGAAGCAGGCAGGGCTGCACTGAGGAGGAGGAGGAGGAGGAAGGCAGTTTGCTTTGGTTTGTGCTGGGAGGAGGGTGTGGAAGGAAAAGGAGTTTTCCTCCTGGCTTTTCTGCACTGACCTTAAGCTCTCTCATCCTGGGAATTGCCTGTACCTGCCCAAGAGTGCAGACAGGCACTGAAATTTGTGGAGGAGGAACATTCACTCCACTTTCTCTCACGGCAAATGGGAGAAAAGTAATGGAAACAGGGGCACAATTCCTACCAGGCATGGGTGACTCATGTTCCCTTTGGAAGGCAGGGAAGTTGTGAGCTGAAACTACCAGAACATGAGCAAAGTTCAGCAAAATGCCACTTATTGATGTCTTTGGGTTCATTTTTATGAGGAGCTGGTGTTGCCAGGGAGTCACTGAGATGGAGGGTTGGAGGCTGTGCTCCAGGCGTGGTCCAGGTTCAGTGTGGCCCTGACTGGGTGCTCCCATCTCAAGGATGGAACTGGAGTGGTGCTGTGTTGGTTTTGCACCAGGGAAGTGATGTTTTAACAGAAGCTGCAAGCAGTTTCTTTTGTGTTAGACAAAAAAACAGTTAGTAATTAGGTTTGAGAATTAACAACCTGTTAAATACTGAGAAAGTCAACAGTCCTTTATGAACACACATATAAAACCATATATATGTTGGAAGCTTACCTCTTTTTCTTTTTGCTTTGGAAGCAGGTAAACCCACCACATTAATTAGTACATTAACCAAGAAACCTCAAATCAACAACTTAAACCACTAGGCGGGAAGGGGAGGCTGTGACTTTCACCAATCTGGGCAAAACTCCCCAATCCTTTGGGGATAAACAAGCCCTCCCTCCCTGTGGGAATCTAAAATCAGAGGGTTTTGGGAAAGCTGCAAAAGGCAGGCCTCAGAGACAGCAGAACTGTGATTAGAACTAAGCAGCAGCCATGAGATTTGTCAGCAGAGAAATTATATAGGTAGAAAAGTAAAGACAAATAGAACAATGGTTTGTGTATTAACACTTGTCTAGAATAACTCCCTAAGTTACAGAAAAGTTTATCTAGTGAGATATTAGGGAGTTCTAAGCTTAATAATGGATCTCTGTGCATTGTGTTTCAAGGCTTACAAGCAGGTATTTGAAATAAGCAAATTGTTAAGCAAAGGTACGTGTGCTTATAGTGGTTGGATGGAACTATTGTCAATATGGTCTTGATTTTTGTGATTGGTCAAAAAACTTTTAAAGTAAGTTGTAACATTAAGCTCTTTGTCTGCTGCCTGGGATGTGAGCTGCTGGCATCTTCCCATTGTCATAACCATGTAATGCGGCTGATGCTGGAAAATACAACAGCTCAAGGCACGTTCCACAGCAGCCCTGTCCTGTTTGTGATTTGTACATAGCCCCCGGCCAGCCACAAATGGTGCCCCTCTGTGAGGCCTGCCTTTCTCACCTTTCCCAAAACCCTCCGATTTCACGGATTCCCACACCTCCCTTCTCTCCCAGTCCAGCCTCCGCAGCTCCCCCTGCGCCAACTGGGCCACCAGCAGCACCTGGGGCAGCCGCCGCTCCAGCTGGAACAGCCTGGGCCGGGCGCCGAGCCTCAAGAAGAAGAACCAGTCGGGAGAGCGAGAATCGCTGCTCTCCGGAGAGGGCAAGGGCAGCACGGACGACGACTCGGACGACGCCAAGTCCGGCTCGCCCAGCCGGCTCTCACCGCCGCGCCGGGCCGAGTCCCTGGATCGCCGCGGCTCCCAGGAGCTGCTGCCCGAGCTGCTGAGGGTGCCCTCCGTGCGCCAGCTCGGGCCCGGCCCCGCCGCCCTGCTGCCCGCAGAGTTCCACGGCTGCAACGGCAAGATGGGCGCCGAGCTCTTCCTCAGGGTGGACGGGCACAAGGAGGACGCGCTGGACTACGAGGATGACGGGGAGGATGTGAGTGCCGAGGGAGATGGGGGCTCGTGGTTTTACAGTGGGTTTTCTGTTCCTAAAAGGATGGATGGAAATCCGACGTGGAAATGTGTTATCCCCTCCTGAGGGATGGGCCTTTTCTTCCAGAAAGATCCCTTTTTTAAGAGATTTTTTTAGGCCAGATGGATGGAAATCTGACATGGAAACGTGTTATCCCCTCCTGAGGGATGGGCCTTTGCTTCCTGAAAGATCCCTTTTTTAAGAGATCTTTTTAGGCCTGTGTTGTATTTGCAGGGAAATGCCCCAATGAAGGCAGGAATGATGAATCTGACTCCATGTTCTCAGAAGGCTAATTTATTATTTTATGATACTATATTATATTAAAGAATGCTATACTATACTAAAGAATACAGAAAGGTTACTTACTAAATGCTAAAAAGATCAAAATGAAAACTTGTGACTCTTTCCAAAGTCTTGACACAGCTTGGCGCTGATTGGCCAAAGAGTCAAAACAACTCACACCAGAATCCAATTAAACAACCGCCTGTGGGTAAACAACCTCCAAGCACATTCCAAAGCAGCAAAACACAGGAGAAGCAAATGAGATAAGAATTGTTTTCCTTTTCTCTGAGGCTTCTCAGCTTCCCAGGAGAAAAATCCTGGGTGAAGGAATTTTTTCAGAGAATGTGAATGCCACAGGCCTGTGACAATCCCATGAGGTAAAACTTTCTTTTTTTCCCAAAAATGCCTCATATTTGGGCTAATTGGGATTGTCCCTCTCCAAAATTAGCTGCTGACACAATAGGCTTTACTCACAGGAGCTGTTTGGTGTCATGAAAGCTTGGAAGCCTAAAAAGAGATGTTTTCCACTTCACTTTTTGGTTGCTTGAGGGCTTTTTGAGTTTGGCACAACTCTGTATCTCCAAAATGACCCCTTCCCAGAAGTCTTGCTTTATCCTGTCCATCTCTTCCCTTTTTCCACCCCTTTCCTCCTTATTTTCTTGGACAAATGTGATAATGGCCACCACAGTTCTGTCCCAAAAGCTGTGACCGCCTACAGACACAATAAAAAGCCATTAACTGCCCCCTCCTTCCACAAAACCACTGTGAAAGTTGAAGAGGCAGGAAAATAAAAGAGGAAGAAAAGGTGTTCCTTCTTTTTTACCCAGAGTTATTGCTACCGGATCCGCAAGGCCCTGGAGCCCTACAAACCCCAGTGGTGCAAGACTCATGAGAACTGGTCCCTCTACTTGTTCTCCCCACAGAACAGGTAAGAAATTCCAGGGAAATTCCAGCCCAACAGGGGTTTGAGGTAATGAAATATTGCCTTCCTAGCCAGCCTCCCCTTGGGAAAAATCCTTCAGAGCTTTAGGATCCAGTTCCTGATTTTGAGGTGAAGTTTTCCGTTCAGTGTGGGCAGAACTGTGTGGTTCACCCCGTTGCTGTCAGTGGTTTAGCCAGCATTAGTAATAATTAATAATTAATGATAATCATGGCCGAAGCCTGTGGAGATGCTGCCTCACCACTTGGGCTGGTGCTGATTTTTGGGGAGGAGACTGTTCCTGACCCAAACTTCTGAAGGATCTGTTTTTCCCACCTCTCTCTAGGTTCCGAGTGACGTGCCAGAAGGTCATTGCCCACAAAATGTTTGACCACGTGGTGCTGGTCTTCATCTTCCTCAACTGCATCACCATAGCTCTGGAGAGACCAGACATTGACCCCCTGAGCACGGTGAGAGGCATTTCCTTCCTCCATCTCCCATCCAGATCTTCATCTCCTCAGGACCAGAGCCTGCAAGATAAATGTCGGATTTCTGACTCGTGTCTCTTTGTTGTTCTGTGTTTTCCAGGAGAGGATATTCCTCAGTGTCTCTAATTACATCTTCACTGCCATCTTCGTGGTTGAAATGATGGTTAAGGTAATTAGAGCTTCATCCCATGGCCCAGAGCAAGTTCTGGCCAAGACCAGACCATACCAGAGTTATGATCTGGATGAAGATTTCAACATCTCCCTTCTCCTGGCTGCAGGTGGTCGCTCTTGGCTTTTTCTCTGGGGAGAACACGTACCTGCAGAGCAGCTGGAACGTCCTGGATGGAGTGCTGGTCTTTGTGTCCATCATTGACATCATTGTGTCCATGGCATCAGCAGGAGGAGCCAAAATCCTGGGAGTCCTTCGTGTGCTGAGGCTTCTGCGGACCCTGAGACCTCTCCGGTATGGGCTGATAAATCAGAGAGTTTGGGAAATGCACGAGGTCTTGCTTAATAACACAAAACACTGAAGTACAACGTGGGTAGAAACATCTTTGGGGATCTCTAAACTCGGGGAGAAATTGTTTGAAAGCAGTGAAATGAGCTCAGATTCATCTTCAGCTCGGACATGTGTAGCTGGAGTTTGGAGTGAGAGGTGTGGTCTGAATCCAGAGTGAGGGCAGTCAGAGCCTCCCCCACACTGCAGCTTTGTCAGCCCTTCCCAAATCCTTCTTCCACTGCACAACTTCACAGGCACTCCCCAGCAAAGAGGGATTTGCAGTTGAACAGGTGCTGATGAGGATTTGATAAGCTCCAGCATCCTTCTGAGGATTTGATAAGCTCCAGCATCCTTCCCTGCTCTCCTGACCCTGCCAAACATCCCTGCAAAGCAGCTCCTCCCTCAGCCAGGCACAGGAGGGCAGAGCTCCCAGAGTTTGAGAACAGGAGTAAAGATAATCTGTGTTTTGGTTATGATTACACAATAAAGAGGGATAATGCTTGGGCGGGATTTGGATCAGCTCCTATTCTGGTTTTGTCCTGTTTGGCAATAAACAGGAGCCTTTTTTTTTCTGAAATTTCAGGGGAATTAGACAGTCACCTCCAAAAAGCTGGAAACTTTCTGGGACAAAGCTGTGCTTGTGAGTGATAGGAAGAGGGAATCTTTTATACCACAAGAACAACAGTGCTTTGTGCTCTGTGTCCCCTTAGTGACCAGGAAATCAGTGTTTCTGGCTCCTTGCTGTTCTGCTGGTGGCACCAGTGTCCCCTGGCAGTGCTGGCTCCCCAGGACACCCTGGACAAGTCACCATGTGTGACCCACAGAAGTGGGAACAAAATTCAGGGCACGGGCAGTTCATGAGGAAAGGGGAGGGGGAAAGGGGGAATTGGTCTTTGAGAATAACTAGGCCAGATCCTATGAATAGAAAGGAATTCATCACCTCTCACCACGGCCTCACTGAGCACAGGATGGCTCCAGGGACCATTCCTAACACTTTGGAGGTGCAGTTCACTCTCCACATGATTTCTTTCAAACAAGACCCTGTGGAAATGCTGCAGCACAAAACGCTTTTCTGTGGGCTTGGCAGGCACAAGGCATCACTATCCACGTGAGCTGCAGCTCCCTGCAAGGACTCACCCTTTACAAGCCCATCCTAAAAACAACTTTGATGCTTTTCAGGCAAAACTCCCACCTGGCCCTTCCTAGGAAAGCTTGGCTTGGGCTGGTTTCACTGCCACCTTCCCAGGGCAGAGCAGTGCATGCCCCAGGCTCTCCTCCAGGGAAACAACACCCCAAACCTGCCTCAGAGCACACCAGGAATCTCCTTCCCAACAGGACTGACCCTTTGGCTGTGGAGCTGCTGATCACAGGCTCCTGCTAGCTAAGAGCCAGCTCAGGAGCTAATTAGGAAACAAACTGGAATTACTCTGTTTGGAAAGTTGTCATGGCCACAGGTGCAGGAGGAGCACCAGACGTGCTCGCCAGGCCCGCTGGGAAGATGTTCACGTGTTGGGAGAGGAAGGAGGGTCCTGCCTGTGTCCCTGGGCTGGGGTCAGAGCCCTTGGAGGGATCTGGAGTGAGGTACAAACCTCCCGCAGTGGGAGCTCTGTGATACCCTGCCCAAAGGGAGTCTTCTCTCCTCACTCTGCCCAGCTGTCACAATTCCATCTGATGGGATTGGGAATGTTCTGGTTGTCTGGAGAATTCCCTCCCTGCAGGTAGAGGAGGTTTGGGCCAGCCCCAGAGAGCAGAGGAGAAGCAGTTGGGTGATAACAGGACATACATAAAAATTAAAATTTAATTGTCTTGTGGTTTTTTTTCCAGAGTTATCAGCAGAGCCCCAGGTCTGAAGCTGGTGGTGGAAACCTTGATCTCCTCCTTGAGGCCTATTGGGAATATTGTTCTCATCTGCTGTGCTTTCTTCATTATCTTTGGGATTTTAGGGGTCCAGGTAAAGTATTTCCCTCCCCTGCAAGTGACTGCTGCTTTTCTCACAAGCTGGGGTTGAGGTGGAAATAATGAGCTGAAATGCCTCCAAAGGAAGATTTCAGGGGAAGAGGAGCCAGACTTTAGCAGAAATGATCCAGGGTGGGGTTGGCAGCTGCTCCCAGCAAGGATCTCAGGATTAGGAGAGCAGACAGACCTCCCTGCTGAACTCTGCTGCAGGAATGAAAGATAAATCACAGAACAGACTTTTCAGAGCTGCTTCTTTTTTGTTCTTTTTTTTTTTTTTTTTTTTTTTTTTTTTTTTTTTTTTTGTGTGTGTGTGTGTGTTCTCAAATGCAGCTTTTTAAAGGCAAGTTCTACTACTGTGATGGCCCTGATGTCAAAAACATCACCACGAAGGCTGACTGCACCAACGCTCACTACAAATGGGTCCGGAGGAAGTACAACTTTGACAATTTGGGGCAGGTAAAGTCCTCCCTGCAGGGCTTTTCTGTGCCAGTTTTCATGGATGGACACCTGAAATGTGTGGCTTCAGGAGAGTGTGGAGCCTCCATCATAGGAAGTTTCCAAAACTGATTTGCAATCATCTATCAGTGGGTTCATATTTGCACTCGGTGATCTTTGAGGGCTTTTCCATCCTTGGTCATTCTATAACTTTATCTGGAAATCTCTGTCTTTTACCCTAAATGTGTAAATATGGATCAGATCAACCCGTGATCTCTTGCTATGATTGTACAATTCCTTGGTTTTAGGAATGTTGTCGTGCTTTGAGATGCCATCCCTCAACTGCCCCTTTTATTCTCCAAATTTATTGCTGTTCTGTTTGCAAATGACGAAAATAAAGTGCTTTACATGGCTGAAAAGCAGGCCAGGCCATAGGAGGAGTTGGGAACTCCTTCTCTGGGAGCTGCAAGGCAGGACCAACCCCTTCTGTCCATTTTGCAGGCCCTGATGTCCCTGTTTGTCCTCTCCTCCAAGGACGGCTGGGTGAACATCATGTACGACGGGCTGGATGCCGTGGGCATTGACCAACAGGTATCTGTCCTGCAGAGCCCACCTGTGCTCCTCTCTCCAGCCTCAGGCCTGGGCACTCCAGGGTTTTTGAAATCCCAGGAAGCAGCAGAGCTGTAGAACCTCCTTGAGGCCCTTTTGCTCATTGAGCTGCCAGTTTTCCATTTTTTGGAGTTGCTTTTCCATGGCTGCTTCCCATGTAGGACAAGCTCTGGCGTGCCCTACATCAGGGTATGTAGAATGAATTAGAATGAGGGTGCTTGAGGATGGGAAACCACCAGGAATGTTGTGGAAAAGGCATTCAGTTTGTGAGTTTTGTGGCGTTTTCTGTGGGAAGTTGAGCCTCGCATGAGTAGGACCCACCCAGAGCCACAGTAACACTTTGGACTTCATTTCCCCCACTTCTGAAGATCTGGTAACAACTGAGAAACATTAGGCAGGAGCCCACATCTGAAAAAATTAAAAATCTGGAGCCTATCTTTAGCTGAAACAATCTTGCTGGTGGGATGATGCTCACCACTGAGATTTAACTGAAGCTGTGTGAAATAAATACCAAAATAATCAAATCCCGTAAGGCACTTTTGGGTGGGTTTCGCACCAAACTGTAAAATTTTAGTCAGTGAGAAGGTGAATGAGAGGAAAATCCTTGGGGAAAATCCTCCTCCCAGTGCTCCCCACC
This sequence comes from Melospiza melodia melodia, assembly GCF_035770615.1. Classification (NCBI taxonomy): domain Eukaryota; kingdom Metazoa; phylum Chordata; class Aves; order Passeriformes; family Passerellidae; genus Melospiza; species Melospiza melodia. The sequence goes on from NC_086211.1 coordinate 2,046,938, forward strand.
TCCCCACACAACTTACTGCTCCAAAAAATCTGACTCAACCCACCCGCTCTGTGCCGCTTCTCCCTCGTCTTTCCCTCCCCTCCCAGCCCATCCAGAACCACAACCCTTGGATGCTGCTCTACTTCATCTCCTTCCTGCTCATCGTCAGCTTCTTCGTGCTCAACATGTTCGTGGGGGTGGTGGTGGAGAACTTCCACAAGTGCCGGCAGCACCAGGAGGCGGAGGAGGCGCGGCGCCGGGAGGAGAAGCGGCTGCGGCGCCTGGAGAAAAAGCGCAGGAGTAAGGAGATGTACCTGTCTGGTCGGTAGAGTGCCTTACAAACCAAAATCTTTCTGAGCCCTGCCTGCTCCCAAAGCAAGATTTCTTTTTAGTTTTGGGGTTTTTTTTGTGGTTTTTGTTCGGGTTCACGAGGTTGTGTTGTTTCATTATCTCTTTGGCGGTGCCTTAAGGCTCGGGCTGGTGACGCCTTGGGATTGTCCTGGTGGGAAATGTCACCTTTTCACCTGGCTGGGGGGAAATGCTCCTCCAGCAGAGTCCTCTCTGCAAGGCCATGCTGTCCCAAGCACTGAGGGACAGGGGTGAATTATTTCCCTGCTCCCCCCGTGCCTGGAGGCCACTCCAAGGCTCCCCCGTGCCTTAACGTGCCGCCTGCATCCGAGGATGGTGGTGGGCTTTGATTTGGGGGTTCATTTCTCATCTGAAGCAGTGGTGATGCTGTTTGGGAGTCCTGGAGCATGGCCCCGCATGCCACAGACACTGCATGGGGGCACGGACAGAGCCTGGGGACAGCAGGGAGCCCCAGGGTGGGGCTGCAGGGAGAATTCCTCTTGGGAACATGTCCATGACAGGAGATGCTCGTCCCATTCCAGGCTGGAACTTAGTCCTGGGACTCCTTTTGTCCTTGGAACACTGGCCAGGGCCAGGGCCATTAGCCAAGAAAGGCCTTTAGCCAAAAAAGGCCTTTAGCCAAAACTTCCTTCTCAGTGGATCTCATAGGGACCATCAAACCCCAAACCCACCTGAGCCTGTGCTCCTTTCCTGCCCCAAACCTGCCCATTCCCACCTCCCCTGGGAGGGTATTCCCAGGAGATCTGCCAGGAAAGCAGCCCCAGCTTTCCCAGAAGTTCCAGTGAGCAGGGAGAGCCTGCCAGGCATTTTTGAGGAATGAGCAAACCTGGCTTGGCCACCGAGATCAAAGCTGAGCTTAGTCAGAGGTAAGGCTGATCTTTCCTGGCCCTGTCTGCTTGCAGCAGTGCTGTGTCTCTGCCTGGCCGTGTCATCTCCTGGAAGGAGCAAATATTGTGACAAATTGCTTGTGTCCCACACATCAAGGCATGGATATCCATTTCCAGCTGGAAAAGCAGCCCAGCTCCAAGGACACGGCACAGGCTGTGCGGGGAGAAATCCCATCCCATTCCACTCCCTGCTTCCCTCCAGGCCTGGGGCAGGAGCTGTGTCCCTCACAGCCCCTCTGCTGCTCCCCTGGTGCTCCTTGGTGGAGCCAGGGGACACCTCAGCACTAAATGGTGGCACTGCTGTCCCCACAGGACCTCAATGGCACCGCAGGGAGGGCCAAGCCCTTTTGATTTTAGCCGGTTGTGAGTTCAGTGCCTGGCTCAAAATGAAATCCAGCTCAGACACTGAGTCCCTCCAGAGATTTCCAAGGGTTCAAATGCAATTTCCTGCTCCTTTTCCCATTTTGCTGTGGGAGTGTGAGGGTGGAAATACTGAAGGCAGCATTTCCAGCACAGGGAGGAGAATCAGATTTAGGGTCCCAGGGGTCCTCCTTGTGCAGCTTCTACCCCAATGTCCTGACCTAAAAGACATTCAGATAAACTCAAAGTTTATATGAAATTTAAAAAAAACCAGCAATTTTAAGCATCCTTTGAGAGAGCAGAGGCACAGGTATGGAGGCACAGCTCGGTTCCTGATTAGGAAATAAATCTTATTAAAGCCTGGCTGTGACTGCACAGCTCAGACACAGAAAGAGCCAGTCCCTGTCAAAGTGATGGACACTGTGACATTGTCCCTCTTTATCCACCACCTCCAAGGAGCTATTTCAGCCCAGCCATTGCACAGATGAGCCTTGTAACATTTCATGGAGAGCACACAGGGAGGAGGACAGATTTCTGGAAGGGGATCAAGTCAATAGAGCAGCTGAGAAGTGAAACATTTGGCCATGTGCTGGGCTTCCAGAAGGTTCCCTGAAAATGTCTGGCTCTACCTGCAAGGACAGCTTGGCATCCAAGCTGGAGCTGTTAACAAGGTGAACCCAAATACCTGCTGCACTTTTGGGAAATCGCTGTTTCCATTTCAAGGGATGTATTTTTGTTTCAGTTGGGAGGGGTTTGAACCTCCTGGGTGGTTTAGGTGACTAATGGATTTGATAAAAAAAAAAACGTGGCAGACTCAGAAAGATGCGAGCTGTGGCTGTGGGCAGTGTGTGTGTGCTCGTGGAGCTGGGGGATCTGCATGGTGGCAGCAGCTGGCAGCTTCCTCTGCTTCCATGTGTCCCTTCCTCTGCTTCCATGTGTTCCAGCAGTCCGTGTCACCCCTGTGGAGCAGCCTGGTCCCCCCAGGGAGAGGAGGGAGGAATGTGGGGAGGCTGGCAGAGACCCCTGCTTTCACCTCAGTCAGCATTCCCAGCGCTGGGCAGAGCAGGAGAGGAGGAGGAGTTTGTGTTTTAGCAGGAGGAAAATCCAGCCTAGGCCACCAATGCACCCTGTGGGCTTGCTGTCTGCCTGGCACCTTGTCTGTGTGTCCTGTCCCCTGTCTGTGGTGTCCCCTGGGGGATCTGTCCCTTCCTGCACACACAGAAATGCACCACGGAGCTGTGGCAGGCTGGGAATGGGTTAAACCTCAGCTGGGTGATCTGGGTGCCAATCCCAGGCTGGATCCAGGATTTGGGACTTGTCAGAGGGGTTGTTGTGTGGAAAATACAACTCCGGGAATGGGATAAACCTCAGCTGAGTGGTCCTAGGCACCAATCCCAGGCTGGATCCAGGATTTAGGACCTGGCAGAGGGATTTCTCCATGGAGGACTCAGCCCTGCAGCAGGACCCAGCCCCTTCTCAGGTGGATGGGGAGTCACCACCCTGCTTTGGGGTGATTTTTCAGCAGAATGGTCCCTCTGAGCCCAATTCTGTACTGTCACCACCTCAGATCTTTCCAAAACATTTCTCCTTTCCCATCTGAGGAAGGAGGGCCACTTTGCTGCAGGGATTGGCAGCAGGTTCACTCTGCTCAAGGAGAGCAGAGGGCAGGGGGTGAGGACGCTGAGAAATGCATTTGATGTGGTTTTAAAAGCTCAGTGAACTTTTTTATGTGCAGAGAAGAAAAATCAAGATAAACCAGAATATTTTTCCTGCCGCTGTCCCTGCTCCATCCCTTCCATCCAAGGGTAATTTAACAACCCTGCTGCTCTCAGCCTTTTAATGAGCTTCTCAGAAGACACAGACCCAGAGCAGCCTCCCCAGATTGAAGGTTTTCATTAAAAACACGTGGAGCAGCTTGATCTGCTCTGCCTGTGGGATCCAGACCCAGCTGTCAGCTCAGCTCTGACCTTCAGGGGCTGCAGGAGGGTCTGGGTGGCACTGAAAGCAGAGCAGGAAAAGCTGGAAACCTCAGCTCTAGCTGCCTCTCAGTGGTGTCCCTTCAGGAAGACCCCAAAAAATGAGAATTCAGAAATACTTTTTCCTGATTTCAGCTCTGTGAGAGGAGAGTGGCCACAAATCTGTTCCTCTGAGGTTTTTCCCACCAGAGCTGGGAGTTGGGGAAGGATGAGGGAAATTTTGAGCCCCAGCAGAGGTGCCTTTCAAAGCAAAAGAAACTTTAAGAAATTCAAAGAAATTCAAAGAAATTCAAAGAAATTCAAAGAAATTTTAAGCCCCAGCAGAGGTGCCTTTCAAAGCAGTGGCTGCAAACCTTTCTCTAGAGGGTGGCACATGGTGATATTTGAATTTAAACACCCTCTCAGTGCCACAGCCCTCTCTGTATCCAGCAGAATCACTTGAGCTGGAACTGAAATTTTGGGTGCTGCATCCCTGAGTGTTCAGGGTTTGCAAGCAGGGAATTCTCAGCCCCTGCTATTTGTTTTTCCAGGCAGCTGCAGGTACAGAGCTGCTCTGTTCCAGGCATGAATAACCCCATTAGGGCTTTCTAATGTTTCATGCAGAGCATTGTAATGGAGGAGCTGGGGCTGGGAATTGTAATGCCAACTAAAAATGCTTTTAAGCCAGGGGAGGACGGGGCTTCATTAATTTCCATGTCAGCAGAAGCACAAGCAAAGTTGAAATACTCTGCAGAGAGGTGAGATTCAAGTGTTAGCCAGCATCTAAAAGCAGGGGGAGGAGAGGCTGGGATTTTCCTTTTTTCATCTGTTTGATGGTTGCTTTTTCTCCCTCCTCGCACTTCCACCAGTTCAAACCAGCAGCTGAAGGGAAGCTTGGCTGTGTTTGATGGAGGGAGAGCATTTAGAGAGTGCCAGGACAAGGGGAATGCATGCCCACTGCCAGGGGGTTATGGGATTTTGGGAATTAATTCCTCCCTGGGAGGGTGGAAAGGGGCTGGGATGGAATTCCCAGAGAATCTGGGGCTGCCCCTGCATCCCTGGAAGTGCCCAAGGCCAGGCTGGGATGGTGGAAGGTGTCCCTGCCATGGCAGGGGTAGAATGAGATGGGCTTTAAGGTCCCTTCCAACCCAAACCATCCTGGAATTCTATGAAAATGGACAAAAACCCACAAGAACCCCAACGTGTCCAGGCAGGATGGGGCTTGGAGCAGCCTGGGACAGTGGAAGGTGTCCCTGCCATGGCAGGGGTGGCACTGGAGGGACTTTGAGGTCCCTCCCACCCCAAACCATTCCATGATGACAGGAATCTGCCAGCTGGCTGATGGAGTCTCATCCCAAAGCCCATTTTCCCAGAGAGCCCAGGTTGTGTTTTTCCTGCTGGGATCAGCAGTGGATCCAGGGTTCCCTGTGGCTGTGCCCACATCCCGTGGAGCAGAACCCTCCTCAGCCAGGTTCTCCCACACACCCACAGCTCTGGTTGTGCCAGCAGCCATTGGGGTGTGTGCAGTGAACCCTCAGCACAATTTGGGGGCTTAAAATTCCCTCTAAGAGTTAAAAAAAGTGATCTGAGAGGAGCCCAGAGCTGCTTGCTGTGCTGCCAACAGAGGTAAAACTCCCTGGAGGGTTTGGGAATGCCCAGGGCTGTGGAGCCCTGGAGCTCTGCCTGTCCTGGCAGAGCTGTGTGGGGCTGCTCCCCTCTGCCCCCACCCTGCTGCAGCCCCTCTGCCTCCCTGGGGTCACTGAGCCTGCCCCGGCTGCTGGGGCACATCCCTGGGCACATCCCTGGGCACATCCCTGAGCACATCCCTGGGCACATCCCTGGGCTTTTCCCTGGGCACATCCCTGGGCACATCCCTGGGCACATCCCTGGGCACATTCCTGCTCTCTCTAGACACATCCCTGGGCACATCCCTGTTCTCTCTGGGCACATCCCAACTCCTTGGGCACATCCTGGCTCCCTCCAGGCATATCCCAGCTCCCTCTGGGCACATCCCTGTGCTCATCCCTGGGCACATTCCTGCTCTCTCTGGGCACATCCCTGCTCTCCCTCTAGGCACATCTCTGGGCTTGTCCCTGTGCTCATCCCTGTGCTCATCTCTGGGCACATCCCAGCTCCCTCCAGGCACATCCCTGGGCACATTCCTGGGCCCATCCCAGCTCCCTCTGCCAGCCTGGCACGGGCAGCATCTCCTGGAGTGGACATTGCATGGGGTCCCCCCTGCTGCATGTGGTTATTGTCACCTCTGTCACCTCCCTGCCAGCTCTCCTTGGATGTTTTCCCCTGCTGGAGTCCCTCCCCTGTCCCTTGCTCTGCCTGTGGGCTGTGTGCATCCCAGAGGAGCCAGGCTGCACCTGCACTCCCTGGGGTTAAACCTGGCCTGGGTTTTCCCAGCAGGAATTTGGGCAGGGCTGAGAGAGACCTGTGGGACCCCTCTGTGCTGTGGGACAGAGCCACCTCTGGGTCTGCTGCTTCCTCCTTGGCTTTTCCTCTCCAGCCCATGGGCAGGAGGGGCTCTGATTTTAGGAATTTAGGAAGTTTTCAGCTCAGTGCCTGGCAGTGGAAAATGTCTTCTTGTGATTCTCCTTCTGGAATTAGTTGATAAAACAGAATAAACACCTGATTTTTTGCTGAATAATGAATAAATCAGGCATTTGGGCAGGTGAGGGGTGGTGAAAACCACCTGCAACCTCTTTTCCTTATGTGCTGCCAGCCCATCCCTGCTCATCTCCTTATATCAATCCATTAATCAACCATTCCTCATTAATAAATAGTCCCTTAATATAATATTTAACTATTAAGGGTATTCTCAGACCTCCCAAGGAGTTATCTGCACTCCCAAGAAGACATTTCCCTAAAAATAATAATAAAAAAAATAAGGACAAGGATGTTGTAATCCTGAAAACACATGAAAGCACATTGTACAGGCTGAAATAAATATTATGCTGCAATGTTTTTATTATTATTTTTCAGGCAGGCTGAGCTCAGTAGCACAGACAGCCCCAGCAGTCCAAGATGACTCGTAGGATTAAGGCACATGAAAGCAACAGAAAAAAAAATGTATTCAGAAACAACTCTGGTTGCTTTCATCTTGTTTTTCCACACCCCTTAGCAGAGCAAAAAAAAAGCCTTGGTGACCCTGGTCAGAAGGAAATGTTTTTCAAATGCCTCCACTGTACTTTTAACTACCAGCAAAAAAAAATGTAGTTGAAAGGCAGCTGCAGATTCTGTTTCCCTTTATCCAATTAATTTTAAGGGTTTGGATTCTGATCTGGCATCAGTTGCACCAAAAAAAACCCCAAAAAAACCTCCCACATTTCAAGAGTCCTTCCATCTGAAAGGTATTAGCAGGATGAGAGGAGTGGGAGATGGATTTCAGGAGGGCACTGAGTGCTTCTGAACTGATTTCCCTCCTTATTTCAAGGTGAAGCAACTTTTTCTGAGCTCTTGAAGCATTAAAAGCTGAATTTGCTGATATATTTGTAAAATCCCCTCTCTGTGAGGAACCATCCTGCTCTGCCTTGGTGTGACCTCAGTGTCTCTCCACTTGTGAAATCCACAGTAATGCTGCCTTGGCCTTGTGTAAACCCAGAATATTTACATTGCTGCAGTTTGAAAGGAATTGGAGTGCCCACAGGCATCCCTGTGGTCACACTTTCACTGGAGAGAGGCAGTAAATGCAGTCCTGGGGTCCAAACACTCTCCTTGGAACACTCCATGCAATTTGGTCACAGGCAGAAATTTCCACAAATTTGGAAGAGAAAAAAAAAGGAGGATATCTCAGCCAGAGGCAGAGATATAAAATTCATGTGAATGCTTTTGGATGCAGCCATGCCCTGAGCCCTAGATATATTGTTTAATTACCTATTTTATAAATACAAATGTATATTTCTTTTTCCAGAGGACCTTGTGCTGGTTGTCGTGGCGGAGCCAAGCACTTTGTGGCTGTGTCCTGTGCGCTCCCATCCCTCAGGAATGCTCTGCTGCTTTTCCTTAAACCTTCCAAAGGTCCCAAAAAACCTTCTGGAGCTCAGGGCATGTTCTCCTGCCAGCTGGGATGATCCTGGCACTGCAGGACTGGGAGAGATGAGTGCTGCCCCAGCTCTGCTGGGTTGGGAGCTTTTCCTTTGGCCTTGTGGTCCTGTGTCTGTGTCCACCCTGCTCCTCCCCTGCTGCCCCTGCCAGGAGGGGACTCAGGGACAGAGGGAAGGACCTGGCTGGCACCAGAGGCTGCTCATCCCAAAAACCCACTCAGGCTGTGGTGGGAGGCAGGATCACACAGGGATCACTCAAAAATTATACAGGGATCAATCGGGGATCGCTCAGGGGTCACATAGGCGTATTTCAGGAATTACACAAGAATCAGGAATCTGGGGATCACAGAGGAGTATTTCAGAAATCACTCAAGAATCTCAGGAATTACACAAGAATCAATCAGGGATCACTCAAGAATTACACAGGGATCACACAGGAATCACTCAGGAAACACTCAGGAATTACACAGGAATCAATCAGGGATCACAGGGATCCCACAGGAATCACTCAGCAATCACACAGGGATCACTCAGGGATCACATAGTAATCACTCAGGAATCCCTCAGGAATCCCTCAGGGATCACACAGGAATCACTCGGCAATCACTCAGGGATCACTCAGCCACTCCCCACGTTTTGTCACCTTTGTTCCCCACCCGTGTCCAGCTGGGAGGTGACTCCAGCCCCCGTGCTGGTGGCCCTCAGCCCTGCAGCCCCCTCGGCTCATGGCTGTCCCCCGTGTCCCCACAGAGGCCCAGCGCAGGCCCTACTACGCCGACTACTCCCCGGCCAGGAGGTACATCCACAGCCTGTGCACCAGCCACTACCTGGACCTCTTCATCACCTTCATCATCGGCGTCAACGTCATCACCATGTCCATGGAGCACTACAACCAGCCCAAGGTAGGAGCTGCCCCCAGAAGAGTTGCCTTGAGAGGAAATTGGCCATGGGGACGCTCTTAGTGATGTTTTGGGGTTTGTATTTTATTATTTTAATGTATTTGTGATGCTGCAGTTCTTTAGTGTAGAACTCTAAACTCCATGTGCAGTGTGAGCTGCTGCTTTCCCATTTTGGGCAGACACAACAATTCCTCTCCAGGCCTGGCAATCAAGGACACCTCATTGGCTCAGGCCCCAGAAATGTAAACAAAAGTGCAAACTTGAGGAAAATTACTTCATTACCTGAAGCTGTAATTGGCAGATTAACCCCCAATATGCAAATGGCCCAAACTTAAAAAAGTGTGAAAACCCCTGACCTGTGGTCCAATTTTGGGTGTAGCCTTTGTCCGCCCTAAATGTACCTGAAGGGCCTTCAATAAATACAAACACTTTTTATCCCCTAATTTTGTCTAGCCTCTGTTTTTAGGTAGTCCCAAAAAGGCACCCCCAGTTTTTGGGGAGCCTCAGCATTCTGGTCCAGCTCTGCCTCAGGCAAAACTTCCATTTCCCTGCTTTGGGTAAAAAAACCTCAGCTAATGGAGAGTTAATTAGGCTTTTACCAGGAAAAGGCCAATCTAAATATTTCCTGCCCTGATCCCAAACCTGACTGAGCCTCACACTGGAAACCAGTCCAGAGTTTTAGAACATTCCATTAACAGATATAAACTCTGAGTTACAGCATGCAGAGTGTTTCTTTTCCTCAATGGATTCTGAATAAACCAAATTTAAAAGTACAATCCTCACTTTTTTTTAATGTATTATAAAATCATTTTCTCCTCAGAACACCTTTGATATAAATCAGAGGGGCTGATAGATAAATTTATATCAATTTATACATTTTCCATCTATAAATTTTCCATTTCATTATCATTTACGAAGCTCTGGCTCAGCATTTGCTTTTCCTGCATTCCATGGTAACCTGCAAATGCCTCCTGGATGCTGAGCCAGACGGTAATGTGTGTGTGTGTGTTTTACACCAGGGTAATTCCATGGAAATGTTGTTTATCCAGGTTAGGTTTTATTTACTCTTGGTTTACGTTCACTTAACGCAGAGTTGTAAATCCAAATGCAAACGGTCACAAACAATGGCAGAAGTCAGGCTCGGGCTTTGGATGGAACAGGGAATTGTGCTGTGTTTTTTAAGCTGCCATTTTATTTTAGGTACTGGTACAAAAATAGGGGTTGTTGCCAACACCTAAGAAACTTCCAGCTCCCATTCCCAAAAAATCAGGGCATGGCCATGCCCTGGTGACCTCACTGTGTGTGGGGTCAGCAAAGCCAGGCACCCCACAGAGGGACAAAAAGAGCTTTCCTGTGCCCTGGGGTTTCCTGCAGCCTCCTCTGTCCCATTTATTTCCATTTTTGTCCAGTTTGATGCTCACAATTCCCATTTTTAATTGAAAATTCAGAATCCTGCTCTACACTAAACTAAACCCCCCAATCCCTCCCCACCCCAAGAGCTGCTCCCCCCTCTCCCAGCTTGTCTATTTTAAGACTCCCCACAAGATTCCTTTGCTATTGTTGGCCCCCAGCTCCAATGAAATCCATTATAAACACTCATCATGCCCGAGTATAAACACTGTGGATTCCTGACTTCCGAGGGCGGCTCCGGGGACAGCGGCAGCGCTGCACCAAATATGGACACGCTTTGCCCAGCTCTGGAGATGCCCCATTTTTCAGCAAGGAAAGGTTCCATCCATCTCTCCAAGGTTTATTTATTTTCCTCAGCTTTTTAAGCAAAGCCTTTGTCCCCAGGGCTGGGATCAAGAAATGATCCATCAAGGCTTTTCTTCTCCCCACTTCAGACCAAGGAATCTTCAGGAGATGGGGAAGGGGGGAATTTTTTCCTGTCTGGCCCAGACTGAACAATTTGTGCACCGAGCTTGAACCTGACATTTTTAGCAGAACTAATCTCAGTGCTTTGGAGGGTTTTGTTTGACTCAGGGGCTAAGCCTTTATTTGAGTTCTGCTGGGTGATTTAGTGAGCTCCACGAGCCTTTATGACTTTATTCCTGAAATTTCTGAGCTGCTCTCACCCTGCTCCCTGCCAGTCCCTCCATGGGGGTCTGGGAAGGGATAACTGGGCTGGCCTAACTGGGATCTGTCTTTCCAGTCCCTGGATGAAGCCCTCAAGTACTGCAACTACGTGTTCACCATCGTCTTTGTGTTCGAGGCACTGCTCAAGCTGGTGGCCTTTGGTTTCCGGAGGTTTTTTAAGGACAGGTGAGAACATTTTGGACCCCTGTGGATTTGGGATTCAGGGCTGGACTGACCCAATTTCAGAGCCAGATTCTGTGGTGACACAAGAGGAGTCCAGGGCTTGCTCTCAGTGGGTGCAAACTTTGCAAACTTTGTAGTGTGAGAACTGAAAATCCTGAGAACTGCTGGCGGTGCTTTGCAGGAGGAATTCAGGAAATCTCCGCAAATTCCAGATCCATCTTTTCCCCCAGGATTTCCCTTTCCACCAGACCTGAGCAGCTCAGCCTAGAGGTCAGAAACCCTTCCCAGTCAGCTCCCATATTTTGTGGCTCAAGGATGTCTGTGCCAGCTGCTCTGAGCTGGTTTTGTACCACTAAAAATCACAGGCCCAGATGAGAGTGAAGAGATGTGTGGGAAATAAATTTGTAGAAAACTTTAAAAACTTAACAAAGTTTATACAGTATATATTTGTATATAAACTTCAAGATAAGAAATATTGATTTGGAAATATTATAGAATAAGGTAGATATTGTGGAGAGAAAAATAGAAATAAAAATAAGTTTTAAAGGATGGTTTTATAAAAAAAACCAAACTAAATACTTTGGAACTATAAAAGACATATTGTATTAAAACTCAAGAGGAGTAATTTTAGATAATTAATTTGACAAAGATGCATTTGGGATTTGCTGGTGCCTGTCATTAAGATGAAATATGTATAATTTGAATTTTGTTTGTCCTGCGTGTCTGTGTAGGTGGAACCAGCTGGACTTGGCCATAGTCCTGCTGTCCATTGTGGGCATCACTCTGGAGGAGATCGAGATGAACGCTGCCCTTCCCATCAACCCCACCATCATCCGCATCATGAGGGTGCTCAGGATAGCCAGAGGTGGGTCCTGCTCTGGGCTCTCCAGGAAATCCTTTGGATGTTTGTCCTTCCAGCCCTGCTGGTTCATTTCCAGTGGGGAACATGGAATGGAAGCTCAGAGAGCAGCTGGGGGTTCCATGGGGTTTCCTTCTGGGGCTGGGTTCTGATTCCAGCCTGGGAGCACTGAGCTTTTATCCAGGTCCAGAGCAGGGTGGGGAGTGATGGCAATTAGGGCTTGGGAAGATGCTCCTCACTGGTGAGGTGCCTCCCATTTTCCTGCCTGGGCATGTTGGGGTTCTCATGGGTTTTTGTCCATTTTCATAGAATTCCAGGATGGTTTGGGTTGGAAGGGACCTTAAAGCCCATCCTATCCTACCCCTGCCATGGCAGGGACACCTTCCACCATCCCAGCCTGGCCTTGGACACTTCCAGGGATGCAGGGGCAGCCCCAGATTCTCTGGGAATTCTATTTCAGTCTCTTTCCACCCTTCCAGAGAGGAATTCCTTCCCAAAATCCCATAACCCTCTGGCAGTGGGAATGCATTCCCCTTGGGACTGACAGGGGGATGTTCAGCCCTGCTGGGATCAGGGAGATCCTGGTTTTCAGCAGAGAGCTCCCCACATGTCCAAACAGCATTAAGGGAGATTTAAACCCTCCCTGCAAGACCTAAACCTCGATTTCCCTCCTGGATTTTGCCTGCAATTCCCCCCAGCCCTGCTGAGCAGGTTTTGCTCCTCATTTCAGTGCTGAAACTGCTGAAAATGGCTACGGGCATGAGAGCTCTGCTGGACACGGTGGTGCAAGCCCTGCCCCAGGTAAGCCCCCAAAATTCCTGCATCCCCTTGGGGACAGGAGTGCCTTTGGGGCCTGGGGACAGCTCTGGGTTTGGTGGCCTCCAGAAGCCACCTGGGGAGGGTCTCAGCTTTCTCCAGGCCTTGGGAGTGGAGGTTTTTGTGGCTCATCCTGGAGTGTGTTTGATAGGAGAAGCAAAATGATGGGAAGAGTTCCCAGAGAGCAAATTCCTGTAAGCAGAGCTTGTGCAAACCCCAGATCTCACTGGCAAGTTGGGGAAACACCAGGAGGGACAGAGAAGGATCTTGGAGAAAGCACTGGGAGCTCCCAGCTCAGGAGTTTAATTTGGGAGGCAGGAACAGTCACAGTTATTGACAGGGGTGCTGCAGCCTTGGAAAGGCAAATTGGGGAGAGGCTTCTAAGGGTTAAAATCTTGATTTGGGGACACCAATCACCAAATTCTCCTGAGCTGCAAGAGAAACAAGAACACTTCCAGACTCAGGGAATTTGATAGGATCCTGCCAGGTTCACTTCCTGGGATCCCTTTTTTATGGCTCTGAGAAAAGGAAAGGAAGAAGCTTTTTGCTGGCTTTCAGTCCTCCATCAGAATTCCAAGGTGTTTGGGTTTTTTATTTTTAATGTTATCCTTTTTAAGGTGTGTTCTGCTCGTTTGTGGGTGTGCTGGTGTGAGCTCTGATTGTTCAGTGTTGGAGTTAACTCAGATTAACCCTGCCCATCCCAATTCCCTGGAGCAGCCAAGGGCAGACCCCACATGGGTGGGAGTCTCCTCCAGAGGATGAGTGGCCACAAGAGAACCAGCAGAAAACATGGAATTACCCAAATACACCCCAGGGACTCAGTTCCTAAGTGCAAATCAACCCACCATCTATTCCAGGAGAGCTGGAAAATGGGGAATTTCTTTTCCTTGCAAAGACCCCTTTGCTTTGACCTTCATCATTGCCATGAACACATTTCTAATCCCAGCATTTGCCCTTTGGCATCCAGATTTCCTTAAGGATTTGGGCTGAGGCTGAAGCAGGGATTTCCCAACCTGACCCCTGGACTGGCATTTCAAGAAATCCTTGGATTTGTGTCTGGTTTTCAGTTTGCAAAGCATCATCACCACAGCCCATATTTTCTCTCCCTCCTTGTTTTCTGTCCCCACCCCCCAAACAATAGTGTGGCTCCTGGCCAGGGTTTGGGTTCCTTGGGGTGTTCCTGCAGTTTGCATTCCCAGCAGGGTCTCTTGTCAAGGGAAAACCCCTGGGATGTTCCAAGCAGATCTCATGCAGATAAAAAAATGCCACTTTGGTCTCCAGTGAATCTCAGAAAATGAGAAGGGAATTTTAAGAAGAGCTCTCTGACAACCATCACTCTTCATAAAGCTGCAGCTTTCATTTCCAAGGCAGGGCATGAGTTCCTACCCTAATTAAATTAGCATCCTAAAACCACAGCTGGAAAATCCTTGTAGAATATGGTTTCTAAGTGACAAAAAAGAGCTAATTTAATGTTTATTCATTCAGGTTTGGGGGGAAATTCTTTGTCTGGTGTGTGGAGAATGCCCATTTATGGGCTGACGATGACAAGGAGCTGTCACTGCATTTCTGGGGGGTGATTTTCATCAGCTTTGTATTTGGTTTTTATTCAGCAATTTGAGTAACACTTGGAGAACCAATTATCCCCAAATTTGGGGGAATGCAGCATTTTGATCCAGGACTGTCACAGGATTAATCTCCTCTTTTGGGATTTCAGGCTGAGCTTGAGCTGCTCTTTTCAAAGTGTCCCTGCCCTGCTCCTTGTGTGGTGACCTCTGCCTGCCAGGCCAAAAACCTTCTCCTCCACCTGATCTGTGGGCAAAAATGAGATTGAGAAGAGAAAAAAAATGAGAGGCCACAGAGATAGAAAGAATGGTCAGGGAATGATCTCAGATTCTCTGCCCACCTTCTCCATCTCCTCCCAGTCCCTGGTTCTTGTTTTAAGGACTAAGTGTTAGGGAATCAGCCATCTCCTGTTGATGGAATACATTTATGTTTACTCTTCTTACTAAGAAAATATCTGGTGAGTTTAGTCTGAATTAGCAAGGTTTGGTTTTTCACTGGATGTAATTTTGCTTTTTTCTTGTAGCACTTCTCCTTTTTGGAGCAGTGGTAGATAAAGTAATCTCCTGCAGTCTGGAGAACAGGAGAGCAGTGAACTCCTTTAATCTCTTGGTGTAGAGCAGCTTTTCAAGACCGGCTTCAAGTGTTTTCCTCTTCTTTCTGAGCTCCTGCTCGTTAAGGCTCCATAATGAATTACACCACTCATCCATCACTGATCATTTCCTTGCTCCTAAGTCTGGTGGCTGCTGGGTTTGGAAGCAAGGGCTGCTCTCTAAAGCTCCTGTTTGATGGTTTTTCTTTAGTCCTTTTCCCATTCCCAGCTTTCCAAAGTCCCTTTTTGGATCAGATTTGGGATATTTTCCAAAGTCCTTTCCTGCATCAGATCTGGGTTCAAATGCTCCTGGTGGAAGCAAATCCCCCAGCAGTCACTGCTGAGCTGCCTCAGCTCTTCCTGGTGGGGAGCACAACTGGAGTCCAGCCCAATCCCACCCTCCAACAGCAATAAGATGTGGAACTTCCCTATCAGAAGATCTGGGTTGTTTTCCTTTCTCTGGTCTCACTTGATCCATGGATGGAACATTAATTCCCTGCACAAGAGACTCCTCTGTCTTCAACAGCTTGGAACTGCCCCCACAGGGGTTCCTTTTCCTTTTCCTTTTCCTTTTCCTTTTCCTTTTCCTTTTCCTTTTCCTTTTCCTTTTCCTTTTCCTTTTCCTTTTCCTTTTCCTTTTCCTTTTCCTTTTCCTTTTCCTTTTCCTTTTCCTTTTCCTTTTTCCTTTTTCCTTTTCCTTTTCCTTTTCCTTTTCCTTTTCCTTTTCCTTTTCCTTTTCCTTTTCCTTTTCCTTTTCCTTTTCCTTTTCCTTTTCCTTTTCCTTTCCCTTTCCCTTTGTCTTTCCCTTTCCCTCTTCCTCTCCTTCTCCTTCTCCTTCTCCTTCTCCTTCTCCTTCTCCTTCTCCTTCTCCTTCTCCTTCTCCTTCTCCTTCTCCTTCTCCTTCTCCTTCTCCTTCTCCTTCTCCTTCTCCTTCTCCTTCTCCTTCTCCTTCTCCTTCTCCTTCTCCTTCTTTCCCTTCCCCATTCCCTCTTCCCTCTCCTCTTTGTGGAAATCCAGATAACACCTTTTACACGTAACCTGGTAATAACTCCCACATTACCCCAAATTCTTTGGGATTTCACCAATGCCATAAGTTTCCAGGCTGACTTTTCAGGCACCAAAAACACTCAGGCGGCTTAGAGCAAAACCCAACAGCCTCTTCTGTTGCCTCAACCTCGAAAGTTTGTTTATCCCTTTTATTTTAATTCCCTGTAATTATTTGCTCATTTGCCTCCCCAGCAGTGTGTGTGGGGTGCTTGTGCTTGTGCCTGCTCGTTTCTAATGGCTCCCAAAGCATCAGTGGTCCAGCAGACAGGAGCAGCAAAAGCTGTTCCAGAAGGCAGCAGAGGCAGATGAAATAACCCAGCCCAGCCATCCACATCCCTGTTTTATCTTTATTATTCCCTGGAGGATTGTAATAATGTTAGGGAAATTGCAGAGCCAGTTTAGGCTTTATAGCAATTACAGCCTGCACTGGGTGATTGGACTATTCCCATTTCTTTAATATAAAAAATCCCCTCTTTCATCAGCAAGAGCTGTGTTAATTTTATAATGACAGATATCACACTGATAAACTTTCTGATTAAATTAAGCACAGTACAAATAACCAAAAGATCTGTGGCTGTGCCACCTCAGAGAAGAAAACTCTCCCAAAGTCAGAGTTCACCAAAATGCACCTCAGAGATCAGGAATCCCTGGGCCTGACTTCCTGGATCACCTCCCAGCTCCTTGTTTTTAGGGATAAAATCCTGCTGGTGGTGTAGAGAACTCACTTTGTCTCAGTTAGGAGCTGCAAACAGAGAGATTAAAGTGGCAGCAGAGATAAATGGGAGCAGGTGGCAGCAGGTCAGGTCACTCTGCCCTTCGTGTTCTCTGCCTGAATCACCAAAAATCTGCTCCAGGAGACGTTTTTGAGGCTTGGATTCTGTGCTGGGATGAGATCCAGCACGGAGGGCTGTGATGCTGGTGGTGTGAAGAACTTTTGTGCTGTTTTCATGTCACTTGTCACCCCCTTCAGCCACCCTGGGGGCTTGGAACACCTCCAGCAGCACCTGGAGCTGCCAGTGCTGGTGTTTGGGATCAGGATCTTCCTGTGGGACACAGAAAGCTGAAATCTGGGAAGCTCTGGTTGAGAAGGGCCTGCAAAGGAAAAGGCTCAGGGCGTTCTCCTCTCCCTGGAGCACTGCAAGCCCTCCATGCCTGTGAAACCTTTGGGAACAGCTCCTCTCCTGGCTTGCTGCTGTCTCAGAGTCCCAGGAAGGGAAAGGGAAAAGGAAAGGGAAAGGGAAAGGCCCCAAACCCAACCCAAAGCCCAGGTCCCAAAGCAGCCCTGCCCCCCAAACTGCCCTGAAGTGGCCAAATTCCAGAGAGCAGGGTGATGGAGAAGCTGCTGCTTCCCCAAGGGCATTTCTGCTCCTTTCCCCACACAAAGGCCTCCCTGGGCCCCCTGAAGCAGAACTCAGAGAGGGACCAGGCTGCTGGTCCCAGGGGAAATCTGATTTCCCTCTGGCCCCCCATCCCTGCTGTGCTTGTGTTGAAAATGTGATGGAGTGATTTAGTTCATGACCTCGACTTGCCTGACCCTTGTTCTGCTTTCTCCTTGTGTAGGTAGGGAACCTTGGCCTACTTTTTATGCTCCTGTTTTTTATCTATGCTGCCCTGGGAGTGGAATTGTTTGGCAAGCTGGGTGAGTAATGGGCCCCAGGCCGCTGGCTCCATCCGGTTGGTGTTTATTTGCTATCTGCCTGCTTCCTTTTCTCCCTCTCCCTCTCATTCCTGGACCTTCCTCAGCTTCACACTCATGTTCTGGAAGATGGAAGTTTTCTCTTGATCTCAGGGTCACAGCTGACACACGAGGATGTAACACAGAACCTTTCTGACACTCACACACACACATTCAGGGCTCTGGCCAACGCCAGCCTTGGCTGGAGAGGAACTCTTTGCTTTTTAAATATCATTGCCCCAGCATGGATTTGTTCAAGTTTGCTACTGGAGACAGAACACGAGCCTGCAGAGCTGGATGGGGGTCAGATTCCTGCTGGAGAGATGCCACCATAAACATGTCCCTGCTCACAGCTTCCCCACAGCCCATCAGTTCTGTGCACTTGGCTGCCACTGCTCCTGCAGCTCCCAGGGCCCCTCTGTCCCCTGCTCTCAGCATCACCTTCCCCTCTCTCCATCAACCAGGAGGCATCCAGTGCTTCCTGCTTGTCCAGCATTAATTAATCCTCCAGTTTGAGGAGACAGCAGCTGCTCAAGAATGTGCCCATCACTAAAATCAGAGCAAACCCCAGCCTTGCCCAGCCTGGAAAATGCTGTTGGAGGGAGCTGTGTCTGCATCCTCAACATTTCCATCCCAATTAGAGCTCCAGGAGCACCAGAAGGCCCTTCCTGAGCAGAGTTTATGGCTGTCATTAATCCCCTTTATGAGCCCAGCCCTCTGCTCAGATTACAAGTGCCTGAGAGCAGAATAATTCTTTCAACCAAAACCAAATTATTTTTCAGTCTCTCACAAATTCTGGGGAAGGACTGAGTTCTGCACCCACCCTGAGTGAGACAGTGAGGGTTTATATTCCACCCCTGGAGTTATGGGTGTATTTGTTCAGTCGCAGGGGTGAAAAATGGTTCTTCTGGTGTTTCCACCCACACCTGGGCAATGCCAGCCCAGGGGACCCCACTGGGGCAGGACTCTGCTTCCCAGCCCAATTTAATGGGAATATTCCTTCCTTTTTCCTGATCAGCCCATGCCAGCCACAAGAACCATCAGCCCTTTCTCCCTCAGGACTGGTCATTTGTGGGTTTTTCTTGGAACTTTTTTGTTTTTCCTTCCAATTTACCTCAGAATAATTACCTAAGACTGAAATGCCCAACCAAGAGCCATTGCTGCCTGTCCTAATGGATATTTAACGAGGCTGTGTTTTATGGGAAGACAGATATTTCATATGTTCAATTTGCATTCATTAGGCTATTAATTCTCAGGGGGAAAATGTCAAATTGCTCCACTTTATCTCAGTGAAAATATCCCTCGTGGTGGATGTAAAAAATCATCAAGGCAAGGGCGCAATCAACAGGAAAACAGACAAAGGAGGCTGTAGAGCAGGAGTAAAGAAAATCACAGAAATCAGAAGGAATGGTTTTGGTTGAAAAGGACTTTAAAGCCCATCCAGTGCCACCCCTTGCCATGGGCAGGGATGCCTTCCACTACCCCAGCTTGCTCCAAACCCTGTCCAACGTGGCCTTGAATGTTTCCAGGGATGAGAATTCCACCAGCACCATTTCCACATCTCCCGCTGTCCTGTGCCAGGGTTCTCGAGGTGAAAACACCTTTCCCTGTCCCTCCTGTTCCTCCTGAGCAGGATGTCACCAACCCCTGGTGCCATAAACCCATGGGACGTGGCTCTGGGGGCTGCTGTGGGTTCTCCAGCATGGCTTGGCTGATGTGCTGCTCCTTCCCTGCCCCACAGATTGCAGTGAGGAGAATCCCTGTGAGGGCCTGAGCCGCCACGCCACCTTCACCAACTTCGGCATGGCCTTCCTCACCCTCTTCAGGGTGTCCACGGGGGACAACTGGAACGGCATCATGAAGGTGTGTGCAGTCTCTGGGGGATTCCTCCTCTCTGGAGGGCTGTGGGTATAGTTTTCAAATGGATTTGGGCAACTCTTGGGTGCCAACAAAAACGTTTCCTCTTAAAATATAAAAACGGGATTTCCTAATAGAAAAGCCAGGTGTGTTTTCAAGATTTGTCCTAAGTCTCACCCAGCCTGAAGCTTTGTTCCTGGATGTCATATTGAAGGAAAATGATGCCAGGTTTTTGACTGGGAGGAGTAACCATGCTGTGCTCGGGTGCTGTGCCATAGAATCACAGGATCATGGAATGCTTTGGGCTGGAAGGGACCTTAAAGCTCATCCAGTGCCACCCCTGCCATGGGCAGGGACATCTTCCACTACCCCAGAGCTCCATGCTCTGTCCAACCTGGCCTGGAACACTCCAGGAGATGAGAAATCCAAAACTTCTGGGCATTCCATCCTCCTCTATTGTAGGTGCTGGTAATCCATGACCCCCATATTTCCTTTTAGCTGTTTCAGTTGTACCCACTTTGTGTTCTTTTGGTGTTTTGAGACATAAACTTTAAGGAATTTAGAGATTTTAGAGGAGCTAAGATTTTAGTTAGAGATAAGCTTTATTGGAGTTAATTAAAATAAATAGATAGGCCTTGATGAAGTTAAGAATTAGTAGTTAACTAATAATTGACTGCTTGTCAACACAATGTTTGGTTAGCTGGGTTTAAAATGAAGAATATAGAAACTGATAAATAGCTTTTAGGCACATAAGACAATTGTAGCCTCCTCTGTTCTGAAACCAACTGAAGATGGGGAATGGGAGTTCTACCAAGGGTTCATTTGTCATATTTGCATTGAAAAGATAGAAAGGTCTGAACGAGAAGACCTCATTTACTTCCTCATTTTGGGACCCCTCCCCATGAAAGGGACCACCAACCCAGTTCAAGGGGCAAACTGTGCATGCTTAATAGCTTTTGAACTAATTACCATGCTTAATAGCTTTTGAAGTAATTACTATACAAAGCGAGGAATGAGATGTACCAAAGTTATGAATATGGATTTGTATTTTGGGTATTCAATACTTGCATAGATAAAAGGACTCTGTAATCAGCTGTAAATTGTGGTGTGTATTTGGGAGCTATCCCACAATAAACAAACACTTTCTAACTTTAAATCGTTAGAGAGTTTTTGGATATTGGTACTAGATCAATATCCATACTGGGAATGGGATCTACCAAAGTTATGAATATGCATTTGTATTTTGGGTATTCAATACCTGCATAGATAAAAGGGCTCTGCAATCACCTGTAAATCACAGTGTGTATTTGGGAGCTATCCCGCACGCTGCCCAGCATCACAATAAACTTTCTAACTTTAAACTGTTAGAGGGTTTTTATCCCTCACAGTTGGATATGGGCACTAGATCAATATCCATATTTTCAATAAATCCCTTTCTGCCCCTGGAAAGCTCTGTAATGTCTGCCTGTCCCCTGGTGCAGGACACGCTGCGGGAGTGCACGCGGGAGGACAAGCACTGCCTCAGCTACCTGCCCGTCATCTCCCCCGTCTACTTCGTCACCTTCGTCCTCATCGCCCAGTTCGTGCTGGTCAACGTGGTGGTGGCAGTGCTGATGAAGCACCTGGAGGAGAGCAACAAGGAGGCCAAGGAGGACGCTGAGATGGACGCCGAGATCGAGCTGGAGATGTCCAGAGGAACCGGCGGGAGCAGGAGCGGGGCCGTGGCCGGGGAGAGCCGGGCGCTGCACGGGAACCTGGAGCACCCCAAGGAGAAGCACCAAGGCCTGGTGAGAGCTGGGCTGGGGAGGGGATGGATCCCACCAGCCTGACCAGCAGATCCCACGCAGAGCCAGCGAGGGAGACAAGGAGCTGTCCCAGCCCCTACCCCAGGGATGTCACCACCACCCCATGTCCTGAGGCAGCCCCCAGAGCTCCTCAAGGTTGAAACGCTATCCTGGCCATTATTCCAGAGGAGAGCTCAAAGTCCATCTCTCCACCTCGTTCTCAGGTTGTGGATTTTAAGTTCAGAGCCATAAAAGTCCCTGTCCTGCTGTCCCAGCCAGTCCTTGTCATTTTTCAGGGCAGCAAAACCAACAAGCAATCCCAGAAATCCTGGGAGTGCTGGCACTGGGAGCCCTGGCACCTGCAGCATGGGATGGGATAAATTCCCTTCACAGGTTCTGTTTAATCCCACTTTGGGATTTCCAGAGGATCCTCCAGCAATTCAGTGCTGCAGCTCCCCATGGCTCTGCTTAGGACATGGAGAACTTGGGAATTATCAGAGCCCCTCAGCAAGGAGCTGCAGGTTCCTGGGTTTTTGGAGGTTCCTGGGTTGATTTTTGGAGGTCCCTGTGTTGATTTTTGGAGGTCCCTGGGTTGATTTTTGGAGGTTCCTGGGTTGATTTTTGGGACACTGCCTGCTCTCTGATCCCTGCCAGTCTTCCAGGAAAAGAATCAGAAGTGCAGGGGGAGGGAGGGTGTGAGATAATTGTCTCACCCCATGTCAGCAGCCTGTGATTAAGAGTGAACATGGAACTGCTTTGTCACCACGATCACAAATAAATCTACCGCGAAATCAGTGGGGGCTTTGAGATTAAATTACATTAAATTAGATTTTTGTGAAATCCATCAGGCTCCATCAGGGCGAGGAGAAAGATTTGGTTCCACAGGGCTGGGGAATTGGCTGTTTGAATGTTGCTCCTGACAAACATTCCTGCAGGGAACTGCACAGGTTGCTTTTCTAATTGAGGGAGGAGAGGGCACCTCCCTTCACACAGGCTGGGAGTGCAAACTGTTCATTCTCCTTGGGCTTTCCTCATCCTCCAACACTTGCCAAGCACATCAGAGCCTCCCTTTAACCCTGGGGGTGATGAGGGGGTGAAGTGTCCCTTTCATCCTTCCACCACGTCCTGCCACCACCCCACAAAAGCCCAGGCCACCAGACTGGGGTGGCTGATGTCCCACCCGTCGTGGTGCTGTGCTCTGGGACTGTGTCAGAGCTGTCCCCAACCTGTCCCTTCACAACCACAACCTTGCCAGCTGGGAAATCCCACAGCAATCAGCCCTGTGTGGGATAGGAGTGAAATCCTCTTTTTAGCCTTTAAAATGTGCATTTGGTGTGACTTCAAGTGTTAAACCCAGAGCTGCAGGCAGAGTTCGTGGAGAAAACAGTGTCAGGTTTGATTTTATTGTTGTTATTGCAAGAACTTGTTTGTGATGCTGAGGAAACTGAGGCAGGGAGGGATCAACACCTCAGGCTTCCAGCAATCCCCAGAGCTGGGAATTCAGGGAATGCTCCAGGGAAATTCCCAACAAACCAGAATGGCTTCAACCCCCTCTGCTCCCACTCACCCCCACGCCCAGGTCCCATCCCAATTTCCAGGGCATGGGATCAGGCTCTGGAGTGCAGCAGGTGTTTCCCAGCAAGGAGGAGAAGCAGCAGTGATGCCTCCAAACCATCCTCACAGTCCAGAGCAGCTCTCCAACAAATTTCCCATCCATGATTCATATTTCAAGCCCTTATTTCATTTGAAATTTACCCACGTCCCTAATTCAGTCAGCTCTCAACAGCTGAACCTTTAAAAATTGAAGTGGCTGATGTCAAGAAGGGCTTTCTGTTCATTTGTTCCAGCCACAGCCAAGCTGAGCTTTAGGAGCCAAATTCCAAGATCCTCCTGTTCAGGTGCTGAGACCTTTTGTTCTCCTTGTGGCTCAGGGTGAGCAGGAGCCCCTGGCTGTCCCCAGCCCAGGTGGGGCTGATGAGCTGGGATGGCCAAGGACCAGCTGGCACTGGCTGCTGAGGCTTTCATCCATCAGCTGAGAGCCCTGGTGGCTCCTGGGCACAGCCACAGCTGGCACGGCTGGATGCCAACAATCTGTAAATACCTGCTGGTCCCTTCTTCCCAGCCAAGCTCCACAGGGTAAAAGCATGGAGTAATTCATCTTGGGGTGTGCACCTTCAGGGAGCTGAGGGAAGATATTTCCAAGCCAGAAACACAAGCTAAAAACCAGATTTAACCAGATCCTTGGTGAGCTCCAAACCTGAGGGATCTCAGGGACAGGTTTTGCTGGGAGAGCAAAGCAAAATACATTTAATTTAAGACATGCAGCTGGGAAAATGTTTTCAATCAGTCACTGGGAGGCTGATGTGAAGAGAGAACCAGAGGGATTCACTGTGTTTGAGATAAAAGGGGAAACTGGGAGGGGGATGTGTCCAGCCAGGACAAGGGAAGAGATGAGAATCTTGACTCCATGTTTTAGAAGGCTGATTTATTATTTGATTATATATATTATATTAAAAGAAAATTATATACTAAAACTATACTAAAAGAATAGAAGAAGGATTTCATAAGAAGGCTTGAAAGCAATAGAAAGGAATGATAATAAAATCTTGTGGCTGACCAGAGAGTCCGAGCCACCTGACTGTGATTGGCCATTAATTAAAAACAACCACATGAGACCAATCACAGATGCACCTGTTGCATTCCACAGCAGCAGATAATTATTGTTTACATATCATTTCTGAGGCCTCAGCTTCTCAGGAGAAAAATCCTAATGAAAGGATTTTTTATAAAACACAATCATCCTTATCTCCTCACAGACTTCTCCCAGGACCATGCCTGGGAAATCTGTGCCTCTCTCTGTGGCCAGGGAGCTGCTGCTGCTGCCACAGGGGTGATGCCCCCTCTCTCTCCTGTTGCTCTGCAGGGCAGTGTGGGCTCGCTGAGGGCCCAGGACTCCCAGAACCTGCTGACAGTGAGGAAGATCTCGGTGTCCCGGATGCATTCCCTGCCCAACGACAGCTACATGTTCCGGCCCGTGGCCCCCGCCACGGCCCCCCTGCCCCTGCACGAGGTGGAGATGGAAACCTACCCCTGCAAAGCCCAAAGAGGTACCTACCACCCTCACAGATTCCTCTGCGCTGGGGCAAAGGTTTGGGTTCCTCACCATGAGAAGGATGTGGAAGGGTTGGAGTATGGCCAGGGAAGGGGATGCAGCTTGGGGGGCTCGGCCTGGAGAAGCTCAGGGGGAAACTTCTCATTCTCCACAAATCCCTGATAGGATGGGGCAGGGTTGGGCTCTGCTCTCAGGGAACACGGTCAGGATGAGAGGAAACAGCCTCAGGTTGTGCCAGGAGAGGTTTGGATTGGATATCAGGGAAAATTTCTTCACTGGAAGGTGTTCAAGCATCAGAACAGGTTCCCAGGGCAGTGGTGGGGCCATCATCCCTAGGAGTGTTCACAAAACCTGTGGATCTGGCACCTGGGGACTTGATTTAGCACTGGCCTTGGCAGTGCAGGATTAATGCTTGGGATCCATGGCCTTTTCCAATCTTCACAACTCCATGGTTACACCCACAGGGGGTTCAGTGGGGAGCAACCAAGGCAAGCGTGGCCTGAGCAGGGCTGGCTCCCGTGTGGTTCCACAGCACCACAATGCTTCCTTCCCCACATCCTGCAAAATTCCACATTCCCCACATCCTGCAAAATCCCACCTTTCCATCACCTCCCCAGAGGCAACCTCAGGTGTCTGGGGAGGAACAAAGCTCCCAGGCACAGGTAGAGGTTTTTAGCTGAGGGAAGGGAGCTGTGCATTCCCTCTGATCAATAACATCCCCAGGAATAAAAGCCGGAGTTGGGATTGCTTCCAGCACAATTCCTCATGTTTCAGGCAGGCTGCAGCCTCAGGGCAGTGCCTTTCAGCAGCACACCTGGAGCTCAGAGCTGCAGGAGATTCTTTGGCAGCACAAAGATCAGAAACCACTCTCTGGTTCTTCCTGAGCCCAGCCTTGTAATGAATGTCATGGAGAGACCCCAAAATCCAGGAATCACAGAGCCTTTGAGGGGGCATTCATCCTCTGCATCCCAGCACATTTCCCTGAAAATGCATTTCTGTCTCTTCTCTTGAGCTGCTTTGAAGGGAAAATTGTTGGAATTTTGGATGCTGAGAATTTTAGGTTTTTTATGTTGATTTTGATTTTTAAGAGAGTATTGTATTTAATTTGAAGTTGTAGAGGAAGTTTTTAAAAGCAAATTATAGAATTGAGATTATGAGTGTGTAGTTGCATTAGAAGTGTATAATATTATGTAGTGGAAAATTTAGAGCTTAAGGTTTTAAAATATAGTGATATATGTAAAGTAAAATAGAGGTTTTAGGGTGGAGGTTGGGTTTTTTAAAATTTATTTTTATGGGTTTGAGTAGTATTCTATAATTAGATAGAAAAGTTTGTATTGTGGGATATGAGGGATTCATTATTAGGTTAAAAGTAAAAATACAACAGGAAATTGATCTGAAACACAATTCTGCCTCCCTAAAAGCTCACGTGCTCCTGGAGGGGCTCCCTAGAACTCTTCCCAGCCTGGTTCCCTTTGATCCAGCGTGGTTTGAAATGCCAGAACTGCCCAGTGGGTTTGCACACCCTGATTTCCTTGGGAGAAGGAACTCTGTGTTTGTTCAGACTCTCTGGGAGCCAGGTCATGTTCTCTGCTCAGTGTTTATTATTGTTTCACCTGCAAATTCCTGGTGAGGGAAAGAAAACAGAGGTTGAGTTTCACAGGCAGCCTCCTGGGGCTGCTTTTCATCCCTGGAGTGGCTGTGAAGGAGGATTTATATCCATATAAAACTGCTGGGGCATTGGCAGGGGTGGGTAGAGCCCACCAAGGATTCTCTGATGTTTTCTAAATTCCTAAATTTCTCTCCAAGAGCACTGGAGGGATGGATATGATGGATATGACTTTTTACCTGGTGGTAAAACCAGCAGCACCCTGAGCTGTGCTGCTCCTGAGCTGCCCAAACTCTCCTTCAAGTCACAGATCCAGAAATTATATCCAAATAAAACTGAGCCCATGGAGACTCCCATGAGCGTTTCCATGGGCTTCAGGATGTCTGATCTTCTCCACTGACCACACAGTGAAAATCCTGTGGGATGAGCAGATCTCAGGATATTTTGGTTTTAGATGCAGTTTGCTGATTTCCTAGAAAAACAAGAGAAAAAACATCCAGCTCCAGAAATCCTCAGTGCTCCTGAGCATCCAGTTTGGAGGAGGTTTGGGTTTCCTATATGAGAGCTCGATGGAAAGTGTCCAACAGGAGGAAATTCCAGCTGAGGACAGGGAGTAGAGCATTGGGTCTGGATTTTATGACCATGTTTGTGACAGACTTTATGCCAGAGTTTTTCTGCACCATAAAAAGCACTTTATAAAGCCTGGAATAGCACATGAACAGCGCAGGCTCAGTCTGAAACTCTGGGTGTAAGAGAGCCCAAAAAAAACCTGGGGAGAAGCAGGGTGGGGGCGGGAATTCCTTCTGTGTGTTCTCGAGAAAAGCTCCAGAAGAAAAATTATTAAACACTCACTTTTCTTTGTCCCCACCAACAAATCTGTCTGTGAAATGCAACTGTGATGTGTCTGGATGGCTTTTGTCAGGGGTTCAAGTTCCCTGACCCCCGGGTGAGATCTCTTGGAGTGATGGATAAGGGTGTTTGTAACACGGAGCTGGGCAGCGCTGCAGGAACAGACGCTGGGTTTCAAACTAATGAGGACAATAAATCCTGCAGCCAGAAACCAGAGAAGATCTTTCAAACAACTCCCAAGTGCAGTAAAGCAGCACCACGGATGGGCTGGGGAGGAGGGATGGCCTTCAGACCCAGCCTGGGAGGCTTTGGGAAGAGAGAGATTCCAGCCTGTCCAAGGCTGTCAGAGCGCTTGGAGCAGCTCCTGGTGGGACCATGCTGAGCTGAGCTGAGCTGAGCTGAGCTGAGCCTTGGGAACAGCCCCTGGTGCTGGCTGGGCTGGGCTGGGCTGGGTGGGAGAACTGCCCTGGGCCTGCAGAAGTTGTAGAATATCTTGAGTTAGAAGGGACCCACAAGGATCAGAGCCCTGCACAGACACCCCAACATCTGTGAGCTCCCTGCCATCCCTGCTGAGCTTCAAAGCAGCAGACAGCACAAGGGACAAGGTTTTTAATCCAAGGTTTATGCCAAGATTTGGCATTCCACCCAGGCCCAACAGGTTTTCCCTTCTCCCTCCTGTGTTCGCTCCCCTCTTGAAGCTTCTGCCCCAAGCCTTGAGAGCCCCCGTGCCCAGCAGTGACTGCTCCTCTCTCCTGCCCTAGGGTCCATCAGCTCCACGCGCTCGCAGCCCGTGGGGGGCAGCTCCTCGCTGAGGGTGCCCGCGGAGGACGGGCGGCACCGCTGGAAGGGGCTGGTGCCCCCTGGCAGCCCCCGCTCCCCTGCTCTCAGCAAGCTGCTCTGCAGACAGGTGAGGGGCCACCAGCACGCAGAGGTAACTCCTGTCTTGTCACCCGGTTCCTTCCCTTCTTCCCCAGCCCTCTCTCGTGTTTCTGTGCTTGGAGCTAAAGTGGAATTCCTGTTTCAGAACAAAACGCGCCGTAAATTTTAATATATTCCCAGCAAATGTGGGAAGGCCCTTTTTTCCCTGCTTACATCTTCATGGCTGTGCTGTTCCAGGAAATAAGAGCTAAACTGTGGGAAGTAGGTGCCCAATCTCCATTTGGGAGAGCCCTCCACCATGATGGGGTGTGCTGGCTCAGGATTTGTGGCTGGAACAAGACCAAGGCCCAGCAGATGCCAGCCCTGAACATGAAAGTTCCTGCCAGCTAAAGTTTATCCTGTTGTACAGGAGGGTCTGACAGGACTGGCACAATGAGGGAGGGATGGGGTGGGCTGTGTTAGACTCACAAACCCTTTGCCTCGTGCCATGGGCTCCCCATCCCTGTGAGTGTCCAAGGCCAGCTCAGATGGGGCTTGGAGCAGCCTAGACTGGTGGAAGGTGCCCGTGGCAGGGTGTGGAAGGAGATGAGCTTTAAGACCCCTTCCAACACAGCGTGGTTCTATAATTCTGTGTCCATCACTGGAGGTGCTGCTGCCCAGCACATCCCCAGGCTCTCACCCCACTTCTCTCCCCTTCCAGGAGGCCGTTCGGACAGACTCAGTAGACGGACAGACTCCAGAGCACAAAGACAGCCAGCAAGCAGAGCCTGGAGAGCCCCAACCATCAGCAAAGCAGCCCCAGAGCACCCTCACCGCCAGCCCTCTCCATTCCCCGCTCCCAGCCACCCCTCCACGCTCTCCCCCATCCTCCCCACACCGGGCCCTGGGCCCCCTGGCACGGAAGCACACGTGTGGCCAGCACGGCGTTCCCAGCCGGCCACCCAGCCCCAGCAGCCCCCCCGGCCCCGAGGGCTGCCAGGCCGAGCCCTCAGACCTGGCTGACGAGGAGGTTCGGCACATCAACAGCTCGGCCAAAGACTGGGCGGAGGAGCACTCGGACCCCGGCAGCCGCTCCACCTCGCCCTTCACGTCCCCGGCCCCGTCCCCCGTGCCCCTCAAGAACTGCAGCACAAGCAGCCTCTCCCGCAGGGAGAAGGACTTGAAGAAGTTCTACAGCACCGACACCAAGGGCTTCCTCAGCAAGCCCAGCTGGGCCGACGAGCAGCGGCGGCATTCCATCGAGATCTGCCCCTCCGGCGGCGCCCCCGAGCCCGCCGAGGACAAGCAGCGGCCCCCTGGCCACATCCAGCCGGAGGCCGACTACATCCACGGAGCCCGGAGGAAGAAGAAGATGAGCCCGCCCTGCATTTCTATAGATCCTCCCATGGAGGACGAGGGAGCGGCGGCCCCGCGCACCAAACCCTCCGAGAACACCCTGCTGCGGAGGAGAACCCCGTCCTGCGAGTTCCCGGCCTACCGAGAATCCCTGGAGCTCCCGGAGAGCCGAGGCGGGGAGCACCTCAGCATCCCCAACTTCTCCTTCGAGCAGCTGGACGGCGGCGGCTCCTTGAGCAGCCTCTCGGAGCTGCGGGACAGCGGGCAGCCCACGCCGGCCTCCCTGGACTCGCGGCCGGACGCTGAGCCGAGGAAACAGGAGCACTTAAAGACTCAGCGGGGCAACAACGGCAAAGAGGGGGGCAAAGAGCTGCTGGGCACTGCCAAGAGCCCCCCGCGCAAGCAGGACTTGGGCCCCGTGACTGTTGCCACAGAAGAAGGCACGGATGAGCCAGTATAGCTGCTGGGATGGGGGACAGGGGGGGTCTCAAGGGCTGTCACCAATGTGGGGGTTCCAAAGCGAGGGGACCCAGCCGTCAGGGGTGGCCGTCACCGGGGCCGTCCCCTCGCTGCGGGCACTCGTTGGGAGGAGCTGTGGAAGTTTGCAAAAAAACCACACAAACACACACACACACACACACGTGAAAAAATGAAAAAGAAACCAAACAAGCGGCTGGATGAAACTGGGGATGGGGTTTTGGGGGATTTGGCGAGAGGTTTTGGGGTTTCTTTTCTAAGGGGAAGGTGGATTGATGCAGGGGTGGCTTTGTTCCTCCCACCCCTCTCTGTGGCCTCGATCACATTGATTCGGGTCTGAGGTGGTGGTGGGATTCTCTTGGGGTTTTGTTGTTTTGTTTGGTTTGTTTTTTGTTTTGTTTTTGTTTTTTTTTTTTTATTTTTATTTTAAAGATGCTCAACTTTTCCTGAGGCACCTTTTTGAGCTGTCACGTTACGCTGGAGTGCCTGGGAGCTGGACATTGTCTGTATATCAGCAGTTCTATAAATAAAAATTATGTATTTGTGAGCTACAAAATGAGGAAACAAACAACAAACAAAAAACCTGGGAAAAAAATAGACCCACAAAAACTCTCTCTTCATAATGCACATATTTTTATAGAGAAACAGAGATGCTGTTTTTTGCATTACATGGGTGGTGTTTCCTTGGGTTTTCTGTGGAATTAATTATTCCAGCCGTTCATTTTCCAAATGTTTCTCCTCTCTCCCCGCTTCCCTGCCCTCCACCATCACCCCACCAGCTTCTTCTCACAGCTGATGCTTCTGACGTCTCGCTCATTTTCTTTTGTACTTTAGAGGTTGTCCTAATTACAGACAAAAAAACCAAATCACTACTGAATTGTAGCCAGTGCAATAATAAGTTATTCATTCTTCTTGTCTGTCCAACTGTCCTGTTGCTTTTTTCCCCCCCTTTTTTTTTAACTGAAATTCAGGTTAAACGTCGCAATAATCTGAACTAACGTGCACAAAGACAGTTTCTTGTGTTACAAAGAGAAAAAACTAATGAAAAAAAGGAAAAATAACTACATTTACAGAGAGATTAAAAAAAACTGAACAAATAAATAGTAAATTATTTAAGAAATGTATTTTGTTTACTGCAGTTCTAAGTAAATTATTGATACAGTGTGTAAAGGTGTAAAGAGCTGTCGTAGGTGATGTTCTTTGAGAGCATTTAAGGTGACGATTTGTCCTCCTTGTGACAGAACAACTCCGACCCCTGGGGGCAGTTTGCACTCCCTGTCCCTCCCTCCCCATCCCTGGACACGTTCCCTTCCCAAGGCCCTTCCAGAAGCCTCTAGAGGAATCCAGGTCACCTTTTAACACCATTTTGGGGTTTTTTTTTTGCAGCTTTGTTTTGTTTTTACCCTCCTTCCCCACCCCTCCTGCAGGCCCTGTGTCCATGGCCCAGCTTGGCCACGGGAAATTGGAGCAGGAAGGAGTCCGTGGACACCCAGGGGGCAACAAACCCATGCAGTCGTTTCCGTTTGGTTCCTTCCGTGCCGCCTCATATTTATGCCTTCACATTTATCTTCTGTTATCGATGCATCCATTACTCCAAAGGAAATGTATCTTGTTTCACATCTATTAAACTGTATAAACTGGAAGCGTGGCCTCCCTTTGTGCCGCAGCGGGGGGAGCCCAGCTGTCCCTCCCGCTCCCAGAGCTCGGCATTCCCTGAAAATTCCTTCCTCAGCCTCTCTGAGCTGCAGCCCCCCAGGTGGGAACCGTCCCTGCTGGATCTGGAGGCTTCTCCCACCTCCCCCTGAGCTCAGAGAATCCCTCACCTCTCCTCCATATGTTGATCCGGCTGCTTCCGAGGAGCACCTGCGCCGCTGTAATTAAGAGTCATTTAGAATTATTGTAAATAATGATTCTGTCTCGGTGGGATAGCGAGGAATTCCAGAAAACAGAAAAGAGCCACGAAATCCATGATTAACAGTGCTTTGGGGAGGATGGCGAGCTGCTTTTGCTGCAGTTTAAGGAGGGGAGGTGAATCCCTCTGCTCCAGGCTGAGTGCTGCCTGGAGGGGTGGGGGATGCCCTGGGGCGTCCCTCAGCATCAGGGGACACTCAGGGTGTCATTTACTGCTGGGATTATTTAGCTTTGCTGGAAAAAGCCTGAATTTCCTTCTGGCCCTGTGCCTGAATTCCCTTCAGGGGGAAAATCCTCTTGCCACAGGGTTGGTGGCTGATGGCGGTGATGGAGAGGGGTGGAACAACTTGGAAGGGCTTGAGGCCATGGCAGTGTCAAGAATAAGTTGGGATATTTGCTCCTGGTTCTCTCTCAGCCTGCCACCCTTCCCAAAGCCCTTCCCAGACCCCTCAAAGCTCATCAGGACCCAAACCAACCCCACGGGCCTGCAGGAACACCCTGGCAGAGTGGGGAGAATCAAGCTCAGACTGAATTTCCCAAGAGCAGAGAGTGACCATGGATTGCTCCCTGATGTCTCTTTTGGAGACACTCACCTGGATTGCAGGTGCAAAACTCCCCCAGCTGCATCCCCAAACCCGGCCATGGCCAGAGAAACTATTTAACATCAGCAGTGTTAATTTTGTTGATTAAATCTCTGCAGCATTAAGCAATTTCCCCCCGGACCGTCTGCAAGGCTCACTTAAGATCGGAAGTGAAAAGCACGGGCTAAATGCAAGTCATGATTATTTAATTGGATCGATTTCTATTTTGCATTTTTAATGGCCATTCAGTCCTGTCCATTAATCAGCCAGACTCTGCCCCAGCACTCTCCATCCCAGCAAAGCCACAGCTCACAGGGATGGGGGCTGTGTCCATCTGGGCTGGCCCAGTGCCACCTCAGCACCCCTGGAGGAGCAGGAACCAAGCAGGGATTAAAAACCACCATGCTGAGGAAGGAAACCATCATCGGGGCTGTGCTTCAAGGGTAAATCTCAGATGGCATCGATCTGAAATTCTCTTTGTCGCACTGGGGAGGGAAAAAAGCTTTAAAAAATCCCAAGCACCAAATCTGACGCCATCCTGGGTGCAATTAGCCCCAACCTTAATCTGTCAGAGCTGTGAGATCATACAGGTTGCATGAATGCTAATAAGCATTTGATATTTGTACAAGCTTTCTGGGGATGAATAATTCAATTGACTTCATCCATTAAATTTCCCCTATTAAGTTTTCAAACCATGGCTGGGTTTTAATGGCTGGGGCCACCTCATCCTCCAGACGAGGGGGCTTAATTAGGAATTTCAGCACACCCTGACAGAGCCACAGGAGCTGAAATCTCTGTGGCTCTTTGGGTTTTGAGCAGCTCGTGTCTCTGCTGGAGCCCTGCTGAGCCCCTGGAATAACTCCAGCTCACACCAGGTGAGTGCTCCATCCTCTCCCAGCATTTTGGTGCTGTCACAGAATGCTTTAGCCCTTTCTTTCCATGGGGTCAGCTTCTTCTGGAGGTTGGGAAGGTGCTGAGGGGCTGTTTGGGATGGGGGATCTGCAGTGGCACTGATGCATCCCCTGGATTTTGGCACCACTCGATGATTCTGTGGGTCCCTTCCAACTCAGGATATTCTACAATTCCACAATTCCCTGGAATTCACTGATGCAGAGATGCCACCAGGAGTGTCCCACACCCAGCTGGGGCTGCTCCTCATGCCAGGACCCTTCACCTGTGTCCCTTACTTGCAGCTCAGCGCTGGCTTGGTTTTTTCCAAATGTGGATGTTGGGCTATCTAGTGAAAAATAAATCTGTTCACAATGAGAGGGAGAAAATGCCAAGGACCCTCATTAAGTCACACCACAGGGAAGATCCAGATTAATGATTTGAATATTTGATTGAAGTCCCCTGGAGCAGCTTCTGATTCTGCTTTGCCCCACGTGGAGGCACAAGCTGCCGAGGGCCCGTGGCCACGTCTGCAGGGTCTGTTGGATGCACGGAAAACAGAGCTCCCACCTGAGTTATTCCCTAAAAATGCAGCCACCACTGGACACAAGCAGGAGGGCTCCATGCCTGGCAGGAGAAGGAGCTTGTTTACCCTCCCCATCTCCTGCTTTTATTCCTTATGTCCCCATCAAATCCAGCTGTCCCTCTGGGCACCATCTCCCAGGGTCTGCCTCACCCTCTCCCCTCCCTGACTCTGTGTCAATTTATTCTGACTGGCTCATTAATTCATTTTTCTCGTTAACTAAAAGAAACCTCACCAATGATAATGAGTTCTAATACAAATTAATTCTTCAGGGAAGACCAGGCACTTCACAGCTCCTTAGCAGTGACAGCGTCCGTGCCCAGCAGGGCCCCTGGCATGGGGCTGGCGGCCACATGGACACAGGGATCATCCCTGGAAGTGTCCAAGGACAGGCTGGACAGCAAGCTGGGACAGTGGAAGGTGTCCCTGCCCATGGCAGGGGGTGGAACTGGATGAGCTTTAAGGTCCTTTCCAAGATAAACCATTCTGGGATTCAGCCACGGAACACAAAACCCACCCAGCCTCACCCAGGTGCATTCCCACCACCAGGTAATTCCCACATTCCCACCTGTATTCAGCAGGAATTACAGCAGGAATGTCCCCCTGCGTGTGCTGCTGTGAGATCCCACTCAGCCCCGGTTGGATTTGAGCAGCAGGAGCAAAAGGCAGGGAAGACAAAGGGCAGGGGAGCCTCCTGCAGCCTCCTGGCAGGCAGGGATGAGTCAACGCTGTGCAAACAACTCTAAAAATACAAAAGCTTTATAGCAGATTAATGACACCGTCAAATGTATTTCACTGGCCATTTACCAGGTGTTGATCATAAATATTTGGGATTCAAAATAAACGTTCTTGCTGTGCTACCGTGGTGTTTTCTGTGTCCCTGCCACCCTCCCTGGATCGGCCCTGGGGCTTGAGCAGGTAATGGAGACAAAGGAGCTGCTCCTGCTCCCTCCCTGCAGCTCAGGGTGTCCTTGCCCTCTGTTCTCCAGGGATCTGCTGCTCCTGCAGGGGATGAGCCCAGAGCTGGGCTGATGGGCAGGAGATGCAGCCCCTGCCTGCCCTCCCCAGGGCTCATCCAGAGGTGATTCCAGGGGAAACCCAGGGAAAGGGCTCAGCACAACTCTCCAGGGTCCCTGGGAGCCCCTGGACCCAGAGCCGGGCAGCCTGGGCAGGTCACAGTGCCTGGGTCGGATTCAGGAGCTCCCAGTGACATTTCTCAGCAGTTTTGGAAATTTTTTTTTCCATTTTTCCAGCCCTTGGCTCTTGCTGGGAATGAAGCAAACATAATTCCCTCAGCTGTTCCACTCTGTGACTCCAGCACAGAGGTCAGTGCTGCAAGGACACTGGGAATGGCTCTCCAGGAGCTGGGATCCAACCTGGAAGAGGTGACAAGTCAGTGATCAACAGGAGCCTGTCCTTCCTCCTTTTTTACAGGAGTCCTCCCTCCAAACACCCCAGGGAGGATTCCTGTAAAAATCACAGTCCTGGAGAAGAGGAGAATGTTTTAAACAGCCAGGAGAAACAGCAGCATTGCTAAATAACACCCATGGGGTCAACACCATCCACAAACCTTCATCATGCTTGGAAATCAAACTCTCTGATGGAGCATTAATTAAGTTTTCCAGCAGGATAAAACCACTCCCTTGCTTGGGATTTCACTCTGCTCACAAAGATTAAAAATACAGCTAATTAAAACAAGGCTGGCATGCAAAGAAGGGAGGAATAAAAAGTCTTGCTATGGCTGGGAGGGGACAGAGTCCTTCCAGATGCAGGTACACATGACTCATGGCTGCCGAATAACCCCCCTGCCGTCTCTCTGCCATGGGGAAGGTCTCCTATTGCTGGGAGAACTCCTCCAGCAGCTGTATATCACCTGCCAGGCAACAAAAATGTCCTGAAATTGGCTCCAAGGTAGCTGGTAGCCAAGTGCAGTGTTAATTAAACAGCCTCACTAGCTGGTCCAGACAGCTGCTCCAGAACTGCTCTACTTCCCCCCCAACCCTGATCATTTTCAGTTCAAATGAATTCTTTTCCCTGAAGCATTTCTGAAGGGCTGTGGAGAAAGGATAACATTTCAGGCATTCCCTCCCGTCCCTCCTGCTTCCCTGTCCCATTCTTCTCTCAGCCAAATTTGTTTGGCCTGAAAAACTGAGTTGATATAGGGACTGACAGAGAACACATCTACTGAAATGTGGAAGGGCTCCCTCCACTCCTCCCACACTTCCCCAGAGGGTCTGGCAGCAATGAACCACCCCAGAAATTCCTCAGGGAGAGGGGAAGGTGGCCGGGGATGTGGAAAGGAGGAGAAGCATGAACCACAGCCAGGCTGGACAGCCTCCATGGCACTGACATGGTGTGTGGGCAGCAAATTCCCTGGCACAACCACAGTCCTGATGGGCCAGCACGGTGTCACCAGTCCAGAACTGTCCCAGCACCGGGCCAGAACTGTCCCAGCACCAGGCCAGCCGGAGAAGGAGCTTGTTTACCCTCCCCTCTTACCCCTGCTTTTATTCCTTATGTCCCCATCAAATCCAGCTGTCCCTCTGGGCACCATCTCCCAGGGTCTGCCTCACCCTCTCCCCTCCTTGCCTCTGTGTCAATTTATTCTGACTGGCTCATTAATTCATTTTGCTCGTTAACCAAAAGAAATCTCACCAACGATAACGAGTTTTAATACAAATTAATTCTTCTGGGCCAGCCCCATCCTGTCACCCTCACACCGTGGCCATCTTCAGAACAAGTCACCCTCAGCAGATCTCAGCGGGTGCAGCTCTTAGAAAGCCCCAGCACATCCATCCTTATTTACACACCAAACTCCCCCTTTCCTTTTTTAATTAGAGCAGGATAATTAACGCAGCACCGTGCTGTTCCCTCCTTTTCCCGCCCCCATCCACACCAGCGGTGTGAGGGCGTTTCTCCCGCTGGCCATGATCAACACCCGCCCTGCTGAGGGCACCGCGGGACCCTCTCCTCTGGCTGAGCTCCAGAGAGCACAAAATCCACCATTTCCCTCCTTCTCCCTGCCAACACCAGCTGCTCTGGCCCTTGCCCGGCAGCATCATCTAGTGGCCATGGCCTCCACACATGGAATTGTAGGATCGGGAATATCCCGAGCTGGATCATCCCAGCCCGTCCTGGGATCCCGTCCGGCTCCAAACACCCCAAACCCCCGCCCTGGGCATCCCTCAGAGCGCTGTCCCTATAGTCCGGCAGCTTTGGGGTCGTGCCCATCCTGTGGGCAGGCCGAGCACCGGTTGGGGTTGCTTCAGGCTGATATTAAATGATAATAATGATAAATAAAGTTCTGGACACGTGGCGGTGCGAGGATAACGGGGCAGCGCCGGGCGGGCTGTGCGGCTGAGGGGAACGAGGAGGATCCGCCCGGAAACACCCGTGCCGGGGGTGCCGGGAGCTCCAGAGGTGGGGCGGCCACGTTTTGGGGCGATTTTAGGGTGATTTGGGGGCGTTTCGCGGACCGGGAGCCCCGCGAAGAGAAGCGAAGCGCGGCGCCGGCGAAGTTTGGCCGCTGCGCCGCCCCGTCCGTCGCCACGGCAACCGGCGCGCCCGCCATGGCGGCGCCCAGCGTGTTCCTGCTGGCCGTGAGCGGCGAGATCGAGAGCGGGGAGGTGCGGGAGAGCCGGGGACACCGCGGGACACACACCGGGACAGCGCGGAGGGAGGGGGGATCGCCCTGGGCCGGTCTCGGTCCCGGTGCTGCGGCCGCCCGCGCGGGATGAGAATCTGCTCCCATGATCCTGGCCCAAACCCAACCCATCCTCATCCCACCCAACCCTGCACACCCTGAGCTCCAAATTCAACCCATCCTCATCCCGCCCAACCCTGCACACCCTGAGCCCCAAACCCAACCCATCCTCATCCCACCCGACCCTGCACACCCTGAGCCCCAAACCCAACCCATCCTCATCCCGCCCGGCTCTGCACACCCTCAGCACCCCCATAACCCTGCCTGGCTTCATCTCCCTTAACCCATCCCTGTCTTAAACCCTCCCAAACCCAGCCCAGCCTCATCCCCCTAACCCATCCCAGCCTCATTCCCCAAACCCATCCCAGCCTCATTCCCCAAGCCCATCGAGTCTGTCCCAGTCTCGCTGGCACATCTGCCCTCAGCACCCTGACTCGGGCAGATCCTCACCCCCAGAAATTCCCAGTGAATTCCCAGTAATCCCTCCCTCTCTCTCTCCCGCAGTTCCCGGGATTCGATGACCTCTACTGCAAGTTCTCCTTTGTCTACGGCCAGGACTGGGTCCCCACGGCGGTACCGCCCCTGTCCCCCCCCCGTGTCCCGCTGTCCCCAGCCCCGGGCTCGGCCCCAGGCTCACCCCCTGCTCCCCGCAGGGCCTGGAGGAGGGAATCTCGCAGATCACCTCCAAGAGCAGCGTCTCGCCCACCACGCTGGTCTGGAACTTCCCCATCGACATCACCTTCAAGAGCACCAACCCCTTCGGCTGTGAGTGCTGGGGGGGGTCTGGCCCTGGTGCCAAAGCTCCCCCTCACCCCCGTTTCCTTGCAGGGCCCCAGATTGTGCTCAGTGTCTACGGGCCTGACTTCTTTGGGCACGATGTGGTCAGGGGTTATGGAGCTGTGCATGTGCCCTTCGTGCCAGGCAGGTGAGTGCCAGCCTGGCCTGCAGGGCTCAGACGCATCCTGGGCCGGTTATTCTGCTGTTCCTGAAACAGAAAAACTCCCAAAAATCTCCTCACTGTGCCCTGTCGGTTCACAGAGATTTTCTGGCAGAATTCTTTCATCATTAAATAAGTTTTGGTCATCCTGTAAAGCCCAAACTGGCCTGGAAAAAGGCCAGAAATGAAGGTCAGTTCCTCACACAATAAATTTTCATTTATTGGAGGATGGAATGGAAGAAAATCTGTTGTTCCTGTGCAAACAAACCCTTTCTGTGTGAAGGGAAATTTCCTGGTTTGTCAGGAATTCTGTGCCTTCATAAATACAAAAATCCTGAGGTTTTTTCATTCCTGAGGTTCTGGGCTCTCCTCTTTGTTTCAGGCACAAAAGAACCATTGCCATGTTTGTCCCAGAGTCCACCTCGAGGCTGCAGCAGCTCACCAGGTAACAATTAATGACTTTCATTCATTAAGGAATTCATTTCTCTCCTGTTCTCAGCCACAAAGGCATTTGCAGCCACTCAGTGGTGCAGAGGTGTCACTGCTCTGTGCCATAACCAGCTTTGTGTTCTGGGGGTAAAAATCACATTTTCAGGTGCCTGGGTATTTTGTAAAGCTTTCATAAACATATTAACTATAATATAATATAATATAATATAATATAATATAATATAATATAATATAATATAATATAATATAATATAATATAATATAATATAATATAATATAATATAATATAATATAATATAATATAATATAATATAATATAATATAATATAATATAATATAATATAATCACACTATATTATATTTTATAATATTATGTATTATAATATTATATATTGTATACTATTCTATATAGTATATAATATTATACAATAACATATTGTATAATGATATATAATATAATAATATAATAGACATACTAATTACCTGCTAACTGCACTAAATTACTGCCTGAATCTTCTTGGGGCTGTTTTGGAATGACAGCAACAGGAAGAGCAAACCCATGAAAAAACAATTCCCAATCCAATTTTTTTAAAGAAATTCAAGGTGTCCAACCCTCAATGGTTCTCTGGGTGATTAAGAAGAATTTTTCAACAATATCTTTGCCACAGAAAGATTCTTCTAGCCCAGAAAAAAACCCTGGATTTAACAAATTCTGTATGAAACCAGTTACATTTTTTTTCCTTAAGGCAAAACTTACCTTTGATTGAATTAGATCAATAAAGAGAATCAGGTTTCAAAACCCTCCTGGCAGTCTCACTGACATCCATCTCATAGCCTGGATCAATCTCAGCCACCCAATTCATTATTTTGTAATTTGCATTCATTATTTTGCATTTTGTATTCAATGATTTTATTTTGCATTCATAATTTTGTATTTTGCATTCAATTTGTATTTTAAATTAATTATTGTGAACTCAATAATTTGTATTTGGAATTCATTAATTTGTATTTTGAATCCAATAATTTTGTATTTTGTATTCAACAATATGTTTTCTGTATTTGTTATTTTGTTTTTGTCTTCATTGTTTTGTATTCATTAATTTGAATTCATTAATTTGAATTTTGTATTCAATATTTTGTGGTTTTTATTCATTCATTTATACTTTGCATTCATTCATTTGTGTTTTTCTCCAAGCTGGTTCACAGGGAGGCGCCCGGAATTCACCGACCCCAAGGTGGTGGCGCAGGGAGAGGGAAGGGAAGGTGAGTCCTGGCAGCTCCTGCCTGCTGCCAGGGAGCTCCTCGTGAATCCCTTTCATTAATCTTTAATTAATCTTTAATTAATCCCATCCCCTCCCCTGTGTGCAGTGACCAGGGTGCGCTCCCAGGGCTTTGTCACCATTTCCTTCAACGTGATCACCAAGGACCTTCACAAGCTGGGCTACGACGTGGGCCAGGGTCAGAGCCCCGGGCCCCAGGGGCTGCAGGGCCTCTGAGCCCCCCAAAACCCCCCAAACCCCAGGGGCTGCAGGGCCTCTGAGCCCCCCAAACCCCAGGGGCTGCAGGGCCTCTGAGCCCCCCAAAACCCCAGGGGCTGCAGGGCCTCTGAGCCCCCCAAACCCCAGGGGCTGCAGGGCCTCTGAGCCCCCCAAACCCCAGGGGCGGCAGGGCCTCTGAGCCCCCCAAACCCCAGGGGCTGCAGGGCCTCTGAGACCTCCAAAGCCCTGGGGCAGCACAGGGGCTGCAGGGACTCTGAACCCCCCCAAATCCCCTCGACCCCAGGGGCTG
This sequence comes from Melospiza melodia melodia, assembly GCF_035770615.1. NCBI lineage: Eukaryota > Metazoa > Chordata > Aves > Passeriformes > Passerellidae > Melospiza > Melospiza melodia. The sequence continues at coordinate 2,086,987 of NC_086211.1, forward strand.
CAGGACCTCTGAACCCCCCAGGGGCTGCAGGGCTTCTGAGCCCCCCAAACCCCAGGGGCTGCAGGGCCTCTGAGCCCCCCAGAGGGGCTACATGACTCCTGAGCCCCCCAAATCCCCAGGGCCTGCACAGCTTCTGAGCCCCCCAAACCCCAGGAGCTGCACAGCCTCTGAGCCCCCCAAATCTCCTGGGCCCCAGGGGCTGCATGGCTTCTGAGCCCCCCAAATCCCCTACACAGCCTCTGAGCCCCCCAAAACCCTTCTGAGGGAAAGGAGGAGCTGCTCCAACTCAGTCACTCCAAAAAACACCAGCCCAGGAGGATCTGGGGTAACAACCAAGCCTGATCCTCCCAGCAAGGCTGAAGTGTTGTGGCAATTGATGTCATTGGTAACATTCAGTGTTTTATTGATAATTATTGTATTTTATTCAGTGTTTTTAGGGGTCAGGCTGTCTCAGAGTAAGGCCTGTAACAAAATATTTTTATAGCAGCCTTTTGTACACCTTTTTATAGAATTAATGACACAGAAAGTTTAGAGCTGTAGCAGTTTCCCTGCAGTTAAAACTTTGCAAACCCAGTTTCTCTTCAGTGATTTTTTTTTTTTTTTGGCAAATGAGGAATTGAAATTATTGCACCTTCCAAAAATGGTCCTGTGAAATGCATCCCCCTCTAAGCTTTTTTAGGCTGAATAAATAAACTCTGTTGTATCAATGGATTCATTTGTTTTTCTGCTGATAAAGGAGTTTCTTTGTTTGTGTCAGGATGTTTTTAAGCCCTAAATCATCTGAGCTCTGCTAAACTTAAAGGTAGAGGAGAAAAAGAAGTGTTTCAATGCCGTGACTAATTGCTGAGTCATTTTCCTGTTTAATTTTGGGCATGTAACCTCTTGTGTTTGACTGCAAATCCCAGGAGAACGACACCATCTCCCTAAAAGGGAGCTACCAAGACCTCCAAGTGTAGAAATCCCAGGAAAAACACCCAGGGTTTGAACCACAGATCCTCCAGGCCACAGCTCAACAAAACACCAGGGCAGAGATTGTTCTGATCCACAGTGGGATGGAATAAATTTAATTTCTGAGATCATAAGGTAGCCACTAGAACATTGCTGGGAGCAGCACACCTTTTATATGACATAGAAATACTTTTCCCAACGTATTTAAGGATAATTTTTCATTATCCTTGAAATGTTGACTTGTTTTTGTTGACTCCACACTTCAGTGGAGCTGTTTTGGCCATTTGTAATCTCTGAACTGAGTCACGTTGGAATCCAAATCCAGAAGCATTTCCTGTTGGCTCAGAGGAGGCCTGAGGAATTTTGTTTCCTTTTCAGCAGTTTGGGAAGCAGGATAAATATCAGAGTTTGAAAGGCTTGGGAGGCAAACACTGAACCTCCTGCTGCTGCCTAAGAGCCATTTCCCCTGGAGCACAGTTCCTGCCCACATTGCAATGCAGCAAAGCTGCACAGGAGCCTGGCACAGCCCAAACCTGGGCTTTGTTCACAGCCAGTTCCTCACCCTGCTGCTCCAGAATTCCTCCTGTTCCAAAGGAACTCGTGGGTGTTTCACCCCAGTGGGACCAACCAGACCTGACAGCTGAGGGGAAGTTAAAAACAATGAAAAGCAAAAATCCTGAACTCTCTAAGACAGGATTAAAGAACCTTGAGGTGTTTAAGCTGCTCTCTAAGCAAATCCCACACTCCTGCCTGCATTATTAGACTTTTTGCCTATTCTCTCTGGGTTTAGCTGGATTTTGGGGTGGTTTGGGGCTCCTCAATGGCTTGAGGACATCTAAGAGCTTCACTTACCTTCCTCACTGGGCAAGTTTCCTGTGAGTGTTTACCTCAGGGCATCACCAGGGGCTGATGTTTGCAGTTTCCCAAACCCAGTGCAGTTGATATCCCTCAAACTTCTCCCAGAAATGGCCCTGCTGCTGCCTTCATCATTTCCTGGTTGAAATCTTTGCACCTGAGGACAACCTGTGAATAAAGATGGACAGGACACCGTGAGCAGGGAGCAGTGACAAGGAAGGGATTTAGGATCCCTAATGGTACCTGGAAGTTAAACCCTGGAAGCAGCAGTGATTTAAGAAGAGCCAAATCCCAGTAAAACCCAGCAGCAGAGGCTCACCCAGCTGGAACACCCTGCTCCTTTCCTGGTTAATCATTCTCCCTTCTCTTCAAACCTGCTCTGAAATTCCCAACCCCACAACAGCAGCACGAGGCTCTCAGCTGGAGCTCTGCTTCCTGCCCCTGAAAACTCTCCCAGATGCTGAAATTGCTCATTATCCTCTGAATTCCAGATGGGCAAGGGAAAAAAGAAAAACTAAAAGTAAAAATCTTCCTGGAGAACGAGTCCTGGCACAGGAGGGGCTCCAAGGCCATCACAAACCAGGGACCTGGGAGATGTTTGGGGTCCCTGCAGCTCTCCTGGCCTGGAGATGCTTTGGGTTCACTCCGTGGGAGTTTTCCTGCTGTTTCCCAGGGAGGGAGACAGCCAAGGACGGGGTCTGAACAGCAGCTTGGGGATCAAACCCTCCGGGAAAAGGAGAATCATTCGGGCAATCCTTAGGAATTGGTATTTACCGCGTTCCTCCCGAACAGCAGCAGCAGCTCCTGCCCTCTCGTGGCTGCTCCCGACCCTCAGGAAAGCGCTGGAAGTGATGACAACGATTAACTCCGAGGCTGAATGAAGAATTCCGAGTTTTTCCCGTTCCTCCATGGAAGTGGCTCCGTGCTGGCTGCCCTGGCAGTGCCCCTTGTCCCCAGAGCAGGGAGCAAACACCTCCGGGGGATCGGGGGCTGAGCCAGGGATCTGAGCATCCACAGAGGCCGCCGGGCTGCCTCACACCAGCAGCTCTGGGGCAGCTGGGAGTGATCTGCATCTGAAAATGAGATGGATTCAAGCTGACAGCAGCTTCTCCCCAGCAGCAGTGTCGGGCTGGGAGCAGGAGATCTGTGAAATGCTCCAAAGGAAACAAAATTAGGGAAAAAAAATCAAACTCTCAAGCATGGAGCAGAAAAGAAGAAAATAAAATTGGGGATTTAGCTCCAATTTTTGACAGGTTTGTAGTGTTTTGTCCAATTTGTGCCACTGGAGATTTGGGGGGATGAAGGCCCTGGATCCGTGCTGGGTCACAGCTGTGACAGCTGTGGGGGGAGCAGTGGCACGGCCAGGCTGGCACCACAGCGTGGGACATTCCCTATTCCTGGGGAACAGCAGAACCCCAACCCTGGGCCTGTGCCCTGGGCTGGCAGCAGCTGGATGGGCTGGTGGCCCTGGAGAACCCACCCAGGACATGTCCAGGGTGTCCCTCAGACCTGAGCCCCCTAGCTCCAGTTTGGGGTGTTTTCCAGGCCATTTTTGGGATATTTTCCAGGCCAGTCTTCCAGGCCACACAACCCCCAGCAGAGCTGGGCAAAGGCCACCCCAATCCCACCCTGTCCCCTCCCAACATCACCCTCAGGCTGCAGAGGGGATCTCTGAGGGCCTTTTCCATCAGCTGAGTCCTCTGGGAGGCAAACGTGGGGGAGCAAAACCCCCAAATTCCGAGACACATGAGGAGCCACCTCCACCTTTGGAAGCAAAAGCTCCCAAAGCTGCAGCTCCCACCCAACTCCAGGGCAGCCCCAGTGGGTTTGGGAGCACAGGACAGCACAAATCCCTCAGAACCCATCCCTGGGGCACGGAAAGCAGGGCTGGGCCCCCGGGAGGGAACAACAGGAGCTGCATTCCCAGCAGGATCTGAGGGATCCAGCCTCGTCCTTCAGAGGGAAGAGCAGCAGACACATGGAACTGCTGAAGGTGTCTATTTTTGGCTCCCTATTCAGGCCAGGATATTTAAGTACCCAAATTCACCTCAGAGAATATCATCACTCCATTTAGTGCCAGACTTGCTGATGAAGATATTAAAAAAGCAGAAAAAAAACCTCCTCCACCATCACCCAACACAACCCCAGGCAGCCCACGGACTCCAGGGCTGCTCCAGCACGGCAGAGCTGGCTCCTAGAGCTTGGAAAATCCATGGATTTCATTCCATGGCCAGGAAAAACCCTTTAGGAAGAAGGCAGAGCTGATTTTCACAGGTTCTAGGGGAAGAAGGACATGAAGGTGTCTGATGATTTTCCATGGCAGGAATTACTGGAGGTGGTTCAGCTGTGGTGCTGTGGAGAATTCCAGGAGGGTTGGGGATGGATGGGTGGGATTGGGAGGAGGGTTTGGGAGTTTTGAACATGAGGGGTTCATAAATCCCACTGGTGCCCTGAAGTGCAGCCTGCAGGGTGTTGCAGAGTGCCAAAGCCAGAGCACGAGATGGGCCCAGCCCTTTCCCCACAGCAGAAGAGCAGCAGAAGGGGCAGAGCTGCACCCTCAGCCCAGCACGAAGAGGCAACACAAACCTCAGCAAAATCTTAAAGCAGTGTGGGCAAGGGGAAGCCAAAAGATAAATCCTTATCTTCCTCTGCAGAGCAGGCAAATCCTCCTCGCTCCTCTGGAGAGGAAGAGGAAGAGGAAATGTGGGATGGGGGAGCAGCTCTGCAAGGTCAGCAGAAAGCTCAACCACAGGCACAGCTCTGCTCACCATGGGCTGGGGCAGCTCAGGCTCCCCTGGCTCACACTGCCAGCAGAATTCACCAGAATGCAGCAGAATCCACCAGAATTTACCAGAACCCACCAGAACCCAGTTCCTCTGGACAAGATCAGAGTCCCCACAGCTTCCAGCCCGAGCCATTCCCACATCTTCCACACAGTGAGCAGATTCAGCTGAAATTGTGCAATTCCAAGAGGCAGGAGTGGAATCAGAGCCCCAGAATGGTTTGAACCTTGAAGCCCATCCACTTCCAACCCCAACCCCTTCCCCTGCCCCAGGCTGCTCCAGCCCTGCCCAGCCTGGCCCAGGACACTCCCAGGGCAGCCCCAGCTCCTCCGGGGACACTGGAGCCCTCCTGGGGCAGCAGCTTCCCCCAGCTGAAACCAGAGCAGAGATTTTCTCCCCAAAGCTGCCTTTCCCACAGTCACATCTCCAGCACTAATTAGTGACCATTGATTAGTGATCAGCCTGATTGGCTGCAAACGAACCTGGAGGGGCTCTGGAGAGGCAGCTCCTGCTGCTGCCTGCTAATGAAGTGCCCTTCAATTAACACAGCCGGGATTGGAGCCTGGATCTCCTCCAGGCTGGAAGCAGCCTCGTGATCCACGCACAGGGCCCAGGCTGAGCTGCAGAAGTGGGAAGTGAGGAGTGCCCAGGTGCTGTCCCAGCTCCCCAGCCCTCCTTCCACAGGCACCTTCCCCACATTCCTGCCTGCACACAAATCCAGAGCCTCCAGCGAGGCACTGCCACCTCCACGGGGCTGTTCCAGGGTTGAAAGAAGGAATTCAGTCACCTGCAACACAACAAATCTCCATTTTTATTGAGTCAGTAAGGTCTCAGCTGATCCTGAGCTCAGTGAGCCACAGAAACCCCTCCTCTCTCCTGTCCTGGGAAAAGTCCTGGATGCATCCAAGGAATCCACAGCACCCTCAATGCTCCTGCCACAAACCTTCCATCAGCTCACCCCAAACCCATCCCCTTCCTGCAAACCTCCACCAAAGCAGGGCCTGGGTGGGAATGGGAGAACAAACACCATGGAGAAGCTTGGAAAAAGCAACACAGCTGGAATAGAAGCAATACAATTTTAATTCTGACCAGTCACCTCCAAACCCCTCGTCTTTCCACTGTTCTGATGGCATCGTTTAAATATCACATCTGTGACATTGCTGGGGGGGGGGGAGAAAAAAAAATGACACAAAGATACAGACATTATGATACAATAGTACAAATGATAAATTATTTATACAGTAAATAATGGCAATAGTCAGCACAAATCCAGAAAAAGCAGCTGGCTCCCGGGGTTATGAGCAGTTTGGGAAATATTGGAACACTCGGAGAGGAAGAGTTGGGTGAATTCTGCTGGGAAAAGGAAATCTCCTCTTTCTCCCCACCTGTGCAATGGTCAGGCACAGAGCACACCTCCAAAGGGGCACAAGGGGAACAAGAGCTGTCTTGGCTATGGGACTTCCCAAAAACTGAAAACATCACAACCCACCAGGGCTTCCCTTCCCTGCCCCCTCCACAGAGCTGAGTTTCTCTGGAGCATAAAACTGAATAAATAACTGAGCTTATTTAGGGGGAAATTATGCCAAGGAGCGTGTGGTATTTTTTTTTTTTTTAACAAGATATTTAACACTTTTCTCTTTGGTCAATTTGACCAGTAAGGCTATTTTTGGGCTACTAACATTTTAAAAATCAAAAAAAAAAAAAAAAAAAAGCACTTTGAATATTTGCAAAGTGAGAAAAAGAAGGAGAAGAGGGGGAAAATGGAGAAATGGGGCAGAGGGAACACACAAACACCCTCCAGAAATGTGGGAGGGAGGATTATCCTGGAGAGCAGGAAAATCATCACAAAGTGAGCTGGACCATTGAGAGCATCCCCAGGCAGGACAGTGACCCCCCTGTGTCACATTTACCAAAGCAGCTCCTTCTCCTGCTAAACTCAGCTCCTGCCACAGCCCTGGGCCAGGCTGGGATCTGGCCTTGGAAAATCTCAGCCTGAACATTTCCAGCACCAGAATTTGGGCTGTGGCTCCTCAGGGAGCCTCCTTGGGGTTGGTTGTGCCATAAATGTCTCTATTTCATATAAAAGGGATAAAGTTCTGGGGGCGGTGACAACGATTTGCCATTCAACAGCTTCATTAAGCCAGGGCTCCCTCCCAGAGCAAATTTACAGCGACAGCTCCAACTGCAGAATATTTCAGCACTTTAAATATTTCCTATCAACCTCATCTTGCCTCTAAAAAGTTCCCCAGGACGTGGCCAGGACTCTTGGCTGGACAGACAATGCCCCATCCCACTGCAGCTCAGGGGACAAAGGGACAAACCCCGAGTGCCCTCAATTCCAGAGCTGGTCAAATCCAACTGGGAAAACAACCCAGGAGGAACCTTGGATCAGCTGGAAAAAAGCACTTTCCCCCCATCTGCAGGAATCACACCCTTCCTGCTCTACACTTCTCAATAGCTTCAACAACAACAGAAAAAAATCTTTTGCTTTGCTCTGAAAGGCAACATGGATGGGGTTTGGTTTTGTTTTTAAAGACAGGCTGGGTGTGGACAGCAATCCTCTTCCCTCCTCTATAAAAACAAGGATTGGGAATGCTCCTTGGCCATTCCAGAGGATCCCAGAGGATCATCCACACACTGCCAGAGCTCCCCTGGCCTGCACAGCTCCAGGCTGGGGCTGTGTCCCTAAATCTGAGCATCCTTGAGCCTCCCCTTCCCACCAGGAGGTGAATCCCAGCCCTTCCTTGGGATCCATTCCCTCTCCAGCCCTACAGGGAATTGTTCCACCTCAACACAACTCTAGGAAATTCTCTTTTCCCCCCTCTTAAATTAAGGAAAGGCCACCAAGTCCGTTCAGAGGTGCCCTGCAGGCAGGAAAATTCCCTTTCCATGGGTTTTTGGGAGAAGCTGGAGCTCCAGCACAACCCCTGAGCGTGGTGAGGAGTCCAGACATGAAAATTCATCTAAAAGGGGAAACTCAGCTCCCAAGGGAGGCTGCCCATGGAAGCAGTCATCCAACAGAGTGCACCTTCCAACAGGAAAAATCAGGGCATAAAACCAAACAAGTTCTGTTTGTACATCAGGATTTTAAACAGCTCAAGTTTTACAAGGAAAATAAAACCAAACAGCCTCTCCTGGGATCTTCATCAAGGCTAAAAGTCTGTCCAGTCTGGGGATTGGGAAATGGGAACAAATCAAGGGAAAGGCGACTTTAGTGTTTTTTCTTTTTAATGTAGTCTTAAATCATGTTATGCTCAAATTCAATTAATCTAAAAATAATTAGTCAAGAGGATTTGTTTTTTGATTTGCATTATGAATACTTCATTTAAAAGTAAATATTTTAGTGTTAATCTTCCCTTTTAAACTCTCTTTACAGAAACAAAGAGCGAAAACCATAAATAAGAGGGCATTAAAACCATAAAAATGACATTTGCCAATATCTTAATTTTTCAGCCAGACTTGATAAATCTATCAAAACCAGACAGTTAAATAAGAACCACATTATAAAAATTAGCAAAAAAAGGACTATTAGGTAACTCTGCAAACTCAAAATATGAAACTGTACTAAACAAAATATGTGCAAAAGTATACAAGAGTAACTGCATATAGCAAGGTTAAGCCTGAATTAGTTTTAAAGCTTGCCCCGGTGAAACTGAATTCAAAGTTGTCCCACTGTATCTCCTTTTTTTGTTTCTTTTGCTTTTCTTTGTTTTTTCCATTTTTTTTTTCTTTCAACTCACATTGTAAGTCAAATAAAAACAAAATACACATGAAAAAACTTCCAAACGAAGCTGGTACTGGACAAGCACAGAGCAGGACACTCACTCAGCACGAGTGCAGCCACTCACAGAGAGTTCCAGGAGTCCTTAGAGTAGTGTAGGAATTCAACACTGCACACGACAGCACAACTCGAGCATGGTCTTGGGTGTTTTGTCTGGGGTTTTGTGTTATTTTCCTTTTGAGACAAGCTTGCTGTTGTCAGTCACACCTCAGAGATACCAAAGCAGTGCGAGTTTGCAATGTTTAATGCATAAAAACCAAGCCCCCCTGGGCCCTCCGGGTCGGTCTCTTCTAAGAGTAAGGACTATGGGTGAACCAACAGTCTAGAACTGTGTGTAGTTATGTGCAAAACATTCACTAGCACTCGGAATCTCAGGTCTATCTTACGGGCAGAGGAAGTGACAGATGCAGGGCAAGAGTAACTTCAGGAATCCAGCACATGATCTGACATCTACAAAACAGCCAAGGGAGTTTTCCAGTGGCAGGTTCTCTCTCTCCCTAGAAAGTGTGTTTGAAATGATTAACAAAGTAACAAAAATGGGCAGAATCTAACTTTGGTGAAAAGTCTGAACATTTCACATGATGCTCAACAAGCCAAAGTAAGGTACCATCTGTAGCAAAGACTAGATTTAGATTAACTGGTAAGTAGAGACAACTCTTCAAAGATCATAACTGTAAACTGCAAATCTACTTCCAAGTCTCTCACACACCGTTCAGTCCACACAGGCCACGTTCGTTTCGCTGGAAAGACTTCAGCCTGGAAACACTAAGAAAAGAAAAGTTCCTTTAATTGGGTCTTTATAGGAGGAAAGGGTTAGTTGTATTTGCAGCCTGGGAGGCTGCTGGCGGCATTCCTGTACTGTGCAGAGCTTGGGGCATTGATCCTGCAATGCTCAGCCCCTGGCCCATGCGCATGGTGCCCATGGCCGGCAGCGGCGCCATGCCCACGGGCACGGGGGCCATGGAAGACAGAGGTATTGGCTCCATGCTCAGAGGGGGCACGGTGCTGAACGAGGGGCTGCTGCCCATCACGGGGCTCGCTCGCATCTGGTTCAGGGTCAGAGGCTGAGGCTGGTTCACCTGGAAGGGGTTGATTGGAGTCGCTGCCGTGGCGGCGCCTGCGGGGAGAGAAGGGACAGTGAGGCACTGCCATCGATCGGCACCAGGGGCTGCAGTCATCTCTGCTGGCAAAGAACACTCCTTGTGTGCATCCCCATGCCCAAAACCCCCTCAGGAGCATCTGATCCTCAGTGTGTTCCCTGGAAGCAGCCAGTGCCTCCAGCACCCCTTCACTGACCCACAGCTCCCACCTCCGACAGGCCTGACTGGAGCTCCAAATTTGGTTCCCTGCAAAAGCCCCAACCACGACATCCACACCACCGACTGAATGTTTTATATGCTCCTTTACTGCAGAGAGTGAGTTCACATCAGATATTGGGAAGAAATCCTTCCCTGGGAGGGTGGGCAGCCCTGGCACAGATTCCCAGAGCAGCTGTGGCTGCCCTGGATCCCTGGCAGTGCCCAAGGCCAGGCTGGGTAGGGTTGGTGCAGCCTGGGATAGAGAAAGGTGTCCCTGCCATGGCAGGGATGGTTTTTAAGGTTCCTTCCAAACCCTCCTGGGGTTCTGGATTTGTGTGCTTGCTCCAGGCTCCCAGCAGCCACCTCCATTTTCGTGTTTCTGGCACCGAGCTGGGACAAGAATTCCCAAAGTAAACAACTTGTTTCCGAATTGCAGCGGTGCTCGAAAAAGCAGAGCACAACTTTCCCAGCCTCTGAGGTTCCCTGGATTGCTGCCAGCCCTGCAAATTCCTTTCAGTGTACAAGCCCAGGATTATTTGGATGGCCCAGTGACCCCTCACAAACTTTTTGTAGTACCCGGGAAGGGCAGAAACACAGATTTCCTCTCTCTCCCTACTCACTGCCAAGGCTGCTCAGAATCACTGCTTTTTTTCCTACTCAGGGATTTTAATAAATTGACTTTTTCTTCCATTGGAAGAGTGATGAAAATGAATACTGAAAGAGCATTTCCTAAGTTTCACCCTAAGAACAACACAGGAAAACATCAGTGCAAATTCAGCTTTTAAAAAACACATGTGCCACATGTTTGGTGTCACCATTTCAGTCTGCTCCAAGCAAGGGCTCACTTCTAACAGGCCCAGCTCACAGGAGAAGTGCAACAGGTAATTTTTCTTCCAAAATACAGTGAGAATGTGTTTTCAGATCAGAACTGGCTCACTGTGGCAGCCTAACACAGACTAACCAGCAGCTCACTGAATAACCCTGCAGAGTTTGCTCTCTGGGAGCTCAGGCTGCAGTCAGAGATCTCCTGTGGCTGCTGCAGCTCCAGAAAAAGGGCAATTCCAAACTTCTTCCACAGGAAACTCCTACCTGTTACCTTCCAAAGGTAATCTTACCTGTTTTGACAAAATCCAGCTGAAGTTCAGCCATTTTTAAAACCCCAAACTTTCTAACACAGACAATTCTGAGCGAGGGGAACTGCTGGAAAGAAGTTCAGACCAAGAGCAGAGACTTTGTGTTTTCAGGGCCCGTCACTGTGCTGGGTGAGCCCAGGATGCCTCTCTGACACCCTCCTGCTCTTGCTCGTGATCTGTTGGCTGAAGTATCCAACAAAACCAAGCCCAAAGCACCCATCTTTAACCCACCAGCACCCAGCTGGGCAGAATTCCCGTGCAGGAAGGGAAAGCTCAAACACAAACATGAAGGAGTGTCCAGAAACCAACCTGGTGCCAAGAATGGGTTCAGAGAAGTAACAGGTTGTGGTGGCTTGGACACCAGGGAGTCCAGGTTGACCAGGGCAGCGTTGGGGCCCAGGAAGGACTCCGGGGTTTTCCGGGCCGTGCTCTGCTTGCCCGATGTCCCACTCGAGTGCTGGGACTCAAAGAGATCAGGACTCGTGGTGCCACTGTGCTGAGAGGGCAGAGTGGAACCTGATTCAGCTGCAACAACACAAAGGGACAAACAGAACTCCTGGTTAGTGCCCAGAGCCAGGCAGGGAGCAGGCTGCAGAGTGAGAGAGCAGAGATGCTTTATGCTAAGTTAGTGTTAGTCAGGGCTCAGTGTTTCAGGCTGTTACACCCTCTCAGCATGCAAGCAGGTCAATGTCCTTTAGCAGAGCATGAAGAAGCTACAGTCAGAGTTGCAGTGCTCTACTGCTGGAATTCCCACAGCCTTGCTGCTCCAGGTGGGACTCACAGGCTCCAAGGAACACACACTCCAAAGCCTTGGCCCTACACCACTGCTGTGCCCTTCCTAGCTGGATTCCCCCAGGGTTTTCTCCTCAAAAAGCCCAGCTGTGCTCCAGGCAGAACCATCCTGAGAGCAATGGTACCACAGCACTGACAGGGTCTGGCAGTTTTGATTTACTGATCATTGACCACAATAAAAAATAGAGTATTCATAGAAGGTATTTTGTTATCTTCTTAGTGGAATTTACACATTTGAGAGATTCAGTCAGCATGGTTCTGGTTGAGTCTCTGAGCATAAGCCCTGCTCCAAACATGTTGGACACTGGAAATTAGAAAGCCCAACAAATTTCTGGGTCAATGCAGCAGAAGGTCACACAATGCAATTCCATGGATTACAAAAGGCCCATTCCCCACGAGTTCATGCACAGGCCAAAATGGGAACAAGGAGCTTTTGCTGCTGCATCATCACTTCCTTTGTGAAAACTAATTTTTTTGTTCAATAAAATTTAAGGACAGAGACATCTGTTGCCATGACTGTCACCCAACCTGTCCCATGCTAAGAACTTGATTCGTACCTGGCTTTTTGGAAGTTCGAAGTGTGTCAAATTCAGAAAAATCATCTTTAACTGTACCATTCAAATTACTGAAGAGGTCAAAAGATGTACTTCCTGTTCAAAACAACAAGACAGCCCTGTCATTAACACATCTTTGGTTTCATCACACAGCTGATCCTCCTGGAAGCAATTCCTGATCCATTCCTGTTATTACCAAGAAGCCACCACAGGCTCCAGGGCAGCAGCTGGGAGTGCTCCTCCCTGAGCTGGGAGAAGGAGAATGTCACAGAACTGTCCTTTCTGACAGCATGGAACAGCTACATCAGAGCAGTTTGCTTTTGGATCAGTGCAGGGCACACCTGAGCATGCTGGGGTTTGGTTGATTGAGTGTCTGCATTAGAGACAAGCACATCTTGCTGTGGAAGGAGAGAACAGAAATGGATTTCCAGCTTCTACTATCAAGTGTTAATCAGCCCTCAAGGAAAACACCACCAGTGATTATTTAATTTCTGTTTCCCAAGTGGAAAGGAGGAGGAATGCAGAGCAGAGGTTGTGGAGATGGCAAAGCCCCGTTAGCTGAAGCACCAGCACTCACCCAGAGCTTGCAATCAATGAAACATCACCACTTCCAAACGGGGACACACTCTTACCTCAGACTGGAGGCACAGAAACAACACCTAAGTGATCAGCAATCACACTCCTGAACAGCTTTAAGGTTTGTGTGGGTATTTTTAATTAGCTGAAATGTTTTCTTAGTTTATTTTTAACCTTCAGGACATTTCAAGAAGAGCACAAGATGACAAACCCCAAGAGAAGATGAAAATTGAACATAAAAACAACATTTATCAAGAACAAAGAGCCACCATAGCTAAAGGCTCATTTCAGTTTTTGCCCTTTGTCCAGGGAAAAGCTACTTAGAGAAGTTTTTGCAGCACTCAGATTCCTCTGTCTGTTGTATTCTGGGATGAATGATGAGCAGAAAATGCATTTTGGATGCTTTTAGCCACGGTGCCAATATGAAAATGCCAGGTATTAACACTCATCAAGGCTGTATTAGTTACAGAGCATGGAAAGACAATTACAGCAGCACCTTCTGCATCTTTAGCAGGGCTCAGGGAGGGTTTCACACCCTCAGTCTGAAGGAACAAACCTTCATTTGCACCTCTAAAAGTCTCCTCGAGCTGCTCAACCTGTCAATCTACATCTGCAGAGCTATTTATCGTGAGGAAAGGTGAAATTAGAGTATCATTCATTGCCAAAAATTAAGTCCTTGTCTAATTAAAGATAAAACCCAAGAGCAGCAGCAGTCCCAAGTGCTCAGCAGGCAGCCACAAATACCATGAGGAGACATAGAAGGGACAGAGCAGGAAGCAGCACCTTGAATTCAGAGCTGCAAGTCTGAATAATCACATTGAAATTTCTTTTTCCTGCTGGTTATTACAAGTCCCTTTTATTTTGAAGATAAATTCTGCCAATTGTCCAACTTCTTTGAACCACACAATGCAAGAAAACCACTTGGACTTCTCTTCATTACTCAAATGAGATGGATATGGGATGAGAACATTGCTCACCAGAAGTAGAGAGAGGTTTGTTTGCAGGTGCTGATCCCCAGGGATCCACAGAAGATTTTGCTGCAGTAGAAGATGGCTGAGCAGGAGCCCAAGGGTCCACATTTTTGGCCAGAGGCTGAGCTGTGGATCCTGCTGGTGCTGCCCAAGGGTCAACAGAAGCAGCTGGTTTGGCACCTGCAAGAAGGATCAGCAGGAGAGAAGTGAGGGCAGCTTCCCTTGGAAAGCTTTTCTTGGGGCTGATCCCTCCAGGAGCCTTTCCTTGGACACTGACCCTTCCCAGGAGCCTTTCCTTGGACACTGACCCCTCCCAAAGCCTTTCCTTGGACACTGACCCTTCCCAAAGCCTTTCCTTGGACACTGACCCCTCCCAAAGCCTTTCCTTGGACACTGACCTCTCCAGGAGCCTTTCCTTGGACACTGACCCTTCCCAAAGCCTTTCCTTGGACACTGACCCTTCCCAGGAGCCTTTCCTTGGAGATTCACCCCTCCAGGAGCCCTTCCTTGGACACTGACCCCTCCCAAAGCCTTTCCTTGGACACTGACCTCTCCAGGAGCCTTTCCTTGGACACTGACCCTTCCCAAAGCCTTTCCTTGGACACTGACCCCTCCCAGGAGCCTTTCCTTGGACACTGACCCCTCCCAGGAGCCTTTCCTTGGTGATTGACCCCTTCCAGGAGCCTTTCCTGGATGACTGACCCCTCCCAGGAGCCTTTCCTTGGACACTGACCCCTCCCAAAGCCTTTCCTTGGAGATTCACCCCTCCAGGAGCCTTTCCTTGATGACTGACCCCTCCAGGAGCCTTTCCTTGATGACTGACCCCTCCAGGAGCCTTTCCTGGATGATTGACCCATCCCAGGAGCCTTTCCTTGGAATTGACCCTCCCAAAGCCTTTCCTGGTGACTGACCCCTCCCAAAGCCTTTCCTCCTCCCAGTTAACACTGATCATTAATGGGAGCAGCTCAGCACCAGCCACTCCCAGCATTTGTCACACTCTGACCAACAACAGCACCAGGAAATTCTGGGCAAGGCAGAGGAATAAACAATTGCCCTCTCTGGATCCAAATACCTGCAGCTCCAACCAGGAAATAAACTTGCCTTTGTTGGTGACATTGCCACCACAAGTGACAGTCCCTGGCTGGAGGTGACCTAAATCACAGGGTCTATTTATGAGCTCAGGGGAAAGTGAGTTTATAAAAAGCCCAAAGGTAAAAGGTGTGACATACACAACATTAACCCTTGGACAAAGGAAGCTGTAAGATTCAGAGGGAATGTTTTCCAAGCCTTTTAACCCCACTGCTATTTTATAAAGATATAATCAGCTCCCCTGAGCCTGCTGTGCTTTTTTATTCCCATTTCTAAGCACTCCTGACACACATCTAAGCTTCCCACTGATGCCCCTTTATTATTTTTAACCCAATGTCTGTATGCTCAGGGTTCTCATTTTTACTGGAAGATGCTGACAACTCTTCACTCCTACAAATTCAATCACCAAAGGTTTGATTCCCAAACGAGGATTTTATAACCAGAGAGAGCGGGACAGAATCACCCACATGCAACAACTCTGACCTTCAATATCCTGCAGCTTTCAAATTACAACTGAAAATTATTTCAGCTTTTAAAACTCCATTCAACACCCCCTGGCATCCCAATATTCCTGTAAATCAGAAATGCTGCACACAGTGGCACAAATTCCAGCTGGAATTTCGGGTTTTGTTTCATCAGCAGCCACGTGGTTACTACAGCTCCAGAGCAGGAAATGCCAAAACTCTCCAAGGAAGCCCCACAATTCCCACCCCAGTACTCCCATCTCTTTTATCTGTCCCCAGTGCTGAGTTAGGAGCAGTGCCACACTAATGACAGCATTTCCCATCACCAGCAGCTTCCCAAAATGTCCTTTCTTCCCTAAAAGGAGCACTCAGAATGAGAGCACTCAGGAAAATCCCTTCCTGGAGCTTCCATCAGCTCCAGTGGAACAGCACAGCACTGGCAGGATTTGGGAAATGCAGATTCATGAGTCATTTTTTACCAGCAAATTCACCAACTGGCATCCTTGAGACTGTTCCTGGGAGATTCCAGCAGGGTGGAAGCAGGGATTGTGCTGTGGTGAAAGAAAGCTGCAAGCACTGAGGACATGCTACAGCTGGAACTGGTACAAGGAAAATCCTGTCACAGGGTGACACATCAGGCTGCACATTTGAGGAAAGTGGATTCTGGTTGCTTTAAGCCATGGAAAAATAAACTGAATTGCCTCAGGGCCCAAAATCTGAGCTTTTTCTCAGTTCCTATCACCAAATAAACCAGGTGACACTTGGAATGATGGCCTGGCAGTTGGCCCAGGAGATTTGTAGGTGCCTTTAATGCCATCATGAGCAAGAGAAAAATCCCCAAACAAAGCATTTCATCATTAAACTTCCAATTTCTCATCAGGAATCTGATGGTGGTGTGTGGATTGCAAATCCCTCTGAAGCATTTGTTGTAGCATCACCAGCACAAAGCAGAACTGACAGAACAAAGCTGTCAATCTTCATGGAAAAGCTTCATCAAGATTTGCACAGAAACACCCTGCCCCTTAAAAAAAGTCAAAAATCCCAACCAAAAAATAGATCCAGCTCCAGTTCCAAGTGTTACACTGTGAGAAACCATCCACTTTCTTATCAAAGGAGAAACTCCTTGGACAGGCTGTGGCTGACCCAGACATCAGCCCACCACACAGGCAGCAACAAACACACAAAAAACCAAAACACCACACAAAAATTTGGCTTAGTTGCTCTTTAAAATGTGAAACACTGCACCTTTCCCTTCAGGAATATTCCATGGATTTAGCACTGAAATCCTATGGAACCCTAAGTATTTTAAATGGCAACCTGAATTTTTTGTCTGCTATAAAAATCTTTACTTAAGTAATTTAATCCTTTTGATTCTGACCATACACAAACACATTACAATTCTCTAGGAGCAGCTAAGGACATGACAATTCAGACTGATGGCTTGCCTAAATATCAGATTAAATTCTGGGAACAGTTTAAACCCATGGCACTGGACACAACCAGCAGTGAGACATGAGCTGGACAAGTTGGTTTTGTAAAGACAACAGAAGTGCCACTCTCTTCTTCCTTAGGATTCAAACTGCACACACAAAACCCAACTGCTTAAAAAAGAAAACCAACTGCCCTTGGTGTCTGCTTGGAAATGAGGAATTTAGTGAAATGAATGAAAATGGACTCATACACGAGTACCACGCTGAGGAACTTTGAAATGCAAGGTTAAAAGCAAAACCTTTGAGATCCCAGTGCTCCTGGCAGTTTGCTCTTACCAAATGATTGCCAGGGGTCGGAGGCAGGGGCTGCAGCTGTGGATCCTCCCCAGGGGTCTGTCTGGTTGGCAGCAGCAGCAGCAGCAGCAGGAGGGCCCCAGGGCTCGCTCTTGGCCGGGGCCGGTGCCGAGGAGGGCAGGGCATCCATCAGGTCCAGCAGGGTGGTGTGCTGAGGGCAGGAAGAAGCTGAGCTTTACTCAAGAGCCTTGCCAGGCTGAGGTACAAACCCACGAGAGTGAAGAAGCAATTATTATTATTATTAGCATTATTATTATTTTTCCTTTTACGCGCCTGCAATGACTAGCTCCAAATTTAACCCACACGGAAGAAGCTTTAAGCTACACAACAAAGCAAACCCAGAAGCACAAAAGAGCTCAGTATTAAGCTAAGTTTGTGTTACTGTCATTCAGCTTTTGGCAGCATAACAGGGAATTTCTTAGGCCAAGGCACTACCTCCTTCTTTTTGGGAATTTTAATTGTGTCTCTGCGACTCTCCTCCAGAGCCATCTGTAATCTCAGATCGTCCCCGCGTCTGAGGCGCTCCTCCTGCAAAGGAAACCAACACTGGTGACACCGAGCACGAGCTGCTCTGAGCTGCTGCTGCTCCCTGCAGGGCTCCAGCCCTGCCCCTCTGCTCCACAGGCTGCATTTCCACTCAGCACACACCAGGAACAGGAGCTCTCCTGGGGTTCGTGCCTCGGGAGCACCCCGACCCTGCTGTGGCCATTGCTGGCTGGGATTTACCCTGGTGTCGTTCCATTCTTTCCAAAATTCTGTTAGAAACACCACAGAACTTTAGGTGAACAAACCATTTTTAAATTTACCCTGGTGTCGTTCCATTCTTTCCAAAATTCTGTTAGAAACACCACAGAACTTTAGGTGAACAAGCCATTTTTAAATTTACCCTGGTGTTGTTCCATTCTTTCCAAAATTCTGTTAGAAACACCACAGAACTTTAGGTGAACAAGCCATTTTTAAATTGGCATGATGGTTTTTCAGATCACCACTGAGGGTTCCAGAGAACTAAACTGGAATTTCCCTTGCTTTTGTTCACTTCCTTCCATGCTGGTGCAAGATGCACCAAGGGAATTGAGTCTTGCCAAGTCCAGGTGTAATTTGAAGGTTTAAACATCTGTAACTACAATGTTTATGCCACATTCAACTCCTTTAAATAACTCTGCTTGCATCATGTCTCTCAGAAGTTGACTAATCCCCAGCTTGTCATTTCTGAAGCTACTTCAAGTGCTTAATTCTGATTTATATTTTAGTTCCCTTTATTGCTCAATAATGACAAAGTTTACTGGGTGACAGTTTCCCCTTCCAAGCACTCAAGCTTACCATACAGCTGTAAACTAAATTGTTACAGGAATCCTCTAAAATATTACAGGCACTCAGCATGGCTGAGTTGAATTTTCACTCAGAGCTGAGATTTGACTTTGTTATGTATTAAAATGTAGTCATTTCATCCAAATTTACTCCAAATTCAGAATGAAGCTGCTAGGAATTAGCACAGTAACATAACTCAGGTGACAGATGAGGAGTCAATTTCTTTAAAGCAATTTTTAAAATATATTCTGGTACTTTGTGTCAGGTCACCCTCCTGTTCCAGAAACTCCCACCAAACGAACAGACTGTTCCAAATTCCACTGGAATCAGAATTCACTGACATTAATGAAGATTTCAGGACCAGTCATGCTTTCAGCTCTTCCTAACTGAAAACATCTTCAGTAATGTGATGATTAACATCCTCCCACACAAAGTCTTCTCTCAAAGTGACTGTCATCATCCACTAGTCTCAACAGCTCGGAGGCTGAAGTTACTTTAAAAAGAGATTTTAAGAATAATAATAATAAAAAAGAAACCAACCCACACACAAGATTCTACCTGGAGCAAAGCCAAGCTGCCATAAATAAAATAAGATAAAATAAATGGAATTAAATAAGATAAAATGGAAAGGAATGGAAAGGAAAGGGGAAAGGAAAGGGGAAAGGAAAGGGGAAAGGGAAAGGAAAAAAGGAAAGGAAAAAGGGAAAGGAAAAAGGGAAAGGAAAAAGGGAAAGGAAAAAAGGAAAGGAAAAAAGGAAAGGGAAATAAAATAAAAATAAAAACCAAAATAAGATAAAAATAAGAGAAAGTAAAATAAAATTAAATTAAAATAGTATTAAACAAAATAAATAAAATAAAATAAAATAAAAATAAAAAATAATATAAAATAAAATAATAAAAAAATGAAATTAAAAGAAAAGAAGATAAAATAAACAAAACAAAATAAAATTTTTAAAATAAAATAAAATAAAATAATTTTTTAAATAAAATAAAATAAAAGTAAGATAAAATCAAGTCCAACCAACCAAACCAGGTTGCACAGTGAGCTCTCCAAGCACGGACACTTTGGAAAACCTACACGGGCACAGACCTGCTCCGCCACCTCCCGGCTCATGGCCAGCGCCAGCTGCAGCTGCAGCTCCTCCTCGCCGCTCGTCTGCGGCCGCGCCTGCTCCAGCTCCGAGGACACCCGCGGGGACGTCGCTGTGGGGACACAAAGCCAAAACCCGGCACGGTCAGCACGGCAAACTGCAGAGATGGGGGTCAGCAAACTGCAGAGATGGGGGACAGCAAACTGCAGAGACGGGGGTCAGCAAACTGCAGAGACGGGGGACAGCAAACTGCAGAGATGGGGGACAGCAAACTGCAGAGATGGGGGACAGCAAACTGCAGAGACGGGGTCAGCAAACTGCAGAGACGGGGGACAGCAAACTGCAGAGACGGGGGACAGCAAACTGCAGAGATGGGGGACAGCAAACTGCAGAGATGGGGGACAGCAAACTGCAGAGACGGGGGACAGCAAACTGCAGAGACGGGGGACAGATTCAGCCCAGCAAACTGCAGAGATGGGGCACAGGACCCTGCAGGAGATGGGGCACAGATTCAGCACAGGACCCTGCAGGAGATGGGGCACAGATTCAGCCCAGCAAACTGCAGAGATGGGGCACAGATTCAGCCCAGCAAACTGCAGAGATGGGGGACAGCAAACTGCAGAGACGGGGCACAGATTCAGCACAGGACCCTGCAGAAATGGGGCACAGATTCAGCCCAGCAAACTGCAGAGATGGGGGACAGCAAACTGCAGAAATGGGGCACAGATTCAGCCCAGCAAACTGCAGAGATGGGGCACAGATTCAGCCCAGCAAACTGCAGGAGATGCTGGCACACTCTGCTCCTGCACCCCATGTTTGCTGTCAAAGCCCCCCCAGTTTGCAGAGCTGAATCTTCTGCCAAGGGTCAGGATGATAATTTAGCTCTGCATGGCAGTTTAGTTGCTTTAAGGGAAAAATATTCCTTAAATATTCCTTGGAAAATCCAAGATTTTTTATAAGAAGTACCCCCCAGCTCATGCTGGAGCGTATCAGAGTTCCTGATTTAAAAATTCATTGTTGAAGGAAAACATTTGTGAGTATTTCTTCCATCTTGCAGTGACAGGAAGGATCTGCTGGGAGTGGGCCAATATCAGGGTAAAAGTGGATACCACCCATTTTTCTGTAAAATAATACAGTCTTAATGGGAAGATAAAGAACTATTCTTAACTGCTGAGCAGGCTTGGGGATAAACAAACCAGCTATTCAGACTCCAAATTTACACAAATACAGGATCATTCTCTGCCAAAGAAGAGTTTGGGGAGTGGGTTGGGGGTGTTGATTGGTTTCTGGGGTTGGTTGGGGTTTTTTGGGGTATCTCCTCCCCTCCTCTTCAATGAACAGTCAACCTTGAGAGCTGAAAGATGCAATTTCTCAACACACAAACCATCTTTTAGTGCTGTTTTCACTCCAGGAGCATGTGAAATTCCCATCCTACACCACTAGCAGGTTTAGCCCTAAACAGTAATTGAACAATTTTGTGCTCACTCTCTCTCAGACAATTCCTTAACATCCAAACCATTCACACAGAAATTCTACCTCGCTTTGGCAAGGCAGTTTGTATTTAGTGGCTGGACTGATGATTGGTTTGGCAAAACATGTATTGACATTTAATACATTTAATTGAATGTTTCAAGCTAGTGTGTCAAGCTCCAAGAAATCAAGTTTCTTCCTACCAGGCCAGCTGGGCATGTGGAAATGAGATTGCAAGATTTGGTTTGAAAACCACTTTTTCATCACTTTAATTCTCCCAACATTTCCCAGTCTTGTCTGCCTCTCCTGAAGTTTCAGGCCAAAATGACACCACAAAACAAGTGGAACTTTCTCATCCAGCAGGCCAGAAGGAAGAGAACTCTCCACAAACAAGGAATGACCTTTCCTCCTTCCCACCCCACCCCGAGGTGCCCTCCCACCCCATCTGCTTCTAAAGACATAAACTAATTTATCCCCACAATGATTCTTCCACCCTGTGCTGATCCTGAGGCTCTCAAGCCAACCTTGCTTCAATTAAGATGATACTCATAGCTCAATTCTATTACTCTTTCACACTTTCTCATATAAAATAATTAAATTTAGCCTGGCTGATGAGTACTTACTGCTCCAACAGTCACTGCCAGGCTCTCCAATATATTACATTAAAAATATTATGATTAAAGCATGTGATAATTCCCAGCCACTCACCTAATACAGGTGATAAATCAGCACTAATTCTAATCATTCTAATCCAAAATGGATGATTTTAAACCAGGATGGAGGTGGAAACACTTCCCTTTGGGGCCCAGAGAATGTTTTCTATTTATCTTTGCCAGAAGAAGATGGAGCAGTTTATGGTTGATAAAAACCTCAGAGAGAGAAAAACTATTTCAGATAAAAATGGAAGAATTCATGGTATAAAGTGGCCATGAATGGATCTGAGATGCAGATGGAGAGGAGCAGTTTTGCAGCAGGGATTAGAGGAGGAAAGAGCCCTAACTGGTTTAAAACCAGAGCCTGGGACACATGGGACAGCAGCAGAGCCACCTGAGAACAGATGGCACCTGGAGCAGGAGCAGGGAGGAACCTTCTGCTCTGCTGGGCTTTGAACCGTGGGGGGGAAATGGCATTTCCTGCATTTCCTGCAGCCCAGCTTTTCCATCCCTGCACTCCACAACAACCAAGAGCCTGATGGCAGTGACATTGGAATTAAAATTATGCAAAATGGGATTCCACTGCTCTTCCTCCCGTTTCCACACAAAGGATTGCTGACCTCAGTGCCCAGTGCATTCCTGCCTGGAAAAGCTGTAAAATCAGGGATTGTACCTCACTCCAAGCCTTTCCCTGGCCCTGCACTCCCAGCCAGGCAGGGAGAGCTGGCTTGGCTCCATGAGCTCCCAGAGATCCCAAAAAACAGCAGCTCTGGGATCCCCACATGGACACCAGGGGCTCACACACACACACAGGTCATTCCTTCCCACTTCTAGGCTTTCCAGCAATCCATTCTCCTTGCTTTCATTAACTCTGAAAGGTATTTCCAGCTCCTTTTCACTTAAAATAAAAGGGGAAAATGTCCATTTGAAGTTCTTCCTTGGGCCTCAATAAAAAAACAAACGATAGGAATGTTGCTGTTTTCCATGTAAGTGTTATAAAACCATCCACATTAAAGAGCTGCCAGCATTTTTCTTTTTGAAAAGGATTAAAGGAAATTCAAAACATCATTCTTGGGAGTAACCTGACAAGTTTTAGCTAAGATTCCTAAATTCCTAAATTCCACATGGGCCTCATCCTGCTGCAAGGTCAGAATCCCCAGGATGCAGCAGAAAGGTGACAGCCTCAGGAGCAGGATGGTGGCACACACAGCATCCCTCATCCCCAGCACGACAGCTAACTCACATGTTTATGTAAGATGGGACTCAATAGATCAATTCTGACCCGCTAAACCCTAAACCCCAAAAATTTGGGGACCCCAGTCCCTCCAGGAGCATTTGTGGGATCTGTTCCTGCAGGGAGCACAGGGCTGGCTGCTCAAGGAAATCATCTGGAGGCTCAGTTAATCACTGAAGCAGGATTCTGCTGCACCATCTGGGCCTGGCCAGGCTGGGCCAGCTCCCAGACACAGCTATTGATAATTTCCTATATTTTGGCTCTATTAAAAGGCCTCTGTAGCTGGTTATAGATCTGGCTGAGTTAAAGTGAAATACAGGACACAGAGAGCAGAGCCTGCATTAATAATAAAAATTAGACTGTATTTTCATTCAGGATCCTGTGCTTGGGTTTTGGGGCTGGTTTTGTAATTTTTGGGGTTTTTCTTTAGTCTCAGGCTTTCTAATTTGCAGGTGGAATACTGAAGACCAGAATTCATCTCTCAGAATGAAAAGCTGCTGCCTCAAAGGTGGGCAAAACCAAAACTGACTTCAAAAATTGAAATAATATCAAGGTAAGAACTCAGAAACCAACAGCAATTCACTTGGGAAGCAGCAGAGATCCCATCTGTCAGTCTGCCAGTGAACAAGCACTCAAATCAAATGGGATAATTTAAAAAAGGCAAATGATGGAAAGGCAAGTACAAGCTGTTTAATCTAGAAGGAATTGTGTAATCCACCTTTCCCCTGGGACTGAAGGAATCTTTCAGGTACAAGAAGAGAGCTGATAACACTGATGATTGTGACAAGGTGGAGCTGCTCAGCTCTCCTGCAGGATTCTGAGTGCACTGAGCACACTGAGAGCTGCTGAAATTCATTTAACACCCAACAAATCCTTCAGGTTTGTTTTGTTGGGAGTATTTTCCTCTCAGGTGATGCCAGCCCGTGTGAATGGGCACAGTTGGATAATTCAGTGTCACTACAAAGTCTGCATGCACCAGTGGCACCTCCCACCTTCACTCTCAGCACCAGAAAAATAAATGTATGATGAGAGGATTTAATCAAGCTGTCAAATGACATCTGACAGGAGTCTGCCACATTCCTTCAACACCTCAAACTGCAGCAATTCTCCACACTGCTCAGCCAGATTCATTGCTGGGTGATATCCCCTACATTCCCTGGCTAAGATGGAAGGGCAGGGACGTGTTCCAACCTGCAGAGATGCAGAACAGATTATTAAAGAAATAATCATTAAATAAAAAGCAAACCCTTTAAAAACAGGAGTGTTCTGAATGGAACAGGCTGCCCAGAGAAGCTGTGGCTGCCACATCCCTGCAATGTTCAAGGCTGGAGCAACCTGGGATAGTGGAAAGTGTCCCACAGCAGGGGGCTGGGACAAGATGAGCTTCAAGGTCCCTTCCAACCCAAACCATTCTGCATTTCATAAATTTCCTATTGTGTCAAAGCCAAACCAGCAATTCCTCTGAATTATTTTCTACTCCAAGCAAAAGGGGAGACAAAACAGAAACAGATGAGTGAACACAGACTTGCTGAGGCTTCACAAAACTGGTTTTAAACAACGAGTCAACTTAACGTGAATAATCACTGCAAATATTAAACTCATTAATTTAGCTACAGAAAATTGCTCCCAGAATTTTGCCACGTTCAGGTTAAAGACCTGGCATTTCCCAAGATCCATAAAAGCCCTTCCCAGTGCATCTTTCAGCATCTCCTCTCTCCAGCAGGTTCTGAGCACAGTGAGATGAGCTGAGCCCACCACAGGCAGGGCTGCTGAGATCAGGTCACACCTAGCTGTGTGTGTCACTGAAATTGGGGTTTCTGTCACTGAAATTGGGGTTTGTGTCACTGAAATTGGGGTTTGTGTCACTCAAAACAGGGTTTGTGTCACTCAAAACAGGGTTTGTGTCACTCAAAACAGGGTTTGTGTCACTGAAATTGGGGCTTGTGTCACTAAAATTGGGGTTTGTGTCACTAAAATTGGGGTTTGTGTCACTAAAATTGGGTTTGTCACTGAAATCAGGGTTTGTGTCACTGAAATTGGGTTTGTCACTGAAATCAGGGTTTGTGTCACTGAAATCGGGGTTTGTGACACTGAAATCGGGGTTTGTGACACTGAAATTGGGGTTTGTGTCACTGAAATCAGGGTTTGTGACACTGAAATCGGGGTTTGTGTCACTCAAAACAGGGTTTGTCACTGAAATGAGGGTCTGTGTCACTGAAATCAGGGTTTGTCACTGAAATCGGGGTTTGTGACACTGAAATCAGAGCATCCATCCCTCCCATCCCATGGACTCCACCCCATTTTCCCATCCCACCATCCCATCCCCTCCTGGAGCACAGGGATAAAGGGAAGGATGTGAGCACAACCCAAAACAACACCTGCACATCCCAGCTTGGGCACAACAGGATTGGAACTTCTAAAAAGCATGGCCTCAGTAAACTTGGTTTTAGAACACCACCAGCAGCACCCCAGCTCAGGCTTAAGAGGTCTAAATTAAGAACATCCTACTTTTCCCTGGGCAGCCATAAATCCAGAATCCTATTTAAGTGGTCACTGGCAGCTGGAGATGAAACAAGGCCAGGAACAAGAGGCTGAAGTTTTTGAAACTGGGTGACAAATGTCAGGCAAAAACCCAATTATTCAGACCCAGAGGCAGATTAGGAGTGAGGGACTATTGCTCCAAAAGATTTTTAATATCTACCTTTTCATATCCATCTATCCTTTATATCCCTTCCTTTCCCCACTAAGTCTGGTTTCAGCACTACACAAGAATATTTCCTTAAGGTGAAATAAAACCAGATTTAATGCAACTCTACAGAATTGGCACATTTTCCAAAATAAATAAAAATTATACATTTTGTCATGGAATATTTAACAGCTCCTAATCTGAGCATTAATTGTCCCTGGTATAAAGCTGGAAGATAAAACCAATTGCTCCCAGTATGTCAGAAATTGCTGACAAGATGGAGGTTGGGAGGAGCTTTATTTCTGCTTTTTGTTTTTGAGTATCTCTCATGGCTTCCATTTTCAGGTTATGAGACTGGGTAGAAAAAAAACTTTTCCAATTGACATGCCATAATGTGCTCCTGGAATTATCCAAGCACAGAGAACTTCAGGGCCAACAAAGTCATTAAGGCAAAGCTTTGGAGGGAAGGATTTTATTAAAAACCATCAAGTTGCACCATTTCATTTTGCACAGTTTCTAAAGGATTTCTAGAGATGAAATGAAAATATTCACAAGAAAACAGGGAAAAATCCCCTTATTTGCCTGCAGCAGTGAGGGATGATTGGATATCAGTCCAGAGATCCTTTTCCATCTTGAATTCCCTCTCACTACACAGGGTATCAATACTGCTTTTATTTTGTAACAAAGGATGAATCTGGGACACAAAAACCAGCAATTCTCTAAGAAAACCCCTTGTGGACAACATCCAGCAAAAATCCAATTGTCCCCATGCAAACCTGCCCAGGTTGGGAAGCTGGAGAGGAGGAGGAGCTGGAGCAGAGTTCAGAGCAGCTGATTCAATTCCCAACAAACTGACCCAAAAAGGCTTCACTGATTGAACCAAAACTGCATTTTAGTCCCTGAAAGAGGGGACAGAGCTCCCTCACATCCACCCCAGCATCCACGGGAGTTACTGGGGGGCTGTCCTGCAGGAACCACCAAAGTCTCAGCTCTTGTTTCTGCAAGAAAGCACTAAAAATGAGATTTTATAACCCAATATCCACTGAGGGATGAAACATTTCCCGGGGTGGTGCTGCCAAAAGGGCTCTGCCACTCTCCCAAGCTTTATTTCCATTTGCCTGCTAAGCAGGGCTGGGCATTCAGCAAAGAGGGTGGCTGGACATTCTGAAGAGGCAAATCTCTGCTGTAGATGGCAAATCTAAAAGTCTCTGATCTCTTCTTCAAAGGCTCAGAGGAATGAAAGAGAATTTTGCCAGGATATACAGAGCAGCAACAGCATCTCAGGGATGTTCTGAGGGGAGTATTTCCCAGGAGTGAAGCAGAACTTCATTCCTTTTACAGATTTTTTTTTTCTGAATCCAGATTTTCAGCACAAAAGAAGGGTATTAATAATAAAAATATATATAATTTAAATATTTATTTCTTTCTAAAATTTATTTTTAATTTTTATTTATATTTAATATATATTTATTTAAATTTAAATATAATTATTAAAAAAAAAAAAGAACACACGATGGATACAATCTCTTTCACTTTAAATAATGAAAAGCATCTCTTCCATCAAATTTAGCAGGCTCAGGAATAACCCTACATTTATGTAACAGATTAAATGTCTGGATTTTAATGAAACTCCTTCCTCGTTTCCTGGCATAAAGCTCTTCCCAGTTCCCCAGTATCAGAGGGACTTAGCACAGCTGTTCTGGAAGGTGCTGGTTTGCTTTGCTCCACTCAATTAAACCAGACAAAAAACACATTTAAAACTCTAAACAGACAACCTGAGAGCCACCTGCATTTCTGCTGATCCACAGTGAAAAAAAGAGTCCAGGAGAGCTGGAACTGAAGGGGGGGGGAGAAAAAGCCCTGAGATTTCTAAAGCTTCTTAGGGGGTGAGGAAGGAAGAAAAAAGCTTAAGGAATCTTTACCTCCAAAGCAATCCTGCCACAGGACACACACAGGGAGCAGGAAATCCACCCTTGCAGGGGTGAGGAACAGCCAAACTCCTGCTCCCGTCCAAATTCCTACAGCAGCCCAGGAACAATTGAGGAACACGCCCTGCACTGCTCAGCCCTGCTGGAGAATCCTTGGGAGCATTCAGGATTCCAAACAATAGTTCCAGGCTTTAATTAAAGCTGGGACTGGGGGAGCAATAATTCTGTGAAAGCCAAGGTGTGCTCAGCAAAACTCAGGCACTTATTTCAGCCCAATATCAATATTTCAAGCTATTTCTAAATTAGGAATTTTTGTTGTAGTCAACAATAATTTATGCATTTGAAAAGAAAAATGTTGTTATTGTTGAGGTAACAATATATGAGTTTTTCTTTAAAAATTCACAATTTTCAAGCATGGTTATTATAGAAAAACTATATAGATATAAAAAAATATTACAGAAAAATTAGGATGTTTGTTATCCTTCTGCTAATTAAAAGCCAAGATCAAAGATTCTCATAGGTGGAAACCTTCACTCACATTTTTTGTACCTTCACTCACATTTTTCGTACCCTCTATGTTAAAAAAAATCTCCTTTTGGAAGTATTTTTTTCTGCCTGTCTCCAGAGCTTTAAACAGAGATTTTCTCCATCCTGGTTTGATTTTCTGCTATCTCCTCCTGCAAATGGCAGCAGGGCTGACCCCACTCATGGATTTATGATTAAAGAAGCACTTTGGGACACAGGACATGACAAACTTCAGATTCCTAAAGCTGGTGCTCAATGGTTGCTGCCCCCTGGCTCAGTCACAGCCCTCCACACACTCCAAACATTCATTTAAAGAAAAGATTTCCCTTCAGAATTAGACCACAACCACTGACATTGCAGCCAAAGCAGCTTTCATCAGATCATTACTTACATTAAGGAGGATTTAGTGCCAGATCAGGCCTCCTCCTGACATGGCAGGGAGTCCCACCAAGCACTGGTGGAAAGAATTTGCTCTTCCCACATCACTGGATTCATTTTTTAAGAATGAAGTATAGTATTTAGCATTTAGGACAAACACTCACACACCCCAAATACTGGAAATTTAAATATTTAAATACAGATTTAAAGCATTCCTCCTCCAAGAACTGCTGAGTAAGCAATAAAGGAAATTTAAACAGCAAAGTACAACAGGAGCAACATAAAGTAGCAAAATTATTCAGGAAATACTTTGTATTTCTTATTTATTCTTAATCCAAGACCAGGCTGGACAGGGTTTGGAGCAACCTGGGATAGTGGAAAGTGTCCCTGAGCATGGCAGGGGGGTAGAATGAGATCAGCTTCAAATTCCCTCACAACCCAAACCATCCTATGATTCCATCCTGACCAAAAAGAATACATCTCAAGCAGTCCTTTTAAAACCAGAAGCAAACAGAAAATGCCCTTCACACCATCCCCATCACAGCAAACACTGGAACAGGTTCACACGAGCAGCCTGGCACTGCTACCTTTGGAACTGACAGTAAACAAAAAGGGCTTTTCAAATCGATCCCCATCACTGCACACGTCCTGTCCAGAGCAAACATTTACCCAGGCATCTGCAGAGACACCAACAGCACAGAGCAGATCCAGAGGGACCCCAGACCCCTGGCAGGCAGCACTGCCCTCCCACAGGCACCACTCACTCACTCACTCCTCCCACCCCCAGGAGCAGCCCCCCAAAGAAGGGGGTCTGGGATGAGTTTGCTGTACTTACAGCCATGGTAGGATGCTGGGGACCCTCCAGACTTCCCATACTCCTGCTCTGAGTAGCTGGTGGACAGGTTGGGCTGGCTGGAGCCTCGGCCAAAGGTGATCTGGTTGCTGCCCACCCCAGTGGCCACCTGAGCCATCCTTTCTTTGGTCTTCAGGGCTTGGGCCCTCTCTGTCTTGAGGCGCTCGTCGTCCTTCAGAAGGGACACCAGCTGCTTGGACTTCTCCCTCACGTTGATGCCCTGGTCCTTCCCATCGCGATCGATGTACTGGAAATCTTTCAACGTCTGGATAGCAAAAATATTCTCTTTACACTGCTGGGCCACCCTCTCAGAGCCAGTTTTAATCAGGTAATCTAAGAGAGTCAGGGCCTTGTAGACGTGTCGCCAGTTCTTGCCGTGGTCATTGAGTCGTTTCCAGATCATGCTCATAATTTCAGAGAAGGCCACAACATTGTAGGTCAGATCTGCTATTTCAGTCATCAAGGAACTGGAAGGACCCCAGGGGTCATTTGAGGTCGCTTCCCGAACTTTTATTTCGGCCTCTGAGTAATTGTTCACAATGTTCTTCATCTGCCGTCGGATAGACGAAGTCGTCATTTTTATTTCCCTTTTTCCCAAGACAGATCCCACAACACAAACAGCAAAGGGCTAAATTTGCTCTCCCAGGAACGTTTCTGAACAGCAAAGGCTCCGGAGCAGTGGCGTGCTTGTGACACGTTCCACTACAATCATTTCCTCTCCTCAAGAGAATGACACGAGAAAATGAAAATCATGACCTGAGCGAGGAAAGAAAACAGAGCAGGTTAGTTGGCTCTGACTGTTCTGCACAGCCAGAAAGCCACACACACTCGGGAGAAATTTTCCTAGATTAATTTTTTCCTCCTCGAATTTCTTCTGATTTTGAAAACAACTTGTTCTCCTCACGAGTCACATTAAGCATTGAAGATTAAAAACCTGAAGTGCTGAGCAAAACAAAAGCATGAAGACAATCACGCTGATACAAAGGGAAAATCTGAAAAGCAAACCAGAAACAAAGTCCAACCTGGAGATTTATTTTCCAATGTAAAGCCTACCTAGAACTTTAAATTACAGAGCTGAGGTGAAACCACATGAGGAATTCCATGTTCAGCAGGAATCTGCACCCAGACAGAACAAGCAAATTTCCAAAAATTCAACCAAGCCATTTCTGAAACCCTGGGTAAGTTTAAAGCCCTTTCAGTCTCAGGACAGAGATCCTGCAGCCCAATACATTCCAATTCAAGGTGACCTTTCATGACAAGTAGATCAGAAGGAATTTTTTTGTTCCCAAATACATTTACTTTGTTTATTTGACAACACTGGGCAGATCCACACTTTCTGCTCTGTGTCTTTCACACAGCAGTGAAGAATTTTTAATTCTAAGAGAATGGAATTGTAAAGGCAAAATGAGTGGCAAGAAAAGGCAAGGACAAGCTGTGGAGCTGGAAAGCTGGGTCAGTTCTGGAGTTAAGGTCACTGTTGCAAGTAAACAGAGGCCTATTAAGCTGTGGAATAAATTACTGGAGCAAACTGGCAGATTGGCCATTCCATGAACACAGAGCAGCCCCGAGAGCACAAACACTGAGCAGGGACTCTGAACTGAGCTGGCCACGTCCACAGAGATGCCCACCCAGATGTCCTTTAATGTTCTTCCAAACACCCCAAGAACCAACCAGAGACACTGGGGACAAGGAGAGCACAGATTTCAAACCTGACATTGCTGTAATTCTCCAAATTGCTACAGTGCCATTTCCATGCACAGATTAAACTCCCATTTCTTGGGATACACACAGTTCTTCTCCCTGTGCATTCATTTCACCTGCCACTTTATCCCTCAGCAGGTCTCCATCTTTCATCATTCCTTTCAATTCAAGATTACATTCAAATTTGACTAATTTGCTTCAATTTAGCCATCTTATTATTGCAGGCCAATCTGCTGAAGGGAATATTTGCAAGAGCACTGATCTCTGGCAGGACACTTGGCTGGGAGAGCCCTTCCCTGTCAGAACCAACATCTACTCCACTCCTAACCCCATTTCCTGTCCTTTAACCCGCTGCAAATCTATGAACAACATTCCTGCCTTATCAAAGTTTTATTTCTTTCAAGGCCAGGGATGAGAGGCCTCCCCAAAATCTTTTTACAAGTACACTGCAGGAGCAAGTGTCTACTCACCTGTGTGTATCTCCTCAATCATAGACAAGTTTCTTACTTTACAACTTCACAGGCTTTTGGAAAAATCATTTTAATACTTCACATGTAAAAGTCCCTGAAGAATTAACCACCCTCACAACACAACTGCTTCCCTTTTCTCTCTCTTGCACCAAATCCAGCCAATTTTTCACAACAGCACAGGAAAATACTCCAAGTTTCTAAAGCTTTGCAAGTAAGAACAACCCAACCCTGGATCACTTCTGGAGCTGATTAAATGCGACACAAAGCAGTCAAGGTCTAAAAAACAGAGCAAAGAGCCTCCATTCCCTCCCATTACAGCCCACTAGGAAAGCAGCACTTGGTTTTGGAGAAGAAACCAAAGGAAGAACTCCTTTGGAAGCTTTTCTGAGTCTGGAGGAGCACTTTGGAAAAACAATCCCAGAGCAAACACAGGAGGGAACACATTGGCTAAAGGGAAACCAGCAATTTACACACTTCCAGGAAATTCAATATTTCACTTGTTGTTCTGTAATAGACTCAAAACCCATCAATCCATCAACACTGAGGGATTCTTCACTTTCATATCTTCAGTCCTGAAAACCAAGGCCTTCCATGAGAGAAATATTAAGGTTTGTTTTTTCCTTTTCTTGATGGACATGTTTTCATCTTGCTCTACTCATAGCCCATAAAAACCAACTTACTCTAAACCTCATGATAACACCCAGGGGATGGGTGACAGGATGGGAAGGTGCTGGAGCTGCTGCTCCCCTCACCAGTGCAGCTGTACCAACGTTCATGGTCCTGCCCTGGCACTGGGACTGACCCAAGAGCTCTGGTTTGGTCCCTGCTTTACCCACTCTGCTCCCTCACCACACAATGGAAGCTTTCTCCTGAATTATTCCAAATCTTGCAGCACCACAACAACTTCTTTTATCATTAAACAGATCAAAAAGCCAAACATCCCAACTGCATAAAAGAGGGAGAGAGTTTCTAACACATTCTAACAAATTCTTACCCAGAAAGTTTAGATTTCTTTTTTTTTCAGTGAATTAACTTCTCACAACAAACCACAAGGAAGCACAATGCGCTTGCAACTTCAGCAAAAATGTGAGTTTGCATTTTTAACAGCAGAGTTGCAAAGAAAGCAGAAAGTGAGACCAGTTGATTAAAGCTGTTCCTGGTTCGCAGGAAAAAGGCTTGAGCAGATTTCTGTGAAAATTAAACAGTTCAGTCTTGGGGAGCCTTCCTCATTTTTGCTCGTGGTGCCTACAAGCCATTTTCTCTGATTCTGAGGTATCTGACATCTCCAAACTGCAAAGCAAAGAGATGTGCAAACAAGAGGGTGAAGCTTACCTGTGTTAGCAGGAGGGAACACTAAACTGGAGGGTAACACCCCGTGCCCTTCTCCCTATTCCAGCAGCTCCATCACACAAATAATGAATTCTCCTGGTGCTCTCCTACACACAATGTGCAGACAGAAGGAATTCTTGCCTCTCATCCTCACCTCTCTCACAAGAGATGGAGCTCAGTGCATGAAATCTGCATGAGGAAACATCTTTAACTTGCTGAGACTAACACAGAACCAAGGCCAAGCCACAAAGTCCTTCACAAAGTCAGTTCAAAGCAAACAGCCCCACAAATCCACCTATAGACAGGCTTTCAGCAGAATCCATTCACACCTCTGGAATGCAAAACTCCAACCAGGATTTGTCTGCACTGATAAAATGCCCTTTGTATCAGCCTGAAGGTAAATATCTGCACAGCCCAGCTAAGCATGCACAGGAAATGTATGAAAAGCTTTTAATATCGAGCGTGGAAATTAACACTGAACATCAGGAGTTCAGCAGACATTTGCATAAAATTTTAATTAACAGCATTACAGACAACATATATCCTTAGATTAGACATTTACTGTAAGTCACATGCATGAGAAGGGAGGTTTGGAAAACAGCTATTAATTCAGTCAGTCTGTGATCTGTATCTGCAGAACATCAATCTGCATAAAAACATCCCAGCCCTGCTGCCTCCCCTCCCAGGGGAACACACAGATCTGCTCTCCCTGCACCAGGCTGCCATGGCAGAGGCAGGAGATGCTCAGGGACCTGAATCCAGGATCAATCAGGGAATTCCTGCCCATCTGCAGAGGAGCAGGCTCAGAGAAGCTGCTGCCAGGCGCTGAGTGAGGAATCTGACAGACAGACACCAACACCACACCTGCACACACAACCCCAACCCCAACAAGAAGTCAGCTCCTATTTATGGCAAAGAAAAAGGATTCTCATTGCCTGACACTAAATTCACATCCTGCTTTTTCTGGGATAGCTCATTGTGTGTCTAAATCCAAACCCACTGTGTTTTAGGAACTCTCATTTTCCGCAACCAGCTCAGAAATCAGAAAAAACCCAAGCACAAACCTTCATATAAAAATCAGGAATGCAATGCAGAAAAAAGCCATTTTTCTCCTACTAAATCCACACTGCTAGACAGATTTTCCAACTTTACTAATTCTCTGATTTTTTTTTCTTTCTTCATAAATTATTCTCAGAGAACAACTGGCTGACCAGAGGGTACCATTGCCCTGCCTGGGATAGAATATTCAACTGCAACCCCAAAACCAAACAGGAAAAGGGGCAACTGTGCATCGTGGCCACTGAGAGGAGAGAAGACACTTGGCACTGCCCAGAAAAGCCAACAAGCAGAACACTTATTAGCTCTCTCTTGCTGTTCTACAGCAGAGAAAACAGCAATTCATGGGAATAAAACAGCAAAATGAAGAGCCTGAAATTCCCATCAATGCCCTTCCTCAAGCTTCAAAATTATTTAGGAAACGAATTACAAATACAGATTGGCAAAGGGTTTGGAGAACAGGGTTAACTCCAGATGAAAGGTTTCAGCTCCATTTTTCACAGCTTAAATGCTTGTCTTCAGTGTAATTTCTGAGGAGAGGAAATGGTTCAAAATTCAAAGTTTTGGAAGCTTTCCACTCCCTTTTACAAATGAGAGAACAAGGTCAGCTTTCACAGACAGCAGGTGGCCAAATTATTTCTTTATTTAAAGAGTTAATGCTGAAAGATAATTCTCCTTCAAATTTATGCATATTCATGAGTGCCAAGGTTTGATTCTGCGCTGGTTTTCCAGTCTTGTCTCAGCCTCACTGAGGGAAAGCAGCTCCAGCTTGAGCAGACTTTTAGCTCTAAAAGAGATTTACAGACACAAATCTGGTTCTGTTTTCCCCACAGCACCTTTTGTTACTCCTGGTCTCCTTAAATTCCCAGGATTTGAGCTCCATGGGGAGCTCATTTCTCAGAGTGGATGGGAAGGGGGGTGAGGAGCAAATCTCTGACCTGCCTCACACAGCAGCACCACCTGGCCACGTCCTTTTGGGACCTGCCAACCACAGCTGCTGGGCCTCTGTCACCCCAGAACCCCTGGCTTTTTTGGGGTTTTGTCCCCCCAGCTCCCCTGGCCTTTGAGGGGCTTTGTCCTCACAGCTCCCCTGGCCTTTGTGGGGCTTTGTCACCCCCAGCTCCACTGGCACTTGTTGAGTTTTGTCCCCCCCAGCTCCACCAGCCTTTTTGGGGTTTTGTCACCCCCAGCTACCCTGTCCTTTGTGGGGTTTTGTCACCACCAGCTCCATTGGCACTCGTTGAGTTTTGTCACCCCAGCTCCCCTGGCCTTTGTGGGGTTTTGTCCCCTCAGCTCTGTTGGCACTTGTGGGGTTTTGTCACCCTCAGCTCCCCTGTCCTTTGTGGGGTTTTGTCACCCCCAGTTCCACCAGCCTTTTTGGGGTTCTGTCCCCCCCAGCTACCCTGCCCTTTTTGGGGTTTTGTCCCCACAGCTCCCCCGGCCCTTGTGGGGTTTTGTCACCCTCAGCTCTGTTGGCACTTGTTGAGTTTTGTCACCCCAGCTCCCCGTCCTTTGTGGGGTTCTGTCCCCCCAGCTCCCCTGGCCTTTGAGGGGCTTTGTCCCCCAGCTCCCCTGTCCTTTTTGGGGTTTTGTCACCCCCAGCTACCCTGTCCTTTGTGGGGTTTTGTCACCCTCAGCTCTGTTGGCACTTGTTGAATTTTGTCACCCCAGCTCCCCTGTCCTTTGTGGGGTTTTGTCACCCCAGCTCCCCTGTCCTTTGTGGGGTTTTGTCACCCCAGCTCCCCTGTCCTTTGTGGGGTTTTGTCACCCCCAGCTCCCCTGGCCCTTGCAGCTGGAATCGTGGCCAGCAGGGCAGTAAATGTGCCCTGAAGGGCTGGGACAGGGGACAGCTCTGCCAGACCTGCAGATCCCCACCACGACCCAAATCCGACCTGCACCAGGAGCTAATTTTAGGATTACAAGCTTTGACAACAGCTCTTTAAAAATAACACATTCCTCCTTCTCCAGCCAGGTCAGGTGTCACCCACAGTGCCACCTGCATGTTTGTAGGCTTGATGTGCTTTTTTTGTATTTGTTCTCTTATTAATTTTTAAATAATATTTAATTTTTTTTTTGTTTAAGAGGTTATTGATCAATCTAAATTGGCTGATTGGTTTTCTATGATAAGATAACACTAAAAGACTGCAGAATACTAAGACTATATTTAAGACTAAATACTTTGGAGAAATAGAAAAATGAAAGATGGACCCACGAGGGGTAGTTTTAGACTACTGGCTTTAAGGCCTCTACAGCATGGGTGGCTAAAGCTGATAGACCAAGAAACTCTTATATTGCCATTAAAATACAATATAATGTATTGTAATTAGGAAACAGTTAACTTCTGATTGTGATGGTGTGAATTATAACATCTGTATTGTCTCACCCTTTTCATGAGACTGAAAATGGAATAAAAGTTTTTAAAACACCTCTCAGTTACCCCATCTCTGGGTCAGGAAAAGGGCACTGTCTGACATGGGCACATCTCAGTTTATTCTGCATGCAGCAGGTGTGCAGTGAATATCAGAATATTGCAGAATTACACACCACGGTGAGGTCAGGCCATTACACACTGAAGCAGAAATGCCAAATGCAAATTAATCCAACAGGGCAGTGAAAATCCCTCCCCAAACTCCCTAAAGGAATTTGTTCTCTGGGGATTACCTGCTTCAAGGAAAGCATTTCATCTGTTTTCTCACAAATTGAGTAGGAAAAAAAAAAAAGAGAGACCACCCAATGTGTGTCTTGTCAACCTGAAATAAATTCAGCTTACCCAATATACCTGAATTGTATTTTCAACTCAATTAAGGGCAGAAGGAGCTTCTCTCCTTTCACATTTTCCTTTTGGAAGGAAAGAGGATACCCAATACTCCTGCCAGAGGATGTGCCTCAGAATCTATTACTAATTAGAAAAGTCCAGCCTTGTCACTTAGGCTGTTATGGGGCGACAGGCACCTGCTGAAATCAGCCTGAACTCAGGAAGAACTGCAAAGAATATAAATGTCAGCTTCCTTCTTTAATCCCCAGTGTTTTCCTACAGAACTGCAATATTTAAAATTCATGTTCACCTAAATGTGTGCTCATGTCTCAGACTCCACATTTTGGGGATGTATTTTGGGAAGATACCTGCTACTTAAAATTACCTGATGATTTCATTAACTAAATTGATTTTGCACTTTTATTAACATGAAGCAAACGTCACCAAGTGCAGTTTCTCCCATCCTCCTACACACACCAGACATGAAACCACATTAATGCACTGACTAGGCCAGAGGCAAATGCTCACCATGAAAAAGATTAGGGGGGAAAAACACTTCAACTCTCCATGTTACTACTGGCAGAAGCTGAAGGATTAATACTTTTATTTTATGATATGGATTTCTAAGGAAAAGGATTGTTCAAGAAGTACAAGATGCCAAGAAATACCTGTCCATACATCCAAACACTATTTTTTTTCCATTTTAATTAAGTGTGCTTCCTGCCAGCACAAACTACAAGCCTGCAAAGAAAACAGAGATTGATTTAATATCCTACTTACATTCATCAATGTCCATTCACGGCATAAAATTTCAAGTGCCTTCCCTCACAGCCACCAGATTTTGCACAATCATCTTGAAAAGTCACCACAATGTCTTAATTCAGCTATCAGAGCAAACATCAGATTGCTTTACACCTCAGAAATTCAGGTCCATGAGCTGTCTGCCCATGAGTTAAGGTGAAAATCCCTCCCTGGGAGGGTGGGGAGGCTCCCAGAGAAGCTGGGGCTGCTCCTGGATCCCTGGAATGTCCAGGCCAGGCTGGATGGAGCAGCCTGGGACAGGGGAAGGTGTCCCTGCCATGGCAGGGGTGGCACTGGATGGGCTTTAAGGTCCCTTCCAACCCAAACCATTGTGGGATTCTGTGAATAAACTGCTGTAAGATTGCAAAGTAGGAAACTCATCCCAAAACCCTCCCTGCAGGAAGGTTCTGGCCCAAGGGCAGGGCTCCAGAGCAGGATCTGCTGCTCAGAGGAGAGGTGAGGATGGGATTCCCCAGCTCCTGCCTCTCCACCCTGCCCCACAGCAGGAACAGCCCCAGCCCCTGACCCCACACACGACACAGGGCAGGCAGGGGGACAGCCAGGGCTGGGGCTGTCACACACCACAACACCCAAGCCATTACTGCCAAGGGCACCCCAGTTACTCCAAAGAACACCCCAAACAAGGGCAGCACCAGGCATTTCACCAGCAGCCTCCAGTTACAGCTCACAGGGCCAAGCTGCTCCTGGGGAGCTCAAACTGGAGGTGGAGTTGATGGTTCAGCTTTGGGACTTGGTGAATGTGCAAGGACTGCAGGCTGGGGTTCTGGGAAATCTCCTTTTCCTGCCTAGGGACAAAGCAATTCCACACTCCAGGAGGAAATTTGGTTTTTCACTCTCCAAATTACCAAATTTCACAAAATCTTACCCTGCCCTTTTCCCACCCCAGTTTCAGCTCTGTCCTGCAACACCAAATGTTCAGCTTTCCTCTGACTGCTCCATATCTCCCTCCTATCTTTCCATACTGCACACACCACAGTTTCCAAAATCCCTCCCAAACCTCTCTCCCTCTTCCTCTCAGACCTGTCTAACGTGTCCAGCACCTCCCCCTGGCAGGGGCAATTCCAGAGCAGAGGTCCCAGCTGTGCCACCAGCAGCCTGGATCTACACTGGATTCTGGCTCCCAGGAAACAGAGCTCAAGAATAATGAATAATATAAAAATAATTCTCTTTGGTCAACTTCTGTGGTGCCCCAGTTCCTGATTCTGAGCTGTACTTTTAAGTTCAGCTTTGATGGAAGTGAATCACTTAAAGATTTTTTTTTTTTAATATGAGCACATTTGACATAAGGATCTTGCCTCATTTTTCTGCTTCAAACTTTCCAATTCCTTCATTCATGCCCAAAACAAGAGTCATCCTTGTTGTAATAAATAAAATATTTGTTATTATTGTATTATGATTTTGTTGATTTTTGTGGAATTAAGAAGAAATAAACTGGTTTGAAAATGCCAGTGAATCCCACATTCTCCTATGCAGATATACAGAAATTTTCAGCTGTCTGCATAACAATTCCTCAAGTTTTCTGAATCCATCCTCCAGCAGTAAAACTCTACCTACTCTTTTATCTATTCTGGATATTTAGACGGAAAATGATTTGAGTGGGAGGCAGCTTGTTCGTTTCAAAGAGGATGACAAAGACTTGTTACTCAAAAGCATCTGTGCCTGTTCCTTCATTAAAGGTCATTTTCTTCCAGTCAGCTCTGCTGAGAACATCTCCTACCCCTCAGCTCTGATACCCTGCAAGCAGCAGCTGGACCATGGCCTTGGGATTCCAGATATCTCCTAAGGAATCCATCTGGAAAAGGCAATACCCACCTCTGTTTGCAAAGCAGTGATTGTGGCTTGGGATATGCTGAATAAAATGCAAGAAATCCCTGCTGTAGCTCTGCTCCTCCCTGGCCCTCCCAGAGCTGCCTGGTGATTCTTGTTTTGACCATTGTTTTCATGCAAGTCATTAAAAACATTCCCATTTAAAGCAGAACACAAAAGTGGCTTAAAAACTCACCCACCCCATTTTCTCTCTTTTTTTTTTTTTTTCCAAGAGCTTTCCACCTAGTCCAAATGCACAGAAGAAATTCTGGCCCATTAACATCCATCAGGGAGCAGTAATGAATTCATCAATATTGCTCCAATCCGTGGGCACTGTGCTGATTCATTTGGTAACTACATCTGCAGCAGGAAGGGCTCACCCAACCCTCCCCTCCCTGAAGAAGGAAAAATGAATTTATTGAGATCTCCCTCAGCTCTGGTGTCCCTCTGCATGGGGCTGCTGGTGCCTCTCCACACCAGGATTCCCAGAGCATCAAATCCTCCATGTCCTCCCTTGCCAAGCCACCTTGCAAGGAGCTTTCAGGGCTCTTTCTTCCTAGAAATGATACAAAGATTTCGTTTTTCCCTGCTTTTTAATGTACAGTGCAAATATGTTAAGCCTTAAATTGAGTATTTAATTTGCAAAGAAAAAAAATACCCAACAAAATCCCCTCCACACCACACTGAACTCTGATTTTATTTTTGTGTCAAGAAGTTTCCCCAACAGCAAAAGTTCTAAGCATAAGAAAAGCTAAAAAGCTCCCAAAATCAGCCAGTCTTAAAAGAAAATAATTAGCAAGTAACATGGAAGTTCAGCTGCCAAAAGAAAGCCCATACCTGTGGCTGGAGCACAACAGTATTAAGTTACTGCTCTCACAACAAAGGAAAAGGAATTTATTCTTGAAAAAAAAAAAAAAAAACCAGCCTTAATGACATAAACAAAATTATCCTTAAATGTAGATTGGGAAGGAGCCTGCCTGCATTGCCCTGCCCAGGGATGCCAAGGCTGGTGGGCTCTGCACTTTTCCTTCTCTCCAAGTCCCTTCCTTGTGTTTACACTCTCAGCTCTAATGGTGTCTCTAATTAACCCCAGAATAATTAGGGTTTGTTAAGGTAGCCCTTCCAGAGCAAGCACAGCCAACTGAGCTCTCAGCACTCTGCTGCCTTAACCCAGAACATACACTCACACATGTGGCTGCATATCCTCAACTCCCACGGCTTCATTCAATTAATACCATTAAATCTTTAATGCTTGCCTTCAAAGGCTCTTCTTTAATTTTTAATAGCTCTCATAGGTGAGCACCAATGTTTTAAGTCTTTCTGCTATATTTTAAATAAACTCCTCTTTTCTTGCCACTTTGATGTTTGCCTTTCTGACAAACCCCTGCTCTGTGAAGCTGCTGTGACTCTGTTTTGTGTGCAAGGATGACATTACAAGCTCCAAACGCTGTGTTAATCACCGAGCTGGAATCTGGGATTTTTTTAATTCCTCTCACCTGCCCTCTGGGCTGGGAGTTGGCACCAGAACAGCTTTCATCCAAACAATGAAAGCCAGGAGGAGAGAACAGGAGCTGGAGGGAGGGGGCTCTGATTTGCATCTGTTTAGCATGGAAGGGCAGGCGGGGCTAAATTCTCTTGTACTCGGCTTTCCCATGCAGGGAGAGAATGCCAAAGTCACCGTGTTTTATTTAAATAGTTAAAACAGAAGTTTTGACAAAAGACTGGTCAAGCTGGATGGAAGAAGAAGCCTTGTGGCATCTAAAGGCACATCCTTTTCACACATTAATGGGCACTGAATGTGTTTTTAATTCTCCCCTTCTCTCACTCCAAAATACCTTGAGACCCCTCTTCACCTTGCTCCTCTGCCCCGTTTCTAAACTTTCAATTTGTGAGACAAGAGATAAAGCTCTGACAGAACATTTGAGGTCTTTCTGTAAAGTATAAACTACAACAAAAACAGGAAAAAAAAAAAAAAACAAAAAAACAAACAAACAAAAAAACAGCACAGAAGTCTTTCCTCCTCCTTTAAAGTTTATTTTTCTTATAAATAAAAAAAAGAAAACCCTTCTTAAAATAAAAGTAAAAATCAGCATTTCCAGGGCCAGGAAAAGGCACTATAGCATTATATACACTATCCAAGCTGACACAAAAAAGCAGAGATTAAAAGCCTGGCTGGAAGCCAAAGCATCCAGACACAATTTTGCACAGAGCATAGAGAACAAAAGTGTTCCTGCATCCAGGATGTTGGAGCGTGTTTCCTGCACTCACACCTGAAAACAAACAGCACCAAAAACCAGGATCCCCCCAGACCAACAGGTCCCTCAGAGTAAAGGTGTGCTCACACTCTGCTTGATCCAGAGCATCCCCTGCAGAACAAACCTCCCCATAAAGCAAATCAAAAACAGAATAATAAAGACAAGCTACAAAACTCTCCTGCTGCTCCTCACTCCTCTCCATTTCAGCAGAGCACTCCCCAAAATTCCCAATCTCCAGCATAAAACACGTCCTGACTTTTAAACCATGTAAATACTCCTGGAGGCATCCTATGGTTGTGTTATGATGAAATTAAATATCCACAGCCTCTACTGGTTGGCAGACAGACACCAAAATGGCAATGGCAGCACTCAGTGTGTTTAAAGCAGCAGGCCAGGCAAAAGCAGATTATTACTAGGTAGTCAAACGTAAAAAAGAGCCAGACATTTCAGTCTGGCTCACAAAGGGGTCAGCGATTTGTAAATTTTAAACACAACACTTAAGCAGTTTTGCAGCCTAAAAAATCCTTTGATGATTTACCTCAGTGCTTCTCTGCAATAAACCAGTTTAAAAGTGATTTTGCTGTGCTGGAGCTTTTATACTTCAGTTTCTCTACAAGAATTCTGAAATCCAAGTCAAACCAATTATAAACATTCCTGTATTTTACTTCCTTATTAAAGCTTCCCAAGAGAACCAGTAAACATATAAACATAAATATATTTCACAGGAGTCACCCAAGTACCAATAAAATCTTCAGAAAGCAGCAGCTTTGCTGGAAAAGTATGAAATACCACAATCATAGCCTGGTGCAAGGACAGTCACGCTGTTCTTCTGAGCAGCAGATAGAAATTTCTGCCTTAAAACTATGCACAAATTGAAAATATTCTCCAAAATTACAGTACTAAATATTGATTTCTGATCTGTATTTGTATATTCCTAAGAAAAGCAGTCTGTGTCACCTATGCTGTTTATCTGAAAACATTCCAACAGAGGCATTATCTTGACTTTCTGAGAAACTCTTCTAAATTGGTAGACAAAGTTTAACTTCATGAACTCTGCTCAACAACAGCAGCAAAATATAGTAACACTTCTCATAGGTAATAAGCATTCCATCCTTCAA
Organism: Melospiza melodia melodia; assembly: GCF_035770615.1. Taxonomy (NCBI): domain Eukaryota; kingdom Metazoa; phylum Chordata; class Aves; order Passeriformes; family Passerellidae; genus Melospiza; species Melospiza melodia. Next base: position 2,129,453 of record NC_086211.1, read on the forward strand.
AAAAAAAATCACTGCAAGCAGCAGAACACTGCAAGAAGCAATCAAGCCCCTGCAATAAGGCAGGATGGGCTCAGAAGGCAAATATTTCATTAGATAATACAACAGAGGGGAGTCTGTGCTTTCCAGAGGTCATTAGAGAAAGAGTTTTCATCAAATAATTAAATACCTGGGCAGGGGCATTTTAGAGATGCATCAGATCTTCCCTGGATGTGAATATTGAGGGTAATCAGGAACCTCTAACCAGACATTACCAGTCACAACCCAGCAATGGCACAAAATGGGAGGGTGTTTCTCTGATTAATTAAGTGAATAATTAAAAATATTCAAGTTGTGTTTTTCAGCTAGCAATTGCAGAGCTTTCCTTTACGTGCAGCACGTGGCAGAGCACACTGTGCTTGACCATCCCCACCAGAGAACAGGCATGTTAGAACAGCTCTGCAGATAAGGATTAATTAATGATCTTCAATTCTGGCTGATTTCATAGGTTAGAGCAAACATCTCTGCCTTACTGCTGTTGTCACAAGCCTCATCCCTGTCCAAACAGAGCTGAAAGTCAGTAGGAAAGCAGCTTCAGCAGCAATTGGGTCAACAGATTTGGCTGAAGAAATCCTCATCACTAAAAAGAAAGAAATAAATAAAAATCAGAATGACAAAACTGAGGTGGTGCTTGGGGTCTGCTCATCCCCACGAGGAACCTCCTGGAACAGAATTCCCACCTAGAGGGAAAAGTGTCTGAGGGATTCTTTGTGCTGCCATCCCAGGGGAGAAGTTACCTTTAAAAAGATTTGGTTTGGTCTCTCCCTGAGGAATATCAGAACTGTCTGTATCAGTTCTTTCAGTGGGGTTTGTCCCACAAAGGTTTTACTCGTGAACTGCACAGCTCTTACACCAGCGAGCAATTTACTCACGCAATTACTCCCAGTGGACTCAGAGGCACTGTGTGAGAAAGAAGGAGCTTTGCCAACCTAAAGGTTGCACAATCAGGGGGAAAAAAACTTCAACCAAACCAGGGAGGGGGGTAAATTGCAACTGACAAAAACTACAATCAAGAAATAGCTGGTGACAGATTGTTATTTAAGTACAAGGAAGTGATTTAAACAGGAGCAGTTGTAATAAGATTATACGATTCTCTATTAAGATTCTTAAAATGTCTTTGTTCTAGCAAAGCTCTGAGAAGACCATTGCCCTTGCAAAGGTTCAGAAACTACTAAATTGATGTTAAGTCTAGAAATTAATATGATTTGGGAGAATAAAGATAAAAATGTAAGAGAACATCCCAGCCATCATTAGTATTTTTCCCTAGCAGGGGTACCAGGTCTGTTGTAGCATTTCTTGGTGGCAAAACTCAAACCCATCCAACAGAAGTAGGGAGCTGGCTCTGCCTGGGTTTCTGCTTTTAAATTATGAAAACTCCCAGGTGGATTGTAGAAGCCATCACGTTATGTAAGTGACATCTCCAGAAGGGCAGGGGAGTCTCTGTGAGGTTATACAGGAGAGAGATTGAATCAGTGTCTGGCTGCTGAATTTTAGCCATGACCCCCAGACTCCACCATGAATTTTAGTAAATTGTTCTAAAACTCCAGTCCCCAAAATTGGCCATAACTCCTGCAATACTGAAAAGCAAACAAGGCAAGGGAGTCTTCAGATTTCTGTCTGCTAGGGTGAACATAAAACATCTCTAACTAAGGTGTCTGGCATGGCTTTAAACTCATAAGCAGCTTTGAACTTTCAAAACAATAATTTATTACTTAATTTGTATGAGTATTGTTCACTGAGTGCTGCATTCTGAGAAACAAAAAAGCCTCAAAGAGCCAGGAGAAACAGCACAGAGGCCTTCTCCTGCCTGGGCCACCCTCCAAACTCTCCTGGACCTCATGACCATTTAGGATTTATTGTATGGTGACATGAGAGGCTCAGGCACTGCAAACAACGTGGTAAAACAGCTCTGGGAGGAGAGGCAGCAGCAGGGGGGGAGGAAAAGAAAGAACAGGGTGGAAAGAAAGGAAGGAGCAGGACAAGGTAGAAAGAAAAACAGGAGAAGGAGCAGGGTGGAAGGAATGGAAGGAACATGGTGGAAGGAAAGGAATGAGAAGGAGCAGGGTGGAAGGAAAGGAAGGAGAAGGAGCAGGGTGGAAGGAATGGAAGGAAAAGGGTGGAAGAAAAGACAGGAGAAGGAGCAGAGTGGAAGGAAAAGAAGGAACAGGAGCAGGGTGGAAGGAAAAGCAGAAGGGGCAGGGTGGAAGAAAAGGAAGGAACAAGAACAGGGTAGAAAGAAAGGAAGGAGAAAGATTAGGGTGGAAGGAAAGGAAATAACAGGAACAAGGCGGAAGGAAAGGCAGGAGCAGGGTAGAAGGAAAGGAAGGAACAAGAACAGGGTGGAAGGAAACTGCAGAGGTCTCACACAAATTTCAGCTAATTACTCCAGACAGCTCAGGGAGCTCCACTTCTGATGGTGGAAGGAAAACCGTGCCTTGAAAACAATTTGTATGGATCACAACAACAAAACAAGAGTGTGTTTGAGACTCCTTCAAACCTCCCCAGCCGCCTCCAGCACCGCACACAGATAAGGGAGCCTGCAAGGTGGAGCTGCAGCCAGGCCTGGGCCGGGACTGGTTTCACCCAGAGGCAGCTGCACTCCCACTGCCGGTGGGGACCTGTCCGAGCCTGAGCTCCCACCCCACCTGCACAGGGCAAGCCAAGGCACAGGAGGCGTGAACAGCCCAGGCCTGACCTTGAACACAAGCTCGAGGCACGGTTAGAGGCATTTATGTTAACAGCCCTGGGTGACAGGAAACAGAGAGACACGCTATTAACAATTAATGTAACACGGGGTATTGGCTCTGAGATCAATTCAAGTTCAATTTTTGTAACCATACCAGAAAAATGAGCTGAAAATTATCTATACAGAGGAAAAGCATCTTGCTAGCATAACTCAAAGTTATATTTCCATATAGAAAGGACCAATAGTGAATTACAAACTGAATTCTGCAGACATCCTCAGTGCCAGTGCAATGAACAAACACAAAGTACTTCTATACTGATTTTCTAATCAGTATCATCATTCATACAAGCTTCACTATTAGATATTTACACAGAACCCAATCTTGGTGACTTAAGCTACCCTCCTTAAACTCTGCCTACAACCACTGGTAATCTACAGAAAACACCACAGAACCTTCTGACCCAACAACTTCACCTTTATCAATGGACTGGGGCAGCATCATAAAATGAAGCAAACCCCAACTTTGGAAACCAGAGACAAAACTGTTATTTGTGAAATGATAAATAAAGAATACCAGTTTTCCTGTAGCTTTCTACCTGCTGCACCTCTCACTGAGAGGCTCAGCCCAACAGCCACTGAGTTCTAGATCCATCCTGAAGCCCAGAGTCTCTGAACTCACTCACATTCAACCATTCTGAACTCTCTCCCCACGCAGAACAGGAAAGCAGTCCTGTACCAACCAGCTGAAGTGATTAACTCAGGCTTTTCAGGGTCTGTACCAAACCTGCAGCACACCAACGCCAGCAGACCCACAATCAGCCCCGGCAGGTTTGATTCCAGAGCACAGCAATCCATGTTGTTCTCCTCCATGGAGTCTCCTGCCTCCTTAATGAGCAGCCAGGCTACTGAAACACACAAAAACCTGCTGTTCTTTGAAGCACTTAAGCCAGCAGGATGCTGGTACGTTTCGATATTTTCCCTGCACAGATCAGAGCGAGGCAAAGTGGGAAAAGAACATTACAGGCGTTCCTACAAAGCAGGCACATTTCATTTTCTATTAGCAACATCCCAAGGGACACTTTAGCACTCTGCAAATATGGCCCTGCAAGACTGGGAAGTTGCTTCCTGAGTACCAGTCATTAAAGAAAGGTATTAGAGTAACTCATATTCCTCTACACCAAGCAAAAGCCAGAGTCATTTCCCCATCCCACGTAGGAGACCTAAGAAAAGCAAGATCAGGAACATCATAACTACTCTTTAATGTATTTCCCCTAAACTGATTATCATTTAATGATTGTTCTCTCTCTCTCTAAAGGAAAAAAAAAAAAAAAAAAACAACAACAACAACCACAGAAACAAAACCCCGATTTCTGTATCAAGAGAGACTATCAGCATTTTTATGAAGTAACAAATTAGGCCTTTGGCATTTCCCAGCAGTGATCCAAGATTTGAGGCTTCTTAAAAGCTCCAAGTTTTAAAGCAATCAAATGGCTGACAGCTGGAACAAAACTAGCATGATTAACCAGTTATGTAAATAATGATGTGGTCAGTGCAAGCTCAATTCATTTCTGCTGCCTGCATTACACTGGACATCAGATGCTTGTGAACCCTTCATTAAATGTGACTGTAGAATAATGCAAGTGAAAACCAACATGAACATCACCAGCCAGGCTATGTGACAGTCAGGGCTCTCTCCTCTGGTCCTTCCACACCCATCAGGTAACTCATAAACAGCATTTTTATAACCCAAATATTACCCACCACTGCTTAGCTTCTACCTAGGGAACAAGTCTGCTTTTTCTCAGAAGTCCATGGAGAGAGAATATTTATTTACAAGGGCTTGGAGTGACAGGCCAAGGGGGAACAGCTTCCCACTGCCAGAGAGCAGCACTGGATGGGATATTGGGCAGGAATTCCTCCCTGGGAAGGTGGGGAGGCCCTGGCACAGGTCCCCAGAGAAGCTGTGGCCACCCCTGGATCCCTGGAGGTGCCCAAAGCCAGGCTGAACCATTTTTTGGAAAAACCTGGGATAGTGGAAGGTGTCCCTGCCATAGCAGGGTGGGACTGGATGAGCTTTGAGGTCCAACCCAACCCAACCCATTCTGGGATTCAAAGATCCTGGGAGCGCTGCCCTGCATTTCCCCAAGGCTGATAACAATTTCCATTCCTCAGCAGATGTACAAGTCAAGCTGCTGTGTCAGAGAGCTGTTGTGACACAGGTGAAATGTTGCAGAGTAACTTCATGGAATAGAGGAAGTTACCATCAGCACCCCCAAGTCAAACTTCCTCAAATGGAGCCCACAGTCAAATTGGCCTTATCAGAATCCACCTTCAGGAATGCACACTCATGGGTCATTTCTGCTTGATAATTTTTGATAACATGGTTAAATATTTAATGTGGGGAAGTTTATCTCTGAAATTCTGTCGAGCTAGTTTACCATTACTTGGAGTCCATAAAGGCAAATTTATCAAAAGTTTTGATTCCTCCCAATAAAACTCTACACTTGAGTTTGTTCAAAAATAACACATCTGAGAATCAGCCAAGACAAACATATTTAGAAGTAACTCCTAAACAGGCTGCATTTTGCTAAAGATACCATTACAATATATTTCTGATTTTAAAAAAATCATTCATCCCACATTTCACACCCCAACAATACAATTTCCTATGACCTTGTGTCTCACAAAACACAGCAACACACTGGAATTATGCAAGAGTTCTGTGTTACCATAAAACAAGCATTTCAGTGGAGAGAATAATAAAACTTAATCTCGTGGCCTGATTTGCATTCTGAACTCCTCAAGTCAGACTCTACAGCCCGTAACATCCGCAACAGCTTCACAATCCCAACAAGTCTTTTAGGCCTCCTGTTGAAAATGGATGAGCATGTAGATAATTCAGGTTATTTTCTTAATAGATGAGAACAAGAAATATGTCCAACTGCTGTGAATTTAAAATCTCACTTGGCTTTTCAGATCAGTATACCGTACTTGAGAAGGGGGAGGGGGAAGCATTACACACCCATAAAACTGAGACCAAACGCTACCAGTTTTAAAGCCTTAGAGCTTTGAATCTTAACATGAATATTTTAACATTTACATTAAAGCCTTACGGCTTTAAAATAGGGGACTTCCATTGCGGGCAGCCTGTGATAATTACTGTTTCAATACATTTCACAGCAATAATGTAATACAGCTCGCTCACTACCCAACCCTAATCTCTAGCATCACAGGTACTGCAGGTAAAAAAATTAAAATACATATAAATATAAGTATGTATCGGTGTAAATATATATAGGGACAGAGAGAGAATATTACAGAATCACAGAATTATTAGGGTTGAAAAGGACCTCTAGAGATCATCTAGTCCAAGCCCCCTATATAAAACAGACCCTTAAAAATCATTAAAAGCATTAACACACATCTCCCAAACAACGATATCACTGAAAATACAATAAAATACTCCCGGCCCCGCCACGATGGAGGTGAACAACGCCGGGCGGGGGTCGGACCGGGCGGATCGGAGCCCCCCCGCCCCAGCGCCGCCGCCGCCGGGAGCCCCCCGAGCCCGCAGGCCCCGCCATCCCCCGCAGCCCCGGGAGGCCCATCGGGAGCCAGGCCCGAAGCCGGGGCCGCGGGGGCCCGGCCCGTCCCCGCCGCCGCCCGCCCAGCCACCCACCGGCGACAACAAAGGCGACCGCGGCCCCGCGCCCTCCCCGCGGGGACCCCCGGGGGCCCTTCCCGCGCCCACCCCGCGCCCCGCCGAGGGGAAAGGCGGCGCTGCGGGGGCCGCCCGCCCGTTCCCCCCGTCCCGTCCCGCGGCCCGCGGGAGCCGCGCTGACCTGCGGGCGCGGGGCGGGCGCGGTGTCCCGGTGTCCCGGTGCCCGGCGGCCGCGGGCTGCGCTTGACACCCACACGCACCATCCAACATGGCGGCGGCGGCCGCGGGGAGGCGGCGGAGGAGGCGGAACCGGCGGCCGCGCGCGGCCCCGAGGCGCGGCCGCGCTGAGGGCGGGGGGGACGCGGCGCTGCCCGTCCCCTCCTTCCCTCCCTCTTCCCTTCCTTCCTCCCTCCCTCCTGGCGCGGCTCCCCGCAGCCGGACCCGGCGCCAGCGCGGAGCGAGGCAGGATCGGCCCCCGGGCACGGGCGACGTTGGACGGGAGAGCGCCTGGGGAAACTCCTCAGGAGTCCCCCCAAAAAACCTGTGTGAAATAATACAAAACAACTCTATCATTACAAAATAACTACATTTATGGGTCAGGGAACGCTTTAGGGGGGGTGCGGGGCTGGGTTTGATGGAAGGAGGGCGCTTGGGGATCCCCCTGTATACTCACAGAGCCCAGGAGGAACTGAGTTCAGGGCTAGAGATCCCCCAAAATCCAGGGACGAAAAATACGAATTAATTATTATCAGTACAAAATAACCACATTTATCGATCAGGGTACACTTTAAAGCAGGTCTGGGGCTGGTTTTGATGGAAGGAGAAGGCTTGCGGAGCACACTCCCCCTCCACACTCATAGTGCCCAGGAGAAACTGACTTCAGGAGCGGATAGCCCCCCAAAAATCGAGGTCCAGTGTGGGCTGGCAGCCTCCAAAGCAGAATCATAGAATGAATTAGTTCGGAAAAGATCTGAGATGATTAAGCCCCAACTTGTGGCCCAACACCCCCTTGTCAACTAGACCGTGGCACTGAGTGCCACATCCAGCCTTTCCTTAAACACCTGCAGGGCCAATGACTCCTCCACATCCTTGGGCAGCCCATTCCAATATTTATTCACTCTTTCTATGAGAAAATCTCTCCCAATGTCCCACCTGAACCTCCCTGGCACAGCTCCCATTGCCTCACGCAGCACAGATACTCCCACTGCAGATGCCAATATAAAATAACCACATTTTTGGCTAAGGGGACACTTTATGGACACATTTGTGGATTGGGTCACCATGCTGGGTGATGAAGGGGAGCCCAGCAGGGACACAGAGGCAGGAACGTGGCAGGAGGGTCTGGGTGGGTCAGAGCACACGTCCTTCCCCTCGGGATAATGACTAAACCTGTGTCCGGCACACGGCTGGAGGAGGGCTCTGCTCCCATTGTAGTCCTCCCTGAATATATTTGTTCCCATCTTAAAACCAGGAGACAATTCAAGGAAATGGGACACGGCTGCTCGGGAGACAGTCGGGATTGGTGTGGGCCAGGGGAGAAGCTGGAGAGCAGAGCTCTGCTTGGATCTGCTGCTGGTTATTTAAAACCCCAATTCCTGAGGAATCGTGCCTTACAAAAGCATAGGAAAACAGAAATGTGGAGCAAAATCCAGTTTATGAGTCACTGCTTTTAAGTGAAAGGAAGGTCAGGCTGAGTGCTGCAAACTTCATCAAATCCCACAGTGGTTTGGGAAGGGACCTTAAAAATCATCTCATTCCAAACCTGACAGGGACAGGCACACCTCCCACTGTCCCAGGCTGCTCCAAAACCCATCCAACCTGGCCTTGGAAACCTCCATGGATGGAGCATCCACCACTTACAGCCCAGCCCTTCCTCCCATGGAGCCACTATGAAATCTGCCACAGATTTGAGGTTTAAATACAGAAGAACAGGGACTGCAGTGAAACGCCGGGTGAGCTGCATTAAAAGCAACTTGTTTAGAAATGCTGCACATTCCAATGCCTTGAACACCATCTGGGAGCTGGGAAGCTCCGAATCTTCTGCAGCAAGCTGTGATTCTGGCTTAGCTGTTAACCTTGAGCTAGGCAGGATTAAATTCTGGGTGAAAAAAATAAGGGATCAGCACACATCTGATGGTATCAAGAGGAGCTGAAAGAATACTTCCCCCTTTTCTTTGCAAGAAAACAGCAATGATGGAAACCCAATGTTTCTGTGCACATTCATTAATCCTAATGATCAGGTGCTGACAGCTCTAAAGGAGGAGAAGAAAACTCTTGGTTAAAATAAAATGGGAAGAACGGGATTGTTCCTGTTGCCTTCTTTCCTGCCTGTGTTCCTTCCAGATCTGGGTAGACAGCTCTCCAGAGCAGGAGGCAGCTTCCTCTCCATTCCCAGCTCCATCCCAGGTGTCTGTCTACATCATTAAGTGTGCAAATCAGCAAACCCAGCAAAAACCTCCTGCAGCTGGCACACTTCCACCAAAAAAACGCTTCTCTATCAACCAGATCAAGCCCCTTAGTGCAAGTAAAACAAACCAGCCGAGTAAAATCACTTCTTTTTTGATTATTATATCAGTGCTAATGCCTTGAAGTGCAGTTTTCCTGGTGCCCTGGGCAGTACATGAGTGGTAGAGCTGCACCAGCAGAGCTCTGCCCAAGCTGCACAGGGATGTTCCCTCCTGGTGGCCCCTGAGCAGACTCATGGCAGTGGATTCATGGCTCTTGTTTCCTATTAGCAACAGGAGGTCACTGCATTTGTCCCGATTTCAAAGGCAGGAGCTGGTGCAAAACACTTCCCACTGCAGCCCTGGCCCATCCCTCCCTGGAGCAGGCTGGACCTGGATCTTGACCTGAGCCATCTCTGATCCTTCCCAGCCCACAACATTTCAGCTGTGTTGGCAGAACAGAGTCCAAGGCCACAATCTGCAGTCTGAGATGGGCACCAGGAGCTGGGGCACCACCCTGATAACCAGCAGAGCAATCCACATGGAGAAGGCAGCTCACAGACTCCCAGGATATCCTCAGCATATGGAAGGGACTCACAGGGAGCATCAAATCCAACACCAAGGTTAGGGACACCTTTCACTAGACCAAGCTGCCCAGAGAAGCTGTGGCTGCCACATCGCTGGAAGTGTCCAAGGCCAGGTTGGACAGGGCTTGGAGCAACCTGGCATAGTGGAAGGTGTCCCTGCCATGGCAGGGGTGGAACTGGAGGGGTTTTGAGATCCCTCCCAACCCAAACTGTTCTGTGATTCTGTAAATCCCACCATGTCCCTGAGAGCATTGTCCAAACACTCCTGGAGCTCTGACAGCCTTGATGCCATGACCATTCCCTGGGGAACCTGCCCAGTGCCCCAGCACCCTCTGGGTGAAAACCCTTTTCCTGAAAACCTAAACTTTCCTGGCACAGCTTCACACCATGCCCTTGGGTCCTGTCACTGGTCACCAGAGACGAGCTGGTGGCAGTGGCCCCAGCGAGTGGGAGTAGGCAAGGAGCAGGAGGATAAGGAATGGGATGTCAGGAATGCAGGAGGCTCTCCCAGAGACGATGAGGAAGGCACATCCTCCCCCAGCTGCCCTCCCAGCTAACCTAGGGAAGAGCAGCTGCCAGGGAGCCTCAGGAGGGCCTGTTCCACAGCCATAATGGGAATATCGCCCACGTGGGGCTGAGCACAGCACTAATTAGCTAATGAGTTTGCTCCAAATGTCTGGCCACGGTGTGAGGGACAACAGGGGCAGCACTTGAAAAGCCCCAAACAGTGACAAGTGCATTTGTCCCTTGCCGCTGACCCCAGCCCCGCATTAACAAATAGGTCAGAACCAACGGTGCTTTGCAGTGATCTAATCCTCCTGCCATATGTCAGCTGCCCGAAAAAACACTGCCCAGAGAACGCCCCAAAGCTCTGCAGAAATCCCAAGGAAAACTCGATAAATATATCCCTGCCGTTTGAAATTTGATTTCCTCACTCTATTGTTCCTCATTTCCTGAGAGCTGGCTTGGTGGATCACATTTTCTGCTTCTGTCTCCAGTGCTTGTAAGCAAACAAGACTGAATCTCATTATCCTGATGCATGGCCCTGGCTGCCTGCAATCCAATCTCTAAATCACAGTCATTTTGCTCCATTACTGATTTCCCTTCCCACTCCTAACCTGCAGGTCTTCAGAGGAATCAATGCAGAAATAGAGACGAGCATCATCTAATGAAGGTGTGTTTAATGTTCAGCTCTTCAGCCTGGATTAAACAGCCAAGTGAGGAGCTGCCTGCTTGGGCACCTCCACTCCAGTGGCAGCTGGAGCTTCCCAGCCTTCCCAGGAAGCCACATGCTTCCACATGGGGTAAATGGGGACTTCAGTCCCTGAGAGCCCAATTTGGGAAATCTGCTAATTAAATAGTCTGGGCAAACACAATCATCATTGTCCTCAGAGCCAAAGCAGCGAGATGTTTCTCAACCAGCGCAGACCCTCCCCGGAATTTTCTGAGCTGTCTGCGTGTTGCTGACAGTTATAGAGAATATATTCAGATTATACAACTTGATGTTCACCCTGGGTTATTCTCTCCTGGATTCATGAATATTTCATTGAAATATGCAAAGTCTGAGTTACAGTCTTGTCTGCTTCAATTAGACACAGGGATCCACAGGGTCTGCAGCCCTTCCACACTTGCAGGGTTTGTCTACAAAGCGAGGAGAACCAAAATAAGAGTTTAGCTCCCATCATATTTAGCCTGGCTTTTTCAAACATCTTTAAATAAGGGAGAGAAGCAGAAGGATGGGAGAGTAGAGCCCAGCGAGCCTGTGCCTGAGTTCAGCTGGAAGCAACCCAAGCTAATCAGAACAGAGCCAGCAGGAGGGGGCTCGTTCCCTTCGTGATGCAGACAAACTTGCAGAACTGTTTCCAATGCAAATATTCCTTTTGACAAGTTCAAAATTAATACACCTCTAATATGGGTATTCAAACCAGACCTTTTCTGAACACGTTGGCAGATTCATGAAAAGAGAAGGGAGAATGCAAGCCCAGCACATTCTGATTTTCTCAAAATGAATGTGCTCTGACAGTGCAAGAGGCAGTGACGTTTGAATGTGCTTAGTTCTAGTAATTACCGAGTGTTGTGTTTCTTTAGAAGCTGGAGCTGTTCTCATCTGTGGGCACCTTCCCTCATTCCTTTCTCCTTACTGCTCAGGAGGTGCAGTTTCTCCCATGCCTCAGCAAGAAGCCAAGGCCTACTGTGCTGCTTACATTAAATCCCACTGAAGCCTCGGGGTGAAATTCCACAAGTTTTAATGGACCTAAGTCAGGGTGTTGTGGTTGTAGTGGTTCCTGCCCTTCCTCCACCACCCCTCCCTGCCACCAGCACCAGCTTATACCACCTGTGGTGAAGATTAATCACTTTTTTGGGGGGAGTGCTGCTTCTCAGCCAGTTCAGCTCCCTGAACCAGCTCACCAGAGGCTCAGATCAGCATCCACATCAGCACAAAAGAGAGGACGGGGCCATGCAAGGCCACAACTGCTGAGGAGGTATTTTTCTGGGTTTATAGGACACAAGGAACACATTTGACCTGAAGAGCCTGGATCTGCTGCTTGTTTCCAGGCTGGGAGCACTCACCCATTAGGACCATCTGCACAGTTTGGAGCGGCAGACTCAGGCCCAGCAAAGTCAGGCTCATTTATTGTTACCATCTGGCTCCCCAAAGCAAGAAACCAAGGCAGAGCCTGTAAGCATTCCCTTTTGCTTGGTACAGTTTGTTCTACCCCTCTTGACTTCTTCCTTGTCACAACAAGAGCACTTCCTGCCAGGATGGAGCTGATGGACATCATCTCCCGTCAGGATTCCTGCTGCCACCCAAAGAATGTCACCTGGAGAGGCAGCCCCTCCCTTTTGCCCCAGGCCCATCCTCACACTGATAGAGGCTCCATAATCAATCCCAAACTGCAGGGTGACCTGTGCAGTTGCACAAGGATCTCACCTCACGTGGCCAGGATTGTCCTCACTCCTCCCAGCTGTTTCTAACCTTGAGTGAAAACTCCCTGTGGGCTTGGCTCTGAGGAAGGTGTCAGGAGTTATGCTCCTGGCTCTGCAGAATCCTCTGGGATTTGGGTCTCCTCTCTCCTGCTGGAACAGGGATTTTGGCTGGAAAGGGTGACAAAAGACTTTGGTAGAGGAGAGGGGGGAAATGATGTGTACCTACCAAGCACCCAGCCTGTGGCCACTGCTGGCAGAGGACATGGTCCAGCACAAAGAGTTTCATTTCTAAGCACAAAACCCCAGAAAGTACCACCCTCCCCACAGGAATCAGATGCAGCAAATCATCCACCCCGTACCTGGGGTGAGTCAGGGGTGCCAACACTGAAATCAGCATTATCATACCACACTGGGGTGCTCACAGAGATTTGGGGCATCATGGGGACAGCTGGAGCTTCCTTCATGAGTTCTCTGCTCCCAATGCCTGCAAAGCCACCTCAGCTCCAACCCTGCACAGCTACAGCCAGTCTGGGTCAAATTTCAGAGCTTTGTTCTCAGACACAAAGATGTGGCCCCCAAAGCAGAGCAAGTACTGGAAGCTGCAGGTATTTTGTGTCCTTTAAACAGAGAGGCTGGAACAGTGCTGCCACATCCCTGGATTACAGCTCAGTGCCCATCACTGACAAGCTGGTAGCTTTTCCCCTTGACAGAGGAAAGCTGAGAGCTGTTTGGTTTGTGTTTGCACAGCATCCAGCCAGCCCCTTAGTTGGTTGGCCCAATTTCTGGGTTTCTGATTCCCACTTCTGCAAGTAACTTCCTCCATTCCCAGGCTCACAGAGCCAGTTGAAACTTCCATATCTGCATGCACGGTTGTGACTCCAAACTTGTCCCTTCTGCCCCATCTCATACTCAACAGGGCTTCCCAGGAACTTTCACTCTGTAAAAAACCCTAAACAATGCTGCAGAGCTGTAAATACATGGTCCCTGTGTGATAAACAAGCAGATTAAAAAAATTCACCAGCTGGGCTGGAAAGGATTCATGACAAGCCACCAGGACTCCACAAGGCAAACAAACTGCACAGCACTGCAGGCAAGAATTCCTCCAGAAATCCAGTGTTCAATCCTAACACAACCCAGCCAAGCTGCCCCAGGGATCAGCCCTGCTCTGAGCTCCTGAAAAACCTGGTGGAAGGAAAAATGTTCCTCTTCAGCAACAGCAAGTCTCAGGAGCCATTTGAGCACCTCAGCCAGTCAAGCAGGTTATAATTGGCTGTAATTAATACTCCTACGAGCTTCCACATTCTTCTGGACTGAGATGGAGAAATACAGGATTGCTCCCTGACCCTGTGAACACCAGAGGAAGTCAGAGGGGTCTGTTGCCTTCTGATTTTTAGAAATCAGCCATCTGAGAGGAAAAGGTGAGAGGCAAGCACCAGCGCTGCTGGGAACTGGCTGTGCACGGCCCCATCTTTTCTGGGACACAAACCACAATAACCTCAACCAAAAATAACTGCAGAGCAAGTTGCTACAGACAGCAAGTTTCCTCTGTCCCTCAAGATGCTTCCACGTCACTCAGAGCATTTTGGGAGGGGCATGGGGTGCAAACCATGCACAACCACAACCTTTTAGCAGTACTGAAAGTGGCCTTTGGTGAAATATCAGCTGAATAATCCAACACAGGAGGGTGAAAACTAAAGAAGCCCAAAATGCCTGATGTCATGAAACCCCCTTGTGTGTCACCAGCGGGCTGGAAGAAGGGTTTGTGGCACCTGCACAGCTCAGCTGAGAAGTTCTCTGCACTCAGCAGGATCTCCAGCACTTGGGGAGGAAGGGCTGGGCTCTGCAGGCCATTTCCTCCAAGAAGCCACCAGCTGACCCTTAAATGAAAACTGACAGGCACTTCCACACGAGCACACTGTGCTCTGCTCTTCATTACAGCTCCAGAGCGTGTCTGCATCAGCTTTTCCAGCCTGCACTTGAGGGAGGAACGTGAGACTCCCGTGTCTTCCCTGCAGGCAGGGCAGGAGCTCTTGTTTTGCTCTGAGATCAGAGCCTGGGGGAAGGCAGGGAGCTGGAGGTGCTGTCACTCAAGGGTGCCTCTTTCAAGATGCATCTTGCAGCCACAGCTCCAGTTTGGGAGGTGCCCGGAATTGCTGAATCCAAGGAGAAGAACACAGCGTGGAATTCTGTCTGCTCCCTCACTTGTTCCTCTTATCAGAGGATCACAGACTGGTCTGGTAGGAAGGGACCTTAAAGATGATCCAGTTCCAAACCCTCACCCATGGCCAGGGACACCTTCCACTGTCCCAGGGTGCTCCAAGCCCCATCCAGCCTGGCCTTGGACAACTCCAGGGATGGAGCAGCCCAGCTGCTCTGGGCAACCTCTGCCAGGGCTTCACCACCCTCACAGGGAAGAATTTCCTCCTAATAACTAATCTAACCCTGCCCTCCTTCAGTTTAAGGCCATTCCCCCAGATTCTATCACTATACACCCTCGTGAAAAGTCCCTCTCCAGTTATATCCTCAAACATTTGCTACAAACACTGCCAGCACTCAGATTTTGGACTGGACACCTGGCTTTGAGCAGGATGGTTGTTCTTATCTTCCCACACGTTGGCTCCCAGCTCCAGCCCTTCATGTTTACCATCCTTCAGAGCAGAGGCCAGGAGCAGCACCCACGTGCTGTTTGCCTCACTCTCCTGGGTTTCTCCCAAAATCTCCTTTCCTTTCCCCAGCCTCTCCATGGACTAGCACCCTCAAGCCTAAAGCCTCCCCTGAGCCTTGCAGACACTTGGCACATTCCCTAAGCCGTCTGCACCCAGAGGTGCTCAGGGAGATTTAAACATATGCTAAACTGATTTCCTGAGCTGTCTCTGCCCTGGGGAGCCAAGAACAGCACAGCTGCAAACCACTGGAGGCTGCATTCCTGATCCCAGCTGAGGGAGCAGCAAGCAGGCATCGGGCTGGGATAGAGAATTTGTGCTAATCTGGTTTCCAGAGGGAGAAGACATAGGAGAGAGGCTGTAGCCCCTTCCCAAGCTGTTTCTGAGGGTCTCCCATGAGTGATTCCAGTCCTTTGTGCCCAGTCCAGACGTTCTTGAGCTACTCCAGCCACCTCATCCTCCACACTGTCCCTTCCACTTGGAGCTGGAGCTTGCCCACGATCAAACTCTTGCCCCTGTTGCTCATCTGAGCCCTCCCAGGGCATCCTGTGCCCCATGGCAATGCCAGAGGCTGAATTATGCTGGGTTGGGTCACACAGGGATCACTGATCCAGCTCCTGGCCCTGCACAGACACCCCAACAATCCCACCCTGTGCCTGGGGCAATTCAAACACTCCTGGAGCTGTGGCAGCCTTGGGGCAGTGCCCAAACACCCTCTGGGGGAAGAACCTTTTCCTAATATCCAACCTGACCCTCCCTGACATGAAATGGCACTGAAATCCCAATTTGTGCAGCAGGGCTGTGTCTCCAGCACAGCAGGACATCACCGTGTGGCATTAATGTGAAAAAAGGACACAGCACACCACTGGGTCCTGCTGCCACCTCACCACGAGCTGCCCAGCCTGTGGTGACCACCAGCCCCTCCCAAGCAAAGCCCAAAAACCAGCAGCAAAACCCAGAGTTCCTCTTTCAGCCTGGGAGAGGAAGAGAGGGGAGGAAGGAAGATGACAAATCTGCATTTCAGATGCTGAGAGGAACACGGTGCAGGAACAGATATTTTACAGCATTTTGCCAAATGCTTTGCCTGCTACTGCAAGTGCATCTTGTGCCAAGCACACCTACATGGGGAGGGTTTCTATTACCTGTGCTAATGTTGGTGCCTTACATCATGAGCCCTGTCACAGCAATGCTGTTCCTTTGCCATCAGCTTCACAGGGAGGGGGCTCAGGCCCCCATTTTCCTGGGGATCTCAAACTCTTCCATTGAAGCAAATGCTGTTTCCAGCTCTACAGGAATGCTTCAAGAGAAAGCAGTAACTTGGCTTTCTATTTAAGATGCAGAATTGCCTCCTAGGAGTGCTGCATTTGCTAAGAGAGCAGAAAGCAAGAGCACACATCTTGGAGCAGCCCCCTGGGCAGTGTTCCTTCAACACGGGCCACATCCTGCTCTCATTTACACACGGGCTTCAGTGAAATTACCCTGGATTGCCACAGCTGATGTGTCAGAAATCACAGCCCAACACAGCCCCTGGGAGGAATCCATCAGTTTTATTGTAGCTTCCTGAAAAACCTGCACTCCCTTTGCCTTGCACAGGTGAAAATCACCACTGAGCAAAAGTGCCCTGAGAGGGCTCTGCCAGCAGAGCTGCAGCTTTATTCTGCTCGGTTTTCCAAAGGGAGCAGCAGGGTGTGGGCTGGGACGGGCATGGCCACGTGTGTGGATGCTCCCATGGATCCTTTGGGGCTGATTTCAGCCCCAGCTGATGACAGGCTGGGCAGAGCTTTCACAGCTACCTAATTACTAAAACATTTCCTGCAGCTCCTCTGCTGAGGAGAGGAGACAGGTCAGAGCAATGAGGGGACAGCCCAGCCCTGGGTGACACTTCAGAGAATCCACACAGACCTACAGGGGAAAAAAAATAAATAAAGGCAGCACTGGAGAGTGTGGCAAGAGGAATAAATCAGAGCGACAACAGGGCTGGGGACTCTGGGGGACTCCGAGTGCATCCCCAGCAGAAAGGGCAGCGTGGAGCATCCGGGGAATGCACAGCTGCACCTGCATCCGTCCTGCCGCACACAGAGGCCCTCAGTGCTCCCTGTTCCCTCCGCTTCCTCCCTCTTGTGCTGCCATCCATGCCCTGAATAGGCGGCTTCAGGAGCAGCACAGTGCCCGGATTCTCTGCGCATCCGGGATGCGGCACCGCGCTCATCACCGGCCAGCAGGGACCTTCCTCCTCCTCCTCCTCCTCCCTCCGTGTCCCCACGGCTGGCACCACCTGCGCTGGCACTGCCCAAATTCCTGCCAAATTCCTCTCCCACACCATGCCCCAGCCTCAGGTCAAATTCCTCTCCCACCACAGCCCCGGAGGTGTCACCATGGCCCTGGAGGTGCCACCTGGGCACGTCCCCATCCCCAGCAGCCCTGCAGGGAGGGGACACCTGCCCGAATGTCCCCCCAAAGCAGCAGGGTGGGTACAGAGCCGAAGGAGGAACCAGGCCGCTCTTGCCACACTCCCAGAGGAAGGCATGACGTGAGCTGTGCCTTAATTGGTTATTAATAACTTCTTTGTTAACCAGCCAGCCCTGAGGAGGAACCGAAATGTGACTGCCCCGGTGGCGAGCTCAGTCACCGGCAGCCAGCGATCGTTCACAATTCCTCCCCACATTTATTTTGTGTTGTTTTTCCCGGGAGCCGCAGCGGTGACAGCAGGGTGACAGCACGGTCCCCTCACCTACGCACACGGCGCAGCCTTCTGCGGTGGGATTTTCTTTTTGATTCCTAGAAAAATAACAGATGCTCCCCGTTGAGGGGGAGATTCTTGGCACCCGTTCAGGCTGAGCCTGGATGTGCCCAAACTCCCGGTTCCCTTCAGCGGGAGAGCGGAGATCCCCTGGCCATGGGTGGTTCCTCCTCCAGCCCAGGGCAAACAGCGACAGCAAACAGGCCCCACACCCCAATCCCAGCCTCCTGCCCGCTGCCTTGGAGCTCCCACTTAAAGGAGCTTCCACTTTGGAGCTTCCACTTCAAGGGACCCTTTTCATTGTGTCCTGTGCCAATCAAAGTGGTGCTGGGACCCTCTGCCACCTCCCTGCTGCACAGGGGAGTTTCATGCTTCAGCTGCCTCAGAATGGATTCTGAGGACTCACGAGGGCATTCCCAGCTCCCATCCGTGCTGCAGTACCAGCCCATCTGGGAAATTTTAGTATGGAGGCCTGGGCTTCTCCATAGCCCAGCACCGAGGATGGAGACTGGAGGCCAGACACACCGCTCATCCTGGGAGTGACCATCAGACATTTCCACAGCAGGATTCAGCAGGAAACATTCCTCCCACAGCTTAGAGCAGAGCCTGGCCTGCATGAGGGCACCAGCAGGTGCCTGAGTTACCCCAGGTGTGTCAGTGACCACAGCAAGGCCCCAGGACACAGCCAAGGGCCAGGACACCAGAGCCATGGGACACAGGAGATCTGCTGCCAGCTGGACACCCAGGACCTGCCCCAGGTGGATCTGGACAGCTCCAGCCTCTCCTGGTGACCCCAGGGAAGACACAGCCACCACACAGAGGGACAGCTCACCTTTTGCTCTTGGTGCATCCCAGGGAACAGCAGGATCTCAGGAGCAGCTCCAAGACACAGCCACAAGAGAGAACACTCCCTTCTCCTCAGTTCAAACCCAAGCAGTGGCCTCCAGGGCCTTTTATAGAGCCCAGGGTGCAAATAACCTCCAGCTGATGATTAAGCCCTTAATGGTTCACACCTGTGTAAACGATCCTGGCCTGAGCCCCCAGCCCAGCCCAGGCACTGACAGTGACCTCATCCAGCAGCCCAAAACCGAGTCCTGGGAACCCCCAGCAAGCCCCCACTGTTTGTTCCCCTTGGCTGCTCTGTCTGGGCTCTCCCTCCTCACCAAA
The DNA here is from genome assembly GCF_035770615.1 of Melospiza melodia melodia. Classification (NCBI taxonomy): domain Eukaryota; kingdom Metazoa; phylum Chordata; class Aves; order Passeriformes; family Passerellidae; genus Melospiza; species Melospiza melodia. Next base: position 2,148,365 of record NC_086211.1, read on the forward strand.
ACAGGGTTTGGCCAATCCCAGCCACCATCCAGGGCTGTCTCCCTCCTGGAGAGGCTCTTTGGGATGACCCCGACAGTGATCCTTAAAGGTTTGGGGTTGAACTCCCCACTCGAGGTTTCATGACTTCCACTTCTTTTCCAGATCCATTTTTGGGGCCAAAAGCAGAAAGTGAGGTCCCACCATCCGCCCCCTGCCCTCAGGCATCTCCCATGAGAGCACAATCCCACTTCCCAACCCACCTCAATCACAGGCAAGCGGCCCTGCTCTGATTTACCAGCTCACAAACCCCAACACCAGCCCCAGCCACCCATCCCGACCTTGAGGAGATGCAGCTTCACATCTGGAGACCACCAGCACCTCAAGGAGCCTTTCCTAGCCACGCTGGACACAGTGTGGCCAATTGTCCCTGTGTCTGCTCCTCCTGGAGATGTTTTCCTACAGATCCTGTGGGATAATGTGAGTCCAGAGGGGTCTGATCCCCTCTGGGTGTAAATGGTGCCGCAAGTTCCTCTGTGTGGGCTGAGAAGTTGGGTTACACAGAAAATCCAGTGATCAGGAGTCACCAGCGTGGCCTTTGCTCCAGGGGGAAAGTGCTGACACTGAGATCCTGCCTGGGGGCCCTGCTGTGGCATTTTCCAGCCCAGGATGTCACTTCCTCTCTGTGCAGGGCCTCAGTGGGGCTCAAGAGACATCTGTGTCCCCACTGGAAGGGCTGATTCCATCCCTGGGCACACAGGCAGCTGCGGCTTTGTCCCACAGGATTTATCCACGTGCCCATCCCAGGCATGAGCCTGAATCCTGCTGTGCTGCACTGCCAACCCCCAGACAGCGCTGTGTCCTGGGGCAGCATCCATCCCTCTCCCTGCCCTGCATCTGCAGTGAGCAGCTCCCCTTGCCCAGCCCTGAACCCTCCAGGCCCAGCCCAAAGCCCCCCAGGCGTGGGACACCCCCTCCCCTCCCTGGGCAGGGCAGGGGTCACTGAGCCCAGAGAGGAGCTGGGGAGCCTGGAGCAGTGTCCATGACAAAGCTCCCCGGGCCGCAGAGGAAGGGGAAGAGGCTCCCCTCCCTCCTCTTCCTCCCTCCCGCGAGGGGATTTTGCAGCCAGGTAAACACAGGATGTTGATGAAACAGGGCTGGGCAGATTGGGCAAGCTGGGAGTCAGCAGGAGCTCCAGGCAGCTCCCGGCGCCTGGAATGGCCCTGCAGCCTGGAAAGGGCAATGCCAGAGCCCCTGGCACCTTCCTGTGCCCATTCCAGAGCCCCTGGCACCTTCTCTGCCCATTCCAGAGCCCTGGCACCTTCCTGTGCCCGTGACAGTGCCCCTGGCACCTTCCTCTGCCCGTGACAGTGCCCCTGGCACCTTCCTCTGCCTGTCCCCAGGGTCACAGAGCTCCCCTGCTCACAGGGAGAGGCAGCATGGGCTGGTGGCCAAGGCCAGGGCAGGGTGAGATCCCTCAGGTGACCCTTGGAGTCCCTCAGGTGATCCTTGGGATCCCTTGGGATCTCCTCACAGGCTGAGCTGAGCTCAGTACCGAACCCTAAAGTTCAAGCTTTGACACCCAACGCACAGCAACCGTGTGGCACCTCCTGTGTCCCTCTGGGCACTGGGGACACGCAGGACACGGGGATGAAGGGACACATCCCCTAGGATTCCACACAAAATCTTGGGATGGGCACCCGGGCACCGGCTGAACAGGGCAGCGTTTGGCTCCCGACACAGAAAAGGGGCCACAGCCCAGCCCAGCCTGTCCTGGGGTGCAGGTGCCCCAGACGGAGCCGGAGTGGAGGGGCAGGTGGCGCTGTCCCCCCCGTGTCCCCGTGTCCCCCGTGTCCCTCGGGGCGCTGCTGCCATCTGCCGGCAGGCTCCCGCTCCTGAGCCCGGCCTGGGGACGCTCTGTGGCCGCGCTGTCCTGTGTGCCCTCCCAGGCGCTGCGGGACCACGTGCGGCTCCAGGCCGGACACCCCAAGGTGCCCCCAAAGCCTCCCTGCTGCCCCAAACCCCAAAACTGCTCCTGGAACGGCTGATTGTCACCCCCATAACCCACTCCTGGGCTGCAGCCTTCTCCCACACCAACCCCACCCCAGCCACCCTCCCTGCCCTCTTGGTCTCCATGTGGGATGGGATGGAGTGGCCTCTGCATCATCCGCTTGGAGCAGGGGCAGGATCAGGCCCTTGGCTGCAGGACTGGGGGGACAGCAGCTCTGCTGGGCTGATTTCCCCGGGGAACATCCAGCTCCATCCCCACAGGGCTGCTGGATAAAGCTCACCCCAAGATGATTTCCTGCTCCATTCCCATCCCCTGGGTCTCTCTGGGATTTGGGATTTGCCGAGTCCCCTCCTCCCTGGGACAGCCCAGCACATTGGGAGCCTCTTCCCACGGCCTCCCTGACCCTCCTGGCCTTTGCAGCACCCCTGGGAGCAGCACATCCCGGGATAACCATGGGGACTGGGCCTTGCTGGGTGTGGGGACACCAGTGACACACCCTGCACATCCTCTCTGCATCCCACGGCGCTGGGAGCAGCCTCAGTGGGGTGCTAGAGGGCATTTGCTTTTCGGATCCATCAGGAACTGGGAATGAGGTTTGGGAGAGGCAAATCCCCGAGCCTGTGTCCCCACAGTGGCCCTAGAAGCTCATCCCACCCCGGGCAGATGGAGCAGAGCTGGAAAATGCCCAGACCCACGGGCAGGACTGCGCTGCAGCTGTCCCCGGTTTGATTCTCACAGCAAGGCCAGGCAGTGTCTGGCGGGTTTTCCATGTGCTCCCTGCCCCTGCCCACACACAGGAAGGCTGAACAGCTCCGATCATTCCCGCTGGGAATGCTCCCCGGCGTGCGAGCCCTGTAGGCTCCGTGCCCGACGCCCACGGGAGCAGCAGGAAGTTTTAGTGCTCAGTTTTAGCCTAAAAGGGAGTTTTATTCCCTGAGCCCTGCACAGAAAAATTGGGAAGAATTAACCCGCTCAAGGGGTCCAATATCAGCCCAAAGAGCCAATATCAGCTGTGCTGAAAGCTCGCTGCTCAGAGGGTTCGCTCTGAATTCCAGAGAAACCAGGTGTGTGCATCCACCCGCCTCCAGCATTCTCTTGCTTCTAGAAAACCATTCCCACCAAGCCCCTCAAGCAGAGACTCCCCCACCAGCGCTGCCCACGCTCTCCAAACACCCTCCCCAAAATCCGCACCCCGTGCCCAGCCCATCACCATCCCCTTTCCATCCCCTTTCCCCCCAAACCCTCTGCCCACCACTCACCGCGGGGGAAACGCCCAATCCTCCTGCCATCCCCACGGCTCCCCTGGCGCTCGGCTGGGCTGGCACGGCTCCCCCGCCTCCGCTGCACATCTGGGCAGCTGTGGGGCGGCGGGGCCCGCCCGGTGCCCCGGCAGCAGCGCTGACATCAGCGCGGTTTCCTGCCCGTGCCGCCGAGCCGTGCGCGCAGCCCCGAACGCCGGGAGCCTCCTGCAGACCCCCCTGCCATGGAGTCCGTGGCCCTGTACAGCTTCCAGGCCACGGAGCAGGACGAGCTGCCCTTCCAGAAAGGGGACACGCTGAAGGTACCAGCCGGGGGGGTTGGGTGATGTTGCTTTGTGGGACGGATGTCACCCGGCCTATGGTGACACCGGGCCCACGGTGACGCCGGTGCTTTCTTTGTCGCTGATTTTTATGTTTCTGGGGCTTTCTGTGGGATATAAGGAGCCAGCCTCGAGGATTTGGGAGTGTGGAGTAGCATTCCCTGCTTGCCTGTGCCACCAGGCACAACTTCACAGAAGGACGTCCCAGCTGGGACATGGCATGTGGCCTCTGTGGGTATCAGTGCCACCAGCTGTGCTCTGTGGCAGCCCCTGGGGCTGGGACACATTTTCCCTGTCCAGGGGGAGCACTGGAGGTCACAGGGATCCAGCATCGTGCCCGAACACCTACCCAGGCACTGGCAATGGGGTGGGCCCTTAGATGCCACCTGGGAATCCCAAAAAGCTCCAGGGGGCAGAAGAAAAGCTCAGAACATCCCTGGGGGGCAGCAGCCCTGCCATGGGAGTGGGGGCCCCCTCCCTGCCCATGTGCTCATCCCTCTCAGGCTCCTCCCGGCACCCTGTAGCCCCCCGGGGGAACAGGGGCACATCCCAGCTGGAACCCAGAGCCCCGAACCCTCCGTGCCATCCCTGCCTCCCGCCGTGTTTCCCCGAGCCCTGGCCGGGGTTTCGGATCCTGTTGTCACAGCTGTGCCGGCCCCGGGCCCTGCGGGGGAGGCTGGAAAATGTTGTTGTCACACGGAAGCGGTGTCAGCACCCACTGCCACCGTCCCCGGGGACACCGGGGCCTGGCTCCCGTCCTGGGACAGATGCCACCCTCTTCCCTGGGCAGGGGTTTGGGAACACACCAGGCACCTTCCAGCTCTGTGACCCCAGAGTGTGCCAGCGCTGCCAGAGCCCCCTTTGCCCCAGGGATGGTTGGGGGGTGCTGTGGGGTCCGGGGCAGCAATGGGGTCCCACTCATCCCCTGGTAGCCAGGCTGACGCCTCCCCGCTCCTCTCCCCCCTCAGATCCTCAACATGGAGGATGACCAGAACTGGTTCAAGGCTGAGCTGTTCGGCCGCGAGGGCTTTGTCCCCAAAAACTACATCAAGGTCAAGCCACACCCGTAAGTACCATCCCAGCAGCCAGGCAACAATCCCAATTCCCAATTTACAACAGGCCAGGGTAGTCCCACATTTGGGGAAATCCCACATTTGGGGAAACTGAGTCACAGAGATGGGGGGGTCAGTGCCAGTGCCAGCACAGCCCGAGGGGACAGGAGGCAGCAGCACACCCACGTACCCCCAAAAATCCAACCCTCACACCGAGCTGCCGCTGAATAAATGATAATTGGGGAACAACAAAGCGTTATGGGATTATCACTGCATTAAACACAATCCTATTAGCACGTTATTAAAGCCCAGCCTAATCCATGGCTGATTGAAGCTGTGTTTGATACATCCTTAGCCCCCGGTAAATCACATTTCAGTGGCAGAGCGAGCGCGTGGGCTCGGGGCAGCCCGGGGCTCATCCCGCTGCTTCTGCAGCCCGGGATAACAACCATGGCATGGATGAGACACAGCCTCTCCTGCAGCACCTGCAGCGCTGGCTCTGTGCTGAGCTCCCTGGCTGATCATTCACCGGGCAGCTCTTACAGCAGCAGGGAATCTTCCCGGCCCAGGGACCCGAAATACCCTGAGATAAATACCCTGAAATGCCCTGAAATACCCTGAAATACCCTGAGATAAATACCCTGAAATAAATACCCTGAAATAAATATTCTGAAATACCCTGAGATAAATACCCTGAAATGCCCTGAAATACCCTGAGATAAATACCCTGAAATGCCCTGAGATAAATACCCTGAAATGCCCTGAAATACCCTGAAATACAGGGTGGGACACGGGGACTCTGCTCCTGCACTCCTTTGACATCAGGCCGGGTTTACCCTGGCACCGAGTGGGATTTCTGGTGGGATTTCTGCTCCCACCAGGAGGGGCCAAGGGGCGCCCAGAGCAGGAGGGCGGGCACAGCGCGGGTGACAGGATGCGGGGGCGGCTGTCGGTGACGCGGAGGGGGCAGCGCGCCCGCAGCGCCCTGCGGTGCCCCCCAAAATTCCGGGATGGAGCAGGAGGGGGAGAGAAGGGAGGAACTGCCGGGGGAGGGTCGCAGCCCCCCGAGCAGCCCGATGCAGACCCCTCGCCCGGAATCCCGGTGCCATGCGGGGCTGGGGGTGCCCGGGGGTGCCCGTGGGGCTCAGCCCGGTGCCCCTCGCAGGTGGTACGCGGGCAGGATCTCCCGGCACCTGGCAGAGGAGCGGCTGCTCCGGCGCAACCACCTGGGAGCCTTCCTGATCCGCGACAGCGAGAGCGCCCCGGGCGAGTTCTCCCTCTCCGTCAGGTAAAAAAAATGCCTTGGGGACAAGCGGCAGGAGGGGAGGGGTCCCTGCAGCTTTGGGGACACCCTGGTGTGTGCTGGGGAAGGGCTGAGCACCCTGCCCTGCGCTGGCCACCTCGGAGGGGCTGCGGAGCCCTCAACACATCAGCACGGCCTCGCACGGGACCTTCCCCTCCTTCCTCTCCTCCACAGCTCCGCCTCCATCCCCGCTGCTTCCTGCTCCCTGCGCCGCTGCCCTCGCAGGGACACCCCCTAAACACGGCATCCCCAGGGGTGCAGGGCTCAGCATCCCCAGGGGTGAAGGGCTGAGCATCCCCTGGGATGGAAGGCTCAGCATCCCCAGGGATGGAAGGTTCAGCATCACCAGGGATGAAGGGCTCAGCATCCCCAGGGATGGAAGGTTCAGCATCCCAGGGATGGAAGGTTCAGCATCCCCAGGGATGGAAGGTTCAGCACCCCAATAATGAAAGGTTCAGCATCCCCAGGGATGAAGGGCTCAGCATCCCCAGGGATGGAAGGTTCAGCATCCCCAGGGGTGAAAGACTCAACATCCCCAGGGATGGAAGGTTCAGCATCCCCAGGGATGGAAGGTTCAGCACCCCAATAATGAAAGGTTCAGCATCCCCAGGGATGAAGGGCTCAGCATCCCCAGGGATGGAAGGTTCAGCATCCCCAGGACTTCAGCCCCGGCTGTACAACGGGCAGAGCTGTCCCCGGGGATGTCACCCCTGCCCCGCCCCGGCCTGGGGATCAGGGGCCGGCCCCAGCCCAGCCAGGCACTTTCTCACCCTTTTAATCCCTAATTGAACGTTTTGGGCGGTTTTTGTCGCTAATGAAAGGGAGCCGGGCTCTCTGTGCCGCGTCACCGCAGCGCAGCCGGGTCCCGCCCCTGCCCGGGGCCCCCCAGCCTGTCACCCCAGGCACGCCCTGCGAGGTGACAGCCGGGGACATCCTGCCTGCCCGCCCGTCCTCCTGCAGCACAGCAGCACAATCCCAGCCTCGGCAGCCCCCCGGCTTGTGCCCAGACCTGCAGCTCTCACCACACCTGCCCCAGAGGTGGCCCTGGACAGAGCCACCTGCCCTCCATGTGGCTGGCACCCCTGAGTCCCCACTGTGCCAGGGCTGGGCACGGAGCTTTGGCTGCCTGTGGGGTGATTTGCAGCAGGGCTCAGCTGTGGGTCCTCATTGCAGGGCCAGGAGTGACCCCAGTGCCACCATCACTCCCACCATGGCAGGAGGGCTGCAGTGAGACCCATGGGCTCACCCCAACCTTGCCAGCACCCCCAGGCTTTACCCAGCTCAGGGGATGCTGCCAGGATGTCCCAGGGTGATTTCCATCCATCCATCCCTCCATCCATCCATCCATCCATCCATCCATCCATCCATCCATCCATCCATCCATCCATCCATCCCTCCATCCTCCTTCTGCAGCTACGGGAAGCAGGTCCAGCACTTCAAGGTGCTCAGGGAGAGGAACGGCAAATATTTCCTCTGGGAGGAAAAGTTCAACTCCCTCAACGAGCTGGTGGATTTCTACAGGATGACCACGATCGCCAAGGAGCAGCAGATTTTCCTGTGGGACGAGGACCAGACCCAGGAGGTACCACCATGGGGGGGCTGAGGGTCCCAAACCCCTGTGTGAGCCCCCTCGAGGCTCGGTGTCCCTGCAGAGGGACAGGGACAGCCCTGGCTGGCACCTTTGGCTCAGGGGGGTGAGGAGCAGGGGGGGGGCAGCAGCCTGGGACAGGCAGTGCTGCGGGGAGGAAAAGCCCCTGGAGCAGCTCAGAGGGGCAGGGCAGGGCAGGGCAGGGCAGGGCACACGTCCCTGTCCCTCGTGCCAGGGGTGATGCCCAGGGCAGGTGGCAGAGCCAGGACAGGGCACAGCCAAACTCCAGCAAAGCCCGACCCTGGGGCAGTGGTGTGAGGGTGGCAAAGCTGAACTTTGGGAGCTGGGATGGGAAAGGCTCCAGCACCTGGAAGGAGCTGGGAAGGAGAGGGTGCCAGCTGCCTCCCTGGGCACCCATCTTGAGACATGGAGAGTCCACTCCACTCTCTCCTTTCCTTGCTTCTGTCTCTCCAAAGCAGGGATCCCAAGGCTCCTCCTCATCCCATGGTGGCACAGCCTCCCCACCAGTGCCAGGGGCTGTGAGATGGGGACCCCTCTCCTCCCACCAACCCTGGCCCTCGGCTCCCCTGCAGGTGAGGAGACCCCGATTTGTGCAAGCCCAGTTTGACTTCTCAGCCCAGGAGGGCTCCCAGCTGCCCTTCCTGCGTGGGGACATCATCGAGGTCCTGGGCTGCCCCGACCCCAACTGGTGGCAGGGGAAGGTCTACGGCCGTGTCGGGCTCTTCCCACGGAGCCACGTCCACCCCATCCACAAGTGACCTTCAGGTGACCATTGAGTGACCATCCATGAGTGACCTTCAGGTGACCATCACGAGTTTCCATCCACAAGTGACCTTCAGGTGACCATCTACAAGTGACCTTCAAGTGACCATCCACGAGTGACCTTCAGGTGACCATTGAGTGACCATCCATGAGTGACCTTCAGGTGACCATCCACTAGTGACCATCCACAAGTGACCTTCAGGTGACCACCCATAAGTGATCATCACAAGTGACCTTTAAGTGACCATCCACGAGTGACCCTCACCACGCCACCACTGAGCGGGCAGGACCCGGCCCCGTTGTCCCCCCTCACAGCCTGAGTGTCCCTTTGTCCCCAGGATGGTGCCTGGCCCATGACCCCCAGGCCAGGGATGGGGCTGGCAGTGCTGCTCCCCAGGCAGGGAGTGTGGAATGTTCAACCACGGCCATAAAACCTTTTCCAGAGGCACTGTCCAGTGGGGTGACAGCCACAGAGGGAGTGAGCCCAAAACCCCAAACCCTGAAACCTCTCCAAACCCTGTAAGCAAAGCCCCAGCTGCAGGGAGGGCTGCAGGCAGCCAGGACACAGCCAGGATCCACAGCTCCACGGAGGAATTCCAGGACTCAGGATACCAGGGAAGGCTGGTCCAGGGGGATTCCATCCTGTGGGGTGCTGTTCATAGCTGGAAATTTATATTTTTTATATTATTTTTTTATTTAGGGCCAGTAAAATATGTTTAGGTATTGTCCCTGAGAGTGGCTGATCCTTTTCCAGCACTGCCAAGGTGGTCCCACCCCTCCATTCACACAGGTTCTGCTTCACTGCAGTTTTATTTCCCCCATTTCCCCACCCCAATGCCTGTCCCAAACCCCTCCCAGGGATTTTCTGCCCCCACAGATGCCCCCCACACCTCACACCCTTTGGGATGCACTCAGGGAATGCAGTGCTCAGAACACCCAACTCGCTGCACCAGTGGATTTAAACATCACACCCCAAACAGATAAAAATAGCCCCCAAATCCTCATTTTTCCCCTCTCCAAGCACCTCTTCCCCACCCCAGGGGCTGTCAGGGTAGAACAGGCATGACAGAAAATACTGACACACATCAGGACAATGGCATTAATGCCACAGACATGGCCCAGAATGGGGGTCCTGTGGTGTCCCCAAGGGTCACAGCCGGGGTGCCTTGGGTGGCTGAGCAGGAGCCTGGCACAGAAACACGGTGAGTGCAGGGGACAGGTAAACCTGGGGACAGCCACCTCCTGCAGCTCAAACCCAGCGCTGGGAACTTGGAGCTCCTTCCCCCCTACAGCCAAAGCCCTTTCCTCAGGGCTGGAACGAGATGATCTTCAAGGAACCTTCCAGCCCAAACCCTGATCCCAGGATGGGCACAGGGACAGATGGGACCCCCTGACACCTCCTCAGAACCCGACCCACGCTGAGGAAAACCTCAAACGCGCAGCTCACAGAGCTTTTTTACCCTGCCAAGCGCATTTCCTTGGCTCTGTCCCTGCAATCCGCAGCGTCCCGCTCGCACTCATCGCCCGCCCCTGCCCGGGATGCGCCGCAGCAGCGACTCCCGCCCCGGGCGGGCAAAGCCCTTCGCAAACATTCATTATCCATCCTGGGGAAAGCTCTCCTGCCCTGTCACACCCTTGTCACCGCCAGCCACTGCCAGGGAGGGGCTCAGCCGCCTCCGAGACCAGCGCCCCTCTCTTCTCAAACGGGACAATGCGGGACCCCCATCGCCCGGGATGGCCGCCCATCCCTTCCCACCCTCTGGGCATGGAAATGCCGAGAACCAGCCGCTCCTGCTCCGGCCAGGGCTCCGCAGAGCGCAGCCAAAGCCCTGACCCAGATTCGCTCCCTGTTATTGTCGGCCGGGCCGGTGGCACCGTGCCGGGCATTCCGCAGCGCTGAGCGCGGCTCCGCGGGCACCCCCGGGGCTGTGCTGCCCTCTGTCGCTGCCCCCTGCCCCCTGCCCTCTGTCACTGCCCCCTGCCCCCTGTCCTCTGTCACTGCCCCCTGCCCTCTGTCGCTGCCATAGCCCGAGCTCCCTGTGTGACCGCGACCCGGCCCCGTCCGCGTTTCCAGCGCTTCCATCCATAAAATAATCCAGGGTTTTGTGTTCCTTGCATAAGCCGGGCTGATGGAGACGCTCTGCAGGCTCGACCGGCCCCACGGGTCTCCCAAAGGCCCGCTCAGCGCTGCCCGCCCGTGGGGAGCAGCTCCTGCAGGTGCCCGTGGAGGAGAGGAGGAGGATGCTGGTGGTGATGATGATGAAGGGGGAGGTCAGGGAGCGCTGCCTTCATCGCCGCCATCATCAGAGCCCGCAGCCCTGCGGGAGAGAGGGAGCGGCTGAACCGGGAGGGATGGGACGGGATAACCCCGGGACGGTGCCCAGCCCTGTGCAGCCACACACTGGGATCTGCACCAGGGTCAGGATGGAGTTTGGGAACGCTCAGCTGCACCTCGGGGGCTCACATCCCCTGATCTCACTGCTGGAGCGACCCCCGGAGGGGCTGCACCGGCTGCATCATCTGTGGGGTTCCCCCAAAACACAGACCCTCCCTCACCATCCCTGGGGTCCCCCACACACAGACCCTCCCTCACCATCCCTGGGTTCCCCCCACACACAGACCCTCCCACACCGTCCCTGGGGGCCCCCCACACATAGACCCTCCCACACCGTCCCTAGGGTCCCCCAAACACAGACCCTCCCTCACCATCCCTGGGGTCCCCCCAAACACAGACCCTCCCTCACCATCCCTGGGGTTCCCCCCACACACAGACCCTCCCTCACCATCCTGGGGTCCCCCACACACAGACCCTCCCTCACCATCCCTGGGTTCCCCCCAAACACAGACCCTCCCTCACCATCCCTGGGGTACCCCCCAACATCCAAACCCTTGCAGCAGCCCCGGGGTGCATCAATCCCGGTGGGAATGGGGTCACCCCCTGGCACCCACCTACCCCTGGGCATCAGCTCCACCACGCTCACAAGTGCACTCCTCAGGATCTGCACAGGCCACAGAGTCTGGGGACAGAGCAAAGTGACGTGTTGAGACCCCTGGCAGGGTGGGGGCCAGCCCTGCACCCCTTCACCCCCTCGTGCCCCCTTTCCCTTCGCCATGGCACTGTGCCCAGACCTTGGCTGGACACCGGTGGAGGAGCAAGGAGCAGATCCCACCTCAGAGATAAAAATCCACCTCTGCCTCTCCCCTCTCCCACCCTCAGCTCCAGCACTGCAGCACCCATCCCACCCCTCACCCTCTGCTGCCCACCCCCATTGCAGGGTGGATCCATTCCCAGTTAAACCCAGTTAAACCCAGTGACAGCTGCCCCGGGGGGATCCCCTGAGCCCCACCAGCACCCGGGGCTGTGGCCAGAGGCAGCAGAGCCCCGGGGCAGGCACTGCCCATCCCCACCCACGGGGCTCCTGCACCGTTGTGCCAATTTCCTGGGCATGGGCAGCACCAGCAGCTCCTGGGATTTGCGTGGCAGGGCTCCAGGACCATCAACACCCAATTATTTCTATGTCTCAACGAGCGCTGAACCCTTTTCTTTTTTTTTTTTTTTTTTCTTTTTAATTGTTACGCTCATAAAATATTGAAATGAATGGAAATTAACGTCAGGCGTAAATATGGATGGGCTGGCTGGCTGCACCCGCCCTGGCAGGAGCACGGGGAGCAGCACGGGTGATCCTGCACAGGGCTGGCAGCTCTGCCCTGCTCCTCCTGCCTGGTGACCTGCACAGCCCTGAGCCTCCCAGCTTGTCCCAAACACCACTGGTGACACCTTGGGACTGTCCACAAAGCACCAGCACAGCCTCAGCCTCCCAGCTTGTCCCAAACACCACTGGTGACACCTTGGGACTGTCCACAAAGCAGCGTGGGGCGTGCTGGGAGCACGACTCGGTTGTGGGCAGACCACAGGCCGTGCTCAGCACATCCCAAGGATGCCAAAAAGCCCAGGCTGGACTCAGCCCTGAGGCTCCGGTGACTCCTTCCTGCAGCAGCCCTGAGCAAAGCTGCCCTCAGCGCTCCGTGCCTCAGTCTCCCCTCTCTAAAACACCACCTTGTGCACGGCTCCATGCAAATCCTTGGTGGCTGCAGGGTGGAAAATGTTCCAAAGGGCAAGGCAGTGTCTGGATGCTGTATTCCAGCTGAAATGCCTGCCCCAGGCCTCAGCTCTACCAGGGAACACTTGGTGGCAACCTCGGAGTGAGTGGGAAGCAGGAGCCCCCGAGCCAGGAGCAGAGCTCAGTGTCAAACCCCCTCTGCCTCATTTTTAGGCCCTCTGCTAAAAATGGAAGATGAGTTAGGACCCTGTAATTAATGTTCCATCTGCAGGAAGGGGCCTGTCTGCAGCGGGCGCTGCCTGTCCAGCTGGATCCACCCGGGGACACCCGGAATGATGAGAACCAACCTGCTCAGCCACAGCAGCCCAAGCCTGCAAACAGGGGCTGCACCCAATTCAGGGCTGAATTCACCATGTGGGGTGAGGAAACCTCCAGGATGGGGAGATGGGGAGCCAGGTGAGGATCAGGTGGTGATGCTGCAGGTGTGGGGCTCTGCCACCCCAATCCGCCCCCAGCAGCAGAGCCAGCACACAGCCCAGCACGGCTGGGATGCAGCATTTACCCCACATGCAATAAATCATTAATGCACACACCCCATGAAGGAGCCTATAAATCTCCTGGCACAATAAAAACACCCGGAGCGAGCGGCTGAGGCGGCCAAAACCACAGCACGCTCCTGCCACGCCACACACCCACAGCCCAGCACCATCTGGGCCATCTCCCATCACACCCAGAGAGCTCCTGGCTGCTCCCTCAGTGCTCACCTCTGTCCCATTTGCTGTCCCCTCACAGCCAGCAGTGCTGGGATTTCTCCTGAAACACCCAGCTTTGGTTCCAGTCTCTGCTGCAGCAGTCACTGGGCAGGGCACGGCCTGGGGGTGCCATCCCACCCCTGGGAAATCCCTGCAGGGTCAGCCACGGAGCCACCAGCTCTGGAACACCCCCTGAGCTGGCATTCTTTGGGAGCCAGGCACCTGGATCGTCCCCAGGGTGGTGTGACACTTGGGGACACTGCTGGAGCTGGCAGCGCTGGGTTGCGCTCTGCGATCCTTTCCAACCTCAGTGATCCCATGATCCCAGCAAACTGCTGCCACATTTCCATGTCCCCCAGCCCTGCTGCCACCTCCCGCACGCTCGGGCCAGGGCTGGGCACAAGCCCACGCAGGATTTGTCACCGTGGGACCGGCAGGGCCTCTGTGCCTGCAGAGAGGAGCACTTTGATGGCCCAGCACCCGGCCAGACAGGCGGCTCTGCCCCGGGAGCCTGACTCAGGCAGGGCCCTCATTTACCCAGCTCTGGATGCAGATGAGCCTCACCAACGCCAGGGACAGACACACAGCCCGTGGCACTTCCCTTGTTTGCACTGGCGCAAGAATCTGACCCCGATTCCTGAAAGTCGTCTTCAGCTCAGCTCCCAAGAGAAAAGCTCAAGAGACCTTCCACATTTCTGGGCTTGTGAGCACCAACTGGTGAATCCAGGGTGGGGTTTTTGTCCATCTCACAGTTATTAATGCAATCTGTCAGATCTGGTGACGTTACTGTGACCACGCTGCAAACCCTGTAGAAGAAGGGACAGGACAGGACATGATAGGACAGGACAGAACAGAATAGAATAAATGGTTTCATTCAGAAGAGCCCTACAACAATCATCTGGTCCCACTGCCTGACCAATTGAGGGCTGACCAAAAAATTAATGGCATTGTCCAAATGCCTCTTAAACACTGCCAGGTCTGAGGCCTTGACCACCTCTCTAAGAAACCTGTTCCAGGACTGGAACACCCTCTCCACAAAGAAATGCTTCCTAACATCCAGTCTACACCTGCCTCAGTGCAGCTTTGAAGCGTTCTGGCAGCTCCCACTCGGTGCTACCAACCGGGGCTCCGAGCTCCTGCTCCAGCACGGGAGGGGTTAACCACAGGACAGAGCTCTTTTCCTGGAAAATATTGACTTACCAGCCGGCACATCGGGAGAGGGGGGAATTTCAGAGAATAAAATAAAAAATAAAATAAAATAAAATAAAATAAAATAAAATAAAATAAAATAAAATAAAATAAAATAAAATAAAATAAAATATATAAAAAATATATAAAATAAAATAAAATAAAATAAAAAATAAAAAATAAAAAAATAAAATATAAAATAAATTAAAATAAAATAAAATAAAATAAAATAAAATAAAATAAAATAAAATAAAATAAAATAAAATAAAATAAAATAAAATAAAATAAAATAAAATAAAATAACCCTCTGGAGCCGCCCAGGACCCTCCCGCACCCTCCCGGGGGCTCCGCGCTCGGCTCCGAGGGCGCCTCAGCCGAAAGAGTTAATCGGGCTGGGCAGGTAATGTGTGAAGGCAGCATGTGACCGCAGGTGGGGCAGGGCGGAGGGATGAATCACTCTTTTCCTTTTCCTCTTTTCACTTCTTGCTGTTACCTGTCCGGGCCCGGCAGTGCCGCTCCTGCCGGGATGCGCGGGAGGCTCGGGCACGGCGCTGCCTTCCCCCGCTGGAACCGCAGCCCGGACTCTCTGCTCCTCGCTGCCCTGCTTTAAGCCGCTTTTCTCTCTTTGTTTCTTTCCCAGATTCTTGTTTATTTATTTCACCCGGTGTTAGCGTTGTCTCGGGAGAGCGGAGGATGAGGAGGGAGCGGCCGCGGGGGTGAAGGCGCTTGCTGGTGCTGTAGGAACACCTGGGGCTGTCTGCCCCGCCACGCAGCCCCTGCTGGGGGCAGCTCCGCGTTTTCCTCGCCCGGAGCCCGGGGCAAGGCGGAATCCGAAGCCTCCTCCCCGGCAGGAAGAGCTCCGGCGTGGCAGAGCCGCTGGAAAAGGGAGCGGTGCCTTCCCCGAGCCGGGCAGGCTGAAGCAAACTGTGTATTTAAAGACTGGAGAATAATTAATTCCTATTTATTGCCGGCGTCCGGCGCTCCTGGGCAGAGGGGACCGGTGAGGGGTCACCATGGCTTTCTCCCAGGTGCAGTGCTTGGACGACAGCCACGTCAACTGGAGGTCCAGCGAGTCCAAGCCCGAGTTCTTCTACAGCGAGGAGCAGCGCCTGGCCCTGGAGGCGCTGGCCTCCCGCGGCCCCGACGCCTTCTATGAGGTCCTGAAGAGGGAGAACATCAGGGATTTCCTGTCCGAGCTGGAGCTGAAGAAGATCCTGGACACGCTGGAGACCTACGACCCCGGCTCCGAGTACATCCCGCGGCACGGCAGCGGCGGCGGGGACAGCGAGGGCGACAGGAACAGCCGAGGGGACGAGCAGGACGTGGCGCCGTCCCTGGAGTACTGGCCGCAGCGCTCGGACCGCTCCATCCCGCAGCTGGACCTGGGCTGGCCCGACACCATCGCCTACCGCGGCGTCACCAGGGCCACCGTGTACATGCAGCCGCCCATCGAGGGCCAGGCGCACATCAAGGAGGTGGTGAGGAAGATGATCCACCAGGCTCAGAAGGTGAGCGAGGCGTGCCGGGGACGGGGCAGGGCTGGCCCCGGGGTGCTCCGATCGATCCCTGTCCTGCGGGGGCTCTGCCCGAGCCCAGGCAGCGGGGCCGAGCGTGCAGGTTTGCCTTTGTAACCAATATAATCATGATCTATCCTACAATTTGCAGCATGATCTATAGCTTCAGAGCCCTATATCACAAAATTTTTCACCTACCTACTCTTCTTCCTAATCCCAATACTCATCCCGATCATCACCAACATCTTACTTGTCCTATTCTTTGGTGAGAAGGAGTCGGAATCGAATCCTTCCTGTAATATTTGGGGATTGGGTTTTGCTGAGGATGCTGCTAGCCAGGTTCAGCACAGCCCTTCCCAATATCCACGCAGCAGCTCTGCTCATCTCAGGGTCCCTGCAGGGCTGCTGGGGAGAAAAATGGTTTGAGCCCATGGTCCCAGGCACTCCACAATCATTATTCCCAGTGTGACAGCAGTGACAGCATGCAGGAACCTGGGGTTGTGTCCTGGTTTCAGGCCTTGGGCCCACCAGCTGTCCAGTACTGACCCTGAGATCATCTGGCTGTCCTCAGTCCCTGTGTCCACCACCTGTCCAGTCCATGACCCTGGGGTAAAGTAGCCAAAGCTCCTGGCCTGGCTCTGCCCCACACAAGGGCCAAGTTTGACCTGAGGTGGTTGTGGGGCTCCAGGCTGGCTCATCCTGGCGCTCAGAGGATGAGGATGAGCTGGTGATGGCAGGGACAAGGCTGGGCAGATGCTGAAGGGATTTGGGTTCAGACTTGTCCTCCCTGTGGCGCCAAGGCGAGGAGCAGGGAGTGGGGATGCGTGAGGCATCCATCAGCCAGGGAAGGAGGAGATGCTGGCCTGGGCTGAAGGTCAGGGGTGGGAAGGTGCTGCTGGTGTTTCCCAGTGACCCAGGAGGGGTTGGTACCTGCTGGTTCCTTGGTGCTTTGAAGCTCCTTGAGTTCTGTGCGTCCAGTATCATCAAGAAAGGAGCTTCCCAACATCCCCAGCAGGGAAACAGGGAGAGCCTGGCAGGGTCTCTGTGGAGCAGAGGGGACAGGCTGGGATGCACCAGGTCCTCCAGAGATAGCGCTGGGCTTTGCAGGTCCTGCCAGGAGAGAGGGAAACCTGTGACATGCAGCCAGCAGAGCCTCTTGAGACCGGCTCAGGCAGGAAAATGAATCTCTCAAAACATCCAAGGACCTCAGGAATGGCTGTTGGGGCTGTCAGGGCTGCCCTGCTGCGGGCAGGAACCATCTCTGGCCACTGTCACCCCACACAACTCGAGGTGATTTGTCCTCACCTGTGGCATTTTCCCTGCCAAAGCACTTCGCAGAGAGGGCGAAGGGAAGGGACAGCTCCCATGCCGTGGGATGGAGGCTGGGAGCACAATCCCACAACAAACAATGTCTCATCCTCGGGTCTTTCCGACTGGGGCTGGCAGCTCCCACCTGCCTTTGCCTGCTCACCGCTTCCCAGCTGCCCTCCTGAGTCATCCCACACCCCGCTCCTGCTCCCAGAGCTGAGTCAGGCCCATCCCCACTCCCCTGGAGCCTCTCCAGGACCCGGGGACGTGGCCAGGGCTGATGCTGCTGCGCTCATCACGGCACTGATGGCCCTGAGCCGGGCTGGGCTCTGCCTCCCGCTCCAGACGGGCTCTGATTGTGGGATGAGACATGGTGACAGCACTGGTGACAGCACTGGTGACATGCAGGAGCCTGCCTGGAGCTTAGGGTGCCTCAGGAATCAGAGATGGGTGAGTGTTTCATGCTGCAGGGTCTGGGGGTGCAGGAGTCACAGGAGTGGGGTTCTTCCATGGTCTCCCATCCCGTATTTGAGCACAGAGCTCCTTGCAGCTGAACCTGCTGTCACACAGCGCAGCCCAGGTGACAACCTGTGGGTGCTCCTGAGGGTGGGGGACACTGGCCCAGACCACCCTGCAGGTTTCTGCCAGGGCTCGAGGTCTCCACAGCAGCTCAGAGGTGAAAGGGTTTGGCTGAGGGACAAAGGGACCGTCCCGCTGCCACCATCAGGTGTCACACTCACTGTCCCTGTGCTCTGTCCTCCCTGGGACAGAGATCCCTGCCCAATGCTCTCCACCACGTGCACAGGAGCACAGGCTGGGCAGAGGTTCAGGCTCCCTGCCAGAGGATGACCCTTGTTCCAGACGCTCTCTCTGCCCCGGTGCCGTCCCAAACCCCGCTGTGTCACTTCTGTCCCACGGCCAGGAGAGCAAAGTCCTCTGGGGCTGGCCCAGCAGAGTTCAGAGCCCCTGGGAGCAGTGCTGGGGCTGGGAGCTCACACAGGCTCTCAGGGTGAGGAGTCCCAGGGATGTGAGGCTGCTCTGAGGGGCAGAGGAGCCCTGGTGCCTCCCCCAAACGCTGCCCCAAACCCAGAGAGGGAGATGCAAACGATCCCTTCCTCTTGCTGGGAGTGGATGGGAGAAAGGAGAGGCAGGATCCTGTGGCCAGGTCCCAGAAAATCCTGAAAATGCCATCTTTGTGGGCAGCAAGCAGAGCTGGGGTGGGATTCACCCCAGACACCTTCACCAGGCTGAGCTGTGGCACAGCTGTCTCCTCCTTGCTGTGGATCCCTCGGGCTGCAGAGCTCTCAGGGTGGAATCAGGAACAATTCCTTCATGGAAAGGGTGGCCAGGCTTGGGAAGGGGCGGCCCAGAGAGGTTTGGAGTCCCCATCCTGGAGGTGTCCCAGGAATTTGTGGATGTGGCACTCAGTGCTCTGGGCTGGTGACAAGCAGTGATGGGTCCAAGGCTGGAGTTGACAATCCTGAATGTCTTTTCCAACCTTAATGATTCTATGGTGGAAAGAAGGAAGATCCTCCTCCTCCTCTCCTCTTGGCTGTCTCAGACCAGAAACCAGAGCATGCAAACATTGACCTTGGCCCAGAGCCAGGGGAGACAGCAGTGACTCTGACCTCCTGTCTTCACTTGAGGTTCCAGGTTGGGATTGTGGTGATGTAATTACCCTGAGCAACTTCCAGAGAAGGTTGGGAGGCCCTATTAATTACTGTTTACAAAACCTTCTGCTGTTCCTGGATGAAAGGGTCGGCAGGGGAGAGCAATTATTAATGTTACTTGTCCCACCTCTCCTGCATCCCAACACTCTTCCTCTAATTGTGCCTTGGTGCCTGCCTAATTTATTGAATGCCCACGTGGTGCACCCCAAAAGTCATTATCTGATGATTCATAGTGAGACAATAAAGAGCTGCAACTTCCTCTATAAAACATGATCCTGCAGTTTGGGTGCTCATCAAAGCTGTTCCAAAAAATCCCCGCAGCATTTGCCCAGTGTCCAGGGGGACACAATGCTCCCTGCTCCTCGGGATGTGGGACCCAGCTCCTCAGGGGTTTGAGACCCAGCTCCTCGGGATGTGGGACCCAGCTCCTCAGGGGTTTGAGACCCAGCTCCTCGGGGATTTGTCACCCAGCTCCTCGGGGATGTGGGACCCAGCTCCTCGGGGATGGGGGACCCAGCTCCTCAGGGGTTTGAGACCCAGCTCCTCGGGGTTTGGGACCCAGCTCCTCGGGGATGGGGGACCCAGCTCCTCGGGGATGGGGGACCCAGCTCCTCGGGGATGGGGGACCCAGCTCCTCGGGGATGGGGGACCCAGCTCCTCGGGGATGTGGGACCCAGCTCCTCGGGGATGGGGGACCCAGCTCCTCAGGGGTTTGAGACCCAGCTCCTCAGGGATGGGGGACCCAGCTCCTCAGGGATGGGGGACCCAGCTCCTCAGGGATGGGGGACCCAGCTCCTCAGGGATGGGGGACCCAGCTCCTGCACACCTGCTGTACCCAATGGATTCTGGCAGCTCCTGAGACCCTGGCAAGAAAAGCTTCACCTGCATGGGCACTGGGAGCCTCCAGCTGCAGATTTGGGGCTGATTCCCTCTGCACCCTCCAGGAGAATGGCAAAGCTTCCTGGGATGACACAGCAGCAGAAAAGCTTCAGGAAAGGGAACGTCCAGCACCAAGCAGTGCCCTGGCAGAGGTGACAGGGACAGGGGACAGGCTGGCTCCTCACAGGCACATGGCACAGCTTGCTGCAGGCAATGCCATTCCCCAGGCTGGGGAGCAGAGAGCAGGCAGGATTGCACAGCTGCAGAGCACACAGGCTCCACTCTTTGCAGGTTACCCCTGAACCAGGCTTTGGCATCCCAGGGCTCAAGCCCAGCAGCAGAATTCACACAGACAGGTACAGATCCCCCCATGAGGAGCTGCCGGTGCCATCCTTGCTCTCCCGCCCGCCCCGTGCCAGGGCAGTGTTGGCACACTGGAGTGACATCCCTGTGACAAACCAGGGCCAAACCTGTCCTGCAGGCAGGACACAGCAGGGAGGGAGGCAGGAGCTGAGCAGTGACAGGAGGCACCAGCTGGGCAGCAGGAATTGGGTTAAAATGTGGGTTCAAACGTGGGCAGGTGGCTGGGAGCTGGGCACCCTCCCCTGCCCGAGCTGGGCACCCTGGGCACTGCCTGCAGTGTGAGAGCAGGGCTGGGCACGGGGCACAGTGCCCTGCCCACAGCTCTGCACAACTCCCTCACACCTTTGAGCAGCCAGCCAAGGCCTCAGCACTGCTGGGACCACAGTGGGAAATGTTCTTTACCCTCAAAACGAAGCTCAGCGCTGCTCTCATGCCCATTTCACAAGTGCTCAGCTTTTCACAAGTGCAGGGTGAATTCTGCTGCTGGGATCTGTCCTTGCCTGGGGGAATTTTTGGGGAAAACACAGAGGAGAAGTTGACATCGGCATGGAGAATCAGGGTCAGAAGCAAATCATCTGCCACCAAACCCAACCCACACTGTCCCACCAAGGTGTCCCTTGCCCAGGGCTCATGGAACACAGCTCAGCTCCTCCCCAGTTTCTTGCTGAACACGGCAAATGCAATCCCAGAGCTCCCAGAGTAGCTTTGGACCCGTCCCACTTTGCATCCATGCAAATCCAGCAGTTGGTTCCTGCCTCAGTTTCCCCACCAGGACAACAAGGATGGGCAAAGCACACGAGTGGGTGCACAGGGCAGTGAGGGTTCAGCCTTTCACAAAGCCTGCTCTGGGCTGAGGAAAAATGGGGAAAATGAGTTAAAATCGAGTGGCAAAGCCATAAAATGCCCCCTCACCTGGCTCCATGGCACCTCCCAAAGCGCTGCTGTGTGGTCAGGGCTGGGGACAGCAGGATGGCAGCAGAGACAGCAGGGCTGGGGCTCCCCACACAGCCCTGCTCTTCCCCCCATGGCCTGCAGGAAAGCAAGGGAAGAGCCAGCAGTGTCACAACAATCCTCTGCTTAATTAAAGCTCTCCACGTCCTGTGGCACAGAGCTAATTAAAAGGCAGCTCAGGGTGCTTTGAGAGCTCTGGGCTGGAGGTGTCTGAGTGTGAAAGCACCCAGCACCATCCCAGCCCCTTCCTGAGGGAGGGAGGAGCAGCCCGGGGTGTCCCTGGTGTCCCCCTGGCTCGGCCATGGCCAGCAGGGAAGGACAAATGGCCAAGGTACCCACCTGCCCCAGCCCAGGCACCTTCCAGGAACAGCCACGGGCATGGGAGGAATTCCAGCCACGGGACAACGACAAACCAGCTCCCTGATGCCTTTCCCCTGGGATGGGGGGAGGCAGAAATCCCTGTGGAGCTGCCCTGGGATTGCCTCCAGCCCTTCTGCCTGCCCCATGAGCTGCTGCTCGCTGCCACAGGGGATGGCATTGCCAGGAAATCAACAGCCATGGGCACAGGCAGACATCCCAGTGACATCCCCAGCACAGGCAGACATCCCAGTGACATTCCCAGTGACACCCCCAGCACAGACAGACATCCCAGTGACACCCCCAGCACAGGCAGACATCCCAGTGACATTCCCAGTGACATCCCCAGCACAGACAGACATCCCAGTGACATTCCCAGTGACATCCCCAGCACAGGCAGACATCCCAGTGACATTCCAGATCCATTTTCCTGCCAGCCCCAGCTGTGGCTGGCACAGCAGCAAACACCCTGGGTCCAAAGGCAGCTCCAGCCTGTGGGTGTCAGTGGCACTGCCATGTGACAAGCACAGCTGGCACTGCTCAGGGTGCTGGCACTGCTCAGGGTGCTGGCACTGCTGTCCTGGCTCTGCTCCTTGCACACAGCCTGGCAGGAGGGAGGGATGCTGTGCAGGAGGAGCAGCACCCCAGGCTGGGCAGTGGGAGCAGGACAGATGGACACAACACTCAGTGGCTGGGCTGGATGGTCCTGCAGGTCTTTATCAACTTTAACATTTCTGTGCATCAAAGGTCTCCCCCTCTGATGCTCCCTGCAATGCTGACAGCAGAGGGACACCAAACTGGACTCTGCATTTCGTGAACCCTGTTGAAGGCAGGAAAGTTAGATTCACCCTCAGGAACTGGTCTTTCATCAGTAGATTATGCTCTGGATCACCACTGAAATGGTCAGGGCTGGAAAAAACACACAAAGAGCATCAGGTCCAACAATTAACTCAGCACTGCCAGGGCCACCACCAAACCATGTCCCCAGGTGCCACATTGACCTCTCTTGGAGATCAGACTTTGAACAGTGACAGCAGAGGAATGGGAGGGGTTACATCCTCAGACTGGGGGCAATCCTGGGCTCCCCCAGCCCAAATCCCAGCTCAAATTCCAAATTCCAGCCTCCTACAGGGAGCACTTGGCTTTGCCTCTCACAAAACAAGCTCTGGCTGTACCTTGGGTTGTCCCTGGCCACCCTGCCTCACGTCTGCTGTCCCTCTGCAGGTCATTGCTGTGGTCATGGACATGTTCACTGACGTGGACATCTTCAAGGACCTCCTGGACGCTGGCTTCAAGAGGAAGGTGGGAGTGTACATCATCCTGGATGAGACCAACGTGAAGCACTTCCTCCAGATGTGTGAGAGGGCCCACATGCACGCTGGACACCTGAAGGTAGGGATCACCTGGAGCTGGGGAACCTCCTCCAAACCCAGGAAAAAATCAGAATTTCCAGCTCTGCGCTCCTGTCTTGGTGAATCACAACCCACAGCTATGGAGAGTTTAGTCCATTTTTCCTGTAGCCAAAGCTGGAGGTGATGCCCAAACTGAGGAGCAGCATGGAGGGCTGGGTGAGAGGATGGGATGTGGATTTACACCCAGCAAAGCTGGAGCAGAAAGCCCAGGGGGCTGCTGGTACCAACCAGGGCTGGGGCTGGGACAGAGGAGAGGGTGCAGCCCTGCAGGGTGGGCACAGCAAAGCCCAGGGCAAACCTGTGAGCTCAGCCCCTCCTGAGGGACAGGGAGCAGCAGATGCTGTGCCAGGCCTGGCTCTGTGCTGTCCCCAGCTCCTGTCCCGGGGACAGGACCAGCAGCAGCCACCACAGGTCAGAGGCTGGAATTAAAAACTCGATTTTCCCCTTTTCCAGAGCCTCCACCCCAGCAGGGGCTGGGAGCAGAGCAGGGAGGCCCCCACACTGCCCCAGGCCCTGGCAGCTGCCAAGGGTGCCCTCACTGTGCTGGGCAGTGCCCACTGGAGGGACTGATCTGCCAAGGGTGCCCTCAATGCTGTCACTGTGCTGGGCAGTGCCACAGGGGGTGCCAGCACCATGAAATCAAAGCCGTGGGCACAGGCAAACAAACCAGTGACATTCCCAGCATGGGCAGACATGCCAGTGACATTCCCAGTGACACTCCCAGCACAGGCAGACATCCCAGTGACATTCCAGTGACATTCCAGACCCATTTTCCTGCCAGCCCCAGCTGTGGCTGGCACAGCAGCAAACACCCTGGCTCCAAAGGCAGAATCCACGGATGCACATGGAATCACTCCTGTGCAGAATCCCATGGAAAAGCAGGGAGGGCAAAGCACCAGGGGGGATGGCTGCCAGGGCAGGGGTTGGTTGGATGGGGCTTGGAGGAACCTGCTCTAGTTTAAGGTGTCAGAGGGTTGGAATGAGATTTACGGTCCCTTAAGTCTCATTCCAAGTGAGATTCTGGGATTCCCAAGTGATTCTGGGATTCCCCTTCCACATCCCAGTGTGAGCAGGGGGTGCAGAGAAAATCCCCTGTCCCAGAGCAGAGGCAGAGGAAGGGGCAGAGGAGAGGACAGGGGTTATTCCAGCCCCAGCCCCAGCAGCAGCCAGAGCAGGGACCCTCACTCCAGCCACAGGACAGTCCCAGGCTGTGCCCCCGTCACCAGCAAGGGATGCAAACCCTCCAGAGCAGCCCCACAGCCCCACTGGGGGCTCGCAGACCCCACTCCTGGCCCAGCCTGGCCTGCTCCTTGGCACAGCAGCGGTGTTGCTGCTCCTGACGTCAGCGTGCCCGCTGCCAAATGCCCTCCAGGAGAGCCCGTGCCCGGGCAAGCTCCCCAGATTTGCTTAGGGTGGGTGAGGACCAACCCTGGCTGAGCAGGAACGCGCAGGAGCCGCGACAGCCTCACACCTGGCTGGCACCAGGAGGGGAAAATGGGGCTCAGGGACCCCCAAAACCTCCCACCCTCCCCTGTGCCTGCTGCCAACAATTACAGCAAACACAGCCCAGCTTCTCCTGAGTCCAAACTCCCTCTGCAGCCTGGGATCCCACAGCTGCTGCTGCTGCTCCAGGACCAGAAAAGCCAGCGCTGACGCACTCTGGTGTTTTCCTGCTTTAGCAGCCCCGGTGGTGGCAGGACTGGAAAAGCAGGAGAGCACCTGCAGAGCTGGGCAAATGTCTGGAAGTTGGGATTTGCCACATATTGCAGGCAGCTGGCTGGCACGGGGTGCAGGAGGAGGGGAGGGAAAGTAGGGCAGAGTCAGGGAGCTGCTTCTCAAGGCTGGGGATGTTAACGAACGTCCCCTCGTTATCTCGGTGGCAATTAGCAACCGGCTTGAGCAAGGGCTGGGTGATTCAGCCCTGCCTCGGCAGGGATTAGAGGAGCAGATTTCACTCAGCAGCAATGATAGGGGGAGGAAAAGGGATCAGCACCGGGAGGGTTGGTGCCTGGAAAACACCCAGAGCTGCTCCTGGGGTTTGGGCAAAGGGGCAGCTCCGGGTGGGAGATGGGCACAGGGTGGAGCCTTGGGTGTCACTGCTCTCTCAGCAGCCCCAAGTGTAGGGAAAATAAGGGACAGAGGTGACAATTGCCATCCCAGCCCTCTCAGTGCAGCACCATGACAGACATGAGGATGCTCAGCACCGGTTTCGCCCCAGCCACCGCAGGCAAAAAGCATTTTCTTAGCATTTTTGTTAAGAAAAACACAAAATTCACAAAAAATTCCCCCCCAAACCTTCTCTGTTCAGTGAGTGGAACTTCCCTGGAAATACAGACAGGAAAGCCATGGCCTGCACATCATCTGCACTGAGTTTTCCTGCCAGGGATGGGGAATCAGGGACTAAAGGTGCACCTGGGCTTGGGCCTGTGCCTGGTCGTGGTCTGCAGGGACAGAGGAGAGCCCAGGGAAGCAGATGAGAAAGGCTGGAGGAGGGGAAGACAAATATTTTCGATGCTTTTCTTTAAAAAACAAAACAAAACAGACAATGAAACAGTCATGGAGGGCATGACCCAGTGATGACACAGAGCCTTTTGCAACAGCCTTACCACCATCCCAGCAGGAACAGGAGGAATGCAGGCACTTTCTCAAGAAAATATTTTCTCCCCAGCCAAAGGGAGCCCCTTTGCCGTGGGAGATGCTATCTGCTCTGCTGAGGAATGTGCCAGGGCCCTCCATGGAGAGGCCAGAGACAGGAGCCAGCCTGGGGATAAAAAAACAGCAAAAACATTTTCACAGAGCCAGGGCTGCCCCTGCATCACTGCATTCCCTGGGGAGGACGCCCAGCTCCACTCCAGGTTTCATTTCCCCAGGGTGAAAAGATGTTTCCCCACTGCCTGATCTCCCACCAGCCCCTAAAACCAGGAGTAGATGCCCAAATTTAGGAGCACAGCAAAGGGGGAGCGTGGGGAAGGACAAAACACCACGTGGGCTGTCCCGGGGTCCCCACCCTTCCCCTGAAATCCCCTGCAGATCTGCTGCTGGCAGCAGGTGAGCAGCCTCCTCTCCCATGGTGGCATTTGCATAGATTGCAGCAGCAGCACACAGCCCTCGCCCACGGACAGCGAGTTCAAGAGATGGCAAACACAGCCTGGCAGCACATGGGCAAGGCAGGAAACTCCCCAGGCCCAGCCCATGGTGGCCTTGGGCGAGTTATTTCATCTCCCCATCGCTGTGGCCTCCTCTGAGCTGGGAATGAAGAAAATTCCCCCTGCTCAGAGGGGCTGTGGATGGCTGGGTGGTGCTGTACTTGCAAGGGTGGGTTGTGATGGTGTTCCTGGGGTTCCTGGATGAGGGAAGAGACAAGGATCTGACTCCATATTTAAGAAAGCTTGACTTATTATTTTATGATATATATTACATTGAAACTATACTAAAAGAATAGAAGAAAGGATTTCCTCAGAAGGCTGGCTAAGAATAGAATAGGAAGGAATGATAACAAAGGTTTGTGGCTCAGCTCTCTGTCCAAGCCAGCTGGCAGTGATTGGCCATTAATTACAAATATCCAGCATGGGCCAATCCCAGATGCACCTGTTGCATTCCACAGCAGCAGATAATCAATATTTGCATTTTGTTCCTGAGGCCTCTCAGCTTCTCAGGAGGAAAAATCCTAAGGAAAGGATTTTCCATAAAAGATGTCTGTGACAGTGGGTGGTGGTGCCCTTGCAGGGGTGGGTGGTGCTGTCCCTGGAGGGTGGGTGAGGGTCTCACAGCAGCTTTTTTCCCCCTGCCCACCCCTGTGCCTCTGCCCTGCAGAACCTGCGCGTCCGCAGCACCGGCGGCACCGAGTTCTTCACCCGCTCGGCCACCAAGTTCAAGGGGGCTTTGGCCCAGAAGTTCATGTTCGTGGACGGGGATCGAGCCATGTGTGGCTCCTACAGGTACAGCAGAGACATCTCCTCCTGCCCACCCCACTGTGGTGTTGGTCAAAGATCAGTGTGAATCCTCCTGGCCCAAGGCTCCAGGACCCCAAGCCAGATTTGCTCTCCTCATCCTAAACTGGGAGATTTTCCATTTGGAGTGGGCCCTAAGGGGTTCCCACTACTCCCTACGCCACCAGGTCTAGGACACCCACCCTTCTTGGAGGTGGTGGAACACACCAAATGCTTCTGTGATGAGGAGCACAAGGAATGACCAGAGCACCAAACTACAGCAGGTCCCAACTCTCACACCAAGCTCAGCTTTCCAGTCAATTTCCTACACAAAGTATTTTTCAGTTTGTTCAAAGGAAAACTTACTTAGGCAGAAACCGACCAGCCCTGGTCAGGTTTCAGGTCTAAAAGTTTTATAAACATGGAGCTGGAACATTTCCTGTTTTCTGGCCATAACAAATAACACATCCACTTACACACATCCACTTACGGGTCCCTTCTCTTAACTCAAACTGAGAAAAAGCAGCCAACACTAAGGCACAAAACTGACCCACTGCAAATTCCTTTTATTTTTGCTTCAAGTCCCACAGCGCTCAGCACTCCAACCCTTCACTCTGATTTGGGGTGGGAGCTATTTTGTCAATCCCATCATTATGTTCACAGTGAGATCATGTCCCTGGTGTTATTTACCAGCTGATTGTCCCCGATGTGTTTCTGTTCCAGCTTCACCTGGTCTGCAGCGAGGACAGACCGGAATGTGATCACAGTCCTGTCGGGCCAGGTGGTGGAGGCCTTTGACAAGCAGTTCCAGGAGCTCTACCTCATGTCCAAGGGAGTGAGCCTCAAGTCCATCTCCATGGGCGAGGAGCCGGAGCCCGAGCCGGTGACGCTGCCCTCCGTGGTGCCCGTGACCCCCGCCAACGCCGTGGTGAAGAAGCTGATCAACCCCAAATACGCCCTGGTGAAGGCCAAGAGCGCCGACCAGATCAGCAAAACCTCCTCTGAGAACCAGGACAAGAACCAGAAGAGTGACAACAACAAAGGCAAAGCCCCTCCCGAGGGCCAGGGCGGCGAGCGGCACGGGGACGTGGCTGAGCTCGCCCCGCTCATCCACCCCGGCCTCCTGAACCTGGAGAAAGCCAACATGTTTGACTACCTGCCCACCTGGGTGGAGCCTGACCCCGAGCCTGGCAGCGAGGTCTTGGGCTACATCAACATCATCGACCCCAAGGTGAAGAACGTGAAGCTGTCGCAGATGAACCGCATCAAGGTCTGCGACGTGTCCCAGGCCAGCGCCCAGCACCGGCAGATGCTGAAGAGCAGGGAGATGGAGGCCAGGAAGAATTCGGAGCAGGAGCTGCCTCTGCTGTCCCCCAGCCACAGACAGATCCCACAGCCCCCCGTGGAAGCTCCTGCAGCCCCCACGACCACCCCTATCGAGGGTGTCAGCTGGACAACGAGGCAAGTGGGGACATTTGCTGCTTCACCTCTGGGCCACCATTTGAAGCCACAGGAGGAGGCACTGGAGGATGTGAAGCCTCCAGTTCCAAAGCCAAGGACCGTCCCTGTTGGTGTCATCATGACCAAAGTCACCACAGGCTGTGACAGCAGCAGTGCCCTGCAGGGTGACACGCAGCCAGCCCTGGCCGAGCACACGCCTGTGAAGCAGGAGAGGGAGGACAAACCCAGCCGGGCTGCCAGGGAGAGCGGCCGTGCCCAGCCAGAGCGGCCAGCAGCAGCTCCACAGGAGGGCAAAGGGCCTCCCTGCGCCCACAACGGGCTGGGAGAGGAGGAGGAGGAGGAGGAAGAGGAGTTCATCACCCTCAGTGACCAGGAGAGCTACTCCAGCAGCTCTGCTGACCACAGCTACCGGCGCTCCAACGCCTCCTCCATCTCGGACGAGTACTTCGAGGTCAGGGACCGCTACGGGCCCCTGCGCAGAACCAACTCGGACGTCACCCACAACGGGGACATCCTGCCCATGCAGAGGAAGCTCAGCGACCCCCACATCAGCCGGGGCACCTTCATCAGCCCCCTGGGCAGCCTCCCCTCCCTGAAGCACCTGGACATGACCAAGAGGAGGAGCACGGCCGTGGAGATCAGGCCCATGCTGCCCCGCGCCCTCCTGGATGGAAACAGCTCCTACCCCAGCAGTGCTGCCCAGGTAGGACTTCCTGCCATAACCCTTTGTTTCTCCACCCTACAAAGGTTTGCAGACCTGGAGGTGACCCAGTCAGCTCAAGCCAGGTGTGATGTCATCCTGAGTTTTGGTGTCATCCCAGCCTTTGGTGCTGTCCTAGATGCTGAGATCAGATTCCCATAAAGGAGAATAACACCCTGCACGTGGCCATGGTCACCCGAGAGGTGACAAAGATGCGGTGGCTATGCCACAGCTGTTGGTGTCCAGCAGTGGGGATGGCTGTTAAAGGGAAGGGTTTTGGTAATTAAAGATTACCCCACAGCACAGGGCTGGGGCTGGAGCTCCAGGCACAGCTGGACAGATGTGCTGGGGCTCTGAGCTCCATCCACAGCCCATCAGGCCCAGCTGGGGACAGACCGTGCATGCAGGCGTGTCCTTCTCAGGCTTGTTTTCCAGGCCTTGCCAGGGTGATTAGCATCAAAGGGAAAGCTCGGACACGTAATTAGCAGCAGAGAAACAGGGACAGCAACCTCTGAGGGCGAGTGCCACCGTCAGCAGCTTTGTGGCTGAGCCACCAGTGACGCCAGGCCCTGTCACCACGCAGGGCCAGCTCCCTGCTGCAATCCCCTGGGGAGCAGGCCAGAGCTGCCAGGAGGTCACAGCAGCATCCCCAGCACATCACTGTCCCACCCAGGGGTGGTGACACTGCCATCCCCCGATTTCCACCCCAGCTCTGCAACCTCCTGCACCTCTGCCAAGCATTCCAGCTTCTCACGGCTCCCCGCCCGCTGTTTTTGGGGCATTCAAACCCCCAGGGCCAAACCAGCAGCTGAAATCACTGAAACTGCCTGAGGTTACCCCAGCTGAGCATCTAATCTGTATTTACAGGGAATTAAATGTACCATCCCAGAGTCCACTGGCTTCTCCCTTCCCAGGCAGCGACAGGGAGCTCAGAGCTTTAATCCTTGCACATCAAATACCCCTGAGCCCTGCAGGGCAAGGAGCTGCGAGCTCTTTGATGCTCTGTGACCCAGGTCCCAGGTGCCACCTCGCTGGGGACGGCTGGGCACGCTGCTGTTCCTGCAGCAACTTGTTCTGGCCCTTTGATGAGAAGCAGATAATTAGCACAGCAGCAGGGTTAGGAAAGCCAGCACGCAGTGGAGAGGTGCAGGGAAGAGTTTGTCCCATGTGTAAAAAGAATAAATTGAAGTAACCCTTGATTAACTGTTGAAAACTCAAATCTGACAGAAATCACTACCAATTCTCACAAATATATATATATTTTTTTTTCCTGGGCCCACATTTCTTAGGTGCTGGCCCATTGCCCAGCATAGCCCAAAACACAGGTGGAGGCTCACTCAGGACAAACACCATGTTTTCCATGTCATGGAAACCAAATTCTCTCTGGAAATCACCTTCCCTAAATACACAACCCCATTCAAGCTGGATGCACAGCAGCCTCGAGGAGGAGGAGGAGGATGGGCACCTGGGTCCTGTCCTGCCCCTCTCCCACCTGCAGAGCCCCCAGGCCTGGGCAGAGCAGAATTTCCCTACAAGATCCCATCAGTGACAGGGAAAATCCCCACCCAGCAGCTCCACAGCCACATGGGGCCCTTACCTGGGCACAGACCCTGCTGGCCATCCCTGGCAGATAATGAGAAACAGGGGCAGCATCTTCAGCTCTGGCCAGGGTGGAGCCTTGGTGTGGCTCAGGCTTTTAGCAGAGTGAACACTGGACAATGACCTGTGGAGAGCTGAGCAGCACCAGCATCTACTGCACATCAGCCTCCTCCTTGCCAAACTGCATCCCAAATGCTGGAGCCACTGGGCATGGGGCCCAAATGCAGTGTGGAAGTTACCCAGCCCACAGTGGGGTTGGGGTTACCTCATAGCACCAAAAAAGCCCAGTGCAACCACAGCAGCACATCCTGCAGCCAGGAACCACCATGCCCCACCACCATCCCACCCTCCTGCCCCTTCTAGCCAATCTCCTCCCCAGAGAGTGCCCACAATGACACGGAAACCGAGTCCAGCCTCCTCTTCCTTCTCCCACAGCTCCACTCAAACCATCACACCTCAAAGCTCTGGCCAAGCCATGTCCATCCACAACACAGCCAGCCCTCCTGAACAGGCAGCATCTGCAGGAATTGCTGATTTCACAGAGCTCAGAGTCTCTCCAAAGGCTTCCAGAGGGGTGCTCAGCACCCAGCAGGATTCAGGCTCTCCTGGGCAAGCACTGCCTCATTCTGCTGATGGGCAGGGTGCAGGTTCCTGGGCTGGGATACTTGGTTTAAGCCATGGTTTAAGCCATGCTTTAACAACTTCCCAAGAGCCAGAGCATGTCAGGAGCCACCACCCAGCTCAGGCACATGATGAGCTCAGAGGGAGAAAAGCTAAATCACCCTTAATCCTTCTCACCTGGAGCCATCTCAGACCCTAGCACTGATTTTAAGCACCTCATTAAATCAATCTGGGACTACCTCAGCTAAACTGCTTTAACTCAGCCCTCCTGGTCAAAGCAGGAGGTGTCACCTCAGGGCCAGGGAGGCCTTTGGGACACAGCAGCAGCACAGTGAGGGTCACTGCAGAGGCAGGGCAGGTTGGCACAGCCAGCTCCTCCTGCCATCTGCACCTTGGCTCACCAGCTCCACCTCCCCTGGTACCTGTGCACAGGTGCAATCACACCTCCAGATCATGGCACAGGCACACCCAAAGGGGAGATAAACATCTCTGGTGGCCACAGCCATGTGTGACAGCCTTACCCAGTCCAGAATTGGGGTTAATGGTGCCAAACGTGTGTCTCAACCCAGCTGAGAGAGCCGCCCCCACAGAGGTGTTGCAGCTCACTGCTGCCTCCTCTCCCAGCCCTCCATCCATCCTTTCATCTGCTCCTGGCAGTCACCTGATGCCACAGCCTGGCTCTGGGTGACTGAGTGCTCTCAGGGCTGGCATGATTCACGTGGGTGTTCAGTCTTGAGATGCCTTGTCCTGCATTTCCAGCAGGAGGGACTTGGCTTGGAGCAGCCTCCAGACTGCCAGGGCTGCTTGGGGAGTGCCAGTGTTTGGTACCAGAGCCAGGAGGACTCAGTGTTTGGTACAAGAGCAGGGCTGCTGGGGAGTGTCAGTGTTTGGTACCAGACGAGCAGCCTGGGTTCATATTTGAGGCTGTTCCTGTAGGAGCATTGGGGGTAGGATGGTGGGGATGGATGGAGACAGAGATCTCTGCAGCCAGGTCAGGAATTTGGGGTTTATTGCACAGGGCCTGGGTGCAGGGCCCTGCTGGGAGCTGCCAGCCACAGCTCAGAGCAGGATTGAAAGAAGAGAGGGGGAGAGAGGATGAGAGGGTGAGAGAGTAAAAGCGTTAAGAGCACGAGGTTCCCATTCCAATACAATAAATCTTCTGTGTTGAATATTCTCATTCTCACTAACCAATCTAGTACAAGATACAAATCCTATAGCATTTCCATACAGCCTGTAAGAATCATTACATTACCACACTGTGCTACATTTTAAACCCTACAAACTCCTCTTTGGGCCCCTTCTGCTGAGCTAGCAGGGTCTGCTCTGAGCCTTGGGCCTGTCTGCAAGCAGAGGGTGTTGAGATTACCTTCAGTCTGGCCACACCATTGTTTTCCAGTTGTTCAGTAACTGAGGGATCTCAAAGCTTGCTTTCATTTCAATCTCACTCGTAGTTTCCATATTCTCAAAATCTTTTGCCAGACAATCATATTTATAAGGCTTTCCTGTTTCATCTTCCCCAACGGTTCCGAGCTGCCACTGAATTTGGGAGGGGACAGAGGGATTTTCAGCTGGCACAGGTGAAGAGGCGTCCTTGCAGAGGGCAGCACCCTTCCAGCAGCCAGAGCTCACTGTGTTTTTGCTCTCTCCCCCACAGGGCACCCACTTCTACCACTACCGGCCCCGGAGGGCGGCGGGCAGGGAGCTGGGCAAGGAGCTCTCCTGCTCCCCAACGACACAGGAGAAACCCCTCAGGGCCTCCAAGCACGCAGGGGAGGGGGCAGAACCCAAAAAGACCATTGCAGGCAGCCAGCCCTACTGGCAGAGCAAAGCCCTGAGCCCCAGCAAGGCCACGGCAGGCACGGGCAGAGCTCAGCGCCTCAGCTCCCTGCCCCAAGAGAGCCCGAGGGCACCCGAGGAGATGAGGACACCCCTGGGCATCCCGCTCTCCAAGCTCTCCCAGTCCAAGCACCTCAAGAACAGGGTTGCAGGGGCCCAGGGGGCGTGTGTGGACTCCAAGAAGGCGCCCCCCGAGCCCACGGGGCAGAAGGAGCAGTAGGGGCTGGTGAGGGTGGCCCTGCAGAGCTGCTGGAGCCCAGGCAGCGCCGCCTTCCTTGGGGCAGGGGTTTGGTTTGTTTGTCTTGTTTACATTTACCAGCACCACGTGGCCACCATGGACAGCACAAAGTCATCCCTGGCCAGGGCAGAGCTCCAGAGGTGGGGCTTGCAAGGGGTGCATGGCATCCCCCCTGGTAGGTGGCAGTAGTGTTGGGGACAATCTTGGATGGCACAGCCTTTAAAGAGGTCTCTTCCAGGCTGGGGTGATCTCCAGCCTTGCTGAAAACTGGAAAGCATCACTGGTACCTGTTCAAAGCAGGAAAGCATCACTGGCGAAAGCCAGCCAGCTCCTCATCCCAGAATGCTGCTGGAAAAGGAGGGATCGTCCATGTTCGTGTTTTCTTCTGGTTATTTAAGAGACTCTTCTGTTACCATTTTGCACAGCAGGTCCCACTGCAGTCTGCCCTCCCTGTGGAGGGTGACCCGTGCCCTGGGACAAAGACTCTTCAAGGGACTCACCTCTTTTAAACTTGTACTGTAAAAAAGCAACCTGTTCATTAAAGCTCCCTGGTCCCAGGGCAGGAGAGCCTTGCCTAAGACTATTAAAATGCAAGATCAGGTGGCCTTGGACTCAATAAACTGCAGCTCAAGGTGCCTTGGCACAAATGTCCAGCCAAATATTTTCTACCCCTCCGAAGCATTTCCCCAGCACCCCCATGTGCTCCCATCCCCAAACCTCCAGCAACCAGTAAAAGAAAAATAAGAATATATTAAAAAAAAAAAAAAAAAAAAAAAAAAAAAAAAAAAAGAAAAATAAGAATAGAAGCCCCTTTCCACTGCATTTTTCCCAGGAAATGGGAGCCAGGCTCTGAGCCTGAGCCCTGACAAGGAATATGTGCCATGAACAAGCCCTCACAAGTGAGCCCCCGAGCCCTTGGCAGCTGCCCCGTGCTCCTCCTCAGTGCTGCCAGCCTTGGGCTCTGCCCTGGCTCCCCACTGCCTCCCTGCTCCTGGGGGGCACAGGCTGAGCCCTCCCTGCAGCTCCCCCAGCACCTCCAGCAGGAGGAATCTGGAGCCAGAGGCATCACGTTTTGGAGGGAGGGATGGGAGGCACCCACCCTGCTCCCACCCATGCAGCAGCCTGGGGAGATGGGCAGGGAGGGGCACTGGCACCCCCAAAGTGCAGCTGCTGGGGCTTGGCAGAGCAGAGGAGGCTCCAGAGGCCTCACAGAGGGAAGAGACAAAACCCAGGAGCATCCTTGGTGCATTCCCCACAGCTGGTGCTGCTGTCTCACCCTGGATCCCGTCCACCCCTGCAGTGCAGCCCCTCTGCTCTGTGCCCTCAGAGCAGCACGATGAGCTGTGTGGGAGTGTTGGGGGTAGGACGGTCAGGATGGATGGAGAGCAGAGATCTCTGCAGCCAGGTCAGGAATTTGGGGTTTATTGCACAGGGCCTGGGTGCAGGGCCCTGCTGGGAGCTGCAGCCACAGCTCAGAGCAGGCCTGAGAGAAGAGAGGGGGAGAGAGGATGAGAGGCTGAGAGAGTAAAAGCATAAGAGAGTGAGGTTCCAGTTCAAATACAATAAATCTTCTTCTATGTTGAATATTCTAATTCTCACTAACCAATCTAGTACAAGATACAAATCCTACAGCATTTCCATACAGCCTGTAAGAATCATTACATTACCACACTGTGCTACATTTTAAACCCTACAAACTCCTCTTTGGGCCCCTTCTGCCAAGCTGTAGGGTCTGCTCTGCCCCTTGGGCCTGTCTGCAAGCAGAGGGTGTTGTTCCATCAACAGGGGATCACCTTCAGCTGGCCACGCCATTGTTTTCTATTTGTTCAGTAACTGAGGGATCTCAAAGCTCGCTTTCATTTCAATCTCACTCGTAGTTTCTATATCCTCAAAATCTTTTGCCAGACAATCATATTTATAGGGCTTTCCTGTTTCATCTTCCCCAACAAGGTGCTCCTGGGCAATCTCCCTCCCACAGGACCCTCCCCACCAGTGCTGCTGTCCTTAGACCAAAAATCCCTCAGACATCATGCACTGGCATCACCAGCCAGTCCAGCTTGAGCAAATTCCAATTTCCAAGCCTTCCTCCTCTTCCTCCACTGTCCCCTTGTGCCTGGGAGCAGCTCTCCCCTCTCCATGGCCACCCCACAGTCCTGTCCTCATCGCCCTGACCTGAAGCTTTTGGGGAGCTCACAAAGGGCCATCACTCCCTTACTCCCCTCAATCCATCCCCGTGTCTCACAGGCAGGCAGCACTGGCAGCTCCTCCTGCTCTTGCCCAAGCAGCCAGGCCTGGCTCCCCTCCAGGGCTTGGTTTATCCAGGCCGGCTCCTCCCGGGCCCTGCCTGGGCGTTGGGCACCCACAAAAGGCTCTGCAGAGGCTCAGAGCCAGGGCTGGGAGCAGAGATCTGTGCCTGGGGCTGCAGACCTGCTCCCGTGCCAAAGGTGTTCCCCAGCAAGGCACAGCAGCCATGGAGTGAGGGCAGGGAAAGCCCTGGGGGCAGCAGGAGGGGGATGGCAGAGGCTGGGATGCAGCACAGGGGCTCTGCAGGGGTTAAATCCCTGTTAAATCCCTGTGGGCTCTGCAGGGGTTAAATCCCTGTTAAAGCCCTGTGGGGAATGGCAGAGGCTGGGATGCAGCACAGGGGCTCTGCAGGGGTTAAATCCCTGTTGGGAATGGCAGAGGCTGGGATGCAGCACAGGGGCTCTGCAGGGGTTAAATCCCTGTGGGGAATGGCAGAGAGGATGGGATGGGCCCAGTCTGTGCCATCTGTGATTTCAGAGCAAGGCAGAGCCATCACCAAGGTCTGTGCTCAGCAAAGGGGGTTAAACTGAGAGAGGGCAGGTTTGGATGGGATTTTGGAAAGGAATTCTTCCCTGTGAGGCCCTGGCACAGATTTTCTCCCAGCCCTGTCCAGCCTGGCCTTGGACACTGTCAGGGATCCAGGGGCAGTCACAGCTTCTCTGTGCCAGGGCCTCCTACCCTCACAGGGAAGGATTTTTTTCCTTGTATCCAATCTAAATCTCCCCTGTTCTATTTAAAACCATCCCCCAGATAGTGTCCTATCACTATCTGCCCATATAAAAGGTGGGTCTCCCTATTTTTTATAAACCATTTAAATACCAAAAAGGCATGTTCAGGTCCCCATGGAGCCTTTTCTGAACATCCTCAGGACAATCCTGAGCCCCAGGGGTGGCAGTGTCACGGACCACCCTCCCCAGCCACAGGCAGCAGAGGCACAGGCAGCTCCCAGCCTTGTGGAAATGAGAAATAAAGCAGAGACCCAGAGCTGGGACACCTCCTTCAGCCAAAGCTGTGGCACCATGGGAGGACAGGAGCTGGCACAGTGACAGTGGCACTGCCACCACCACATCTCCACCCAGAGCTGAGCTCAGCCATCCCCAGCTCCCAGCTGGGGCACCTTCACACAAACCTTGTTTGGGGAAGGGAGTGAGGCCAGCAGGGGCAGGAGGAGGCAAGCAGAGCTGCTCACACCCTGGCCCCGAGCTCAGACGGGTTCCCACAGCCAGGAGAGCTGCTCTGATTTGACATCTCCCCACACACCCCCAGCAGCAGGGCTGTCCTGCCCCGTCATGTGGGAGCATCTCTGGGGATTAGGAAGGGGCTGGGCAGGTTGTTTCCCATGTCAGCCCTCCTTGCCCAGCTCTGCCCTGTGTGACCGTGTTCACAGGGGTCTGAGGATGGGGGAAGAGATGAGGATCTGACTCCATGTTTCAGAAGGCTGATTTATTATTTTATGATATATATTATATTAAAACTATACCAAAAGAATAGAAGAAAGGATTTATTCTATTTCTAAAAAGGCTAGCTAAGAATAGAAAAAGAAGAATGATAACACAAGCTTCTATCTCGCACTCTCTGTCCGAGCCAGCTGACTGTGATTGGCCATTAATCAGAAACAACCAACATGGGCCAATCCCAGATGCACCTGTTGCATTCCACAGCAGCAGATTATCATTGTTTGCATTTTGTTCCTGAGGCCTCTCAGCTGCTCAGGAGGAAAAATCCTAAGGAAAGGATTTTCCATAAAATGTGTCTGTGACAGTGCCCTCCTCCTGCTCTGCTCCAGCACATTCCCCATGGAGCTGGATCAGCATCAGGCCATGGAGAGGGGCCCTGCAGGATCAAGCAGGGCAAGAGCAGAGGGCTGAGCTGCCCAGGAGGGCTCCACCAGCCCAAAACCCAGGAGGGGAGCACAGATCCAGCTTCAGCACAGCACAAAAGCCATTCCCCAGCACCTGAGCCCACACAAGCTCAGTTAAATCAAATCAAACCAGCCACAAGAGCACTTACACCATGAGGATCCTAATTCAGGGCCTCTTCCATGGCATCTGGAGCAGGCTTTACACCACAGCCATGCCAGGCATTCCCAAGGAGGCACTGCCTGTCCTCAGCTGCACTTGGTGTGTCTGGGAGAGTCCCTGTCAGCACCAGGAAGGAATTCAGCCCTGCAATGACCTCCTGAAGAGGAACCAACCCATGGGCAGCCACGCCATGTGGCTCCTCAAATATTTTCCCACTGCAAATGCAACCCAACCACAGCTGGATACCCCTGAGCAGCCCTACAAGAGCACAGCTGAAGCCCTCACCCAGCACAAGTTTCAGTGACAAGGCAGAAAATCCCCAACCAAGGGCTCCCAGCCACCTCCTCCCAGCACAGCCTGAAGTGGGAACCCCAAACAGTCTCAGCTTTGCCAGCACAGTGCCAGCCAAGCATCCTTGGTGCCTTCCAGCCCCTCACATCCCTCAGAAGGATCCATCACTTGCCACATCAGCACCAACCAGGAATTTTTTCTCCCCCTCCCTGATTTTCTCCCCCTTTTCCAGCAACCCTTCCCCAGAGCCCAGCTGGAAGATTCAGCCCTGGACAGGAGATTTCATCATTCCTTCACCTGGATTTCTCAATGCTTAATCATTTTTGCAGTCGTCTGCAGATGAGTCGGAGCCTCTGCTATGAGGAAGAAGAGGAATCTCCTCCTCCCTTCCTGCTAATCCTGCAAGGGTGGGAAAAAAATAAAAGCGCATGTGACCGAGGCATTAATAAGACATCCCAAATACAAAAACAAGCTAATTAAAACCAGGCATGACCTATTCATAAAATAAGTTCCTTTCAACCTCAAGAAGAGAGGAGAAGCCTTTGAAGTCAGGCTTCATAATCCAGAGAGATCCCTGCCTCCACCAGTGACCTCACCTGGAAACTTGTTCTTGCCCAAGTGTCACTAAAGCCTTCCCAATAAAAGCTGGCTTTGGAGACAGCTTGGGATGAACAATTGGTGCAGCAGAAGCTCGGCAGAACGAGTTCCCCAGGGTACAGAGGAGTCTCCAGGGGCTCTTTGCCAAGGCTATGATGCCTCTGAAACTCCTCTCATGTTCCCAGCTGGGTGGGAAACCATCTCCCAGCAGGGTTTGGCGCTGCCCTGCTGCACCCTGACTGGAAATGTGGCGGGTTGGGGGGCAGCAAAAGGAGATTTCCAGAAGAGGAGGGTCTGACATCCCCTCTGCCAGAAAGAAGAGCGGAGGGAGCAGCACTGCTGCAGTGCCTCATCTTGGGAGAACGTGGAGCAAAAACCCCACCTGAAAACACAACGTCTGCAGGGAGAGGAGGCAGGAAGAGCCCGGAGAGCCCTGGGCTTGAGGCAGCCCCAGCAAGGACCAAAGAAACCCCTCAGGACAGAGCCCTGCCTAATTGCCCCGAGTTTCACCCTTCCCTCCCACACTCGTGGCCACCACAGGGATGGGGACATCGGGATGGGGACATGGGGCCAGTTTGGGAACGCCCCTGGCGTCTGCAGACACTGATCCCAGCCCACTGCTGGAAAGAGCCATTGTCTGCAGGATTCACTGTGAATGCAGCCAGATGCCAAGATAATCCCCTCATTAGCCTGGTTCCTCTTCTGCTGCATCCTGCCTGACTCAGAGATCACAGAAAGCTCAGCAGACCAAAGAAAGGGCAGCGGTGGCTGAGGGAAGGCTCGGGAAGGGCAGGTTGGGAGTGTCCATGGAGCTCCAAACACAAGGCTGGGTGGAGAAGGGCCCAGAGAGCTGCAGAGGCTCCTGCTGGAGCAGGCACTGCTCAGGGGTCACCTGCAGGTTCCTCTGGGGCCAGGCAAGAGGTGGCACCACAGCAACCCCAGAGCCAAGAAGGAGCTGGGAGGAAGGACATCCATCCCTTTGGGCAAAGCCTTGGAGGGGCTGGAAAGGAAAGGGACCAAGCATGTTCCCATGGCTTGGCAGGACATCACCTGGGGAGGGAAAGGGGGACTGGGAATGCCTGGGGAGAGACTGAAACCTCAAGTACCAGTGAGCTCTTCCTTCAAATTCAGACCAGCGAGAACAAACCATCCCAGCACAAATCCTCCATCCCAGCACAAATCCTCCATCCCGGCTCCCTTTCCTTTCAGATGCCAGCAGGGATCTGTGAGAGCCCCTCAGATGACAGAGCCAGGCAGCACAGACACACACAAGCTCCAGCACGGCCCCTGAGCTCCTCCTGGCTCCTTGCTGGCAGATATGACACAGACACACAGAGGAGTGACTTTCAACAGTTTACTGGATACCAGGACAACCAGAGATTAATCCAAGTGTCACTGCCCAAACTTGTAAGCTGAACTTGTGCTCCAAAAGATGATTT
Organism: Melospiza melodia melodia; assembly: GCF_035770615.1. Classification (NCBI taxonomy): domain Eukaryota; kingdom Metazoa; phylum Chordata; class Aves; order Passeriformes; family Passerellidae; genus Melospiza; species Melospiza melodia. The sequence goes on from NC_086211.1 coordinate 2,188,148, forward strand.
CAGGAATAGTGCTGTGGGATTTTTTTTATAATGACTGGGATATAAAGAATATTAGTTGTATGGAAGGATGCCCTGCAGCAGGACAGAGAATGGGTTTGTGGGGGAAATACAGGGCTCAGCTGCAGCACCAGAGTCATCAGTGCCACCTCTGGGAGCCCTGAGGTTGTGGAAAGGGCTGCTGTGTCCCTGTAAGGTGCCTGTTAAACCCAGAGCCTCCTGCCCAGGGTCAGAGAGCAGCTCAGGAGGGAGCCAGGGCTCTCCTGGCGCTGGGGATTCCCTGCAGCAGCGCTGGGCTCTGCCCCAGGAGGATCCAGCCTCCCCCTTTGCACGGAGCACTGATGGATGTGCACAGACAGCCCTGTTTGGGCTGCTCCATCCCCCAGAGCCCTCGGGGGGACAGCCAGAGGATCCCCCCACTGTCACAGACATCTTTGCATGAAAAATCCTTTCCTTAGGATTTTTCCTCTTGAGAAGCTGAGAGGCCTCAGGAACAAAATGCAAATAATGATTATCTGCTGCTGTGGGATGCAACAGGTGCATCTGTGGTTGGTCTTATAGAGTTATTTCTAATTAATGGCCAATCACAGCTGGCTTGGACAGAGAGCTGAGACACAAACCTTTATCATTCTTGCCATTCTAGTCTTAGTTTATCTAGCCTTCTGATGAAACCTTTTCTTCTATTCTTTTAGTATAGTTTTAGTGTAATATATATCATAAAATAATAAATCAAGCCTTCGGAAACACGGAGTCAGATCCTCATCTCTTCCCTCAGCATAAGAGCCCTGTGAACACCCAGGGACTGGGGCTGCAGAAACACCGTGCAAGGAGCAATGGCACATCCAGGGAACAGGGACAGACACTGAGCACCTCCTGCCTCAGCCTCTGCTCTGCAGAAGCTCTTTTCTTGCTGCCAGCCACCTGCTAAAGCACATTTCTTTCAGCCCCAGCAGAGCCCAGGTCAGATCCACCTGTTCCATCGGAGCAGGGCTGCTCCCTGAGGCAGGTTTTCTTTCTCTGCAGCTTTTCTGAGCTCTTTGCTCTTGATCTCTGTCTCGCTGTCTGCAGCCCCCCGGGGCTGTCTGTGCCAGGCTCTCTCCTGTTTGCCCTAGACCTGGTATCACAGGCTCTGGAGCTGTTTTACCTCGGATAAACTCTTCCCCTGGTTACCAGAGGCTGCACACAGGGAGCTGTGAATGAGGTTAAAACGAGGGGAAAACATCCCTGTGGAAAAGTGCCTCATTTCCAGGCACTCCACAGGCCTGAATATCCTGGAGCTGCAGCAAGCAAGGCTTCCTTTCCTCAGAAAACCTACGAGCCCCAAAGGAATGAATTCATTCCCTGTTCAGTCCCTGGCTCTCCCAGTCCCTGTGGGAATGCTGGAAAGCATCACTACCAGAGACTGGAGACAAACCCAGGCAATGCAGCCCAACCTCTGAGCACATTTCACTCACAACCTCTGCTACCAGGCAGGTTTGGGTATCCTGATACACAGGCACATCCATCAGGGCCCCTGGAAAGGACCAGCACTGCTGGATCCATCTTTGAGCTCATGGGATGGCACAGACAGCATCTGCACACAAATTCCCACTTTTTGTCCCACTCTTTCCTGAGCATCTGCAGTAGACGCTCTCCCCCATTCTGGCCATACAAGGTCTGAACCCAAAAATAACCTTCTGCTAGTGGAAATAAGTCCTGGATTGGTCACAGAGTTGAAGGTGGGGCTAAAATCTCACAGAGATTTCGGTGAAGATGGAGGGCAGGAGCACCAGGCTGGAGAGGTACACCCAGATCCTGCTGGAGATGCTCAGGAATTGTGACAATCTGCCAGGGAGGGAGAGCCACCACTGCCCTGTGCAGGCCCCATCCTGCTGGGATGGTCCTGGCAGGGCAGGGGGACAGCAGCAATTCCCAGAGCAGAACTCAGGAGGATTCCAGGGACTGGGGACCTGTGGCTCAGGGCAGTGTAAATACCCCAGGTGAGATGAGACAGGCACAAACACCCAGGCCGGTGCCAAAAGAGCATAACTTGCCTGTCAGGAAGGAGGAAAGAGACAGAGAAAATCATGGATACTGCTGCAGCTCAATGCTGACTGCAGTCCTAGACCTGTCTCTGCTCCCGATCCAGCCCTGGCTCGTCCTCAAGGACACATTTACACCCACAAATGGCTTCAGATAGCCTTGATACCCTTTTGGGTATGGGGGCATTGTGGAGACCCCCTGGCACCTCTGCCAGCAGGAACCTGCTTCCCTCAGCTCCTGACGGGACATTTCCCACCAACTCCTTGAGCATCACAAAACCAAATGGTTTGGGTTTGTTTGTTTGGGTTTTTTTCTCCAGGAACCAAGGACTTTGGGGGAAGCAGGGAATTCAGTCATGTCCCTGTTAGGAACCTGCAGGGGCTGGATTAGCAACTCGGCTCCAAAATCTCCTTTTCCCTGAGCACCTGGAGGGAGCTGAGCTGACTCCAACCTCACCGTAGGACACTGGAGAAAAGCTGAGTTAGCAGGGCTGTGCTAATTACCCCCTGCGCGGCTCCTCCCAAAGCTTTCGAGACTGTGAAATGGCCCATCTGCTGCGACAGAGCTCTCATTGTCTTAATCACACGACACACTGGTGACATTCCGCCCGGAGCCGGCGACAGCGACCGAGCCCTCGCTGCTGGCCAAGAGCGAGGCACCGATCAGGAGCTCCCAGTGCCCTGCCAGCCGAACCAGCTTTGGCCCTTCCCCAGGGGATAACTCAGGAAAAGGAGGTGGAAAAGATGAGGTTGGAACTGGAGCAACAGGGCACAAACGTCCCCGTGGTTACTAAAAGTAAAGTGTGGCCAAAGAGCCCCCGTGTGGGGCGAGGGATGTGTGTGTGTCTAGCAGGAAAATCCTTTAGCACATAGGATTAAGGTAGCTGAGTGTGATGCTCCCACAGCCCAGCTCACCTGGGCATCCCTGCTGGGTTTGGGATGGACTTTCTTGTCTCCAGGAGGATGAGGAGCCACACGTGGCTGTGTTTGCCACAAACCCTGTGCAAGGAGAGGGACCAACAGCCAGGTTGTCAAGATCTGACAGAAATAAGAGAGGGGAAAAAAGAAACTTGGGACAGCCTACTTTATTGGAATCACCAGGGGCATGCAGGAATGGTGGAAATGGATGTTTGGCCCCATGGATCCCTCCCCAAGCTCAGAGCAGCCTGTGGGAAAACCCAACAAACTCCAGCATCCTCCGTGCAATGAGAAGGGAAATGCAGCTCCAAGGACATCAATTCTGGCAGGAGGAGGTGGGCAGGGTGGGGGAAATCATGGGCAAACAGTGGAGAAAGCAGGGTGGGGTTCAGTGGGGCTGCTGTCCCTGTGCCCAGGGTGTCACAGAGGGACACAGGTCTGGCTGTGCTTAGTGGCCACCAGGCCATGTCACTCCCAGCCACTGCTGGTGCTCCTGTTCACCCTGCAGGAAGACTGGGAGCAGGAAAGATCAGCACACAGCACCCTTTCCCTAAAAGCCAGACAAGCCACCAGGACCCAAGTCTCCCAGACAAGAAGCCAAGAGACAGGAGACTCCATAATTAATGGGAGCTCTGCAACTCCAGCTTAATTACACCAAACGGTGGCTGCACCCCAGGAACCTGGAGCCATGAATAGCAAAGGAAGCACCTGGAGAGGGGGAAGCAGGGAGGATGTTCCTGTCGCAGTGCCATCCCCAGCAGACAGGTTGGCTAATAGGACACAGCTCTGGCCAGGATTTTTCTGCAAGGCAGAATAAATGCAGTTGGAGAGTCTTTATCTGAGGCTGCTGTAGCTGATCCTTGTTGCTGTTATCAGAGTTCTTATCAGGGCACTTAGATCAACACCCTGTCATAGAGCAGGGGCAGAGCTGCTCACACCCAGCAGACAGAGGCTGGGGGAGAGATGGTTAATTGGTTAATTCTGTGGTTAATTCCACCTTGCTCCCAGGCCATAGGAGCCTTTCCATAGGGGGTGAAAGGGGCAGGGGATTTATACAAAACAGTCTCAGAACCCCAGAATGGTTTGGATTGGAAGGGACCTTAAACCTCATCTTGTTCCAAACCCCTTCCACTGTCTCAGGTTGCTCCAAGCTCCATCAAACCTGGCTTTGGACACTGTCCAGGATCCAGGGGCAGCCACAGCTTCTCTGGGCACCCTGTGCCAGGGCCTTACCACCCTCACAAGGAAGAATTTTTTCCCAATATCCCATCTAACCCTGCCCTCTGTAGTGAGAAGCCATTTTCCCTTGTCCTGTCACTCCAAGCTCTTGCCCAAAGTTCCTCTCCAGCCCTTTTAAGCACTGGAAGGGGCTCTAGGACACCCCAGACCTCTCTCTTCTCCCTGCCAGCTCTCCCAGCCTAGCTCCACACAGCACAACACACAGAATACACAAGTGAAAACTACAAGAAAATAATAGAAGCTTTCAAATGGCAGAAAATATTCCAGCCCTGGAAAGAAAACTTATTCAAACAAGAAAGCAGAAAGGAACAAAAGGCTCTTACCCATATTCCCATATAAACTTTTAAGGAAAAATAAAGCACTACAACAAGGTCAGAATGCTGAACTGCTGTGAGGGGGTAACAGATCCAGGAGTGGAATTTGACTCCTTCATTCCTCTGCCTCCTTCTTCATCCTCAGCCTCACAGGGTGACTGGATCAGTAACTCATTAGCAGTCCAAGGGCATTTATCATTAACAGCCCAGCAGCAGGAATTGTGCTTCCCAAGGTGCCTGGGTGGGCAGCCTGGCCCACCCTCTCCACTCCACCTGATTCAGTGTCTCACAGATGGGCAGGGTTGAAAAATGTCTGAGTGATGCCTCATGTGCTTCCCTCCCTTTCCACCACTCTAACAACAGCCAAAGGACAGCAGCCCAGCCTTATGGGTGCAGTTTGTTCCCAAATTCCTGAGCTCTCATCAATACCATAATTGTATAACTGCATGAAACCAGGCAAAGTTGGGGGTTTCTGTGTTTTAAAGCAAAGATCAAACAGGAGCTGGGTGAATGCCTGAGGTGCAGCCTGGCATGGCAAGGGCTGACCAGGAGAGACCCCCACAGAAGAGATCACAGAATGATGGAATCATTTGGCCTGGAAAAGTCCTCTCAGATCATTGAGTCCAAGCATTATTCCACATCTACACTGCTGTTAAATCCCTGGTGATTCCACCACTGCTCTGGGCAGTCTGTGCCAATGCTTGACAACCCTTCCCATGAGATTTTTCCTAATATCCAACCTAACCTCTCCTGGTGCAACTTGGGATTGTTTGCTCTTGTTAACTGGGAGAAAAGACCAGCCCTCACCTGCATCCTCCTGTCAGGGAGCTGTGGAGAACGGAAGACAGCAATTCCTCTGAGGAGAGGAGACAGCATGAGACAGGCACAGGAAAGCACCTCAGAATCCCGTGTTTTGGGGTACTTAGCCATCAGTTTGCAGCACTGGACGCTTGTCTGAATTGCTCCCAAGACTTCTACAAGGTCTCACTAATAAAATAAACAGGGTGCAGTTAACGTGCCCATCACTGAGCCAGGTCAGCATTCCTGCTCTCTTTGAAGGAGCCGCAGCAGCTCCGCACAGCCCTGAGAGGAACCGACCTTCCCCCTCAGTGCTCAGCTGGAATTTGACCTGCATTAACACATCCAAAGTACCCACACGTGTCAATAAATCAGCCTGCTGTTTCCATTAGCATTAAGGAAAGCACCTGGTTTTATCCTTTCAAGTCAATGAAGCCTCCAAAGTCCTTGGAAGTTTGTCTCCAACATAGAAACGGTGTCAACAAAGGTTAATTTTCACTTGTGAACACGCCAAAAGCTTTACACTCATTTGTAGGACATGATGGAAAGATGAAACCAAACAGCCTCGAAGTGCTCATCAGTTCCACCACTGTTTTCTCTGTAACAGGTGAGGAACTGGGAGTCTCTGGGGCTGGGAGCTGCAGCCTGGCAGCCAGCCGGCCATTCCACCCACACCTGCCCAAGGAGGGCTGGGAAAACAAACCCGGACAAGTTCAACTCTGCTCTGTGGCGTAGATTTTAGCTCATCCACGCAGTCAGGGCAGGCAGGAAACCTCAAAAAAAACCCCCCAGTTTACATGTGATGAGCTGGTTTGGATTTTACCAGCTGGAACCTACATCCCCCACAATATTCCCAAGTCCAAGAGGCACAGAATGGTTTGGGGCGGGAAGGATCACCTCATTCCAAACTTTGCCATGGCAGGGACATCTTCCACTATCCCAGGTGGCTCCAAGCCCCATCCAAACTGGCCTTGGACACTTCCAGAGATCCAGGGGCAGCCACAGCTTCTCTGGGAATCTGTGCCATGGTCTGAGCAAGTCCCTGTTGCTCCCTGACCATATTTAAGGACAGTTTAGAAGACAAAGGGGCAGCACATGAGCATTTTTAGAAAGCTCACACAAAACAAGTTTTTATTCTTTGTCGCAGAAAATAAATACAGGTGCATATTCCATATGCTTTTCTATAAAAGCACTCCTACAAAATCACTGGACTGCATACAACAGTACGACCTTTTTGGCTTTTAAAATGCAAATATTATACAGTCACTTCATTTTATCATCATTTAAAGCACTTGTAGCAAGCAGCTTTGGAAAAGGAATGCTTAATTTAGAAGCCAAATTCTTGCCTCAAGTGTTTTGTGGGATTTTTCCATCGTGTATAGTGCAACTAACCTAAAAGCAACTAGAACAGTTTTTCTGTAAAACGTTTATTCCCACCAACCCCCCACCCCCAATTTAAAAAAAAACCCTGCAAAGGAAAAAAAAATTGTCTCAAAAACTGTTCTACCTTGATACTTAAACCAAGAGAAAACAAGAAGTGGCTCAATGGAAATATTAAGGTAAGCACAACGCTTCACAGCTCGTTCTCTGTTCGCTTCCAGTTTGGCCCGGGTGTTTATTTAGAGGAATGAGCTTTAATCATCCACTCCTATATTCCTGAAAAGGTAGGACATGGACTCCCCGTTGTGGATCCTGCGAATGGCTTCTGACAGGATCATGCTGATATCCACAGTCTTGATTTTAGGGCACTGGAGTTTTTGTATTTCATGTGGAATCGTGTTTGTAACAACCACCTACAGGAAGAAGAAATGGTCACAACGATGTAGCTCTTTTGTTTTCCACCTTTTATACTGGAAGGGTGAAAGGGAGTTTTACAGATCCCACAAAACCACCCTGGCTGACAAAACAACATTTTACATTACTGTCAGGGTCACAGTGTCAGGAAGGGCCATGTGTTGCCATATGTTCCATGTATCCATGGATACTAATGGCACTGCCCCTCCTTCCCTTCATTCTGCCACACAGATCCAGAGGAGGTACAGAAATATCCCACCCATTGAAGAGAAGGTGTGCTGACTCTGACAATCCAGCCTCTCACCCCTTCCCACATTTCCCACTGCTAGACTTTAAAGACGTGCATGCCAATATTCCAGCACACAACTCCATAGTGAGAAAGCCTGAAGCAGGAACCTCCCATTTAATCCTTAATGCCAGTATATGCAAATAATCAATTCAGGAGAAAATGGCTTTGAAAAGCCCCAAATCCCTGCTCAGAGCTCACACCCCACAGTCACCTCATCGATGGCAGACTCCTCGATCAGCCGGGGAGCATCAGAGGACAGCAGGCCATGGGTGGCCATGACAAAGATCTTGTAGGCCCCTCTCTCCTTGAGGGTCTCAGCTGCAGCCAGGAAGGTGTCAACGTCATCTATGATGTCATCCTGCCAAAATCCCAGAGTCACTGAGGGTTCACCACATCAGACAGACCAACACAGCTTTAACAAGTGTAACAAACCCCAAACTATCAGAAAATTGTTCTTTTCCTTGACAAACCCAGAGGTTACAATCTGCTCCAGAGAAAAGTGTATCAAGGAATCACAAAATGGCCTGGGTTGGAAGGGACCTTAAAGATATCTCATTCCAACCCCTGCCACGGGCAGGGAACCTCCCTTTACAGCTGATTGCTCAGAGTGACACACAGCCTGGCCTTGAATGCTTCCAGGGATGGGGCAGCCACAGCTGCCCTCATAGGGGAAAATTTCTCCCTTATATCCAATCTAACCCTACACTCCTCTAAGTCTGAAGCCATTGCCCCTTGTCCTGTCACTGCAGGCCCTTATAAATAATCTCTCTCCATCGTTCTTGCAGGCCTTCCTCAGGTACTGGACAGCCACAATTAGGTCACCCCAGATCCTTCTCTTTTCCAGGCTGAACAATCCCATTCTCTCAGCCTCTCCTCATACAGAGCTGCTCTATCCCTCTGATTATCTTGGTGGTTTCCTCCAGACCTGTTCCAGCCACTCCATGTCCATCACCTCAGCTTCAGTGGCATCTCCAAACCCAGCAGTAGAACAGGGGGTTCTCCCCTCCTCCTGTGGGGTGCATGCAGCACCTGAACCCCTCCAGGTAAGCTCTGAACAGGATTCCCCCTGCTCTGCTCATGGAAACAAGGTCCCAGTGCTGCTCCCAGAGTGGATCCTTCAGAGCTCCCAGGCAGCTTTGTGAGGGTGCTCAGTGCTGCCCCATCCTATCAAAGTCCACCAGCAGCCAAAGTTCAGTGGCTGACACAGAACAGCTGCTTGATTTCTGCAGCTTTGACATGTTTGATGTAATTGATGAGAACTGATGGCACCTCACTTACCACAATGATAGCTATTCTTCCTCCTACATCTCCAACAACTGTGATGGGTGGCTTTTCCTTGGGAATCAGCACTGATTAATGGCAGATGTTTTCAGAGGGGGAGAAAGGAGAAAGAAAAGAGGAAGTTTATATAATTTATTTGAACTATGGAAATGTCTGATGGGTCACCATTATTAGAGACATGAAGCAGTAACTATTTCAACTATTTCATCATTACTGAATAAAAAACAGCAGGTTTCTAATACATAAATATTTTAAAAGCTTAATTAATATATTAACTATATTCATTTATATCTGAATTATTTACCAATTCAATTAATTCTTAATTTCAGCACAGAAACAGAGGTGCTTGCAGACATAACCAGTTCAGTCACCCACTAACACCCACAGTAGGTTTATGCCCTGCAGTTCTGGTGGTGCAGCTGTAGGTCACATCCACACTCAAGCAAGAAGGAATCTATAGTATTTGTAGGGAAGCCCCAACAAGGGGGAGAGAAATTATGTATTTGATTTTATTTTATTAGAAGGCTAATTCATTATTTTATTATACTATTTTATTTTATATTATATTACATTGTATCTGAACTGAATCTGCTAAGCACTTAACTTTGCACACAACTGCACAGAACTTGTGACTGTCAGCCAATAGTCCTGACACACACACACTCTCTTGGCTCTGATAGGTTTAAGGAAATAAAACACCCTTACTTTGGTAAACAATTTCTATATTGCATTCTACTTTTGCACAAACACAGGCACAGCAAATGATAAGAATTACTTTTCCTTTCTCTGAGGTTTAGAGAATATGAAACCCAGAAATATTCTTGGGAAGAACTGTGCCTTGCTTTTCTCTGTGAGGAGAAATGTGGTGACAGGAATCATCTTCTCCCCACTAAGAAAGACGAGGTTATTTTTTCCCTCTGTGAAGAACCACTCCTTTTAGCCAATCCATTCCTGCCAAACCCAATCCCTAAACCCACAAAAGCAGCAGGTAACACCTTCCCCCCACACTTACTTACTGGGGATCTCCAGGCTGGGGTGGATGGCAGCCACGTACTTGGCTGTGGGAGGGGAGTGCCGCCCGTCCACCATGTCAGACTCGGCATCCTGGGCTTCCCCGTGGATCACCGCGATCCCCAACCGCAGGCGCTCGGCAAAGGACTGGGCCCTGCAGGGAAAGGGTTAAAACACCAGGGAAAGGGTTAAAACACCAGGGAAAGGTCACATTTCAAACAACTCACCTGTCTACAACCCTAAACTTTCCATTTTATTGCTCATGTTTCAGAGGGAAGTCAAGCTATCCTAAAATTTTAAGAGAATTCATAGAGAAATCGGCTGCCCCTCAGGATGTTTTTTTATCGAGTTTGTTAAAGTCAGAGTAACCTTCAAAGTGCCCATATGGGCCTAAAGCAACAGGATAAATGCTGCAAGTCACAAAATGCTGACTGCTCCCTTCTGCTTGCCCAAGAGCCAAAATAACACTTCCCAGCCTTCAGGGATCCCATGCTTCAGCAGGACACATTTAACAGTAGCCAAGATCAGCCTTGATGTCTGGATTGTCTGCATTTAATAGGAAAAAAATACTCTTATAAAAAGAGAAAACAAGTGTTCACCTATTTATTTAGTAGTAAATAAAGACAACATCCCTGCCCTGCTGACACATAACCTGAGATACCCTGTGAAAGGGGGATCCAGATGATCACACTGCCTGACAAACCACACTTGGGAGTTGAACAGCTTGGGTTTTTTAATTAGCTGACATGAAGTTCCTTCACACTGCAGTATTTCTTCAACTAAGATTAGAAATTTCTGGAAAGAAGTGTAAGGTCAGTTGGGGGAGTGGGAAAAGCAGAGAGTCAGGAAAATAGGAATTTGCATGCCAGATATTGGAAGCAGCAAATACCAATGAGCACATCCACCCCACCTCACCCTGCACACCCAAGGGTTTGGGATCCTGCCTAAGCACCCATCCAAGTCTCCTCTGGTCCAAGCAAGCCCAGCACATCCAGAGTGATTCACTCTGCTCTAACATCAGCACCTCAGTGCCTGAATCACCTCCTCTGTCCTTAAGCCTTACTTCACTACCCAAACAATACAAAGTCCAGACAGTAATTTGCCCATCGTGATACTCAGTTAATTAAAAATTAAGAATCTTCCACCCTGTGGTTATCATACAGTTGCAATATTTTTGCAAGTAGTTAATTATAGGTAATTATTATTACAAACAATAAGAGTTATGACTTAGCAGGAATAATCATATCAATAAAACTGTATTAATTACCTTAAAATGCAGTATTAAACTGAATCAAGTTCAAAGTGACAGCCAAATGATTTATTAATTTCCCAGTGAGCTCAGAAACCACAGAGACATTCTGAACTTCAACACACAAGAGTTCTTTTTCACAAGCAGGGATTCATCAGAAGTATTTTCCCAGATTGTTTTCAGCCTGGATTAGGCTGAAACATCCAATTATCCCTCTCCCAAGACAATGTAACTCTTCACATACTGTCCTTAAATACTCATAGGAGCATGTGAAGAAGCTAAACAATACACTTCAGGGATCCTCTCCTCCACAAATCACTGCATATGTGCAACTCATCTATTTGCTGGCATTGACAATTAGTGGATAATCAAGCATTAAAATGCTGCAACAAACCCTTGCCTCCACCCAAGAGGCAACACTGACACCGTGGAAAAGAAATGGAAAAGAAACAAAGGTAAAATTACCTGGCCAAAACAAAAGAAATCATAAAAAGTACTGCTGGAGAAAAAGATGACAAAAGGTGGTTTGTTACAGAAAATAAGGAAAACACAGAGTATCAGAATTCATTGGCATGGATATCCAAATATCTTTTCAACAATGTCTTGTTTGTCACCACAGCCTCTCTTAAACCATCATCCAGCTCTTACAGGACCTGCTGACAGCTCTGTAATTCCAGAGGTTAGGAACAGTCAACTATAAAGCTTCATGGATTAAGAACAGTCACTCAACCACCAGAGACTTCACAATCACAATCATCTCAAACAGCAAACCCAGACTGACCTTCTGTGTTCAGGATCTATCAGCCATGTTCTTTGTTATGTCCACATTGAGAAACTCATCTGGATTAATGGCATTACACTTCCAGCCACTTCTCCTCATTTACAGATTTATAATGTAAATGCACACAAATATAACATAATTAAAAACCTTCTTAATCATAAGCACTGCATTGATTTATCACATCCTTTTGTATGGCTTTGTTTCTACTCTCCTTACATTTATTATGATTACAGCAATGATGTAAAATCTACACAGCTGACAGAGGAGAATTGGGAGGAGTTTGAAGGCTGCATCTTTTAATTATTGAGTATTTGTCCTTGACTTGACCCTAAGAACAAAACCCAACAGAGATTTGCTGCTCTGAGAAAGAGAGCAGATCTTACCCACCTCTTGGCAGATGCAGGAGATTTGGCCACAATTACAGCATTCCTGTAGTCTGGTATCTGTAGTGAATAACAGATAGCAATGTCCACTTCATATCTTTAGACAAATTTAACCTCAGTAAGAATCAGAGAACTTTATTTTGCCAGAATTTTAAGCATTGAACATTTTACCTAAGAAAGCAACCTCAAGAATCCATGGTGCATGATCAGGGTTGACAGCTCAGTAAAAACATGTATTTACAAAATTCAGATATTAACTTCAAACAGTACCTTTTATAAACCCCATTTTACAGTACAGATAACAGAAAAATAACTGCTTTAGGACATCAGGGTTACACCCACAAGTGTTAAAACAGGAAACCATCAAAATTAAAGTTTCCTGTTCAACCTAAATTGTCTTTCATCACTAAAAACCAGCATTTTACAACTTCCTATTGTTTTATAGAGTACCCCAAGAAAAGTCACACCTCTCCATCACATCACATCACACTGACTCTTTCTCTGGACCATCAGAAGGGATAAAACTTCCACAGTCACTGCACTGATCCTGGAGGCTCAGTCTCAAAGTGCTACAAACTGCCAGCCTGGTTAGCACCAGGGGATGCTGCTGAAATGCTGACAGCACAAACCAGCAAGTCTGGGTTTCCCTCTGGTGTCTGACAGCTGCTCCAGTCAGGCCTCACAAGCACAGGCTGCTCCTGAGTTTGCTGCCCCTGCCCCAGCTCATGCTGGTTTTTCACTCCAGACTCCTGATCCCCATTTAACCAGCATTTTAATCCCCATCTCTCAGAAGTTTCTTTTCCTCATCTCCATTTTCCCTGCAAACAGTGACTCCACATCAGATTCATCTGGTTTGTAACTTCCCAAGCATTCCACCATCCACACTTGCAGTTCTTTCCAACATCAACTACAACTGCAGTCCCTCTGGTATCCCACTTTACCCCACTCCTTGCAAACTCAGCCTCTTCCTTCACTCTGCTGCCCTGGGATGATCCATCTCTATGGAGAGCAGCTTTAAGAACCTATGTGTCCTTCTAGCAAAAAACCACAGTCCTGAGCCAAGCAAGTCCTACAGAGCAGGTCCAGTCCTCAGAATCCCAGTGGAAGGGATGGAAAACTCTTCACTAAATACCTGCAAATTGATCTGTTAGGGGTGGAATTCACAGATTTGTGGGGATGACACCCTGTCATGCAGCTCACCACCTTGTCAGATATCAAATACCCATTCCAGAGCACTGAAATACTCGGGGTTTCTGCCAACACAGGCAAAGTAAGTTCCTCCACAATCTGATCCACAATATACAAACTGCACTGGCTGATTATTTCCAAAATCTCCACCTGAAGTAGGCATGGGAAAGAAAAAATAAGTTCTGAATTTGGGCAAGGGTTCAACCAACAGAAAATAAGGAATTTTCTGAGGATGTCAGGCAACATTAATAATCCACAATGTTGGTAACTCCACCTATAAAGTGGGAATTCAGCATGTTCTGTCCTTGGCAAACACTGAGTTATACAAGAGGCTGCAAAGATTAACACGATGGAAGGTATGGACAAGGCAGGGCCTGTCACTCGACATAATAAAGGCTTTGATCTACTTCAGACACCATTGCCTCATTTTTCCTCTGCCAAATGAACAAATTTGTTCTCAGCTCTTCAAAAATGAAGTCAGAAATGTCATCCCAAAGACTCTGAGGTGTCAACATGTCCATGTAATAAAGGCCTGTGTCACTCTGGGATTAACACCTGCTAAAAGCAAAGAGAAGCCACAGAGCATCCAACATGTGCCAAGCACACCAAACTAAACACCCAACTATTTTGTATCACAGGAATTTCACTGATTGCACTGCCTTCATGCCACAACAGCAAGGGATTCTCTTCACATCTAGGCATAAATTTCCAACAGGAAACAACTACAAGCCCTCATTCTCCTAACTTTCAGTGAGATGTTTTTTAACTGACTTTCATCCTTATCAAGCTGGACTCCATCTCATGCTCCTCAGTACATTCCATCATGATTCCCACAGCTTTGGAAGCTCTGGTATTCCCAGTGCAGGATATCCAGCAAGTTGTAGCCACCAGGAACTGGAGATGAATACTAAATTCCCCCTGAGCAGCAATGGTTCAAAGTTTTAAGCACAGATAAAAGATCTGGCTGGTGAAGGTACTTGCCAGTACAGACCCTGTGTGATCAGATCCACTCAGTTCACTCTGGTTTTAGAAAATCCCCTCATGGATGAGCAAAGGGATGAAGAACTGAAAGTATCTTTTAAAACTTCTCTACAAAGGGTCATTTGTTAGATTGCACAGCAGTGTCAGACTCAAAGCTGCAACAATTCTGTGTAAACCACTGAAAGCTCAGGAATCAAAAGGTGCTTCAAGACCAAATCAGGACCATGATCTTGTTATTGACCATAAACCACACTTTCAAGCAACACATAAAGGCAAAACTTGACTTGTGTCTGTGTGTTTGGTTTTCCACTTTTGTTCTTTTTTTTTTTTTTAAGTTAGGAAGTGCTTACATTGTGCAATACTTCTTTCCTGGAACACCAGATGAATGACTGTGGCAAAGCCTGGAGTTTTGTTCTGCCATCCTCTTTGACTCTATTACCAAATGAAATTATAATGAGGAACTCAAATAGATTTTAATACTGTCATAACAAAATCATGTTGGTTTGGGTTTCTTTAAGGGGGTGGGGTGTGTTTTGTTTTTGAAATTGAGCCATTCCCAGCTTTATAAAAAGAAATAGCTTGGATTCAAAAGCAAGAGTGAGCTAAACCCTTTCCCTCACCAGGAAGAAAGCATTTGCTTTATTCCAAATTACCATTAGTCAGAGGCTTAACGTGCATCTTATACCTACAATTATCATTTGCACATTTTGTACAGGCCAATCTACCAGCAGCACTTCTCAAAACCCTTATAAAAATAAGATGGAGGCACAGAACATCCCAAGTTAAGCTCCTCAAGTCAAGACATGCAGTCTGAACTAACAGTGAGTGAGACTTCCACCCACCAGCCTGACTTTGAGAGCACCATCAATAGGCTCTCTCATAGTTTACAACTTCCAAATGTTTCTTATTTTGTGATTTAAATTTATGCCCACACAAGCAGCCCTTCCTATAAATGTCAAGGAAACTGGAAATAGGAAAGGAAGAGGACATTGAGAGCAAGAAAATGCTATTTTTTTCAGTGTTAGGGGAATATATCTAAGAGAAAAAACAGCACTGCTGCATGGGTAAGAAAACATCAGCTCTTCAAGAAAGCAAAAGTTAAATGTGGGGAAGAGAAGAACCAACAATTCCCAACATCACTCCCTGCCCCAAGTGACCATTCTCCCCTTAAAATTCAGTTTGAAGAGTTAATATTTTCAGAGGGATTTGTTTCACATGCCCTGAGTGACATGACAAAAGGAATTAAAAAACCAACTGTAATAACAGGCCTTCCTCACCTCTTCTTGGATGTACTGGAGTAAAAATGGAGATGCTCTCAAGTTATCAACTGGAATATTGAAGAAACCCTGAATTTCCTTCTGATGTAGATCCATGGTAATAAGATGAGTTAGCCCTTTAAAATAAAATAGTGAAACAAACAGAGAAGCACATTAAGAAAAAGTAAGAGAGAACAGACACTTTATTTTTTTAAGTTTCACTGCAGTTTGTCCAGAAAAATCTCTAAGCTGCATGAGAACACTGAGTGAAAATACATAATAAATTAATTTTAGTCCCTCTTACTGGTGTTAATGTGTTTTGAGGCTTCCAGAGTGACTTTTTTAAAAGAAGCTCAGAACCCTGCACATAACTGGCTCTGCAGTGCCACACTGAGGCAGGCAAGATCCTTCTCCACTGGACAAAATGGAAGCCTTGATTTGTCCTATGTCACACAGCATGCTCATTAATTCTAAATCCTGAAAAATGGGCCAAGCTCCTAATCAAAAACCTCTTCTTCCAAAATACCAGCCCAGATCCCACAGTTTGTTAGAACTGCCTGCTTCTTCCCAGGGATGGGAGTAAAAGGAAAGAAGCAGAAAATGTGTTGAAGGCTGTGAAAATGAATAATCTCATTCTCCCACATGGTCTCAGATGTAAAGGACAAAGTGCATTCATCCAACAAGTAAAAAACAAGACAGAAATGACAAGGCACAACTGTTCCAGACTGCAGGAAAGGCAAAGGATGGCATTGGGAGAGGTGACAGCACAGCCCAAAGCAGCTCAGCACAGCAGACTCATTCTGCCAGCTCAGGACAATTTGATGTAAAATGGTTCTATCACATTTGGGGTTTTTATGAACTCACAATTTGGGAACATTTCTAATTACATTCTCCTTTCTATGTAGGTTTAAACACATGAAAAGCTTGGCAGTTATTTTTAAACAGAGTCCAAACTTGTGTACAGATCTCCCTAAAGCTGGAAGCTGACAGCAGGAACCCCCTTGCTCTGATTTAAGGACAGCCACATTCTTACCAGCTTTGCACATCATCGAGGCCAGCAGCTTGGAGACAATGGAGCCCCTTTTCCTCATCTTGCACTGTTTGCTGTAGGGGAAGTAAGGAACCACTCCAATAATGCTTTTGGCACAGGAGGTTTTACATGCATACACCATGATCAGGAGCTCCATGATCGTGGTATTCACATCCCTGCAACGAGAAACATCTGCTCCTGGAGCTGCTGCACAAAAATCCTGAAGTCACCACAGTATTCACACCCAGCAGAGATGGAGAGGGCATATTTTTAGAGAACTGGTCATCAGCTAAGATCTGCACTTCTGCTGCCATGAAAAAAAAGAAGTCTTAGCATTTGTAAAGTTCTTTTCACATAAAATTAAAGAATTTCTGAATCACAGGACACATTGCCCAGGAAACATTCCTCCTACATCTTAACTTTGTGATGGTGCTAGAGACAGGGAGCTGAGAAGAGAAGAATTTAAAAGAGATTGACATAAGCAAAAGAATATTTATGAAAGGAATGCAGAGACCAAGGAGAAGGCTTTATTGCTATAGTCACTACAAATTAAATTTGTAGAAGCTACCTTATGCCAAAGCTGCCTTTGTGTACACATAAAAACCCAACAAAACCTATTCCCAAAACTCCCCACAAACCTCTATCTAGTTAATATAAGCTTATTACACTGCATCACAAACACAAAAGGTGATTAAAAATGAAAAGAGAAGCATTGCTATGGACAGCCCAGATCAAATGCCAGCACAGGGTCTTTAAGCAGTTACTCACTTTGAAACTGTCTGGATGATAAACACATCCTTTCCTCTCACAGACTCCTGAATCTGCACTCGTGTTTCTGCCAAGAAGAGAAATAGGGAAATATTTGCAAGAGCAAAACTCTTTTTAGAGTCTAAGAAAGGGTGTAGGACATTGAAATTCCAGTTTTGCTCATTAAATGCTCACCTCTGTTTGCCTCTTGATAAACCTGAACCTTCCCCATCTCAACTCCCAGGCGCCTGCAGGAACAGAAATAAGGCAGAAGTCAGTAAGGGGAGAGGAAGGGCAAATCAAATGTAAATCCCACATAATGCAAGAGTTACTGAAAAGGCTGCATTCTGTGGGAGAAAACCAAGGAAAGAAAATCCCAAACCATAAACTCTGTAATTACAGTGAACATTTCTCTAAAAAGCACCTACAATTCCCCAAAGCTGCACTGCAGACTATGCTAAACTTATTTTCCAAGCTCAGAACAAGCAGCAGGATAAAAATGGTGCTGTAAAAATGTAACATTTTGTAATTTTTAATATATTTCTTGTCCTATATATATATACACACATGTGTGGCAATATACATGTGCACAAAAATACTGCTTTTAAATCACTCTTATCTATAGAAAAAAGTCAATGCAGAATGAAGAGGAAAGAGTGGCAAGAACTATTTTATGGATAATGGAAGAATAATATCTGCTGTATTTATTCCTTGTCAGCACTAGCTACACCCTATCACTACAAAGAGATCAGGGTATGCTCTGCACTCAGGCCCAAATTCTTTCTACACATAACCTGAGTTCCTTTGCACTCCCATTTCTCCTCCTAGCACACCCAACTTTGGGTAAATAAGCCTCTGGAAGAAATCCATCTTGTCTAATATTCCCAGTAATGTTATGCATCCTAATTATCACATTAAAAATTTATTTAAGTCCTAAAAGTTCTGCTAGAGATATGCATGGATTTAAGCTAAAGAAATGTTCCTATCCAAAATATAGAGAGAGCAGGAGGGATGGAGCTGTCCTGCCTAAAAACACCCCAGTACAAGGAGAGAAAACTTCTGCCATGATGATTTACCACTATGCAAACATGAATTATCCCACAAGTTTCCTATGAAATGCTGCAGCCAGTCACAGCCTGCCACGGAACAATTCAAACACAAATTACTCTCTCTGTTATTGAGCTGTTGAAATTTCCTCTCCTATAGAGCAAACTCCATATTCTTGCAAATCATGGCAGTTTTCCAATATAACCTTAGTTAAATAGGGAAAGAAAAGTGTCCAGTAAAACAAATCCCGTCAGAATAACCCCAAGAGGGGAAGATTCCCTGCAGCCTTTACTTACTCAGCAATCCTCTTGGACAGTTCCATGCACGAGGAATTGGAATTAGCTGAGAACAGCACCAGCCCACCCTTGGTGATATTCATGATGGCCCCAATTTCAGTTGATGGCACACAAAACATCAACCCTAAGTTGTTTTGCCGCTTCTAAAAGACTGCAAGAGATCAAAAGTCATTTAAATCCATGTTAAAAAACAAAACAAAACAAGGCAGACATTTGCTCTGTTTAGAAAGGGTAATCTCCCAGAACCCTGGATATTCCAGCATCATTAAAATCTGTTATTCCCATTTTAAAAGCTCTCCAAAGATCCCCCAAGAACACCTTCTAGCACCAAGTTTTTTTTCCTTTTTAACTGTTTTCCTCAGGCTATCATCCAGTAACACTGATACTTTTTTTCCATCACCTTGTCCAGCTCATTTTCCAGAACTGAGCAATGTTTATTGACTTTTCCAAAATCACAAAGACAGGCAGGGGTAGAATTGAGCTAAAAAGAGCTCCTGGGCCCAGGCTAGAAGAGTCTATTGCCAAAGCTGAATCTCTTCCCAGTACTTTTGCAGTTATAAACTTACAAATAAGGATGAAATGTAAGGAAGAATTCAATAAAGCTGGCAGCTGTAAATAATGACCTCTTGCACAGCAAATCCACTTGCTGAAGCAGCTGTTGTCATTCTTTGAAAGCAATATTTCTCCTGTGAAAACAGGAGAAAAATATCAGGAGGAAATCAGTATAATTTGGGTTTTGTTTCAAATAAAGGCACAAACCACTAATCTCACCAAGGACTTGATGGGATTCCATGTTTTTATTATTCTTTGTAAATCACATTTTCATGGTTACTTCTACTATAAAATTTTAGTCAAATAAAATGGAAAAAAAAAGATCCCATTGACCAGCAGCACTGGATAGATGGAGGCAGCATTCAACTTAAAATCCTGCTGCATAAATAATCCAATCCTTCACCATCCATTTCAGCATTATTTAGGAGACTGGAAATATGAAATATGAGTGGCATAATTTAAACCAAAGTTTAAATTGAAGTTACAGCTAAATCTGTAACTTCTTTCCTGGTAAACATCTCCCTGCTGAGAAACAGAATTATCTAATAGTCACGCCTAATTTGTTAGAAAAAGCTGGTGATGTATCAACTATGAAGTACTCCAAAACAACAACAAAAATAAAGAGATGGAGAGTTCACAGGAACAGCTGGCGGGGTCTGTAATGAAACTCCTTCACACCTCCTTTACAACCACACAGTCTGGCTCAGTTTAACTCTGTCACAGGAACCCGATTCACTCTTGTGAAGAGCCAAAGTCAAGTCAGGAACTTCCTAACAACAAATCTGCTGGTGCCAAGGCTGAGCTGTGCTCAGCTGCCATGAATGAAAAGCTGTCTGTCATCAGAACCGTGCACAGACCGCCAGCTTCAGCCCCAGCACGTCTGAATGTTCCACGGCACTAAAACCAGAGGGGCTCCCAAAGCAACACCTGTATCCCTCTCAAATTAAATACCTAAAAAAACCCCACCCCATTTCTTAGCTAGTGTTTCTCTGCTCTGCTGCTCATTCACTCTCTGCAACTCCCAGCTGTCAACTAATGGCCATCACCCATCAAATATTCATGATGGTGTTCAAGATCCATCTCAGCTCCACCAGAGCAAAGAACCTGAAATGCTTTTAGGTCTAACAGCACCTGAGAGCACTCTGCTTGTGGGCCTGGGTGGGAACAGAGTGGAGGCAACTTTCTGTGTTACCAAAAGCATTCACAGAGTGTTCAGGTGTATTTTTATGCAGGTCTGTTTCTTCTTTGTTCCATAGATTAGGGAAACCACGAGCTGAGCAAAAGATCTGAAAAGGTGAGTTGTTGGTTCCCCACTATTGCTGAGGGTGCACTTTACACCACAATATACTGATGTATTCACAAGCAATAATGAACATTGCTTTTCATTTTATTATAGGTCAAGGACTTTCTTGTGGATGTACTTCAGCAGCTACAAGTGGGCTATGGTGTGTGTGGGCAAGGAAGTTGCATTTAAAGGGTAATATGGATATATCAACCTTCAAACAGGTGTTGGGATGAAAGCAAGCTCACAAAACTTTATTAGATGTGCAAAGGCATGACTCCACAGGGGTACATGGGACAATAATCCTCGGGTGTGAGGTGGGCCAACCTTCCAAGGTTGAACACGAGCACAGAACAGGCTGCAGCACAAACACCTGCCTTTCCTTTTGGGCTGCACACGATTACACAGACACATCATGATGAGCACAACAATCACTGGGCACACGGCTTTATGCCTCCATCAACTGAGCATGTCCACACAGAAAGCAACAGAGGCAGGAATAACTGGATGGGATAAAGAATGGAGCCCATGGGATGGAGGGAATCGGCACCCTCTCCCCAATGTCCCCACGGGGAATTTTCCCGTCCCTCCACACTCACCGATCCCCGTGGGCTGAGACCCTTCCAGCCACCCCTCCCTGCGGTGCTTCGGATGCTCCAGGTGGGTCACACAGGCCCCGTGTCCCTCATGGATCCCATCCCTCCGCCCCCAGAGCGGCCCGGGCACGCCACAGCCCCAGCCGCTGCCCCTCACCTGTGGCACCTGCGGGCAGCCCGAGCAACCCCAGAAAGGGGCAGCCCAGGAGAGGGGCTCCATCCCCTGAGGGAAAGGCGACATAGCCCATTCCTCAGGCGTCGGAACCCCGTGTGGGGAAGGGGGATGTCCTGCCCTCACACAGCCGGCTGAACTGGGCTGAGCGGGCGGGAGCGCCCCTCGCTGAATGCCTTACCTGCCGGCTCCGGCCCCCCGGCCCCGGGAGAAGGCGGCCCGGCCGGAGGGGAAGGAGGGGGAGAGGCAGAGGCGGCGGCGGAGCTCAGCCCCTCCGGTGCTCCGCGGGCAAGATGGCGGCGGGGCGTGAGGGAGGGAGCGCGGGCGGGCGGGGCGGGCCCGAGGCGACGCCCCCCCCCCCCTTCCCCCGCCGCGCTGAGGGGAGCGGGCGCCATCTTCCCCCTCAGCCCCCGTGCTCCCGGCACCGGGACGGGTTACAGAATCTCAGAGTTTTAGGCTTTTGGAATCGTCAGTGTTGGAAAAGATCTTAAGGATCATCCAGTCCGGCCGTCAACGCAGCAGTACCACGAAACCACATCACCCACCGCCAGATGCGGGTGGCTCTTTCAACACCTCCAGGTGTGGTGACTCCACCACCTTCCTGGGTACCTATGCCAATGCCTGGCCACACGGACAATAAAAAGAATTTTTCTGATATCTAATCTGAATCTCCCACGTGTCAGCTTCCAAGACCAGCCCCCTCCTGACTACAGCATCATTTCAGGGAGTTGAAGACAATTATAAGGGCCCTGAGCATCCTCCAGAGTAAACAAACCCAGCTCAGCCATCCCTTATAAAAATAATTTACTAGACCCATCAACAGCCATTTTTGACCTTTGCAACAAAAAGGGAAGTACAGATCTGAATTCGCTGGTGGGAGGATGGGGGGACCCCAACACCACAATTCAGCTGCCCCCCGCCTAAAATTGCCCCCTGGTGCAAAATCCACGTGGAATAATGCAATGATATCCACAGGGTGCCATAATTTTGGAGCTCCCACATCTGCATCCCCACCAGAGAGGGGTGGAAGGGTGGCTCCATCCCCGCCGGACACCGAGCTACCATCTGGCCTTTGCCATGAGCAGTGTTTATGGAAAAAGAGGCATTTCTGCAAAGGAAATTAAGAACAGAAACTATCAGTGGCCTCTCAGTTCCTTGTCAAAAGTGCACATGATTTATCCAGACTCCTCTCAGGACTCTCCTTGCCACATGCATCAGTTGAACTGCACAAAGATTCTTTTGACATCTGAAATGAGGCTCTTATTTCAGTCACCCTGCTTAAAAAGAAAAAAAGCTTTATCCCAAGACACCCATGACAAAACTGCTTTGAGGAAGTTGTAGTCATCCCACACAGACACACATCCCTCCTTTAAATACAAAACCCAAACACCATGTTTTTTCCCCAGACTGCACAGTTAGAACCTGTTTTAAATTACACTTCTCAGTACGCCCAAGTTGAGCAGCATTTGTGGATCAGAATTCTAGCATTTAGCATAAAGCTACAAAGGTACTTTCCACTGCAGCTTTTCTCACAAAAAGCAATTAAATTTGCTTATTCCTGGACTGCAGGGTGCATTGGAGCAAGGCTGATCATCTCAGCAGATATTTCTGCCCACACTGGCCTTAATATAAAAGAGAAGGAAAAGCCACAGGCAAGCTCACTGAACATGACTGCAAAGGGACAACATTAAATTCCTAGTTTGAAACTGTGCTTCTGCCATTACAAGCTGTGTTTTTCACTTTAAATATTCACAGGCCAGTGTTTTTCCCAGATTTCACATTTGTTTCTTGCTTCATGCATTCCAAGACTTGGTAGTTCCCTTTTTTGATTGTTTTTTTCAGCAGAGTCGGAGCTGGGAAAGGAGAAGCAATTTAACGTGGAGCTGTGGAACAGATGTTAAGCACTTCACTGGCAGGCTCACAAAGCCAGGACATCTGTTAGAAATGTGTGAGCAGAGAGGCCATCAAGCCTCTCAGATGCTGCAGTGATCCTCTGCCTTTCCTACAACCCAAATTACACCAAGGTGTAAGGGAATAGTCCCATCCCTCGCCACCCCCACCATTCCCAGTCCATGTTTTTCTGCTTCCAGGCTGGTGCTTCCACACAGTCGATTCAGGATCACTGACCCAAGCAGGTTCTTTTTTTTGTTTCAGGGTTTTCAGGACAAAAAGGAAGGGGGGTGAGCTTTTTGTTGGCCTCTTCACAGAGCAGCAGAGATTTCTCTCAGCATCATTCTCCCTGGCAGGATCCCGCTACAGGCTGGTGTGGCACAGCAGTTTAATGCAGAACAACCAGAAACAACACATGGTGAAGCACTGAACCATAATGCAATTAGCAGCCTTCCCCAGAAGCATTTTTCAGTACCCCAGGGTACTCAGAATTTGCTGGCTGTTTGATTTGTGCTGCCCCAAATTCCTGACATTGCTTAAGCAAACCACAGGGCCAGGAACTCAGTGATCCTGTCTTCTGATCCCTTTTGTACAAGGCTACTGCCTTTGTTTTCTTGGAGAAAAAAAAATCAATTTCTTTCCCACCTCTGTCTTCCTGATCAGAGGAACACCAATTTAAATCTCAGCTCCCAAGGGAGAGGGATTTGTTAATTTGACAATACTCTATTCAAACACTAAGAGTTCAACAAACGCTCCAAGATGAGCACATGGATTTTGTTTCATTTACAATGATTCAATCAGCAGCCATCCAAGGAATTCTGAAAATTTGCTGGGTGTGAACACACTGGCTCACAGAGTTTTGTTGTTCTTGATCCAGATGTGACCCTGGCAAGCAGAGATGCGCAAAAAAAACTCCCCCACACCACACCTGGTCCAGCCAAGGTGAAGGGCACTGCTCATCCTGCTCTGGGCTGACTGACAGCCTGCATCCATCACCTGAGAGAAGATAAATGCTGCTGTCACCCCAGCTCCTGAGCTCCATCCATCACTGCTCAACCAGGCTGGCTTTTGTTTGGTTGTTTGGAGTTGTTTCTGTTAAAAAAAAAAAAAAAAAGGATATTAAAGCTCACCTATCAAACCAGCTGGCAGTGAGAACTATCAGACATGGTGCACCAGAGAAACACTCTGATTTCATCCTGACAGAGCCCTGTGGATAGCTTTGGTCTCTCCCAACTAATAAAGGCATCCCAAAAACATCCTTTACCCTACACAGCCCCTGTGAGCCTGCAGGGAGGTACTGCAGCACACAGGCACCTCCACACTGAGCACAGACCAAAAGCCATCACCTCCCTGCTCCCCTGCCTTAGCTTTATTGCCTGGGGGACAACTGTGTCCAATTTCCAGAAGATTCTGCCTTGGATACTACCCAGCTAGGGAGGCAGAACTCAAACCAACTATAAATGCATTTTGGAATTGATGGAAGGAGGTGTAATTTTATCATATCTTGGGAGTGATGTGGAAATAGCATTCCCCGTGTCTGCCAAGCAAAGTGCTTTAATAAAGGTCCTGGAGCAGGGAACACATCTTCTCTGTGTCAGGGGCTGTGACAGTAGGCAGCACTCATTGCTTTATCAAATATTACTGCTTGGCTGTCTGGGAAACAGGCACAGCCTCATTTGTCACAGTCCTGTTCCCCCTGAGTCACAAAGCTTGGACTGAGGCTCCCTTCAGGGGTTTTTTCCTGTTTCTGACTGCACTCCCAGTTCTGGATCAGTCTGTAATGTTTAACAGATCTGCCACAGCAGCCCCAGCACAGACACGGGGTTATCTCCAACAAGGGGACGAGAGGTTGTGGGAATACCTGGAGTGTGACAGGTCCTGCACAGACAGACAGCTCGAGCTGGATATCAGGGTGAGGGTTTGGACAAACACTGCACCACCACAGTGGTAGTTTCCTCTTGTTTGGCTCTCACATTCCCTCTGCTTTGCTGTGCGTGGGCAGCTCTGTCCTGCAAAGTCTGTGTAAGATCCTGTTCACGCCGATCACCTGGTGTTTAAGGGTGTGGTTTGCCCTTTGATTGGCCTTTAGGCAAAATTGGTTGCACTGCCCAGTGAAATCATGTCATTTTAGGGAATTTGAGCAGCTACACAGTCCATGACAAACACTAATTAGTGCTCTGCTCCTTTGTCCTACTGACCGGGTCCCAGCATGGTTTGCCATTTGCCTCACTAAGCTGCAGCTCCTGTCCAGAGAGCACACAGGCACTGTGCCCTGTGCAGGCATTCAGTGAGCACAGCAAGGGCTTCACTTGGTCACTGCAGGGCAACTTTGCAGATTAAAGCAGAATTCAGTGTATGAGAGCAGGTCCTATGCTTTGCATGCCCAACTCTGAGGTGCATAGAAGGGTTTGGTACCAGCCTTGCCCCATCCACTAAAAAGGAGCCGGAAGAGGTGTAGGGAAGCAGCAAAGTGTACTCTGTGTCCTCCCCAGTTTGGTTCTGACCAGGACCAGCAAGAGCAGATTAATGCTCGTACTGGGAGTGGGACACTCACCCTGCTGCTACACCAAAAAAAAAAAAAAAAAAATGCAGAGCCTTACTCAGGACTCTTCAGACTACTCCACTTACTAACACTGTTACCAACATCTTCACACGTAAGCTTTCTACCAGAACCTCTCCGCTAATTCACTGTACTATTTCCTGCCTGACTTCAGCAAGCTCTGGAAAAGGTTCTGCTCTCAGACCTCTGTGCACTACCTTTGACCTTATCAAACAAGTCAATCCCCCAGGGTCAAGATTGGGACACTTAAAAGTTTTACTCACCAGGAAAGTCTCACCAGAGGAGAGGCGTGGGAACTGTGAGGCTTCCCAGAGGCTTTTATTGTCTCATTAAGCTCTTCTTAATGAGAATTTCCTCACCTGCTGCAGTGTCCCTCCCATTCATTTGCATTCACTATCCTGCTGATAGGACTCAAGGCTGTCAGCTCCCACTCCTTCCTTTTTCCTCATAACTATTCTGAGCCCGTTTTTTATCTCCCTGTTCTCATCCAGGTCCCAGGGACAAAATACTTTCTCCTCTTTTGTTACAGCTTGCCACATCCTCCTTGGCTGGTTTCCTCCCTGCCATCTCTGCAGCTTCTCCTGGCTCCAGAATCACCTGCAATAGTCTCCTCCAAAGCAAAGCAGCAACAGCTGCTGGTGGTGAGATCCCTGACTTAAATGCTCACTAAAAACTTGCTTGTTCTCTCAGCTAAGGCTCCCCACGCGCAGCCTGGGATCACACACACCTCAATGCCTGCCCCCCGAACACCACAGGGGCTCTGCCCATCCCAGGCAGCGTTCGTAGGGCGGGGCTGTCGGATCTGCCCCTCTGCAGGACCAATGAGGCCGCGGGTTCAGCGCCTTTCTCAATGACCGCAAACACTGGGGGGTTCAGGCTGTGCCACCCCTCCCATGGCATCTGAAAGAGCCTTGACAGCAGGGCTGCGTCAGAGGGGGCACAGCTGCCAAAGCAGCCGTTCAGCCTCCTCTGATTGCTGTTGGAAAGTGTTTCCCTCTTTTTTCATTCAAGCTTTTCTAGATAAGCATATAGCAAAAGGAAATATCAGAGAGAATGAGCTGCCTCCTAGTTGGGAATGAGGGACTGACAATTATCCCTGTGATAATGAGGTAGTCTGAACATGAGGGAACTTGATACAATGGGAGATTTATCTTGGAAGCAGTCCCTTGGCAGCCTTGCTGTCAGCATGGTTTCCCATTGCACAAAGGGCAGGGATCAGAGCCAGGATGACAAATCCATCTCCATCCCAAGCTCATCCTGCTCCGTTACCTATGGCTTTTCCATGGTAATTCCATAGATCACCCAGACACTGCTTCACTTAAATCATGTTGTCCCATGGGACTCTGTACCCACCTTGGATCTCCAAATGACCCAGAAAACTTTCTGCTTTCTTTCCTACCACAAACCAGGTCAACATTTCAAATCTTGACCTTTAAGACTGCCAGGGTTGAGGAGAGAGGCAAGCCAGGAGTCCAAGGCCTTGGTCCAACACTCACGGAGACTCTTGTCACAAGGAATTATGTGGACTCAGATAATTATGTGCAAACAGATAAAGAAAACCAGAGAGAGCAAACCTGGGTCTGCAAAACCTTGACATGGCAATCGATGCTGTAGTTTACCATCAGGAGCAAGTAAACAGCCCCAGAGTTACATGCTGCATGGCAAACATTGCGGTTTTATCTGCATGACAGGCAGCAATTTGTGACAAAGGTTAAATCTCTCTGCTCACTCAAGTTTGACGTATGATGGTCGTGTTACAGTCCCTGTTCTCAGCGGGTTTTGCATGAATGTGCCTGTGTGCCTTCAGGATCACGACCTTCATTCAATACTGCATGGCCCAGCAGACCCATAATTAATCCCCAACATGTTCAGCTGACAGCTCTCATTCATAACATCATCCATGCAGAATGGTGAGGTACGTGTGAATTCCTACAATCCACCTGGGAGTCAGAGATTTTCCAGCCACCAGAGCAGCGAGGCTCCAAGGCAGGTTTCTGACAGGATGAACAGGACAATTGGTAGGTTGGACTAATCTACAGGTAAATTGGGTAGGGCAGGAGAGGGAGGTGTGATACAGTCACTGCTCACTGAGGATGGGCTAGGAATGTCAACACCTCAGTGCTGGCATTCCTGTTACGTGACCAACATTTTCTACTTACAAAAATCTAAGAGGTCCAGAGGCTTATGAAGCCTGTAAGAAAGTCCCCACCTTCTTCACCCTGGACAGTTTGCAAACATGAAGCTTGGCCAGATTCAGCTCAGCCAGTTGTTTTTCTCCCAATCCCTGGTTTTCAAATGTACCCAAAGGTCTGAAACCCAAATAAACCATAGCCATTGTCTGGCAATCAGATCCATGTGCCCCAGGCAAATCCTCACACCCAGGTCATGTCCTGTCTGCCTCACTCATAGAGCTGCTGCTAATACCAGTGGTTTGTTTCCAAATTCTAGATATTTAATCTTTTTATCTGCTTGTTCTTTTACCAAAGATGAACCTGCTCAGTCGGGCTGGATCAAGTGTTTATCCCACAGACAACACAACAGGATGGGTATGTTTTACACAAGTTTATTGGGGGACAATATTCATTCACCAACAGCACAAAATATCAGATCTCTACTATTTAAGGGCTGGGAGCATGTCAAACACAAACAGAGATTAGCATTGCTCAGAAATACATCAAATCTGAGTAACAGCAGCACAACCACTGATTTGTCCTGTCTGAGGAGAGAAAAGAGTGTCTTAGTCACTATTCCATTCTCTACAAAAATACATACAGCCATTGTGTTTAACCTTATTTCTATAAAGGCTCCATACACAAGAGTCAAAAGGCACAAGGAATAAAATGCTGCTACTTTGACCCACCTTGCTGCAGCTTCAGAGAGCTCTTCCATCCCCACTGTGTGTTCAATCACAGCATATTTGAGACATCTCCAAAACACAAAATCCCACCTCGCTACCATATGCAACCCTTCGCAGTCCCCAGTCCCACGATTTGAGCTCTGAAATGAGGGAAATTGCAGAGAAAAGAATGGCCCCTTCCACAGCAAGCCCTGCTCAGACCCTCGGCACCTCCACTTCTGAAGCAGACCTGGACTTGCGCCGGCCGGTCAGGCTGCCCAGGACCGACTCCTCGCTGAGGGCCCCCTCGAAGGCGGACAGGATGGACTGGCGGAACTTCTCCTTGAAATCCGGCCCCACAAAGACGTACAGGATGGGGTTGATGCAGCTGTTGAAGAAAGCAAGGCTGGAAACCAAGGGGATCCCTATGTAAAGGGCCAGTTTCATCTCATGGCTGGAAGAGCTGTTGGATATTTCCAGCAAGGAGAAGACGTGATATGGGAAATAACAGAGGAAAAACGAGACTGTGACAGCAATGATGATTCTGTAGGGCTTTGCAGAGTTGGCCAACTGCCTTCTTTTCAGCTTGACAGCCACGACGCTGTAGCAGATGAGAATCACCATGAAGGGGATGAGGAACCCACATAAGAACCGCGTGACGATCATCGCCTTGTGCCGCATCCTCCACAGCCTGCGCGTCGCCTCCGACGTATAATCATCAGACAGAGCAAAATTATTGTAACAGCTGGTGACGTTCCTGGAGCTGACCAGGGTGTCCCGAAAGACGAGGTACGGGGAGCTGAGCAGCACAGCCAGGCCCCACGTCCCCAGCGCGATCCTGGCCGCCAGCTCCGGGCTCCTGCGGTTGTGAGACCAGACGGGGAACGCCACAGAAACGCAGCGGTCCATGCTGATCACCGTCAGGAGGAAGACGCTGGCAAACATGTTGAGGAAGGCCATGGTGCTGTTCAGCTTGCACAGCAGCTTCCCAAAGGGCCAGTGGAAGCCCAGGGCGGTGTAGGCGATGCTGAGGGGCAGGAAGAAGGTAAAGATGAAGTCAGCTATGGCCAGGTTGAGGAACCAGATGGAATTCACCGTCTTCTTCATCTTGAAGCCTGCAATCCAAATGACGAGGCCGTTGCCTGACACCCCCAGCAAACAGGCGATGCTGTACACCACCATGGAGAGGATGTGCATGGCCTTCTGCAGGCCAGAGTAGTAGTCATGGTCAGTGGCAGTGTCAGGCTGCTCCGTGGGGCAGCTGGCAGAGAAGGGGGAAGGGGAAAAAGAGGTGCTGTCCATCACTAGCAAGCCAAGACCTGGAATCACAACAGAGCTGTTATCTGCTGCTCAAGAGAGGCGAAAATCTTTGTGAGCAACTGTACACAAAATGTGTATGAAAAGCTAGATTAGATAAATCAATTTATAATTAATACAAAGTCCCTCTCTATAACATCTGCATCTCACAGAAACCACCTCGACCAGAGAAACCAACCCCAAGTTTGCTGTTGATGTCAGCATGTCAGAACAACACCTTCAACACCAGCCCACAGCAGCAATCCAGCATGGACCAGCAGCAAAGCCATGGAAACCCAGATCCCCGCACTGTGACCAATCCTTTTTGCGTGACCAGTAACAAATTATGGCAGCAAAAACTATCTAGACTGGTAACAACGATGTTAACAGACTATTTCTTCCAGGGAGGTGCAGAACAACACCTGAGCTATATCCAAGCGTAATCACAGACCCTTTACCTACCCACCACCCTCTGGTGAGCCCACCCTCCTCCTCCTCTCTCTCCTGTTCCTCTTGCACTTGCCTTGGCAGACCTGGCAGGACTCACCGTGCTGTTCTTGGCTGCTCTGCCCACTGAGGGTGGTCTCACCCTCCTGCCTGGCTCCCCTTGTGCTGCTCCTCTCCGGGGTGACTCACACTGCCTCGCCCCATTTTCCCATGGCTTGGGATCACGAGGAATTTAGTAGCATCACTTATTCCTTAATCTTCTTCCTCAATTTAAGGTGTGTTGATTTAACCCCTGAAGCCCCTGGGGGGGCAGGTTCTTTGGGGCTGGTTGGCCAAGCCCACCCACTAACTCGGGTTTGATGACTGAAGCAAACACAAAACACGGCCACTCTCCTGCCTGAACCATTCACGCCTTGGCTGCTCCCCTTCCTGAGCACCCCAAAATCCCTCTGGGCACCCGTGAGGGGTACAGGGCCAGCTCTGCTCCCCACAACAGCAGCGACGTGCCCAGCCTGTGCCAGGGCCTGGCACACGGCCTTGGCAGGGGGGTGCCTGGAAATGTCCCTGCCCGCTGCACGGTGTGGGGTGTCCCATCCTTCGGAGGAAGTGGCGGGACACTGGGAACACCGCAGGGCTGGCGGAGAAGCATCTGGGGGTGCACGGCAGGCAGGGCTGGAGCTGTGGGTGACAGCAGAGGGGTGACAGCAGAGGAGAGGTGACGACAGAGAGGCGACAGCACAGGGGTGACAGCACAGGGGTGACAGCACAGGGGTGACAGCCGCGGGCCCCCCGCCCCTCCCGGCCCAAGGTCACCCGCGCCCCGGGCGCCACGTGCGGGCCGCGCCGCCAGCCCCGCCCCTGCGCGGGCCAATGGGAGGCGGGGAGGGGGCAGAGCGCGGCGCTGATTGGCTCAGGTGCTTCCCGAGCGTATTCCCCGCCGCCGTTCCCGGGGCGGAGCGCGGCGCTGATTGGCCGCGGCGCGGAGGGGGCGGGGCCCGGCCGGGCTATGGTAGCGCGCGGGCTTTGGCGCGGTAGCGGAATCGGGAGCGGGTAAGGACCGGGACCGGGACCGGGACACGATCGGGGTGTGCGGGTGCGCAGAGCAGGGCCGGGGCACGGCAGCCCGCTGCGGGGGACAGCGCCGGTCCCGCCACTCGGGGCAGGGCAGAGGGGCGCGCCACCAGGCTCTCGGGATGTGGGAGGTGATGGAGTCGGGATACAGGGGGTGCAGATCTAGGTGGAGACAGAGCTTCGGGGATGGAGTTCCCCAGGTGAGGTGCCAGGTGTGGGGGAGGTCTCATCCTGACTGGGAATGGCAGCTCTGTCCCTCTGTGCAGTGAGTGCTGCAGCACCCTGGGCTGGGGGACATGCAGCACCTGCGTCCTGCTCAGAGCCACAGCACTGCCCCTCGCAGCCTTTGCTCAGCCCAGCCTCTCCGGCCGTGAGGATTCCCACCCTACCAGTGAGGCCTGGGCTTGGGCCAGAGCATGGCTGAGCATCCCTGCCCAGCAAGGGCGGCGTGAATGGACTTTGGCAGCTTGGCACAAGGAAACCGCGTGGGATTGCTTAATAACCTGCTCACGAACCTTCACCCGTCCTTGGGGGTTAATGAGTAAAAAGATGGATTGTTTTCTGCCAAGGCAGCAGCTAGGCTGTTACTCCTTCCCCAAAAGCAGCATCAGCTGGGCCAGAGGGCTCCTGCCAGGCCTGGGCATCACCCATGCCATGGGACCCAGCAGAGGCAGAGCTGCTGCCTCTCAGGGCCTCTCAGCTCCACAGGATGCTGCAATCAGGGTTTGGGGCAGGATTCTGACCTGCTGGGGTTTTGCCCAAGAGAAAGCAGCCAAGAGGTTCAAGCATGCTGGGCATCACAGCCTGTGTTAAACTGAGATCTGTGGGTACGAGCACTTCACTGCCCTTGAAATTAAACATCAGGCACTGCCGAGCTGGGCAGGGGGAGCTCAGGGAGGGGTGGTGATGGGAGAGTATCAGACATTATCAAAGCACAGGAATTAACAAACTGATCTTAAATCAGCAGGGGAAGCCTGAGGGTTGTGTGTGTTTTCCTCACCCATCAGCCTGTGGCTGTTGCCAGGGAATACGTGGGATGGCAGCAGGCAGCACTCAGGGAGATGTGGGGGCACCCAGCCCTGCTGCCATGCCACAGACTCCCTGCTCCCCTGGCAGGTGACTCAGAGCCAGCAGCAGCACCATGGCGAGCTCAGCACAGGGCCTGCCCAGCGCCGAGCTCTGGGCCTCCCATAACAAGATGGTGATGGAGCCGCTGGACACCAACGACCCCGAGGTGAGAGCCCCTTCCTGGCTCCTGCCCAGCTGCCTCATTATCTCCCAGCCAGCCGTGGGGATGCTGACCTGGTCAAGCCAAGGACGTGGCAGGGTCCAAGGCTGAGCTGCTGGAGCCCATCCATCCTCTGTGCCCTCTGTGGCTGGTAGGGATCAGCTGCACCAAGAAGGGATCACATCTCTGTTCTCCAGCACCTTTCCAAGCCCTGTTCCTGTGGTGGAATGTCCACATCTCTGTGCAGAGATGGCTGAGGCCATTTCTCTCCTCTCCCAAAGGTGCACAGCATCATCAAGAAGGAGAAGCAGCGGCAGAGGTTGGGGCTGGAGTTAATTGCATCGGAGAACTTTGCAAGCCGAGCAGTCCTGGAGGCCCTGGGATCCTGCATGAACAACAAATACTCTGAGGGTTACCCAGGACAGAGGTATGGGGCTGGGCTAAGGCCCACCAACCCAAACCCTGGCAGGGTGGGAGAGGAACCCCCCATCCTGCCAGGCCTCCCCTCAGAGGGGGCAGCAGGGTCCTTGTGCTGGCAGCCAGGCTCTTCCAGGACAGGCTCTGACCTTCTCAGCCTCTGTCCTTGGCCACACACGGGGCAGTCTCAGCAGGGTCACATCTGCTGTGGCTGCACAAAAGGGGCATCACCCCAGTGTGTCCCCAGCCTGGTCACAGGGCCTGTTCTGAGTCCTGAGTTTGGTTTTATCCTTGTCCTGCACTGCAGGTACTACGGTGGGACGGAGTTTGTGGACGAGCTGGAGAGGCTGTGCCAGAAGCGAGCCCTGCAGGCTTACCGGCTCGACCCCCAGAAGTGGGGAGTCAATGTCCAGCCCTACTCAGGTATTGGGGTGCTCAGGAGAGTCAGGGCAGTTTGCCCAGGCCCCTGTGTGCCCCAGCATTCATAACCAGCTCAGTGCACTCTCTCTGCAGGGTCACCTGCAAACTTTGCAGTGTACACGGCCCTGGTGGAGCCCCATGGCAGGATCATGGGGCTGGACCTACCCGATGGTGGCCACCTCACCCACGGCTTCATGACAGACAAGAAGAAGATCTCTGCCACCTCTGTCTTCTTCGAGTCCATGCCCTACAAGGTAGGGAGCTGCTCTAGCCAGAGCCAGGATGCACCTATCATAAGTATTGGTGCCTCAAAGTGAAAAGTGCCAGGCCTCCCTCCTGCAGGACAGCACTGCAGCTGATCTTCACCACAGCGAGGTGGCTGAACCCTCCTCTTCCTCTCCCAGGTCAACCCCAAGACCGGTTACATCGACTATGACAAGCTGGAGGAGAACGCCCGGCTCTTCCACCCCAAGCTGATCATAGCAGGTAAGGGTCACACCTGTACCAACCTCCCTGGTGGCACAACCGGGATGGGGGTGCCAGGAGGAAACCTCCAACAACACAACCAACCTGCAAGGAGCTTGTGTACTGTGCTCGTGTGCAGCCTGCTGGGCTGTCTGCACTGCAGGCCTGCTCCTGGGGCTGTGCCAGGGTGCTGCACATCTGCTGCTGTCCCCACAGGTGTCAGCTGCTACTCGCGGAACCTGGACTACGCGCGCATGCGGAAGATCGCGGATGACAACGGGGCGTTCCTGATGGCAGACATGGCGCACATCAGCGGGCTGGTGGCTGCCGGCGTGGTGCCCTCGCCCTTCGAGCACTGCGACATCGTCTCCACCACCACCCACAAGACCCTGCGGGGCTGCAGGGCCGGAATGATCTTCTACCGCAAAGGTGCCCGGGGTGCCAGGAGGAACGCTGCAGGCTAACGCTGCTTCCTGCTCTAACTGGGAACGAGGGAGGGCGGGAACAACCCAGGAGTGCCTGGGGAGCTTCCCTGGGCTAACCCTGGCTCAGATTTGAAGAGCAACAACCCCTGTGCCTGCTGTGAGCAGCCAGGGGGTGAAAGCAGCTCGTGGGAGAAGGGTGGCTGTGCTGCCTTGTCACCATGTCCTCCCTGTCTTACAGGCACCCGCAGCGTGGACCCCAAGACAGGCAAGGAGACCCTCTACAACCTGGAGAGCCTCATCAACCAGGCAGTGTTCCCAGGGCTGCAGGGAGGCCCACACAACCACGCCATTGCAGGTATGCAGCCCCAGCAGCAGCACAGGAGGCTCCAGCTGCCCTACAGAGCTCACAGACTGGGGACACGGTGGCAAAAGGCAGCTGGTGATCCAGCATTGCCCAAGGAGTGACCAAGCCCGTCCTGTCCTGTGTTTTGGCTCATGGCTCATGCCATCTTAGGGCAAAGGAAGGATCAGTCCATTCATTCATTCATTCAGCTCCTGTATGGCTTCTGCTGGCAGTGCCATTGCTGATGGGAGCCCCCCAAATCTGACCCTGGCCTGCCTCTATCCACAGGGATTGCCGTGGCACTGCATCAGGCCATGACACCCGAGTTCAAGGCTTACCAGCAGCAGGTGGTGGCCAACTGCAAGGCACTCTCATCAGCACTGATGGAGATGGGCTACGACATTGTCACAGGTGAGGACACGTCTTGGCAGTGGGATGGGGCAGCTCTTCAAGGACACCATGGCAGGGCTCTGTTGGCACAATTCCTCACCCCCTGTTAGATCTCAAGTCTTCTTTTGCTGAAGCACTTCCCCAATCCCACCAAAGCCCTGTCTTTGCAGGGGGCTCTGACAATCACCTGATCCTGGTGGACCTGCGCAGCAAAGGCACAGACGGCGGCCGGGCCGAGCGGGTGCTGGAGCTCTGCTCCATTGCCTGCAACAAGAACACGTGCCCTGGTGAGGGATCCCACAAGCTCTGCCAGCCCCTGCTCAGCCCCAGGAGCCAGGCTGGATGCCCACAGGTGGTTTCAGTGCCAGGTTGGGTCACGGGTGCCTCGTTGTGCTGCAGGTGATGTCAGTGCCCTGCGGCCCAGCGGCCTCCGCTTTGGGACACCAGCTCTGACCTCGCGCGGCTTCCGGCAGGACGATTTCCGCAAGGTGGCCCAGTACATCCACAAAGGTGAGCTGGGGATGGGGAGCCTCAGCTCCAGCTCCAGCCTGGGTCAGGGCAGCTCCCCCACGTGAGGAGGCACCAGCTGGCAAGGGAGCACACCCAGCAACGAGGAATAACCATCCTACCTCCACATCTGGATGTGAGGGAGGGCATCTGGTCACAGCTGGGGCCAGCCAAACTCTTCCCCACTGCAGGGAGTCCCTCTCGCAGTTCTCTCCATTGTCCTCAGGAGTTCCAAGTTGTTTCCCTGGGCATCAAATCCCTGAGATGGGAAGGAGGGAGAGAGCAGGGCTGGGAGAGCCCTGGGCTGCAGCAGCTGTGATGGCTGACACAGACATCTCTGTCCCGGCAGGGATTGAGCTGGCTCTGCGTGTGCAGAAGGACATGAGCCCCAAGGCCACGCTGAAGGAATTCAAGGACAAGTTGGAGGACCCAAAATACCGTGGGGAGCTGAAGGCACTGAAGGAAGAGGTGGAAGCCTTTGCAGCCACATTCCCGCTGCCAGGGTTGCCTGTCCTGTAAGGGGACACAGCCATGGCCGCTCCTGGAGCCACAGGAGCACCCAGGATCATGGCACAGCCCCAATCCCCAGCCTGACACCAACACCCCAGTGCCTTCTCCCAGCCCTTCCCTGTGGAGCTGCAGCAGCAGCTCCTCCTTTGTTTCTTACTCCCCTTTCCCCTCCCATGTGGGGCACAGGGACCCCATGAGTACAACCCCTATGGGGACACCAGCCCTGCACCACAGTGTCACCGAGCACCAGGTCACCCTCACTCACCCCATGGTGCCATCCAGCTCCTGCTGGCTGTGGAGCAGCAGATGAGATGTAGGCTGGTCTGTCCACATTCCCTGGACACCCTGCCCATGGCAGTGTGAGGGACAGGGGCTCCAGCTGCACAGGAACCTCACAGCCACTAAAAGTCCCCCTGGTTTCAGCCTCGAGGATTCCCCTTCATCCTGTGTGCCTTGCCACCTCCACAGGCTATGACAGGGCCAAGCCTTGTCCTGAACATCCCTCCTGGGATCACCATCCGTCCTAACCAGGTCCTCCAGTACTTTCTCAGACCCCTTGGCACAAAGCTTAGGTTGAACCATTTTTTAATAAGCACGGTAAAATTAAGAATTGAACCACAACAAATAACAAGAATTATAAGCTTTAAAAAATACGACCAATTTTTTTTTTTTTTTTTTTTTTTTTTGTATTTCAAAAATATCTGAACCCAAATAAATATTTTTTTTTTAAAAGTACATTTCTCAGACTAGTCATTTGGTGTTAACATCAGTTAAACTCTTGTGCAGTGACACTTACAGCACGACACTAAGACATGCTTGGGTTTCTCCCGGTCACACTCGCCCTAACTACTGACGCAAGCATTCGGCACGCACAGGCACACACACGGAACTCAACATGCAGGAATAGGATACAGTGCTTTTAAAGTAAGATGAGAATTCATCACAGCCTCCTGGCAGCCTTCAGAGGCAGCTCCAAGCCCAGCCCCATCCCCGTGGCAGCAGCCGTGCTGCCGGCAGGACCGGGTACCCTGCTGCTGCCTTCCAGTGAAATCCGTCCCAGGGAGCAGGGCTGGGGGTTTGTGTCCCCTCCAATGCTGGGGTGCAGTTTGGTGCTCTGACGTTGTGCTCTGGGGCAGGGGTTCTCCTGCAGCCTGGGCAGCTCCCTGAATTCCCTCAGACCCTGTTACAGGAGCCTCCTCACTTTGCTGCTGCAAGCCCCGGGTCCTGCCCAGCTCCTGAATCTGCAGGGTGGGCTGGCTCCCACCACCAGACCAGGGGCTCAGGACCCTTACACTCAATAAAACCCAAAGAATTGGCCTGGGGGCACAGAGCCATCAGCTCCCACCCTGGAGTGCCTCCCCACCCTCCCACCACGGTGAATATTGCTAGAGTATAGGCAGCTCTGTGGAGCTGCTCAGAAGTGATTGCTATCAGATGAGAGGAAATCTGAGCACTGTTCTCTGAGAAATGAAACCTTTGTAGGGTTAAGATCACCTACAGCTATGGCTGAGCCTCCTGGGCTGGGGGCTGGAAGCAGGGGGGGTTAGTGGGGAGCAGAGCAGGGGCTGGCAGCTGGGAAGAGCAGGAGTGGGGAACGGGAGCCCTCCCTCCTGGCCGGGAGAGGCTTCTGCTCTGATGAATTCTGATCAGTGAACACCTCCCCTCCCTGGCAGCCGGGGGAGCCAGCGGGGCCATGTGGGAGGGAGTGGGGACATGCTGGGTGGCAGCACTCACAGAAGCAGGGGACACGGCCATGCAGGGCACCGCTGGCTCTGGCAGCTGGACGGCTGGTGAGGGTGGCACTGCCACTGCCAGAACCCCCCTGCTCCTCGGGGAAGGATGGCTCAGGCAAGACATAACACACACGTCATGGCAGGAGCTGTCAGTGCAAAGGTTGTGGTTTGTTGTTAGTCTGTGAATATCAGAAACTGGTGAGGTGCCACACCAGAGATGGGGGAAGTCCTAAAGTGCCAATACAGGATCTGCACTGTACAGCAGCAGAACAGAGACAGAGAAATTACAGAGGAAAGAGGAACTCAGCTCCCAGACACCAGCTGCCCTCAGAATCCCCCCAGTTTCTGCCACCACAAGCAGAGAGGGCTCCAAAAGCCCAGAGGTGCCACAATCTGGTGTCAACTCCCCTTTTCCAGTCCAAGTTCAGAGGTTACACTGCTGAGAGGAGCACAAGCACTCCAGGGCGTGTTTCTCCACAGCTCCCAGTTGCAGATAATCCCAGAGCTCCTGTTGGGAATCAGAGATGTTCCAGCCCCCGGGGCATCCTCCCCAGTCAGAGCTGCTTGGTGGCAGAGAGGTGAAGCAGGTCAGACAGGTGGCAGTGCAAGTATTGCTCAACACAGCCTTGAGTATCAGATACTACAGGTTGGACAGAGGGAGCAAGAGGTGAGTTATTTCTCAATTTATGAGCACGGCTGAACACCACAGGTTGAAACCACTGTGACTAAAACGAGCCACCACGAATCATCCCTCCCACTCCGTGCTGGAGGAAGACGTGTGAGTGAGTCAGCAGGAAAAAAGTCTGTCTGTCTGTCCTTCCCTCCCTCCTCAAACCCAAACAGCACTGGGTGGTTTCCCAGCAGGAAACAAGCTCCTGGTTTGAGCCCTGCTCCAGAGCAGGCTGCTGGGAGCTTTCATCTGCCCGGCGTCACCTGCATTACTCATCTCCCTCCTCCCCCAGGGAATCTCACCTCAGCTTTAGTGTGGAAGTTTGGGTGTGCATGAATCAATCAGGGGCACCTTGAGGCACCTCAGGAAGCAGAAAATTGGATGGACACAGAGCCTTTCACCAGCAGACTCAGCTCACATGAGACAGGAGGGCACAGGCAGGACAGGAGAAGGCTTTGAACATGCTATAAAGGTGAGAAGCTCACCTTCAGCAAAGGCCACACCACCCTGCTTCCAGCCACAACCTCAAAACACCATCACAACAACCCCTGACCCTGGAAATCCCTCTGGACAGAACCACGAGGCCAACTTGGCTGAGCCACCACAAACAGCAATAACCTTAAAACCACCTTTCTGCCCTGTTGGTTTGTACCCCAGAGAGCCTTTCCAGGGGAGAGGAGGAGGAGGTGGCACAATGCTGAGGCACTGATGCTGGTGCAAAATGACAGCCTCCCCAAGGAGCCTCCCTGCCTCCAGACAGGGCTTTGGAGGAGTGCAGGTCTCACAGCAAGTCCCAGTGGGGTCTAAGCCACGCTGGGGAACCCCAGGCTGTACACAGAAACCTCCCAGGCTCAGAAGGAAGATCACATTCACCTCCAAAGCTGCCTCACATTATCACCATAAACAGAAGTTTAAAAATAAAACAACAAACCAAAGAACAGATCAGCTCTTGTATGATGTCAGCTGCTCTCACCCCATAATCAGCATTAAAAAGAATTAAAACCAAGATTAGCTTTCCTAGAAAGACTTTTCTTACTTGGAAGTACCTTGGGAGCTGCTGCTGCCCATGGCACTGGGCAGAGCAGCCCAGGATCACCCATGAGACTCCAGAGGGAAGTGCTGTGCCTGGGCACAAAGCTTTGGGCACTGACAGGAACCACCTGGGAGTGTCACCACGTTGTTGGCACCTCCTTTATGGCACAGAAACTTTGAAAGGAAAAGTTCTCAGTGCCCAGGCTCAGGGAGCAGCAGTTCTGCCCCATCCAGAGCCACCCAGGAGCCCTGGGAGAGGTAGTCAGGACATGACAATGGCTCAGCCAGGAGCAGCAGGCAGCAATGCCAGCTCTGTTTTACCACAAAGCACAAATGCCAACTCACCCAACAAAATAAAATTAAGTAAAATAAAATAAACTATTATGGATAAAACACAGAATCCAGTACATTCATCCCCGATCTCTCCTGAGCACTTGCACCTCACCAGCCTGTGCTAACAGCCTGCTGTCTCACAGCGTGGCTCCAGCTGAATCACATCATTCCTCCACCACAAAAAGCACCTAAAAGCAGGGCCCTCACCCTCCTTCAGTTCCCTTCTGCCTTTAAACCTTTAAAAAGCCACCCCCGACCTCACATGCTCCGAGCATTCCCAGTGTCCCTAAGGATGCACAGTCCCCCTGCAGCCTGAGGATGATCCCAAGGCTCCCTGCAGCCTGAGGAGGATGCCCAGGCTCCCTGCAGCCTGAAGATGATGCCCAGGCTCCCTGCAGCCTGAGGATGATGCCCAGGCTCCCTGCACACCCAGCAGATGGGGTGGGACAAATGAACAAGGCACAGTGCTCTACATTCGCAGCGGCCGGCGCCTCGGGGCTCACCAGCCTTAGGAACTGCTCCCACCTTCCTGATTTGAACCACGCTGGGAAAGCCTTTCTGGAGAGAAGCAGGTGTGCCTCCACTGTGCCCCCACTCGCCCAGGGACAGCCTATCCTGGGAAGTGCCCAGAAACTCAGTGCAGGAAGGGACAGCACCCACTGTGGCTGTGCACAGAGCTGTGAGCTGCTGCCCTGCCAGGGGGATCTGAGCATCACTCCCATGACAGTCACATTGGTGGATACAAAACTTCACATGGCCTTTACACCTCTGGTCACAGCCCTGGCTCCATGAAGGGACTGACAGTGCTCAGGGTTCTGGCAGAAGCGTGCACTGTGCTATGTGGGGGGCTGCACACTGGTCAGTACTGATCCCCGAGATCACCTCCCCTCATGCCGTAACCCCCAGGATGCTGCTGTGATCCACTTTAACAGTGCCCCTTCTAACATTTACAGAGTGCCTGATGGTTTATGTGATGGAACACCTATGCTTTTGGCTACAGGGAACACCCAGAAATACACACCCACAGCCCCAGATTTCTGTGGAGCAGACACCAACAGCTGGGCCCCTTCCCCACGTGTGAGAGCTGCTGCAGACAGCAATGCCAAGCACGGATGAGCTCTGTCAGACCCTGCACGCGGGCACAGGGCCTGTGCAAGGCTAGATTTTGTACAAAAAGCTGGGCACATAGTCAAATCTGAGCAGGGGGTTCCCCCCCTGCCCCGGTTCCTGAATGTAGTGCAGCTTCAGCAGCTCGGCCAAGTACTGCACGATTTTGACATCCTCGTTGGCAAGGCCCAGCTGAAGCTTTAGGAAGTTCATCCTGCGACTCACGACGGATTCCTCCGGTTCCCTTTCGCTGATGGGGAGGTGCAAATGGTGGCAGAAGGTGAAGAGGAAGGCTTTGGAGCACAGCTGGGTGAGGATGCTCTGCACGTGCATGTAGTAGGTGCTGCCCCGCTTGATCTGGGTGCGGTGGTCGGCCAGCCTGGCCACCACGCTGCCCTTGTACAGGGGGCACCGCAGGGTCTTGCTGTCGGCGTCCAGGATGCTCAGGTAGCGGCTGTAGCGGCTCAGGGCGTGCAGCACGTTCACCCCGCCAGGGGACACTGCCCTGCAACGGCAGCACACAGGTCAGGGCTGCAGGGCAGCCACAAGGAAGCAGCACGGGGTGTCCGTGC
This sequence comes from Melospiza melodia melodia, assembly GCF_035770615.1. NCBI lineage: Eukaryota > Metazoa > Chordata > Aves > Passeriformes > Passerellidae > Melospiza > Melospiza melodia. Next base: position 2,229,622 of record NC_086211.1, read on the forward strand.
CCTGTATGAGCTAATGGAAGATCTCTGGGGGTGAATAAAGCCTAAAGGGGAACAAACTGGCTCTAAAGAAACCTCAATTCCCTGGATTCCCGCATGCCCTGATCTGTACTGTGCATGCTGCAGCATAAACCACCACGCTTCTGTCAGCTCCCTCTCTCAGTGACATGCAGAGGAACCCATAGGACATGTCTGGTGAGCAGACACGTTTTACAGCAGCTGGGAGCCTCCCAATATCACTCAGAAACCCAAAGCATCCCCTCTTTCCAAGAGCTCCCCCCAAATCCCCTTGGAATGGAGCTACTCTGAGCTGCTCCTGAGTGCAGCAGAAGCTTCTGAATTTCCTAAAAGACAGAACCACCCTTAACCCACAACATTTCCTGGCTGAGCCTATTTGTCACTCAGGTGCAAACCCACAGCTCACAAGGATGCAATTACCCACCAAGCTTAACCTAATGGTATTGAAATGCAAATGAGCAGCCTACGCACACCCTTCAGCTCCTCCATGCTTTGTGCTGACAGCTGCTGGGCTGAGATACAGCTCCCAGCCTCTAACTGGGAGCCCTAACTGGTGTAGGGGCTGCCCCAGTGCCCAGGCAGCACCTGGCCATAGGAGACACTGGATCCTCGCTGGAATAAATAGTTCAGCCTCTGAATTCCTTCCCAGAGCCTTCCTACAAATGGTTTGTGGAGAGCAGCCACATTAAACTGAGCACTTAATTAACATTCCACGGAGGAGAGCTGAAATGACTGACACATGTTACAGGCAGCTCTTAAATAAAGATTTCTGTTTATAAAAATGGCATCTAACCACAAACACTGAGCAACGAGTAAACACTTGGGGTTTTTAAAAACCTCCCTGACAGACAGAGAGCTTGTGAGCAGCTGCTGGCAGAGCTGTCATCCTGCCTCACAAGCACAGAAATGAGAGCAAACTCACAGTTTTGGATAATTTCCCCCAGCAATACAATACTCTGCAGCTCAGCAAGCAGGTTTCTGTGTTTTAATTCTCCTGCTGTTTACAAACACTCCTGCAGGAGCTGTTCCAGCCTGGCTCTGAGCACTGTCTGCCACTCTGACTCATGTTTTCCACGCTGGTGACAGCAATGGCCATTCCCTGCCATACCTGCACCCAAAGCACAGAACACATCCTGGAACACGCCAAAAAATCCTTTTCATCAACAAGGGCAGGGCCCTCGAGTTGAGCAAACATTCTTTGCTAGTATGAGCTAATATGTGAAGCGACAGCTCAGGACTGGGTGTTGGGAAGGGGCACTTGTTTTTGGGACAGCTCTCACCCTAAGCAGAGGTTTCCTGCAATCCCAACACTGCTCCTGCACAGCTCCAGGGACCTTTCTTCCTCACCAGCACAGCCTGAGGTGCTGCACTCCAATTCTGACCTACAGATCTCATCACTTCTTCAATAGGCTCCAGAACGTGAAGAAGGCTCCTCCCCTCCAGCACAGCACCATCTACCCCAAAATTCCAGCTAGAAATGTGAGAAGAGTTCCAGCAGGAGATGGCAAAGCAGAGCACACAAGGAACTCCAGGAACTTAGATCAGATCATCCAGGAACCCAGCAGGACTCAGATGTTTGTTCTCTGCTTTGCCAGGCAAAAACCTCCTGGCCAAGTAACTCACCTGAGGCAGGCAGCAAGTGCCCAGCAGATGTTTTAAAGATTAATTCTCAAGCGAGGCTGGATACAGGGATAAATCTACTCCTTTTCCTACCAGCAGAAATTCGTGGCAGCTACGTTGGTAATTAAGAGACCTCCCCTTCACACCCATTGCCCTCTGAGATGAAGCTCTTACCACACACCTCAACCCTACTAAAGCAATGAGACCCTTTCATTTACCTCTGCAGTCCAATCAACTTCCACTTCTGGAAATCCACCAGGTGCAGAGCGGAGGTGACCCAGTGCTTCACGGGCTTGGCGTACCCACCGCAGCTGGGCACGAAGATGGAGAGCGCCGTCACCAGCCTCTTGACCATGGCCTCGTCCTCTCCCAGCACCACCAGGGTCCTGCCGCTGAGCAGGGAGTAGATGGCGGGGTGGGCAAAGGGGTACTGGCGGATGAAGCGCAGCGCGTTCTGCCCGGCCCTCTTCCTGTGCCTGTCCGCGGCCGCCGCACACGCCGGCTGCGCCGGGGACGGGGTCCTGTCGGAGCACGTGGAGGCGGCGCTGCTGATGAGGCTGGTGGAGTCCGAGCACTCGTCCAGGCTGCTCTTACTCACCTCCCTGCTGCCCGTCAGGCGGCGCGAGTCGGGCTCGTAGGGCAGGAGCCCCCCCGAGAGGGCCTGGTGGGAGGGGAAGCCCCCGCGCAGCCCCTGCTCGGCCGGGCCCCGGTAGGGCTGCGGCGGGATCCGCACCACGCCGTCCTCCTCGCACGGCCTCCGCCCCAGCTGCTCGGCCAGCGGCTCCAGGAAACTGGGGCTCTCCTTCCCGATACAACAGGCAGCATCCACCTGCACTAAGCTCTCCTGCTTGGAGATGTCGTCCTGCCCGTCGTGCGCGCCCGGGATGGCTCTGGGGGTGAAGCGAAGGCCTCCCTCGTCATCATCCGCGTAGGGCTCCTCGTTAATGGCACTTGGGTAGCTGGCTTTGAAGTCCTCTGGGATGAGGGCCTCGGAGGGACACGTGCTGAGCACCTCGATGCTGTCCTCGCTGACTGTGCGCCGGCTGCCCACCTTGCTGCGGCCGGCCTGGGGGCTGGCCATAGCGGGCAGGCTGGCCTGGCTCTCCGACTTGGGCAGCCCAGAGCCCGACTTCTCCGTGCCCAGCACCTCAATGCTCTCCCCGCTGCTGATGCTGCCTTTGATATCTGCATCCAGATAGTCCAGGTTCTCCTGCTGCTCAGACATCACCGACTCAGACATCTTGGGTTCTTCAGAGTCCTCCATCTCCTGCTCCATCTTGATGGGCACACACTCCACACTGGATTTGTAGGAGCCCAGGCTTATGACCACTTTGGGAGCAAGGGACTCTTCCAAACACTTTTCATCCATGGCATCTTGGCCGAGCCCCTGGCAGCCTCTGTACTGTTTTTCAGGAGGTTTTCCATCCAGGAAAGACACATCCTCAAAGAGGAAGTTGGTGACACTCTGCTGCTTGAGGAGAGCCCGGCTGATCTGCTCTGTCAGGAGGTAACAAACATCCCCTCGAAAAGTCCTCTCGATATGGTGCAACTGGTCAAGGGTCTGGGTGAAAAAATAAACATCACAGAGCTCCTCCAGCGTCTTCAGCTTCTTGTCAAAGCACTTGGCAGACTTGGCTTTGATGAGTTTGGGGGTGTAGGATGGCACGTGGGTGTAAAGGTGAGTCTCACCAGGCTCAGAGGCAGTCGGGTCCTGATCATGGCTGCCCGCATCAGCCCGGTCCAGGGCACACTCTGGCTCGTAGGGGTGGAATTCAGAGTCCTTCAGCTTCCTGTAGGGATACGACCGGATTTGCCTCAGCAGGTCTTGGTGCTCTATGATTGACTTTTCCACACTGGCCAGCTCGTTGGCCTTCTCAATGGCCTGGGTTGTGTAGTACCCCTTGTCGTTGGCTTTCTTCTGCTGCTCAGTCTCGTTGTGCAGGACGGTCCTGGTGTAGTCAAGGTCTTTCAGTTTCTTTTCCAGCTCGTTGGCAAACGCTTTCCGGTTCCCCGTCTTCAGGCATTCGGAGGCTTTGGAGAACTCGGTGGAAAGTTCCTGAAACTGCTGCATGATTTTGTGCTCGTCAGCAGAAATGTAGGCCATGCAGAAGGGCCTCACAAAGCCCCTGGCTTCCAGGTCATACAGGGTCAAGTGGTGCACGTAGGCAAAGGCCCCTTCCTTGGAGTCCCCCAGCACCACCTTGGAATCCTCCACAAAGTTCAGCTTCGGGTAGGCAGAGCCGGGAGGGTGCCCCACGAAGGATGCCTGGTAGTCCACAGACATGATCCGCAGGGAAAAGTAATTGAGATCGAAGGTGCCCGACACTTTGGCGTCATCGGGGATGGTCAGGAGGGGCTGGGGCCCCACTTGCTCCGAGAACTCGGAGATGAGGATGAAGTCCCGGGTGAACTTGGAGCCGGCGACCTTGGCCCAGGGGTTGGCGCCCTGGCCGGAGAAGGGGAACAGCGGCACCGAGTACTCCTCGGGCAGGGGCGGCTCGCGGTACAGATCATCCTCCAGCTCCTCCTCCCTGGTGAAGGCCACCACGTCAGGGGCGCTGATCATATTTCCCGCAAGACGGGACTGTCATGGAGCAGCGACGCGCCCCCGGTCCCCCCGCCACCGCCGGGCCCCGCGGGAGGCGCCGGCGCAGCCCCGGCCCGGCCCCGCCGCTGCCGCAGCCCCGTGTCCCCCTCACGCCGCCGCCATGGCCGGAGCCGCCGCCTCCTCACGGACCCGCAGCCATCTTGGAGTCACATGACGCGCGGCCTCTGACCCCGCCGGCAGGAAGCGACGCCACCGCCTCCTCCTCCTCCTCTTCCTCAGCTGGAGTTGTTTATATTTACCGTCGTCGCTTTTTGTCGTTACCGACCGTGGGACGCGCCCAGCGGCGGCGGGAAAGGGTGAAAACCGAGGCGGAGCGCCGGCGGGAGGGGCGCCGCGGAGCATCTCGGGAGTTGTAGTTCCGTGGCGCCGCCGCGGCTGCGCTTTACGGCAGGACGTGACGGTGAGGGAGAGCGACAGCGGAGCGCGGGAAGTCTGGGAGGTGAGGGGGGAACGGGGAGAAAAGGGCGAAAGGAAAGAGAAAGGGAAAGGGACAGCCTGAGGGGGAATCGGGGGTGGCGAGGGGGCTGCGCTGCCTGGATAAGGGGCAGCTCCAGGGGGATATCGGGGGTGATGAGGGAACTGCGCTGCCCCCGGTAAGGGACAGCCCGAGAGGAAGCAGGGATGGCGAGGGGCCTGCGCTGCCCCCGATAAGGGACAGCTCCAGGGGGGGATCGGGAGTGATGAGGGGACTGCGCTACCCCGTTAAGGGACAGCCCGAGGGGGGAAACGGGGGTGATGAGGGAACTGCGCTGCCCCCGGTAAGGGACAGCCCGAAGGAGATCAGGGTGATGAGGGGACTGCACTGCCCTGGCTAAGGGAGAGCCCGAGAGGGAGCAGGGATGATGAGGGGGCTGCGCTGTCCCCGGTAAGGGAGAGCCCAAGAGGGAGCAGGGATGATGAGGGGGCTGCGCTGTCCCCGGTAAGGGAGAGCCCAAGGGGGGATCGGGGGTGATGAGGGGACTGCGCTGCCGTGGATAAGAGACAGGACCAAGGGACGGGCTGCGGGACCTCCGACAGCTGTGCCTGCAGGGCAGGCTGCCCTTGGTGGCACCTTCTCCATCCCCGAGGGGCTGCCCCGAGCCTCCCGGTGACCCCGGCGCTCTCTCCATCCCAGCAGCACCGGCCCGGGACGCGGAGCAGCAGCAGCAGCAGCAGCATGCCCTGGCCTCACCCCCTGTGATGAACGTGTCCGTGCGGCTGCTCCGCAGGGCCAGCATGCTGCCCCAGCCCTGGCGCTGCTTCTCGCGGGCCGCGGAGGAGGTGGCGCTGCAGAGGATCCGCAAGGTGCTGTGCGTGGCCGAGAAGAACGATGCTGCCCGGGGCATCGCCGAGCTGCTCTCCAACAGGAGGATGCGGCGGGTAGGAACGGCCCGGCCACACCGTGCTGCCCCCTGGGGCGCGGAGACAGGGGTGGGGCGGGTTTGTGTTGTGTATGGCAGCTCCAGCCCTCTCAGCACTCTCACCACTCTTGGCATGGCCACTTCACATCAGCACATGGCACACTTGGCACTGGTTTTGTCCCTGGACACACGAGGGTACAAGAATGTTCTGTGGACAAACATCACTGGCCCGAATGTATTTGGGAGTCTCAGGTCCTTGTGGGTTAAGCAGAGTGGGTATTCAGCTCCCTCTGCCTTCCCATGGTGAGAGCTCCCTGGGTCCTTCCTGACAAGGGCTTCAGAAATGGACACCATCCATTGGCATGCATCTCCCTGTCTAAAAGCAGCACTTCTGCAGCACCAGCAGTGTCAGGGGTTTACCGGAGGTCACCAAATAAAGCAAAAACAGGCTGTAGTTTGGAGAACAAAAATTCAATTATTTCTACTCTCTGCTGCTCTGGTAACAGTTTGCATAATCACTTCCTGTTTCCAAACTAAAGAATTTCCAAACTAAGGTGCTGCTAGACCAGAATCAGAGGTTGAAAAAGACCTCTGAGATTGTTGAGTCCAGCCCATGATCCCCACCTTGGCACCCAGACCAGAGCACTGAGTGCCACATCCAGCTGTTCCTTGAACACCTCTGGCAGGGGGGTGACTCCACCACTTCCCTGGGCACTTGCAATGCTTGGTAACCCTTTCCATGAAGAAATTATTCCTGATGTCCAGCCTAAACCTTCCCTGGGACAGCCTGAGGTTGTTCCCTCTCACCTTGTCACCTGGGAAAACAGGCTGACCCCCACATGGTTCCAACCCCCTTTATTTGATTAAGAGGTGTTATTGAGAACCTGGGTGCTGACAGTGCCAATCAAGACATCATCCTGCTTCTGTGAAAAAAGCAGTAAATACACAATCTACAAACTTCCATGGGTCCCAGTTAGGTGGGAGGTATCCTTGGGGACACTGCTTGTCACTTGGAACAAGATAGGAGTTTCTAAAAACTGGCCAGCCCCATTAAATAAATCAGTTCCTCATTATTCATGAGGAGATAACCCTGGCACCATCTTCAGGAATGGTTAAAAATCCTCTTACCTTGGGAATCACCATTTCAGTGCCTCCATAAATGATACAGGAGATTTCCATCCCAGTGTGGACAAAGTGGGGCAGGATGGATTTGTTTCCTGTTAAAAATTTTAATTTAAAAAAAAATTAAGAATTTGTGTCCTGTGAAAATCCAGAAACTCAGGAATTCTCCTTTTCCTTCCAGCGAGAAGGGTTTTCCAAGTTCAACAAAATCTATGAATATGACTACCAGATGTTTGGCCAGGTAAGAGTTCTCTCTCCATCTGCTGCTGGATTAATGAAGTACTAATACTAATTAATAAAAGCCATTTCTCAGGAGTTAAAAAACACGGGGATGTTCTGCCCAAAGATGAGAAAAAGTCAGATGTTGTTTCCTTTGCTCCACCACCTGTTTTGTTGCTCTAAATCTTTTAACTTTCTGGTTTTATGTCAGTCAAAAATACATTGCTGTTTAGAATTGGGAGCTTCCTACAAAAATTGAGGATAAGGCCATGGATAGAGCTTGTTATGATGGTTGCTCCATCCCTGGAAGTGTTCCAGGCCAGGTTGGATGGGGCTTGGAGCAGCCTGGGACAGGGGAAGGTGTCCCTGCCATGGCAGGGGGTGACACTGGATGAGCTTTAAGATCCCTCCCAACCCAAACAATTCTGGGATTAACAGGAGAAAGGTGTCACTAATCATTTAAACTGAGAACCAAAGGGGGATTTTGGGGCTGTGGGTAGTTTTTGGTGAGTGATGGGCACTAATTTCCTTGCTGTGTCTCTTGCAGAACGTTACCATGGTGATGACATCCGTGTCAGGACATTTACTGGCTCATGATTTTATCATGCCATTTCGCAAATGGTTGGTACCTCGTGTCCCTGGCAGGGAGGGGAAGGGCTCTGTCACCTCCTGGCCCTCACAGGAGGGGCTCTGTCACCTCCTGGCCCTCACAGGAAGGACCTGTCACCTCCTGTTCCCATCCTTGACACTGCAAGCTCAAAGACAAAGGAGCAGGGAGGGACTCTGACTCAGAGCAGGGTGATGAATTCCAAATTTTATAGAAAGTAGCCAAAATATTGTTTCAAATTCCCGTCTTCAAAGTGCTAAAACCCCCTGAAGACAATACTGGTTAAAATACATCAAGGCAGACACAGGGAATTAAACTGACTCCAAAATGGGATGGTTTTGTGTTCTTTGTTCAGCTGGGAGCTGTTCTGGGAAGCAAGGTGCTTTCCCTGCCTTACCTCCTTTTGTACTCTGGGCTTCAGACAGGACAAGCTGCTTGTTGCCTTCCAGATTTGCTGTTTTCTCTGGCTGCTTTTTCATTCTGTTGCTTTGAAATGTTACTCAGTATTTCATTTCTGTTGTCTGAAACAAGGCCTGTAATAAAATACATTAATTCCAGTACTTAGGGAGCACCAAGTAGTGTCTCACAAATAGTGTTTTAGTTTATGTGATGCACACACACATTTCTCCTCTGTTTTCCAGGCATAGCTGCAACCCTTTAGCTCTTTTTGATGCTGAAATTGAGAAGTATTGCCCTGAAAATTACCTGGATATCAAGGTACATCATGGTTAAGACTTTGAAACTGAGCTCTGGGGTTGGCTCAACAAATCTTGTCCCAGACAGAGGGATGATCTTACCTTTGTCCTTAACATCCACATTTCTGCAGTTTAGCAGATTGCTCCTACATTTCCTAGGACTGTATATGCTGTTCATTTGTGGCACTGAAACTCTTGTTCATGTACAAGTAGTGCAGTGAAAGAACAGCTAAAAATAGAAATGTTTTTTTCCAACAAGGTGGAATTGATGATTGTGTCTCAGTTCTACAGAAAAAGACATTTTTAGAAAACAGATTGTGGCACAACCTGCTCCAAGCCAAACTTTTTAACAGAATTAGATGTAAATAAATGACTCAATTCTTTTAAAAGCTGCCTGATCTCCCGAGACACACAATTACAAAATGTTATTGCAACAACCCATCTCCATGGATACACATTGCATTTGGTGTTCAGTGAGTCATTCTGAAATGAAATGACAGAGCAAGTGGCCTGGAATGTTCTCCCTGTGTTGTTTTTCTCCTCTCAGAGAACCCTTGAACGAGAAATCCAGCAGTGCCAAGCCCTGGTGATCTGGACTGACTGCGACCGAGAAGGAGAGAACATTGGCTTTGAGATCATCCACGTGTGCAGAGCTGGTGTGTAGAGCATCTCCATCACTCTGATTCCATTAATGGTTTAACAACTCCTTCAGCAGAGGAAAATTCTCAGTTTTATTGTGTCCAGGTTAAATGCTGGCTAATTCTAATAAGGTGGCCATGCTAGGCCAGAAATGCATCCAGCTGTTGGAACGCTGTAGAATCAGTTGAGAGCACGCTCTCTTAAGCACTCTGACTCAGAGCAGGGTGATGACTTCCAAATTTTATAGAAAATAGCCAAAGTATTGTTTCAAATTCCTGTCTTCAGAGTGCTAAAGCCCCCTGAAGACGTAACACTGGTTAAAATACATCAAGGCAGACACAGGGAATTAACCTGACTCCAAAATGGTTTTGTGTTCTTTGTAGCTGTTTGGTAGATGGTTTTGTGTTTTTTGTGTTTATCAGCTGCTCCTTTCTGTTGGTGATGGAGTCCCTGTGATTTCTCTGTGTGTGTGTGTGTGCAGTAAAGCCAAACCTGCAGGTGTTCCGAGCACGGTTCTCTGAGATCACCCCTCACGCTGTCAGGGCCGCCTGTGAGAACCTCACCCAGCCCGACCAGAGAACCAGCGACGCCGTGGACGTCAGGCAGGAGCTGGACCTCAGGATAGGCACGTAAACATCTCTTACTGGAACCTCAGCTCAAGGCAGAAATGCCCTGTGTAGTCTCTTGAAACTGATTTTTAGATCAGATATGACTAAAAGACATCTCATGTTTTACTGGGAGTGTGCTCTTTGAATCAGAGCATCATCAACTCCCAAGAGCGAATCCAACCTGTGACTGATCCCTTCCTGTAAACCAGAGTCCTGAATGCCACATCCAGTTGTTTCTTGAACATCTTCAGGGATGGTGACTCCACCACCTCCCTGGGCAGTCCATTCCAATGTTTAAAAGTCTCTTCTGTGAAGAAAATCCTCCTGAAAAGAGGAAATTTCTCCTTGAAGCAAATATTAAATTTATAGCTCATGCAGCACTGACAAGCTTCTTCAACTGAGTATTATAAAATTAATGCTCAGAATATTAAAAATATTTGAAGTACTGTCATTATCACTCAGCTTTGTTATATTCAGTTGTGGTGCCTATTTTGTTCCCTCAGGTGCTGCCTTCACCAGATTCCAGACACTGAGGCTGCGGAAGATCTTCCCTGATATTTTAGCAGATCAGCTGATCAGCTATGGCAGCTGCCAGTTCCCCACACTGGGATTTGTAGTTGAACGCTTTAAAGCCATCCAGGCTTTTGTTCCTGAAGCCTTCTACAAAATTAAAGGTATGTTTGGGGAAACACTCCTGGGCTCCATCTTCAAGGGTTTGATGTGGATAAAAAGGAAAAACATTGGAGCAACTGACACAAAAACACTCCAGAGATAATTTCCTCTCCTCTGCCATGAACACTGAGCAAAGATGGAAGGTTTCCAAGCTCCTTTGTGGTATTTCCATTTTGTGGCTCCTGCATCAGCCAGCTCTGTTGTCCCTCACAGTGACCCACGACCATGAGGACGGCAGCGTGGTCTTCAACTGGAAGAGGAACCGGCTCTTCAATCACACGGCGTGCCTGGTCCTTTACCAGATGTGTATGGAGGTAGGAAAGCTTGTAAATAGTTGCATAATCCAGATTCAGCCAAATATTCCCTGTATCTGTCTTGCTCAAGACTTTTAAAGAACAGTTTGTGTAAACTCCTGAAGGATATGTGGGTTTTGCTTACTCTGTTTAGGATCCGGTAGCGACTGTTGTTGATGTTGTGAGCAAGCCAAAGAGCAAATGGAGGCCCCTGCCCCTGGACACTGTGGTATGTTTGAACTCTGGGTAGGGTTTCTCTGAAAAGAGCTTTGAACAGATGTTTTACTCACTGCTTTGAATTATCCACTAATACTTTCGGGTTTTCTGGCTCTTCCCAACGCAGGAACTGGAAAAATTGGCTTCCCGCAAACTGAAAATAAATGCAAAGGAAACAATGACAATAGCAGAAAAACTCTATACTAAAGGGTAAGAAAGCAAGACTTGGCTTGGTAAACTTAATTCTTCTAAAACTAAATGGCCTTAGAAATGGGAAGGATCTTGGAGCAACTCTCAAATTGCTCTCCTGTCTTTCTTCTCAAGGTTCATTAGTTACCCTCGAACTGAGACCAACATTTTCCCCAAGGAGCTGAACCTGTCTGCCTTGGTAGAACAGCAAACACAGGACCCAAACTGGGGAGGGTTTGCACAGAGGATTTTGGATGAGGGTGGGCCAACTCCTCGGAGTGGAACCAAATCTGATCAGGCTCACCCTCCCATTCACCCCACAAAATATGCCAGCAACCTGCAGGTGGGTGTAACCAGAGGGAACTGGATGGGTTGTGTTGCTTGATAAATTAAGATAAAATCTTAATGTGATCATTAGCACAAAATCCTCACCTGAGACCCCACTGATTTGTGATGTCTTGTTTATCTGGGAGGACACTCACCCTTCTCACTGGTTGATCTCAGGGCAATGAGCAGAGACTCTACGAGTTCATCGTGCGCCACTTCCTGGCTTGCTGCTCTCAGGATGCCAAAGGACAGGAAACAACCGTGGAGATCGACATTGCCAACGAGCAATTCATTGCTCAGGGACTCATGATCCTGGCCAGAAATTACCTGGAAGTGTATCCTTATGACAAGTGGAGTGATAAGGTAATCCCCTTGAGTAACATAAGTGGGAGAGGCTGAAGTAGCACTTCACTGCCAACTTTAGATCTCTCTGCACAGCATCTTTTGACCATTTCTGGCTGTTTGGCTCAGAGCCTTTGTCCTGAATGGACCAGGAAGCAGTTTCAAAGATACTCTCCTTCTCTCCAGGTTATCCCTCTGTATCATAAAGGGTCTCGTTTTCAGCCCACCACGGTGGAGATGGTGGATGGGGAAACCAGTCCTCCCCTGCTCCTCACAGAAGCAGATCTCATTGCTCTCATGGAAAAACACGGCATTGGTCAGTACTGGGCAGCGTGGCCTATTGCTCTTGGCAGAGGGAATTCTCCCCAGGGAATTCTCCAAATGTTGCTGTAGATAAGAAATTACTTAAATGTACAGAAAAAAGGGAAATAAAGGGCAAAGTCCAAACATCCTCAGGAGCCTGCAGAGCGCCTCCAGTACCCAGGGAGGGGGGAAATTTTGGGTTCAGGGTGTGCTGCCAGCACCTTGCTGGCCTCAGTGCCAGCAGGGCACAAGGGCAGTGCTGCTCCTCACCACAAGTTATTTCCTTGTTTCTGGGCATAGGGGAAATCACTTCTTGCCTCTTGGTTTGGCTGACATCTCTCTGCTTCCAGGGACTGATGCCACCCACGCCGAGCACATCGAGACAATCAAGACGCGCATGTACGTGGGGCTGACGGCGGATCAGCGCTTCCTGCCCGGCCAGCTGGGCATGGGGCTGGTGGAAGGTGAGCAGAGAGCCCTCACAAAGGTGCCAGAGGCCTTACTGGCTCCTTCCTTTCACTCACCATTCCACATATTCCTCAGGCTATGATTCCATGGGCTACGAGATGTCCAAGCCTGACCTTCGAGCTGAGCTGGAGGCTGATCTAAAATTGATCTGTGAGGGGAAGAAAGACAAATCTGTAGTGTTGCAGCAGCAGGTCCAGAAGTACAAGCAAGTCTTCATTGAAGCTGTGGCCAGAGCCAACAAGTGAGTCCTGTCTTTGCCCTCTTCCTTCTGCTTTGTTGTGCTGGGAGGTGCTTGCTGCTCTTCTGGGGCTCAGCCTGGAGTGGGGGATCCTGTCACACTCTTTCCCTGGAGCTCTGCCCCCCATGTTGTGGTATTTGTGTGGGAAAGGATGACTCAAAGCCTGGCATGCTGTCAGGAGTTCCTCCCAGCCAAGGGTTTAAACCAGGATGAGCAGTTAAGATTAAATTTGGGGATGGCAACATGCATTGACCTCTGATGTTGTACCCACACCTTTCCTGTTCCAGAAACGTGGTGCTGAGTCAGTGTGCTCGTGGAGGAGCTCAGAGGGCTGTGTGGGGGGCAGCAGGCTCTTGAGTCACTGCAGCACCTGATTGCTCTGCTCATTTCTTTACAGGTTGGACCAGGCCCTGGCTCAGTATCTGGGAGAAGCTGCAGAAGTTCCAGAGCAGGATGAGGTGTACCCAGCCATGCCCCTTTCTGTTCGGAAATGTCCCCAGTGCAACAGTGACATGGTCCTGAAGACCAGGAAGAACGGCGGGTTGGTGACCTTCCCTCTTGTAGCCTCCTGTGTTGGTTTGTGTTTCTCCAGGCTTTCATTTTTACCTCCTTTGGTGAAAGCTTGGAAACCTTGGGCTGAAGCTTGCTGACTCCACCAGCTACATGAGCTGTGTGGACTCAGCTGAATCTCTTCTCAGGTATTTCCCCTGTAAAATTGCAGTTTTGACAATTTCTGATGGCTGAGAAGACACGAGAAGGGATCCCCAGCTGTCTTGAGTTTGCCTCTTCCTCATCCAGTGCCTTTGTGCCTCGGCAGGTTCTATCTCAGCTGCATGGGCTATCCAGCCTGTAAAACTGCAGTCTGGTTCCCTGATTTTGTGGTGGATGTGACCAGGGATGACAGCATCTGTGATGTGTGTAAACCCCATCCAGTTCACAGGTAGGTCATGCCACTTCCATGGGCTAGGATGGGCAACCATTTTCCATTCCAGTCTTGGAAAGCTGGGGCAGCACTTGGCTTGGGGATGGAAAGAAGAGGGCTTGGGGAAACTGGCCTCCATATAGCAGAATCAAAACAATAAATAAAAGCCCAAGTATAAATTGAGGTCTGTTGATGAGAAACTGGAAGACTGACTCTTCCTTTCCCTGCAGACTGAAGTTTAAATTCAAGAAGGGCAGTGTTCCCCCTGTGATGCCCCTGGAGTTCATTGGCTGCATTGGAGGCTGTGATGAGATGCTGAAAGAGCTTTTGGACCTCAAGTACTTGCACAGATCATCCCAACCTGCACCATCCACCCCCCAACCCGAGCACCACCTGCAGGCCAACCACTCCCTGAACAGATCCAGCAGCGAGACCAGGCAAGCCAGGGGGACCTCAAACCAGGCACGGGGACACCTGCTCTCCATCAACTCCTCCAGGACCCCCAGGGCTGCTCCTCCAGCTGCTCCTGCAGCTGCTGCAGACGATGGCAATGCTGTGGTGTGCAACTGTGGCAGCGAGGCGCTGCTGCTGACCGTGCGCAAGGACGGCCCCAACAAGGGCCGCCAGTTCTACAAGTGCGGCTCCGGCTCCTGCAACTTCTTCCTCTGGGCTGACGAGCAGCCACAGGACAGAGGCAGCTTCACGCCGCTCCAGCCCGCTGCTGGAAGAAGCCCAGCAGGATTCCAGAGGCCAGGAGGAGGCAGGGAGCCCCCGGGAAGCAGCAGCTGGGACGCTGGAGGTGGCGGTGGCACGGTGTGCAGGTGTGACCAGCCCGCGGTGACGCGCACCGTGCAGAAGGACGGCCCCAACAAGGGGAGGCAGTTCCACACCTGCCCCAAGCCCCGGGAGCAGCAGTGTGGCTTCTTCCAGTGGGCAGATGAGAACGTGGCACCAGGTATGGCTGGGCTGGGGGCACGCTGCAGGGTTGCAGGCTGTTCTTCAGCTGAGCAGAACAAGGAGATGCTGGAGAGGGTCCAGGGGAGGCCACAAAGGTGGTGGGGGCTCTGAAGCATCTCTCTGGCTGAGGCAGCTGGGCCTGTTTAGTCTAGAGAAAAGAAAACTTAGAGGGGATCTCATTAATGCATGTAAATATCTCAGGGAAGGATGGTGCCAGGCTTGTTTTGGTGACAGGATGAGGAGCAATGGCCAAAAACTAAAACACAAGAAGTTTGGCCTCAACATGAGGAAGAACTGCTTTACATTAAAGGTGGCAGAGCTCTGGAACAGCTGCCCAGGGAGGTGATAGAGTGTCCCTCTCTGGAGACATTCAAACCCACCTGGCATGCCAGGGAAACTGTGCTGCTCTCTCTGCCCCTGTTTGGGGGTACAGGGAAAGGGCAAGTCATTCTGGAGCTTTGATCAGAGATGAAACTGTGTGGAAAGATGCTGAAAAGAAAAATAACGACAAAACAAGGGTGCAAAAGAGAGAGAACTGACAAAAAGAGACATAACCAGGTACAGAGGGGGAGATGTGGTCTGTGAGAGATCTCCCTCCTCAGACATTGAGCCTGGAGGGGTAAAATCAAACTTTCAAGACTACTTAGACCCCAAGTTCTTCTCTGCCATGTTTTGTTTCTGCTTCAGCTGCAGACCAGAGCATCCAAGCAGGCAGATCAGCTTCCCCTGTGCTGTTCCCACAGGTCTCTAATGCTGCAAGACAAATGGGTAACATTTCACTGTTCAGACAAGTCTGAAACAAATGCAGGTTTAGGAATAATCTGAGAATCTTTGATCTGCTATTTTGAACTTACCTTGTGTTTCTCAACTATTTATGTTTTCAAAGATCCTTAAATTCAAGTTGTTTATCTCTAGGCCCTTCTGGAGATGACTCTTTGAACCACTTTGGCAGCAATGGATACTCCAGAGGCTTTGGAAGCAAGGCCAAGAGACCAGGCAATCTCTCCTCAGTATCTGCTGCCAAGAAGCCACGGACCTGCAGCATTTGCCACCAGCCTGGGCACACGAGGAAAACCTGTCCTCAGAACCACTGAGCTGGGATGGAGCTCTGAGAGCCTGCAAGGACCAGGAATGTGAACTCTGCACAAGGAACTGGACTTTGGGAACAAGCCCCTTGAGTGATTTTTGGAGGGGCTGGCTTCAGGCTGCTCCTGCCAAGGGATGCCATTTGTTTCAGCAAGGGTTCAACCAGCTTGGAAAAGGGGTTCCACTGCCAGGTTTTGTTTCCAGCTGCTCTTCTGCTGAGCAGTTTGGGAAGGTCTGAACATTTCAAGGAAGCACTTGGAAGCTGAGTCTGTGGAGAAAACTGCACTGCATCATCCCCTGCACCATCCTGGTGTTGTTCCTGGCCTCTCCACGCAGGGAAAAGCTGGATCAGACACCAGGGCTGCCAAGCTCTGCTCAGGCCCTGCCTTTCCACAGTGTGGAATTTGAGTTCCCTTCTCAGTTGATGTTATCTGAGCAACATTCCCCTTATTGTCACCCTTACCTGGGTTGTGAAGGAGGGTCAGGTGCAGAGGAGCAGGATCTGGTGCTGGCCTTGGGAGGAGCTCAGCTGCAGTGCTCAGGAAAAGCCCTCATTTTAGATGGTTCCTGAATTTGAAGGCAAGTTCTTCCTCAAACTTTGAGACATGCCTTTGTGATGCTGCTAGCTGATCAAAGTTATTTTTGTCAAACTAAATGAGTTTCTTATTAAAATATTATTTAAATTTTAAATTTGATGCAGTGACACCTTAGCTTTCCCTAATTATTTCTTCCTACATCAAATAGTGAAGCTTTTACTGTGAAAGCATCCAGCCAAATCTTGCTCTTTCCAATCACTGGAACAATAGAGGAGCTTTCTTGGCAGAAACTCCCCACAGCAATTTAGAAGTGAGCTACAAAGAGATGGGAAAAAGTTTTTATCTCACCAGCTGCATCTGCTGATCTGGGACAGACAGACAGAGTTGGCTGAGCTGAAGAGAAGCTCTGTTTTCCTGTTCTGGGTTCAGACTGAACTCCCTGGGAAGCCAGGCTGCCTCTTCCCTCGCTGCTGGGGCTTCCTCTGTTCATCAAAGGAGGGAATCTGCAGGATTGCTGTGTGCTCTGCTGCCAGGAGCCCCAGTGCTGCTCAGGGTCCTGCACAGAGCAGTTCCTGGGGCCAGCACTGAGGGGATGGGCTGGAGCTCTTGGAGGGCAGCTGGAAGCAGAGTCCACAGCTCTGAAAGAGAGCCTGAACCCCTGCAGCAGTCCATTGCTGTCAGGCCTCAATCCATGCAGACAGCCAGGAGAATTTGGGTTGCATTTCCCTGTAGCCCTCACTCCCACCATCAACAGCCGTGGCCTAAAAATACCCTGGGCTGAAATACCAACATGACAAGGTTTGGAATGCAGTCACTGAGCCAAGGCAGGGCAGCAGCCTGGCCAGACACCTTGGAATGGCAGCAGCTGTGCAGGACACAGGGAGAGGTTAAACCTTGCTGCTGGATCAGCCAGGAGCAGCTTTAGGAGTCTCAGCCTGGGCAATGCTCAGCTGAGCCCTGTAAGTGGTACAAGCTCAGTGTCCAGACAGCTCCCACACTGCAGCCAGGCACTCTGTGGGTCCAGGGCTTTGGAAGAGGAGGAGGAGGATGAGGAAGACTGTGCAGGATGGGATCTAACCATCACCAAGCTCTCCAGGACATGCCCTAGGTCGTTCCCAGGAAGGCCACACAGCTGAGGAGTCACTTCAACCCTTAGCAGGGGAAAGGAGACAAAGCAGAGCTGACAGCAGAGAACCAGTGTGCACAGGGAAGGTTTATTCTCATCACTAACACCTGGGAAGTGGTTTGGAGGAACAAAGGAATTGTCAGACTGGGAGGAAAAGCAGGTTTTTTTCCTCCCATAAACAAGATGGTAGCTGTAAAGAAAACTAAACCACAACAGCTGCTCACAGTGAAGTCCACAGGATTTCTCCAGCTCCACCCACGAGCAAAACCAGCTCTTCCCATTAAATACAAGAATAAATTGCTTTTCTCTGGGACTAGAGCCAGACCAAACCCTACTAGCAGCCACTCAAAGGAAAAGAAAAAAAAACCAACAAAATACCCAACCAAAATATATCTTCTTAATAAAAAGCATAAACCACTTCAGTTCTTGCAAGCAGTCTGCTCACAACATCATTCCTGCCCTGCTTCCCCACCCCATTCCAGGGTGCTCCAGGGAAAAAGGACCTCAAGACAGCAGCATTACATGTGTGAAAAGGTGACCAGACAGACTGGGAGGGGACAGGTACCTGCAGACAGACACTGGCAGCCACCCACCCACTGGGGAGGGCAAACAGCCTCCAGCTGAAACCAGGAGCTTCCCCAGAGCCAGCAGCGATTTTTCAGGACATCTTCCAGCCAAACACTGCATGGGACAAGGGCCCCTTCTTTGGGGCAGCATCAACACTGTCAGAACAGAGAGGTAGGGCTGAGCTCACCCTTTCTGGCAGCTGGAAGAGTCTCCAAGGAATAAACCCCCATTTGCTATGGCTGTACCACCCACAGGGCTTATTTTGGATTGGCAAAACCCTGCAGGTGGGTGAGGCTCCCCCCTGTCCTGAGTGCTGGCACAGTGAGGCCACACAGGCTGCTGGTGACAGGACCAACCCAGGACATGGCACCTGAGGGGTCAGCAGGACACAGCAGCAGGAAGGGGCTGCTCCCAGAGCCTGAGGGGAACCTGCCAGCTGGGGCAGGCAGAGGACACTGGAGCCAGAGCCCAAACATGCTTCACGGGGCTCCCAGCAGAGGAACTCACGTGTGTGGTGTGGGCTGCCCTCACCCTGGGCTCAGCAGAGCCTCTGAGCCAAAGGCTCCTTCTGCCAGCACCCACCTCTGCTCAGGCACATTTTATTCACACAGGAAACGTGGGTTTTTTTCCTCATAAAGTGCAAGAACTTTGCCTCTTACTGACTAGTCAACTAGAAGCATCACAGCCCTCACAGCAGGGAGCAGCAGGCAGGGGAGCAACACCCCACATTCAGGAGCTCCCAACACTCCAGTCACTTCAGCAGGACCTCTGGCTCAGTTATGGCCCTGTAGAGCACAAAGCCCATCCCATCAATTTCCTCTTCCAAGAGCCCCGAGAACAGGTTGATTTTGGGGTTGAAATAGCAAGGCAGGACTCCTTTCTCCAGGGAAGCCACCAGCTCCTCGAGCACCTGCTGGAACCTGTCAGCAAGGCTCTCCTGTGCCCAGTCCGAGGTGGTGTCACTGAGCTGCAGGATGAGGTGGCTCAGGGGGCTGCCCCCCAGCTTGTGCAGCCTGGGCTGCCTCTTGCAGACGCCGCTGAGGATGCGCAGGCAGAGCTGCCGAGCCCCGGAGTCAGCAGCATCCAGCTCCTTCAGCCTCGACACCTCCGCCCTGTAAAAGCTCTCCAGCCACAGGTTTTCCACCGGTCCTTCAGGAGGAACAGCCAGAAGAACCTTGTCCTCCATTTCCACCACTGGCAAGAGGGTGATGCTCAGATCAACCTGATCGTGTTTGACTTCCAGCTTCAGCTCCCGGGAGGCCACCACGGGGTGGATGGCACAGCCCAGCAGGCCACCGATGGCAGGCCAGTTGATGGAGGCCACCAGCAGCTTGTGGAGGGTCTCGTTGAGCACGCTGGAGGACAGGTACCTGCCCACCATGAACCTGTCCCAGGGGCTGCACCCACGAGGGAAATAGCCCAGGTCGATCCTCTTGATCATCCAGTACTGGGGGTTCCTCACCACGGTGTCCTCCCCTGGGATGAGGCTCCAGAGCCCGGAGTCGAGGAGCAGCGGCAGCATGAGGTGGACGTGGTCAGCTGCCAGCACCTCGAGGCCATCGAGCAGGGCCCCGCTGAGGGACAGGCGGCCGAAGGGCAGCTCTGGGAATTTGCTCCTCAGGAAGTTCTGCAGTTGGCTGCAGATGCTCCTGGCCAGCTGTGGGACAAGGGACACTTGGAACTCGGGCACGGCCAGCTGGCTGCTGTGTGAGAGGAGCTTCTCCTGCAGCGTGAGGCAGCGCAGCGGGCTGGACTGCACCTGAGGAGCCCCCAGAGGGGCAGAGGGGCCCCTGGGATCTGTGGGGAGGGAAAGGAGAAGTCACAGCTCTGAGCACATCACCTGAAACCCTCAGCAGCACAAGGTGGGTGCCCGGCTCTCAGCCCACCCCTCTGGAGGTGACACTGACCTCACCATGAGCCCCCATTGAGCCCACTGATGTTAAGAACACTTCTCAGCCATGCAGAGCCCAAACCAACCCCAAACCCTGGCTGTTCCCAGCCTCACTCCTCAGCCAGGGATGGCAGCCAGGCAAGGGACCTGCTGCCACAGTCAGAGAATCACAGAATGTGCTGAGTGGGAAAGGACCCATGAAAATCACCCACAGTCCAGCTCCTGGCCCTGCACAGACACCCCAACAACCCCACCCTGCCCCTGAGAGTGTTGTCCAAACACTCCTGGAGCTGTGGCAGCCTTGGGGCTGTGCCCATTCCCTGGGGAGCCTGGGCAGTGCCCAAACACCCTCTGGGGGAAGAACCTTTTCCTAATACCCAACCTGACCCTCCCTGACACAGCTCCTGCAGTTCCCTCATGTCCTGTCACTGATCATCAGAGGGATCAGTGCCTGCCCCTCCACCTCCTCACACGAGGATCCTACACACAGTCCTGCTCTGGGGCCATTATCTCAGGACATGCCCTGGACCCAGCTGGGCCAGTTTCCCACTTGGACAAACGCCATCTCCACGGGCAGCTGGACAAAGCAGCCTTTGTCTGCAGCAGCTCCCGAGCACACCTTCCTGCAGGCACAGCTGACCCAGAAAACGAGCACAGCCAGAGGAAACAACCCCCAACAGCCCTGCCAGGACACCCTGGTGTCACCACAGGTCCTGCTGAGATCCTGTTTCCACAGGCATTGCCTAAAAAGGGGCTGAGGCTCGGGAGCCTCCCAGGAGGGCAGGCTCAGTGGGGTCGGCTTTCCGGACACCGAGATAAAAATAACACAGAGCTCTGGCAGGGCCACCCAAGCAGGAGCACAGCAAGGTGATCCTCCTGCCCGGGCACCAGAGCCTCACCTGGCACCACGGGCTGGGCTGGAGACAGCAGGGGCTCGCTGAGGTCTTCCCTCCTCTGCTTCTTGGCGGGTTTTGGTGTTGTCTTGATCAATGCCAAGTCCTGCCAGCTGTCCTCCAGGGATTTCTGCTCAGCTTTGGGATCACCCTCATCCCGAGGGCTGGTGGCTCGGTCGATCAGCTGGAGGGAATAAAAAACCCAAGAGGACAAGTTGTTGTCTTTGTTTTCCATGATTTATGGGTGACAACAGCCCCTCTGGAGCACACACATGGGAGGGACAGCCCTACTCAAGGATTCTGCTCAGAAAAAGGCCCAGTTTGGGGGGGAGCCACAAATGTGGACATTGTCTTTGTGCAGGTTTTACATGGAAAACAGACACCTAAATACAACTTAAGTCCCTTTTGGGATGGGAAAGCATATCCCAAATGCTCCAGACAAAGAGGGATACATGCAGCTCCATACTCCCGGCACTGCTGCCAGCACCGGTGCCATTTGTGCCGTATGCAAGGAACCATCTCAGGAGCAAACCTGGAGATTTGGGGCACACTGGGGCCAACCCAGCTCTCCTGGGCACCTTTCTGGTGCCCTGATGCCCATCCCAGCCTTACCCTCTTGACGGCCAGCGTGGCGATGGCCAGCACGGCGGCGCCGCTGACGCCCAGCACCAGCCTGGCATTGGCCAGCAGCACATCGAACACGCTGCCCAGCCCGTCCAGGACGCTGCCCAGCCCGCCGCTCTCCTGCCGCCGGCCCCGCTGCTGCCAAAACGCCGCCATGGTCACCCTGCGGAGAACGGGAGGGTCACCCCGGGCTGGGGGAGCTGGCACCCCGGGACGGGCGCAGCCGCGGGCTTTGGGGAACAACGGGTTCCGCTGCTCCGCTCTCCTCCGGGATAAAGGCTCCCGCCGCGGCCGGGACGGCTGGGTGCGGGCAGAGGGCAAGGGTCACCCGGGGGAGCGACACACCGGGGGGAGAAGGGACACATCGGGGAGGGACACACCGGGCAAGGGACGCGCCAGGGGAGGAAGGGACACCCCAGGGAACGGGCACCCCCGGGGAGGAAGGGGCAGCCCGGAGAAGGACCGGACACGCCGGGAAAGGGTCACCCGCTCCTCACCCAGCCCTACCGCAAAGCCTCGCGGGGCACCGGGGCGGTACCGCGGGAAGGGAGCCCCCCCGACCCCACTGACCGAGGGGGGGACCGAGGGGGGCACCGGGACCTGCCCGGGCCCGGCGCTGCCCGCCCGCGCGCGCCCCCGCGCCGCACTCACCGCGCGCCCCCGGCGCGGCCCCAGCCAATGGGGGCGCGGGCAGCGCGGCCCCGCCCACCAGCGCGCGGAAGTAGCGCCCGGCCCCGCCCATTTCCCGCGTGCGTCACGGCCGGGGCGGGGGGGGGGGGCGGGGCCTGACAGGGGCGGGGCCTGACCGGGCGCGGCGCCGCCTCAGGGTCCCCCCTCCGCCCTTCCGCCATGGCGGCCACCGGCGTCCTGCCCTTCGTCCGCGGCGTCGATCTCAGCGGCAACGACTTCAAGGTGCGGGGGAGAGGGTGCGGGGCACGCCCGGCACACAGCGCCCCGGCGGGACCGCGCCCCGCGGGGCTGTCAGGCCTGGCTCGGCCCCCAGGGCGGGGGAATCCCGGGCCCGGCCCCGCCCGGGGTGGGTGACCCGGGGCAGTCCCAGTCCCGACCCGGGTCGGGGGATCCCTGACCCCTATCAAACCGCTGTGGTTGAGCAACCCGGCCCCCAGTCCACGGGGTCCCGGAGAGACCGGTGATCGCCGAGCCTCCAGCTCCCGATCCCATAGGACTGGGCGATCCCACAGGACTGGGCGATCCCGGCTCCCGATCCCACAGGACTGGGCGGTCTCAGCTCCCGATCCCACAGGACTGGGCGATCCCAGCTCCCGATCCCACAGGACTGGGCGATCCCAGCTCCCGATCCCATAGGAATGGGCTGTCTCAGCTCCCGATCCCATAGGAATGGGCTGTCTCAGCTCCCAATCCCACAGGACTGGGCGATCCCGGCTCCCGATCCCACAGGACTGGGCGATCCCGGCTCCCGATCCCACAGGACTGGGCTGTCTCAGCTCCCGATCCCACAGGACTGGGCGATCCCAGCTCCCGATCCCACAGGACTGGGCGATCCCAGCTCCCGATCCCATAGGAATGGGCTGTCTCAGCTCCCGATCCCATAGGAATGGGCTGTCTCAGCTCCCAATCCCACAGGACTGGGCGATCCCGGCTCCCGATCCCACAGGACTGGGCGATCCCGGCTCCCGATCCCACAGGACTGGGCTGTCTCAGCTCCCGATCCCATAGGACTGGGCGATCCCAGTTCCCCTTCCCATAGGACTGGGTCTCCATAGCCCCCAGCTCCCAATCCCCTAGGAAGGATTGATTCCCATCTGCCAGCTCCGATTCCCCTAGGACTGGGTGATCCTGGCTCCCGATCCCATAGGACTCGGCAGTCCTAGCTCCCATTCCCATAGAACTGGGTGATTCCAGCTCCCAATCACATAGGACCGGGCGATCCCATAGGACTGGGCAATCCCAGCTCCCAATCCCATAGGACTGGATCTCCATGACCCCCAGCTCCCAATCCCCTCGGAATGATCGATTCCCATCTGCCAGCTCCCGATCCCCTAGGACTGGGTGATCCCAGCCCTCTAATTCCCAGTTTCATGGGACAGCTTGATCCCAATCCCCACATCTCCCCATCCCTCGTGACTGGGTCATCACAACCCCCCACTTCCCAGTCCCATAGCACTGCTCAATCCCAAACCTCCCATGACCAGAGAGCCTCAGTCAGACTGAGGTCCCCAGGTCCTCATCCCGAGGGACAGTTCCTCACCCTCCTCCTCCTCTCCCTGCAGGGCGGGTACTTCCCGGAGCACGTGAAGGCCATGACGAGCCTGCGCTGGCTGAAGCTGAACCGCACGGGGCTCTGCTACCTGCCCGAGGAGCTCGCTGCCCTCCAGAAGCTGGTGAGCCCCGTGGTTTGGGCTGGAACGGGGCTCCCCTGTCCTGCTGGGGCTGTAGGATCCCACAGGATCCCTGCCAGCCTCGTGGCTCAGCAGCAGATGCTCATGTCTAATAATAGCACTGAGCTACTGAGTGTGTGGTTGAAATGGGATGCAGGAGCTGTCAGGAGTGGGGTTGGCGTGGCCTTGGACTCAGTTTCACCTTGTTTTCCTAGAAAACCAGATTAAAAAGCATGCTTAGATCCTCTACCCTGTAGCAGAAGGGAAGGGTGATGGTTACAATGGGGACAATCAAGGCTTTTGGGGCTTTTTTTCCTTCTCCTTTGCTGAAGTATATAAAAAGCAGGAGCTGGCTTTGGTTTTTGGGTGGTTCAACCAGGCCCTTGGTGGAGTTGTGGCTCAGCTTGGCTTTGGTGGTGTCCACAGCACATCAGGGACCTCCTCCTGTCAGTTCCACACAAACTCAGGGCTTTGAACGCTGCCAGGAGTCCCCATCCCTGTGCCAGGTGCAGGGAATCCCTCAGTGCCAGCCCTGCCAGCCCTGCCAGGCGCTCGGGGGCCACAGCAAGACTGAAATCCTGGCATCCCACCCACGGCCTGCCAGTGCCTTGTGTTCCTGAGCAGGCAACAGCCGGGCTGTGATGCTCAGAGCAAAACATTTCCCCAGGGAAATTCCTCCCACCCCAGCAGTGCCCACGGCTGCCTGCTCCCAGTGAGAGGCACTTCCAGGGACTGGGATCTGCGTGCACAGGGACTGTGGGGGCCAGCTCTGGGCATCCCAGAGCACCCCAAGCCCCACAGCAGGGCTGAGGGATGTGGAGGCAGCACAGGCACGCTGGGCCACCAACCAGTTTGGGACTGGGAGTGTGCCAGCAGCCCTGTGTGTGACAGGGCTTCACAAGTCCCCAGCTCTCCTGGGATGGAAGAGCCTCCCCATCAATCTAGGAGCTCAACCCTTGCCCTGCACAGCCCCAGCTCCTCTCTCTGCTCACTGGGGCTTGTCTGGGCCTTCCCTGCAGGAACACCTCTCTGTGAGCCACAACAGCCTCACCACACTCCATGGGGAGCTCTCCGGCCTGCCTTGCCTCCGGGTGAGTGTCCCCCCCTTCCTCAGGGGTCCCCAGGCACCTCTGGGGTCTGAGGGCACACAAAGATCACACCTGGGCACCCTGAGGGCTCAGCAGGCAGCTGCATTCCTGCCCCTCTCCCCTTTGCAGGCAATTGTGGCTCGTGCAAACAGCCTGAAGAACTCAGGAGTCCCTGATGACATCTTCCAGCTGGATGACCTCTCAGTGCTGGTGGGTGCACAGTCTCCTCAGCTGATGCAGGAGCCAGCTCAGACTCCTGGGTCCCATTCCTGCACCTTGGTGGCCCCTTGTGCTCCTTGTGAGCACCAGCCCCAAGCCCATGGCTGAGCTCCAGGGCAGCTGGCTGTCAGCAGGGTGACCCTGTGGCCATGCCTCCTTTAAAGGCTGATGCCATGGATGGGCTCCCTGGGTTCCCTGTGTGCTGGTCCAGCTGCTGCTGTGCCCCTGGAGATGCCCCCCAGTCCTGAGGTTTGGGTGGTGGTGGTGGCTGGGGGTGACAGTGACTTTGTGCTCCCATTTTCCCAGGACCTGAGCTACAACCAGCTCACAGAGTGTCCCAGGGAGCTGGAGAATGCCAAGAACATGCTGGTCCTTAACCTTGGCCACAACAGGTGAGTCCAGGCTAGAGTGACCACCTCCCCTTCCTGGCCGTGGCCACCTCCACTGGTCACTTTGCTCTGTGTCCTGCTCTCTGCAGGAGGGAGACTCAGGGCTGGTGTGCTGGTCCTAGGCCCTCCTGAATTTCCCCATATCCCTGCAGCATCGACACCATCCCCAACCAGCTCTTCATCAACCTGACGGACCTGCTGTACCTGGACCTGAGTGACAACAAGCTGGAGAGTCTCCCACCGCAGATGAGGCGCCTGGTGCACCTGCAGACCCTCATCCTCAACAACAACCCCCTGCTGCACGCCCAGCTCCGGTACAGCCCCGCTCCCCAGGCTGCCAGGGCTGGCACCGAGGCTCCTGGCACATCCTGACTCTCTCTGTGCCCTCTGGCTCTCCCTGCTCCTCAGGCAGCTGCCAGCCATGACAGCCCTGCAGACCCTGCACCTGCGCAACACCCAGCGCACGCAGAGCAACCTGCCCACCAGCCTGGAGGCCCTGGTGAACCTGGCAGGTAGGGCTGGGGCACCCACAGAGCCCTCCAGGGGCTCTCCCAGCCCCAGTGTTGGTCTGGCTGGTGGTGTCACCCCCCTTCTTTCCCCAGATGTGGACCTGTCCTGCAATGACCTCAGCCGTGTCCCCGAGTGTCTCTACACCCTGGGCAGCCTGCGGCGCCTCAACCTCAGCAGCAACCAGATCACAGAGCTGTCCCTCTGCATCGACCAGTGGACCCAGCTGGAGACCCTCAACCTGTCCCGCAACCAGCTCACCTCCTTACCTGTACGTCCCTGCCCTTGAGTGCCACCCCTGCTCGTGGTTCCATGGTTCTCCCTCACGCCACCATCTCCCCCTTCCCCAGTCGGCCATCTGTAAGCTGACCAAGCTGAAGAAGATGTACCTGAACTCCAACAAGCTGGACTTTGATGGGATCCCCTCGGGCATTGGCAAGCTCACCAACCTTGAAGAGTTCATGGCAGCCAACAACAACCTGGAGCTCATCCCTGAGAGCCTGTGCAGGTAAGGAACACACAGCTGGGTCTGCTGTGTCCCCAGGAGGGGACCACAGAGGTTGTGTGGTCACGGGTCACCATCATCACTGTCCCACAGGTGCTCCAAGCTGAGGAAGTTGGTGCTGAACAAGAACCGCCTGGTGACCCTGCCAGAGGCCATCCACTTCCTGACGGATTTGGAGGTGAGCACCCAGAACCTTTCTGCCTTGGGCTGGCTCCACCACAGCCCCAGCACCCCCCTGGGACCCCAGGGTTGTAGGGTGGGCTGGATGAGGTGAGGGCAGGGGAGCTCAGTCCCTGCAATCTGCCCCATGGTTCAGCCCAGGCAGGCCGTGGAGCTCCCCCACATCCCCTCATCTCACCGAAGCCTGGAGTGCTCCGGAGATCTCCATCCCATGCCACACTCCAATGTCCCTGTGAGCAGGTACTTCACCGAGGTCTCTGTGCCCTCCCTGCAGATCCTGGACGTGCGAGAGAACCCCAGCCTGGTGATGCCCCCGAAGCCGGCGGATCGCTCCTCGGAGTGGTACAACATCGACTTCTCCCTGCAGAACCAGCTCCGCCTGGCCGGCGCCTCCCCCGCCACCGTCGCTGCTGCTGCTGCGGGTACACCTGCAGGGAGGGGGGCACGCAGCCCCTGCCTGGGCACGGCCCTGGCAGAGCCTGGGCAGCCAGCCCTGCTCCACAGGGTGCCCCTCTCACCCTGTCCCTGTGTCCCCAGGGAGCAGCACCAAGGACCCGCTGGCCCGCAAGATGCGGCTGCGGCGGCGCAAGGACTCTGCTCAGGATGACCAGGCCAAGCAGGTGCTGAAGGGGATGTCGGATGTGGCCCAGGAGAAGAATAAGAAGATAGAGGTAGGGTCTGGGGTGGGAGAGGGGACCTGAGAGCATCACAATGTCGCTGGCCTACCTTGGGTGCCAGCAGGGTTGTGGTTGTCTCTAATTTGACCCGTTCCTGTTCCACAGGAGAGTGGGGAGGCCAAGGCGCCAGACCTGAAGACGCGGCGCTGGGACCAGGGCCTGGAGAAGCCCCAGCTGGATTACTCAGAGTTCTTCAGTGAGGATGTGGGGCAGCTGCCTGGCCTCTGTGTCTGGCAGATTGAGAACTTTGTGCCCACGCTGGTGGATGAGGCTTTCCACGGCAAGTTCTACGAAGCCGACTGCTACATCGTGCTCAAGGTACCCAGGCAGGACCAAGGGTCTCCTGTATCCCCTGCCTGGAGCTGCAGCCATCCCATCTCACACCCTGTCCTTCCCAGACCTTCCTGGATGAGAATGGGTCCCTGAACTGGGAGATCTACTACTGGATCGGGCAGGAGGCCACACTGGACAAGAAGGCCTGTTCAGCCATCCACGCCGTCAACCTCCGCAACTACCTGGGGGCTGAGTGCCGCAGCATCCGGGAGGAGATGGGGGATGAGAGTGAGGAGTTCCTTCAGGTGAGCCCAATCCCCAGCTCCCCTGTAGCCCCCAACCCCTCCTGTCCCACCCTCACCCCTTCCCTGCCCCCAGGTCTTTGACAATGACATCTCCTACATCGAGGGTGGCACGGCCAGCGGTTTCTTCACCGTTGAGGACACGCAGTATGTCACCAGGTACAGCTGGGGACAGGGGCTGGGGGGATGTGTGGGGCAGGCAGTGCCCCATGTCCCACCATGGCTGTCCCTTCCCCAGGCTCTACCGTGTCTATGGGAAGAAGAATGTCAAGCTGGAGCCAGTGGCACTGAAAGGGACATCGCTGGACCCCCGGTGAGTGGCCAGGGGACAGAGGGACCTTTAGGATGTTTAGCAGGATCCACCTGAGACATTATAGCTGCAGTTCTGTGGTGCAAATGAGCTATGCCAGCACCTTTCTACAAAAATATGGGTTCCAACCCTCCTTGGTGCCCTGCAGGGACCCCCAGGATGGGGAGGATGCTCAGCACACCCCATTCTCTCCTGACTCCTCTCACCTCTCTCCACCAGGTTTGTTTTCCTCCTGGACCACGGCCTCGACCTCCTGGTGTGGCGTGGCAGCCAGGCCACACTGAGCAGCACCACCAAGGCCAGGTAGGGCTGGTGGGGGTGCTGGGGTGTGGGGAGCCCAGCTGCCATCTCACCTGCTCCCACTGCAGGCTCTTCGCTGAGAAGATCAACAAGAACGAGCGGAAGGGCAAGGCCGAGATCACACTGCTCACCCAGGGCCAGGAGACCCCCGAATTCTGGGAGGTGCTGGGGGGACAGCCCGAGGAGATCCGACCCTGTGTCCCTGATGACTTCCAGCCCCACAAGCCCAAGCTGTACAAGGTGGGGAGCTGCATCCATAGGGCCACCAGCCCTGCGGAGGTCCTGCAGCCCCCCCTTACCTCTGTCCCCATCCTCTCTGAAGGTTGGCCTCGGTCTGGGCTACCTGGAGCTTCCCCAGATCAACTACAAGCTCTCTGTGGAGCACAAGAAGAGGCTGAAGGCTGATCTGATGCCAGAGATGCGCCTGGTAGGATGGGGCGGGGAGGTTCTCCCAGTCTGACCAGTGGGACAGGTTCCATGCCCCTTGTGCCTCCAGCCGTGCCCTGGGAGAGGGAGGTTCAGCCAGCAGCGCCTGGCTGGGGGATGCTCTGCTCTGCTGGGAGCAGGCAGGGTGATTTCCAGCTGGGAAAGCCTGCAGGTGCCTGACCCCTGTCCCCTGTGGTGCCCTCAGCTGCAGAGCCTGCTGGACACCAAGAGTGTGTACATCCTGGACTGCTGGTCCGACGTCTTCATCTGGATCGGGAGGAAATCCTCGCGGCTGGTGCGGGCGGCGGCGCTGAAGCTGAGCCAGGAGCTGTGCACCATGCTGCACCGGCCCAAGCACGCCATGGTCACCAGGAACCTGGAGGGCACCGAGTGCCAGGTGGGGCACGGACCCCTCAGATGGGTGCTGGGTGCCTGGGAGGGGGCTGAGGCCGAGGGTCTGTTACGTGCTCCCCAATTTACACCTGAGCGACTGGATGTGGCACCCAGTTCTCTGCCTGGTTGATGAGGTGGGGATGGGTCACAGGTTGGACTCGATGATCTTGGAGGTCTTTCCCAGCCTTAGTGATTGTGTGCTGCAGGTGTTCAAGTCCAAGTTCAAGAACTGGGATGACGTGCTGCGCGTGGATTACACCCGGAACGCCGAGACCGTGCTGCAGGACGGGGGCCTGGCCGGCAAGGTGCGCAAGGACGCCGAGAAGAAGGACCAGATGAAGGCCGACCTCACCGCGCTCTTCCTCCCCCGCCAGCCCCCCATGCCCCTCAGCGAGGTAGGGCTGGGCACCCCCATGGATCCCCCATGGTGTGGGGCTGGGTGATGATGGAGGGGCTGGGGGCTGACGCAGCTCGTGGGGCCGCAGGCAGAGCAGCTGATGGAGGAGTGGAACGAGGATCTGGATGGCATGGAGGGCTTCGTGCTGGAGGGCAAGAAATTCACTCGCCTGCCCGAGGAGGAGTTTGGCCACTTCCACACCCATGACTGCTACGTCTTCCTGTGCAGGTGACAGCTGGTTTGTCCCCTCTCAGGGGCTGCTGGACCACCTTGTCCCCAACGTCCCTGCCCAGTCCTCCTGACTGTCCCATCCCTCACATCACTCCCTGTTCCCACCCTCAGGTACTGGGTGCCAGTGGAGTACGAGGAGGATGAGGAGAAAAAGAAGAAGGGTGAAGGCAAAGGGGAAGAGGAGGGTGAGGAAGAAGAGGAGGAGAAGCAGCCCGAGGAAGACTCCCAGTGCATCGTCTACTTCTGGCAGGGCCGGGAGGCCTCCAACATGGGCTGGCTCACCTTCACCTTCAGCCTCCAGAAGAAGTTTGAGAGTCACTTCCGTGGCAAGCTGGAGGTGACACAGTTTGGGGGTGACACAGGGGTGCCCCAGCTTTGCCTCTCTTCTTCTCCATCCCCTCTCTGCCCCTCAGGCTGAGGCAGGGGACAGCAGCAGAGATGAGAGCTGGCAGGGGGATGCAGCTGGGGCTTGGAGCTGTTAGGGAAGTCCCAATGCCCCTTCTGACCCCCATCCCTGTGCAGGTGGTGCGCATGACCCAGCAGCAGGAGAACCCCAAGTTCCTCTCACACTTCAAGAGGAGGTTTGTGATCCACCGGGGCAAGAGGAAGGACAGGGTCAGCACCCCCCAGCCCAGCCTGTACCACATCCGCACCAACGGCGGGGCCCTCTGCACCAGGTCAGTGCCAGGCAGCCCCCAGGGGTGCCACATCCACCTGGGATACCTGCTGGTGGGCACAGCTGCCAGCTCTCCCTGATTTGTGCCTTGGGGGCTCCAATCTCCAGGTGCATCCAGATCAACACGGACGCTGCTCTGCTCAACTCCGAGTTCTGCTTCATCCTCAAGGTACTGAGCACCCTCAGGGCTGCCTGGGGGCCCTCCTGCCCCTCTGGGCAGCCCTGACCCCACTGTCCCCCAGGTGCCTTTTGAGAGCACGGACAACCAGGGCATTGTCTACACCTGGGTGGGCCGGGCAGCTGACCCCGACGAGGCCAAGCTGGCTGAGGACATCATGAACCACATGTTTGATGACTCCTACAGCAAACAGGTGAGCAGGGCTCAGTACCACCTTACCTGGGTGACAGTGACCACCCAGGCCACACTCAGCCCTGTTCCTGCCCTTTCAGGTCATCAACGAGGGAGAAGAACCTGAGAACTTCTTCTGGGTGGGCATTGGGGGCCAAAAGCCCTACGATGAAGATGCTGACTACATGAAGCACTCACGGCTCTTCAGGTGGGCACTGGCCTCACAGCCCATCCCCTTTGGGAACCAACCAGCCAGAACAGCTGCTCCATCTGCATGAGCCGAGTCCTAACAAACTCATGCCTGATGCTGTCCCTGTCCATCTCCCCGCAGGTGCTCCAATGAGAAAGGTTATTTCTCCGTGTCAGAAAAGTGCTCAGATTTCTGCCAGGATGACCTGGCTGATGATGACATCATGCTGCTGGACAATGGGCGGGAGGTGAGCTGGGGGCATGAGGCTCTCCTGGGCCCAGAAATTCCAGGGGCTCTGTGGGCTGAGCCCAGCTGCTGATCCTTTCTGCAGGTCTACATGTGGGTGGGCACCCAGACCAGCCAGGTGGAGATCAAGCTGAGCCTCAAGGCGTGCCAGGTAAGACCCTCCCTCCATCCTGGGACTGTGTGGGGGAGGATTTGGGCACTTCCATCTCCCCTCGGGCCCTGACCTGGGTGCTGCAGAGCTCTGGGCTGGGGAATACCAACCCCAGAGGTGGGTGAAGGCCAGGACCCCACGGCAATGCTCTGCCCCAGGTCTACATCCAGCACATGCGCTCCAAGGACCCCACCCATCCCCGCAAGCTCCGGCTGGTGCGGAAAGGCAACGAGCCCTGGCCCTTCACCCGCTGCTTCCACGCCTGGAGCATGTTCCGCAAGCCGCCCACCTAAGGTGGGGGGCACCTGGTGCCTGGGCAGGGCCCCCCTGGCACGGCCCCCCTGGCACAGCCAGCCCAGCACCCGCGCTGCCGCCACCGCCAGGCTCAGCCTGGAGCTGCCTCCCCCGAGCCGGGGCCAGGGGGATCACTGGGGCTGTCCCTCTGTCCCCGCCTCTCCCAGCACAGGGCCGAGCTCAGCCCCTGCCCTTCCTGGGGGGCATACGGGGTGCTGCGGGCTCCTGTCACACCCTGCTTGGGGATGCTGCTGCTGCCCCAAACCAGTGCCGAGCTCCCCCCGTGGCTGGGGGACGGGAGTGACTCCCAGTTTGGGTGGGAGGATGCTTTGCTAAGGAGAACAGGGGGGAGTGAGGGGCTCTGAGCCCTGGGCCTTACAGCTGGTCCCTGCTGTCCTGGGGGATGGACCCCCAGCAGGGATCAGCCCATCTGGATCATATCAATAAAGGCTGTACTTCTCACCTCGACCCTGTCCCAGGCTCTGACTCACTCCCAAATGGGGTCACCTCCAACCCTGATCTTGCTCCTCTGCAGCTCAGCTCTCACCTGCCTCTGAGGCTCAGCAAACACCTGTAGCCCAGGCAGCTGATATTAAATGCTTTATTTTCAATATTAAAAACCAGTATTTTTAATAACTAAACAATGCTAAATTCATCTTACCAAAAAAAAAAAAAAAAAAAAAAAAAGATGAGGTTGGGGTGGGGGAGTTCTACCAGGGACGCTACAGCC
Source organism: Melospiza melodia melodia (assembly GCF_035770615.1). Taxonomy (NCBI): domain Eukaryota; kingdom Metazoa; phylum Chordata; class Aves; order Passeriformes; family Passerellidae; genus Melospiza; species Melospiza melodia. The sequence goes on from NC_086211.1 coordinate 2,261,938, forward strand.
CCAGCCTCGGCCGGCAGCAACCGAGCCCGAACCCCCCCAGCCACACACGTACCACAAGGGAGCCTGGGGGGGCCACAGCTCCCCAAAGAGAGGGGCAGGGGCAGCTGAGCCCCGTGGGAACAGCCACCATGGGCCAGGGGACAGAGCTGGCCCACAGCCACCTGTGTCACCACAGCCCCCCAGGAGGATGAGGCCAGGCTCGGAGCCCAGGGGGGATTTGGCACAGTGAGACCCCCAGGGTGGGGCAGCCCAGCCTGGGGCAGGAGGGGGCTGGGGTAACTCCTCTGCCCCCTCCCAGCACCAACATGGACCAGGAGCAGGAGCCCGTGTGTGATTCCACAGCGTGATCCCATCCCAAACCCACCCCGTGGCAGGAATTAGTGTCAGAAAGGAGCAGCAGGCACAGAGCCCAGCCTGGAGAATAGCCCTTGGAGAAGCCACAAAGAGAAAAAGGCCACCTGTGACCCCCCAGCGTGCCCCTCCTCGGGCTGCTCAAGGCCTCTGCTGCCCACCTGGGAGCCAGGGGGTCCCCGCTGGGCTCCCCTGGAGGGGGACAGTCCCTGTGCAGCAGCCAGAGCCTCCTGGCAGGCAGGGAACGGGGCTGTAAACTGCAGGGAGCCGGGCATGTAAACACAGACCAGGGAACGGGGGGCCGTGCCCGGGGGCTTCTGGCCCCCCACTGCCCCAAGGGACCAAAACCAGGGGACACAAGGGGGGGTCCACAAGCCCCAGCCCTCCCCGTGGAGCCGGGGAAGCAGCAGCATCCCCCAGGAAGGGGGCTCTGGAGCAGGGGACAGTGACACTCGACCGTGTATAAAAAAGGAACTGATCTTCCCCGGGAAGAGTTTGTGCCCCACGGCGCTGGGGCCGGGCAGGGGGTGTGGGGAGTGCCGGAGCCGGGGTGCAGATGTTAGAGAGGAGCCAGTCTACGTTACATGGGGAGGGGGCGGGGGGTCCAGTCGAGTCGCGCATCCCGGGAATCCGAGCACTGAGATGGGGCAGGGAGGCCGGCGATGCCTGTGGGAGAGGCGGATCCTCAGCAGGAATGGGTGGGGATCAGGACAGGCTGATCCCCTGCTCCCCTCCTCTGCAAGCCCCAGGGATCACAACTCCATCCTCCCACGGTGGATCACAAAGCCAGGGCACTGTGCTGGGGTCCCAGCTCCAAATCCCACCCCAGGGACCTCCAGCCCCTCACAGACCTCACTTGATGAGGATCCCCGTGGGCCGGGCCTCGTCCTCGCTGGTGTTCCTCAGGTTCTGCTCTGCTTCCTCCGAGGACCTGGGGCAGAGCAGGGTGAGAGGCACTGCCACGGCCCCTCAGCACCGTTCACCCCATTCCCACCCCACTCACGCCAGGAAATCCTTCACTTCCTCCACGGTGATGTCCCCGGTGGTGTCCAGCGGGGTCTCCAGGCTGCTGTTGGGGGAGTCGATGGGGCCAGGCGAGAAGGCGGCCGGGTGCTCCTCAGGGGACCCTGGGGAGTCAGGGGACAGGAGGGATTGGGGACAGCCAGGACACAGAGCCAGGCTTGGAGCGGGGCTGTGGGACAGGGTGTGAGTGCAGGGACAGGGTGGTCACTCACGGTCACTGTCCGAGGGCGAGTGCTGGCCCTCGGAGCTGCGGGGGACGTGGGTGCCGTTCGCCTGCGGCAGCTTCGGTGTCACGGCTGAGCTGTTGCTGGAAGGAAACAGGGAGAAGTTATGGCCAGAACCAGCGCTATGGGGTGGGTGTACAGGGGTTCCACCACTGCAAAGCCCCCCACGCCCCCGAGACAGCCCACCTGAGGCAGGAGGTGTCCTGGAGCCGGGCCACCTCCAGCCGGCACAGTGGCTCTGTCACATTCCTGGCGCTCAGTGAGAAGCGCTCGAACTCGGATGGTGAAATTAGGTAGAAACCTACGGGGGGGACAACAACGAGCCTCAGGCATCCCCCACAGGGCTGCAGGTGAGGTCAACATCCCATCAACACAGACGTCACCTGGTGTCCTCACCTTGGCCGTGCTTGGTGAAGACACAGGAGGCGATGCCGCTGATGTCCTCCTTGCGGATGCAGCTGTAGTGGACCTGGGGCCGCAGGCTGGGCACGGTGAAGATGTGGATGTCCCCCAGGTTGGTGAGACAGGCCAGGCAGTTCTCCAGCCTCTCCTCGGAGCCAGCGCTGGCCAGGCTCACCAGGGCCACCTTCCTCACCCGGCAGCCCTCGTGTGCTGTCAGCTTGAACTTGGTCTTGGCACTCACTTTGGGCAGCGTGAACACCTGGGGGGCCGGAGGAGCTGGGCTCAGGGGAGAGCAGGAACCTGCAGGGTTTAGGGGGGCAGCTTCCCCTTGGATTCACCACCCTAAAACAGGCACAGGAGTGCCCCCAAAACCTGACTGGTCACCTCCAGTCTCTGCGTGATGAGGACAAGGGACATTTTGTGTGCCATCTCTACCACAGCGGGACACTGAGCCCCACACTCACCTTGAACTGCTCCTCGGAGGAGATGAGCATGGAGTGGCTGCCCTGCATGTCGGGGGCCTTGGCCAGGTCCCGAGACACCTCGTAGGGCTCGGGCAGGGGGTTCCCCCGCCCGTCCAGCACCGCAATGGCCACCACGGGCGCCCGGTGCATCAGCTGGATCTCCTTCCCCAGCACGGCCTCCACCGCCCGCTCCGAGAACTTCTCCTGCGACGGCACCTCCAGGGCGTAGGCGAACACCGAGCCCGAGTTGGTCCCTGCCCACATCGTGGGGCCGTGGTGGGCGGCTGTGGGAGTGGAGCAGTGTCAGAGCCCCCTGTCCACACAGCCAGCCTGGGTAGGGAGGCAGGGAGGGGGTCTCACCGTCACGGAGGAAGGTGTCAGCAAAGTAGAGGCACCGCACGACCCCCGAAAGCGAATCATCGGCCGAGCGCGGCTCGATCCGCCGCTGCACCGGCGTCATCTCCACCTCGGGGGGACCCGCCTGCTCCGCCAGCTGCGCGTTGGCCTCCTGCACCTGGGGAGGGGACACGGGGTAACTCTCTGCCGGGTGGGGACGGGGAGCTGCCACGGCGGCCCCCACTCCCTGCCCACCTTGCTGGAGGGGCTGCTGGCGTTGAGCCTCTTCTTGCCCGACACGCGGCTCTTGCGGATGCGGCGGAAGGACTGGCGCAGGGACTTCTTGAGGGACTTCACGCGGGACAGGGGCCCCTCCATGGCCAGAGAGTCGTTGGGGTGCAGCGTACACCTGTGGGCACCGAGGCTGCTCAGCACCCACGATGCCATCCAGGGGTCCCCAGCACCGAGGTGCCCCCATACCTGGCCAGCACGGGGTTGCGCCGGTAGTAGTCGAAGAGCCCGAAGCCGTGGCTGGTGCCGAAGGCCACGAGGTTCCACTCGGAGTGCAGGGTGACGGCGGTGACGGCGGCGGGGGGCACGCACTGCACCAGCACGCTGGGCTGGAAGCCGGGGGGAAAGTGGAGGGGCCCGTTCCGGGGGGCCAGCCGGTCATGGCCCTTCCAAGTGAAGCCCTCACGGTCCTGCAGCAGGTCCACCGTGGCCACGCTGACCGCGTGCTCCGACTTCTCGTCGCTCAGCTCCATCACCAGCACCTGTAGGGGCAAACACAGACAGGGGGACACGCTGGACTTCCCCCAGCCAGCCACCCTGCTGCACATCGGGGGCTAAACCCAGGCTAGGAGCCCTTCAAGGACAATCATGGGGGTCTCTAGGGTCTGTAGCCCCCCATGCTGTGGGTCCCCAATGCGGAAGCCCCTGCTCTGTCCTTGCCACCTCACCTGCCCCGCCGTGCCAGCCACCACCATCTTGGCCGTGTACTTGCAGAGCGCGATCTTCTGCACGCCCAGGCGCGGGTCATCGCTGTAGGGATCAAAGCAGCCCACCTGCGGGAGGGGACAGCTCAAGGGACAGCCAGGACCCTGCACACAGCTGTGGCACAGCCCCCCCTGCACCCCCACGTCCCTCCACCAGCTGTGGCACACGGGCCACTCCGGGCATCACGCCCAGGGAAAGTCTGTCCCCACGCACCCCCCGTCCCTGTCCCCCATGCTGGGGCAGACCCATGGACGGGGGCCATGGAACAAGTGTCCCTTGTGTCCCCACAGTGCGTCACACCGCAGCTGTGCCCTGAGCCGGGGGACACGTCCCCGGGGCGCAGCCGGGATGGCTCCAGCAGGTGCATCCCCCGTGCCCAGCTCTGGCTTTGCCCCCTCCAGTGCTGGCAGAGCCTGCAGGGTGCTGCGTCCACGGCAGCGTCACCCTGCCCAGGGCACCTCACCTTGCGGAACGGAGGCCACTCCTCCTCGCCCGCCTGGTTGAGGCTGTCGTTGTGCTCACAGTCTGTCTGGAAGATGTTGGCGGTGCCCAGCTTGTAGAGGGGCTTCAGGGAGACCCCCGAGGCGTCCCAGAACCGCACCGTGCCGTCCTCGTGCCTGCGAGGGGGGGTCCTGTCAGCGCGGGCCCCAACATCTGCCCGGCTAACAAGAGCTGCCTGTGTGCTGGCAGCCACCGTGCCAGAGGGGGGGACACGGGGACAGCGCAGCGGGCGACACACTCGTGCCCAGCCAGAACAACAAGGGGCAGGCCACCCGAAAGAAGGGAGTGGATGCCACCACCACCATAATAAATTAGCAATTAGAGCCATTAATCTCCCCCACTGCAGAAACAGGTGTGGATGTGTCCTCCCCTCATTTTGGGTTTCCCAGGCCCCCTCCCTGCTGCCAGCCCACTCACCCAGTGAGGAGAAGCCCCCTCTGTGTGGGCTCCTGGGCCAAGTTCTTCCCCCCATCAATGGGCCAAGCCTGGAGGAGGGATGGAGAGGGGATGGAGGAAGGAATGAAGCCTTGGAATGCTGGAAGGGCTCAGCAGGACCCTCCCCACCATCCCCATCACTGACCGCAGAGGATTGCCGGGGGCTCTGCTGCTCCCCCACGCTGACGATCCTCTCCCAGAGCTTGAGGGGCACGTTGGAGACATGGCAGGAGCAGGTGATGGCAGAGGAGTGCAGAGGTGCCAGGTACGGGGCAGGGATGGTGGGCCAGCCCGGCGTCTGCAGGTCGATGGCCACCAGCTCCTCCTCCACTAGCACCACGAGGGCTCGGGGGTTCTCAAAGCCTGGGGAGGGGGGAGATGGCTGCTGCACGTGGAGGCCCCCACACCACCACCCGCTGCCCGGGTGGCCTGGCAGGACGTACCTCCCTCGGGCACCTCCGCGCTCTGCACAGTGAAGAAGTCAATGACGCGGGAGGTGAAGTCGAGCGTGGCCAGGGTCTGGCCCTGCAGAACGCTGACACAGTGCCTGTCACCGTAGCTGGCCCGTGGCATCCCCCCACTGAAGATGATGAAGGGGTTCCTGGGTGGGACGAAGCAGCTGCCATCAGACCCTGCACCCCCAAGTGCCCCCTGTGCCTCCCACGCCCAGCCCACCCACCTACCCTGACTCGCAGGTTCGCCAGAGGATTTTGCTGATGGCTTTGCAAGGGAACGGCCCTGAAACAAACACACCAACACTGGCTGTAGCACTGGGATATGGGGGGGAGGATCACCTCCCATCCCCAGAGCCCCCCAGACCCATCCTGTACCGTAGGGGATGGTGGACATGACAGGCTGCTGTGTCCTCAGGCCGGTGCCGCTCGCTGCCCACACCATGTAGCCGCCGTCGCTGTGGGAGCTGACGATGCTCGAACCGCTCTGCTCCCAGGCCAGGCTCTCCAGCTGCTGCGGGGCCACACGGGGGGCTCAGCACGTGGGTGGGGACACACACACAGCCCCACCAGCCCCACGTGGATGGGGACACACACACAGCCCCACCAGCCCCACGTGGATGGGGACACACACACACACACACACACACAGCCCCACGTGGATGGGGACACACACACACACAGCCCCACGTGGGTGGGGACACACACACACACAGCCCCACCAGCCCCATGTGGATGGGGACACACACACATACAGCCCCACCAGCCCCACATGGATGGGGACACACACACACAGCCCCACCAGCCCCACGTGGATGGGGACACGCACACAGCCCCACGTGGATGGGGACACACACACACACACAGCCCCACCAGCCCCACATGGATGGGGACACGCACACACAGCCCCACCAGCCCCACGTGGATGGGGACACACACACACAGCCCCACCACCCCACGTGGATGGGGACACACACACACACAGCCCCACCAGCCCCACATGGATGGGGACACACACACACACAGCCCCACCAGCCCCATGTGGATGGGGACACACACACAGCCCCACCAGCCCCACGTGGATGGGGACACACACATACACACAGCCCCACCAGCCCCACATGGATGGGGACACACACACACAGCCCCACCAGCCTCACGTGGATGGGGACACACAGACACAGGGCCACGGCCCCACATGGATGGGGACACACACACCAAGGGCCACGGCCTCCCAGCCCCAGTACCTGGTTGCCCAGGAAGAGATGCAGGACAGCACGAGTGCTCTGCTCCCAGAGCACCAGCAGCCCCCGGCTGTAGCCGATGAGGAGCTGGCTGCCATTGCGTGGGTGCTCCTGGATGGACTCCACGGGCCCCAGCGCCTTCCCGCAGCGATAATCGTCGGGGACACTGCGGGGGGACAGGCACAGGGGGTCAGAGATGGGCTGGGGGTGCTGGGGATGCAGGGGAATGGGGCCTGCAGGGCTCTCACCTCTGCAGGATCTCATCTGGGAAGAGGGTTTTGTCCTCCAGCAGCGTCAGGGTGGGCAGCGTGACAAAGTACACGGCACCGCCCTCAGTGCCCAGGCAGACCATGGCACCAGCAGCCATGGGCAGCACCACTGTCACCCGTGTGATGCCAGGGGAGCAGCTGTGGGGGAACAGGGGCTGCCTCAGCACTAGGTTGGGTCTGGGGGAGTGTCAGAGGCCCCAGACCTGCCCTGCTCCATCCCTCCATTCCCATCTCCCCGAGTGCAGGAGGACAAGGGCAAGGACAGCCTCAGTGCCATTACAGCCATTAATCACCCCCGGCTGGGCCCTGCCAGCACCATGACAATCCAGAGCTGTTCCCTGCACTCAGCATCTCAGCTGAGATCAGTGGGGAAAACACCCAAACACCACCGTGGAGAGGGACCTTGGCCACCCCCCCGCCCCGGCAGCTCCCCCGCGCCGTTCCCGGCCGGCACCGGCGCCGCCGCAGCCCCGCGGGGAGCGGCTCCGAGCCCCGGGCAAGTACTTAGCGCCGGCGGACCCTGGGCGCCCCGGGAGGCCGAAGCTGCGCGTCTCCTCCAGGTGCGAGCAGCCCTCCTTGTGGCACACCTCCCACAGGTGCAGCGTGTTGTCGTCCAGCAGCGACAGGAGCCAGCCCTGGGGATGGAGGGGGCATAGAGGGGTGTGTGAGGTGCTGGGGGGCTGCTGCCAGGTTCCCCCCAAAGGGACACCCACGTACCTGGCCGGGAAGGAAGTGCAGCTGGGTGACAGTGGCTGTCTCCTTGTGCAGGCCTGTCAGCTCCACACCCGGTGCGCCATATCTGGGGGGGCCGTCAAAGAAACAACGAGGGAAGAGCCGTCCACCCCTTCCCCAGCAAAATCAGGACCCTCTGAATTCCCTCAGGTCACAGTTCTGCCTGCAAACATCAGCTCAGCCCCCTGTCCCCAGGAGAGCCAGGGCAGAGCATCCCTGGCTGTACCTCATGCCAGAGCAGGCCTCGGCACCACCATCCCCATCCGGGGAGCTCCAACTCCCACCAGGACGCTCTGAATCAGCCCGGAATCCACCAAGCACCTCCAGCTGGGACACAGCAGGTCAGGCTGGGCTCCACCAACCCCTCCAGCCGGGCTGTCCCAGGTCAGCCTGGGATCCACCAACCCCTCCAGCCGGGCTGTCCCAGGTCAGCCTGGGCTCCACCAACCCCTCCAGCCGGGCTGTCTCAGGTCAGCCTGGGCTCCACCAACCCCTCCAGCCGGGCTGTCCCAGGTCAGGCTGGGCTCCACCAACCCCTCCAGCCGGGCTGTCCCAGGTCAGGCTGCGGCCAGCGCTCCCAGCTGGGCTGGGTGTGCGAGAGGCGCCGGCAGCCCCGGCACGCACCGGCGGCGGGGTGGGGCTCGGTATGCGCCGGCACAGCCGCACTCACCCGACTGGTCCCGGCTCCTTCGGCGACGCCGCTCGGCAGGAACGGCAGCAGGAGCCACGGCAGGAACGGTGGCAGACTGAATGGAGCAGCCCAGCCTGGCATCCCTGGCACCCCCAGACCCACCGCTGCCCCCAGCCCGGTGTCCCCAGCGCACTGTGCAGCCCCTCTGGCCGAGCTGTGTGCTGGCAGTCCCTGCCCCTGGCTGCCTTCTGGTGCCCTGGGCACGGGGAACCAGCCCGGCGGCTCTGCCCGGCCCGACAGGCAGGAGCTGTCTGGCAGTGCTGGGCACAGCAGAGCCGGCAGAGCCAGGGGACAGCCACGGAGTTTGGGGACAGCAGGGAACAGGGCATGGGAATGAAGCAGGGAGCGCGCAGGGGGCTCTTGGTGCTACACGCATGGGGGATGCCACCCATCCTTGCTCATTCTGGGGTCTTTCCCCACCCAAATGAGTGCCACGGGCTGAGAGCCCACAGGGCAAGTGGCTTGGGCACATCAGTGTCACCAGCATGTGGGACGGGGGTCCAAGCACAGGGACCCCCAGCTGCCCCCCCAGGCGCCGGCTGCCCCTCAGTGCCGGGCTGCCAGCACTCAGATCCGCCCAGCCCGGCCGGGGAGCACCCAGGGGTGCCCCCGCTAACCAGTAACGCCAGTCAGGCCAGCTCCGGCTGCTGCCTCGCCCGGCCCCGGCTTCCCCGGCACGGCCAGCCTCCAGAAGCATCTTTTTGGAGGCAGCCAGAGCAGGGCCGGGGCACCACGCTGGGTACCACCCCGAAACCATCCCCGCAGAGGATGCTCGGAGCGCCGCAGCCCCCCAGAGCCGCATCCCCGCCGTGCCGGGGGGGCTCAGCTGGGACCGGCCCCGCGGGCCGGGCGGGCGAGCGGGGCGGCCGGCGACGTCGCGGCCGGGCTGGCACCCGGGCTGGCCCCGGCAGAACAAAACACGCCATCTTTGTGCTCGGGAGGCTGCGAGCCGCCGGCCTGGGGGAGGGGGAGCGCGGCCGCCCCCACGCCCCGACCCCGCGGCCGCCCCCAGCCCGCATTCCTGCGGCGCGGGGCCCCCCGAGCACGGCCCGCATCCAGCGCTGGCCGCCCGCCAGCAGAGCCCTCTGAAGTCTCCCTGCACGCTGCCGCCAACAAAGCCCGGCCGGCCCCGCTCGGCGTCCCCCGCTTCGGCCCCCCACCCGCAGCGGGCTCCGCGCCCGCCGCAGCCCCGGCCGGTCAGAGCCCCGCTGCCCCCTCCCCGAGGGCTGCGGGGATGAGGATGGACAGGAGCCCCCCGGGATGAGCGGGGTAACAGCGGGAAGGACCCCATTGGGATGCCCCCGAGCCTCTTTTTTCTTGCCCCGGTGTTTTGGGCTCGGTGGGGGTTTCCTGCAGCCGCCCCCTCGCCGGCCGGCCCAGCTGCAGCACAGCTGGACGCAGGGAGGGACGGCAGCCGAGTGGGGGCTGCCGGATGGGCCAGAAGCAGCGCAGCCACGTCTCCAAGCGTTCTCCGGGATGGGGACAGGCAGGAGGGGCCGGGAGCTCCTTACCTCCTGCTCACGAGGGAGGAAAAGGATACAGCTTGACGGCTCCCGCCTTGGTGCCGATGGCCATCACTCGCAGGACCGGGTCGTAGGCCAGGGCGCTGGGCTGGCTGGGGAAGCCGTGCTCCACCGTCTGCCATGGGGACAGGCAGGTCAGAGCGGGATCCCCCACCTCTGACACCCCCAAACCTTCCACAGCCACCCTCACCCCCGATCCCACACCAGCCTGAGCATCACCTCTGCGATGGGGGATCACAAAGATGCTGCGCTGTCCCCAGCGCCACCAAGGAGGGCTTTGAGGAGAGGGGACATCCCCCCTCACCCCAAAACCCAGCCCAGCAGCCGCACCACGGGCCGGGGTAGCTCTGACCTTGACCCGTCCCACCGCCCGGCAGCACTTTGGGGATGGGACCCCCTGCTCTACACCCCCGCGGTGAGGACACCCCAGGAGAGGCGAGCGGGACCCCGGTGCGACATGGCCGGGCGGCAGAACCAGGCGAGCGGGACCCGCCGGAGCCGCGCGTGGCCCGGGGGCACCTTCCCAAGGAAGTGCGGGCCGCGGGACGTGCCCGGGCCCGCCGGGCCGGGAGGGGCTGCCCGGGCAGCGGGGGGACGCGGGGGGCGCCCAGCGGGCCGGGCCGCGGTGCGGGGAGCGCGGGGCTCCCCAGGGCAGCCGGGCTGAGCAGCCTGGGCGCGATCGGACGATCCGGAGCCAGCCTGGCCGGATCCTGACCCGCTCCCTTTGTCTGGGCCATCCGAGCGGGGCTGCTTTCCGCACCCGCCGGCGGCACCGCTGTCACCCCGGCTCGGCTGCCCTCCCAAGGGACACCTTCAGCAGCGTGAGAGCGTCCCCAGCCCGTCCCAGGCGTCCCGGCACATCCAAGGGGGTCCCAACACGTCCGGGGGGCGAGGAAGGGGATGCTCGTGGGTGCCGACCCACGCAGGGTCACGGTGAATCCCCCCGGGATGCACGGAGCTGGGACAGCAGCACAGGGACAGCACGGCGATGCTTTAGGCCAGAAACCAACACGGTGACACCGGCAAAGTCTCCCCAAAAAGCGCTGGCGCGGTTCCCCAGCGCTGCCAGCCCCAAAGGGGGACCCGGCTGAGCCCCCCGGCCGCAGCCCCCGCTCCCGCCCGCATCCGGCAGGCTGTGCCGGCCGGCCAAGGCGCGCTCCCGGCCAAATTACAGCAAATCCCAGGCAGATCTGGAGCTCGGGAGGAAAAACAACCCTTAATGGGAGGCAGGTGGGCAGCCGGCGGCCCCAGGGCTGGGACGGCCGCAGAGGGGCTCAGCCTCCCCCCAGCACATCCCACCCTGGGCATCCCTTCGGGCAGGACCCGGCCGGGGCACTGAGCGCCCCAAAAACGGGGGGCTCTGCCTGGGCTGAGCCTCGCACCCCGGCCAGACCCTCACCAGGGCAGCGAGCTGGGGCTCGGGGCTGTGCCGGGAGCTGGCTCTGACCCCTCAGCACCGCACACCGCGACTCCGCAGCCCCGTCCCGCTGCGGGACAGCCCGGGGGGCGCTCCGGGGCACCCCACAGCAGCGCCGGGATGGACAGACTGATGGACACGGGCTGGGCACAGCCAGGGGAGCTGCCGGTGGTCTCATGCCCCGCGGCCACGGCAGCAGAATGGTCCCAAGGCTTCCTGGACAAAGTGCACCAAGTGCCAGGTGGGCACCCGCTGGCACAGGGCGCCCCGAGGGAAGGGTCTGGCACCCAAGGGGGTGTGGGGGTCGCTCCAGGGTTGTTTGATGAGCCTGGGGGTCTCTCCCGCCCCAGATGGGGGGTAAGCGGGAAAACTCGGAGGGAGGAGGGGGCAAGCGCTGACCTCTCATGTCCCCATACAGACACACTTTTGGGGAGCCGGGGAACCCCAAAAGCCCAGGGAGTCATTGCCACAGCCCTTCCAGCTGCCACAGGGGGTCCAGCCCCCCAATATCCCAGCCCTGGGGAGACCGGGGTGAGCCTCTCATGGGGGATGCAGCCAGGGATGCTCCAAGGCCAGACAGGGTGCGGGACCAGGGGTCACCCCAAAACGCCCGTGAGCGAGGCCTGGGGGAAGCCACGGGACAGGGGCAGTGCGGGAACCGGGGCGCTGCGGGGAACCCCCCAGGAGGGGCTGGGGGCGGGGATGTCGCGCTGCCGAGGGGGTCGCATCCTCTCCCGGAGTGCCCCCCGCACCGCACGGGGAGGAGCGCAGCCCCCGGTGCGCATCCCGCTCCCGGGGCTCCCGGTGCCCACCCCGGGGGTGCATCCTGCCGGGGCGGCCCAGCAGCCCGTCCCGGGATCCCCCGGGAGGAGCGATCCCTGCCCTTTCTGCGTGTCCCTTCCCCGGGAGCGGGGAGGTCCCGGTGCGCGGCTCCCCCGGGGCTTCAGCCGGTCCCGGGGGGCGGTGCCCCGCACGCCGCTCGCCTCCCCGCGGGCAGCATCCCGCCGGGGCACCAGAGCCCCGCGATACCGGGGGCTGCCCGCTCGCCGCACCCTGCCCGGTACCCCCCGGTGGTAGCCGCCCCCCCGGGATCCACCGCCGCGCCCCCCGCTCGCCCCAGACGCACCTTGCTGAAGGCGAAGAGGTCGTGGCGGAGGCGGTCGCGGTGCGGGTCGGCACCCTGCCGCCGGAACCGAAACTTCATCATGGTTGGGCCGGCGGCGGCGGTGGTGGTGGCGGCGCGGTACCGGGCGGGGCGGGCGCGGCCGGCGGTCCCGGGGCCGGTCCCGGCGCGGCGGTGGCGGTGGCGGTGGCGGGGCCGGGGCGCGGCGCGGGGCGGGGCCGGCAGGGGGCGCGGTGCCCGTGCGGGGTCCCCGGTGCCGGTGCGGGGTCCCGGTGCGCGCGCCCGCCGAGCCCGGGCAGGCACCGCCGCGGCGGGGGCGGGGCGGAACCCTGACGGACAGCTCCGCCCGCCAATCACCGCGCGGCAACGCGCGCCGCGCGCCGCGGCCCCGCCCACCCGCGCTGCGCCTGCGCCGCCGCGGCAGCCGATGGGACGTGTAGTCGCCCAACTCAACGCCCTCTGCGCTGGGTTTATTTATATTGTTTTTAAAATACTCTTCTTTCGATTTCTTCCCTCCCCGTGGGCATGGTGAGAGACATTGAGCATGCCCCAAGCCTGGTCACCGTGGTCACAGCGCCCCACAAACACGGGGTGTCGTGGATTTCGGGTCTCATGGTGTGCCCCACAGCCATGGGGTGCATCAACATGGCGGCGGCCCGGCTCCCAGGCCCGCAGCATCCTGCCCGCTCCCACAATCACCATCCGAGCCTCACTCCCGGCTGGCCACTCATTCTCCCCGCCAGGGCACCGGGAATGTTGTTCCCCATTCCCCCCACGGCATCACGGCAAGGTGGGAGGGGGAGCAGCCTGCCCTGCGCCCGGTTTTGGGGTGAGTCAGCCCGGGCAGGGCACGGCTTCCCCTCCCTGCTGACTAACGCGGCCCGGGGGGATCGGCTCGGGGCTGACGCGGGGGCCGGGGCGGAAAACAGCCCGGGGCCAGCGGGGAACACGGCCCGGTGATGGGCTGAGGGTCACGGGGGGATGGATGGAGGGGCCTGGAGCACCGGCACAGCCCCGGCGAGTGAGGGCGGGCAGGGTGGGCCTGCTCTGAGGAGAGAGAAAAGGAAGAACTCGGAGGAGGAAGGAGAATGAAAGGAGTAGTGAAAAGGGGAGGAAAGAGTGGAGGAGGAACGCATAAGAGGTAAGGAGGTGTGAAGAAGAGAGGGAAGGAGCATGGAGAAGAGGAAGAAAAGAGAGGAGAGATGGAGAGGAGGATGAGGATGGGAGAGAGAAGGGAGAAGGAGAGGGAGAGGAGGAAAGAAAGGAAGAAGAAAGGAGAGGAGAAGCAAGACCACAGACCAGGAGATCCCATCCATGCCCCCTCTGGCACCTCACACCCACCCCATCATCTCCCTCTTGCAGGAGGGAAACACCAGGAGGAACAGGAGCTCAGACGAGGCCGAAGGCCAGGGTGCTGGAGGAAGGCAGAGATCCTGGTCCCTGCTTTCTAGGACAGCACAGGAAGCACAGCCACCAAGTTTGGCCACCCTGTCCCCAGGGAGATGGTGACTCCCCTTTATTTAGAACCAGTTCCCTGCTCCCAAACCACTTCTCATTCCTGCCACAGGGAACTGAGGCACATCCCAGCCCCCAGTACCACACAGCCAGACCAAGAGATGCTTTCTGCTTTTATTCAATTAATGCAGCAATCTATACAAGAAAAAAAAAATAATAATGAAACCATGAAATTCCAAACCCTGACAGTGAAGAACCAAATTCTTCCTAAGAATCAACTGGAATTAAAAGATTCCCCCACGTCAGACTGTACATAAAATAATCTCTGCTCCATTTACAGCGTTTCACACAGTACTTCTCGTATCTCAAACTTCAGAACTGTACAACTTTGTTACAAACCACGCTTTTTCCTAGGAAAAGCTTACAGAAAAAAATATTGCCACTTTCTTTTTTATTATTATTTTTTTTTTAATTTTTATTTTTTATTGGTAACAAAAAAAAAATTAGAATCTTTTAAAAAACAAAAATTAAAGTCAGCCAGAACTTCTAAGTGTGGGCAGGGAAAGGAGCAGAGACATTTCTCAATCGAATGTTTCTCCTCCCAACAGGGAAAAGGGAACACTTTTGGCAGGTAAAAGACTCTTTGCTGCTGGTGGGGGTCTAGACCCTGGCCCCCCTTGAGTCCTGGTGCTGTTTTGATCCATGGGCTTGGATAATTCCACCACTGAACCTTCTCGAGATACGGTAACAGCAACAAACCCCAATTTCCTCCTGTTCTTGGTGGAAAAGCAGGGATGAACCCCAGCAAAGCAGGGATGAACCCCACTTTCCCCTCCCTTCCTTAGGAAAGACAGTTCTCCTGCTCTGGGCTCTGGGCACATGGGCTGTCCCATGGATGGAGCTCCCAGTGTGGGGCTGAGCATGGACACACTGTGGGTGGATGGAGGGGTTGCACCACACACAGCCAGATCAGACACACACAAACCAACGGGGTCAGGGCTCTGCAGGAGCCTGGGCAGAAGTTTTGCCTCCAAATCTGAGCTCACCCCACTCCCTGCTCACCCCCAGCCTGGCCTGATGCCTGCGTGCAGCCCAACAGTGAAAACCAGGAATTCCAAGCCACAGTTCCAACCAGACAGGTAACAGGAAGGATCCAGACCTCTGGATCCGTGTGAAAAATGTCTTCTAGTTTCGAATCCAGGTTTCACTCTGATGTTGTTCAGTGCAAAAGAGTTAAAAACCCATGTTATTATCTACACATATACATCCGTGTCTATAGAAAATGTCTGTACAAGTGGGGAGATGGCCCTTCCTGCACGCTGGGGACTCCTCCCCTGAGGGATCCTGCTCCCTCTCTCTCTCTCCAAGGTGTCAAGCCCCAACCAGTCAGGTTAAAAACCAAGAGCAGACGGTGGCTGGAGAGGAGCTGCTCCTGTCCCCCCAGCCACAGCTGCCAGCTCTGACCCACTGCATGGATGGGGACAAGAAAAAGGGGGAAGCTCCCGAGCAGGACATGCAGGAATACCAACACAAGCTGGGGAAGGAATCTTGCACATGGTTCAGCCTGCACAAGGACCAGGATGAGGTGGTGGCTGGGACCAGGCTGGAGGTGTAAGAGCTCAGCATGTCCACAGCCAGCTCCTCATCCCATGGAAGTCCTGCTCTGAAAGGCCAGCTGCTCCAGCTTCATTCTGACACCAAGGTAGAAGATCCATATTGGAGAGGGAGGGATAAAACTGGGAGCCAGGAGGGGAGAGGGCAGAGCTGAGACCTCTGGCAGTGCCCTCTGTCCCCATCTGCACCCACAGCAGAGCCAGCAACAGGGCATGGCCAGGATGGATCCAGAAAGACAAAGCCACCAGGAGGAGAAGGGATCTGTGCTCCCTGCGTGCAGTTTTGTTGTCAGGGGGATGCCAAGCTGCCCAGAACAGGGGGTTTGTAGCCAAGAGCTGGCCTGGATTCGCAGCAGAAAGCTGGTGGGGTGAGGAACATCGCTTCAAATGCTACGTGAGGTCTGAAAATGGCATTTCCAAAGTTTCACAAGCGGCAGAAGCACAAACTTTTGGGTCTCTGGACTGACAAGCCACATTCCTTCAGAGGCTGTGCCTCAGCACAGAGCCAGTGGGGGCTCTCACCAGGCAAACCAGGCACTGGGGACCTCACCAACACCCCCACAGCCAGCTGAAGGTGATGGCAACGTCCTCTGAGCTCATGTGACAAGATCCAGCCTGAGCAGAACCCCAACACCAGGTGAAACTCAGCAGGGAAGGAAAAGGACAGTGGGACCCAGATGTCACAAATGTCCTCGATCAGCACTGCAGGGAACAATGCCTGGGGTGGGTGTTTTAGACCAGGAGCCCCTCAAGACAGCAGCAAACAAGTTTCAAAATATATTACATCTTTTTATTGCCAAGCGTGCAGACCATGAAGTGTGTGGGGGACACGACACTAAGAAAAACTACAGTTGGAAGGAGGGCAAAGCAGTAAAAATTTAAAAATAAGACTACTCCTTACAACTGCCAACACTTGGGTTCAAAGAATCAACTGGAGGAAGTTTTCCTTAAAAGTACAGCTCTAAATATGGCATTGGGCCCCAAACTTTGCAAACACCAAGGCTTTGGTCTGGGCTAACACAAATCAGGTGGGAGAAGAGGATGATGATGATGATGGCAGATGCTCTATCACAACTCCACGGGGCTGAATGCCTGATTCTTCTCAGCATTTCCTGTAGCAACCAGAAAACTCCCTACCCCAGGAACACAGGCAGGAATAAGCCAGGAGAAAGCAGGCAACCTCAGTGCTGGATGCACTGAACTGGGGCCAACCTGGAGCCCTGCAGTGTCCCTGCTCCCAGAGCCAGCCTCGGAGGGGACAGAGCTGCTCAGCTCCCCCAGGGCCACAGCAGCTCCTGCTCCATCAGAGTGCAGCCAGCCCTTCAGGATGGGACACTGTGCTGGGAATGCTGCACCGACTCAGCTCTCCCCACCTGGAAGGGGCAGTGGAGAGGGGCTCTTCTGGGGGGTGCCAAGGCACAAACCCTCACAAGCACAGCGTCTCCTACTCCTCCTTGCTATCCCCAGCTCTGGGAAGCAGCACGTGCTCAGTGTGATCCCTCACTTGGCAGCCCTGAGATTCCAATATGGATCTCAGGACAATGCTGGGCCACCTTTCCCTCCTCCAGACCAGCACTGAGAAACCAGAGCTCTTGTACATTCTTCTTGGAGAGGGCAGCGCAGGGACACAGGGCTGTGAGCCCATGCTGGCTTGGGAAAAGGGTCTGGAAAGGAAACCTACGGCGTTTAAAACACTAAAGTGCAACAAAAATGTCCTAAACCCTTTGAAATCGATCGCAGCAAGAGGGGTCTGCAAAGCTTCAAACTTCCAGTTACTGCAGGGCATCCTTAAAACAGACCCGACAACCACCAGGTAAAAAAGACCAAGGAGCCCTTTGGTGAAACAAGGAATACCAGCCCACCACGGAATTTCAGCTCCTGGGGTCAAACATCATATTTAGAACATTTGGAAAGGAAAAGTGTTAAAGCAAAAAAAAAAAAAAAAAAAGAAAAAAGAAAAAAAAAAACCCACCAAAACAAAAATACAATTCTTGAATCTTGCGCAATGAAAGAGTTAAACTTTTTGGTGTTTTCAAAAGAAATCCCAACAGACAACCTGGCATAACTTTATCTGCTTCCTAAGGGAGAGATGCCCACTTGAGCCACGACTCAGGACACCATGTGCACTGGACATGTTCCATCCTCACGTATGTCTCAGCATTCCTCCATTCATAAAACCAAATCCTTCCTGTTTACTCTTCAGCCTGAAAGGAAAAACCAAAACTGAAGCTAGATGGAAGATAGCCAGAGGGAGGAGAAAGTTTTCACAGACTGGAGGCCAATCTCATCAGCTCCACGAGCCTGGCAAGTGCAATCCTCAGTGTCGCCTCATTTTAACCTTCCTGGCGGGGCTGCCGTCCTCCTCCTCATCCTCACAGTCCTCCGTGTACTCGTACGACCGTCGCCAATAGTTCTCAGAGCTGAAGTTGCTCCGTCTCCTATGTTTTGGTAAGAGGACTGAACGCCTGTTCTCCTCCTTATCCATTTCTAGAATCCGTGGCCTGTGCAGAGGGAGAAAACAGGAGTGAGAGCACAGCACGACGGGATCCAGGTGTTCCTCCTGGATGCTGTCTGCAGGTTACCTGCCCTGACAGCTCTGCCCCTTTTCCCACTGCTTTCCCAGCACTGGGCACTTGGCAGAGAAAGAACAAATCACCAAGTTCCACCTCCCCAGAGGAGCTGAGAACTTGGCTATGATGGGCCAGTTCCTTCCCTTCCCAAGGCTCTGGCCATTGCCTCCACCAGAACACCTCCAGTCAACCTCTTTAACTTGCAGCTTGTGGCCCCAAGAACAATCCCTTGGGCAGAGGGGTCTGTCTCTACTGCAGCAGAATTTAGAGCACAGAGCTGAGCTCCTTATGGTGCAGGATCACACCACAGCTCCAAAATCCTTTGTCCTCTCAAATATTAGCACAGTGCAATTGTTATTTCTGCAGAGCTGCCTCTGATCACTTTCTAGCAGGACTGGGTTGGTGGGCAGCACACACCACTCACTTTATCTGAGTGGTTCCTGACAGATCCCACTATGATATCCATGAGAATTACCTGTTACACTGGAGCCTCTGAGGCCAGAGAAAGAGAAAAACATGTTTTTCACACCCATCTGCTGCAGGAGCCTAGGCAAGCCATCCCCCACAGCCTGATAAGGTCACACCAGGCTGACAAACAGCTCAGAGGGATGTGCACATTTGTCCCGCATGATCGCTCCTCTAATCGGACACCCAGGGAAGCTGCATCTGCAGCCCAGCCTCAGACCCTCCTCCATTCTCCAGCCTGCATCCAGGTGAATGAACACTGCTCACAAACAATCCATCCCCACCCTCCTCCCTCCAGGACAGGTTCAAACAGGGCTGGGACTGCGTGGCAGCCAAGCCCTGCGACCAAGTCAACTTTTGGGTTGTACCCATTGTGCAGAGAATGCCATCTGGATCCTCAGGAAGCTCTGGAATTGGAATATGCAGGACAGCTGGCAGACTGGCCATCACTCAGAGCCATCAGTGTGCTCACACCAAGGTGTTTAAGGAAAGCCTTGCTGCAGAGCTCAAGCTTGTCTGAAACCTCAGCAAGGAGCTTCCCTCAAGGTCAGGCTTAAACATCCACAATTCTGGTTTCTCACACAAAAATGCACACACAGAGCTCTGGAATCAAAACAGGCCTGAGAAGCTTCCCAGGAAGTCCTTAACCTTTCCCAGATAGCAAACCCTCACGTTCCCTCCCAGGACTGCTTTCATAATACAGTTTAACGCAGCTGCACAGGTTGCTTGGCAATAGAGGTCAAAAATGATTAGCTGCAGGGAAACTATTGTTCTGAACGACTGCATTATCAAAAGCCAGCCAAATCTATTGCTTCTTCATTATGCCACTCACAGGATAAACAATGTAAGCTGCTTACAGCCAGAGCTCAGCCTCCACAAGTCTGGGAGGAACGCATAAAGAGCTCATTCTGATAAAACAGATCTGGGCATTGCAGAAAGCACCTGGCAGGTGCAAATCAGAATGGTTTTAAATATGCTCTGAGGCCAGAGACCTCAGCTATGCACTGATCCAGAGACAACATCCCAAACACGGCTGTTAGGAGAGGTGATCCTACCTGTGGGCAGCATCAGGGTCTGCTTTGCGATGGGACCGCTTTGGTTTCAGGATCTGGTCCCGGTTGTTTCCCGACAGGCGGTCAGAGTTATAACCTGGTGGCAACACAGAGCTACTCAGGGATTTTGTTTCCAATCGAGGTGCATCTAGTCTTGTTCTGCAAATATTGAAAGAGAAGAGAATTTGCAAGGTCTTTCTACAGAATCACAGCAGAGCCCTCCACCCCAACCACACGGCTCAGGAGGAGGGGCAGGAATACCCCATTCCACAGCACAACAAGCTGCAGTTTTGGGATACTTCACAGAAGCTTCACAGAATCACAAAATGGTTTAAAGTTGGAAGGGACCTTGAAGATCATCTCATTTCCAACCCCCTGCCACAGGCAGGGACATCTTTCAGTAGACCAGACTGCTCCAAGGTTTGTCCACCTTGGCCTTGGACACTTCGAAGGATGGAGCAGCCACAACTTCTCTGGACAACCTGTGCCAGGGCCTCAGCACCCTCACAGGAAAGGATTTTTTCCTTATACCTAATTTAAACACTCTCTATCAGTTTGAAACCATTGCCCTTTATCCTGCCTTGGCTTAGGGACACACAGTCATGAGGTGAAGGCAAAAGGTGCTGAGCTCACTGCAACCCCAGCTCGGGGAGAAGGAGCAGAGCTGCTGCAGCTGTGAAATCCCATGAAATCACCTGGCAATAACTCACAGCTCCAGTTAAGCCACCTGGCTGGGAGATGCCCTGCAAAAGCATCATCACCTGCAACAGTAATAACTGCTTCCACCTGGAAACTCCCTCCTGCCCACGGATCTCCCGGGGTCAGGTGTTCCTCAGCTTGACTACAAAGTGCAAAGAGTTGAAGTACGAGTCAGGAGAAGGTGTAGCAAACAGAAGCTGCACCACACATCCCTTCCAGCAGCTCTGCACACACTCAAGCTGTGCTGGAGAGAAAGCAGAGCTCATCCCAAAAGAGAACTGAAGGCATGCACAGGTGGAGGAGGCAGCAAAAATGAAGGGGGACAATCACCACTTGGTCTCCAGTGCTGAACTCCAGCTCCTGAGGGAGGTTTCCACAGGAGAATCCCAATCTAAACCTCCATTAGGAAGCACATCCACTTGCCAAGAGAGAGCCTCTTCAGCTAATCAGGGTGATGCCAGTCTGGCACAGGCAAAGCTGGGCATGGCAGCCTGCGTTTGCCCAGCGTGCCAGAAACAAGGAACACTTCCACAGGCAGCTGCCAGGTTGGAGCCTGTGCTACTCCACGCTGTCATCCTGAGCTGTGCTGAGCTCCAGGGCTGGACCCAGTCCAGCCTCAACACCAAAGGCCTTGCAGATCCTGCCCGTGACAAGGGAGGTTGTTTAAATACCTCTCAAATACAGCAGCAACCACAGGGCTGCAATTCTAACAAACCAACCCCCAACACACTGCCAGGGCAAGGGAACAGCAGCCATGCTCCCTCTGGCCAGGTGCAAGGAGAGGTGACACTAAAATGGATAATAATAACTACAAACAGAGAAACTCTGCTTATGAGAATGAAAGCAGAATGGCAGCAAAAGCCTCTAAAACTGCTTTCAAGACCCGGTTGAGTAGGTCTCATTTCTACACCCACCTCCCACGTTACCTCTCCCAGCATCTCATAAATTAAGAGCACCATTCCTCCCCTCCTCTGGCTCAAAGCACTTCCAAACCCTGCTGGCTCCCGGCAGCCCTGAGATCCAACACAGAAAACAACGAGCACTGAAGTGTTTATGACCTGCCTGGTAACCACACAGCTCTGGAGAATCCTGCAGAACCCCCCTGCTCCTGCAGCTCCCACAGCTTTGCTCTCCTGCTGCTGTCAGTGAGAACATGCTCAGAGCAGAGCCAGACTCACTGGGACGCAGCAGGCTCCGGCAGAACTCAGAGCTGAACATCCCAGCTCCAACTGGCACGATCCAGCTGATCTGGTCTGAAAGCTCAGGGCTGATCCTCACCACCAAGAAGAGGAAGAGGAGTTTTATGAGGAGGCCAGCAGGGGAAGGAGGTGCTTTCCTGGTTGCACAACAGCCTGTTCCAGGCACAGCCACAGAGCGAGAACAGCGCTGGTGCAGCGACCGTGGCACAGCAAAGGGCACACTGCGCACACAGGGGACACAGGGAGGTGGCTGCCCTGGCCAGGGGATAAGCAGCAATTAATAAGCTCTAATTGGCAGCAATCACAGCCCAGCCTTTGGCAAACATCACCATGGATTCACCACAGCTGCGGAGGCTACGCAGAAATAATTCCCAGGGGGTTTGTGCTTTGCTCGAGAGAAAAATCCTGGTGTGGTTTCATCTGGTTTGTCTGTTGGGTTAGCCCCTCACTGTCTGATGGGCAGAGACACTTCTGCTCTGACATGAAGCAAATCAGGCCCCAGAAATCAGGGTGGATGGGCAAACAAAGCCAGCAGAGCTGCAGGCTCTGTCCCTTCAGCTCAGCTGGGTACAACGGGGGACACCTCACTGCTCCTCCCAGGACTTAAAGGGGGCTTATAAAAAACACAGAAAACAACTTTTTATGTTGAGAGACGGGCATAAGACAAGAGGGATCAGTGTTAAACTAGAGGGATGATTTAGATTGGATATTAGAAAGAAATCCTTTGCTCAGAGAGCAGTGAAGCACCAGCACAGGTTGGACAGAGAAGCACAGGTTGGACAGGGCTCTGAGCAGCCTTATCTAGTGGAAGGT
This sequence comes from Melospiza melodia melodia, assembly GCF_035770615.1. Taxonomy (NCBI): domain Eukaryota; kingdom Metazoa; phylum Chordata; class Aves; order Passeriformes; family Passerellidae; genus Melospiza; species Melospiza melodia. The sequence goes on from NC_086211.1 coordinate 2,283,987, forward strand.
GTCCTTTCCCATGGCAGGGGCTAAAATGAGGTGAGGTTTAAGGTCCCTTCTTGCCCTGATGCACTTTGAGGGCAGCCAGGCTTGACTGAAACAATCCAACACCCTCAGCTCACCAAGACTGGAGAAAGCAAGAGGCAGAGCCAGTTTAAACAGGTACACCGGACACCTGCACCAGTTTGGGCAGCTTTAGCTTATTCATCTGAGTCTGTCTTTTCCACAAAACTGCTCCACAACCTAGGACAGGCAGCTTCTCTTTTCCAAAGTCCAACCAAAGCAGCTCCAAGGCTTGGAGATGCCTCCTTGTCAGCACTGGTGCTGCTTTTCCCTGGCTGCTCCAACACCACCAACACAACAGCTGTAAGTTCTTATCAGAGCCTCACCCCACACCTCACGGGGCCATGCCCAGCTGTGGGGTGCTTTGGCTGCAGCCTGCCTTTCATCCCACTCTATCTCCTGCCACATCTCATCCTGCCTCCCTGGGTCTGGGCTGATTTTGCTTGGCAAATGCCTCAGGGCTGCTGTTTTTTCCTGCCTTCATTCCATGGGTTTCTCTAACCAGATGTCCAACTCCACTCCACTGGCTTTGTGCCATATCCTCATAATGTTGCCAGACTTGTTTTGAAATCAACTAAGCCATCCAAAAGCTCATCCAGTCTGGATCCAGACCACTTGCCTGCGAGCCTTATGCCAGCCTGGGCCACAACCACAGCCCTGCCACCAATGCCCACGGTTTTGGCTGGGTTTACAGGACTCAAAGTGTGTATTTTCATTTACAAAGATGTTTCTTGACAGCAGAACTACTGCCAACACCTTTCAAGGCACAATCAGCAAGGGTCAATGTGTGGCAGTCACATGTTTTGGTCTCCTAGTAGAAGGAACTGGTAACAGAGGACATTTCTAGGCAGAAAAGGTTTTACTGAGGAACTTTGGGGTGGGGTTAGTTCACTTTGTCTCTCATTTTCTTAAGAGCTTTAGGAACAAGCACTGATTGATGAAATGCCATCAAGAGTGCTTTTCTAGAACAGGAAGCCCCTTTCTAAAACAGCTTATGGAGCTTGGCTTCCCAACACAGACTCGAAGGACAAGCTCTGTAATGAGCACTGAACTCTCTATATGTTTCCCTCCAAAGCCAGTGTCTCCCTCTCTCCCCGGGAAACAAAAGCCATGATACCAAGAAATCTCTCTCTGCTTCACAGGACATTCCTCATCACAAGCATCAGCTTCAAAAGACCATCCAGGTAACTCACACACGTGGGTCTCACATGACCAGACACCTGAACACACAGCCCAAAACAAGACAGTTTGATACCCCGGGTGTTTGGAGCTGGGCAGCCAAAGGAAAGCCAGTCTGGGCACCAGCAGGGCTTGCAAGCCCAGACATTACAACAAAGAGCCAAGAAGTGATGAACCCTGCAGGAACAGGTTCCAGCCACTTCCACTGCCAGGCACGGCACGACACAAGTGAGCATCAGTGACACCTAATCAAGGTGTGAGATCAAGCCAGCAAATTAACAAGCAAGGCAAGTTTTCAAGTGTTTAAGCATCATGACACCACATCCACATTTATCTGGCTGTCTGGAGGGCTTCAACACTTACTTTCTGAGGATGATGACAGCTCTCCTCTCCTTGATGTCCTGTGGTCGAATGCAGTGTGTGATTTCGTCGGCCGCATACCCACTGACAACAGAAACAAAAAGCCACCATCAGGGAGATGCCAGGCACAAGCAGAAAGTGGTTTCCAGCCTCAACAACTCAGTTTGGCCAGTACTTCCTAACTTGCACCAGGAATTCCTCCTCCAAACACCATCCCCACAGGAGCTACACTTGCAGGCGGGAACAAACATTGGGAAAGAATGAAGACAATCAGAGGGTTTTGGGGGGTTTCATGACTCAATTTTTCAGAGGAAACTGCTACCTGCTCCAGCACTGTGAATAAAACATGTACAAATGTAGAACTGTAGATTCAGACAATTAATTTATGAAGAAATTAGAAAGCAACAGGGGGGCAAACGAGCACATTCCTCCAAAGCATCATCTCACACAAGTCTATGAGAAAAGCCATCTCTCACAGCTCAGGTGTGCAGCACACCCAGACCCAAACATGTAACACATCAAGGAGGTGTTTTAGTCACAGAGGGGTGCAGTCATGCAGAGCTGAGCCTCTCACCCCCTTTTCCTGCTCATCATCCTCCCCAACACATGGCACATCCTCAGCCACCACAAGAACATCACCAGCCCTAACCCAGCACTCATGGGGTAACCTACAAATTCACACCTGCAAACCAAGCTGCACTCCTCTGTAACAGTGTGAAGCAGCTCCCTGGGCTGAGGAAAAGCCAGGTTCAAGCAGTGGCTGTTGTCAGCAGCAGTATTTCACTGTGTGAAATGACTCCAGATACTCCACATTTTCAGCAGGCTGGAGAAAAGCCACAGCCAAGGACAGCCTGAGCTTCCACCACACACTGGAGCATTTCCCGATGGCTGCTTTGTCTCCAGGTGAAATCAGAGCAGGTGAAATCCCGGTGTGTCCACGGAGAGCAGCCACCAGAGCCGCTGTGACACACAAACCGAGCCGGGAGCACATCCCATCACTGCAAGGGCGTGAGCAGCACATCCCAGCGGTGGGGCTGCCCTCTGCCTGCCGCTTGGAGAGCGTCAGCTCACCGAGAGCCCTCTGCAGCCCAGCACGGGCTAAGGAGAGGCTGAACACCTCCAGAGCTTCCTGAAACACCCAGCAAGGGCTGCAACACCCAGCAAGGGCAGCAACACCTCGGGTGAAGGCTGCTCAAGCCTGCACACCCAGCCTGAAGCAGAAATCAGCATGCCCAGTGTCCCCACAAGGCTTTTCCAGGCCAGGGTCAGGGGCTGGCAGGTTATTCAGGACACCCTGAGCAGAGAACAGAGCTCACACACACAAGTCTTCTCTGGGGACAGGACCGGGTTTCCTTGATCTGGTTAGATAAGCCACCCACTCACCCAGAAACACCTCCTCACACACAGATTTACTGCTCTGCAAGGACAGCTACAAGACCAAGGCCTGACCAGCTGAAGCAGGGGTGGTGTCCATCCCCACCGTGCTCCAGGCATTGCAGAACACGACAAGGGGCTCGTGATGATGCTCCATTATGTTCCTGGAATCTCTGTGTCAAGCTCCAGTGAATTCATGAATATCACCCACGTTAGCATTCACCTCAGCATCCTCAGCATCACCCTGAGCACCAGGGAAAGGTCTCCTTCCAGACCTGCTTCCAGACCCACAAGGTGTCAGCCTGAACACCCCTTTTCACTCCTTCTCCAGGCAAGAACACAATTTCAGATCACTACCAGAGATCAAACAACAGCCCCACCAGGTTGGTCTGAGACCATAAGGGGAACACACCAGTCTGCCCCAGTGCCAAACTGGTGTGGAAAACTCCGCACTATACCATATGTAGTGATGGAGTGCCTCTGCACAGGCAGGGAAATGAAAGGATTATTTGGTTGTGTCATATTCGTGCTGCCCTGTGCCAGCATGAACTTCTCACCCACTGCCCAGCCCTGCACGCCCTGAGGATGGGTGAAGGGGCAGACCCTGAAGAAAAACACCCATAATGATATCAAGGGTCTACACACACATTTCTTGCCCAGAGAAGAAACTCAGAACAACCTGGAAAGGAAAATCATAAATCCCTGCCCACAAGAACACCTGAGTGTGCCATCTCCATCCCAGAGTGTTTTCCAGAAGCACAGGGGGAAGTGCTGTTTTCCTCACACCACCCCAAAACCAGCCCCCAATTCCACACTAACCTGTCAAACCTTACACCCCCAACTCTCCCCTGAGTCTTTTTCCCACCTGGAAGAGCCTCTGCTGAGCCAGAACTGATTCACACAGTGATAAAAGTGGATATTTCTGTGCAAACATCACCAGAAAGGAAGCCTTGAAGTTCTACAGACTCCAACAAGAAAAGCTTGAACAAATCTCTGCCTCATCACCACTGGCACACGTGGAACTTCCTCTGCAGCAGAGCCTGCTCTGAGGGATCAGGCTATTTTGGAGCAGACAGCTGCACAGAGATCCCTCCAGCTGGGAAGGAAGGAAGGAAGGAGCTTCATCCTCCAGCGACTCCAACCTGCTCTGACTGCGCTTCCATCAGGCACGCCTGGAGACAACAGGAGGGACACACTCCACAGCACTCCCCTGCATTACAAACTGCCAGGAGACGACCCAGAGCACTCTCCAGCTGAGGGAGGGAAGCCTGTAAGGCACCAGCTCTGGGAACTTGGGAAATGCTACCTGTGCCTTTCGTCCCTCCAGCTGCAGCTGCACTCTTCCCAATGCTCAGACAACATCCCTGGCATTTCAGTGCTGAGATCTGCCTCCTGTGACAGCAGCTGCAGGGCAGGGATCCACCTGGAGCCCCCCAGCCCAGGTGGCTCCACACACCCCCTGTTCCTTTCCTTTTTCCCAAGCATTCTCAAAGCACAGATGAAAAGGCAAATTCCTCCATCCCCCTGCCACTGCTTCTATTGATTGATGCTCACCAAATTGTTGTTAAAATAAGAAAAACCCACAAAGGTGGTGAGCTCAGCAGCCCCTCCCCAGGGAGCTGATGGGTCACAGGACTGGGATCCAGCAGCACACACTGAGCTGATGCTTCCTGCTGGCCTGGCTGCCACTGGGACAAACCTGCAGGAGCTCCTGCTCCCCAGGGCTGTGGGAAAAGAGGGGACTGGAAAAGGTCATCTTCTAGATCACAGAACCTACAAGAGCAAATCTTCCCGGCAGATGTGAAAGGAAAAAGGGCTCATTACAGGTCATGGGGTGGCTCAGCCTCTCAGCCTTTGCCTTCTGGCAGAGGGGCACAGCCCAGCCACGTGAATCCTGTTCCACCTCACCTGTCATTTGAGGGCTGAACGCTTTCCAAGCAGTCTGAGGCAGGTTCAGTGTTGGCAAACACCACATCCTGCTTCAGGGCAGGCAAACAAAATATAGGGAGGGAAATGGGGAAAGCGCCTCTGCAAAATCCCTACTGGGTCAGCAGCTGTGAAATTAGGAGCAGGAACATGACAGAGGCAATCTGGGGCCAGTGTGAGAGTGCTGTGGGGTCAAAGAGGATTCCAGGAACATGACAGCTTCCTTTAGATCCTCAGGACTTCCACAAGGCTTCCCTGGAAAGGCTGCAGCCACTGACCCAGCAGGATCTGAATCCCAGACATTACAGGCATGCCACCTCTATCTGTGCCCGTTGCCCATCTCCAGGGTAACTGCCTCCAGCAGCTGTTTACCCAGATGAGAAAATGCCAAGTTTGGGGAGTTGACTCAGTCACGACCAAGGGCTGGATTTGGTGCCACACCCCTGAGCACGCTCTGCACCTCTCCTGCTCCTCCTGACTGCCGGGGGGAGATGGGAGAGCAGGGGATCTGCTGTGAGACAAGGAATTGATCCCAGACGGGACCCTGTCAACACACAACAGTCACTCTGGCAGAATCTCCCATAAGTGAGTGTAAAGTACCTGCTAACTGCTGCATCAAATTTGAAATAATCCCTGTTTTAAAGTCTATTACTTGCTGGAAGGAGGAACATCTGACCCTGATCAAGATGCAGTGGGTGGCGCAGAAAGCAGCCCTTGGATTTGGAGGGAAAAGATATCAAGATATCTTCATGTTGTTTGTAGGATTCCTTTAGCTACATTAACAAACTGATTACAGCACCTGAGTGACACTGCCAACAACCCAAACACCCCTGGGAGACACCTCACTCCAATTCCATGAGCCCTGAGGCAGCAGCCTCTTCCCAGCAGTTTTGAGAAGGAAGAGGAAGGGTCTGGAATAAGAAAACATCATTCTCTGGTCCTGGAGCAGAGCAAGCATCTCTCTTTCCTCCCACCATCCTCCACTGCAGATCCTCCTCCAGAGTTTTTCAAGAGGCTTTGACTGCAAGACTTGAGGCTGACCCTGCATTAGCAGCTCTGCCAGAATGCTTCCAAGCAGGATAAAACTCTCTCTGTCCTTAAAAAACAGAAGGCCTCTGGCTGTAAAAAGAAGGACAACTATTTATCCAGGCCTGACGAGGAAAGACAGCAGAGGGGCCTGCATCAGGAGCACGAAAATTGGGGTAGAAAGTTTCCCTCCTGGTATCTCAGAGAAGTCAGGGAGCAGAGCAGCTGCCTCACACCCAGCAGTCCATCCCTGGGGATGGAGCTCACTCTGCAGTAAAAAGATACAGAGCAGGATGGGTCCCCTTGGGTCCCATTTCACAAAATCACCCCGACCTCTGCCCCCGAGCCCTGTCAAACCACCAGGAATGAGAAAATGTCCTCAGCACCATTCCCGCCTCCCTCTGCAGCCTCCCTCATCCCTGGCTAATCCACACAAGTTACCTAACACCGGGGTACGGCAAGGATTAGTTAATGTTTGTGCAGCTTTTCCGAGATAAAAGCGACGCGAGATCTCGGCATTTATTATTGATGCACCAGTCAAGGAGGCCGTGTGTTTGTGGGGGGAAAAATTCCTTCCCGAACCCTGCAGCGATCAATTTACAAGCCAAAGCAAGGGATTGTATTACGGCCTGGGAGCCCGGAAAACCGGCCTGGACCTTCACCAGCCCAAAAAAGCCACCCCGCAAAGGAGGATACAGCTGGTGGCACTGCTGGCACAGCCCTGGCGATCCCTGCTGCTGGCAGGGAGCACTCTGACCTTCAGGGACACAAGGGACCGGCAGCACCGATGCCAGGCTTCCAGCTGCCCTCCCCAGGAGCTGGAGACAGCGGGATCCCGGTGCTCCAGCCCTGTCCCCTCACCTGTGTGGGCAGCTGTGGCATTAGCAAGCAGGCATTCCCCGGTGCCAACCCCAGCCTCGCTGCCGGCCAACTGCGTGACCTTGGGCAGGTCATTCCACCTTCCAGGGCTCTTCCTCAACGCACACCAAGTCCCTTCCTGTGCCCGTGACCCGCTGCACTTCCAAGTGACAATCACGCGGGGCTCTGCACTCTGCTCTCCCCATCGTCACAGCGCAGGGGAGGGCTCAGCACTCCCAGTTTACAGACTGGGAGGACGAGGCCATTCACACCTCCTCTCCACGGTTAAGGTCAGGTCAGAGCAGCACCGGCCGAGCTAAGAATAGACCCAGGAGCCCTGTCCCTACAGCTGCTCCGCTCTGACCACTCTTGGGCAAAGGATCCATTTTGTGTCTCAACGTGTTACTTTAACCATTTACAGGAACTCAGTGGCCAGCTCAGCTCTGCTCCCACCAGCATTCGCCTCAAGCTCCATGGAGAGAGCACCCACCCAAATCCTCACCCACAACAACGGCAGGACCACCTGCCAAAATCGCTTTTTCACCCCTTGCAGCACAGCGAGCCCCCGAGCACCGGCAGAAGGAGGAGATGGAGCCCGAGGCGCCGTCGGGGCGCGCATCCGAGCGCCTCGTGATCCGCGTTACACAACCGGGGCCTCGGCAACGCGGGCGAGTTACCTGAGCACCGTGACGCTCCCCCTCTTGACGGGCAGGAACAGAACGGGCTCCGACACCCGGATGGGCTTGAACTGGAATTTACACCCGAAGCAGAGCGCCGAGTCGCTGAAGAAGGACACGGAGACGATGGGCCTCTCAAAGATATGGATGGGGTCCACGTGGGAGACAATGCAGCCCCCCGGCTGGTAGTCGTTGATGACGGCACTGTTCACAAAGCCCTCGGGGATCACCCGGTGCTCCACCAGCTTCCTGATCACCAGGTCGTGCACCCACTCGGGGATGGCGTCCACCTCCCCCCGCGGGTACAGGCGCTCCTGCCCGGGGCCCCGCCGCTGCAGCTGAGACCCGTACGTGTAACCTTCCCCGAAAAAATACTTGTTCCGCAGCGGCGCCCGGTCCACCGTGTGCTCCTTGTAGAGCCCCTTCTCCGCCCGGGACACCACGTCCTCGATGCGCGCCTCGATCTTGGCGCACTCCTCGGCGCTGAAGAGGCGAAGCTGGCGGATGCCGCTCTTCACTTTCCGAGCTTCCTCCTCCTCCTTCTGCTCCTCGTAGTCGCTGGGCTCGGAGCCGGAGTCCTCCTGGTGCCGCCGCTTGCGCTCGTACGGCGGCTCGGGGGGCTCCCGCGGGAGGCCGCCGCCGCCGCCGCCTTTGTGGCCGTCCCGGTAGGGCATCATGGACTTGAGCTTCTCCCGCAGGTCCGTGTAGCCGCTGCCGGCCATGGCGCGTCCGCAGCCCCCGCCTCTATCGATCCCGGCGCTGCAGGCGGCGGCGGGCGGCGGCGGGGGACGCGCAGCTGCTGCTCATGGCACCCGCCGCCCTGCCGGGAGAGAGAGCCCCGCAGGACGGGGAGGTGAGCACGGGATCCCGGTACCGCGCCAGACCCTCTCCCGCCGGCCCCGCTTCTCGGGAGATGGGACCCCGCTCCCGGCGCACGGAGCTCCCGCCCTCTCCCTCCCTCGCGGGGCAGGGGCGGCCCGGCGGACGCCACACTCACGGCTCGGCCCGGGGCGGGCGCGGACAACGCTGCCGGTGCCGGTGCTCACGCGGCGGCAGGGCCTGGCACATTCCCAGCGGCGGCCCCGGACTCCCTGCCCGTTCCCACCGCCGCGGCTCTGCCCATGGCGGGGGACAACCGGAGGAGGCGTGGGGGGTCCCGTGCCGTGCCGGGGGACGGCGGCGGGCGGGGGTCTGGCGCGGCCCTTCCCGCTACGTCACCAGGAGCCGGCCCGACATCCCGGATCGCCGCGGGGCCGCCCCGCCCCGCCGCGCACGCGCCGCCACCGCCCCCGGCCCCGCCCCTCCCGCGCACGTACGGACAGAACGCGCGACCCGGCCCCGCCCCCGCGCGCGCCCACCGGCGCCGTTAACCGGCAGCGGCGGCCCCGCCCCGCTCCGCCCCGCGCGGCGCTGATTGGTCGGGAGGCGGCCGCGAGCGCCGCGGGCCGGCGGCTGATTGGGCGGCTGGAGCGCGCGCGCGCGGCGGCGGCGGGGAGGGCGGGGCGCGGAGGTGGCGGCGGGCGCGCGGCACAGGCGCCCTCTGGCGGACGCGGCGAGCGCGACAGGCGGGCGGGAGTGACTGAAGGAGGGGGGCACGGGGAAACTGAGGCACGGGCGGGATGGAGGGGAAACTGAGGCACCGGCATGGGGAAACGGACACGGAGATCGGTGGGGAAAACTGAGGCACCGGGATGGGGAAACACATGGTGGGAATCGATAGGGAATCAGACACGGGGGGCAGCATCCCCCGTGCGGCAGCGAGCGCAACACAAAACCACGGACACCGAGTCATGCCGGGCTGCCGGGCGTGTATAAAACCCCAGAACAACAGCGGGGTGGTGACAGGGGGACAGCAGCCACTGGCCAAGCTGGGGACACTGCATGGCCACGGCACCCTCTGTCCCCCCTGCCGGGGTGCCAGGGTGCCAGGGTGCCGGGGGTCCGGGCCGCGGCGGGCTCAGAGCAGGGTGATCTCGCTGGGCGGCAGCGTCTGCCTCTTCTCCCGGGCACCCAGCAGCCGCTCCATGTGCGCGGCCACCACGCGGCACAGCTCCAGGCCCTGCAGAGGGACACACCGATGGGCACTGGCTGTGCCACAGCTGTGAGAGCCCCAGCAGGGCCTCCCCATGCTGTCCCCAGGTGTCCCCGACCTGCTCCAGCTGCAGCTGGGTGATGCCCTGGGCCAGGAGGTCTCCCAGAGTGATCTCCACGTAAGGAGAGCTGGATCCGGCCGTCGGGCGCTGTGTCCGTGTGGACTGGATCTCATTCAGCGAGAACTTGGCCATGAGTTCCTGGGAGGGGACAGGGAGGTGGCCTGTGTGCCTTGGGAACCCCTTCAAGGGGACCAGGGACCCCAGTTTGGACAGGTCTTGGAGCAAACTGGTCTAGTGGAAGGTTGTCCCTGCCCACGGCCAGGGGATGGAACTGGATGAGCTTTAAGGTTTGCTCCAACCCGAGACATTCCCCGGGTCCCACACGGCCCCACACCTACGTGGGTCTCCTTGCTGAGGAAGTTGAGGCCGTTCTGGTTGACGGCCAGGATACAGGGCGAAACGATGGCGTTGTTGCTGCAGCTCTGGATGTAGAAGAAGGACGAGCCAAACATGGGGTAGGCGCTCAGCAGCCCTGCAGGGCAGACGACGGGGTCTCATTGCCCACTGCCACCCCAGGGTGGCCTTGCACCCAGGAGCAGCCAAGGGAAAAAATGGGTGTCCCTGTCCTGCCAATCCATCCTGCCCTCCATGTGCAGCACCCCAGGCTCTATGCAGGGACAACCAGCATCCCATCGCCATCATCATCGCTCTCCAGGCATTACATCCTCATTAGCATCACATCCTCTCCCTGTGGCTGTCCCCTCACCCAGGAACTGTGCCCTGGCCTGGTGGGCGCTGAGTGCCTGGGCTTGCTGCACGTGCTGGGTCACCATCTGCAGCCAGGACTGCGGCTTCAGCAGGCGGAAGAGCTGCGGGGGGACGTAGTCCTGCATCTCCCTCCTGCGTGGGGAGCCCGAGGTCAGGGCCAGCACCACCCAGTGGGTCCCCAACCCACAGGACACGTGTTTCCCCCCGCCAGGTGCCCCGTGCCCTGCCGTACGCCGTGGGGAGGAGGTGGCGGTCCTTGGCTCGGTGCTGGAGGGCAGCCAGCTTGGCCACGTGCGGGAAGTGCTGCTCTCCCGGCCTCGCCGGCGGCAGGACGGTGAACAGCCCCTTGAGGTAGTCAGGCAGCACCTGGGAGGGGGACAGAGCACAGGGACACGGCTTGGGGACAGGGCACGCTCTGAGGGCGGCAGGGAGGTGGCCCTGGGGGAGGCTGATGGGGTGGCCCGACCTGGTTGTAGTGGACGGTGACGTAGAGCTCGTTGTCGAACTTGAGGGGCTGGCCCCAGACCACGCGGCGGCACCAGAAGCTGTAGCTGCTGTCCCGGAGCTCGGTCTCTGCAGCCACGTCCAGGACGTATTCCCGGCGGGTCAGGGGCCGCACGCTCTGCCCTGTGCCACCCAGGAGTCTGAGAATGCCACCACACCACCCACATGGCCGTCCCATCCCCGTCTGTCCCACCCCTGCCAGCTCCTCACCTCTGTCGGTCACCACAAAGAGGATGTATTCCTCCAGAGCCTCTGGGTTCTGCAGCCCCATCTCACAGCACAGCTCCTCAATCACATCCAGAGCCACCTGGGCACAGGGACAGGTGGCTGGGACACTGCCACGTCCCCCTGTTGTGCTCTGGGCCGCCAACTTGTCCTGCACTGAGGCTCATCCCAGCGATGAGCTGCTTTTCCCAAAGGATGAGGTCCCACAGCAGGGACAGCCAAAAGGTGCAGGCCCCCAAATCCACCCCCTCTGGGTGCCCACAGCTGAGATGTCACCATAATATTCACCATAACCATAATTTTGGGGTGCACTGAGCCCCCTGTCCCCTCTGGCTCACCGAGCACGTCTTGATCTTGAGGTGCCTCTCGATGCCACCGGGCAGGAGGAAGAGCTGGCGCTTGGCGCTGCGTCCAGCCTGCACGGGAGGACACGTTGGGGTGCAGCAAGAACCCACAGGACACCCCAAATCCTGCAGCTATCCCTAAGGAACCATCCCATTGGGATCATCCTGTCTCTTGCCCATCCTGTCCACCTGAACCATCATGCCCCCACCCCATATCCACAGAGCTCCATCCCACCACTGAGGACCCCTGAAGGCTCAGGGTACCCCAAAGTGGTGAAGACCAGACCCTAAAAAGGGCTGTGCTCTCTTGGGAAGATCCCCAAAAAGGATCAGCTCCATTCCAGGGTGGTGTCTGAGGGAGATCCCAAGCCCACAGGGAGAACCTGACTCCATGTGAGTACCCAGAATTTCTGGGGGGAAATCTCAAGCTGACACCAGCCCTGTTCCACCCCACGAGCCCCTGGCCTCACCACCATGGCCTTGAGCTCCATGCTGCTGGGGAAGAGGCTGCGGCCACCGAACTGCAGGGTTTTCCTCAGGTTCTGCTCGCAGGCTTTGGCGATGCCTGGCAGGAGCAGGGACCGGGATGAAGGATGGGGCTGAACTGCTCACTTAGAGCTCCTCCTGAGCTCTGTGACACCTGGGCTGTCCTTTCCCAGCTCCCTGGGGTGTGCACGGCCCCTACCGTGGAAAGGCAGCTCCGGGTGCCTGCTGGCATCCTGCAGGAAGGCCAGGAGGAAGGGCCGGAGCACCTCGGAGCACTTGTGGTAGGCAGCGAGGATGTAGAGCAGCCTCCAGCCCCTCTGGCAGCTGTCCCTGTGGGAACAGCCAGGGCTGATCCCCCAAGCAGGGTGAGGGTGCCCACGGTGGCACAGGGATGAGGTCCCCAGGTGTCCCCCAGGCTGGAGCAGCTGGCCTGGCCAGGGCACAGGTGTCCCAGTGCCAGCCTCTGCTGCTCCACGTGGGTGGAGGGACTCACGGCTTGGAGCTGGTGTTGTTGGTGATCTGCTTGATGATCTGGCAGTACACCTCATCCCGCAGGACCTCGTGCGCTGCACACAGCTGGGGACAGGCACAGCTGCCACCTCTCTGCCACCCCTGCCCAGGCCACCCCCAGGGCTCATCCCCGGTGGTGGATTTACCTTGAGCATGGTGCAGACGATGTCCAGCTCTGTCTGCCCCCGCAGGGGATGGTCACCCATGAACTTCATCACAGCTGGGGACAACAAAGACACACGGTGACACAGGTCAGCATGTCCCTTCCCCAGGGACACACATCCTGGGCACACATGGAGCACTGGGACCAGAACTAAACTCCCCTAGGACAACCCCTCTGCCCATCCCAGTCCAGCCCCACCCTCCTCCAAGGACGGGGCTGGGGATGGCCGAGGGACAGAGGGACAGGACACTCGTGCCCCTGCCTACCTTGGAAAGCCTCAGCAGCCAGTTTGTTGAGGCCACCATCCACAAATTCAATGAGTGACTCCTGAATGGGGATCTGGAGCAGAGGGACAGGACCAGCTCTGGACCCTGCTGGGACCTCAAAGGGTGACAGCAGGACAAGACCACCCCAGAACTCCACCTCCCCATACCTTGGTGAACGTCAGCATCTCCAGCACACTTGGCAACTTCATCCCACGGGAGTCCCTGGCGGAGGGACAGGGGAGCAGGTGAGCACAGGTGTCCCCACCATGGCACAGCCCTGTCCCAGCTCTGGTCACTCACATGGTCCCACGCCGTGCTGCACGGAAATGCCGCTGGGCAAAGGCCAGCATGGGACAGGCACTGGTGACATCCCTGAGCTGCTCGTCACCATCTCCCTCCGGGCCCTCCACAAAGGTGGCACTGGATGGGGACACCTGGGGAACAGAGCAGTGGGCACTGGGGACAGCCAGCACTGGACACAGCCCCAGGCCAGGACCTGTGGCAGTGTTTGAGGGTTCCAAGGACGAGGTAAGAGATGAGAACATTGACTCCATGTTTCAGAAGGCGATTATATTAATTTTATTCTATTCTATTCTATTCTATTCTATTCTATTCTATTCTATTCTATTCTATTCTATTCTATTCTGATATGTTATGTTATGATGTTGTTATGTTATGTTATATTACATTACATTACATTACATTATATTATATTATATTATATTATATTATATTATATTATATTATATTATATTATATTATATTATATTATATTATATTATATTATATTATATATATATTATATGTTATATATGTTATATAATATAATGTATTCCCGGCAGGCCCCTGACCCGCTGCTAATTATTTATATTATTTATATTATTTATATTATTTATATTATTTATATTATTTATATTATTATATATCATATCATATCATATTATAAGAAAATTATATACTGAAACTATACTAAAGAAAGATAAAGGTGACATCAGAAAGCTAGAAAAGAATTAATAATAAAATCTTGTCACTGCTCACAGCCTCGACGCAGCTGGACCTGTGATTGGTCATTAATTAAAAACAATTCACAGGCTGGGGTAATCAATTCTCCAAATCACATTCCAAAGTAGCAGAACATGGAGAAGCTGAAGCTTCCCAGCTTGTCAGGAGTAAAGATCCCAGCGAAAGGATTTTTCAGGAGACGGGCGCTGTGTGGCTGCAGGGTCTGTGCCAAGGACCCACCTCGGATTTGCGGTCCAGCTCCTGGGCAGCAGCAGTGGAGGCCACGGCCACGGCCACGGCCGCTGACGCTGCCACCTTGCCCTGCTTGTCCCTGGGCTCCTCCTTCCTCTCCGCAGGCAGGTGCACGAAGTCGGGCGCTGCCACGGGCTGCACGTACTCGGCAGGGAAGAGCCCTGACCTGCCGTGGATGGCCCCAAACTTCCACCCTGTGCCAGACACACGGTGGGGATGGCCCTGGGCTGGCAGCCGTGGGGTCACCCCGAAAATTCTCTGCCTGATCCTTCCCACCTCGGCACCCCCAGCCCTTCTCAGGGATCTGGCTGGAAGCAGCTGCAGTTTGGCATCACTCAAGGGAAAGGTGCAGACCAGGGGCCACAAGGGCTGTCACCTGAGGGACATGGTGGCACCAGAGTGGGACCTGCAGGGGAGCATCTCCCTGCAGCAGGTCAGTGCCAAAAAGGCCCCAAACCATCCTGCTGAGGGGTGACAGAGGCAGGACCCTGCCCCGTGCCCCAGACCCAGGAGGGCACACACCAGGGACACACACGGGGACACACACACACGGGGACAGTGTGGCACCCACCAAAATCCTGGGTGCCAGTCTTCAGCTCCTCCAGGTACATCACCTTCTTGCGGACCACACAGCCATAGTATTGATCTGCAGGGACACCATGGGGACATCCTGGGGTGTCACAGGATGCAAGACAAGCACACAGCCACCTCCAGGGCAGGGCTAGCCAGCAGTCTGCTGCCCTGTGTCCCCCATCAAAGGCATTTTGGCATGGGGGCTTTGGGGCTCCCTCACCTCTCTCAGGGTGCTCCAGTGACTGCAGGTGGATGATGTCCCCTTTGTGGAAGCTGAGCTGGCGCCTGTCCTCTGGGCTGTAGTTCCTCACGGCCACCACATACTGGGAGTCCTGGGCACAGGGGTCTGGCACAGCCCATGCACGCAGGGACACCCACACCCCACCCAGCACAGGGACCTCCAGCACCCACAGCCTCAGCACCATCCCCCAAATCCAGCCACGGTCCCATTCACAGGATACCCTCCTCTGCCCACCCCAACCTCCCAAACACATGCACACAGGCAGGGTCTGACCGCCAGGACAAACCCACCCTGGCCCCAGGGCAGCCCCACCTTCCTGAGCTCTGTGATGAAGTGGTCCACCATGACCTTGACCTGGGGGGCTTTGGGGGAGAAGAGGATGAGCTTGTCCCCGCGCAGGTTGAACTCCAGCATGTTCCTGGATGGGGTGGTCACGAAGAGCACGTCGGGGTAGCTGGGGCAGGGCGAGGGGAGGCTGAGACACCCGGCATCTGTGGCACCCTCAGCACCCACCCCACCCTGCCAGCCCTACCTGTAGGCCCTCAGCACCCGCAGCTGCTCCCCGGGCACGTTGGTGCCCTTCACCACCCGCAGCAGCTTGATGCCAGCGTGGGACACGGCCAGGATCTGCACGCCCGTCCCCACGCTGCCCTGGGGGCCAGGACAGCGCCTCAGCCAGGGTCACAGTGACGCTGTGGGTCCGTGCTGAGCACAGCTGGGCCCTCACCGTGGCAGGGAAGAGGCGGGAGAAGTACACCTCGCAGCCATCCCGGGCCGCAGCAATGATCTCCCTCTTGACGCTCTCGGTGGCCACGGGGCTGAAGGAGTCCAGCTTGTTCTCCGCTGTGGGGAGGGGGAAACACCTCCCGTGAGCTCCCCCTGCCTGGAGAGGATGTGGACAGAGCTCCCAGCAAAAGCAGGGATGCTCATGCCCTTCCCATGCCTGGCAGGACTGTGCTGCAGAGACAGATGCGTGTCCCCAGGCAGCTGGATGTGACCTGACACAACTTGTGATGTTGTGAAGCGCTAAATAACAGGGGGGTCGCTGCTTTTGGAGGCAAAACCACCCAGGGTAAGCAGAGCCAGTCCTGGCTTGGAGATAGACACCCAGGAGATGGGGACAGGCACAGGAGTGGCTGGGTGTGAGCCCCCAGGCAGGGAGCAGCAGCACACAGCGTTACCAAAGAGGGATTTCAGGCGGAGCCGCTCCTCATGGCTGATCCGGATGCAGCTGTCAGACAGCACATCATTGAAGATCTGGGAAAGGGGGTGAGGAGCAGTGGGATTGTGTGAGGAGGAGCAAAAAACCCCCCAGCCCCAGCGTGCAACAGCCCCAGCGTGCAACAGCCCCAGCTCCTCCACAGCAGCTCAGCTGGGGAAGGCAGGGTGGGCACAGTGGGATGAGTAAACCATGGGCACAGAGGGATGAGTAAACCATCACCCATTGCGGTGTACCCCACCTCCCAGGGGACCCCAGGGGGCTGCAGGGCCAGCTCGGTGCCTCACCTGCCGGAAGATGAGGTCAAGCAGCAGTGGGTGGTTGATGTTGTCCTTGGGGTAGAAAACCTGCCAGGAGAGAGAGCAGGGCTTGGTGTGAACCCCGTTATCCTTGGCACCAACCTGTGCCCAGGTGTTCCCACAATCCGTACCTCCTTCCTGATGAATATTTTCCACGGCACGTTGTGGTAGGTGTAGAAGTCCTCGCTGCAGCTGCGGTGCAGCTGGGTCTGGACCTGCTGTGCCTCGGATGGGAGTTCCCGGGACACAAAGACTGCAAAGGGACAGAAAGCCTTAAAATCCCCGGGAGGAGCCACCAACAGCTGCCTCAGCTGGGGAAACTGAGGCACAGGGAGCAGCCCCCTGGCTGAGCTGGACACAGCAGTTATCCCACCAGGCATCAGCTGTGCCACTGCTCCGCCTCAGTGCCACGGATGTGCCCAGCAATACCTGGGGGCTCTGGGGCTGCAGGACGTCCTGCGGGTGCTCGCAGCTGGTACCTGGCACTTGGCACCGGCTTCACCGCAGCCACCACCTCCTTGGGCCCCTGCGAGGCACAGCGGGGCTGTGGGCAGTGCCAGCGACACCCCAGCCCCGTCGGGGGGACACGGGGGCGGCCACATCCCTACCACAGCTGGTGGTGATGGCACCCGGGCTGCTGAGAGCTGCTCCTTCAGGATCTGCATGGCTTCCTCGTGGGGGTCCAGCTTCTTCCCAAAGAGCTTGCTGCCAGGACAGAATCCCACATCAGCTGAACCCCAGCACCAGGTGCAGCCCAGAATTCCCTGTACTGACACCACCTGCAGCCGCATCACCTGGGGCACCCCATCATCCCCCACACTCCATCATCCCCTACACCCCATCATCCCCTACACCCCGTTATTCCCTGCAGCCCAGCATCAGGACCAGCCCACGCAGGAGAAGCCCCGAGGTGTGGCTGGGGCCAGGTGAGCACCTGTGGGGCTGGGAGCCGCGCGGGGCGGGCTGGCACTGCCGGATGATGTTGCGGATGTCGTGCGTGGGCCGCGGGAAGTGCTCCGAGTTGAGGCGGGAATGGCGCACGGGCTCTCCCGGCCACCGCCGGCCCACGGCGGCTGCGGGGCCAAGCACAGAGCTCAGGGACCCTGCTCAGTGCCACCAGCCCCCGTGGTCACCTTGTCCCACCGGGACTCCTTACCGGCTTTCTGGGAGTAGGGCTGGGGCTGGGGGACATGGGCTGGCGTCCCCTCTGTCGCTCTGCCCTGCAGGGGACACGGTGCTATCAACACCTGGCACCTCCAGCTGCTGCCACCCCCAGGGGCTGCCCCTGAAGCAGAGAAGAGGCTCGACCCCTCCCGGCCCCATGCACTGACCGAGGCTGCGGGTGGCTGGTTGGCATCTGCCCGGCGCTGTGGGGACGGCTCTGGCTCCGTGCCTGTGACAGCAAAGAGGAGGGCTCAGTCAGAGATGTGGGGCTCTGGGTGCAGGGATGCTCCCCACACCAGGGAAACTGAGGCAGGGGGCTGGGAGGGGATGTGGGGGTGCTGGAGGCGCTCACCCCTCGGCTGACGCGTCTCCGCGGGCACGGGAGGCTCACTCCGGGTGCCATCAGTGCCACTGTGCCCCCCTCCCACGCCACCTCCTCCCTTCAGCCTCTGCGAGAGGATGGACGGCTTCTCCAGCTCCTGGGGGACAGGTGTGAGGGCACAGTGACCAAGTCACCTGCACCCCAAATGCCTCATACAGGGGGACACCCCTCTCACCCCATTGCCGTAGGAGAGCACGGGGTCAAAGAGACTGTCCAGGTACCGGTCCAGACCCTTCTGGCTGCGTGGCTCCCCAAATTCCCCATCTGAGAGGGGACAAGGCATGAAAACGGCATGGCAGGGCTTTGTCACAACACTGGGGGACAGGAGCTGGGGGGAACGATGCCCTACCATGGGGGTGATACGCCTCCATGGAGGGCAGTGTGGGGGCTTTCACAGCTGGGGGAGGAGGCACTTCATCCAAATCAAATCCGTGTCCCAGCACGCTGCAGAGAGGGAGGATGCACTCATGGAGCACCCACTGGGTGCCTCAGGAGCCCACCCACCCCTGGCACCCATCCAGCCCGGTGCCAAGGTCCCCCCAGCCCCACAGTGGGGCACCATCCCTGCCCGGGTACCTACGGCCGGCTGTCCCTGCTGTGGCTGTCGCTGCCGTCCCACGCGATGAGGAAACAGGATTTCTGTCTGGGGAAGCCCCGCAGCAGCTCCAGGTCGGAGACAAGGTCCAGGACATAATCGTGTCCAGCCAGCTCAGCCCACTGGGCACCCGCCTTCATAGCCACGGACCAGCCACGCCAGCCCTCTGCCAGCCCTCTGCCAACAGCCAGACACGGGATGGGCACAGGCTCCACAGGGACACCCTGCCCATGAGCTGGGCATTCGGGCATCCTGGGGACACCGAGGTGACACCGTGACCCGCAGGGTGGGTGGGTGCCAAGCCAGCACCTACCTGAGCTTCAGGACATCCCCTGCCAGGTCCTCTCCTGTGCTCCAAGAGTGGATGGGACAGGAGAATTGATCACCTGGGGAGGGATGGACGGTGAGCAGGAGCCACCAGCCCTCCCTGCCCATGGGGGCGGCCACCCTGGGACCATCCACGCCCAGCAGCCCGGTGCCCTCACCGTTGAAGCAGTGCAGGTCCAGGGCCATGCTGGCCTGGCGCCGGTTCGCCGTCCACTCCAGCAGCGACGGGGGGAAGGTGCGGGCGGCGGCGGCGCCCAGCTGCGAGCGCGCCATGGCCTGCATCAGCTTGCGCTGGCACACCGGCTTGTAGCCGGCAAAGGCGTAGTCAGACACGAACCTGAGGGCAAGGGAGGCTGCTGCAGGAGGGTCGTGTGTGCCAGGATGGCACAGGGGACCACAGCTCTGTTCGCAGAGAGCAGCAGGCACAACTTTCCCAAGGATTTTTCCTGGGGAAGGCAGAGAAAGCTCAGAGAAGAAAACAATTTTTATCTCTATTCACTGCTCCTGTTGTTTGGCACATGTGGAATGTGTTATGGAGATTGTTTACCCAAAGTGATTTGTTAATTGGACACTGGTGAAGGTTGTTTTGATTCCTTGACCAGTCAGATCCACGTGTGTCATGACTGTCTGGAGACAGCCACAGGTTTTTCTTTGCTATTCTTTAGTATAGTTCTAGTATAGTATTAGTGTAACATAGTATAGCTTAATAAAGCACTTGTTCAGCTTTCTGAATCACTGGAGTCTCAGCACATCATTCCCCACATGGGGGATTGTCTGTTTCTACAGAGAGATTAAGAGCATCCCTGGAGGGATCTTGGCAGCATCCTGGGCACATGTGCCAGGCTGGCCCAAGGCATCTTGGAGGGATCTCAGAGCATCTCTAGTGCAACTGGGCCAGAATCGCTGGCTACATGTGCCAGGCTGGCCCTGGGGAACCTAGAGGGATGTGGGCACATATGCCAGCTTGGCCAGGGGGATCCTGAAGGGACCTCAGAGCATTCCCAACAGGAGCTGCCCACGCGTGCCAGGCTGGCCCAAGCAATTGTGGAGGAACCAGCTGGGGTGTAGGCAGCATCCTCAGCCACAGGCGCCAGGAGAGCCCTGCAAAGCCCCAGCAGTGCTCCCAGGAACGAGGGGCCGTTCCCAAGGGTCCCAGCCATGCCCATGCCCATGCCCATGCCCATGCCCACCCAGAGCCCATGCCCAGCTCACTTGAGCAGGTACTTGTCGAAGGCGGCGGACGGGGGGAAGGCGCTCAGGCAGGTGGCCAGCAGCAGCCAGCCCCTCTCCTCGTTGTTGACGTTGGTGTTCCTCCACACCTGGTTGGCAGCTTGTGCCAGGAGCTCGTCCCGCAGCCCTGGCACCGACAGCCCCTTCTGCACGATGTAGTTGCCAAAAAGGGTCTCCTGAGAGCCGCCCAGCCCCGGGTCCCCCATGAACCGCAGGATCTGCCACAGGGACAGCCAGGTGCTCCCTTTGAGCCCAGCCCAGGGCGGGCAGGGGCTGTGGGGATGGAGCCCGTGCCACCCCACCTACCAGCTGGAAGAGGCTGAGAGCCTCGTGGCACAGCTCCTCATCCAGCCGGGTGAGGGGGGCTTTCAGTGGGGCCGTCAGCATCCCAAAGGCAGGTTCCTGCGGTGACACCCGCACCCATGGCTACCTGGGGACGGCCTCAGGCCACGAGGGGCTGGCCCCACGGTGCTGAGCATGGTGTTGGTGCTGGGTGGAGCCTGTGGGGCTGCCAAAGGGCTGGGGGGAAGGATGGGGGCAGCAGAGTCCTGGGAGTGGGGCAGGGAGGGGCTCAGGCTGCGCTGGCAGCACCAGAGATGGGTGGTGAGGCACTGGCACACATTGCCCACAAAAGCTGTGGCCGCCCCATCCTTGGAAACGTTCAAGGCCAGGTTGGACAGGGCTTGCAGCCACCTGGGATAGTGGAAGGTGTCCCTGCCCGTGGCAGGGGGTGGAACTGGATGGTCTTTAAGTCCCTCCCAACCCAAATCGTTCTGTGGTTCCATGGCAACACCTTGGCAAGGCCGGGAGCCTTATCCAGCCCCGGTGCTGTCATTCAGGATGCCGGGGACTGGGAAACACGGGGCAAAAACAGGGATGAGGAAGAGGAATGAGGCAAAGTGTCGGTGTTTGGGGCCGGGGTCCGGGAGCAATGCGACCTGGTCTCCCGCCCCAGCGTTCCGGATCCGCCCCGCGTCGGGCGTCCAGGAGGGCTCAGCGGGTCTGTCTCTGTCCGATAACCTCAGCAGGGTCCCCCCGGCCTCTGGAGACGACAGGAACCCACGGGGAGGGACGGAGGTGGCAGCCAGCTCCCCGCAGCACCACAGCCACCCCGGATCCAGCCTGGCTTGCTACCGTGGCATCCCCGGGGTGGGAGCCGGGGCAGAGCCCGGTGGGACAGCGCGGGGATCCACCCTGAACCTCGCTCTCCGCCACGGCCGGGGGGGCGCCAGGGACTCCCCAAAAGCTGTCTGCCCGTCGGGAAAAGCTCCCCGCTCCGGGCCGCGGCGCCCACCTTACCTGGAAGTGGCCCCGCACGTACTTGGCCATGGGGTAATCGTTGATGTCGAGCGGGAGGGTGAGCTGGGGGTCGGGCTGCAGCGCCGGCGGCGGCACCAGCACCACGCAGCCGGCGTTCACCTCCCGGGCGGCTGCGGCACAGCGGGAAGGGTCGGCACGGCCGTCGGGGAGGGAACGAGGGGCTGGGAGCGATGGCAGTGCGGGACCCGCTCACCTGCAGCCGCCTCCAGCAGCCCCATCAGCTCGGCCGGGATCTCCAGGTGCGTGACATCCACCACCTCCCTCCGCGTCAGCTCCTGCCGCAGCAGCGCAGGGAGGGGACACTTGACGTGCCGGTTCCTGCCCCAGCACCCATGGGTGCCATGGCCACGAGTGCAGGGATGGGCAGGACAGCACAGCGACACGGGCTGCACAGGTGTGCTCCCACCGGGGCTGCACATCTTTACCTGCTTCCTCCTCTCCCTCTCCTCCTCGGCCCGCCTGCGAGCATCCTCCTTCCTCTGCAAGCAGAGCAGCCATGCTGAGTCCCACTGAGGGGAGACCCTGAGGCATCACGGCACCCTGGGTTGCCATTGCCCCCTCCCCAATATCAGCAGGGTTTCCACCCCAAAAAGGCACTGCCCACTCCCAATGGGACACAGAGGAGTTGTAGGGTGGCACATGGTGGGGGCTCACAGTCTGGGGGTGCCACTGTGTCCTCTCCAGACTGAACATGCAGCAGGGTGGCAGCAGGTGCCCTGGACCCCCTGGGATGTGACAGACCCCGCCTCACCTTGAGGTACCTCCGGCGGTTCACGTAGATGTGCACCAGCGACCTGAACTTGATGAGCGTGTGCCGCATGCGCCGGTACCGCTGCCTGCAGGAGGGCACCCGTCACCCTCTGCCACCCGTCACCCTCTGCCACGCACCCACGGCCACCCGCCACCCCCAGGGACCCCCACCTGGCCAGGTATCCCCGCGCGCGGCTCTGCAGGAGCACGATCTTGCGGCGCAGGGAGCGGAAGCGCCGCTTGATGAAGAAGGTGCGGGCGTAGCGCTGGAGCGTGAGCGCGGCCAGGTGATGGGCACGGCACCGCTTGCTCTCCAGAGCCTGGTACAGCTGCTCCTTCAGGAAGAGCTGGGAGCAGGGGTGAGGCTGTGAACTCCCTGCCGTGGCCAACACCCCCAGGGCAGCCCCAGAGCCAAGGCCCCTCGCGGGACAACACCTTGGTGACACCGACGTAGTACATGCTGGGGTTAACGGGGCACAGGCTCCTCAGCATCTCCACGCAGTTGGGCCCGTTGGGAATGACATTGGACCACATATCAACGAGACAGCGGTACCTGGGTGAGCCCACGACACTGTCACCACACAGGGCCCCGCTGGGACACCGCCACCCTCGCTGTGGTGACAAACACTGCACCTGGAGATGCAGCTTCTCCCAGAGCTGTGTATTAACACCAGGGGTTCCCAGCTCCCACTGTGGGTGAACCCCAGCCCAAACACTGCCCCCAAAGAACCCACAAGCTCTGTGGTGTCCCCTGGCTGGGATGGCAGTGCCCAGCCTGCACCCCCCGACAGGGCACCTGTCGATGAAGACGATGAAGGGGATGCGGACGGGGTAGCCCTCCTTGCGGATGCGGATGGTCTCCAGGATCCCCGAGTACCGCAGCTGGGTCCTGACCACGTCAGGCTCGAAGAGCCCTGGCTCCTGGGGTGGGGATGGGGAGAGGCATCAGCAACTGCATGGGCAAACCCCACCTACCCTCTGCCCACACACTGCCAGTGCCAGCGGGGCATGCAGCACAGGCACCAGCAGCTCTCACCTTCTTGTTGTTGGGTTTGATGCAGCGCACAAAGAACGGGTTGCACCTGTGACAGAGAGACCCTGTCAGCCACTGGGAGCAGGGGACAAAGCCAGCCCAGGCACCTCGGGCTCAGGTCCATCTCCCAACAGCCCAGAGGATGGCCTCGCTGCCCACCCTGCCCACACTGACCTCTCCATCCTCTCCACCAGCTCCAGGAGCGACTGCTGGAACCGCGCGGCCACGGTGGGAGCCTTGTAGCGCCGTGTCCTGGTGCTGCTCCTCCTCATGAGGCTCCTCTGCCGCGCCAGCACCTGGGCGTGCCCGAAGAACAGGTTGGCCACCACCTTGGGGACACAGGAAAGGTCAGAGAGGAGGAAGGTGGCCAGGATGGTGCAGCTCTCCCACATCCTCTTCAGCCTGGCTGCTCCTTTTTTGCCCAACCCTAACTGTGGCTGGATTGCCTGCATAGGGATGGGGATGAGGACATGGATAATGCAGAGCACAGGAGCAGCCCATGTGCCTGTTTGTGCCCAATGCTTGAGGGGTCAAAGCCCAGAGGATCCCATGGGTGGAGCCAGAGGCATCCTCTGCTTCTGGTCCCCCTGGGCTTCACTGGCCTTGGGGACGTGCTTGGGGACATGGAAAGGGATGTATGGAAGGAGGCTGCTGGTGCCCGGTGTCACTGCAGAGCCAGCACCAGGCAGGGCCCTACCTTGGTCCTGCTGCTGAGGAACAGGTCCAGCACATCCTGACGAACCTGGTCATAGTTTTTATCCAAAAACTTGTGAACCTGGCAAATAGCAAAACTTCATGGTGAGCAGCCTGGCAGGATGACAGGGTGAGGAAAGGAGCTCCAGGACCCCAGCCAGACCCCCAGAGATGCATTTCCCTCCTTGGTGCAGGATCAGCCTCCTCTTTAACCGCCCTTTACATCCCACTGTCACACACCTGGTAGGTCACCTTCCCTGCGTAGTGCTTGATGGTGAACTCGGGCAGTGGCATCTTGGGCTTTGTGTAGAGCGGGTTTGTCCCGTGGTGATAGTGACACTTCTGGAGGAACGTGTGGTCAGTGGCCTGGGAAGGGACACAGCAGTGACACACAGCAGATTCAGCAGCAGGCTGGAGCTAGGTGGTCTCCAAAGTCCTTTCCAACCCAAACCATTCTGTGATTCCATGACATTTTAACGATTCTTTGGGCTTATCCAGTCTGGAGGAACCTGGGGGCTTTCCCAGGTTGTCTAGAACAGCCAGGAGAAGAGCAGCCCTGGGCCATGGTGATTCCCTAACCACAGTGACCTCCCAGTGCTGGCTGCACCTCCCCACCAGGCAGCCCCTGACCTGGGGGAAGCAGCTCTGGTCATCCAGGATCCGCAGGATGCCGTAGGGTTTTTGGGAGATGAGGTCAATGCAGGGCTGGTTGTCGCTGAAGGGGATCTCCTTCCACTCGATCTGCTCCCGGATATACTCCTCCTGCAGGGTGGGCACCAGGTCAGCCCTGTGCCCCCAGCCCAGCACTGGGGCAGAGCCCAGCACTGCCCACCAGCCCCACCTGCTCCTCCTGGAACACAATCCTGTTGAAGAAGAACTGCAGGTACTCGTTGGCGTAGTTGATGCACAGCTGCTCGAAGCTGTTGAAGGTGAGGTCCTGCGGGAAGGAAGATCCATGGAGCCTGGCAGGATGGAGCTGGGACTGAGCCAGGATGGGGGTGGGATGACTCCTGCTCACCTCGAAGCCGTAGATGTCCAGGATGGCGATGGAGAGGGCCTCCTGCCGTGGGTACACCAGCTTGTTGATGCGGTCCGTGAGCCAGCCGAAGAGCAGGGAGTAGAGGGTCTTGGCAATGGCATCCCTGGGAAAGGGGAGAGATGAGCAGAGTGCTGGAGCTCTGGAATGGCACCAGTGTATTCCACTGCCACAGCCAGCACCCACCACAGCATCAGCTTTAATCACCACAGAGTCTAATTCACACTGGGGGACCTCATCATCCCCTTTCCCAGCTGGCATTTCACTTCCCATGCCATCCCTGGGGTGCAGTGCCCCTTCCCTCTACCTGGCATCCACGGCGCTTTCCACAGTCAGAGGGGTAAAAATCTTCTCCCGCTGCGTTTCCTGGTTGGGAAATGGCACGGTGGGGTTGCAGCATCATCAGCCCAGGTGGTCCCCAGGGGCCACAGACCCCCTCCCAGAGACCCCCTGCACTCACCGTCACCTTGAAGGTGATGGCTTTCTGCAGCCCCTCGGGGGACACCTGCAGCAGCTCAGCCACCGTCCGGATCTCGGTGGCGCTCACCACCATGGCGACCTCCTGGCAGTCAGTCTGCAGGACACAGCGACGCCCTGGCATTGGCAATGCCCCCTTTGCCACACCCCAAATCACACCCCAGGAGCACGGCTTGGCCCAGCCTAGGCTACCTCGTATTTCTCAAAGTAGACGTTGCCCAGGTGCAGGACGGAGGAGAGGATGCGGAAGATGCTGTTCTGCTCATCCACGCTGAAGTTCAGCACCTCCATGGTGTTGAGCAGCCGGCGGAAATCCTCAGCGTCGTCCTTGCCAGGAATCTCACAGTTCCCACCCTGGCACAGCCATCTCAGTCCATCAGTGGGTCAGCACCCAGCACGGGGCGTCACCCTGCCCTGAGCATCCTCCTCATCCCCACACTGAGGGCTCAGGAGCCCACCAGCCCCCCAGAATCAGGCCGTGGAGGGGCTGGGGAGGGCACAGTACCTGGTTCAGGTAGTAGTAGGTCTCGGCGCCCTGCAGGAAGTAGCGCTGCCGCTGCTGGGACGGCAGCCCTGCCAGCATCTCGTAGAAGATGTGGTAGTTGCGCTCGCTCTGGGCCTGCAGAGCAGAGGGCAGAGCTGGGGAGGGGCTGGCAGAGGGGGCAGAGGGGCGGGCAGAGCTCAGGACCCCCTCACCACACACCTGGAACACCACGCGGGACTTCTCCAGCAGGTACTGCGAGGTTATGGCACCGCAGATCAAACCACTGCAGGGAGAGCGGGCACCAGGCTGGCAACCTCGGTGTGGGCAGGGCTGGGGCCCCCCAGTGCACCCACCTGTGCCCCAGTGCCCCCCAACAAAATGGGGGGTCAGTGCTGCTGCCCAGATTCCCCCCAGCAGGGGTGGGTGGGCAGGGAGAAGTGTCTGCACCTGGCTGTGATATCGGGCACCCCTGTCAGGATCAGTGGGGCCGAGAGAGGATGGGATGGGATATGAGGACAGGGATGGGCACTGGGAATGGTAAAGGTGGCAGCCAGGTCACAGCATCCCTACCCCTACCCCAGCCACCTGTCCCCAGGTGCCACCACCTTTCCAACACCAGGTTTGTCCCAAAACCATCCCTATGTGTCCTCCCAGAGCCAAGGGACAAGGGGCTGGCTTGGGCTGGACACCCCTGGGGCAGCAGGGGACACGGGGTGGGAGCAGCCACTCACAGGTTACTCAGCATTACTTACTCCTCCAGGAAGATTTCCACAAATTTCCCAAACCTGCTGGAATTGTCATTCCTCACGGTTTTGGCGTTGCCGAAGGATTCCAGCAGAGGGGTCGCCTCCAGGATCTGCCATGGTGAGAGGGGGAGCTGGGGGGGTGAGCCTGGGCACTCGACACACCACGGGGCATCTCCACGGCTAGGGGCCCCCTTTGGCACCCTGCCACCCTCCCTGCCACCCTCCCTGCCACCCCACGCTCCACGCACACACCCGAGGGTGCCCAAATTCGAGGTGTGCACCACAGCCAGGTTAAATGAGGCTGTGAGAGAGCACAAAGACTTTGTCTGTGTGCATGCACTGATTTCCTGCTGTCCCTCCCCCCTTTCCCCATGGGTGCCACCACGATTCTCTGCCACCACGATTTCCCAGCCCACGTGTCCCCTCGGTACCTCTATCTGCCATGGTCCAGGTGGAAGCATTGGGACAAGGAGAGAGCAGCAGAGCCGTGAGGAGGGAGGGAGGGATGGAGCAGAGGGATAAGGACAATGGGGACATGGGAACCCAGGGATGTCCCCAGGGCAGCAGCCTCCCTACCTGTGGGGCAGCGCTGCGTTTCTGGCTGACGGCTGCCAGGTAGCTCAGGATCAGCTTGGTGGCTTCGGTCTTCCCTGAGCCGCTCTCCCCACTGAGACACAGAGCAGGGACATGGCTGGGGGCATCACCAGGCAGGGGGTGCCCGCCCCAAACCTCCCTAAATCGATGGGGCTGAGCCAGGCTGGTGGCAGTGACCCAGCAATTAGGGTGGTGTTGGTTGGGGACAGTCTTGTCCCACCTGATGACGATACACTGGTTGTGTTTGGCATCCATCACTTTGGAGTAGGCGACGTTCGCGATGGCAAAGAGGTGCCTGGGGTGGGGAGAAACAGGGGGGGTGTGGTGCCAGCCTGGCTCAGCACAGGGACCCCCAAAGTGCCCCGAGCATCCTCATGCACAGACACAGCTGCTCCAGCACCCAGTGACCCAGGGTCTGCTGCAGGAGCCGAGGGTGGGAGGGACCCCATCCCCACAGGGCACTGGGGACAGCCTGGTACTCACAGAAGGAGAATGGAGGGTGGGAGTGACCCCATCCCCACAGGGCATTGGGGACAGCCTGGTACTCACGGTGGGGAATGGAGGGTGGGAGTGACCCCATCCCCACAGGGCACTGGGGACAGCCTGGTACTCACAGAAGGAGAATGGAGGGTGGGAGTGACCCCATCCCCACAGGGCATTGGGGACAGCCTGGTACTCACAGAAGGAGAATGGAGGGTGGGAGTGACCCCATCCCCACAGGGCACTGGGGACAGCCTGGTACTCACAGTGGGGAATGGAGGGTGGGAGTGACCCCATCCCCACAGGGTGTTTGGGACAGCCTGGTACTCACAGTGGGGAATGGAGGGTGGGAGTGACCCCATCCCCACAGGGCATTGGGGACAGCCTGGTACTCACGGTGGGGAATGGAGGGTGGGAGTGACCCCATCCCCACAGGGCATTGGGGACAGCCTGGTACTCACAGAAGGAGAATGGAGGGTGGGAGTGACCCCATCCCCACAGGGCACTGGGGACAGCCTGGTACTCACAGTGGGGAATGGAGGGTGGGAGTGACCCCATCCCCACAGGGTGTTTGGGACAGCCTGGTACTCACGGTGGGGAATGGAGAGTGGGAGTGACTCCATCCCCACAGGGTGTTTGGGGACAGCCTGGTACTCACGGTGGGTTTTCACCCAGGGCTCTGCCTTCGTACTGCTGCACCTGCTCCTTGCCGTAGATGTTGTAGAGCCGGTAGGGGTTCACCGACACCAGGATGCTGCCAATGTAGGTCTGCCAGAGAGAGAGTGTGGGGCTGTGAGCCCTCGGAGGGGGGAGACTCCCCAAACCCCCACCCCACAGTCCCTGGGGGTGCTGTGTCCCCTGAGCTTACGTAGATGAGCTGGCGCTCGAACCGTGTCCGGATGTTGCTCAGCACTGCAGCCTCCTGCAGGTCCCTGGTGTGGAGCAGAGGCTGAATTAGCGGGTGACAGAGGGACAGGGAGGTGACAGAGGGACTCTGCTGTGCCCAGAGTGTCCTCAGCATCTCCAGGCTCAGGAGGCTGATGCAGAGCTCATGTTGGGATCAGATAGGGTGGGATAGCAGGGTCAGGGGTATGGGGTTGGGGGCTGCAGCCCCATTGTCCCCCACGGCACTGAGTCACGGCGTAGGGGACAGGGACACTCACTCCAGCTGGGTCATGTCCTCCAGCCCGTCCTCCTCCTTTGGCTCCTGGTACCGCACGATGGGCAGGCTGCACAGGGACTGCATCTGCATGGGACAAACACCCCATCACGGCAGGGATGTGCCAGCACCCTCAGGTGTCCCACCCAGCCACCACGACCACCCCAAAACACCATCTGTGACCCCACACCAGGAGACACACAGTCAGCGATGGCAGGAACCCCAAGAAAACACCCCACAGCCCCAAAAGCAGTCCCCCAGCAAGAGCACAGTGTGTCAGCTGAGAGCAGCAGTGCTGGAACACAGGAACGTGAGGCCACCAAGGCCACCCTGGGGCTGGTCCCAGGAAAATCCGCTCCTGGGAATCCCGGTCCTGCTCACCGTGGGCATCACCCTCAGTGCAGGTGATGGAAGGGGCTGGCGCTGCTCCCCCGGCCACGTGCAGGGGTGACACAGGACAGGTGTCCCAGGACAGGTGTCACACGGGAGCCTGGCTGGCCCCCGGCCAGGGGGTGGGCAGGAAAGCGGACACCCCGCCGGGTCACCGTGCCACCTGCACCTGTCCCCGCGGATCGGATCGGGTCTCTGCATTTCCATACGCCAGAATCAAGTGTCCCCAAAGGGGCCGCTCGTGGGGGGACACACAACCGGTGACAATCCCCTCTTGCAGCCTGCTCCCCACGGGGGGACCCCCACCAGCACCCAGACCACCCCCAGCCATTTACCCCACCCTGGGCACTGCAAACCCCTTCACGCACAGGAGAGCCATCGGGCCCCCTTAACTCGCCCCCTGCCCCGGGTTCCAGCTGCCAGCTCACCCCCGGCTCCATCCATCCCCCGAGGGGCTCCCCGCGGGCGTTACCTTGCTGCGCCAGGGCTGCTTGCTGCCCAGGTACCCCTCAGCCCAGGGGTGCCGCTCCCTCCAGCCGCCCGCCGGCGGGCGCTGGCACAGGTACCGGGCGATGTCGGCTCCCCACTGGCCTGCCCAGCGCCGGCCGCGCTGCGTGGGCTGCCGGGCCAGGCCCTGCTCGGCCGTCCAGGGGTCGGGCATCTCCCGCACCCGCACGACGTGCTGCGTGGACCAGTGCTGCTTGTACATGCGGGACGCGCGCCGCAAGGAGCCCAACCTCTGCACCTGCGGCGTCACCACCGCGTAGCGCCCCGCGCCCTCCTCCGCGGCCGCGCCGTCCTCCAAGGGCTCCGGGCCCCGGGGGCCGTGCCGGGACACGGCCGGAGAGCCGGGGGCTCGCCCGTGCGGGGGCGGGAAAGCGGCGCGGCGGGGCGGGGAGGGGCTCCGGTTGCCGCGGGGGCTGGAGGGGAGCCCGGGGCGCCCGACGTCCGCCCAGCCCCGGCGGCCCGGGGGTGGGCTCGGAGAGCGGCGGGTGCTGCCGTCCCGCCGGGATGGGCGCCGGGGCAACGGGGGAGAGCGAGTGGAGGGAAGGCGACTGGGTGGAGAGGATGAGGGGGTTTTGTTGGGGGATATGCTCTTCACGAGCAGCGAAGCCAGGGACTGCGCCACGGAGCGCCCCTTGGAGAGGCTGCGGCCCCCCGCTTCAGCAGATGGCCTCGCTGGGGGGGAGTGGGGGGCCATCCCCGCCAGGGGCTGCCCGATGCGCTGGATGAAGCTTTTGGGGGTGCTGGGAGCGGGGCTGGGCGGAGGGGGCACCCCGGAGGGACCCCGCCAGGGGGGCAGCTCCTCGTCCCACGAGGGGCCGAGGCGGCGGCTGCCGGGGCGGGACGATGGGCCCAGGAAGGGGCTCCTCTGCAGCGGCTTCACCGCCTTGGTGGGGGGCTCGGGGAGCCGGGGCCAGGCCTGCGGGAGCGGCAGCCCGGGGGGGCTGCTCCGCCGCGATGACAGAGACCGCCCCGGGACCCCGGGCCCGCCCAGGCGCCTCCCCGCCGGGCCCGGGGAGCGGGGGACGGGCGGGGCGGGGGGCTCGGGGCCGAAGCGGCGGATGCTGGAGCCGAGGGAGGGCGAGCGCCGCGGCCCCTCGCCCCGCGTGCTGCCGGGGCGCGGGCGGACGGGCGGCGGCGATGGGGAGCGCCCGGGGTTGGCGAAGGGGTTCCGGAGCGACGGGGACCGCGCGGCCCCCGGCTGCCCCCAGGGCCCCCCCGGTGGGGAGGAGTCCCCCAGACCGGCGCTCTCCATCCCCGGCAGCCTGTAGCTGGAGCGCCTGTGGGAGAGCTGGGGGGTGCGGGACCCCCGGAAGGCCCCGGCCCCTCGCGGCGAGCGGCTGGCGGGGATCGAGAGCGATCGCTGCAGGAACTGCCCCAGGGGGCTCCCGCACGCCCGCGCCGCCGAAACCGGGCGGGCCGGGGATGCCGCGGGGCCCGGGGATGACGGGGGCGGCGGCGGCTCGTACTCGTCGTAGTCGTCCTCGTCACGGGCGGCGGGAAGGTGCGGGGACGGCGGGAGGGGCACGTCCAGGCGGTCCCTGCCGAAAAGCTTGACCTGGGGTCGGGGGAAGAGCCTGAATTTCCTGTTGAGGGAGAGCTTGGAGGAGAGCGTCTGCCGCATGCCCCGCAGCGAGGAGGCGTTCAGGAAGGAAAAGGGATACTCCTTCTCCTCTTCCTCCTCTTCTTCCCACTCGTCGGGCTCCTCGCCCTCCGCGATCTCCTCCAGGCCCAGCGCGTAGGGGTTGCAGGAGGATTGGGCGTGCGGCGCCCACCCCCCCTCGCTGTACTGGATGCGATGCTCGGGGTAGTCGCCCCCAGGGTACCCCCCGGCAAAGGGCTCCCCAAAGTCCTCGTAGGGGTCCCCCCTGTAGCCAAAGGGCCCCGCTGCCTCCTCACCGTACTCCGGGTCGCTGCTGTACGGGTCATAGAGGCCGTGGGGAGACCCAGCACCGAACGTTCCCTCATCCTCGAGCTCTGAGTCGCCGTAGGGGTGCCCTGGCTGGTCTCCATCCTCCCAAAACCCCCCGTAGTAGTCATACTCCTCCTCTGTGTCGTAGCCAGGGTAGTCAGGGTAGGTCGGCCCCATGTCCTCAAAGCCGTACCCTGCTGGGTAAGCTGGGTTCTGCATGTAGCCATCCTCCTCCTCGGAGTAGTTGTGCCGCGGGCTGTAGGCTCCATCCTCCTCCCCGTTGTAGCCGTCCCACCGGTTGTAGGCTCCATCCTCCTCGGGGTACCCATGGTGAGGGCTGTAGGCTCCATCTTCCTTCCTGGCGTAACTCCGGCGGGAGCCATAGCCTCCATCCTGCTTGCCATAGGCTCCATCCTCCTTGCCGTAGCCTCGCCGGCGGCCGAAGGCCCCGCTCTCCTCCTCGGCCCAGCCGTAGCGCGGCGCGGGCGGCTCGGAGCGCTGGGAGCGCCGCCGGCTCGGCCGCCTCGCCATGCTGCCCTGCCGCGGAGTGCCGGGCTGCCCGACGCCGCCAGGGATCCGCTTCATGTTGGCGCGGTGCCTGAGGATCTCATCTTCCGCGGGGAACGGCAGCTTCTTGGCACCGATACGGGACAGCCAGGCCGTGTCCGTGGCCCGGCCGCCCCCCACCAGCCGCCCCCGCCGCGACAGCACCTTCCTGGCCAGCCAGCCCGTGGCGGCGGCCGCCTTGCTCAGCACCTGAGCCCGGGGCTTGAATTTCCTTTCCGGGCGCCGGCGGAAGAGCAGCGAGTTGTGCTCGGGCTCCTGCTCGTCCCGCCGCATCAGCACGAAGGATGGCCTCGATGGTGACTCCTTCTTGGCCTCCTCCTTGGCCGCCTCCTCCTCCTTCCTCTTCTTGCCCACCTGCTTGAAGCGCATCATCAGGTTGGAGGTGGACTTGAGCACTGCCTTGTTCTTCTTTTTCTTCCTCTTCTTGGTGCTGTGCTTATGCAGCCCCCAGAAGAAGCGGGACGTGTTCTTGAACTGCCCCTTCTTGGGCCGGCGCAGCCCCAGGTTCTTGAAGCCCATGAAGAGCTTGGAGGTGCTGCGGAGGCTCCGCTTTGCCCGGGCCTTCGGGGGTGCTGCCGCCTCCTCCTCGGCTGGGCTGGCTTCCACAGCATCTTTGGGCTCGCCCTTGGCCTCTGCACCCTTGGCTCCTTTTTTCTTCTTGTCGGTTGCCAGCCCCATCATCAGCTTGGAGGGGCCCTTCGTGTTCTTCTTGGCTGTTGCAGCACTGCTCTCGCCCTCCTCTTCCTCAGTCTCCTTCTTCCCACGGCCCAGTTTCTTTCCCACTCCTACCTTGGGCAACCCTTTCTTCTCCTTCCCCTTCCCCTTCTTGGGCTCCTCTGCAACCACCTCCTCCTCATCTTTCTCCTTTTCCTCCTTTTCCACCTCCTTTTCCTCTTCCTTCTCCTCCTTTTCTTCCTTCTCCTCCTTTTCTTCCTTCTCCTCCTCCACCACCTCCGTCCCCTCGCTCTCCTCTGCCTTCAGCAGCTCCGCATCCGAGCCATCCTCCGACTCGTTGGGATCCTCCTTCTTGCCTTTCTTCCCTTTCCCTTTGCCCGCCTTCCCTTTGGGCTCCCCCTTCTTGCCGGCCATCCCGGCGGCCGCTCATGCTCCGGCCCCGGCGGGGCGCGGGGAGGGGATGATGCCCGGTGCGGGCAGGATGCTGCTCCCGGCACCGCGGCCGGCTCGGGTATTTACCTGTGCCCGGGTTTGGCGAGGCACATGCCCGTGCGTGGCTGCCGGTGCCCGCCCGCTTGGCATGGCGCTGGGGCGGCGGGAGCGGCCCCGGGCAGCCCGGCGGAGCTGCTCCTGCCTCCCGCGCACCCCGGTGCCTGGGATCCGGCTGTAACCCAAGCGCCAGGCTCGCGGGGCCATGAATAATGTAAGGGATGCGCCACGCCAGCCCCGAGACTTTTCCGAAGGAGCAGGGAAGGGTCCTTGCTGCTGGAGCATCCTCCCAAGGGAGCGCTGCAGGGGCAGCGCCGTTACCCCAAAACGGGACCCTGGCACCTCCCCACGCCTCGGGGCTTCCTCCGCCCCTCCCTGAGGTATCAGCCCCTTCCTCCGGGCAGCACGGAGAGGATGGAGCCCGGGGATCCGTGAAGGGATCCGTGAAGGCAAACGGCGGCACCGAGAGAGAGGTGACAATTCTGCAGAGCCCAAGGCAGCACCGGGAACACACCCAAGGGGAGCCCGACACAAAACCAAATTCCAGAGCCCTGCTGGGAAGCACCGAGGAGCCCAGAGCTGCAGGGGCACCCTGTGTGCCATGCCAGGTGGCAGGTATGGGCAGGGCGCCACACGTGCCCACACACAGCGGGCAGGAGGGGCTGCATGTGCCACACGTGTGGCCGTGGCAGTGCTAGCAGCGTGTTTGCACACACACGTGCCCGGGAGCAGGGTGACCACATCAAATGTTAATGCCGGGCCTGGATTCCTGCAGCTCATCAAAGTTTAAGCAGCAGCAGAGGGAACTCGCTGTCCCACATGGATCACCTGTGGGCAGGGGCAGCTGCACCCCCTTACAGGAAGGTTTGGGGAGACAGGAGCGTCCAGCAGCTGGCAGAACCAAAGAACCAGCAGCAGGTTCTGGACTGAACCCATTGGTCTCCCCCGGGATCTGCCCAAGCTGGCACCTCCTGGCATTGTGTTGTCCCCAGTTTTGTCCCCCGTGCCACATCGACAGCAGAGCACCATCCACCATGGTCCCATGGCTTTGCCTACTCCCTGCATTAATTTCTGTGATAGACACATCCTGATCTGCACAGGTGGAGGCAGCTCTGGAGTGCAGGGTGGGCAGAGTGGGATGAGTGGCGCCTGGCAGGCACCAGGAGAGGGTCTGTGAGAGACACACAGGGTCAGCAGGAGCCCTGCCTGGCACTGTCACAGTCCACAGCTCTGCCATGGCCACTGAGCCATGTGGGGCTGACAGAGCCTGCCCTGCCAGGGCACAGGCACCTGCCACACAGCACCGTGCCACCCCTCCTCCTGGCATGGGCACCACAACGGGGCAGGAACCACCTTGGGCAGGGACACAGCCCTTCCCTCTCAAAGCAAAGGGGTACCTTGCTGGTAAAAAGCAGCTAGAGGTCACTCCCTGCATCCCAGCACAGTCCTTGTCACCACCCCACTGCCCTCCACGGTCCCTACCCCTGTCCTCCCAGGCAAGGTGGCCCTGGCAGTGCCCTCAGTGCCCTGGCACAGCTCCTGTGCTGTTGCCATGGCTGTGCCCGTGGTGCCTCCCATGGGCATGGCAAGGGCTCTCCAAGAGGGGGAATAAAGGGAGAGAGAGGGGCTTCACCCCACACAGACGCTGCCTCCCACTGCCCCAGCCTCCATACCAGACCCCAAAACACCTCCCCATGTTTTTTGTCCTGGTTCACCTGCCTCTGGCACAGCACAGCTGGCCAAGAGGTTTTTGTGCCCAGGCGCAGTGGGATGGAAGCAAAGCAGGGGGTCAGGGGGGCACCCACCCTTGGTGGCTGTCTCAGGGTGTCTGGGCAGGGCTGCATCATCTGCAGCACACAGGAGGGACCCTGGCTGCAAAACCTGCCAGCGAGGGCTCTCTGTGGTGCCAGTGGGTACCAAGGCTGTAGTAGAAGGTACCCAGAGCATCCTTTGGTCGGGTAATCCTGAATGTCTCCAGCCACGTGGGTGAGGCAGGAAAAGCCGCCTCACGCAGGGCCCGGCGGCTGTGCCGTGGGCGGATGCAGGGAGGGGATGCAGGGAGGGGACGGACACTTTGGCCTCGGGGTTCACCCGCCCCAGCCCGGCAGGACGGTACCTTCGGAGTGCCGGCATCGGCGGGCAGAGCTCCAGAGGCAGCGGCTCCGCGGCTCCAGGCAGGTCTGCGGACACCAGCCGGCCCCGGCTCCGCTTACAGCCTGGTTCCAGTTACAGCCGGAGCGGGGCTCCGTGCCACCACACCACACCACACCACACACGCCACGCCACGGCAGCCCCGAGGCACCACGGAGCCAGCCCCGGCACCTCCGGCTGCGGCAGCGCCTCTCAGCGCATCCCCTTCCCTGCCTTCAGCTCTGCAGCGCTGCACATCCACTCTCCAACACCTGTGAGCAGGTGAGGCAGCCCAGGCACAGCTCTTGTCACCCCAGTCACAGCTCCAGGGACAATGGGAGCACAGGGATAAGCTGGACCCCTCCAGCAGTGTGACAATGGCCCGGCCCTCCAAGCCCCCGAGGCACAGCGGGGTCTTTCCTTTCTCCCCAAGCACCCATCACCCCCCTGACCTGGCTAATTTCCACCCTCTCCAGTTCCTGCCTCCAAATGAGGATGGGGACCCAGCACATGAGCAATACAGACAATCCCTGCCTGCCAGCTGCTGCCTGCTCCCCACAGGGAGGTGTTATGGGAGGAGATAGGCCCTGGCAGATGCTGGGAGTACAAAGCAGCTGGGCACGATGCTGGCGTGCACCCAGGAATGTGCTGGCGGGCAGCCCTGGAGCCGGGTCACAGCCCTGTGCCATCATCTCAGTCCCAAAGCCAAGCCCAGGAGCTTTCCTAGGCTAAAACAACCCCAACGTGAAAGGAATGAGGGGAAGGGGGTGGGAAACACGGGGTGGAGGGTTCCAGGGAAGGAGGGAGCGCTCAGGGGGGGCTGCTCTGCTCTGCTCTGGAGGGCAGTGGGAATTGGGGCTGTGGAGAAGGTGGGAAGGCAGGTGAGATAAGGGAGGGTAAGGACAGCAAGCAGCCAGACAGGGACAGACAGGGACAGGCAGGGTGAGGGGACACCACACACTTTGACCTAAACAACTGCACTCTAAAGCCACTGTCACACACAAAGGTCCCTTCCCAGCAAAGCCCCCATGGCACCCAGAGCCCAAGGGAGGTGCCACCCATCTGGGGCACCCAGAGCCACTCACCTGGGGCACCCAGCTGTCCTGCATGGCCTGGGGCTGCCTCGGTGCTCTGCCAGCCCCATCCCTCCCCGGCAGCTGCGGGACCGTGGCTGCTGCATATTTGATGAGTGCTATTATTGTCATCTCCACTCTGAGCAGAGCACGGGAGCTGATCTTCCCTCACAGAGCTGCAGGGCTGCAGGGGTGAGGGCCTCCTCCTGCCGTGCTCCCTGTCCCTTGCGCCCCTGGTGACACAGCTGGAGTGTCCCACATCCCTCCTAGGATGTAGGTGAGTCTCAGTGTAACCCAGATGTGAACAGCTGGAAAGTGGCCCTGACCCATTCTGGGCCCCAAACCAACGGGAGTTCAGAAGAAATCACAGAACGTGGGAGTGAGGAACAAACGCAGTTCCTCACAGTGGTGGGCCGGCACCAAACAGCTGCAGAGGTTCTGGCAAGGATCTAACACCCATTACCCCAAAAATATCAGAGCATCCTCTCCTCCCTGGATGAGCAGCACACTCCATTCTCCCCATTCCAGCTCTGGGCTCCTGCATCCCACCCAGCTGGGGACCATTTTCCAGCAGGGATGGAGCCCGTGGCTCTGCCAAACGCAGGGGCAGAGAGAGCATCGTGCTGCAGCACCCGAGCCGGGAAAAGCTCGGCTCCCTCCTCCTGCAGGCAGGCACGTCCCAGCCGTAATGCGGTGGGTATTTATTATGCTGATTCCTCAGAACGCGAGGGCTTAACTGCAAATTACAATCAATAGCCCCAATCCCCTCGGGGCAGGTTCATCATTTAGCAGGCGCAACCAGAGGAATTCAAAACTATTTGCCAGCCATAAATCCTCCCCTCCGCAGCCTCCCCAGCCGGCTCCGTGCCACTCCCGATGGCTGCTTGGGGTGACCCTTGTCAGCATTGGAGACAATTAAGCTGTCACTGCGGATCGTGACTCTTATATACGGCCCTGAGCAGCACTTTGAGATGTCACCGTGATGGGGTGAGGGAGCTGGCTGAGGCGAGCCTGCCGCAGCAACCATCTCTCATTGAATTAAATGAATGTATTTGGAGGCAGAGTCACTCTTTATTACCTTGCAAACGATTCCTGACTAAATTAAATTATAAGAGGAGTGTTCAGCCAATCAAACCTGCTTGATTGCCTGGAACAGGCATTTTAAACAGAGCACGCCTCGAGAGTCGTGGCTGGCTGCAGCGTTAGGTGGAGGGAGGCTGATCCACCCTGCTCCACACCTGGAGGATGGGGCAGGATGAGCACAGCCCCTGGGAGCAGCAGGAATGAGCCTGGAAGAGCAAGGGAATGGCAGGAGCACAGAGCAGGGTGCTGAGGGCAGCTTTGTGAGAGCATCATTCAGCCCAGGCTTTCCTCCTACAGCAGAGAAATGCAGGGTGCTGCTCTTCTGGGGGCAAACCCACAGCTCCTGCCTGCACCCACCCTCCTGGAGAGCCCTTCTCCCACCAAACAGGGAGAGTCTGATCACATTTTCCTTCAGCAGCTCCCCAGTGAGGGGCTCTGGTCAATGCACACAATCCCAGAATGGTTTGGATGGCAGGGAGCTCAAAGCTCATCTCATTCCAGGAACACCTTCCACTACCCCAGGTTGCTCCAAGCCCTGGCCTGGGACACTTCCAGGGATCCAGGGGCAGCCACAGCTTCTGAGGGCAGCCTGTGCCAGGGCCTCACCACCTCACAGGGAAGAATCTCCCCTTAACACCTCATCTGTATCACCCCTTTCAGTTTAAAACCATTCCCACTTTTTCTGCCCTTGGTGAAAAGTCCCTCTTCATGTTTTTTACAATCCCCTTTCAATACTGAAATGCTGCAAATTCCATGAGCCACAGGAGGCTCCAGTACAGCCCTAATGGTGCAGCAGATTTCCCCCTTGCCCTTTGGATCTTCTCGGGACTGGGAGATCTCTTGGAGGCAAACTCACTCCAGCACGAACTGCAACGTTTGCTGCTTTTAACGTAAGTGCAGAACAATTAGGGAAGCTCCTGGAAGAAGGATACTGCAATTAAATGGTGCATTTTCAAATGCAGCTATAAACTTGCTGCCAAAAAAGCTACTCTCTCTGAAAAAAAGAAGTTGGCTTCTTCTAGCTTCACTATTTTTACTTCATCCCCATTCCAATTTTAATCATGTATCTGTTCATTTTGAGGAGGATAAAATGCCCATTTTCCTAAATGAAGCTAATTAGGCAGAGGGGGTTTTAACAGTGAAATGCCAAAATCAATTTGAAACTCACACTGAGGTAGCAGCAGCTATTCAAGGACAGGTTTTAGCAGGTAGCACTGTGCATTTCAGCCTCACACCAAGCAGCCCCTGGCTCCCAGCACTAC
Source organism: Melospiza melodia melodia (assembly GCF_035770615.1). Classification (NCBI taxonomy): domain Eukaryota; kingdom Metazoa; phylum Chordata; class Aves; order Passeriformes; family Passerellidae; genus Melospiza; species Melospiza melodia. The sequence continues at coordinate 2,322,941 of NC_086211.1, forward strand.
CTGGGCTGAGCATGAAGCCCTGTCAGCAGTTCTGCCTGCCCAGCTCTGTGCCAAGGCTTGGCAGGCTGCAGGATTTGGATGGAAAAATCAGAAACTCAGGGACAAAACGAAACCAAAATTAGTCTTTGTGAGGGTAACTCTGCCTGTGTGACCTTCATGGGAATGGGAAGGGTGAGTTAATGTGCTGGAACAGCATCCCACCCAGCTCACACCGGGAAGGGCAGCTCTCCACTGCCAGCCAGGGATAATGGGGATCATCTGGAGCTCGTTCTCCTCTCCGTGGTCAGGATTTCCTCTGCACCCCAGCTGTGAACAAAGCCAGGAACAGGGAAGGGAACTCACAGAGTTCAAAGTCACCTTCTCAGCTTGGGCACTGTGTATTGTATCTGTTTATCTCCCACCACCAGTCTCTTGTACTTCACCTTCTATTGCCCCCGAAATCTCCAGTGACAGAATCCAGGATTCCTCAGGTGGCCAAAGGTAAAAAAGAGTTAGGAAACAAACCAAGCCATCTACCCACCATTCACATAACAACTTTTTATTTTCTCAAATAAAATAATCCTTCCATTTCTGCTCAATCAGGTTGTGAGGGGTGGGGAGGAGCAGGGAGGAGGGAAGGAACCCTGCTCAGACAGGTGTCACACCTGTCCTCACAGTTCTGCATCCACTCAGACCAAACCCTTTTCCAATGAAAGAAAATAAAAGCTATTGGCAGCTCTTGATCCCAGAAGGCAAGAGCTGTCCTCTATCAGGCACTCTGAATTGTTTAGCAACAGTATTCAATGGAAAAGCATGATTACAAAAATCCCAGATTTCTGATGAACAATATCCAGACAAGCAATGTTTAACAGGGCTGGGGTAAAACTCACAGCATGGGGTGGTACCTTGAGCTCCAAAGAGCTGCAACTGGAATTTAGGGACATGGCTGATGAGACCTCCACCTTGGGACTGAAGGGCAGGACAACTCCTGCCCAACAAAGGAGGAAGCTCCCAAGGCAGCTCCTCAATGAGTGAGATGCCAGAATCCTCACCCCAGACTACAGCTCTTGGATCATACGCCACTGCAACCTGGCCAGGCTAATTAACCATTACCAGTTTAATTTCTCATCTCTCAGTACCAGGGTGTCCTACAAACCCCACTGCAAGGCTATGGAGAGGCACAGAGTGCCAGGTTTTAATGTTAATTGAGGTGGGATTATTAAAAATTGGGGCTGTCTCAGCTGCAGATGTGTCCAGCGAGCAGGGGAGGGAGAACTCTGGTTCTGCTTCAGATCAATGCTTAAATTAAGGGAATGGATAAGCAGCAAAGCATCAGCAATGTTCTCTCAGCCCAAAAGCACAGGGCCAGATTTTTACACACAAACCCAAACACTTCCCACTGGGAATGCACAGGGATTCATGTGCAAACCCCACAAGGGGCAGGACACTGCAGGCTGTGGAACTGTGCCCTAGAAGAACTGGCTCCTTTCAAATTTTTAAGAAACATCACTTGGCCTGAAATGCTGCCAGATGGAAACTCATCTTCCCCATCTCCACCTGCAAGCACAGCAGCCTCATTTTCTACCTTCCTCCAAGAGAAGGAGCTTCACAGAAGCTTTCTTGGCTCTGGAACACATCTCCCTTTTTCCTTTCTTTTTTTTTTTTCTTTTTTCTTTTCTTTTTTTTTTTTTTTTTTTTTTTTTTTGGTGTGTTTTGTTTTGTTTCTACATGGTCAGTTCCAATTGCAGTGATAAAAGGCAAGGCCAGGCACCAGCAGTTACTTCTTTACGATCTGAATGACATCTTCATGCTCCATCATATGGGTTAAGCCCACTCTCTGAGGGCTGTACTTTGTGCTTGTCCCCTTTGAAGCAAAAAAGGGGGAGAAGGGTTAGAAGAGCAGTCAGAGACACCAGAAGACAGGGATTCCAGTTGCTGTCCCAACACTTACCCACACCAAGGCATATTTGAACTGGCTGGCTAATGATCTGTGAATCCGATGGCACTGCAAGACAGACAGGCAGAAGTTGAAATATTTACATTTATCTCTTTGCAAACAACTTTTTCAATACCCAGGAATTAAAACAAACTCAAGTCTATGCCAGAATTTACAATAAAGACTTTAAGAGCTGGTTAAAAGCAGTTGAAGCCATACAGAACAGACACAGGAATCATCAGCCCACATAAACCCTCATTCCATTGTTTCCATGTGCTTTTTCACTGGCTGCATTAAATAATTACTGTTTAAATCTTTTATAGCAGCTGTGAAAGAAACCTGAGGCAGATAAAAGGCAACAAAAGGAGAAGCACAACCAAACACTGACATGTCCTGAGCTTTATGGAGCACAAATCACAGCAGGTCCAGGAGGAGCTGCCTTCTGCACACAGGGAAATGTAAAAGATGCAGAAAAATTACCACATGTTCCACAGAGGCTCCTTTCCTTAGAATAATGGCATCTGTAAAGTCTGGTCTCTCTGTGGAGAAGCAGAAGGGGGGGGAAAAGGATTGGATTTCTATCAAGTGTGTTCTAAAATGCTGACACCACCTCACATCACCTTGTGCTAACTACTCCCAAATTCCTCCTTCCTGCTCCCAGACAGAACAGGGATCCAGTGCCTAAAAGCATCAAATCAGCTCTCCAGCACCCACAAGTGCCATTTCCCACCCCACACAGTCAGCAGCTTCCTCACAACCCACCTGAAATGACTCCATCCCAAACCCTTGACTTAAGAGAAACAAAACAACCCAAGCCAAAACACACCTGCTCAAGGAAAAAAACAAAACCCCCAAGATTTCAGAGCTTAACAAGCTCAGAAAATTCCTTGATCTCCTCACATCCACCCAAGTTCAGCTGCTCACAAGCAAACAGAGCAAGTTACAGATGTGCCTTCATCACTGGGAGAAGCTGCAAGTGGGTTATAAAGCAAAAGGAGGATCAAAGGCACCTCCAAGGGTATGAGAATCACTAAATTTCCTGCAGGAGCAGAAAACTTGTGGGTTCATCACAGTGTGCATAACAAGGTAAAAGCTGTGAACTTGCACACTTTATTCCCTTATATCCTGCAAAGGTTTATGAAAATTCAGCTCTTGTAAAATACAACAGGAGGCCCATGATGGAATCCATACATAGCAGGATCAGACAGAGCAGGAAGCATTTCCCAAGGGCTGAAGGATGATTAGGGAGGGTGCAATTCCAGCATTTCCAAGGCACCAGCCCTGCTGGCAGCCTGTCTGGGGTCACTTACGTCCCCTTTTCTTGGTGTAGATGCAGGTGAGTGCCAGGTACTCCCAGAGCTTCTCCAGCAAGTAGTCCAGGTTCAGCTTCATGCCACAGCTGCAAAACACCAGGATCATCTGTTTACTGCTGTTATGATTTAGGGATCCAGAAAAACAAGGTGAAATGTCTTTATTAAAGTGCTGGAGAATGAGGGGAAAGTCTTTAATGAGGCAAGGGAAGGAAAAACACAAGGTAAAATGACCTTAAACTGAAGGAGGGCAGGGTTAGATTAGATATTAGGAAGAAATTCCTTACTAAAGGGTGGAGAAGCACTGGAACAGGTTGTACAGAGAGTTTCTGGGTGCTCCATCCCTGGAATTGTTCAAGGCCAGGCTGGATGGGGCCTGGAGCAAACTGATCTAGAGGAAGGTGTCCCTGCCCATGGCAGGGGTGGGATGAGATGAGCTTTAGGGTCCCTTCCAACCCAAACCATTCCATGAGTCCAGAAGAGTGAACAGCTTTGAAGCAGCAAAGCCCCAGCAGATCTATCAGCACTTCCAAGGAAACAAGCCAGATTGTTTGACTCTGTCCTGCAGACAGCACAGAGAAGCCAAGCTCCAGGGGAAGGAAATCTGGGAAAAGCTGCACAGCAACTGCTTCTCACCCCAGCAGCCCTGGGAGAAGTCCCTTCCTGGAGAATTCAGAGAAAGGGGTGTGAAATGAACCCCACAGCAGGCAGAAAAGGCAATGAGAATGTCATCATCCTACCTGATGACAACACTGTGGGGCCTCCGAGCAAGGCGATCCACCTCCTCCATGGATATCTGGTCAATCTTGTTATAAACCTAAAGCAGAGGGAAAACAACACAGCCCTTAGCAAGGCAACCCAGCAACATGTACAAAGAACAAGGTAGCTCCAGCACCTGAAACAGAAACACAGATTCTGTCAGAAGATAAGCCAAGACTCTCAGTAAAACAAACTATTAAAATTCTGAAGCCTGAATATAAATTTTTGGCCTTTTATAATTCTCCCTTTGGGATGACTTGGAACATGTTCTTTGATTTTTACAGACCCAGTGGCTACAAACAGAGCCCTAGAGGGACCTCTGGCACACAAGGGACCAGACGTGACAAGTTAAGCACAGAGCTGGCAGCAGGGGAGTCAGAGGAGGCTCCACACGTGGGAGCAAAGCCCCAGCACCAGCATTGGAATCTCTGTTGCTCCAGGGCAGCACCAGCCACAAGAGGGCCCAGGAAACACACACAGCACGGCTGCACATGCAAAACCTATAAAAAACTCCCTGTTGAGCTGTTTTCCACCTCTTAAACCCCAAATCATTACTGTTTTAGGAGCCAGCAACAAGGGCATGGAGTAATAGCACAAGGGGGAACGGCTTTAAATTGAGAGGGCAGGGTTAGATGGGATATTGGGAAAATATTCTTCCCTGTGAGGGCAGGGAGGCCCTGGCACAGATCCCCAGAGCAGCTGTGGCTGCCCCTGGATCCCTGGGAGTGTCCAAGGCCAGGCTGGACAGGGCTTGGAGCACCCTGGGACAGTGGGAGGTGTCCCTGCTGTGACAGAGAAGATGCTGGGTGTGGCAGAAGCCAGGCTGCCCAGGATACTCACATAGAGGCATGGCATGTAGACCCTGTTTCCTACAATCACATCAATGAACTCATCAGGGGAACAATCCTCTCTGAACAGGACCTCAGCGTTGAAGATTTCTGAGGTGGACACTGTCAAGGCCCAAATCCCAACACAGCACAGGGTCTGAGCTCCCTGGTGACAGTGCTGCCAACCAGGCAGCACCAAAGGGACACCAAGGCTGTCCCACAGAGGAAGCACTTAAACCATGAGCTGCTGATGGCTTAAGGGTATCCCCTTTTAGGAAAGGATACTGTATTCATGGAGGATGAGCTGAACCAGCTTCTCAGAGCACTGAGTCAACGTGACAGTGGAGTTGAAGGAGATGCCTCCACCCTTCTTGGGCTGCAGGATACAAAAAAAGCAATGTAAGAACACTCTCAGATCCCACAGCCTGGCCAACACAGAGTGAGCTCAGCTTTGAGCAGACCAGCTGTGCCTGCAGGAGCTCAGGAAGCCTCACCTTGAAGTAGATATTTGGTTTGCTCTTGTTCAGCCGGATTCCTACAGATTCCAGTTCCTTCTCCAGCAAGGCCCTGCAGGGACACAGCACTTGTGAGGCTGAGAGTGGCCAGGTGACACCCAGACCTTTCCCTTTCTGATTCTTGTGTGCATACAGCCCTGCCACAAACCCCCATGATGCAGGTCAGTCTGTGGTGGCAACCCAGGCTGACATTCCCATCTATGACAGACGTGCTGCAGGAATTTCCCTCCAGCTGAGCACCCACTGCAGCCAGCAGGATGCTTCTCATGGGACACTGTAGCCATGATATTTTCTGAAAAATCCTTTCCTTAGGGATTTTTTTCTCCTGAGAAGCTGAGAAGCCTCAGGAACAAAATGTAAACATTGATTATCTGCTGCTGTGGAATGCAACAGGTGGATCTGTGATTGGTCTCATGTGGTTGTAATTAATGGCCAATCACAGTCAGCTGGCTCAGACTCTCTGAGACACAAGCTTTTGTTATCATTCTTTTTTCTATTTCTGATGAAGTCCTTTCTTCTCTTCTTTTAATATAACTTTAATATAACATATATCACAAAATAATAAATCAAGCCTTCTGAAACACAGAGTCAGATCCTCTTCTCTTCCCTCATCCTCAGACCCCTGTGAACACAGTCACAGGACACAACCCTCATCTGGTACTCAGTAATTGAACTCCTCATTCCCCAGGTGCTCTCCACAATTCCTCAGGGAGCTGGCACGTTTTCCAGCCCAGAGCCAGCCCACACTCACCTCTGCACCTCGCCCTTGGTGGCATCCAGCATCATGATAACAACATCTGCTGTCCTGGCCACAGCGATCACCTGCCGGCCTCTGCCCTTCCCTGGGGACACACGAGGGGGATCAGCAACAGCAACCAGCTCAGTTCTCTGACAAATGGGGACTCCTGCCCCTTGCAGAAGCTTGGAAGCAAGGAAAAACATCCTGCAGGGCTGTTCTGGCTGCAGTCTGCTGCTAGGAGCCCTGGCAGCACAGAGATCAGTGCCAGAAGGTGCCTTAGGAAGCACAGACACTGCTCCAGGGACCCAAGGGAATGGCTGGAGCTGTGCCAGGGAGGGTCAGGTTGGATATTAGGAAAAGGTTCTTCCCCCAGAGGGTGTTTGGGCACTGCCCAGGCTCCCCAGGGAATGGGCACAGCCCCAAGGCTGCCACAGCTCCAGGAGGGTTTGGACATCATCAGGCACAGGGTGGGATTGTTGGGGTGTCTGTGCAGGGCCAGGAGCTGGGCTGGATGATCCCTGTGGGTCCCTTCCCAGATGTTCCATGACTCCCTGATTTCCTGAGCTATTTTCAGACATAACCAGCCAGTGAAGACAATGACAGCACAGAGACAAAGCCAACATCTCTTCCCAGAATCAGGAGTCATGGCAGGACTGGCAGGAGCTCAGGGAATTACTCAAGGTTAGTGTTTAGCTGTAACTCTCCCTCCGCCTCTCCAGCATCTTTTATAGATTTCCTCAGTACCAGAAAACAGATGAGCCACTTAACACTCAAGCAAGGATGTGAGAAGTGACGGGCTTGCTTTGGCTCCCACCTCCAGAAAACCATCTTTGTGCTACATATAGACCCTTCTGTGGGCTCAGGGACAGGAATCGTGCCTCACATAGGATCAAGGACTCCAAAATTTGGAAAGACAATGCAGGAACTCTTGGCCCAGGAAAGCTGAGACACCCAGGGGCACTACTGAGGGCAAATCCCTCCTGCACATGAACAGAGACATGAGCCAACCTTGAGCAGCTCCTTCGATGATTCCAGGCAGATCCAGCAGCTGAATATTGGCTCCTTTGTACTGAAAGGGAAATGGAAGGATGCAAAGTTGAAATCTTCCTGCAGGGCACTTGAGCTGCCCCAAAAGCCCCAAATCCGTGCTGGGGGTCCCCATCCTGTGGGGAGTGGAACTGGATGGAACTGGCAGGGCAGGGGAGCTCTGCAGAAAGCTCATGGCTCTGTCCTGAGGCAATTCCAGAGCTGGGGGCTGTGCTCAGCAGCACACACAGCTTGCATTAGATCCTGACCCCCTAAAGCATCCTATGACTGCAGCTGGACAAAGCAGCAGGAAAACAGCACAGCAGTCACCCATTCCCAAGTTCAGGGAATGGAAAGGAAAGACAACCCCTCTTTCATTGGTCTAATGAGAAAACTCAGTAATGAACAAGTGCCACATCTCTGCCTGTGATAGATCTAACCACTCAGGGGTGCTGCAGGTAAAAAACCCAGGAGAAACTCATTCCTAGGATCTGCAAGGCACTGACACTCATTCCCTGGATCTGCAAGGCATTGGCTCTCCAGCTGTTGTTGCAGCTCACAGCTCTGCTTGAATGTGTTACATCAAACTCCTTTTCCCACTAATACATTTACTTTCATTATTTAACTCCCCCTTCCTTCCTGAGCCAGATTTCCTCATTACTCTTGGACACTTTTCAGTTTGATGCCTTTATCATTTGCTTTACTGATGGATGCTGAGGTCACCACTAATGAAACCCCCCAAGGACAGGAAGAGCTGCATTTTGTTTTGAAAGTGATCACAGCACAGATTGCCTCTGTAAAGCTTCATTAAAAACAAATCTGTCAAGGTTTGCAGCCAGCTGGTCACTGGCACTGACAGTGGTTATACAAAATTCAGTTGAGAATTGTGGGATTGCTCTGGTCAGTCCAAGAGCAGCACAAAAATCCTGCTCAGGCAGCCCATCCTGGAGAGTTCAGGGAAGTGCTACATCAGCACTGAAAAGTTTAAAGCAAAATTCAGCTTTGGAGACTTCTGGATGTGTGTGCTCCTTATTAGCAGCACAATTGTCATCTCATTGCAGGGGTTCCATACTGCTGTCTCCTGTCACAAAAGTTTCATACCTTCTTGGTGTTCCTTGTGGGCATCTCCTCAGAGCACTGACTCTTCTTCATAAAGCAGCCACTGACTCCAGTTCCCTCCTCAAGCAGCCACCCCACTCTTTTATAGCATCTTTGTCTCATTGGGTGCAGGTGTGCTCCGTTAAAGTCAAGCCTGTTCCTGATCTTTGATAATTGGCCCAGCTGCAGCTCCTTAGGGATAAGATCACTTTCTACACTAGCTTTATTTTCTTATATTCTATCCCCCTACAAACACCTTGACAGAGCTGGAGGAGGGTCCTGCTCACCTCTATGACCCCAGGGATGCAGGTCAGCGTGGTGAACTCGTAGGACGCGGCTTCGCTGGCAGTCGAGGTCATTAAACTCAGAAACGTGGACTGAAAGGCAAGAGAGCAGCATCAGCAGGCAGGAAAAGGAGAAGGTTCAGCAAAACAGCAGCACCAAAGTGCTCCTCAAGTTGCGTTGTGGCTGTTCCAGGCACAGGGACTGAGCTGGTGACACTGCCATGGAACTGAAGTAATTCAGATTTTTTCTTTGCTCAGCACTGCTGGGGCTGGGCAAGAACAACGTTCAGGCAGCAATAAATTCCACAGGGCAGAGCACACAACATGAAGGAGTGTTTCCCCATCTCCAGTGCTCATCTAGATCACAGAATCATGGAACAGTTTGGGCTGGAAGTGACCTCAAAGCCCATCTCATTCCACTCCTGCCATGGCAGGGACACCTCCCACTGTCCCAGGCTGCTCCCAGCCCTGTCCAGCCTGGCCTTGGGCACTGCCAGGGATGTGGCAGCCACAGCTGCTCTGGGCACCTGTGCCAGGGCCTGCCCACCCTCATGGGCAAGAATTCCTTCCATACATCTCACCTAAACTCCCCCTCTTTCAGTGGAACCCATTCCTTTTCCTCCCACTACAAAGAATCCCCTTCCAGCTCCCCTGAAGCCTTTTCAGGAACTGTGAGGTCTCCTCACAACCCTCTCTTCTCCAGCCCCAGCTCTCTCAGCCTGTCTCCACTCCCCAGTCCTCTCTCCAACATTCCCACATCCTCCTCATGCAGGAGACACCAGAACCATGCCCAGGACTCCAGGTGGGATCCCACCAGAGGAGCTTTAAGGTGCCTCCAACCCAAACATTCCATGTTAGTGATCCCCAAGCTGCTCTGCAGCCCCTGCAAACCACAGTGAGCTGGAGATGACACCCCAGGGAGCACAAGGCCTGACTGACCTTCCCCACAGAAGGAAATCCAATCAGTGCCACCCGGGCATCTCCTGATTTCATCACATCGAAGCCCTCGCCCTTGGCAGCCGGGGATTTGGAAGGTTCCAGAAGCTGAGCTCTGTATTTTGCAAGCTTTGCCTTCAGCAGGCCCAGGTGGTACTCGGTGGCTGCAATGACACAAACCCAAGAGCACAAAGTTGCTGTGATTCACTTCTGCGAGTGAGAACCTTCCTGAAAGGAAACCCTGATGGATCTTGGTCAGTATCTCAGGCAGTGCCAGGCACAGAGCTGCTCCCAGCTGCTCCATCACCAACCTGGGCACTGAGAGCAAACCAGGGTCAGAGTGGAGAGAAACAGCCAAAACATTCCTGAGTTAAAGGGGCAAGGCAGAGGGAGAGCAGGGGCAGGAATGAAGGGAGTCTTGAGGAGAGAGAGGTCACGGGGGGAGCAGCCCCTGCTGGAAACAGCCCCTCCTCACACCTGCTCACACTCAACCCCAAAGCGACCACATTACTTTCCCCATCTCTTGTCAACTTTTAAAGACACATTTAACCCAGAGCTCATATGTGAAAGCACTTTACTGCCTTATTATGAGCAAGACACTTGAATCTACACCTGAACTAGAAAAAAAGGAAGGCGGTTGTCTCACTTTGTAACAGGTAAGGGCATGAAACCAGGAGCTCACAGGTTTATTTCTATTATTTACACAGCCCCAGCAGCAGCGCTGGGGGGAGCTCAGAGCCCACGGGGAGCCCTCAGACCACCCAGACACCCGGAGCCTCCTCCTGTGCCAGCAGGAATTGAGATGTTCCCCCCTCCAGCTCCGTGGGGGCTGCAGCTGCAGCACATGGAAGGAAAGAGAGCACCCCAGCCCCAGGGCTCCCCCTGCTCCCCACCCTGCCCCAGCTCCCAGCACCCCGGATCCAGCGCTCTGTGCCCCCCAAGGCCCCCCGGTTTCACAACCTTCCCCACAGCCCTGACCGGCCCCTCCCTCCCCAGAGCCCCTCCCAGAGCCCCCAGCCCCGAGCCCCCAGAGCCCCCAGGCTCTCTCCCAGCCCTCACAGCCCGCAGCACCCCTGACCCCCGGACTCCCCACAGCCCCCCATAAGTCACAGCCCACCTGTGCCCCCCAGAGCGCCCAGCCCACCCGCCCGCCCGCCGTCCCCGGCTCCCCCAGCCCCCGGCCGCCCCCCGCACCTTTGTTCTTCTGCGTGCGGGCGATCTCCTTCTCGATCTCCGAGATCTTCTCGAGGATGCCCATGGCGGGCCCCGCTCCGCGCCCGCCGGAAGCGCCGCCGGCCCGGCCCGTCCGTCCCCGTCACGCGTCCGGGCCGCGCCGCGCTGCCAGCTCCGGCCGCGCCCCGAGCCCCGCGCCCCGCGTTCCGCCCGCCGCCACCGCGGGGGCACCGGGAGGGTCCGCAGGGAGGCGACCCCGGTGGGGACAGGAGGGACAGGCTCAAAGGCAGAGATCTCAGAAAGCAGGAGAGCTCCTCAGCGGGACTGACTCCTCCTGCTCCTCTAATTAAGGCTGGATCCTGAAAGGAGCGCGGAGCCGGGAGGGATCGGGCTCTTCTCTTAGCCACTCAAGAGACAGGACACGAGGAAACGGCGTCAGGGGGCCAGAGGAGGCACAGGATGAGCAGCAGGAGGAATTTCTTCCTCAGAAGGGTCATTAAATATTGGAACAGCCTGTGCAGGGAGGTTGGTGGAGTCTCCATCCCTGGAGGTGCTCAGGGAAAGACTAGATGTGACTGGATGTGAAAAGGTGGGGATGGGTCACAGGCTGGACTCGATGCTCTCAGGGGTCTTTTCCAGCTTGAATGATTCTGAGTCTGTGAATTAAGGCCATCATAAGCTGCTGGGATTCCTGGAGAAGGCCTCAAAGAGGGAGATGAAGCACAGCAATGCCCTGGAACCAGAAGTGCTGTGGTGAACAAACACACACGGACACAGACCCCATCAACAGAATTCATGTTTAATTTGGACGTTGATCGCTCCACAAAACTCCTCCTCGGCCCCCACACGGACACCCTGCTGCAGCCAGAGTGGTTCAAGAGACACCACACCTTCTCCCAAGCCCAAACACCCCATTTCCCACCTCTGCCCCCCAAATCCTCCCCTGGGCCATTCTCTCTCACCACACCACGACGTACAGAACATCTCCCCTCAACTCAAACAGGTCAAAGAAAAGGAAAAAAACAAAGCAAAGGCCTTTGAGGAGGGAAAATCCACACACCAAGAGCCCCTGCAGAACCCTCAGCTCCACAACCTGCTCTGCACCTGCACACATCACATCCAGACAGCCCTGGATCCAAGCTGAAATTCCCTTCAGGGTGGGGGAAGGAGGCAGGCACAGAGCAGGAGATGCTCTTTCCACACCCTTCCCACAACATATCAAGTCTTAAAAAAACCCCAACTTCATTGGTTTAGGGATAGTTACAAGTGTTAAACACCCCCAGGACCATCCCAACTCAGCTTCTGGCAACCAACAGGGTTAATTCAACTCAACCTTGTCAAAAATCCAAGTGTCCCTCTGGCACTGACAGCCCTGGGGAGCACAGGGACACCGGTGCCACCACCAGCATTGCACTGACAGCCCCAGAGGGATGGGAAGAGCCACTGGAGCTGGGTCCCTGCACTCACACAGCACCTGGGAGGGAGGGTTCACCCCCACACTTGGTCACAGTGGAGCAGCACCACTGTTTTCACCTCTAAAAACCAGGACATGTCCCAGCACCACCCTCTCCACCGAACGGGCTGAGTTTCTCCAAGAGGAGTGAATTAAAACAGGAACACATTCCCCAAGTGCTCTGCTACAGCCCCAAATCACCTCAGTGCTGTCCCTGCACATCCTCCAGCACAGCCAAGGCACCAGCCCCAGTCCCTGGCAAGGGCCAGGTCCCTCCTCTTCCCTCTCTCCCCCAGGTTTCTCTGTCCATGTGGGTGCCAGGGAGAAGGAAAGGCTGATCCACGGAGAGCAGCACGAGCAAATTCCGCATCATCTCCCCAGACCAAGCACTCCAAACCCAACCTGGAACAGAGGAAAGGGCTCTCCAAGCCCTGAATCCTTCCTCAGTAAGGCTTAAACAAGCAATAACTGCTGCCAAAAGGGAAATTAGTTAAAAAGAAGCAAAACCCAAAGCACCTCATGCTGGCTTCAATCCCCTCTCCCAGGTGGGAAATCCATCCTCAGCACCAGCCATGCCACACGCCTGCCTGGAGGGAGCTGGGCTTTAAAACAGCCAGAAAAAAAGGCAAACTAAACTCTCACAAAGCCCCACAGGTGGGGCTGACAAGGTAAAAACACAATTGAGGCCAAGTTTTTAAAGTGTCTTAAAAAAAACCACCCCACACACACACGCACGCTTTGGCACAGGAGCCTTAAGTTGTCACTTGGAACATTCAGAGCCAGAGGGAGCTACTGAGAAGGGTTATTTTTTAAACTTTTTTCTTGTTTTTCCTTGTAAAAAGGTGTCAAGCAGTGGTGGTGAAGCATGAAGGGGGAGTACAAACGTTGAGCAGTCCCAGGGTGATGCTGCTCAGCGTTTGTGCTCGGGTTATGTTCCCAAAGCTCAGCTGGATACAGACACAGATATAAAAACACAGACATTCCTGGTTTTCAATGTGAAAACAGTAACATGGAATCCAGTACTTGTACATTTGCCATAGGGTCCTTTGGAAAAGGAACCATAAAAATAGATATATTTTTTTTAATAAAAGGTTTTTTTTGTCTTTTTTTTCAACTTTTTTTTTTTTTTACCCTTAACTTAAGTAAAGAGCAAATATACACCTACAAGCAGAGTTCAGATCCACTTTTACTGAGAGCCTGGAAGTCCTTACATCAAATTAATTCCCAATGGTGTATCCAGACACAGGAACAGCTCCCAGCTGCAAAGGGCTGGTGCTCCTGAAAGATCTGCAGCTCCAGCTAACCTTGTTAGCCAGCAAAGCCTCACTCCAGCCTTACCTCAGCCAACACTCCCCAACAGACTCCACAGCTGAGCCTCACACCCAGGACCTGGCTCTGAGAGCATCAGAGCTGGAAATCTGGGCAAGAAACCTGAATCCTGGTGATTTCAACCCACATCAGGATATAACAAGGATAATATAAGCCTTGAGCTTACATTTCCTTATTATTTAGAGGCCAGAGCACTGATTCCAGCTACTGAGAAAACAGCTTCCAGAGGAGAGCCGGGAGGAACTTCAGTGACAGAGAAACGAGCTGTGCAACAAGAAAGTGCATTAAAGTAGCTTAAAACCAGAGCAAAGATCAAATGGCCACTCGACAGGAGGGAGAATCAAGCTCCAGCAGCTCCTCGGGCTTGGGTGAGTTCACATCCAGGCTCTCTTTCTCTCTCTCTGGAGTCCAAGGGCAGGAGAGAAGCGTGCATTGCTGTGCTCCCACAGGGACACAGCTCTCCTGGCAGGCCATGCTCTCCTGCCCCGTGTCTTCTGGGCGTTCTCAGCCGTGGGCAGCTGTCATCGGAACTCGTAGATAGGAGCGCTGTGCTCGGGAACGTGCGTTAAATTCAACGACTGATACCTGCCACAGGAGGGAGACAGGGAGGAGAGGGTGACACAGAGATCCTGCTGGGCAGCCAGAGAACACACACTGCTGCCTGCTCTTCTCTCCCCCTTTACAGTCCCAGGGTGTTCAGGCATCCAACACCCACTTCCCACAGTCCAAAATCCTGCCAGGACTCAGCATCGTCCCTCCTGTGCCTCATTGTTCCACAACTCCCTGACAGGAGGGTGCAGCCAGGTGGGGCTCAGGCTCTTCTCCCACAAAACTGGTGATAGGACAAGGGGAAGCAGTCTCAAGTTGAGCCAGGAGAGGTTCAGGTTGGATACAAGGAAAAAACTCCTCACTGAAAGAGTGGTTTAGATCTGGAATGGCCTGCCCAGGGAAGTGGTGGAGTTACCATCCTTGGAAGTGCTCAGAAATCAAGCACACATTCCATTTAGGTTTTAGTGGGAATGGTCCTAGAAATGCTCAGAAATCAGACAGACATTCCATTTAGGGTTTAGTGGGAATGGTGATATTGGGTCAGAGATTGGGCTTGACGATTTTGGAGGTTTTTTCCAGCCTTAATCATCCTGTAATTCCCACTCTGGTCCCTCTGAGCCACCTGCAGCAAGGCAGCATTCCTGGTGGGCTGACTGTGGTGGTTTTTTGGACTCCCTTTGAAGTTCAACAACTTTCAAGTTCAAACAGAGTTTGCTACAAGTGCAAATTACATGAGTCTTTCAAAGCTCAGCTAGAGGGAATGTGTCTGAAAGCCTCCTGGTTCCTTCCCTCCCCCTGAGAGCTTCCAGCCATCCACCTGCTGCTCATGACAATGATGCAAGGGAAGAGCTCTCCACAGCTCCTTGTCTCCAACAAAAACCCCACCAATTAGCTTTGACTGTTCTCTTGTCTTAACAGCAACACCCCAAGGACCTCAGAATACAAAACATTGGCCTGACAAGATTTCTGCCTGAAGGGAGCAACAGCCAAGCTGTTCCTGAGGAGAGAGAACTGAGCTCACTCACAGCATTTCTCCAGACCCTGTATCATCTTCCCTCTCCATCCTGCCACCCCAAATTCCCTCCCCTTTTCCATAAGGGCAGCACTTTATACCACCCCAATGGACTGCACCAGCCAGCTCAGGCCAGCCATGGCCCACAGCCCACCAGCCTGAATCTCCTGCCTGGACACTCCTAAGGCTGTGGACAAGCAGGAGAGGAGTCACAGCCTGGTTTAAGTCTTCAGGAGGCTTCCTTACCATTCTGAACTCCTATGGTAGTAATAACCCTCTATAGATGCTGCTGACTTCTGGAAGCAGATGTAATAGAAACCAGCAAAGGAAGCACCACTGATGTCCTTGATGGTGTGATCTGGGACTAGGAACTGCTCCTGCATTCAAAACACAGGCTGCATCTTAAAATGTTGATCAAATACAGCCCCATCCCATCCCAATCTGCCCTCCCACACCAAATATTGGCACCCACTAACATGAAGACATTGCTGGCTGAGCACTCCCTGCACTCTCAGCAGCCCAGAGCAGAGACCAGTGTCCCTTCACACCTGCCCTGCAGGGACTTCAGAGGGAAGCAGATAACTGAGAACAGAATGAGTTCTAAGAGTGCAAGGGATCAGTTTCAACACCTGTCCCCTGCAAACCAGAAACCCATTGCAAAACTGGGAGTGAGAGCCTGAGAATGAAGAGAAGGCTCCAGAAGTTCTCACTGCAGCTTTTCAACACTTATGGGAGAGCTGGAGAGGAACTTTGCTAAGGACATGGAGTGACAGGAGGAGAGGGAATGGCTCTGCCAGAGGGCAGGCCTGGATGGGACATTGGGACATTTTTCCCTTTAAGGGTAGTGAGGCCCTGGCACAGGGTGCCCAGAGAAGCTGTGGGTGCCCCTGGATCCCTGGAAGTGTCCAAGGACAGGGCTTGGGACAGTGGGAGGTGTCCCTGTGCTTGGCAGGAGGGTGGAACAAGATGAGCTTTAAGGCTCCTTCCAACCCAAACCAGTCCATGGTGACTCTGGGATGAGCTGCAGAGTGGCCAGGCTGCATCAAACACAGGCCCCACACAGGGACTGCAGACAGCAATTCTCTCATCCTCTGCAGCATCACCAAGCAAGATTTTCCTGTTGTGTTTTTAGCCATGACTGCAGCCCTTAAGGACACAATTAGCTGGCTAGACACGAGTCACACTGGAACTTGCAAGTACAGTGGGTTTTGAGGTTGGCAGGGCAAGATCTTTCATTAAACCATCATAGCTGGAAAAGCTCTGACACCTCAAGTCTCTGTCAGTGCCTTGAAAGCAGATCAGCAGAGAAGGAGACAGGCAGGGTTTACCTTCCATCTCATGAAGACATAGTCCCCATTTTTTAGATCTTCATAATCAAAGTCATCAGAGTTAAACGTTTTTGCATACTGGTAAAAAGCCTGGAACTTTCCCTGAAACAAAAAAGAAAAGAAAAATAAAACCAGGATGTTTATTCCAGGAATAGAACTTCTAGTACCAGCTGCTGTTTAGGAGGGAAATCTACTGACACTCACAGCAACATCCAGCCTGGCTGGAGAAGCTCCTGAGCTTCCAGAGAAGATATTTTGACAGAAATATAACAAACATCAAAGCTTGGCAAACAACAGCCAAGGTCAAGGGTGGGGGGTGATGGCCTCAAAACACAGCAGCAGGTACAGCCTGCCCTGAGCAGGGACACAGGTACCAACCACCCCACCTGTGCTTGTGGGATCCCCTTCCCCTCTCCATGCCATTTTACAATAAGTCTCCAAAAATAAGGAGTGTGTTCTCTTAGGGGGTCAGGAAATGGGGATTGCTCCTGCTCCCTTCCCACCCCGTGGCCAACAAGTGGAAAACAAGACATCCTCTCCCTCACCACAGATCACAGCTTGCTGAAGAGATCTCTATTTGCAAAGATCCCAGTGAGAGACAGCAAAAAGGAGAGGTGTTGTAGTGCGTTTTTATATTTCGTAACAGTTTTGTCTTTGTATCCCCTTATTTTCCCCCAAATGGTTTACCCAGACTGTATCCCCTCCCTCTCCTTTGCTGAGATCATCCCCAAATCCCAGACCAGAGAGGTCTCCAGGCCTTTCTGCCAGCTCCAGCACAAGCACAGAGTGCAGCAGCAGCCCAGAGCCCCCTGTGCCCCCAGGTGCCCTCACCCAGTGTTTACGGTCCACGTCCTCGTCGGCGTCCCACTTGCGCGTCAGGAACGGGTGCTTCTTACTGATTATCTCGCCCTCGAAGAACGTGGTGAGGGTTGGGTACTCCTGGCAGAGGGGAGACAAAGGTGGGCTCACAATTGTCACCCACAGACACAAACCCAACAGCAGGCAAAGCTCCATGCACTCAGCAAAAAAAAAAGCATCTCCCAGGGAGAGCTCTGGGCAATGTGAGGCTGCTGCTGCCGCACCTCTCCGAGGCTGAGCCTTCCACTCTCTTTTTGCAGCCTTTCCCTGCCCCTCTCCTCACTTTATGAAGCCAGGAGCCAGGTCAGAGCTGGGCTGTGGGGAAGGATTTGGGCACAAGCAGCTGAGGGGGCTGCAGTGGCTCAGCCTGGATAAAAGGAGCCTCAGTCTCCAAACTCCCTGACAGGAGGCGCAGCAAGGTGGGGACAGGTTCTGCTCCCAGGGAACAGGGACAGGACAAGAAAAATGTCCTCAAATTGCACCAAGAGAGGTTTAGATTGGATATCAGAACAATTTAAAAGACAGGTTAAACATCAGAACAGGCTGCCCAGGGAAGTGGTGGAGCTGGCTATGTCCTGGGTCAGTGGTTGCATCAATGATTTTCAGAGGGTTTTTTCCAACTTTAAATGATCCCATGGAGCTCCCAGCTGGATGATCACCTGTGACATTTACAGCCAGCACCATTCCCCAGCTGATACCCTGTGATCAAATCTACAACATCCAATCCATCCACTTCCCATTTCTGGCAGCAGCTTCTCCCACCCCACCAGGAAAATAAAAAACCTTCACACAGCCCCTCTTTGTGGTGCTGTACAGTTAACACTCACCTCTGTAAGGCCTTTGATCTTCAAGTATCCACAGAGATAGGAGTTTTCCATATCCACATGCTGGAAAAGAGTGCAAAGTCCAACCATAAAAACAGGAATGAAGGTGCATGCCTCATCCAAAGAAGTTCCTAACCCTTCCAAGGATAACTTCAGCTGGTACCCACTGCCCAATATTCACACTGCCAGCCCTTTTCCATGATGGGAATCACCTGGAAGGATCATTTGCAGGTGCCCAGCTCAGCTCTGGCAGCCTCCCCATCCCAGGCCTGCTCTCAGGGCAACACCCTCTGCCCAGAACTCCCCAGCAGGAAGCAAATCCCCTTTCCATCGGGAAGGGATCTGACTCACAGCGCTCTCCAAGGAAAAGCATCCCTGGAAGAATCACCCACACCCCCAGCATTTTGCAGGAGGCCTTTCTCCTGAATATAAACCTTTTGTGCCACCTGCATTTCGAGTTATCAGGCTGCATCTCTCTGCCTGTGCTGTGCAGAAACTAGGCAAGGGTTTGCCTGCTCTGTTAAAAGCAGGGATTTTCCAAGGGATTTTTTCTTTTCCCTGACATCTCCAGATCCGCTTTCAAAACAGGCAGTGAGTTATTCAGGCAAGGGCAAACCTCCACCCGTGAGAAGATGGATCTTCTCCACCTGTGATCAAAGAACTGCAACGTTTCCCTGCGCTCAGCACAGGGAGAGCAGGCAGCCCCCTCTCCTCAGCTGACACATGCAGAACAGCCACGTTTTAGGCACAAAAGCAGCGGTTTTAAGCACAAAAGCAGCGTTTTAAAGCACAAAACCACAGCCAGCCCCTGCGAGGTGGCAGCGTGCAGTGGAGCTGAGCAGCCATGGGATGTCCCCACCACAGCAAATCCCACCAGGAACGCGGAGAACCGAACATAAAAATACCCCGCCGGCTTGGAATCATCACAGCATCACTGAGGTCGGAAAAGAGCTGAGATCATCCAGCCCGTCCTGGGACTGATTCACCACCGTGTCAACCAGCCCAGAGCACTGAGTGCCACGTCCAGTGCTCCTTAAACACCTCCGGGGATGGTGACTCCACCACGTCCCCAGGCAGTCCGTTCCAATGTTTAATGACCTTTTCCGTGAAGAAATCCCTCCTCGTACCGAGGGTTAGGGTGATGCGGTTGCTGTCGCAAGGGGCCGGCAGGGCAGGAACGGCCACCGCGGCCTGAGGCCACCGGGCCCCCTGCTCGCTTCAGGCCGCGGGGGCCCTTCCCGTCCCGCCACCCCCCTCACCTGCATGACGACCTCCACCTCGTAGGCGTTGCCTTTGCTGCGCTGCTGCCCGCGGAACTTGGCCCCGCTGTAGAGAAGCGAAGTGGCCACTCCGGGCTGCGCCGTGTTGATGGGGGGCGGCGGCACCAGGCTGCTGGCGGCCGCTCCGGTGGCAGCGGAGGAGGCCGAGCCCCCCGCCCCTCCGGCGCGGCGCCTCTCGCTCCGAACCGGCATCTCGGGGGGGTCCCCGGGCGCCAGCGTGGCCGGGGCCGGGGTGCGGCCGGGGGACGCCGCCCGCTCCGCTTCGCTCCGCTCCCTCACGCCTCGGCCGCCGCTGGGTCGGGGCCTCCTGGCAGCGCCTCCGCGCGCTCCCATTGGCCCCCGCGCGCGTGCCTGAGGGGCGTTCCCTGGCTCTGATTGGCTGTCGCTCCGACAGCGGGCGTTGATTGGTCGCGCTGTCCCCTGGCGCTGCTGGGAAATGTAGTTTTTGTAATCCAGGCGGCGCGGATTGGTCGCCGTTGCCGGCAAGATGGCGGCGCCCAGCGAGCGGTGCTGAGCGCGGCCGGGACGAGGTTGCTATGTCGTCTGTCGTGATGTGGCGCGGCTGTCGCCGGCTGTGGTGGGCCCACTCCCCGCCCGCTCGGCTCCCACGACCGCCTCCTGTGGGTGCTGGGGGCGGCCCGGTGGGGTCATGCGGGCGCCGGGCCTATGCCCCGCCGGCAGGTGAGGGAGCACAGGGGAGGCTCCAGCGCCTTGTGAGGAGGGGGATCCTTCCCTGGGGACCCTTCCCTGGCGTCACCCGGGACTGGGCTGGGACCGGCACGGCCTCGAGGGGATCTCGCTCCCCACGGCCGCTGAGTGGTGCTGAGGCTCTCCCCTGTGCCGTTAATTAATTTTTATTAACGAGCCTTGCCGCTAATGTGAGTTTGGAGCAGGTAGGGTTCGCTGGCTGCACGGCCGAGCCCTCATCGAACCATTTTGCTACACTTGTTTTTGTTGGGTTTTGAGGATTTTGAGGGAATGGGACTCAGACGAGGGGGTTCAGGTATGTTCTGGCCCGTGTATCCCATCCAAAGACTTTGCTGGAATCGTGTGGGTATGAGAACAGCAAAATTAATTTCATTTTGTCGGAGGTGAGGCTGCAGAGCTGTGTTGACTCATGACAAAGTTTTGGGAGTCACTGATGAGCCTCGGGGCTCCTCTGGGGTACACACATTTTAATCTGTTTTTAGAACTGTGCCCGAGGCCCCGAAGCTCACAGGTCACCAAGCCTGAGAAAATCCTTCCATTTCCCCAGGGAAATTGTGCTGGTTTTAGCCTGGAATAGCAGACCTGCAGCCTGACCTGTTTGCTGTGCCCTTCCCGACACAGATTTATGGGTTTGGGATTTACAACCTGGTTGCTGTTGTCAAGGGAATGGCTCGTGGATTCTTCCTGCCTTGTGGGAGGGGTGTGAGCCTTTGGGATGGGTGTGATCCTGCTCTCACAGTGTCAGGAGTGCTGGGAGCCAAGGATGCTGCTCCTAAAATCAGACCTGAAGTTTTCCTCAGGCTCACCTTGTAGGTGGGGCAAGTAAATTCCTGAGCTGGACTGGGATGTCCTTTGGGGATTAACTTGTCCAGTGTCAGTGTAGTTGTAGAATCTGGAAAGGTTGACCCTGAAGCAGAACTCCTGAGGAGAGGTGGGACAGACCTGCTTGGGAAACCAGCTCTGCCACACTCTGAGCCCCCAGCCTGGCAGGAGTGCAGCTGGTTCTGTTTGCTCCCTGCTGAGTGCAGCTCACTGCAGCTCACAGCTTGGCAACTGTGGATGGAGAGCTGAATTTTTGTTACCAGGCCACCTCGACAGCACCAAAGCTCTGTCTGTTCTGAGCTGTGATGGGGAGCAGGGGAAGGGGCTGAACATTCTCTGTTTGCCCTCTGAATGTTCTCTTTGCCTTGTGTTTCTGTCCCCAGAGAGGAAGAGGTTCTACCAGAACGTGAGCATCTCACAGGGGGAAGGTGAGTGTGGCCACAGGGATGGGGATGGGATGGGGGGGCTGATCCCTGGGAGAGGTGTCATCACCCACAGCACATCAGCACCTGCAGCCTAGACTGTGTCAGGGCCAGGTTTGTCACCAGCTGCTGTGTCCCCTCCTCATCTGCAGCAAAGCTGCACAGTGGCAAGCAGCTTCCAGGACCAAGCGATGGAAAACCTGAGTATTCCTGGTCCCTGTCAGCTCCAGCTCTGCATCTGCTCCCACTGTGGGGTTGTCTGTTGTTCCTTAGTGCCTGCTCCTCTTTGATTCCCCAGGATTTCTACTCTGATTCCCCAGGAGGCTTTGAGATCAACCTGGACCACCGGAAGCTGAAGACGCCCCAGGCCAAGCTCTTCACCGTGCCCAGCGAGGCCTTGGCCATTGCAGTGGCCACAGAGTGGGACTCCCAGAAAGACACCATCAAGTTCTACACCATGCACCTGGTGAGCACGGCAGGGTGCAGTGCTGAGGCCTCCAAATGCAGGCTGTGGGGGCAGCAGCTTGTCCTGCTCCTAGTGAGCAGAAAGTTGGGGCTTCCTCTGGGCTGTCTAGGGGGAATCTGTGCCACTAGGGGAACTTGAGAAGGGGCTGGACAGTGTCATTGGGAATAGTGAGGGGCAGGAGGAAACTGAGCTCTGGAGCAATCCATGCTCCTTTTCCCTGCTGCTTAATGAGCTGTTTCCAGGGATCCTGAAAGATTTGAGAAGATATTATTATATTAAGCACTTTGTGGCCCTCACCCCTCAGTTATTCATCTGCCACAAATCCCTCTGCTTCTTCTTGGCATTGTACTGTGGAAGCTGCTGCTTGTTCAAGCCTGGAATAAGAATAACAGCATTTTCAACTGCTTTTATCCCCAGACCACCCTGTGCAACACAGCGCTGGACAATCCCACACAGCGAAACAAAACACAGCTGATCCGAGCAGCCGTGAAGTTCCTGGAGACAGACACGGTCTGGTATGAGATGGGGACCCAGCTGGAGCTTGGAAAGAGGGCTGGGTGAAGTGAGGGAAGGCATCTGCACTGCCCCAGTCGTGGCATGGCTCTGATCTGTGCTGGCTTTTGCCCGAGGGTTTGAATTAGTTTAGATCAGTCCTGCATGTGCAAACCTGGTTGGAGTCTGTGCTCCCACAGAAGGATCATTGGATTTGGTCCCCCGTTGAACACTGGGCAAGGGTGAGAGCAGTTGGAAATTAAGATCTTGGAGAAAAGAAAACATCTTTGAAAGGCCTGTGGGGATCTGTCAGCCAGTCCCTGGTATTCCTGTGCCAGTGCAGATAGCTCAGACTACTTGTACCAGTCCCAAAATGCCCTTCATTCCTTAAAGTCCCTGTGAGCTGTAGGATCAAGCTCCTGTCCCAGCCTCCACAGTTCCTGTGGAGAGAGAGGAACAGGTTCCCCACCTGCCCCTGTGGCTTTGGCTAGACTGGGGGAGCTGAGCCACTGGGCAAGGAGAAGCAGGAATGGCCCCACAGAGAGCTGCAGTGGGGTTTGTACCCTCCTCTAACTGCTAAATCTCACTTCAGTCTGTGGCTTGGGGCTGCCTGCAGTTTTCAGCTGGCTGTTTTGTAGTAAGACAGAATTGTCCTTCCTGGGATAACCAAAAGCACTGAATTTAGGGAAGAGTTGGGGGATTGTTCCCTGTCACTGCTGCCTGTGTGGACAGCGGGTCCCTGGCCCACCTGCTGTGGGTCTGGTGGGGTCAGTGTCCTTCCCAGAGGCCTGTCCCAGCCTGGGGGGGACCATCCAGTGTGGTTTTGTTCTGTCATGTCCCAGCTATCGTGTGGAGGAGCCTCCAGCCCTGGCAGAGCTACAGAAGAATGAATGGGATCCTGTGGTTGCCTGGGCTGAGAAAAGGTGAGAGCTCAGAGGGTTCCTGGCTGCTCAAGGCCCTGCCCTGCTCAGCCCAGGAGCTCTGGTGCTTTATGAGCTCAAGCTCCATGAGCCCTGGGCTTTGCTGAGGGTTTGGGTGATCATTGCAGGTACAATGTGACAATTGGCTCCTCCACCAGCATCCTGGGGCCAAACATTCCAGCCAGCACCAAGGAGACCTTTGTGAACCACCTGGCATCCTACAACATGTGGGCCCTGCAAGGTGAGTGGGGCTGGGCCACTGAGGAGGAGGTTCCTCTCCATGGGGAGGAGTGACTGGAATGTTTTTCTTCTCCTGCTCCAAGGGTGGAGGTTTATGTTTTAAGTCTGCAGGCCAGGCCCTGACCTGCTTTTGTCACAGGCAGGGATTCTCTTCAGTGCCACTGGTGTTCAGGATCTGACTGTGCTGTCCCATGGGCTGCTTGCTCCACCTCAGTACAAATAACTTCTTTAATGCCAAACCTTCTAATGATTTAATCCCTAGCTTTGTTGTTGCCAGGAAAAGAAATCAGGCTTAGTACTCCAAAGTGCCCACACTGTGCACTGTCCTCACTTTTTTATCCTTATATCCCACTTAATCTTGCCTGAATCATCTGAATGCCACCAAAAGATAAAGAAATGAAGGGAGGTTTGCTTTGCTCCAGCCCTGAATGAGCAGCAGGCAGTGAAACCCACAAAAGACACAGAATGCTCGAGCCTGCATGGATATCTCTTCCCTTTGCACAGAGAGGGGTTGTGGCAGAATACCAGGAGGTGGTGTCCAGGGCATGGCCTTTGTCACTGTGGTGGCAGGGCCAGCACAATGCTCTGGTGTTAACCACAGACCTGAGTGCCCAGGTGCAGGTGGGAGGATCACTGTCCCTCCCTGAGGGGGTACCACAGCCTGCCTGTCTCTTCAGAGTGTGTGAAGATGCTGCTGTAATGCTGCAGAAAACAGCCATGAATCTTGTTTGGTTTGGGTTTTTCCCTTCCAGGTATAGAATTTGTAATCACCCAGCTGAAATCGCTGATTCTGTCCATGAGCCTGATTGACAGGCACATTACAGTAGAGAAAGCTGTGCTTCTGTCTCGCCTGGAGGAAGAATACCAGGTAAATTATGTTACAAAACAGCCCTATAATTCAAATAGCAATAATCTCAGCATGACAAATGCATCCCCCACCACAAATAACTGGCAGGGGAAGTGCCTGCTATAGCAGGAGACGTTCCACTCCACCAGTCTGTGTGTCTGAGAGCGTTTGGAGCGTGCTGCTGCAGAGCAGCACCACGGGCACAGCAGCCCAGAGTGCTCCCAGGGCTGCCAGTTTCTTTTCACAGAGCCCAGATGGCTGCTTTTCTCCCTCTCTAATCTAAGTGCAAAGTTGTGGCTGACTTCTCCTGCTGAGGGTTATCCAGCCTGGAGGCTTTGGTAGACACCAAGATATCAAGCTTGCTGGAAATTAGCTTGGTGTGAAGCTCTCTTTGTCCCAAAAGTGGCTGAAGTTGGGAATCTTTTCATCCTCCCGTTAAGAGGCTTTGCCTCAGACTCCAGCACAGATGAAGCACATCCTGATCTCGAGATATCCCTGCCTCAGCAGTCAAGGATCATCTCAGTTCCTGAGGGGGGTTACCTGTGCTTCACAAACATGAGAAGGGAAGCTCAGAGTTGCTGAGGTGCTTTGGGTGTGATCCATGTTCCTCCTCTCCTTCAGATCCGGCGCTGGGGCAACGTGGAGTGGGCCCACGACTACGACCTGTGTGAGCTGCGTGCTCGCACTGCAGCTGGGACTCTCTTTGTTCACCTCTGCTCAGAGAGCTCTACTGTAAAACACAAGCTGTTGCAGGACTGAGGCAGCTGGGCAGGGCACAGAAAGAAAATGTCCAGCTGGGAATTGCTGGCCTGACACAATGGATGGTAGCTACCTTCCTGCCATTCCACTTTTCCTGGGATCAGCTTTGTGTGCTGTGGTTTTGTGGGCAGCTCCTCAGTTGGATTGCCTGCTGCAGTGCAGCACACAAGGAGGAGAGGTCAAGGTGAGTCTCCTCTGAATCCTCAAGCCAGCAGCTCTGTCCTTTCCTGGTGTCTGTAACTCATCAGAGGAGCTCCCACGGCAGAAGCAGCTTCCTGGGCAGGGCACGGCACAGACATACCCAGCATATGCCACATGTCTTCATAGCTGCCAGCTCCTGACACACACTTGTTATGGAAATCTGAAAACAGACTCCACTGCATCTGTTGTTCATCCCTCGGCGTGCCTGTCTGTAACACCAGGGTCTCTGTGTTCCATTAAAGACTCGCCCCTGTGAGGTACCAAAGCTGAGTGTCTTTGTCTTTGTCTTACTCACCACACTGTGGGGTGGGTCCTGAGCTGCCAGCTTGTGGGCAGGTGCTGGGATGGCCCCGGGTATTAAAAATCACAGACCAGAGCAGACACTAACTACTGTGTGAACCATTCCATGCAGCTGAGGAGGTAGCAAGGAGACAACTGAGTAGTCCTGGAGCAAGAGGGGTAAAACCTGGGCTGCAGCCATGTTCAGAAGCACAGAGCACGATGAGCTGAATCTGTGTTTGACAGGCAGCATCAGCCACGGGTTTTTCTGAGACCAGCCCTGCCCCTGGCAGCACACAGAGCCACCCTCTCGTTTAACCTTCCCACCTTCTCCTTGCTGCCTGCCTGGAGCAGCAGCGCCCCGGCCGGCAGCGTTCCTCAGGAGCAGCCTGTCACCGAGCAAGGAGGGGAATTAATGACTCCTCACTCGGCTGTCGCTCCTGTGGAACCATTGATTTCCCTTCCCGCTGGCTGGGGGCTGCTCT
This sequence comes from Melospiza melodia melodia, assembly GCF_035770615.1. Taxonomy (NCBI): domain Eukaryota; kingdom Metazoa; phylum Chordata; class Aves; order Passeriformes; family Passerellidae; genus Melospiza; species Melospiza melodia. The sequence goes on from NC_086211.1 coordinate 2,348,797, forward strand.
GCTCACGCTGCAGAAAGCTGATTGCGAGAAGGGCTGAGAGGATGAGGCTCCCAGGCATGCGGAGCCCCCGCCAGCCTTGTGCTTGCTGAGCTGGAAACCTGCTGTTATCTCGGGGGTGGTTTGATGGAGAGTGTTCCTCTCCTGAGCTGCTGCCTCGTGCCAGCAGCTCACAGGTTCCTGCCACTGAGCTCGCAGGTACCGAAGCTTTCAGGCATTATATGCTACAATGATTTGGTTCAATCAGCTCACAGCTGATCCATAACCCCTTGTGACCAGCTCTGAGTTGTCTGCACGGGCTCTGTGCCAGTGTGATGGAAGAGACAGGGCTTTGGATGCTTTTCCAGAGTCAAGAAGCAGCTTTTATTTGCAGTTTATGGTGGGATGGAAGAAATGTGGATTTGGACTGAAATGTCCCAGGCAGCTTGGCCATGGAGAGGCAGCTGTTCCTGCTGGGGGCTGTCCTGTGTGCCCCAGGTGAGGCAGCTCCCCAGCCCTATTCTTTGGGCTTCACCACTGTGCTATCCAGCTCCTTCTGCAGGGTGTCCATGAAGCAAATGATCTTTTCGATGCAGGCGCGGTTTCTGTCGCTCTCCCTTTGGAAAGCCTGGACAGATTGAAACCGAGCAGTGAATCTGCAGGCAGCTCAAGGTCCAGCAAAGACCTGGGAGTGCCTCTCCTCACAGTGCCCCATCCCCCTGAGTGTGAGGGTCTCTTACCTTCTCTCTCACTGACTTCTGCCACTGGTAGGTGTTGGAGAGCATGTCGCTCTCGCGCTTATCAATCTTGCGCAGGCGAATGCTGTGGGACACGCTGGCGATGTTCACAACGGTGACTTTGTCCTCAAAGAGCTGGGAGGTGACGTGACAGGATGAGAGGAGGGGAGAGCACACAATGAATGAGCAGCACAGCAGTGCTCACAGGGAGAAACCCCCTCTGTCTCAACCGGGCAATTCCTTTCTCATTGGGATAAACCCAGGGCTGTACCCTGGAAATTGGGCATTATCCCTAACCCAGGTGGGGAAACAGAGGCAGCAGCCTTGGCCCCACATGCTGGAATGGGGAGATCAGTGCTGCCATGCAGCTGGTGTGGAAGAAAGGCTGAATATACTCCAGCATGCCTGGAAATGGAAAATCACACTTGGAAGGGATTCCTGCACTGCTGGCACTGGCTGTAAATCTTCATTTTTGGAGAGTCCCTGCTTCTAATGGAAGCAGTGACTTCCCTCATGGCTCTAAATAGAGGGTGGCTTCGCTAGCCCATAATGAGGCTCCTCCTGCAGCCAAGTGCAGCTGTTGGGTAAATGAATTCCCTTCTCCATGGGAATGGATGGCAGTGAAGCAAAATGGGTGCAGGGCAGCGGTGCAGAACCAGCACCATCTGCACAGGCCATAAAGCAGCAGCTCCCTGGGGGCTCAGGGGTCTGGTTTGTGTCTGTCAGCTCGTGATTACCTGCAGTGACAGGGGGCTGGGATAATCTGGACAGAGCAAAACCACGGCTAATGCAAATTTAAGTAATTTAGCCACTAAATGAAGGAATTATGGAGGCAAAAAGGGCAGCAGTGTTGCTGAGTGGAGCACTGCAATGGTGTTGGTGCTTTTGGAAAGGCTCCTGGGATCTTTGTTTGCACAGCAAGACTGAGGGCTCAGTGGAAGGCTCCATTTAAAGTGCTGTGTCCTGCCTCCAGATCAGCTCGTGGGCTCAGGAGCTCCAGGAAGGGATTTTGAAATCACTGAGGCAAACAGAGCCCTGGTGTAAGAAATTCAGAGCAGTGTTGGGATTCTGCTGAGGGAGCAGGGAGAGTCTGAACAAAACCAGCTGTGAGGGAGTGCAGCAAAGATGCTGCCTGAGTGCCTGGAAATCAGCCAGAGCAGTGAGCTGTGCTGGAGGCAGGAGAGAGATTTCCTCAGCACCTCTCCTGGGCTGCTGCCACCAGCTCTGGCAGTGCCCAAGGAAACCTGCAGTGCACCTATCCCTGTCCTACCCAGTGGAGATGCTCAGAGGCACCACAGTTCAGCCAAGCAGCTGGACCCTCTAGGAAGGAGGTTGTGCTGTGGTTCAGGTGTGGCTCTGGCAGCACTGGGCCTCCTGGAAATCCTGGCCCTTCAGAGAAGAGGCTACAGCCTCGTTTTCTTGCCTACTCTCTCACAGTGATGAATTGTTTTGGTGCCCTCACCGTTCGAAGATCCTCTGGAAAATCCTCCTCAAGCTCAAAGAGGGCGATTTTCTTCAGGATGGCCTGGACAATCTCCATCACATTCTCAAAGTGTTGATTTTCCAGGTCCCGGCACTGGTTAAACGTACAGAATGTGGTTAAGGAAAAAGCTGAGCACCCCACTCATCTGTGGGGATTAAATCACCTCCTGTAACTGGGACTGAGTGCCTGCACAAGGGGATCCTGCAGAAATGAGCCTGGCTGCTCCCAGAGGCTGCTGTGGGGTCAGGATATCAGGATACACACTCTCAGTTCTGAATCACACTCTGAGTCTCATCTTTACAGCCCAATATGACAGAGGACTGAGAGAGGACCTGGGATTGCCAGGGAAATTGGAAGAGGCCTCCAGGTGACAGCTGAGCTCTGACTGCACTGCAGTTATTTGCACCAGGCCATCAGATTTCTAGATTTAAAGCAGCATGACCTGACACTCAAGCTTTTCAGTATTCTCATATAACTTTTTTTCAGCCATCATCAAAAATACAAAAATGAACACCATTTAAAGAGTATTCAACCAGAATTGTAGATATTTCATTTACTATGGCAGGAATGTACCTAGACAACAATCTAACCAGATCTTCCCTCTGTTTTGTCTTCTCTGCATGGAGAAGAAAGGAAGATTCCCAACAGGGTGAAACTGCCTAAATCCTACAGAATTCCAGCACAGAAGAATTTAGATCTTTCTGTGCTCTCCAGAGTCTCCACATAAAGAAGATAGGCACCTTAAATGACCATTCTTCAAGGCTAGGAAAAGATATTTTCTATTGATTAAAATAAAAAATAAAGTTTTTATACTGGAGGCTCATTTTTGGATTTAGAGGTGAGGTGTAGGTGCATGACTGGGAGGTCCAGGCCAACCTACTGTGAAAAGGATATATCCCTTGGATGTTTTCAGTGAATGTTGATGCTATGACATCAAGCCTTCTTTTAAAATCCTGTAACAGTTCCTTAACAAAGGGGAAAAAGAGGAAATAACACAATGAAAACTTGCACAAACATAACAGGGAGTCAGGGAGTCTAGGAGGAATCTACAGCTTACTGTAATTTGGACTCACTGCTGTGATTAGCACAGTCAGAAACTGAACTGCCTCGAGCATTTTGTGTGTCTGGAGTAAGCCAGGGGAGCCTTTGTCACCTAAGCAGTGCCTGGAGAGGGTTCATTCCCATCCCCTGCCTTGCTGCAGCCTCCTTGTCCTTGGCTGCATGGAGAGCCTCTTGTCAGAAGCACAACCCCTGCCTGGGCTTTACTGCAGCTCTTGGTTTAGTCCTCAGAAATTAAAATTGCAGCTGCCTGTTCCCCCTCTCAGAAATGGCTGATGGAGAATCTGCGAAGTGCTGCACTTAAATGTCTTGGTAGCTTGAATCCTGCAAATCCAGCAGGGCACACAGGGAGGAAATATTTCTGCTCATCCCATCAGATATGTAAGGGCCAACTCAGAAAACACTAAAAAGGCAAAATCCTGATGCAGTGAGGATCCATTTTGAGCTGCTGCTTTCTGCCATCCATGCTCACAAAACTAAACTGCTGCACACAGGCCACAGCTCCTGCCTGCTCATTTTTAAACAGATTATTTTGGGTTTTTTCCTCCGATGAAGATGCTCATCAGCAGCCCTGCCCTAGTTCTTGAGGAAAAGTCTGGGGAGGAAGAGGCAGCTATTATGCAAGCAAATGCAGCAAGCTGAGCAGGAATGTGTGTAATCTTATAGCAAAGATCAGCTTCAAAGAATGACACCTCTAGAATTCCAAATGCATACCCCATGCTATGCAGCAGCTTGTGCAGACCTAGAAAGTGATTGCACAACCTCCCTGCCTGTGAAGTGTGGGAAATCAGCCTGGAGAGATGTGATGGACATGCTGTGCTCTGCTCTGTACAGAACAGAGACCTGCTGGAAAGCAGCAATGTCCAGGGCCTGATCTCACTCCCATCAACTTTGAACAGAGAGAGGAAAAGATGGGGGTGAAACATTTTCCTGAGTGGAAATCCTGTGCCCCCCTCTTTGTGAGTAAACTGCTACACAGGGCTGCAGTGACAGAGAGGTGACCCCACAAGGTTCTGGCTGTGAGTGCCACAGGTGTGAGCTTGGATCTCACCTCCAGGTCGTTGGATACCAGAGTTTCCAAGAGCATCAGTGCATGCCACAGCTGCTGGATCTCCTCCTTGCCCTGGGCTCGTTTAGAGTCAGCGATTTCACCACTCCCGTCCTGATAGAGCTCATCCAGCCTCTGAACAGAGAGATACATGAATTATAGTTTGTGTTCAGCACTCCATTGCAATTTAATTAACTTGTTACACGTGTGAGAAAAGTTCCTGCTGCTGATTAGCTGAAATGAAATGTGATGATTCAGGGAAGTCTCCAGATTTACATAGTGGGTAGTCAACAGTTCTGAGCTTTGCTACTGCAGGGGCATTGGGAAAACTCTTCCTCATGCTCCACTCAGCACAAGACTTTGCTCCTTCTATGCTTCCCTTCATTTCCAGCAAAAAAGAACAATATTTAATTATTGACATTGCAGGCTGTGAAGAAGAAATTAACAATTGTTTTGGAGAAAGAAAGGCAGGTGTAAATCCTGATCCACTTCCTGCCAAGGAGAATCTTGACTGACTTCCAGTATGGTCAGGATTTAGTATTCTGAATATGGAATACCTATCATTGCCTGCCTTCCTCTTACAGCAAGGATTTATTGCCCTTCAGAATTATGTATTGATGTCACTTTTGTATCAGGCAAGATTTATGTTTGCTGGGATCAAAAAAAAAAAAAAAAAAGGAAAAAAATCCTCTTGTGCTGAATGTGTTATTTTCAAGTCTGTTTAAAATCAGTTAACAATCAACTAAAAAAGGAGGGAAATGTATATGTTTTATTATGTCTAATCCACTTCTCCTGAGTGGGAATGGAATGGGGTGAAATAAAGAATTCTGTTAAAAACCCCTGCCAAGGCTTGTGTCTGGAAATGGGGTGGATTACCCAAAACTTTGCAGTTTAAAAGGGAGAAGGGGAGAGCAAGGTGTCTTCTTTTCGAATGTAAACAAGTTAGGAGGCTCAAAAGGCTCCAGAGCCACTCAAGCTGCACCTCTGGGAGCAATAACTTCAAAGTTCAAGGCCTTTAATCCTCCATAACCAACTTCAGAGAGCACAGTGATTTTACAGGTTACCCAAGTTTACATGAAAGGATTACAGACAGACAAACAGCCCTAAGAACAGCTCACAGACTGCAGTCTGCTGGGGCCTCTGTGCCTTTTGAACTCCTCCAGCAATTTTAAATGGTGGGGAAATGATGTTAAAACACTGTGGTTAGTTTTGATACCAATTCCTCTAATATTTATATGAAAACTGGCAAGCTGAACCCTGTGTCCTGTTTATAGAGAATCCCAGAATCCCAGAGTGGTTTGGGTTGAGGAAGACTTTCAAGATCATCCAGGGTAGGGGCACCTTCCACTGTTCCAGGTGGCTCCAAGCCCTGTCCAGCCTGGCCTTGGACACTTCCAGGGATGGAGCAGCCACAGCTTCTCTGGGAATCTGTGCCAGGGCCTTTCCACCCACACAGAGAAAGATTTCTTCCTAATATTTAATCTAATTTCTTCCTGATATCCCATCTAACCCACTCCTCCTTTAGCTTAGGCCATTCTCCCTTGTTACCCCTTGCAGCCCAATCCATCGCTGAGCCTGTGGGTCAGACAGAGGTGAAGGGGTAAAATCTGCCCTCAGCTGTGTATCTTTGGGTTTTGTTGTTGTTTTGCAGGGTTTGTTTTGCTGGTTTAGGGTTTTTTCATCGAAGATACAGTGAGAATTCAAGCACAACTTCACTGAATATTCAAACCAAACTTTTGGTTGGAGTGAGATGCTCTTTAAGGTCCCTTCCAACCCAACCCATCCTGCATTCCGTGACTCTGGTGGTGCTGCCAGCCCCTGAAGCTGCTGGCTGCAGATTTCCAGCATGAATCAGCAGGGTTCAAGGCCCTGGGAGCAGAGTGACTCAGCAGCTGCCAGCCTGTGACAGGCACTGCAATAAAAGTGACCTGGTTTCCAGCGGGAGCCAGCGCTTGTGACTCTGCTGGTGTCACTTGTCAGGGCCTTGCTCTCTCAGCTGACAGTGCCACCAGGCTTTAGCCCTCCCTTATTTGCTTTTTTTTTCCCTGTGGAAACAAAATCATGATCAATCTATTATACATGGTTAGAAAGGGATCCAGCTAGAAGCGACGCCCTGAGCAGCCACAATGGGTGGCTGTGGTGGAGCAGAATGAAAAGAGAGTTTCTGCTTTAAAGGACTAGAAATGCATTAAAATAACTTTCTCTAATTTTTTTTTTGGTTATAGTTCTTTGAGCTGTTGTTGAGAAAATGAAGTGAAGCAGAAAATTACTTGAAAATGAACTGAATACCCTGCAATTTCCTTCCTTTTCTTCCTGGTGTTTCAATGAAGGAAGAGTTATTGGAGCTTCAAAAAGAAGGGGAGTAGCAGTAAACATCTATCTATCTAATTATCTTAAAAATCAACTTTATAAAAATATTTAAACTAAAAGGAAGGTTGAGCATCTCCATTTTCTTAAATATTGGTGACTTTAATGGTACAGGCTATAGAGAAATCATGTATCAAACAAACCAAAGTATAACATTACCGTTTCGTTCCGAGTCTCAAAGTCTGAGATTATTCTCTTGCTTTCTTCCTGGTTGACTGCCAGAATTTCATGGAGTCTTTTGTAGAATTTAGAGACTTCAGCTTCTCGTTTTTCATACTCTTCCAGCCCATAGTTATACAGGCTCTCACAAACTGAGACAAACTCCTCCTTGTATGTGACAGCAGAGTCAAGGTCTTTTGCTTGTTCAGTGGAGCAACACGTTGTGTTCCTTCTGCCTCTGCAAATCTGAGCAACAAGAGCTACGAGCTACTTCTATGTAAACTCTGTGGTTCTTGCTGGGAGCTGCCAAATATTCAGTCTGGGGCAGGGCTGGGTCACCCATTCACGTTTTATGCATGGGGTTTTGCTGCCTTAAGGGTATGGAGAAAGCTATGGCAACTTGAGGGGGGAAAAAGGCCTTGAGGAAGAGAAAAAAATACATTCACTTGTCTGACTCTTCTGACACAGCAGCAGAAGGAAGCCTACAACCCTATCTGTCTTCCCAAGTGTGAATACAGTGCCTGTGTAGTTAATAAATACAGCTCTGAAGCCCACAGCCAGAGCACAGAATAAACTACTGACTTGGTAGCATCACAAAAATAACGTCAATTTTTCTTCTGCTATTATCTTGGCAATGGAATTGTTTCTGGAGTCTATTGTAGTTAAGCTGTGATGCATTTTTCCCCAACAGTGTAATGCAATTTTAAGGAAGGTCAAGTTACTGGCCTTGACAATGCTCTATTAATCTGAATGAGAAAGGAAAAAAAGGGAAAAAAAAAAGTGTCTGCTTTCTGCTCCCCCGTGTAGGAGCAATGATCAGAAAAATGTGCTGGCCTGGAAAGTTCCCTTTGCCAGTTCTGGCAGGTTGTGAGATATGTGACTTGTATCACTCTGATGAGTCTGTTCCTATCTCCTACCACTTCAATTTCAACATGATTTTAGCAACTGTGCTCTTACAATCTAACAGACAGAGATTTATCTTCCAGCTCATTTTAAACTTTAAGTGGATTCCAGACTTAAAGAAAGTACAAAGTCTTGATTCTTGAAGGGTCAGGAAAGGAGGCTACAGAAATCATGTTTGATTCAAGGGAAGGAAAAGGAATATGGTAATTACAACGGTGAGAATTTAAAAAGCTGGGATCTCATGACCTGTTGGGGATAGAAATGAGTGGTTTTACAAATGGGATGTCTCAAGCTGGGATGGCCAGCTTGTCAGTAATATAAACCATTTGTTTGGAGCCCTCATATTTCACAAGATATCATGCCTTAAAGCTGTCAGTGGTCTTGCAGCCTTGCCGTGTAACTCTTGGTACTGTTCCAAAATTGAACACAGACTGTCTCAGATCTTAGATCAATGCAGCTTTCAGCTCTGGACAAAAGCAGCAGATGAAGAGTCCCTGTGGATGCACTTCCTTCTGAACTCAAGGCATTACCTGTTAGCTGTGGGTATTCCAAACCCAGCAAGGATATGCCTGCAGCAGCTCCTCCACTCCAGGGAGGGAAACCAGTTTGGTGGCTTCTCCTTCCTCTTCATGCAGACTGTCAAACAGGAATGGCCCATTCAGGTACTCAACAAAGGCTGCCTTTGAAGAGAAACAGAGCAAAATAAGTAAAATAGAGATGCCAGCCTGCTGGCAGCGCTCAGGATGTGTCTGTCCTGTAAGAGCCTCAGCAGCAGCAGCAGAACTGGGTGCAGACACGGTTACATGAACACAGCAGAAACACCAACAAGCCACAAAAGCACCTTGGAGTGAAACCCATCCCAGGGGCTTTGCTGTTACAGCTAAGGGTAGAAAACACTGTTTAATCTTGCATCAGATCACGGAGTCATAAAATGGTTTGGGTTGGAAGGGACATTAAAGATCATCCAGTCACAGCCCCTGCCATGGGCAGGGACACCTTCCACTCTCCCAGGCTGCTCCAAACCCCATCCAAGCTGGCCTGGAACTCTTCAGGGATGGGGCAGCCACAGCTTCTCTGGGCAACCTGTGCCCCTTGCCTGTGTAAGACATCACCACATACAAACACTGACTGCAAGGCTATTTAGCCTTTCAGATAAGGACTTGGTGAACTATGGGGAAGTACAAAGGGAAGAGTTGCAGCATCCTCCCTGGCCCTAAACACTAAAGTAAGCCACTCTGATCTTCTAGAGTCTGGAACACAGAGCCAGGCTACAATTGAAAGCACCATTCCACCTGGTCTTGCTTTCAGCCTGGTCACACGACTACAGTGATGTCCAAATTTCCTGGAGAATTTAACCATAAAACTAATGAAAAGCTTGACTTAGTGGGAAGGAGAAAAAAAAAGTCACTTCACCATGAAAATGTTAACATTTCCCTCAGACCTGTAATTTCCTAATCTCATGTGAGGCTGATAAGCTCCCTGGGTATGATTTACTATTCAGCTTTGCAGGGTTCTCTATCTGTAGTTTCATTGTTCAGCCCAAAGAATTATGCTCCCCCACATCATGTGTACTCCACAGCAGCTCCTGTTTCTACCCAAAAGATAAGAGTCAGAGATCACAGAGATTAATCTGAGCCTTGGTTTTAGCAGAGTCAAATTTAACCTCTCATTAAATCTTCAAGCAGGGAAAAGACAAGGCAATATGTGTTTGTGCTTCTTTCTCCTGGGACAGGACACAACCAGCCAAAGAAAACTCACCTGCTGTTGCTCCAGCTCTTTCTGCTTTGCATCTTCCACCTCCTGCAGAGCCAGGACCTGAGCCTCCTCTTCCTCCAATGGCTTAGTGAGATGTTGATACTTTAAAGCTGCAGCTTTTGCCTGAGAAATATAAATAAAATATTTGTATTGGATTAGCCTGCATTGCTCAGTGAGTCAGGGTGTAAGCAACTGATCTTTCTAGAACGTGCACCAGAGTGGCATCTGCCTCTCCATTCCCTCATGGGCTTTTTATTAAACTACTTATGAAGTTTTTAATCTAATCCTCATCCCATTTTTTGCTGGCACATTTATCTGTTTCTGCATTCAATGCATCTGAGATAATTCAGTCCCAGGAAGCTTTTCTCTCTCCATTTTCTCATCTTTAGAGTTTTTTGGGGTTTTTTTTCTCTTTTAGCAGGAAGTTCTATTTTGACTTCTAGAATCTGAGCTCCAATTTGATCAGTCAGCGAGGTTAATTCATTTTCTAGGGAGGAGCAGATTCTTTGGAGGAGTGGATGGCAAGGTAGTACCAGGGGCAAGAACCTCATTAGCTTGAAACTGAAGCTTGACAAATTTAAGTGTGCAATTCTCAGACATCCCTGATGAGCAGGGACTGCACTCCACGACCTGGAAAACCCTTCCAGTCCTGTGGTAAGAGCAATGCACATTCCAAGCACAGCTCCTGCTCTGTGCCAAGCAAATTTACAATTAATCATGTTCTTTGGTTACTAAAAAAAAAAAACCCCAAACAAACCCTGAACAAAAAATCCCATCTTTGTTCCTTTGAGTCCTGGGATGATAAAGCAGCTCCACAGGTGAGGATGAAGTGTCTTATTCTCAGAAATCAAAAGTGGGAAGTGCATCCAGGCACCTGCTTGCCTGGATTGTCAGGTTGCTGCTGAAACAAATCACTGTGTGAGCAGCAGGAGCACCAAGGCTCCTTCCCCCTGGATCCAGCTCTCCAGACTGATTTCCTCTGAGATTCTCTGAGAAAGACTTGCACTCACACTGCAGCCTCTCTGTGGCAACACGAACCAGGCCCCTCTCCCACACACAGCTGCTGATTTTCACAGAATCTGTGAAGACATCATGCTTCTGACACCTCTACCTCTCTGTCAGATTTGACAGAATTTGGCCTACAGGTTCACAGCTGTTATGTGGAAGCAGAATAAACACTGTGTGTTTCTGTGAGCCTGATTTCTGCAGGGAACCTGCCCCCAGTGCTGGAATATTGCTGGCACACCAACAAAGCAGAGGCTCTGTAAGATGCTGCTGTCTGATTTCCCAGGCAGGGAATGCAGAAATCTCACCGTGGACTTTCTCACCAGCTTGAAGTCCAAGTACACCAGGCTGGGAAGGTGAGCAACAACAAAGAGCCTGTAGTGCTCCTCACTGCAGAAAGGGTTCCCACTGAGGTTCAGTGTCTGCAAGCTTTTTAACCTCCTGAGGTAGATAACCTGTGCCAAAGGGAAAGAGCTCTGTGTTTCCCAGGGCTGGGGAAGCACAGCCTTGGAATTTATTGCTTTTATTACAGTTGAGCTGCAATATGCATTCTGCTCTGCTGCCAAATTCACATGACAGTCAATTATGAGTTTCTAATGGTTTTGGGAAAGGAAATACTTAAATTCACATTGGTAATATCTAGACAATTGGTGGAGAGAGAAGGCAGATGGGGTGCACAAATCACAGATCTTAAATTGGTAAGATGCCCTCAAAAGAACCCCAAATAAATCCTAGCCTCCCCCCTTTTCTCTTATGTAGCCACTTATTCCTTTTCTAGCTTTCATGGGAGCCAATAGGAATTTTGCCATGGCTGAGAGCAGTCACAGACCTGGGCCCCCACGAGTCAATAATCTAAAAGAAAAATGGCTGCAGTAAGCACTTAACACCAGAGGACCAAACCCATAGCTCAGACTGCTTAGAAATCCTAAAGAGAATTTTATCACCTAAGGAGGGGCTTGGACACAATGGCAAATGGCAGCTTTAGAATATCTGATCCTTCAGCAGGGAATATTTGCAAAGCCAGGGAACACTCACATTTTCCAGCACGGTCAGGTTATTGTTCCCTATGGAGAAAATCTGCAGCTCTTGCAGTGTGTCCATGTGCTCAATTGTAGATATTCTGTTACTGTAGAGACTGAGGTCCTGCAGTTTGACAAGAGTATCCAGGCCCTCAATTACTTCAATATTGTTGAAGGACAGGTCTGGGGAAGAATTTATAAATCAAACATTAAATTATTTCTTGCAGAGCACCCTGATTCTGCTCTTTAGTTCTGGGTGCAGGAGTTTATGTACAGATTTTTCTCAGGGGTGGTCCAGGCCTCACAGGAAAAGCTCAGCATTAAATGGTCCTTTATTCCCATCTCCTCCTTGCAATTGTCTGTGCAGCTTTCAAATGAGAGGAAAAGCTGAAATTAGTCCATGCAGAGTCCACATACACAGCCTGAAAGGGACTTCTGCCTCATGAGGAAACACAAAACAAGAGGTGGAGAGATGCCCTTAGAGGGGAATTTCTGTGATAAATCTGGCACTCTCTTGTTTCTTGCCACAGTTGTGGTCACTCCCAGAGCACCAAGACAAGGCAGCTCCATGTCAGTGGAGTTGTGCAAGGCTCACTTCAGCTGTTTCACTTATTGCAATGTCCTCCTCCCCTGCCAGAACATCTCTCCTAACACCCACACTCACCATGACTAAGGGCAGGATTTGCCTGAGGATTAGTACTGAGCGAGCCAAGAGCCCAAAACCAGTTTATGAGGTCTCTTGGGTGGCTGAGACACTTGTACAGCAGCAGCTGAGCCACTGCAGCCTTTGGGCAAACAAAATATGAGAGTGTGCCTCAAAACACTGTGCTCACACTGATCACTTGGTGATTCACAAGTGCCTCAGTCATCTCTGGAGCAGAACTGTGCAGACAACGGGGTGGAAGAGCCCATTAGACATTTCACAATGTGATTATGAGCTCCAGCTCTGCATGCTGAGGATATATTTAGAATTCCAGCCAGCAATGTGGCTGCAGTTCCAGGGAATGCTCTCAGCTGTGCATCTGTGTAGCTGCAAGCAGTCACACCAGGCCACAAGGATGGGCACTCCTTGGGACAGCATTGACACCCAGCCCTTAAGGGTTGTAGGATTTGGAATGCCTGCAGCAGCTTTGAAAACAGAATTCAGGCTTCTAAATCACAGAGGAGTTTCCATAAATATTCCTGAAAGTCACCCCTAAACACAATAGAAACCTTGGAAACAACATTGAAACCTCAGCTTCCTGTTCCTGCCACACCAAATGTATTGAACGCAGTTTTTAAACATTTGAAGGATTGTTTTGCAGCTCTGATAGTCAGGCATTTTGACATTTGACAGTCAAATGAGGAGACACACAGACAGCTGACAGCCTTCCCAGGGAAAGCTCCTATCAGTGCTGTTGAGAAGGTGACATGCTGCTTTATCTCAGATTGCTTTGCACCTGCACAGGCATCCACCCTCCCCTGCCTGTATCTCACCAAGCCAGACAAGGTGAACCAGACTCTCCAGACCTTCTATCTTCTCAATCACGTTGTTGTCCAGCTGCAGCTTAGTCAGATTCTCTAATGGCCACAGATTAGCAATCTGCAGGATGTCTAAAGCCACAGGAAAAAAAGAAAAAAAAAGAAAAGTGTGATGGTGTTCACAGGGGTCTTTGGATGAGGGAAGAGACGAGGATTTGACTCCATATTTCAGAAGGCTTGATTTATTATTTTATGATATATATATTACATTACACTGTACTAAAGAATAGAAGGAAAGGCTTCATCTCAGAAGGCTAAACTAAGAATAGAATAGAAAAGAATGATAACAAAGGCAGCTGGCTCAGACAGAGAGAGAGAGCCAGCTCTGCTGTGACTGGTCACTAAATCCAAACATCCACACGAGACCAATCACAGATCCACCTGTTGCATTCCACAGCAGCAGATAACCATTGTTTACATTTTGTCCCTGAGGCCTCTCAGCTTTTCAGGAGGAAAAAAACCTAAGAAAGGATTTTTCATAAAAGATGTCTGTGACAGAAAAGAAAATTGCTTTCCAGCTTTGTTTAGCAGCCACACTGCCTTGCACAAGGAAAACACGTCCAGTCTTGCCTGCAGGAGGATTTGCAGTGTGTGATGAGTGCCCTGGAGAGCTCAGAGGTGCCCTGGCTGGATGGGATTGCAGTGGAACAGCCCAGTTACCCCCAGTGTCCTGCTCAGCACACACTGCTCATCAATGGGGCCAACGAGGCGTGCAGGGGATGCTGAGTGTGGTCCTGCTCTCCAGAGCCCTCCTGAACCCACTGCCAGCACGCCCTGACCTTCATCCTCCTCTCCAGTTGCAAGCAGAGGTTTGGGATGAGCCTCAGCTTTTCCCTGCATCTGCAATCCAGCCGTGCCCAGCTCCTGCTGCTGGACATGATTCTCCTGCTCCTGGGATCCTCAGCACAGCAGAGCAGTTGGATTCTTCTCTTTCTGTGAAGGCTGCAGTCCAGAGCTAATCAATACCCCTGCATTTAGTTTCCTCCAAAAACAGAATCACAAGGGCAGGCTGTTGGCCACCACAGCAAAGGATCAGGACCAAGGTGACAGGAAATACAGAATATTCTCACTCCCATTCCTCTTTCCCCTGCAATGCCTTCCCAGAAGGTTTCATCTGCTGTCCTTATTTAGTGAGGGCACCATAAACCAAGGAATTGCATGCACAAAATATTCACACAATTCTGAATTTGCAAACAAATCCATGCAGGATCAGGTCAAGGGAACCTTTTCTAAGAAAATCAACTCATACACACATTTTACTGGAGCATACAAAGAATAATCAACTGAAATTGATTTCATCTGCTGTCCTGCTGTCCTAATTTAGTGAGGGCACCATAAACCAAGGGATTGCATGCACAAAATATTCACACACTTCTGGATTTTGGATTTGCAAACAAATCTGTGCAGGATCAGTATTTTCTAAGAAAATCAACTCATACACACATTATTTTACTGGAGCACACAAAGAATAATCAACTGAACTTACCCCCCTCCCTCAAATACTCAAATATTTAGCCAAATATTCTTCCTTTCCATTTTTTTGAGTGCAAGTTTACGACAGGTTTGACAGTAAGAGGCAAGCCATGGTAAACGGTGTGGATGAGCAGAGAATGCCATCAGGTCGGACTGTAAGCACCAAAATCTCCCAAACAGCTCCCACACAACCACCAGCCACGGCAGAGCCTGCCCAGGGCTGGGTTTGGCCACGAACTGAGGGGCCCAACAGGGCTGTGGCCTGTAGGTGTCACCACAATATAAATGTTAAATGAGAGCAGCAGTGACAGTGAGAGTGGGAAGTGAAGCAGCTCTGAAGTCACCTATCAGCAAAAACTCCTCTGATGAAGCTGCTTTGTACAGGTATGAGCAAAAGTCCAAGTCCAGATGTTAATTTTCACATAATAAATCCCAGCTAATAATGGTGGCTTAATTGCCAGTTACCCACTTCTATGAAAAGAAGAGGAAAAATATGTAAATATTCTGATACTCACTTTTAAAACTAATTTGTATCTCTGTCACAACGTTAACGTTAATACTTTCCTTTCTGGCAATATCTCCAAGGTCCTCTGGACACTTCTCCTCAATGGCTTTCTGAAGGATTTCATCATCAATAACATTTGGCTCAATATTATTGAAAAACTGAGTCATTGTGAGACAGAATCAGCCTTAAAGGATAGAAAAGAAAATAAATTAAATCTCTGCCTGGCAATGATTATAAAAATGAAAATAAATTAAATCACTTTCCAGTAGTCATAGAATCACAGAATCCCAGAATAGTTTGGGTGGGAAGGAACCTTAAAGCTCATCTCATTCCACCCCTGCCATGGACAGGGACAATTTCCACTGTCCCAGGGTGCTCCAAGCTCCATCCAGCCTGGCCTTGGACACTTCCAGGGATGGGGAATCCACAACTTCCCTTGTCAAGGCTTGACAACCCTTTCAGTGAAGAAAATTTTCATGGAAATTTAAATATCCCTAATCTTGCCCTGGAGGCAATGAGACTATTTGTCTTTTTCATACTGTGCAGGGTTAATGAATCGCTGTGAAGGACTCGAATCTCCAAACTTTTGCTTGTGTAAGATGTTTGTAATTACAGAGTAAGTCCTGATTTATTTGTGCATAGGACAGCGATGATAAATGCCAGAGTTGGGAGAGTTCTATTCTCATTCTGGCGTTTCATTAACAAACCAAACCTCTCTGTGGCTGTGTGCAGCACACACTGAAGAGCAGCAGGATCTGGGTTTATCCATCCTTGGCCTTCCTCTCTCTCTTTCTTGTACAATCACATTATTATTTGGGTTGGGAGGGACCTTAAAGCTCATTTTGTTCCACCCCTGCCATGGACACCTTCCACTGTCCCAGGTTGCTCCAAGCCCCATCCAACCTGGCCCTGGACACTCCAGGGATGTCACTTGTCCAGAGTTTCTTCGGTCAATGCCGGTTCCAGCCGCCCCTGCCCGGTGAATGGGAAGGAGCCGCCGCCTCCCGCACCCAGGACCCACCGAGGCCCCGATCCTGGCCCCACAGGCCTCTCACTGCAGGTTCCCGGGGGTCTGGGTCGGCTCCCGTTCCCGTTCCCGTTCCCGTTCCCGTTCCCGTTCCCGTTCCCGTTCCCGTTCCCCTTCCCGTTCCCCTTCCCCTTCCCCTTCCCCTTCCCCTTCCCCTTCCCGGTTCCCGTTCCCGGTCCCATTCCCTTTCCCGGTTCCCTTTCCCGGTTCCCACCCGCGCCTCAGCGCCCGTCGCTAAGAAAGCCCAGGTGTGTTGCTAAGGGAGGCACGTGACCGGCTCAGCCGCCAATGGGCGTGGAGGGGGTGGGGAGGCCAGCTACCAATCAGAGCGCGAGAAATCCGTGTCAGCCAATCAGCGCCGGGACCGTGCCCTCGGGGCGGAGAGGGCTCGGATGATTGACATTCACTTTGCCCAATAATGTTGCAGATAGTTTCGGGCTTTGCCCAATAGGGAATGGCAGTCTCATTGTCCCCGCTGTCCATCAAAGGGAGGGCGGGAAAAGAGGCGGGACTACCCCGGGGCGGGCCCCTCTCTTGACAGTGATGGACACGCTCTTTAACCAATGGTTTTGCCGCGCGTCCTGCAGCTGTCCAATTGAACTCAGGGAGGCGGGACTCAGCTGCCAGAGCGCGCTGTGGTTGGTGTGTGCCGCTGTCCGTCAGGGCGAGGTGCGGGAGGGTTGGGCGCTGGGCCGCTGTTTGTTGTCATCCCAAGATGGAGTTTCTGCTGGGGAACCCGTTCAGCACCCCGGTGGGGCAGAGCCTCGGTACGGCGGCCTGGGGAGCGCGGAGGGGCCCGGGGGAGCCCGGGGACACCGCGGGGGCCGCGGCCGGCGGGCGGGGCTGGAGGCAGCGGGGCGCTCTGGGGGTCGCTGAGGGGCTGGGGCGGCCCTGGGGGTCTGTGAGGGGCTGTGGGAGCGGTGGGGGCAGAGTCTGTGAGAGCCCATGGGGGAGATCCGGGCTCGGTGAGGGGCTCTGGGGCTTAGGGGAGGTGTTGGGGGGTTGTGGGGATCAGTGCGGGCTGATGGTGGGGCTGGGGGTGGTGGGGGAGCTCTGGGGGCTCTGCAGGTGTGGGGGGGTCTCTGGGGAACAGGGATTCCAGGGCTGCCAGGGGCTTGGAGGGGCTGGAAGGCGTCTGGGCAGGGCTGGAGGCCTCAGTGCAGAGCTCTGGGGTTAATGGGGGGCGTGGAGAGATCAGAGGGCAGAGAAACTCTGGGGACCAGGCTGCTGTCCATGAGAACAGAGTGACTCCACGTCCAGATGGATGCAGGAAAGCTGTTGCATCCCTCATCTCCTTTTCCTGAAGTTGATGGACCACCCAGTCATTGAGCCACTCTTTCCCGAAGTACTGAACCCTCCCTGTGCCTCTGAGTGGGCAGGGGGCTGATGTGGTCTGGAGACACAAATGAGTGCTCGTTTTCCAGCCTGGAGGCTGAGTTGTGGTTCTGGTAATGGTTATTCTGAGCCAGCTTTCACTGCCTGGCCAGCCAAGGCCTCCCTGGGCTGCTGTGGCTGCTCCCTCCCTCCCACAGATGTGTTCTTTCCTGGCTACCCGTGTTTTGGTCTGGGTTGCCATGGCTGGGGCGAAGAAGAGGAAGGAGAAAGCTTGAGCATCACTCGTGCAGAGTTTGGTGACTCTGAGTTCTCACCTCAGCTGGGTGGGCTCTCCGTGCCTCCTGCTTTCCTCTGTTGGGCCCTGAAGAAATTTAAGATGTGTGACATTGCAGTGGGAAGGAGCAGGCTGGCTCAGGTTCCTGCAGTGCAGGAGGGCAGGCAGTCCCAAAGCCAAGGTGATGCTCAGCTGAGCATGGCTCCTGCCAGGGAGGGCTGGGAGAATTGGGATTGTTCAGCCTGGAAAGAGAAGCCTTGGGGTGACCTCCTTGTGGCCTTCCCAAATCTGAAGGGAACCTGCAGGAAAGATGGAGAAAAGGTCTGGAGTGACAGGACAAGGGAGAATGGCTCAAACTGACAAGAGAGTGGGGTTAGATGGAATATTGGGAAGAAATCCTTCCCTGTGAGGGTGGGGAGGCCCTGGCACAGTTTCCCAGAGCAGCTGTGGCTGCCCCGTGCCTGGGACTGTCCCAGGCCAGGTTGGACAGGGCTTGGAGCAGCCTGGGAGAGGGGAAGGTGTCCCTGCCATGGCAGGGTGGAATGAGATGATCTTTACTGTCCTTTCCCACCCAAACCATTCTGTGCTTCTGTGCATAGTCTAATCTAGAGCAGTTCTCCATTGATTCATGGAATGATGGAAGTCTTTGAAAACCACAGTGGAGAAAACTTTGCAGAGTATCAGCTGGTGGCCTCAAACCTCTTTTCTGGTCCTTTCCTCATGCCCACGTGCAGGGCCAGCCCTGGCTGAGGTGAGGGGCCCTTGCCTGGGTGAGTCTCACGCTGTGCTGGGCTCTCTTTTCAGCCTATGTGGAGCATATGTAGAACTTGCTGTTTATCCTCTGCCATCTGGGCTGTTTGCTTCTTCTGCTGAGGGAGAGCAGTGCTGGGGATCAGAGGAGAATAAGGAGAACAGAGAAAGAGAAAGGTGATTTTAGAGGCTTTGTTGTGTTTGGAGCACCCAGGACAGCTGGGCCAGGCCTCAGCCTGGGGAGGGAAGGCACCAATTTCTCCTCTTCATTGGCAGCTTCTCTTAGCATCAGTTTGAAGGAGCTGAAGAATTGTTGGGGGGCAGGGAGGGAGGGTAAAACCTGCTTTTTTAGCCTTCTGCCTGTTGGAGCCCAGAGCTGGAGGTTTTCACAGCTCTCACATCCCCTCGCTCGCTGCCAGCTCGGAGGCTTTGAACACTGAGCTGCTTCCATCAGATAAGGTGAGGTGTGCAGCTTCCCTTAATGCAAAATTCAGCTGCACTTTCAGAATGTTTTCCTTTGCTCCCAGGGGGAAGAGATAACTGCAGATTTTATTTTGGAAGACAAATTTTTCTGCTTCTCCTGTCGCTGCCAGTTATCCCTTTCTGAGACAGCAGTAAAACAAAAGCATGCCTTGTTCTCAGACACTGCTATTTGCCCAGTGCTTCCACAGTTTGTTTTTCCAATGAGCTTGTGGAATATAATTTTCACTTATGCTTCTCTTCATTCTTTGAAAGAATTGGAATAATTCTGTATTTCTGTTGAAACATATTGTGTTGTACACAGTTGTGATGTTTCCAAGCAAGGCCTAACACTCACCATAAGGGAGGAGTGCAGAAAATCCTGTAGGTCCATCAGCACACCAAGAATGTGTGTTCTCTGCCAGGCAGTAGCAGAGGTTCAGGAGAAGATTTAATTAGGGCTCTATAATATCTGCAGATAAATGCCAGGTCTGAAAGAACAAAGATGTCAGAAAAGGTTTGGAGAGAGCTGAGAGAGGTAATACAAGGGATTTTCTCTTTTCTCCTCTTTATCTGGATAATGTCTGAAGCTAGGCAGGCTTTTTATGTGAACTCTTTTGCTTAATGTGGGAAAGTAATGCTGGGATGAGCTCAGAGGATTTGTAATGGAGATGGATAGAGTCTCCTGCATCTGAAGTGCCAGTTCAAATGGCAGCCAGGTTCCTCATGGCTGAAACCTACCTGATTTTTGGACTGATTTTATGGAACCCTCTATTCAATTCCCAGTGGTGACGTAGCAGAAACAATACAAGCCACCACCATGGCTGCTAATTACAAACCTCACCTGATTTTGCTATAATGCTTTGATGGACTTGTGGACACTCAGCTGTCCTTGTGTCTCCAGCAAAGTCTTCTCCTGAGAAGAGTGGTTGGGTTTTGGTGGGGCTGTGTGGAAGGCAGGCAGCTGTACCTGAGAGATTCCTGAACTCAAAAAAAACCCCATTTTTGTTCCATATTTCTTTTTATCTGGAGGTTGCTGTGAAGGGAGCTTATGGCATCATTTGACATATACACCAAAAATCTCACCCAGGATTTTGCAGCAGAATCCAGCACTTCCCAAAGGTTTTGTGAGGTGTTTTTCAGGAGGTTTTTGTGAAGGCTGGTGAGAGTCTAGAGGCTGGAATTGGGTGCCATGGGTTTCATAGGCTGCCAAGCACATCGAGGTTGACAGGGTCCTTTGTGCCACTGGGTGCTGGCCCAGTTCTTGTGACTGAACTGTTTATTTTTTCCAATCACCACTGCAAATACCATCTTGAGGAATATCCTGACCAGTGAGGAGCAGAAGAGCAGGAGGATGTGCAGCAAAGCAGCTCTGACAGAGTCCTTGCTGTGTGGAGAGGGATTGGCCTGGAGAAAAAGCTGCAATTTACAGTAGTGGGAATTTGCCTTGAGATTCACCATCCTGCCATAAATTGCTTTTTTATCTTTCTTTGTTCAGTGGAGCCATCTTTAAAGTGTCACCACTCTATTCAAGGTTATTAGAACAAATGCCCTTGCTGCAGGTTAGTGAAAACATCTTTGATGATTAAAGCTGATTGAATTACGAGAATGTGAAGTGCTGGTGCCTCTTTTTTGGCCATTCTGCTTATTTGATAGTGGCCATAAGGCTTACATGGGAGGACACAGGGAGGCCTGGTTTAGGTTTTTTTGTTTGTTTTACTCTGGAGACGTTTCAAAGGCTTCAGGAAAGTGCTTCTTTGTTTGAATCCAAAGCAAACCCTGCTGCTGCCCCCTCCTGCAGGTGCAGGGGGCTGAGCTGGGGCACTGAGGTGTGAAATGGCTCCTCACAGGGTGCTGGACAGGGTCACTTTTGGTCAGGCTCTGGTCAGGGCTGTGTGTGCTGCTGAGCTCAGCTCTCCTCACTGCTGCCCCAGATCTGCCTGAGCCAGAGCCAGAGGCCTCGGGGAGTGAAGTTCAGCACCTGAATGAGGAGCAGCGAGACTTGAAAGTTAATTTTTAACAATGAAGAAATGAAGAATAATTTCTGCGTTTAACAATGTAGAAATGAAGCTGTCCTGTGTGCTGGGAGTGCTGGTTTGCACCCTGATCCCTGCTGCAGAAGGGAAGTTTCAATGCACAGTGCTGGTCTGGGCGCTTGGAGTGTGTTTTTGGAGGAGAAACAGTGTGGTGATTTAAGGAGGCTACAAAAACAAGGTTTCAGCAAAAGATACAGAGGCACTTTATTGAAGCAACAGTGGGGCAGACAGCTTTTCAATTGATTTTTATCAAAGCACTTGCAGTTTCCATTCAAGGCTGTTAAATTGGTAATATATATGGTGGATACAGGCTGTTTTCAGAGCTGCTGTTTTGTTCCCCCCTTCCCTTTTTTTTTTCTTTTATTTTTTTCCTTTTTAATGGGAAAGTGCTTCAAGGGGTTTAAAACACCCTTTATTTTCCCTTCTATAAGAAGCACTTGAGCCTTTTCTTCAGGTTTCTTATATCTCTAAGATTTTTATGATTTTTTTTAGAATAAAAATAGTTCCTAAATAAATGAGTTGATGACTACATGTAGGAGCAGAGAAATGCATTAGAGCCAGCAGCCCTTGGTAGTCCTGTGGGAGGCATTAATCCAGGCTTTCTTGTCCACAATTTCCCTAAGTTCACTTCAGAGTAAACTTACTACTTTGCTGTGCTGTGAAATATTTTTTTAATAGATAAGCCTTTCCCCAATGGTAGAAATCAGTATTTAAGGTGTACACTACACTCCTAGGATGTGGTCCACATAAAATATCATTTTTGCAGTGTGCTGTTGGGCTCTGAATCTTCTCCCTCATCATTCATTGCCTTATAATGAAATAAAAATTCCTTTGCATTTATCCACAACCATTGTCCCTTATTCTAAGGGAGGCTTTTCTCCATACAAGGTGGCAGTAACTTTCTTGCTGTATCAAAAAGATGAATTTTGCCTTTGCCTGCAGTGAAAAGGGCACAAGAAGTTCTCTCCTCAGAGCTGAAGCACTTTTCTAGGCACTCCTGGTCAGTTTTTAGAAATCCAGCCCCTCACTGCTCATTCAGAATTGTGCTTGTCATGCAAAAAGAGCCTGATAAAGTGCTTTTAGTTTTATAAGATTATTTGGATCTGCTTTCACTTCATGACAATGGATTATGTTGTAAGGAAAATCTCCATGAAATAGGAAAGTGGATATCTTTGCTCTTTAAAGGAGCAAATAAATACTGAGTCATGAGTCTGGCAACTTGGAGAAACTACATACACGTGTGAGGCTGGCTAATTAGTATAATGCCATTTAATACTGGGTTACTAAGACTGGATTTATTTTATAGGCACAAAAGCAGATTGTAGTTCATGAAGGTATTATAACATGTATTTTTGAGTAATGCTGTTTTATCTCTTTCAGCCTGGTACACTTAAATGTATATTCCATATGCTTCTAATAGCCATCTATATATGAGAGTGAGGACAGCTTGTTCCCAGTTTGGTACTGCTCTCTTCATGAACTCAGCAGATTTTTTAAACTGCATATTTAAAATATGCTTGCCTAAAACCCACAGAAAATCCCCACAAACCCTTCCAGCTGATGTAATATTCCACCCAAAACAATTTTCCCCCATAAAAATACTCTGTGTTTTCCTTAGTGAGGAACAGCTTTAAGGTAGGCAGACCTTCCTGTGATTTCATAAACTGTGCTGAGTTTTTAATGAACAATTTTTGAAGGTGTTGAAGGCATTTGTGGTATTCTCAGTGTCAGTGATCAGTGGAGAGACAACAGCAGCTCTTGCAGAAGTTTTGGTGAGATGGTCCTTCCATGGGAAGGGGCTGCCTGATACCTGCAGGGCTGGCCTGGCAACCTCCTGCCTCATCTGGAGTTTCCTGCTTGGCAAAAAGTAATTTCCTCTTCTTTGTTGGGTTTAAAATCTGTACAATGGGTAGGTGATAAGAGCATCAATGTTTGAAGAGCACAGGGAGAAAGGACATTTTGGGAGCCCTGAGAAGTGAGGAAATGACCCAAAAAGCCTGTGAAACACAGCACAGATCATCCAGAACCAGTTTTCCTTCTTCTCATTTACATCTGCCTATGGAATTCCTAGTTTTCTATTTAAAAGAAACTTGTTGCTGAGCATAAAAATCCTCCCAAGGATAGATAAGGCTTATCTTCTGTATTTGTGTATTCTGTTGGTGGTTCTGCCCCATCATTTCAGTTACTGCCAGCGGCAAAAGGCTCTTTGAAAAATGATGATTCTTCAGCACAAAAGATACTGGTCTGAAAGCTTTGCTAGAGCTGGGTCTCTCTTCCCTTAGGAGCAGCTCCTTTCATGTTTTTATCCAACCCAGGGAGTCAGATCTTCCAGCTGTAGGTAACATTTCCCACTGCTTGGGAAGGGGAGATGCAAATAAATCCAGCCAGTCCATTACTGGCAGCGTTGCCTTTAAATTTAAATATACACTCCACAATTGTTCCCTACCTGCCAGGATTATAAGGTGGGCTCTACAGTGCAGTAACTAATTTCAAAATCAAGGATTAAGGATGAAAAAAATCCATGCCCTGTCTGTGTTTGAGCAATTCCTGGCAGGGCTGTGTATGGACTATTTACCCATGCTCCTGTATCTCTTGGTTCACAGCATTTGGCAGCTCAGTGTGGTCTCAGGGAGCATCAGGAGACTCAGGAATGAGGAGATACTCAGAAGAAACCTGTTGAAAAAGTTGTTTACCTTGTAGCCTGCTTATTCCTTGAGAGTCAGGCAGCCTGTTCCCCAGCTGGGCCTCAGAAACCTTCT
Source organism: Melospiza melodia melodia (assembly GCF_035770615.1). Taxonomy (NCBI): domain Eukaryota; kingdom Metazoa; phylum Chordata; class Aves; order Passeriformes; family Passerellidae; genus Melospiza; species Melospiza melodia. Next base: position 2,372,447 of record NC_086211.1, read on the forward strand.
GGGTTAAATTAGTTTGGGAAGAAATTATTTTTTCAGATTCAGATCAAAGAAGACATACACAAAGTGAAGGCCCAGATTTGTGTTGTAAGCTGTTCAAACTGTGTTTGAATACCAAGAATTTTTCAGAGCATTGGTTTTGTGTTCTTCAGGCAGGAAAGACTTCATTGCATCCCAAATGTGGTCAGGAATGTTGAAGATGTTAACTTGAACATGTTGCATCCTCTTTATTTTTTTTACTGCAAGAAATATGTCTGGTTTCCTATTTGACCCAAATAACAAAAAAATTTTCCCATTTTTTGCCTACCTTAATAAATGCAGAAAGTCCCTTTTAAAATCTGGTATTTCCTGACCTTTTTTTTTAAACTTTTATTTTGTCTCAATTACAGCTTTCTGCATTTATTTTACCTTGCCTTTCTTTGCCCATAAACACAAAAGGCTACCTTGAGCATATTAAATAAATTGCAAGCTTCAGCAGCTTTGCCAGCAAATTTTGGAAAGTTTTATGACATTCTGAGCCTACAGGTGAGAGATATTTCATAGCTTTGTCTTCTGAGACTAATAAATACATCTGTGTATTAAATAGAAGCATTTTACTTCAGTTTGGTGACCAAATACTTACTGAAGTAGAGATAAGTTTTTTAAGAACATCTGCAGGGCTTTAATTAGTAAATAATGGAGAAGTTTTGTCCAGGAAGTCCTGCCTAAGGTTTTGACTGAGATGATCCAGTAGCTTTTCCTCCAAAACCTTGTTGACTGCAATCTGTTGGACTCAACACTTTCCCCTCTTTTACATAAGTTGCTGAGGACCTTAACTCCTCAGTTTTCACCAAAAAGCTCTCTGATCAGTTAACAGAGTGTTAAGGAATTTCCCCACTTAATTGGTTCCTAATTTAAGGATTAGGAGAGAAAATATGCAAATTTTATTGGAATATTTCATCTGGAGTGAGTTTTGAAATCTATCTCCACACTGTGACCTGAGTTAATTCCTGAATTTTGTTTGGTATTTTCCTGAGCAGTTGTTATGGGATATAGGTATGATAATAAGATTGATAGTGGGATGTAGATGTTGGGCTGGATGTATTTGGGTTTGTGTTATCCTGAGCTCACTTTAAGCTGTTGTAGTAAATATCTTTTTTTTTTTTTTCATTATCTTTGAGCTGCCCTTTCTCTCCTGATTTTCTGTGGTTTTAATTAGAAGGGTATTTTGCTGAAAAGAGCGAACTCAGACCTTTGTGAAATTTTCTGCTAGTACAAATAATGGTAAATCTGAAATCACTTATTAGACAAGGAGTTGTTATGGCAACTATAAGATGGTTGGCTAATCAGAGAGTGAGATCAGTTTTTATTTACAAGTGTAATGAGCAATTAAGTTTGAGCAGCTGTCAGACTTGGAAAGTGATTAAAGTTCAGCAAACAACCCAAATGGGTCAGTGTTCAGTTCTGATGGTTTTCTGACACTGCAGCTTGATCATCTGTGGGTTTTACCTACTATAATTAAAACTGCCTTTTAAATCCCCATCCCTGCCAATGACTTGGCATAGCCAACGAGTAGAAAATCCCCTTTTTCCTACCAGGTTCCTTAATGGGTACTGGCCTGGAGTCTTGCTGTGGGTAATGAGGTATTTCACGTGTGGCATTCCTTAAAGCAAAGCTCAGTTTGGATGCAGAATCATCTCCTGGCTGTGGTGATCACCAGGAGGGAGCTGGGACAGCCAGGCTCAGCCTTTGCACCTCCAAAGGCTCCTTTCATTAGAGGCAGCATTACTCAGTTGTTGGTTGCTTAGGGAGCTGCTGCTGGGCTCAGGGGAAGGATGTGCACAGTGTGCATGAGCATTAAACCCAAAGGAAGTGCAGAATTCAGCCAGAAACAGGAGGGGAAGCCCAGGAGAGGCTGACCTTGGCCAGAGCTGGTCACCGTGGACAGGGCAGGCTGCTGATGGCTTTCCCAAGCAGGAGGAGCTGGTTCTCTGCAGTTCCAAAATATTGCATGTGTTCCCATTGGGAAGGTTACCCTCCCATCCATACCCTGCACCAGATCAGCTGTTTCATTGCTGGGGTTTGCTTCCCTGCTGCATGTGTTAAATAAGCCAAAGTGATTGTAAGCCTTGCTCAAAATTTGTGTTCTAGTTAGAATTTTAACTGTCCAAAACAGTTAAACCAGTGGAGTTATTTTCCAAAATTATGCTGCAGTCCCCTGATACATTTGCATTTTTATTAATTTTGCCACACTAATGGTGTGATGTAGTAGAGGCAATTGCAGTAGAACATGAAATGGATTGGGACAGCTCCTGACCTGAAGAATTTACAAAGTTGTGTGCCTAGATAGCACAAGTTGGTGAATGGGGACTTAAGGGAAAATTAAAATGACAGTCTCAGAAATAGGCATTTGCATACTTGACCTAAACTTCTGGTATTTACATTTTCTATTTATCAGTCTTTTTCAGGCTTATCTACAGCAGTGGCACATGAGAAAGCAGGGCTGTAAAAATGGAACAGAATTTTTAGTAGGGTTATTAGAGACCAAGAAATCCACATTTCTCAGCCCCCAAGATGGGATTGCACATACGTGTCTTGTTATTGCCGTTGCCTTATTTGCACTCGGGTTTCCTGAGGAGATTGCTTGGGAGTGTTTATCTGCTAAGCTTCTGCAGGCACAGCGAGCAGAATGGGCAGCTGGCATGGAGCCTTCCAGTGGCCACAGCATGGCAAAAGTAATTCCTGTCACCTGGTGGAAGAGGAGCCAGCTCTTCCCTCCTCCCATGGTGAAAACACTTAAAGTATTCCAGAAATTCCAGATGCTGATCCTCGAGCTGTGGAGATGTTGGAGAATTGGGATGGGGTTGGAGCTTTTGCCCCTTTCACAGGCCTGCTATTGTTCTGTAGAGCAGTGCAAGGGAAGGCTGAAAAATTGAAATACAAACTGAAGCCTTCACACTAGAAAACACAACCCATCAACTCTGCAAAGCTGCAGACTCCTCTGTCTAGCTCACTCTACGTGTGGGATAATTGGGGTTTTCCAGAGGATGCAGCTCTCACCTTCCTGCTTGTAGCAGAGCTGGGGGTGGGAACATTCACGTGGAACAGTTACTGCAGGAGTTGTTTCATTTCACTTGTAACACATTTTAATTACCACGTGTGAACACTTGCTTAAAAATCCCATGTAGCATGCTGCAGCAAAGGACTAAACCTGTTCTTGTAACTGACTTCTTGTAGAAATGGAGATTTTGCCTTTTTTTCCCCCTCAATAGTATTTTCATTTTATTTTAAGCATGTGAAAATGTGGGCAACTGATTTTAGGAGTAACCTGTAAAAAATAATACAAATAGTTCTAATGTAGGAGCGTGATGAATCTTTCTGCCTCATATTTTGTTTGCAGCAAACATGTTACAAGTGAGCAGGTGGGAGGGGGATTTTGAAATATATGGGGATGGATTTTTAAAGTTTGCAGCTGACATGGATTAAAAATTCTTAGAACATTTCATCCATGAAAGGCAATTAGTTTTGTTTTATGAATATGAAAAGCACGTAGCTTGTAAGTACTGGAGTGAAGTCCCAAGTGAGTTATTAGAACTTGCTTTACTCATGTAGTACAAAATTGGCCATCAAGAGCTGATAGATTTCAAATATAGCTCACTGACACACTGATTATCCATAACTTTTCATAAAGTCATTTTTTTGGGCTCACCTGTAATTACTGGATGCTGTTGAAGTCCTGAATGGAGCAGATAGTCGCAGATCAGGACACCTCCTTACTCTTGATGGTGATTACAGCACGTTGTGCTGCTGGGATATGGAACTGTGATACCCCTCTGCCTGCTTTTCCTGCTTTCTCTGAGATCCATAAGTTAAGGCTGATAAAATGAATGGAGTCTGCTCTTTTTTTTTAGCAGCTGATTTTTTTTGGCATTAGGAAAAATTAATATAGTCACTGGTTTTGGATTATTGGGATTGTCTGTATGAGTAATTCTCAGCTACTAATGGGTGTTTGGAAAATGATGATTTTTTTTCAGCTTCTTTGTTTGTTTTTGAGGTTTTTCAGAGAGCCAAAACTGTTAAAAATCTGGTATTTCTAGTGTTAATCAACAGATGTTATTAATCCAGTATGTCAGTGTTTTAATACCTGAGATTCCCAGTTAAGGAACTGGTAGCCCAAGTTAAGGAATGAGGTAGCCCCTTCAACCATCCAAATTCCAGAAACTAAAACAGGGTGAAAACTTTGGCAAGTGGTGTGCTACAATCTAAGTTCTAGCTATGGAAATAACTAAATGTTGATGAAATGCTATGAAACACTGGCTGCTGGACAGTGTTCAGAGGAAGAGGAGATTTGAGTACCCATCCTGATGCACTGACCTGCTAAAACCACACTGTGCTGATAAATTCTCCCACACAGAATCGTACGGACACATTGCAGTTAAATTTAGAAAAGGCAAATCTGAAGGAGACCATTTCATCACCCTGGAGATTTTAATTTATGCTTTCATGCCTCTCATCCCGAGAAGAAAGATGGACACTCGGAGTGGGATGATATTAAACTGCTGGAAGTGTTGCCTAATAGATCACAGATGTCTGTGAAGAGGCAAGTCATCATCCCCCGGACACAGCGGGACAGGGGACACTGTCACGAGATGTGACATGTCATAAAGGAGCATTGATTTGTTGCTCCCCTACTGTAAATCAAACATCCCCATTCAAATCCATTCAAATCCATTAATACAGGGTGCAGATTTGAAAACTGCTTTGACATTTCTGATTGAAGGCTTGGATGTATCGATTCCTGACGCGAGCAGGGCCCTGTTTGTCAATCAGAAAGCAGCACCAGCATCTGAAAATCGTGGGTTGGCAGCGAGGTGGGAATCTACCCAAGGTCACTGCTCAAGGAGATGAGGAAACGTGCAGTGAAGGCTGAATTTTGGGGAAAAGTGCCTCTGAATCATGCAAATGGCTCGATGAGCTGGGAGCTGCTTGTGTATGACCTCGCTGTGAAGGACGGCTATTTACAGTACATGGGTCAACATGTGAGCTCTGATGAGTGTCAGGGCATGGGAGGAAGGTGGCTTTCTGTGCTTTGTTTGTGAAGCTGTGTGGAATGGAGAAGTCAGATGGATTTCACTGTGTTTTAAAGAAGCAGTAGTGTCTCTCTGCCATCTGTTTTGGAAGAGAGCAACTCACATACACATGTCATTCAGTGGAGTTTGCTGTCAGCAGCAACAATTTCTGCTGATGGGGGAACTTCAGGGAGAAGATTCATAACAAAAGTCTTTATTGTATAGAAACACACCGTTCTGCTTGGGATCCAGCTTCCAAATGCTTTTAAGGACTGTGACTAAACTACCATTTATGCCTGAGATGAGAGACATCTGAGCACAGAAGCTGCCTGGACCAGTTGTCCTGCCAGGCCTTTCTTGTGCAATACAATTGCAGATGGAAAGGTCCGACTGGTTTTACACCCTGCAAATGTATCATGACCTTTGAGATGAGATAAACTAAGTGAGCCATGCTGATATGTTCCCTTGCCTGCTCTCATATTATTATAAGGCTTTCTGTTTTGGTTTTCTTTTTGTTCAGGTGAGGCTCTGATCTGAGTATGAAAGAAAAGTCATCTTTGTTGTACAGATGTTAATATTTGTTTAATATATATTAATCCATTCACCTTGCTCTGCTTCTGACCCTGCAGTGCAGCTATGCTCAGTTAATCACCTGCAGTTTCCTGCACCTGAGAGGCTGAATTTGTGGGTGATGTTTTTCTCTGCAGCATATCTAAATCACGAGAATGTTGTAGCATGACTGTGAGTACCACGAGGTCCTTAAAAAGGCACAGTAATTATGTGCTATATATTCATGATTGCAGGTATGTGTGATCTGGAAAGCAGGTTGGAGGAAGTTTGGCATTTGGGTGACACCTTCAAAAAGAAGAAAACCTAAAAGTTAATTGGAGAAAATGACAGTTCCCAGTTTACTGCTGTGCCTTCCAACAGCACTCGAGCTAAATACTCTTTAGGATTGCACGTGTGCCTGTCCACAGAGTCTCTTTATTTTATTTTAACATAGACTCTCCAGCCATTACCAACTATTCATTTATTCAGCACCAGAAACTTTGGCAAAACAATGAACGGAAGATAAATTATTTGATCCCAAAGAGTTTTAGCGTGAGCATAGCTAAAAACCAAGTGCAAAATCACAGTGGTCATGACAAGTGGTGGCCGGTGCTGCAGCAGTCCAACCCAAATCACGTTTTCTGTAGTGCTTTGCCGTTCAGATTGAGCCCGTTTGTTCTAGCTGACTGCCTTTTTCCTTGGAAGTGTGAAGCTCAGCATTTTCAGAGCAGTGTGAAATAAGGAATGTAGAAAAAGGACTTGGAGCAGTGAGGTGGCTAATTGAAAAATGCTCTTGGAGCTGTGCGCTCTAACAAAGAAACTGGCAGGGTTTTGTGAGTAAGTCACTCCAGAGTTGAGTTTTGATCTTGAATTTTGAATGAGTCACATTTATATTTTAATAGGAGCGTTTTGATAAAAAGGAACAATCCTCCTGTTGGTTACCATAATGTCTAAGTGGCCGTGACTGTCTTTTTAAAAGCAAATACAGAGAAACAAGAATAGACTGTTGGGTCCAGGAGTATCCAAGTGTGTTATTTGAGTGTGTCTCTGTCTCCCAAGTGAGATGCCTTGAACTCAGCAGCTTTTTGAATGCTGGGGGTCTTTGGTCTTATCTTCATTTTGCTTGGACAGCTGAAATATGTTTCCATGGCCTCTGTATGGTTTTTCCCTGGATCTTATTGAAGGTGCTGTGGGGGTCATTGATGATTGAATCCAAGAGAGACAACTGCAGCCACAAAATGTAATGGTGCTTTAAAGTGTAAAACTATAGGCTACAGCTCAGAGATGTCATTGTCCTGTTCATTTGAGCAATCCTGTCTGGTTTGCATTGCCTTGCAAAACTCTTGCTTTTTCCTGGAAGCCCAGTCTGTAGAAGCATTTTGCTTTTACCCTCAGCAGATGCCCCTCACTTCTGAGAGAGCAACACTGCATTGAAGGGAGGGGAACCAGCAGGATGGAAGCAAAAACCTGCTGGCACTGTGGCTCCTTCTGATCCTTATTATGCAGAGTGAAATATAACATATCTGGCTGTTTGATTTGCTAATTTCAGTGGTGGAGCACAGCTGGTAGGCAGGTGGACTGTTAAGAGACAAGACAAAGATCTAAGATGTGCAATCTTATGAACTTGCAAGCAAAAAAGAAAAAACAGCCACAAACCCTAAGATGTTTTGTTATTTGAACACCAAACACTGTTGGAGGGAAGGGGAGAAGTTTGGACTTGGAGCTTCCTTGGTTTTGGATCTCTCTAACACAATGCACTGGTCTGCATGTTTCTTGCATAAATAGAAGGTGATTTTGTGTGTGTAGTTCACCCCAAATGTATGAATTGAGAGTCTCTGAAGCAACATCTGGAGAAGACCCAAGAGAGAAAACTGTGAGTTCTCTGAACACAAAGATCTGTTCATTCATGAGATTCTGATATTCAGACAGAAAACTGCAGTTGTGCTGTTTCCGTTTAATGTTATTTCTAGCAAGTGCCACATTTAACTTTCCCTTTTGCCTTTTCTCCCAAGACCATTCTACAGCACCATAAAGACTTACTGGTACTTATAGATGGACTTTTGGAGAGGTTTTTACCCTGGTCCTGTCATCATTCAGGCTGGAATAGCTGCTCTCAGTGCTTCCAGCAGTCAGAATTCCAATCTCAGCTGTACAAATATGCACATGGAGCAGTAGTGTGGATTGGAGAGAGCAGAGAGGAGCTTCTTCAGGATAACCAGTGTTGGTGTTTGTGAGGTTGCTTTTGCCTTGATTTCAGGATGGGTGATAAAAGTTCTTCTGATTTCTTCCTGCATTTAGAAGCTAATTGCTGCCCTGCCCTGCCCTATGTAACCTGTTTATTACATGGTGATTGTACAGGAATTTCTGACCTGGTTTCCTTGTGGTGACATCTCAGGTCGGAGCAGGGTGTTTGGGCAGAGGCTTGGCTGGGGGTGTGTGCTCTGAGACTGTTTGTACTGGGAACTTTACACTGTTGAACCCTCTGGGTGCTGTAAATTATACAGGATTTCAGTGTGAGCAGGGAAATGCTGATATTGCCGTTTGGCAGAGCGTGGAAATGCGGCCACAAGAGTTGGATCTCAGAGGGAAGGTGTGAATGAAAAAAATAGCACCATTTTTTCTCCTTTTCCCCACAGACTGCAGATAAGCTGATGCTGTGTGTGCATATGCAGTGCCCAAGGTCTGCTGTGTGTCAGGCATGGAGTGCCAGATTGTCTTTCTTCCCACCAGAACATTTATGCTTTAATTTGGGACACGTGGTGGGAACCGATAGCATCTTGTTTCAGAGAGAGACTTTCTGATAATCTCACTGGTGGTATCATGTCTCTGTGTGAGACACAAACCCAGCATTATCCCAGTGCTCATCAGAGCTGCTCCTGAGGCAGGAGCTGTGCAGGGAGCCCTTGGCACCAGGCTGGGAGCTGCCAGCCCTTCTGTGATGCAACTGAACTGAAGAGTTTGTGTTATAGTTTAAGGCAAACTCCTCCTCATCACCCTCCCTCTTAACGTTTCTTACTGCACCCTGGAGTCCTTTGGTCACGTTCCAGAGTTCATGTGTGAATGAACTGGTGCCTTTTAATGGGTGTGGAAGGGGTTGAGGAACTGATTCCTCTTTCAAAAGGGATTTGCATGATTTGTGTGCCATTCCTTCTGTGTTAGTTTCCAAAATCTGATTAATCTTGTCAGTCATATCTGGGTGCTATTAGAGGAGGAGCCTTCCAAAGTGTCCATGAAATAGTGGTCAGGTTATTGAGCATTTTTAATTTCCTGCATTTTGGATGTGTTGGGTAGGGATTCTCCTACAGCTGAGTGCAGGCAGAGCTGTTTCACTGGAAATCCAGAATTACAACCTGCTGTGTTTTGGTTCTAGAAGAGCTCTGCAGGCTTTCAATTCGTCGCAGCACAATGCAGCTCTTCAGGCAAATCCCACCCAAACCTTCTCTGCAGCCAGTGAACTCCTTTGTACAGCTGAGAGAGCTCTGCAGCAGCAAATCTGGGTCACACACCCTACAAAGGACACACAACTCCAGATGACAAGTGCTCGTGTGCTCTCTGTTGCTGAAGAAGAGACTAAAATTAGCTTCTGACTCTTACTCGAATTAAAAATTACCCAAGGGGAAAAGAACTATTTCTCAAGAAGGCAACTGTTATGTCTTAAACCCACACAGTCTCAGCTGTGTATGCAGAAATGCAAAAATAAAGAGGTAGTAACCAAGTTTTTTGAGAGAAAGGGGATTTTGTTTTTCCTGGAATATCTCAAAAAGGGAATATGACCAAGGTTATCAGGGACCACAGATGAACATTCTGGTGCCAGCCTCTGTACAATGCTGCAGCAGCATCTTTTCACTCTGCTATCTTCAAAATATCACTTTTTTACCTATGGAGTGATGCCATATCCACATTTTGTCAAAATAAACCTTAATTCCATGGGTTTTACAAGACCAGCGAGTGAATTGGATGCCAGCACAACTTTGTGCAGCATCAGCATTTCACAAAATCATATATAAAAGTGATTATAGCAGACCAGAGAGGCTGAACATTGCTAAGTTGCTGCCTGATGCCAAATACTGTCAAGAACACACAAATTTCTTAATGTAGTTTAAGATTAAGGAAACAAATGATGTGCCTGGCTTAGGGAAAACTCTCTATTTAAGGCACAATCTCTTATTTTGGAACATTTGGCTTGTAAATCCTTTGCAGCTCTGGGGATCACCTTCTCTAGCAGATCAGATGTAGTGATGTTTTTTATTTTCATCTCTGAATGTTAAGGGGTTTTTTCTAATGTTGCATAAAATGTTTTCTTAACTGATAAGGATTATATGGAGGTGAAGGCAGATCACATTCTGTAGCAATAAAACCTTATGTCGGCTGTAAGAGCACAAAGCAACTAACAAGTGATGCTTACAAGTAGCTTTGCACAAAGATAAATTCCTGTATCCTAGAAAACATTAAACAGCTCTGCCTGCACTGTAAATGCAGTAAATTAAAAATGCTCAGTAAACTGTCCAGTATTTATTGGACATTATGGAAGCTGTGCATCTCTCAAGCATAAAGAATTTTCATTGACCAAAGTGAATTTTACCGTGAGGTGGTGATGGCTGAAAAGGATCCAGCTGGGAGATTTTCTGCCTCAATTCCCTCCCCAATGAGACACTGCAGTGCTGCTTCTCAGAATGAGAAGTGAGGTCTGTAACCAATATTTTCCTGTTCCATAATCTCCTTTTCCATGGTGTCCTCTCCCTTCTGCTCAGCTCTCCCTTCTGAGGTTTTGCATAACTGTCTGGGTTGTCTCAAACTTCTGTAATTGCTGTCCTTGGTGGAGCTGCTTTAACCATGATTTTGGGGTAGACAAGTCACTGAAATTTGAATTACCCAGGCACAGTTTTTCTCCAAACAATGTCTCATAATTATGGCCTGTGGGCATCTGTATCCTCAGTCACAGTGATGGAAATATTAATAGGAAGCAACACTGTTGGTAAACAAAAAGAGAAGTGTGAAGTCCTTGGAGCCTGGTCTTTCCAAACAAAATCTACCCTGTCCTGGGGTACAGATTGGGGTTACATGGAGACAGAAGGAGAGTTGGAGAGGATGGTGCCTGTGGTTTTGTTTCTGCTTTGAAATGTTTAAAAGTGGATTTGCTTACCCTGTTTGCCTTCCAGCATTGGATGCCAGGGATCTGTAGGAAAACCCAGAGTAATTTAGAGAAGGTCATGCTTGGCTCAAAGGTCCCCTTTTTAGATCTTGCTACTGACAGGCTTTTATGTTCAACTTGACATCATTGCTGAGTGTGGGTAGCAGATAGGATTTGAATACTGCAAGTAAGGAGTGTGAAAAATTCCAGGGATGTTCCAGGCACTGCTAGACAGAACTATATTGATTTAGGAGGAAATCCCAAGGAGGAAATAGTTCTTGTCAACTGATTACTACAAGTTATGGTTATGCTACTTCTGCAGACACCTATAAATTAAACTGCCAGCAGTTGGCATCTGCCACTGTCACAGTGCTATAGGTCATCCTTCCCTGGGAATTGAGTGATGCCAGAGTGACTTAACCTGCCACAAAAATAGTGAGGGAAGGTCTGGGAGGAAGGCAGAGATTGAGAGGTGTGTACAGAGCCCCAGCATGGAGAGGGACATAGCATGGGACAGATGTCATGATATCATGACCTGTACTGTTATGTGCTAAATGTTTTCATGTTCTGGTGGGTCTTTTCATGCTGAAATTCCTTGAATTCTGTCGCCAGGTTGGTATTTTTCCTCCCTCAATTCCTGTGGAGGTATTATCTGCTGAAACAGGGAGGAGGTCGTGCTGGTTTGGGGGGATATTTTCCTAGCTCATAACTTGCCAGCAATGCAGCATCTGAAGAGTTTAAATTGGAATTAGCTGACATTTTCCTACTCTCCCAGGAATTCAGGAGTCTTTGAAAAACAGCCCATCTATGTGGGCTGGAGGGATAATTGATTCTGTCTGGAAACCTCTATGCTGATCCCTAAAACCAAGATGGAAGGATTGACATTGTTTACTGTCAGCAGGGATTAGTTTTTTTCTGTCTGTTACCGAATAGTTTCAGCTCAGAGTAACTGAAGATGGATTGAGGTATAGACCTAATCAGGAAGATGTGAAAAGATGTATTTTTCTTTGCTTTACAGAAAAGGCCACAGATGGCTCTTTGCAGAGTGAAGACTGGACACTTAACATGGAGATCTGTGACATTATCAACGAGACAGAAGAAGGGTATGTGCCATTTCAGCAGACTTGGAAAGGTCCCTGAACACAATCTTCCTCTGGTTGTACTCAGCATGTGAGGAGGTGCAGTGAGGCTGGAGACAGATGCTCATGGTTTCAATGCAGCTTGCTTGGTTTTCCTGCTCCTTAGACCTCTCCTGTTCTCAGAAAATACTGTATGATGGAGGATACCTGTAGGATTCAGGATGAGAGGAAATGGCCTCAAGTTGTGCCAGGAGAGCAACTTATTTAGATGATGTATTAGGAAAAAATTCTTCACTGAAAGGGTGGTCAGGCTGCCCAGGGAAATGGTGGAACCACCATTCCTGGAAGCATTCAAAATACACGTGGATGTGGCATTTTGGGATGTAGGACAGTGAGCTGATGGTTGGACTCAATGATCTGAGGGCTTTTCCAACCCAAATGATTCCGTGATATTTTCTATAGTCAGTCTCTGCTTGGGAGGGCTGGCATGAAAAACTTTTTGGAGACGGTGGTACCTTTGTTTTTCAGCAGGTGTATCTCTTTGCAGTGCCTTTAATTTCAGCTGTTTGTGTAGACAGCTTTTCTGACACACCTCCAGCACCAGAAAGCTTTGCTGTTTGCAGTCTGCAGAACTGATCACTGCTCTTATTCCCTGGACTTGTCAGACTGGCTGTCAGTCTTCCCTGCCAAATCAACAGCCTGAATTTTTGGAGACTTGGGGCATTCCTCCAGTCTTGATTTCTGTGGTACCTTGTCTCCTCACATATTTCTCCATAACCCTGCTTTGGTTGTAGTCAGATGATCTGAAATTAACCCACATTCTTATGTCCAGCTGGAAATGGCAAAGGATTCATTTTCCCACCGTTTATGGGATGTGAAAAGCCTGTCTGAGCTGTCTGTTAAAATGGTGTGTTTCTCCTCCAGGCCCAAGGATGCCATTCGAGCGCTGAAGAAGAGGCTGAATGGAAACAAAAATTACAGAGAGGTCATGCTGGCGCTGACGGTGAGTGGGGGCAGGCTGGAATGCTTCAAAGGGCAGAACCCTTTTGTCATTTTCCTCTTCCTGGCACTCTCTTGAATGTACACACTATTTCCTTTAACAGCCACTGCTCTGCCCTTTTCTTCTCTCCAATTGCCTCCTCACTTCCTTGGGGAGAGCTGCTAGAAGCTTTGCATAGTGGTTTTCCAACTCAATTGATTTCTGCTTCTTTTCGTGGCTCTTATTCATCCCAAGTACTGACTGAGGAGAGTTAAAGTGGCTCAAATGGGTCTGTTACTCTTTGAGGTTTTCCTTTCTACTCTCATTTCCCTGTCTCCAACCATTCCTCCACTCCAAGCCAGCAGCTGTGGACGTATCTGCAAGTGAGGATGATGAACTTGCCATATTTTCAGCTTCATAAGTAGCTGATGCACAATTTCCCTTGTGAATGAATCTCTGTAGGAGACAATGCATTAATTTATGCTGATCTAATTTCACTCAATAAAGTGTAAATTATATTCTGTGCATTCAGACAGCACTGCTAAGGTGTGGGATAATTTAGCAGTGACCTTTCCTGCTGATGGCTTTAGCTGGAGCTTTCCTGGGTAGTGCAGCCCTCCTGAGTGGGGTGCTGGGCTGGCTCTGGCTGTAGCTAGATCGAGTTATCCTGCTGTGGGGAGGTGATCTGCAGGATTCTTTCACAGAGCTCTTGTTGCATCTCCCTGACGAGGCGTGACCGTACTTTCTGTCTTCTTGCCATTTCCTATCCTGGATTGTCATTTTGACAGATTACCAAAGTCCAAACCATGAGATTATCCATTGTGCAGGAAAGAGCAAAATCCATCAGGAATGAGCCCGTGTCATCATGGCTGATGAAAGTGGCTGAAGGAGGAGAGTAATTACAGATTCCTGGGTACAGAGCCGCAGTGGTTATTAGGCATGGCTGTAAGGAGAAGTGACGCGTTGGATTTATCTCCATGCTAATCATGTTCTTCAGAGAGAAATCAACAGCTGTTCTTCCATGGCAGTTGAATGGCAAGTGGAAGGTGCCTCCAGCTAGGTTGCAGGGGGAAAATGTGTCAAAGTATAACCTGTCAGAGCATTCACAGGGGAGTGTTTTGAATGAGTGAAGATCATTCACCTGAATTCCCAGCTCTAAAACATGGCTTATAGCTCGGAGCAACTGGGTCCAGCTGTGTTCCAGGCACATAGAAAATGGTGGAGTGGCACGGCACGATAATATCTCACTGTGACAGGATGTCCTCTGTCTTACCTGCTCCTGATGTGCTGCTGTGTACTTGGCTGTTCTTCAGCTGCACTGGCTGGAAAGTTCTGCTTTGAAGACAAAGAAACTGACTATTTCTTTACCTTGAAAACAGGAAAGATGGATCACAAAAATGCCCAAAATGTTAACAGTGGGTGAGGTACAGCTGAATGTGTGTGTAGAGAAGTCTTTTGGCAAAACTGGGGAAGAAGAGTAGTAAGAGTATAAATGTAATCTCCCCTCTATCTGCTTGCCCTCCCATCAAAAAATCTAAAATAAATTAAAAAATCAGGTGCTGTGTGTGTGATCAAGCTTTGCTCCAACAATGAATGTTGGGTTTCTTTTTGTGTGTAGGTGTTGGAGACCTGTGTGAAGAACTGCGGCCATCGCTTCCATGTCTTGGTGGCAAATCGTGACTTCATCGATGGAGTTCTGGTGAAAATCATCTCACCCAAGAACAACCCCCCCACTATAGTACAGGATAAAGTCCTAGCACTGATTCAGGTACACAGCTTGTCTCTGCTTCCATATGTTGCTGCCTGAAATAAGGACTGTCTGCTTCGATGCTACGCATCACTAAACATGCTGTCATCGTTAAAAATATGGCAGGTTTTTTATATATAAACTCAAACAATATATCCAGATTGGTGGGGAAAAGCAGACATGTACACACATAGATATTTTATTCAGGGAGGGCTGTCTGGATTCTAGTAAGAGAGGTACCATGCTAAAACAGGAGGATTTAATAAAAGGTAAATGGATGATTTTGCAATTTACCAGTCATATCTAGAAGCTGGAGACTTGCCTCGGTGATGAGCTTGTCATCTGAAGCCAGGAGATTTCAGAGGATTGTGCTTTTGGTGGCAGCTGCAGAACACTTGCCTTTCTGTGGCTGTTTCCCTGACCGGAAAATGGAGCTGTTTCCCTCCATTTGAAAGCATTCTGCATTCCTTTCAAAGATGGTTATAGAAAAGTAAATGACCATATAGGAATTAAGATGGTTTTGTTGTCTTTTCTGTGGTTATTGTGCAGTAAAAGCACACTGTCAGATCCTTGCCTGCAGTGGGAAGTTCAGCCATGGGCCTGTCTGCCACTTCTCCTTCTGTGCAGCACAACAATAAACAGCCGTGTTAATTCCACAAACCATTAGCCACACATGAGGAAACATTGGTGCCTGCCTGGAGGAAATCTGACAATTATAGGAAGCTTTATCACTAAGCTTCCACAGGCTACTGCATACACCAGAGACTAAAAGACACTGCGTATTTAAAATGATATAAACCTGCTGCAGTGTTCCTTGTGGGGAGGTATTTACAAATGCACAGCATCATTTGCCAGATATACTTCTGATTTTTATGGCAAAGCATGCACTTGGATTTCTGCTGCTTTATTTCTTATTTGGATACAGGGATAGGGCATCCTTAGAGCATGACAATGTAAATAAGTGATTTTCAAACAGGAGATAGGTAGGGTAGTCAAATTAATGGGCATTGAGTTGGGGTCTGTGGGGTCCCTTTATTTCTGGTGTATGATTTTGTGGCTTTTCAAAAAAATAGCGCAAAATTAATGAAATTATTAAAAACAATTCTTGTGCATCTGACTGAGCCCTCAGGTTTCTGCCTCCCTTGGTGGGAGAGTGGATGCATGCAGTGACCAGGAGATGAGGTTAAAAACTGCCCCATAAAGACAAACTGGGTGTGTTTCCGTGTTATTTTAGGGAATGTTGGTTTTGCTGGGCTCTGGGTTTAAATGGATTCCCAGTGGTGAATGCAGCTAAAATGGGAGTGTTTGTAACATAATCAGAAAGCCACAGTCATTGCCTCAGTATATTAAACAGAGCTTTATCTGAGGAGACTTAGTGCAGTAGAGCTAAAAGCCTCACTCTGGGTACTAAATGCCTTTTGATATAAAAAGCCTGAGAATGATGAAGGTTGCCTGTGGGTGGGTTCTGTACGTGTCTCTTTAGCTGGAGGTGGCAGGGGACTTTGTTTTCCAGGTTGCCTGACACGTTTGGAAGAGTGATGGCAGCCACTCATCCCAGGTGCCCTATGGACACACCTCCCCAAAATACCCCATGACAGCTTCACTCAGCTCAGGCTGTGCTCTGGGGTTGGAGTTAACCCTGTCCCAAAGGGCTGATCTCAGCTTTGTCCCACCAACATTGTATTTATCCCTTTCTATATCCAGTGTTTTTTACTGGGGAATTAATAAGAACAGAAATGAGAGGATTAATAGCCCAGACTGGGAAGCATGGAAGAGAACTGTACAAACAGCACACATCTTCAGGCACACAGCTGGCAAATTCATGGGTCTTTCCATAAAAAGGGGAGATAAAGCTGCCATCTAGTTTCTTATCTAGAGACTTGTTTTGAGATGTTGAGCATCTTGTGTCTCACTTTCTCAACCTATTTCCCAGTGTACATGAATTAGCATATGTTACACAGTGCTTATCCTTCCTTCCTCACCCTGCTAGGAGGCCTTGGAAATATTCCTTGTGTGCCCCTGGTAAGAGCTGGCCTGTCACCCAGCGTCCAAACATTGACATAGTCCCAAATTTAGGGGGCTGATTTACAATGGTGTTTAAATGACCTGTTTGGGCACACTGAGGTTCCAAGTGGGATTTATCCTGAAGTATCTACATCTGGCCTAAAGTTATAGAAACTCTGAATTCAATCTCCCCTCTGTCCTACACGTGTTTGGACAATGGGCAGGTCTCCTAAGCTCTAGTGTAGCTCATTATCCATAAAGCAGAGCTGATATTGCAGCTGCCTGGTTGGGCTGTAAGCTGTCTAGGACAGGGATTGTCTTACAATATGTGTAGACAGCACTTAGGACAATGGTGCCTGTCCTGCCTGTGACCTCTGAGACACACTAATGTATATAATGCTCCCAGCTCAGGTGAAGAAGAATACAAATGGAAGTGTCTCCTTTCTCCAGGGAAGAGAATTGCAGGAGAGAGAATATTTTTAAAAAGTAGAGTGCAGATGAAATGAGATCATTTTGCAAAATCCACAGGAAGCCAGTGAAAGAGGGGATGCATTAGTATTTCCTCGTGGACAAACAAGCTTCACTAAAATCTGGGGACAGAATGCAGCATATTTTTGCCTCCAACTTTCCTTTGAGTGATGATTATTAAATAGAACATCCCTTGCCTAACACTTTTCACTCTTGCTTGCAAATAGAGTTGAAGTGATGAACACCATTATGTAGAAGCATCATTCAGGTGGCTTCTGATGTAAATTGAAAAGGCAGTGAAATGGCAAAGGTGGAGTTACTTGTGCAGTCAAAACCTCCATCAGAATTGGGGATGTTTTGGAAGGTCAGTTCCAAGGAAACAATGGCTGTGTGCTGTCAGAGCTGTTTTCCCTGGCTCAAGCAGGGCTGTTTGGACTTGCACTGCATCAGAACAGTTGATGCAGTTAATTTACTCTTAACAAAGCTGAGAAGCAAACCCAGGATTGTCTGCTTGCACCTGATAATGGATTGTCTCCCAGGCACGGATGGTAGGAAATGCTCTCTTAGAATTGAACAGGATAGGAATGCAAGTTAAAAATTTATATTATTTTTGATCTTACTTTTCTATCTTGGATTTCTGTTCTCTCCAATATAAAAAACGGCTCAAAGAGCTTTTAAAGTAAAAATAGTCAAAGAACTAGTGTAAAAGTGATGACTAAATGAATTAAGTTCTGAGCCCACATGCGTCTCGCAGTAGTTCTGGATCCAGCACACTGATACCCTGCTCTTACACATGTGGGGGTTTGTGGAATGCTTCATTTTTTAATTGAGTCATAATATTTCAGTTTTTCCTTCCTCTACCTTTTTAATATTTGGTTCATTTCCAGCACAAGTGAAAGGGGTTGAGGCTTTTAGCATACTGTGCTCCCTGCAGCTTTGTGAGTGCAGGAGGCTGGCTAGCCAAGAGGAGCACTTAGTACTCCCACTGAAGGAAAAGCTCAAATGTGAATTGAAGTCTTTTTAGACACCAGAGAATTCATGCAGGAGAGATATTATGAATGTTCTGGCTGTGGGAATTTCTCTCTTTTAAATTCATCCTTTGTGACCCACTGGGTGCCTTGAGTGTTGGATATGCTCTGTCAGAGCCCAGGCGTCCTTAGTTCTGCTGCTCAGGGGACTGTCTCTTTCACAGGACAAGAACCTCAGAAAGGACCTTTTTTTAAATTTAAGTCTGGTCCAAATAAAACACTGAAGATAACTTGATGGCTGTGTCTTTCCTTTGGCAGCAAATGAGGATGTTTCACAAAGTGAATGGAGATTACTTGTGATTGTACAGCTTTGTGAATTTTGGTTAGATTTGTTGAATTTTTCACACAGACCTTTTCTGGTACAATATGCTAGAAAAGATCAGCATCAATCGCTGCTGAGGAGAGGAGATGGGAAGAGACTTTCATGATGTTCACAGATTTTGATGACGTCAGGAGCTACTCACAGCTACTCTGCACTGGGTTCCTGTCTGTTTTATATCTGAATAAAATGTATGGGTGACTGTCTTAATATTTGCAGGACCTTTTAGACCAGGTCTGATGATTCCAGTTTTCCTTTGAAGCTGAAATCTATGAAAGCTTTTCCAGTCAGTATCTGAGGCCAGGGTGGGGCTGGAGCTTCATTTGGGAGGTTTATGGATAATCCCTCGTGTTTTCCAGGCTTGGGCTGATGCCTTCCGAAGTAGCCCCGATTTAACTGGGGTAGTGCATATTTATGAAGAACTCAAGAGGAAAGGCATCGAGTTCCCCATGGCAGATCTTGATGCTCTGTCTCCAATACACACACCACAGAGGGTAAGCTGCAGCCTTGCAATTCCGGGGGTGTTTTCCCAGGATTGGATAACTACTCATTTTTCCCCTCCCATTTCTGTGAATTTGTCTCATTTTCTCACTCCTGGAAGGACATTTTAATAGTGAAAGGGCATGTAAGAGGGGCATAATACAGACTGATAAGCTATCTCCTCCCTTGAGTCAATCATCAATCTGAGAAGTTGTAAAATGTTACATTTAATCTTGTACCATAAAACCACCAAACAAATGCAACTAATTTGTTCAAAGAGAGCTCAGCAAGATTTATTATTTGAGATTTACTTCTTTTGCTCAAAAGTGTGGCTGCTTCTGTTAGTGATAACCCTGAGCCAAGGTCTGCCTGTCTGTTAGGGGTGTACAGAGTCTGAATCTCTCTGATCCCACAGTAATGTGAGAACTTTACATCTCTGGAAAGTTAGGTCTGGAAAGTTGACAGAACTGCTGCTTGGAAGTAACTTAATGATCACAGGTGTTCTGATTATTCACTCTGAAAACAGAAGTTAATGAATCTTTGAAGCAGCAAATGCAAGTGATCAAGGACTGAGAGATTACAATTCTTGTGTCAAGGTTAATTAAATTCAGTATCTACGTATCACATCATTTTTTGGAAGCCTGCAACTTAATTCCTAGTTTAAAAGAATTTATAATTATTTCTCTTTGGCTCTTGTTTTTATTTTGCTTCTCGCTTTTCTTGTAAAACTAAATGGACTTAAATGCTTGTGGGTTGGGTCAAAAGAGATGGGCATGGAAGATTTTTGAAGCTGCCAGTCTTTTCCAGTAGCTGCACTGACCTTTCCCACAAGGTGCAATTATGTTCTATATTTGAGCCTGTTTGGCCTGAGGTTGCTGACAAAGCAAGTGCTGTCCCAGCTCAGCTTTTGAACTCCTGTCTTTCTGATGTGGCAGAGTGTTCCTGAAGTTGATCCTGCAGCAAATATGCACAATTCCCAGTCTCAGCAAAGGATGAGCAGCAGTTCTTACTCTTCGTCCTCTCCAACGGCCTATTCTGCTCCTCAGGCCCCAGCCCTGAACGTGACTGGTCCCATCACTGCTAACTCTGAACAGGTATTGGCATGTTGATTCTTTCGAGTGGGACTCTTTCAGCAAATCAAATTAGAAACTAATTTGCAGAGGAACTTTCATTTTAACCCTTTGGACTTTGTCTCCTAGGTCTGGCTGTACTTAGTAACCATTCCTCCTGTTATACTGTAAAATCTGGGCTGTGCATGTGTCTCTGTGGCCTGGTAATGGCAGCACAATCTGCTGGTCCAGCCCCCTCAGCAGTATTTTAGCAGTTATTCCCATTAACCCCTCTCCTTTCAAGGCACAGAATGTCTTGCAGATGCAGGAAGTCAAACCCTTGCAAATGCCCTAATACAGGATTTTCTTTTCTCCCTGCAAAATTATAACTTCAGAGCCAAAGATTCTACTTAAAATATGTACATCTTTCCCCACACTGGAATGAGGCACCACAGCCAAGGTCTGGCTTTAGGTGCTGTTTGCAATTTCTTCCCTTCCATACAGACACAGCACATCTGGGTTTGTGATGATAATTCTTCTCTTTTTCTCTTCCTTTTCTCCTGGGTAAACTTTTTATCTCTTTTGGTTTTTCCCTGCTAGAATGTCTGGAGCCTGAGATATCAAGTCAGACAGAACCAGAGATATCTCAAAGTCAGTTCTTGAAAATGAACTGCTTCAACTAAAAGATTATGCAGTGTTTTGCTGTCTTGTTACCCCAATTTAGATTGCCCGGCTGCGCAGTGAGCTGGATATTGTTCGTGGCAATACAAAAGTGATGTCTGAAATGCTGACAGAAATGGTACCTGGACAAGAGGATTCCTCAGACCTTGAGTTACTCCAGGTAAGTTTCCTAGAAAATATGATTCTGATCCTTTCTGTGTTTGTGTTTCTCTGGGGGTGTGTTTTGTTGTAGCTCACTCCACAGCCTGTGCTTGGATTCATAATGGATCTGGGCTGTGCCTGACCCTGGCAAGTGCCATCACTTGATTTTCTTCATTTGTTAAAGCTTCCAGTGACAAGGATTTCCTGACTTCCCTTGAAACTTGTTCCAGTGCTTTCCTCTTTGTGTGGCTAGAAATTTTTCCCAATGTTGAATATCACGTCTCCTTTACCAGTAAGGAGCTTAGAATTGCCACAGGTTCTGTAAGCCCTGAGCATTCCAGCTTCTTTTACAACTCCCATCACCATTTGTACAGTGTCAAAAATTCCCAGTCACCATGCAGGAAAAAGCACTCCATATTTCCATCTGGACTAAAGAATGCTAAGGGTCTGTGCATTCTCTGCCACTTGAAATCTTATCTATGAACTGACTGTCTTTCCAGAAGATGTGTTTTTCTGAAGGTGTGGTGTCTTAAGGCAGGTGCTCAGATGAAGTTCCATGGTGTCCAGAGGGCTAGACTGGGTAATGAGGAGGGATTTCTCTGCAATCCATTGCAGCACTGTGCATCTCAAGAAGGAAAACAGGATAAACTGAGCTCATGCCTCAGGCTTGACACCTGTTTCCCAAGGCTGGTGGTCATGGGGTGGCCTTTGGGCTGAGGAAAGTCACAGAGTCCCACAGATGAGGAGCACTGCAATCTGACATTCCAGCTGCTGCCCTTAAGGTGGGATTTGCCTTTCCACAGCTTCAGAAACAGCCTTCTGTTCTGATCCTCCAGCAGGGAGGATGGGCTCCCACAGCAGTCCATTCGGAGGAAGGCAGGGAATTGCTCTCTGTGATACATCAGAATTTGAAATCCATCCAAAAACTGGTCTCTCCCATGCAGTGGCATTGTGTGTTTGTCTCAGAGCCATCATGGCAGCTGATGAGAGGCTCTGCAATAAAGAGCCTTTCAGTCACTGCCCATTTGGGTCGAGCTGCTCAAAACAAAAGCAGCTCCCAGGAAACCATGACAGGCCGAAATCGAACAGTTTGCTTACACTGAGAAACAACCACCAGCATCTTGACAGTGTAACCTTAGAGCACAGCTTTAAGGTGAAAGAACTTGATCATAAAATGGAGTGACAGCAATGATTCTTTACTCCAGCTGGTTCCCTTCTGTGACTGATGCAGCCTAAATCTGAATCACAGAGCTGGGGAGAGCCCATTTTTGATCACAAAGGCTGGTTAGCCTTTTGAGAGCTGTGAGCTGGGTGCTGCATGCAGGGACTCCTTGCTTTGAGGTTTATATAGCCCTCCTCCTTAAATAATTCCTGACATTTTCTCCAACAATCAAATGTAAACAGCCTGTGAGAGAGCCAGCTCTGAGCAGAATAGATAGGTACTGTCAGCTCTCTTGGAAAGGCAGCAAACAAACCTCTGAAATGTCACAATCTGCTTCCAAAGTGATGGGATCAAAACTGACATTGGAGAACACATTCCTCAAGCTGTTAAGGCAGCTGGATTGCACTAGGTGAAATTTATCCAGAGCTTAGGATGTCAGACCATGCAAGGAAAACAAACACATTTTTGCTTTCATCCTGAAGGTTGTGTACCAACAAGTCATCCTTGTTTAGTGCTGAATTTTTGCTGTGAAGTGGAGCTGGGAGGAGTGGAAGATGACAGAGGGACATGCTTTAGCTGGAATGTGTCAGTGCTTATTGAAGTAAAACCGTTGGCCTGATCAGGGGCACCCTGCCCTACGTCATGTTTCTTCTTGCTGTTCTCCTCAGCAGACCAGTTTGACCTTTGGTCTTGAGGCCTTTCAGGACTACAGAATTCTGCTAAGTATTTGGTGATGGAGGAGATGTCCTGGAAGCATGAGAAGTCCTGGTCTAGGCAAACTGAAATCTAGATTTCTTGATGACAGGCTTTTAAAATAAATGCCCTCCCTCTGCATTCCTTAAAATGTTCTTCTGAAACTCCCCGTTGCCTTTGTGCAGTCTCTTGTCAGTGCACTTGCTCAGTGGAAGGGAACATTTCTGTGTGTCTCAGTGCTGGAGGGTGTGTGAAACACTCACCTTTTCGTGCTCCTGTTCCTTGATTTGTCCTTACCCTCATGTTCTCTGAAGCTGGTAAGTTCTCATCCTAGCACACACGTAGTATTTGTGGTAGCCCTGATGAGCTTTTTTTCCCCCCCACATGTTCCATCTTACACATCATTTAGTTTTTAAGGATGATGCTGCCAGAAAGAGCAGATTGAATTTTCCTTGAAAGCTCCCCTCTGGGAATGTGTTGTATTAACATGTTTTATTCTTAAAACAGATGACTAAAATACAGATATTTATTTTCTGAAGTACTCAGAGTTAAAGAAGAATCAGGAAGTTGAATTGTGAATAGGCTCTCAAGGTTTTATGCCAGCATCTCTTGAAGGGCGTTTGATTAGATGTGCTTTTGGGTGACATTTAATCATGCAAAGATAAACTTGTCTTAGTGTTTCTCAGTTGGGGGATATGTTTGGCTGTGAACAGAGCTCAACTAAATCTACTTATTGCTTGTTGCTTATCAGACTGTGTGTGCACAATGCATTCCTCCTAGGAGCTGAACCGAACCTGCAGAGCCATGCAGCAGAGAATTGTGGAGCTTATCTCACGAGTGTCCAATGAAGAAGTCACAGAGGAGCTGCTGCATGTGAATGATGATTTAAATAACGTCTTCCTCCGATATGAAAGGTGGGGCATCTCTCCCAGCAACCAGTTACATTCATTCAGGGTTTTCACATAAGAATAAAATAGGTCATTTGGTGAAATTGGGCCTTCTGGGCCAAGGGTCTATCATGACACAGAGAACCAAACCACAGGAACCATTTACAGAGTATTTTATGGCCTTTTAGGGTAACATTCCTGTTTCAGTTGATTCTTTTAATACTTTGATATTTTTTTTTTGTGTGTGCTATCATAGAATTTTTGTAGGGCATATCCATAAAATGCAAGGCAACCTTGTGAAAACGCTCGAGTCTGCGAGTCCCTGTTGTGCAGGGCTGTACAGGTGTAGAGACCTGGGACCAAAAATAGCACAGCCACAATCACAAGTTCCCCTGCTAGCCCAGGCTCTGCACAAATCTTTGTGCTGCTTCCTTGCTTAGGGAGGCTCCCATGAGCTCTCTCTGCCCTCTGATCTCTGAGCTCTCCAGTCCCAGTGCTGGTGCAAGGGGAGCTGCCTGAGGTGGGCGGGAGCACTGAGCGTGCAAAGGGTTTGTTTTAAAGCAGCACTTAAAATCTTGAAAAACAAAAAAAGCCTGTCTGTGCACAGCTAATGTTTCGAAGAGCTGGTGTGCAGGAATGATCCCCAGGGACAGGACTTGGGGCACAGGACTTTCGACATGTCAGACAAAGGCGCTGTCAGGCACATCTGCTGCAGGAGGTGACACGTGATGCTGCAGTCTTGGGAAAGTTTAATCTTCCCCTTAATGACAGGCCTGGGGAGCGAGGCACCAAAGAGTACCCTTTGTTCCTTGCTCTTAGCGCAGGGCTTTGTTTCTCAAGCCTTTAAAAATAAATTAGACTCTAGATCTGTGAATTTGTGCTGTCACGGCAAAGGCTGCAAAGACGACTCGGTGCCCTCGATTTTGCCTTTGATTTCGTCGTTCAGAGGAGATGGGGCAAACTTTGAAACAAATGCTGGCTTTTTGTGTGAAATGGTGTGTGTTTCATGCACAAGCAGGGTTTTACAAGTGGCAGAGTGTAACTATCAGTGAGGTTTAGTCTGGTCACCCTTAATATTTTTTCTGTTTCCCCCCCATCTGCGACTTTGCTGACTGTGGCTGATGTGTTTGTAGTCATTATTCATGAAAAGGGAGCTGAGTGATGTTAGCAAGCCATTTGTGGTGGAATAGCTGCACTGGTCTGAGCATTCAATAAATTCCAGTTCCTCCTGTGCTATTCCAAAAGCTCCCCATCCATCATGCTGATTTCTAGCACAGGGACCAAGCTCTGTTAGTGACTCAAGCAGGAGCTCTGGCCTTTGCTGTGAAGCCTTGGGATGTAAATGAACAGAAGCCTTTTGGTGAGAAATGAGGTGGGAGGTGTCTTAGGTTTCCAGCAAAGGGAGTTGGATTTCCAGTAATAGCAAACACCCACAGTTTCCTAAAATTGAAATTTGGGCCTGAATTTGGTTTTGCTGCCTTTTAAGTCTGTATTTTCCTCTGTTACATTAAGAAAACATTTTAGTTTGCGTGACATTCCTTGTTGTATTTTGTCCATCTGGGAGAAAACCTGTAGGACTATATGAATATTACGGGCTTTTTGCTGGAAAGAGAGACTGCTTCTGAAACTACTTTGAAAAATTCAAACCTCCAAGAAATCATGGTGCTTTTCCATGGTGAGGAAGGAGATCAGACTGGCCTCAGACAGGCCATGGGAGCAGGCACTTCCCCTGCTGTTTTGAGTTCATAGAATCACAGAATGGTTTGGGTTGGAAGGGACCTCAAAACTCATCTAATCCCACCCCCTGCCATGGGTGAGGACACCTTCCACTCGACCAGGTTGCTCAAAGCTCCATCCAGCCTGGCCTTGAAGACTTTCGTAAAAGCTGGGTTTAGGTTTGTGGCCCCAGATGCACAGAGTAAAGAAGAGATCAGAGCTTGACTAACCCGACATCTTCTCCTTAGAAGTACAAAGGTTTTATCCAACATCATTACTTTTCCTTGTTGGAAAGTACCAACCTATTTGAGCATAGGCTGTGACCATCTTAGAGCTGTCTTAGGATGTTTTAAGCAGGGAATCTGCTGCCCATTGTCACTCGTGCCACACACACATGGCTCCTCATTTACATTATTGCAGCAAGAGGGAGCTGGTAAGTGGGAGTGAGCCGAGCTGCAGTGCTTGGCTTGTTGAGCTGTGAGCATCAATCTTGCTGCAGTTCCTCCTGTCCCTTGGCTCACACAACAGTCTGTCACAAAGCACTTAATGATTAACCACCCCCCTTCCCCCCAAACCAAAAGACAAATCCTGCAGTGGTTTTCAAGCATGTTTGTGCTGCAAGATCAGATTAGTCAACTTAAAATCCACCTTTGCCAAGAGTGCAACTTCTCAGCAATCCTCCCTTTGTCTTGGCTTGGAGTTAAAGCTTTCAGGCTTCCCTTTGGAGCCAGAGAAAACTAAGTTCAGTGGAAAGGATGTCATGGTTTGATTATAAACTCGTGTTTTTTATTATTTATTGGTGGCTTTGATAATCTGTGTTGGGGTTTTTTTTCCTGAACAGATTTGAACGATACAGATCAGGACGCTCAACACAGAATGCCAGCAATGGAGTAAGTACTCACTCCTTTGATTCTCTCATACCAGCTGTGGTACTATCAGTAGTATCACACCTCACTGCTTTGATTCTCTCATACCAGCTGCAGTACTATCAGTAGTATCACACCTCACTGCTTTGATTCTCTCATACCAGCTGCAGTACTATCAGTAGTATCACACCTCACTGCTTTGATTCTCTAATATCAGCTGTGGTACTATCAGTAGTATCACACCTTCTACCTGCCCTGCTCTGTGTCCTGCCTGTACTGGCTAATGGTGGATGCCAGGAAAATTAAGAATGTGGCAAATCCCAAGGGACAACTTTTAGCTCAGGAAGTCACTTCACAGTAAAACATCTCTGTGTTTACAATCCTTGATGGATTTTCATTCCTCTATTAACTTTTTTGATTGCTTTTGAGTCTGTGTGGACTTTAGGAGTTCACAATGCCCTTAAGCAGTAAGATCCACAGTTTCACTATACATTTTTACATATTTATTTTGCATTTATATATAAAAAATATTTTGTTTACATTTGGTCAAGTCATTTAATGATCTTTGTTTGCTTCACCTAATTTTTCTTCACTGTGTCTTACAATGCCACTGTTCAGGTTAATTTTCTTCCTGCCATTCATAATTTTAAGAACCACTCTTATCTCCTATTTAAGCAGCCCCTTTCCAAGCTGAAGTGTTCTAATTATTCTTTAAATGAAAATTCTTTTGTAGTTGTTTTATAGTGTTCAAG
The DNA here is from genome assembly GCF_035770615.1 of Melospiza melodia melodia. Classification (NCBI taxonomy): domain Eukaryota; kingdom Metazoa; phylum Chordata; class Aves; order Passeriformes; family Passerellidae; genus Melospiza; species Melospiza melodia. Next base: position 2,399,223 of record NC_086211.1, read on the forward strand.
GTCTGAGTACATGATGAATCTGTACTTCCATTATGTTTTCTCTTCTGCATTCATAACTATTTCCTCTGTTTACTGTGCTTTACCACTTCTGCATTGTGATGCAAACTTCAGCAAAGATTCTGTATTGACACTTGAGTCACAACAAAGAAGTTTTGTTTCTGAAAACAGTTTATACCTAATGTGGACAATTGTGGTGTTTAATGTTGTACTGCAAGAAGAAATTTCTGGCATTTGAAACTTCTGTGTTTCTTGTGTCCTGACAGGTACTGAATGAGGTGACAGAAGATAATTTAATAGATTTGGGTCCTGGCTCTCCAGCTGTGGTGAGCCCAATGGTTGGGAACTCAGCACCTCCATCTTCACTTTCTTCACAGCTTGCAGGGCTTGGTGAGTGCCTGATCTAGAACAAGCTCTTCTCTACCTATTAATGTTGCCATGTGGCCTCCAAAAGGTTTGGGTATTTTGCTCACAGGGGGATTAGAAGGCATTCCCACTCTCTTGCACTGTGGCAATCTGCACTTGAGAACCAGCCTGGCACAGAGGGAGGGATTTATTAAGTAGAGGGAAGACTGATGGAGAGGGTGCAGGTTGTTGTTCATGGCAGAACTTGTACTACTACTGCTATTTCTGCTTATAGTTCTCTGTGAAATCAGCCTGGTGATGTTCTTGATTCCCCTTCTACAAATAATATTTGAAACCTTTGGGTGAAAGGTTTTATGACACTCTTAGGTGGTTTGCATTAAATCAAACCAAAGATTGTGTGGTTGGATCACTGGGTTTGACTGAAGGTTCTCCACCTCTTTCAGCACTGCACCAATACCATATCCCTTTGTTTGAAAGTGTTGCTTTCACAGTCAGAAACTGAGAGAAACATTGTGGAGAAAACTACTGTCCATGTCCAAAATTTTGGACTGTATTAGTGACCACTTGACCACTAAATATCTCAGGATATTGGCAGCAGGTTCACACCAATTCCCAAATGCTGGCTTCTTGATGAGGAGCATTTATGGAGTGCTGCTTCCAGGATGAATTAGATAATCTCTATGTTTTTCTTTTAAGAACACCTGATTAGCATCCTCCAGCCTTTCCTGAACAAAACTGTCCTCAGTGCTGCAGCTGTTAATGATGATGTTTGCCACCATAACAATAATAATAATAACCATAACAATATGGTTTGTTATTTCACTGGTTCACTATTTTTTCTCCTCTGGTTGCAGACTTGGGCACAAACAGTGTCAGTGGCACACTCAGCTCCCTCCAGCACAGTAATCCTCGTGATGACTTTGACATGTTTGCACAGACAAGAGGCAGCTCCTTGGCTGACCAGAGAAAGAAGTAAGTTGGAGTTTGTCTTCAGCACTGAGTCATGGCACTGCTGTTTTCTAAGGGCATAAGTATGAAACTTCTTGACTTTAGACTGAAAAAGTAATTTTGGTGTATGTTTTTGTGCTTTTAATCCAATCCCTATCCTTTTGGTTGTTATCAATATGAGCAAGTGATGAAGTTCTTGCTGCTGGACAGAGCAGATTGGCTGGGTACTGACTTAGTTAATGAGCTCACTGGAAACTTGGAAGTGTGCTTGCCTGTACTTCTGCCTTCTCCTAAGGCTTGTCATCCCATCCACCCATGTTTGAGATACAGGAGCAGAAGGGTCCTTCACCTGAAGGTCATGGATGTGCTTTGGTGGCTGAATTACTGTCATCAAAGGCTTGGAAACAGAATTACCATCCAGTTAACTCTCCTTTTGGCCCCAATCAGACTCTCACAGGCTGTCAAGGCAGTGTAGCTTGCCTGGCTTCATGCTACCCTTAATTTGTTTATATGCATAGGGCTTGCATCTCTAGAGCTGCAAATCTGGCACTTTCAAGGGCATTTAACAGGTCAAATTATTTTAATGTAAAATAAATCTATGCACTTATTAAGAAATCTTTGATCCCTGTCAAGTGATCTTCAATAAAAGACACACTCAGGTATTTTTCTTCCATATATTATTTCTTGCCTCCTGGCTTCAGACATTAGAGGAAGCAGTCAGAACATCATCAATATCTTGTCTCAAGCTAAGAAATGCTGTTAAATAGTTTATCAAAAATTCAGAAAACTTGAGCCTACAAATTTATTGGGCTCTTTTATTTGCAGTTATCAATATAGCTATTGGTACTGCCTCAGCCATGGTATCAGAAGAAATTCTGTCATGTAGAGGGATAAGCCACCACTGGAGATTTTGGGCTGGGAGCCTTAATGTAGAGTTAGAAAGGAGAGGCATTGCAGGAGAGATCTAATCAAGGTCCCTCTGTCTCTTGTGCTAAATGAAGCACAAAACTACTCTTCCCACCCGTACCTAATGGAACAAGGAGCACAGATCACCCGTGATTTCACAAGGGAGGATTGCTCTGCCTTCCCTGGATTGTGCACTGTATAAACAGAGCAGCAGGGAGGAGGAGAGGCATGAGTGTGACTTGCTGTGGTGTGTAGGTGACAGCTCTGGGTGTGAGAGCTCTGGGTGCTGTCACAGCTTGGGAGAAGCCAGCAGGAGGAGGAGAGAGGGCTCCCCCTGCTCAGCAGCCCCTCCCAGGAGCGGATTTATGGGCACGTGTTTGTGTCTGCTGCAGCTCATGGTTCACCACTGTGCTCTGGGAGATGCTGCTGCTGCTGCCTCTGTCACCTGACTGCTACATGTCCCTTTTGCATTGCAATTTAAGAAGCTTTTAACAGCTCTGTAAATAGTGCATTTCTTTGTCTGCTTCACTGCAGTTGCTTTATTCCATCTCTCTTTGAGTCTCGCTCTGCCTCCCCCCGATGCACACGGCAAGGTCAGGCTCCAGATGTCATCTCCAAGTCTTTGTTAAACATAATCTGCAATCAGGCCTCTTTTCACAGTCCCCCACTTGCTCCTGGACATTCTTAGGGTGCCTTGTGACCTGTTTGCCTGCCTTTCATAATGCTGATCTTACTCTCTTTGCTTCAAGGTGCTTTCCAAAACTGATGGGTGGCCTTTGTACAGAGCAAGCTCCTCTCCTTGGGGTACACACAGTATTCTTGGGGTGCACACAGTACCCTCCAAGTCTTGTTAAGAAAAAGAATTTGCTTTCTGGTTTCCAGGGGAGTAAATCAGGGTATCCAGGGTATTATTCTCCTATGAGGAAAGGCTGAGAGAATTGGGATTGTTCAGCCTGGAAAAGAGAAGGAATTGGGGTGACCTAATTCAAATACCTGAAGGGAGCCTACAAGAAAGATGAGCAGAGACTATTTACAAGGGTCTGGAGTGACACGACAAAGGGGAATGGCTTGAAACTAAGAGAGTTTGAAGGGCTAAATTGAATATTGGGCAGAAATTCTTCCTTGTGAGGGTGTTGAAGCACTGACACAGGTTGCCCAGAGAAGCTGTGGCTGCCCCATACCTAGAAGTGTCCAAGGCCAGTTTGGACAGAGTGTGGAGCAACCTGGGATGGTGGAAGCTGTCCCTGCCCATGGCAGGGGTGGAATGAGAGGATCTTTTAACATCCCTTCCAACACAGGCCTGATTGCTGATGGGTGATTGCTGGAGTTTCTTGCTAGTTCTGTGGTTTGTTCTTCTCTTCCAGCGTGACGTACGAGGACCCACAGGCTGTCAAAGGACTGGCATCTGCCCTGGATGTCCGGAAACAGAACACAGGAGGGGTAGGTCACAGCTCTGAGTTTTGTTATCCACGTGGAATCCAAGCTGGCTGCTTTGACTGAGCTTCTCATTCTGTATTCCAGCAACGTGGTAGTAATGGCTATTTTGAATTGATATCTGGGAGTAAGTACTTTCTCAGTAATGATCTCTAAAGGGATGCTGCACTTCAGTCTAAAAGACTTCAGAATCACAGTGGGTAAATTCTCCTGTGTCCTTGCAGCCTGTCTGGGGAGTCCAGCTCTTTGCCTGGAATCACTGCTGAGGAGAATTAAGTGGGGAATATACTGTGAACACTGATGTGCATTGGCTTGGTTTGGTTTTGCTTATGAAAGTCTTAATCTACTAGATTTTGCTTCAAGTGCATGGATACACAAGTTACAGGGAGAGAAATGATGCAGACTTTTAATGCTTCACATTCCTTGCCATAACTGCCCTTGCTTGCAGCCTGTTCTGTCTGCCCAGGGCAGCTCTTGCTCTCTTGTGTGGGCAGAAGAGCCCCATGTGCTGTCACCTCACAGCAGCTGACACTTCAAACACGGGTGAGAGAGCTTGGGCAGCTTTGTCTGCATCCCTCGCTGAAGGCAGAAGTGAAGGAGCTTTCAGATCATCCCTCAACCCCTTTCTACCATCCTGCTTTTAAAAACTCTGCTGCTCTTTTGTACACAGCTGTGTGTGAGGTTTTAGAGAACAGAGCCAGAGCCTTTTCCAGTCCAGTTTTGGGCTGTGCTGACCACTAGGGAGCACGGCAGAGCCAGCATAGCATGGAAGAGCCAATGCAGTGTGCACATGCCTCTCACCGGGGAGATTTGCCTCCCCGTGCCTTGGCTGATCCCACCCTGGTTCTTTCATGAAGTGGGAGTGCTCTGGGCAGCTGGCATGCCTGGCAGCTTGTGCTCCAAGCCAGGGGGAATTTGTGTTGGGAGCCAGCTGGGGTCAGATCACAGCTGCCTGCCTGCCCAGGCCATCGTTCAGTGGGAGCAGGGCCTCAGCTCTCACAGAGCATCCCCCACCCCACAAACCTGCCTGCATCCTCCTGTCCCTGTCCTCCTGCAGGAAGGGCAATTTATCACCCAGGTCAGCCCCATGGCCAGCTGGAGCTGAGCCCCACAAAATCTCATGGCAGCAGTACTGAGAGAAAAGGGGAAGCATGAGGAGCAGGGGCAGAAATATTCCTTCACAGGAATTCCTGAATCCAGTGTGACATCCCAAGCCTCCAATATCACTGAACTGTTATTGGCAGGACCTGGGGAAGGATTTGAGATCCTGCTCTTTGTTCCTGGCTAACCAAATGCAAGGGCCTTGCATTTATCTGGTCAAGAGGGCTGTATCCCCCAGTGGCCTCAGGGTCATGTCTTTATTTATTAACACTTCTCTTCCCAGCCAGTTCTGCTTTAGGCACCAGCACAACATGTCATTCACACCAGCAGAGCTGCTGCTCTGCCCCAAGTGCTGTCAGTTCAAAGGGCTGTGGCTAAGCTCATCTGAGGGTCAAAGTTTTTTGGGGTAAATGCCTTTTGGGTTGTGGAACTTGGGGCTATGAGATGTTGAGACTTTCAGCCTCTTTTCAAAGGTCCTGGAGACTGTAACATGTAATCAGAAGAGCTTGTTTTGAAATGCAGTTGCTCTGTAATTGGTAAACACTTTTTCTCAACTGTTGCGAGGCTTGTGGGTGTCTCTTCTTAAAGGAAATAAGAATTAAACTCTCCTAAAGTTACCAGCCCCAGCATGTGGAGCAAAAAACTGGCAGTGCTCAGTAAACGAAAAGCCAGGCTTTAATTTGGGTAGAGCTAATTTAAGAACAGCTCTGGGGAGGAGCCAAAAGCTTTGCAACACATTCTTCACACACGTCTCGTTCCAGCATAGTTGTCCAGTGGCAGAATTCAGCACATCCAACGTTTCTAATGCATTCATTCTCAGAATGGTCTGCAGAGACAGGGCTGATCACGTGGCATTAGCTGGCTTTTAATGTGATTTAGCAGCTGGAAACAAGATGAGCTAAAAATACACTGTTTTCTTAATATTGCTTTTCCATGTTGGGAATTGCTTTTGTTGCCACTGAGTTGTTGCATGATCACAAACGGGAGGAGAGGTGTCCAAGAAACAATTCTCTGCTGTTACACAGAGAGTAGATGAAATTGGAATGATTTCCCCTTATTTTTTTCCCCTCATAAAGTGAGACATAAAAGATTGCAGCTGATTCTCCATTACCTGTGTTAGTGGGGACAGGGAGTTATCTGGGTGGATGTACATAACACACCAATGGCTCTCTGCTGAGCTCACCCAGGTCTGGGCTGGAGCCACTGCACTCTGCTGAGCCCAGAGAAGCCCCTCCAGAGCTGGAGATGACTCTGCATCCCCTGGCTCAGGGAGGAGGTGCTGAAGGACACAAAACCACCTCAGAGTGTTGGTGGTGCTGTGCCATGCAGTCTGCAGCCTGCTCAGGGGAGCTGGATGCATCAGCAGTCCTTTCACCTCTGTGCTTTTCAAGAGGGGCAGTTTGAAAGGCTGCCAGGACACTGCAGCAAACTGCCCTGACTTGCCTCCACTCAACACCATTGCAGAGGTGCTGTGCTGTCTGTGTGGGGCACAGTCTGTCTGCTGAGGTCAAGGACATGAGCAGGGGGTGCTGCAACCCACAGCCTCATAAACAAGGGGGACTCCACAGACTGTCACACAAGAGTTTCCAGGGCAGTCTCACTGCCTGCAGCAGCTTGTACAGCCTCGCTTTTCCTTCTTCTAAGAAGATGACAAACATCAGCCTCACTACTAGCCAGCGATTGGTTTGTTTTATCATTATTATTTTTATTTTTAAGGACATCATGGAGGGAGTGCTAAAACGCTGTGAGCTGTCTGTAGGAAGTGCAGAATTCTGGGTGAGGTCTGTCCCCTTATGGACAGAGCTGACAGGCAGAGGGGGACACAGCTGCTGCCAGAAGCTACTGTAGGCAACTCTGTGTGTGTTTGTGTGTGTGTCTGTGTATGTGAAGTTTTTAACTGTTTTATTACTTTATCACGGGTTGTTGCTGTGGTTTCTCTCTTTATGGACCTTTCTGTTCTCAACACAGAGGAGAGGTAAAGGTGGGAACTCAGACATGGAGCCCATAGACAAGTGGCTAATTACACAAGGAATGGTGAGGACTTCACCAGTGAATTCCTCCTGCCCACCCCAGTCCCTGACCTAGAATAACCATCCTCCATTCACCTCTCGTCCTGCCCTGTTGAACCGCTTCAAATCGGACAGTACAAGGAGTTTATTTCCCACCTGCATCATTACCTGGGGCAAAGGGAAACATTTGCACCAATTTCTGGTTTATACAGCACAAAGACCTGTAAATAACTGAATCATTTGTAGGATCCCACATCACCTTCAGAAGAGGCATGGGGATCCAATTGGTTCCTTCTACTGTCTTGATTTATTTATGCAGTATCCACTTTTCGAGGGATAAACACAAGTCTCATGGATCTTATTCATAAAGAGGACATTGCTATCTGTCTGTAAAGCAGCTTTTTCTGGTAGTGCTTAGTTTCATGGTCTGGAGTAAACATAGGGAAGTTGTAGGATCATATTGAATTGAACTGAGTAATGCAGGGATCATTCTTTATGCAAGGAAGGGGATGGGAGAACTGCTGCCCAGATTGGCATCTTCAACCCCACTGGCATTAGGAATCAGACTCCAAAAGGTACAATAGTGTTTCTGGCTTTAAGGATTTAATTCCTGTGTCTGGTGATGCCAGTGCCTTGATAAAATCAGGCTTCTGAAGATCACTGAACCTGTGCACATTCTGACCTTGTTTGAAGTTGTCCTTCATCAATGTGCTTGCAGAGAGAAGTTCAAAGCTTGCTTTAGGTGCAGAAGCCAGAGGAAAGGAAAAATACCCTCAGCTGTGCCTTAAAGCCAAGTTCTGAGACCATTTTTTTTGGACCATGTAATCCATCATTTTAAGTGTTTGAGATTAGTACCAATAATGTGACCTAACTATAGAAAATCCTCCTGAGACAGTCCTGGCTGCAGCTGAGTTCAGAGAAGTGCAGGGAGAATTCCCTTGCTCTGGGGTATGCTGGCAGGGCAGCATGTGGGGCTGGGCACCAGGAACAGGAATGTCTCACTCCAGGGAGAGCCCTGAATGCCCCAGACTGGGCTGCCCAGTGCTTAAAAAAGAGAAACATCCCAGAAAGCTTAAAGTTTAGAAAATCCAGAGTGTGCAGTATCTACTCTGTGAAACACTTGCATTTATTCTTCTGGATTTAGGGCTAATCCAGATTATTTCTCAGGGCCAGCTTGGGAATTTGACAGAGTTTTGCACGGCTGGTGCGCACACAGTGATGGGACAGGTGCTGTCTCTGCCTGCCCAAAAGCAGCTCCATGGCTGCTCACACAGGTGGATAAGCCCACTGTGGGTACCCGTCCCTGGGAGCCAGAGTGTCATTTTGGTGCTGTCAGGCACCCAGAGCTCACAAGGTGAGGGTGAAAAGCTGTAAAATGAGCAGCAGGATCAGCTGTGCCTCTGATGCTGTTGGCTGTGGCTCAGAGGCTCTCGCTGTTCAGTGGCTCTGTTGCAGCCAGGGGTGTGCTGTGCCACTGTGAGATGTTCATCCATAATGAATAATCCAGTGATTGAGTTAGTTCTTCTTCTTTGCCTTTCCACTGTTTACAAGAGCTGGGGAGCATGAAATCAGCACCCCTGCTGTTCACACCACTCACACCAGTGCTTTATTAAAAAAGCAAACAGCATATTCCTTCATTGGCTTGTGGTTATTCAGTCTGGAAAAAGGATACTGCAGCATTCATGGAGGCATATGGATCTGGGGAGGGAAGGGGGCCTGGCTGTCAACCAGTCACTGCTCTTACAAACCTGCCACCTTGTTTGTATGCTAAACACAAGAGAGAAATACCTAAAATAAAACTGAACTAATCATTAACTCAGTTTCTCTCTTAACTGGCTGTAGTTCTTAACAGTGTTTATTAATATGACCTGTAGCATTTACAATGCCAGTGGATAACTAGAATCCCAGGTATGAACTTGTTCTGCCTACTCTGTGGGTACTTTTTGTGCTTTGGTGAGGAAAGGGGTGAGCTGACACTGCTGTTCCCTGTGCCTGCACAGCACTGAGACCCACTCAAAAGGAATTCTCCACCTGCCAGAGTGGTTCTCACATCCCTCACAACCTGACATTGTTCTCTACAAGCTGTGATACATTTCAGCTTTGGGCTGAATCCTTCCCACTCCATTTCTCTGCATCCCAGTTCACCACACACCTTTGCAGTCCCAGTGAATTTGGCAGTGTTGTTCTTGTTTCCAGTTAACCTGTGGCTCAGTTCTGCCATCAAGATGATGCCAGAACCATGGAGACAGACACAAGCCACACTTTTATCCATCTCAGCTCTACCTACAAAACTAAAATAGACAAAATTATATTGGCAGAAAATGTTTCTGGTTTTTATATGGCTGAGGGATGGGAGGTGAGCTGTTCAGTGGCAGATCTGGGTTTTGCAGGTCTCATACAGGGGTCCCTATCAGCAGCAATCAGGCACAGACTTTACCACAGAGCCACATTTAGGTGGTCTCAGTTCCCTTCTCATGAGATTGGACAGAGATTTGCATTAATATATTCCTTTCTTAGAATAATCTCTCAACCCACTCACATACCAAATGGGTTATTTGTTATGAAAGTGAGAAGTAGGTGTTGCTTAAGCCACACCATGTTCGGACATTAAGTGGGACAGTGGCAGGGGAAGGATGAAACTGAACCAGAATTCACGGAAAGTGATAGGAACACCACTCAGCATTCTATCTTGACTGGCAGCAGCATGCCTGGCTAGACAGGAGAGCCCTCTTTGTAGGGAAGATAGGTGAGTGAAGATTAAATGAAACCTCTGTTAATTAGTAACCAAGTGGGATGCCGCTATGTGCCTTCAAGAGAGAGATAGGATCTGAGATGTGGAAATGACTTGGGTAACATGAGACTGTTGAATAACATCATCTTCTTGGAGACTGAAGTGCTTGAATTGTGGATAAGCCCATAACCAGGCACGTGAAGGTCTCATTTCTCCCATGTGGTGGGACCCCTCTCCCTGTTGAAGGCAAGCAGGAGCCTCCAAACACCACAGGGGTCTCTGTGGTGTTTGCAGAGCTCTGTGCAGGGACAGCCCAAGCCCTGGTGGCAGTGGCAGTGGTGGTGGCACTGCCTGGACACGCCTGCCACATGCAGCTTGGCTGTTGTTGTACAGCTGTCAGAGCCAGGGCACAGCCTGGGGACACGCTGCAGCCCAGCTCCTGCCCTGCAGTGTGCAAACACACTCAGGAGTAACCAAGGAGTTCATTTAATCCTTGCACATGAAGTCAAGCATAGTCTAATATTGAGGCCAAGCAGCTATTTCAAGATGACAACAGCTTTAAATAGATGGTAAGGCTGTAGTAATAAGCTGGAGTAGCCTGCTAGTGTGCTCCTAGTGCTGCTGTAGGAATGACAGACCTTTACTACTGCTAACCAGCAAGGGGGAGTGAGTAGCAACTAACCAAGAACTGGTGTCAGCTTTGTTAAACACCTAGAAAGAAGTGGAATTAACTAAGCTATTACAAGGCAGTAGTCTAGCAACAATTAGCATAAACCTTGTTAAACATTTTAAGAACATTAATGAGCTCACCTAGAGACCTGAATTGTCATTTCATACCTGCTTCTTTTCCAGTGGGATCATTTTTAATAGAAATAAAATGTGATAATAATAACCTTAAACTGTCTTTTTAAGGGTAGAATATTGGATTTTATGACTTCTGAGGAAAAATATTGGCAATACTCTTTGGCTTTTGATTGCTAGTGAGAACATCAACACAATCTAGCTTAGATAAGTAGGAACTTGAATTCCAGGTTCCTATGGGTTTTGTGGGATTGAGCACTTACTTTTATTCTCCCAGCCCTCCTTTTAAAACCATTTCTCTTTCAGGACTGTTGAGATGATCCCATTTGTAGGATTTTCCAAAGACTAAATAAAAAAGGAATTTAAACAATCAGACCAGCTTTTAATTAGAGCCAGTTACTTGAAGTACCCAAAAATATTTTGTGACTTAATTTCCATTTCCTGTAAGTATAGCCTTAAAAAAAAAAAAAAAAAATCACAATATCTTTACACAAACAGCTCTTGCAGCCTGCACTATCTGGGGAGCTCTCTTGCCAAGACTGAAAGCTTCACTAGACCATGCAAGTTTGCATAATCAAAATATTAACAAGGCAGTGTCCCATTCCAGAGTTCTTTCCATGTAGTCTGTGGCTGCAACTACTGCTTGTTCCCAGAAACTGTTGCCTTGTTTTAATGTGCAAACTAGTTATTTTATTTTTACATTTTCTCTGTTGTGATTTAGGGGTTAGTTGTAACAAAATTCCCCTGCACGTTTTTCAGTTTAGGGCTTCTGAAAGGGGAAGACTTGCCAAGTGCCCAACTGACTGGCATAACCTGAGCTTCTCTGTACCTTCTCTTCTCAGTTTAAAATGAAAAATAAATGTTACAATGTTATCCTTAAACTAATTTTAAACTTCCAGTTGCTTTTTGAGAGTTTCCTCCCTCTTTATTCCTGAACAAATTAAACCTGACACATGTAACCCATGTTTTATGAGGAGATGGGGCTCAGAGTCTCAGGAAGGTAAACTGGAAGTTTGTGCATGGAAGGAGCAATAGATAGGAGCCCTCAGCACTTCTGTGGGTGTGCTGGGAGACAGGGAAAGCTTTTTGAAAGGTCAGTGCTGAATAGCAAACGGCTGACACACTCAGATGTTTATCTTACAGCTTTGTCTGCTTCTCTGCAAGAAGTGCTCTTGCACTTCTGAGGGCTATGTTTGTTTGTTATAAGTAGCTGTAGCTGAAAGTAGAATTCCTTTTTTTTGCTTTTTTTTTTATTTCCATTTTTAAAAATTCTTACGAAACACCACAGCACAAACTCTTGTGCTGCTGAGCTGTTCTTCGAGAACTTCTGCAAATTCAAGAGTCCTGTGATTCTCAGGAATTCAGTACTTGATCAGTCATCTGTCATGTTTTGAGGATAATCAAGATTTGAGCTGCTGTTCCTTCTAATACAGGGGCAGTGTACTCCCACACTTTTTAGAACAGCTGCTCTTATATTAATAAAATCCTGGAATGGTTTGGGTTGGAAAAAAAGATCATCTTATTCCAGCCCCCTGCTATAGGCAGGGACACCTTCCACTATCCCAGGTTGCTCCAAGCCCCATCCAGCCTGGCCTGGAACACTACCACAGCTTCTCTGGCAACCTGTGCCAGGGCCTCCCTACCCTCACAGGGAATAATCTCTTCTAATATCTAATCCAAATCCACCCTTTTTCAGCTTAAAGCCATTCCTCCTTGTCCTGTCACTGCAGGGCTTCATCCAAAATCCCCCTCCAGCTCTCTTGGAGCCCCCTGTGTTCCTGTAAATTTTATTCACAGAAAAGGAAAAATAAACCAGGTTTTTCCCTCCTCCCTTCCATGTACATGTTCTTATCCTTAGAGAAACATAATCACCTTTCTGAGCTGCAACCCAAGCAACAGCTCAGAGGCTGCACCTTCCACAGGGTTAAGCAACACAAGAGAGAGGCAGCAGTGCAACATCTGCAGTAGGTTTTAGGTTGCTGTAGGATGAATGAAATCATTACTTTATATCTCTGAAGCCAGTAGTTTATAAAGCTGTTAAACCAAGGAGACAGTTTTACAAGATGCAGCTTGTCCTTGGGAAGGAATGTGTTGGAAGGTGCTTGGAGCTCTTCCCTTGTGAGTGGCCAGCTGTGATAGTGTTGTGTGTGCATGATTCAGGAAACCAGAAAGGGACAGTTATCCTAAATCTGGCCCATTCCAGAGGAAACTGTAGGAATTTATTTTCTGTTTGGGTTCTTTATGAATTCGCTGGAAGCAAAATGTCACTTGTACCTGTGACCCTGGGGACTGTCTCTTTGTCCAGCAACTTGTCAAGTCAGACCCCAGCCACCTTCCTGGTGCTGCTCTTTGAGGGAGATGCTTTGGTTTGAGTTCTGATTTTCCAGTTCTTGGACACAACTAACCCACTTTAGCACACCTCACCTCAAGCAAGGGCTTAACTGGCCTCCTCAGTACAAAGGGCCACTTGATTCTGTGCAAAAATTCCTGAGGAGCTTTGCTAAACAGCCTCAGCCTGTGTGATCCAGCACCTGTCCATCTCCCCCAGCTAGAAGTGCCTGAGAAAACTCCATCTCCCAGGAAATTAATCTGCAGAGCCTCTTCCAGCTTTTCTTAATGAATCACTGAGTCATTAAGGTTGGAAAAGACCTCCAAGACCATCAGGTCCAACCATTAACCCACCACTGCCAAGGCCACAACTAAACCATGTCCTAACCACATCCACAAGGTTTTTTATCATGTCTAGGGTGGGATTCCTGTGAGAGGTTTCAGGCAAAGCTGTGGGGAGCTCCTGACAGCTTTTCTGCCTAGGAGAGTCCCTCTAGCAGTGCCAGGTCTCCTCCCTGCCAGCCCTGCTGCTCAGCTGCCATGCCCTGGCCTGGAACTCACATGTCTGACATTGTTTTCCAACTATTTCTCAGGTTGTCCTTACCAGATCTATTGTGGTGTTTTCCTGTTTACCTCGGCAGGCCTCTGCTGCATTAAGCAGTGTAGTTAAGTCAGGAAATTCTACACCTAATACTCAGTAATTTCCCTTTGCTGACCCAGTTACCCTCAGCACTGCGTGACATCGCTGCCCTTCAGCTGCCTCTGTGCTGCCCGGTGTAATCACACTGGTACCATGAGCAGTTCCACTGCAGGAGCAGAGGCAAACCTTCCATGCCTGAGTGTTAAACTATCCCTGGAGCCTGAGCTGCTCTGGAGAACCCTGCTGCAGCTCTGGGGCTGTGCTCTCCTCCTCTGCCCCATCCTCTTCCTCCCTCACCTGAGACTCCACACTTTGCACTGGCACAATCTGGGCTCTGCTGCCAGGGGTCACCTTTGGCTGAGGAGTGGGAACTGGGAGCTGGGACAGTTTTGCTTTAAACCCTTGTGCCAGGGCTTGCCAGGGCTTGGTGGTGTGGTGGGAGGAGGATCTGGGAGGAAGCATGACTGCACCCTGGGCTCTGACTTCTCCACCTGCACGGAAAACCATTTTGTTTTCATAGGAGTGTTGCCTGAAGACTTTGAGCCCCTCTTTTTTCTAACCCTTCACTGTGGCTAATACACATTTTATAAAAACAAAAGGTGTAAATTTAACATTTCAAAACCTAACTGATATCCAGTATTCTACCCTTAAAAGCATTTCACGATCAAGATTAGAATCATCAGTCCACCTTGATGGTTTTAATATGTGGTCGAGAAGTTACTCATCTTACACTGGCATCCAGTCACGTCATTCCCCATAATCTTTCTCCTGGTTTTTTTAGCCTTGTTGTTCATAATTTCCTTTCCAAGTTGTTTCTTTATTTGAAATGCCATTTATATTTTGTTGCCTTCTTTTTTTTTTTTTTTCCAGCACATCTTACATCTTTGTTTTTGTTTTGTTTTTAATCTTATTTCTGGCGTTTTCCATCGCTCTGTGGCCATGATTGTGGATGTGTTTTGGTTTTTGCCTGCCTTGCTGTTCTCTCGCTGCACTCCCTAGATCCCTGTTGCACAGTCCTCTGTCATGGATGACATTGAGGAGTGGCTCAGTACCGACTTGGTGAGACTCTTTATATTTTCATTTTTCACTTGCACGGGTAACTTTCAATGCATTGCTGAGTTCCTGGTACTTTTCATAGCAGGAAGCAGTGAAACTTCCCAAACAGACTTTGGTTCCCTTTGAAGGGAATATCCAAGCAGAGGAGTCAGGGTCGTGTTCAGCAATTCAATCAAAACACTTTTTTTCTGAGCTGTTTTATTTTCCCTTTTCCATGTGAACATCACAGAATAGCACATGTTCCAGAAAATGTGGGACTGTGATCCTCAAATAGGGAAGCATTAAATATGGCCTGAATTTTTCTTAAAGTCCATATTTAAAGCTTCATTATTTAGACAGGATCTAAGTTCATGCTTATGTTGAGGCATGCTTTTAAGAGATGCTGGATCAGGGCTTAGATTCCTTTCAAATCAAGATGTCTTTGTTAAACTGGCAGGCAATCTTGACATGTTTCATAATAGTAATAATAAAGATTTATAACAGTCTCTCTTCAGTGTTTATAACTTTCTCCTAAATGATTATTGTCTAGTAATTATTAAACAAACAAACAAAAAGCAGAACTAAAAGTAGCTTTGTCTTCACCCTGGAGTTTGTTTTGCTGTCCCAACACACATTTGGTTTAAGCAGGATAAACTAGTACACATTTATTCTATTTTGGTTTTTTCAGTGTAAGCATATGACTCAAATCAGCCAAGTGCAATTTGAGGGGTGGGTGGTGGGCTGTGTTCACACTGTTCTTTCAAAACATGGTTTTAGTGAACTGAACTTGCACTCACCACATCCCCAAGGATCATCTCCTTCCATTCTCCCAGCTTGAGGCAGAAAACTCCCGACTCCTTAGGGTGTCCCCCAGCCCCCTGAGCTGTGGGATTCAGCTGCAGGCACGCTCTGGCACGTCAGCCTGTGCTCTGGCACTGGAGGAGCTGGCTCTACGGCAAGGAAGAAAATCCTGCAGCTCTCCCGAGGTGCCTGAAGTGCTTAAACAGATTCCAGGTTCAGTGTTTGATTCCAGGTTCAGTGTTTGATTTTGGCAGACTGACTGGCTGGCTCTGAAATGTCACTGGGTTCCAGCTGCAGGTAGGTTTGTCAGGCCTTGCTACAGGAGTCACTTCCAAATTTCATTACAAACTGGCCTCATTTTGTTAAAGAAATTCAGTAAATGTAGCATGTCCACTCTGCTTAACCAATAAACTTTTGTCTTTGCCATTTAAATTAATTTAGAGGGAGAGGAGACCTGAGGAAAGATATGGAGGTAGCTCTGTGCATCTGTCATCCCCAGCACAGGCTTGCTCAAAAGGAACAAAGCAGAGAAGTGTCCTGGAAATGCCTGAGCAAGCCTGGGGATGTCCCTGGGTCCCCCATCCCAGCCTGTGTGGGTGCAGCAGAGAGATGCCTGTGAAAATTTGGACTGGATTTTTGTTTTTCACTCTGGGTCCCCTCCTCCTTGTTTTGTTAACAGCTCATTTCAATTCTCTGCTTCCCAGGTGAGGAAGCTGCAGGTTAGGTTAGATAATTGGTATTTCCTTACCCTTTTTTGGGGTACACTGGGACAAGCAGCAGCTCTGCCTGTGAAGAGGCTGCTGTGAACCTTTGGAAACCTCAGTGCAGTAGGAAGCCAGGAGATGCTCAGGCTCTAAAATGTGAGGACAGCCAGTGTGTTCCCACTCTGGCAGAGAAGCCAAGTATAGAAAATACCTTACTTTTCAAAGCAGTTTCAACATCAGGTTTTCCACCGGTATTTTTACCCATCTTAAACATCCTGATAGATTGACAAGGATGCCTATCCCTGGACTTTTAATTTATTATTTGAAAAGCACATTGAAATGCACAAACTGGTGGAAATGCAGTGACCCTGTGGCATTCCCAGCCTTTGATTCTGATGGACAAACACCAACTGCTGTCAGTATCCTTCATCCAGCTCACCCTGCTCTTGTCTTTGTGCAGCATGGGCACATGAAAGCTGCTATATTTTTGTATGAAGCCTAAAATGAACTCTCACAAGAGGAATGTTGACCCCAAACAATTTTGCACGTGTCCTTTGTCAGCTAAAAGGGCATTTTATTTGAAGACACAATGCAAACCACAGCTGACTTTTTAAAGGACTGTGTGACAGAAAAGATGCCATCTGGTACAGTGTGTGTGTGACTCACACAGCTCAGATTTGGACCAGAATTAGTGTCTGAAGGGGAAACAGCGCTGGACTGGCATTCAGATCCAACAGGGAAAGCTTAGCTGTCCACCAGCAATCTTCAGAGGCACCTCAGTGCTCGCCCTCCTGCTCTGCAGCACAGTGAAATGTCAGTCCCCACCGGCCTCCCGAGGTGGGAGCCCTGTGATTTCCCCAGGTCACCCTGCTCCCATGGTTAATATGTGGAAACAAGTGGTGGAAACTGTCCAGTTGTATTAAAGGTGGAGGGGATGACAGGGAAGGGAGGCAGTGCCTGTGCTCATGTGCCTTTTTGTTCCATTGCAGAAAGGCAACGAACTGGAAGAAGGAGTGACCAGTGAAGGTAAGCAGAGATGCCCCTGGCTATGAGCCATTCCCAGGTTAGTGCTCAGATGGAATTTGCTGTGATCCCTGCTGAGGTGCTGCCTTCTCCCTGCCTGATGTTCCCCAGCAAATGCTTCTATGCTCAGAAAGGCGGGAGGAGAGCATTTCACAGCAAAAGGTTCCTATTTATGGTGTGGGGAGCCCTCCTGGCTGTAAGTGCTTCCCTGCCATCTTCCTTGGCTGTGCTCCGTGTTTGTGCCAGCAGGAATGTGTCCCCAAGCTGCTCAGCCCTTTGGAATGATGTTTCCCTGGTTCTGTCACAGCCGGTGGCACAGTGTGGGTTTGATTCCAGCTGCTGCCTGAGCTCGGGTGTCTCCAAGGACGGCTGTACCCTTTCCCGAGGAAGTCAGGCTGTACCGGTATTCGTGCCTGCAAACACAGCCCGACAGGATGCCAGGCCCTGGAACTTCAGCCCCTGCCAACCTCTGTCCCTGGGGCCAAACCCACGGCCCCCATCCTTACCTGTCTTCCTTCTGTTTTTACATTGCAGAGTTTGACAAATTTTTAGAAGAGCGAGCCAAAGCGGCGGAGATGGTTCCCAACCTGCCATCCCCTCCCCTGGAAGCCCCCACCCCTCCGACAAATCCTTCCAGCAGGAAAAAGCAGGAGCGCTCGGAGGACGCCCTCTTTGCACTGTGAAGGTGGCGCGGAGCCGCCCTCCCTCCCGCCCCGAGCTCCGCCCGGCCAATGTCGCCGCACGGCCACCCTGTCCTCCCACAGCCCTTGGCTAACAACGACTCCCGTCCCCCCCATTCCATAGTTTGCTTCTCCTTCCCTCCCTCCCTCCCCAAATGATCCACCCCCACGAGCTGACTCTTTCTATTTAAATCCAACACTATTCCTGCCAGACCACGATTCTCCAGCACTCGCTTAATCCCCTCCTTCCTGTCCCAGCTGCACAAAACCAGCTCTTGATGCTGAAAACCCCTTCAGAATGCACGAGTACGTCACACTGGGCTGAAACAAAAGCCCAGGGGGAAGAGAGCAGCCTTGCCCTTCAATTTATGTAGGGATCATCCTCTTCTGTAGGCAGGTCCTGCCAAGTAGACGGCTCTGTCAATCAGCATGTAATTGACTGAGCTGGAATGTTCAGGAGGAGTGTGTCTTTATTTTTAGATAAAATGTTAATGTATTGGCTTTCGTGTTGGATTCGACAGCAAGAAACAACTGTTCCCCTTTCAACATGTGCTTCACAAGTTAAAATCCTTTACTCTCCCACTCACACATCTCCTGGTACCATATGGTGGTCGCTTTTCCCCACTTTCTGTGGCGTTTCATTTCTAAATCTCACAGGGTATTTTTTGCCTTGTGTTTTATCTGGGCTTGCTCTAATTTGAAGCAGTCTGTTGGCCATGTCCAGTAGCTCTGGCAGTTGATAAGGATGGAAAATGCTGGGCTAAGTGGATGCTGTAACGATGGCACAGGAAGCACCTCGCTCTTTGGGAGACCATTCTCACACAGGAATTTTCCTGGTGTGTTTGCCTTTTAAAATAGCTTGGTTATTTTCTCCTTACCTTAGATTGCTTCTTTGGTGACTAGAGCTCTGCATTTGGTGTAAACATCCGTGCAGGTGGATGGGACTTGCTTATGGATTGGGTGTGAACTGAGCTTCCTGGATTCCCTGCCATGCCTGGTAGGACAGATATGCTGGTTCTTGGGGGTAGGCATGAGGAAAAGAGCAAACCTCAGAGGTTTGTGTGGAACACTGAGGGAAGTGGTTACCATGGAGGGATTAGCTGTGCCAGCCTGGCTGGAGGTGAAACTCCTCATTTCCTTCCAGCTTTAGGCCTGAGAAAGTGCTGAAATGATTGTGACTGTGCTATTTGTGATTTTTGGAATGTCTTTTGATCCTTGTGCCCTTCATTAACTCCCAGCTCCTACGGGGCTGCAGCCTCTGTGCAAACAAACATATTCCCTTGCTTGCCAGAGGCATGGCCAGGATTCCTGCTCCTCTGGGGCTGCCAAAGGGATTCCAGCGTGTGTGCCTGCCTTGCTGGGCTGACAGGCAGGGCTGGAGCTCCAGCCACGGCCGCGTCCCCCAGCGCGTTCCTTGGCAGGGAGCCAGTGGTGCAGGATGGCAGGATCAAAGAGAGAGCTGAGCAGTGCATGGCAGGAGAATCTCCCATCCTGACAGAGAGGCACTTTATCAGCTAAAAGCCCGTGCAGGCAGCAGGCTCCAGCCCCTCTTCCTCAGGGTGTTCCTTGGCTTAGGCAACCTCCTTCTGACCTGACATGTCTGAGCTTCCCAGGATGCTGATGTGTGTCAAGCTCTCTTGAAAGTTGTTCTAGGCCAAGTGATAGAAGCTTTTATCTGAGCACAGCATTTTATCAGCCCATACCACGCTCTCTGAGGACCACCCCCTTTGGGACGTTGTGACACACAAAGCCTGTTACCAAACGCCTGACTTGCAGAGCTGATGGACTTGGACAGCGGACACATTAATCTTTGAAGGGAGATGTTTGGTGCAGGATTTCCAGGCCATCCCAGGTCAGGTTTCACTCTGTGCTCTCCCTGCTCATTGTCTTCTCTGTCCTGCCCTGCCTGTAGCCTCCTCCAGGATCCCTCCATATGTAGCTGGGCCCAGGCAGGGCTGTCCTGCCGCCCCTCTGTGCTGATGTGACACCTCAACACTGCTCTGTGTAGCACAGCTTACAAATGGACAGGCAAAACCAGTTCAAGGATGGAGATAACTTGGGGATCAAGCTTTTCTCCCCACTTGCTGGCCCTCTCTCCAGTTGAAGCTCTCCTGTGTGGGTCTGCAGAGGCTTTCTCCCATTCCATCTTCTCCATGGCCAATGGAACACTCTGCCTTGGCTGCACTGCACACTTCTGCTCTCACCCACTGCCCTCACTGCTCAACACAAGGTGAGCCCAACGCTCAGGGATTGGCACTGCCAGCTTGCTGCAACATGTCAGATGTGGCCACCAGCTCCCAGAGAGCTGAGGAAACTTCTGTGGCAAGGCTGATTTGATTTCAGACAGCATCTGGTGATGGCCCAAGCAGTTTTGCCAGCACAGAATGAATTGCTGGTATTGCTGTCAGTGCAGAAAGCTCTGTGGCTGTTTTAAATGTGTGTTTTCTTTTCTAAATCCTTGAAACACATTGACCCTGTAAATGGCCACATCAGGTGATTCTAAGCATGTTAATCCAGCTTCCCTGCCAAGCCAGAGAGGATAATCACATTGCTCAGGCATGGGGACGCTGTCAGATGGTGCAGAGTGGCACGGATGTCACTGTCACCAAGCCCCATTTTTTCTGTCACACTAAACCTGTCCTGGGACCTCCAAGGTGTTGCTTTAGGGAGAATCTGGTCCCTTTCTGGAAGATTCTGCAGAGCTGTCGGTGATTTCTCTCTCCAGCTGGGAGGAAAAGAGGTGGAATGAGAATAGGCTGAGGCTGGGGGGAAAATACAGAGCAAAGTGTGTTGGCAGAGCTCAGGGGGCTCTTTTGGTGTGTGCAGCCCCAGGCAAGCCGTGGTCCCTGCTGACACTGTGCATTATCCTCTGGAAAGCTTGCAGGGAGTGACAGGTGCCACCAGCACAAGTGGTGGCTCTGCTGGAAGTAGGGCAGCTCCCAGGAGATGCCTTCCTAGGCAGGAAATGCACTTCTGGAAAGACCTGGGATGGATCTGGAGCCCAAATCCACCACACTGGGCTCTCAGGGCTGGAAGCACCGAAGGAACAGAGTGTGGCAGAGCAGGTGGTTTAGCCCAAAACCTTCTTTAACAAATACAAGAGCTACGCTAGAGCTTCCCAAATGTCCTGTATCAGGATCTCTCATCTTCCCTGTCCTCTCGTGGTCTGCTGAAAACCAGAGCAGTGGGAACTGTGTGAGGCAAAGGGAAGGGGTTTTTCACTTCAGGGGACCAACCTCTCCATTCATCCCTCCTCTGCTTTCACTCTAAAGTGCTTCCTCTGTGCAAGTGGGCAGAGGACTCATGTGGCTCCAGTGCTTGGGAGAACAGGGATGGAGCTGCAGCCTGATCCACTTTCCATAAGAAATAACATCCCAGTGCTTTCTAGGCATATTAGGAATCACAGCTTGACTCTCAATGACACTAAATTATTCTCGGGGTCCTTTGTAAGGTCTAATCGCGCCCTGTTCTAGGTTAAAATATTTATTTTTGTCTATATATTTTCTTTCCAGTGTGTTTTTTAACCTCTTCTGTTAACTCTTCATGTGCTGAGATGTAAGGAATCAATGGTTTCTATTTAAATATATCCTTTGGGTTTTGGGGTTTTTTTTTAAATTGTTCTGTGTAGATTTCAGCTGCATCTTCAGCAGGTGTAATAGGTAACAATGTGCTGTACAGACATTTAGGGTGTTTAGGGTGTAGGTAAGGCTCATAGGAGAACTGCTCATAAAAACGTAGCACGGTGTCTCTAAAGGGAACAGCGTAAATGCTGAGACTGGTCCTTACTGGGACCCTCACGTAGCCTCCAACAAATCTTTTCCCTTCTGATTATCACACCTCCATCCCTAGGATGAGCTGCTCAGACCAGCTCTGTCATTCCCAGGGCTGGTCTTGCACCTCCAAGCTGAAGTAAATTTTTAGTGAGAATTTCTGTTTTACTTCATTCAGCATTTTTGATGGGATACACTGGCTGTTTCCACTTTAAAATGGAGGCCTGGGAGCTGGCTGTGGTGGCGAGATGTTTCCCTCCAGTGGTGGAAGAACAGATCCAGGCCGTGGTTTCAGGCCCAGGGCAGGGGTGATGCTCCCTCCTGGCCAGCACAGCCTGTCCCTGCTCCTCTGTGCCCTGCTCTCCTGGTGTCACCTGCAGGGACAGCATGTGCAGCCCAGCAGAGCAAACAAGATGGATTTCCAACACTCCGTTCCATCCAGGGAGCTGTTGAGTCTGCTGTGGTGGCTGGGAGCCCTGGAGTGGGAGCTGCTTGTGCTGTCTCCATTGCCGTCCATCCCCGTCATTGTTTACCTCCTCAGGGCTGACCACAAGCCTTGCAGAGCCTCCCCTGGAAAAAAACAGCTCACAACAGTTATTTTTATGGAAATAGTGAAGCAGTGAGTGGATTTAGAGCTGTGTTGGAGGTAACCCATCCTCTGCTGTGGGCTCCCACCAGCCCAGGAGACGAGGTGCCCACAGAGCCCCTCCCAGCCACCCATCCCAACCCACAGCCTCCAGAGCAGGCTGTGCCTGCCCCAGCTTCCACACTCCTCCTCCTCCTCCTCACCTGCAGAGAGGTGAGGCTGTGTGTCACCAGGAGCCAGCTGGCCTTGAGCAGCACCAGGCTCTGCTGCTGGTTCTCTTTAGCCCATGGCAAACTCACTATTCCAAAATTCCCACCCTGCTCCGTGTTTTTATGAGTACGAGCTCCTCGTTCCCTACATGTTCCTATGAGCTGTTGTTAACCCTACAAATGTAACCTGTGTAATAGCTTCTCTGTATATTACAGCTGTAGGCTTTCCAGATAAAAGTGGATAATATTTATTTACTGAAGATACTGGATATTTTTTTGTTTGGGAATGGGGTAGGGGGAGAGAGGGGACATAACTGTTTAAAGAGATTGACTATGTAAAGAGAAACAAAATACACAAGAAGCAGAGAAACCCAACACTAAAACATCACTGTATTCAAGTAGAAGGTGTTTCTGTTAAGGACGAGACAACTGTATTAATCTGCCATTGTTTAACTTGCTCCAGAAATCATCTCCTTGGTTCCTGCATGTGAGATATTCCAATAAATACACTGTTAGTGTGAGCTGGGGCTGCTATTGTCTGTCTGTCTGTCTGTCTGTCTGTCAGCTGGGGACTCGCTTGGCTCCACTGCCTGGCCTGAGCACAGGGGACACGTGCAGCCCAGATGTCAAAACTGGGAGTCCTCATTCTCCCCCAGGATTCAGAGCCTGGGTATTCCCATGGGAGGAGGTTTCTCCACAGCAGTTGCTCTTTGTGTCACTGTATGGCTCGTGCTGCCCTCGGTGCTGTGCTGCCAGTGCTGCTAAATTTGTGTCCCACTAAATTGTGGCACATCTTTGGAGGGTGGCATCAGGCAGACACATGGGTGACAACCTGGGTGCTCGGTGGGATGCCTGCCCACCTGGCAGGGCTTAACTGATAGTGCTTGGAGGGCAACTGTGGGTCACCCCCCTGGTGACCTGGAAAGAGATGGGTGATGTTCCCAGCCCATCCAAGAGCCACTTTCCTGACTCATCAGCCTGGAATTTGTTCCAACATCCCCATTATGATGGTGGCTTTGATGGGCAGAGAGGGAACACCAGCTTAGGAACCCCAGAGAAGTGGCATTGGCCAAAAGCAAACCAGGCTGGCAGAATGGTGCCCTCTGTTCTACACGTGGAGATCCGCCCTGGTTGTTTAAATCTGGGGAAGGGGGTGTGGAATAGCTGGAATGGCTATAGGGTTTCTCCTCCCTGTAGCTACAGATTAGCATTAAACAGCCCTGCCCCAGCTTGTTTACCCCGCACTGATCATGTGCCTGGGTACATTCAGGGAGGCTCCTGGCCTGGATCTGCTGGGAAAGGTGTGGAGCTGCTGCTGCTGCCCTGACAGCGCAGAATGACACAAAAAGCACCGGCTCAGAAATGTCCAGCGCTGGGCAGGAGGGGCTGTGGGAATGGGGGATGTGGGAGGGGAGGATTTGGGAGTGGGGGATTTGGGAGCAGGGGTTGTGGGAGTGGGGGATTTGGGATTGGGGGATTTGGGAGCAGGGGGCTGCTCCTTCCAGGTCTTCACCACATTGTCCTCTGCATCCCCACAGTTACACTCATGAAGGAAAACCCTCAAAAACCCCAAATTCTGCCTTCAACAGGGGCCAGAGCAGGTGCAAAGGCAAGAGTGTAGGAGCAGCACAAGCACACAGGGATTTGCCTTTCCCATGTGTGCCCCTCCAGCCTCTGGTGATCCAACTCCACAAACCGAGCCCAGGTTTGTGCACCCTGATGGGATTCTCTTCTCCCAGCCTGCTCCCACAGCAACTGTGCAAACTCCCACCATGGTCTGGGGGCTTCCACACATCGCACATTGCCCTCCACCGTGGGCTGCCAGCCGGGCACAGAGCATGGCACCAAGCCCCACGTGGGCAGAGCCTGGGGCAAGCTGAGTGTCGCCGCTCTCTGGCATTGGGCAGCAGGTTTGGATGCCAGTGCAAATAGGAAATGGCCACAGGTCATTTACCTTTCCCCCTTTAACCCGAGGGTAAATAAACCTGCAGTGGGGGCTGCACTGGAGTGCCACCAAAGCTGGCAGCTCAGGAAGGGACAGTTGGCAAAGCCCAGTTACACGCAGTGAAGGAGAGAAGAGGCTTCTGAATCGGTTTGCGACACAAATTAATGATTAACGCCGCGTTCTGCCGGAGCAAAACAAGCCCCGGGGCAGGCAGGATGCCAGAGGCTGGGCACGGAGCACGGCACGCTGTTTGAGGTGTGCTGGCATGTGGCAAACAGCCGGGGGCTCGCTCTGGGAGAGCGAGGGGCAGCAGGACGGGGCTGCTCCGTGCTGGAGCTGCCGCGTTCGGGCTCAGCACGGCCGGAGCCGCTCGGGGACGGAGACGCTCCCGATGCCCGCGGAGCCGCACCAGCCTGCCCGGCCGGCTCGGTAGCCCCGGTGGCCAGAGCCCAACCGTGCCGGGGCCGGTTTGTTTTCTTTCTCATGCTGCGGTTTCCTCCCAGCCTGAGCTCAGGAAAACGTCTCAGCGACTCCGGAGCGCCCACGTGGCCGGGCCGCCATCCCCGCAGGACTGACATGATGTAATCGCGGGCCGTGATGCAGAATCACTCCACTCGCCCCGCTCTGCCTATTGGCTGCGTGGCCCTGGTCCTACGGGCGGGGTTTCCCTGCTCCGCAACCCCCGGCAGCCCCACCCCGAGCGGAATCATCGGCCCAAAGCCGGCCCTGGAGCCGCCCGCTCCTTCCCCGTACGCGGAGGATGCTGAGGGCGGCTGGGGGAGCCCAGGGGCAGGGACAGCATCACCGGTGGGCTCCCGGCATCCTCGGACCCTCTGGATGGGATGGGGATGGGGACTGGCAAAACCCAGCTTTGCACGCAGCTTGTGCAGACGTTAAGCTGTGTTTAAGTGTGTTATTTCCCCCCTTCTGTGTTTGTGTGGGTTTGTCCCTCTGCATCCCTCAGGGAAGGCTGTGCCCCGGATCTTGCATGGGTTATTAAAGGTCTGTGACCCCCATGCTTGCACAAGGCTGCTCTAAATCCACGGGGGCCACGGCACATCCATCTCCCCAGCCCTGGAAACCTGCCCTGGCCTCGCACAGCACAGGGACTGCACCGAGGAGAGGGACACGCCACCACCACGGAGCCTGGCGTGTCTGCAGTGACCCAAAAAAAAAACAGGGGGAAGCACAACGGGGGGAAGAACAAGGGGGGAAGAACAAAGAGGGGGAAAGAACAAGGGGGGAAGCACAAGGGGGGGGGGGATGCACAAGGGGGAAGAAGCACAAGGTGGGAAGGACAAGGAGGAGAAGCACAGGTAGGAGAAGCAAAAGATGGGAAGCACAAGGGGGGAAGAAGCACAAGGCTCCCTGCGTGAGCCACGGCGGGTCACGGCTCTCCCGATCATGTGGTCGCTGCTCCCCCAGCGGTGTTTGCTCCGCTCAGGGATGTCCGAGGGCTGATGCTGCCCCAGCTGCTGGCACAGAGCTGAGCCAGGATTCCCTGGGCTCGTCCCCAGCTCGGGCACAGGTCAGTGTCCCCAGATGGAGGAGGGTGCAGTGGGGTGACGGTGCAGAGGGGACAAGCAGGGCTGTGCAGCTCCAGCTCTGCGGCCCAGCTCGGTGTGGTGCCCTGGGGCGCTCTGTGCCACACAGGGGGTCCCTGTTTTGCAGAGGGGTGCCTGCTGTGCCACCAAGTGGGAACCAGTAAGGCCGAAGGGAAGTGTCTAAGTTGTAGCCAGGTTTAACGAATTCCCAGGTAGCCTCAGATTGTGCTTGGTGGCACCGAAGAGGAGGAGGCAAACTTCCAGAGAGCTGATGTTGCAGCACATTTTCTATTCCTAAATGAATCCCAGCAGCAGGACAGACCATGGAGCCCTGCAGGGCACAGGGCACGGCATTTTCCTGGCACGAGACTCCCACTCTGAGACCTACCACGCTTGGGCAGCAGCCACAGCTCTGATCCCAATGGCACCAGCATTTTTCCTGGATCCCACAATTGATGGTCCCCAGGAGGGTGCATGGGCTCAGCTGAGGCTCACAGGGCAGCACTGGTGTGTCCCTAACCGGGGGGGTGACAGCTTTTCCCACCCTGGGCCATGCCATGGGTGGGCAGCACAGGTGGGACGTGCTCTGAGCCCAGCAGCTGGCACAGGGAAGGCCCAGGGCCCTTGAAGGGTTGGTTCAGAGGCCCAACCTCGCCCTGGCACGTGGCACCCGACGTGCAGAGAGGCTTCTGCAGCCACGGCCACCACCTGTCCCCACGGGCTCCCCGAGCTGCTCCCTGCGTGCCCCGGCTGGGACTGAGGGGCCTCCGTGCCCAGCCCGGGTGTTCAGAGCGGAGCCAGGGGTCTGGTGCCTGTCCTTAGGGTTTGGTGCCTGTCCTCAGGGTTTGGTGCCTGTCCTCAGGGTTTGGTGCCTGTCCTCAGGGTTTGGCGCCTGTCGTTAGGGTTTGGTGCCTGTCCTTAGGGTTTGGTGCCTGTCCTCAGGGTTTGGTGCCTGTCCTCAGGGTTTAGTGCCTGTCCTCAGGGTTTGGTGCCTGTCCTCAGGGTTTGGTGCCTGTCCCCAGGGGTGGCTGCCAGTCCCCAGCAGTGAATGACGTCCCCAGGTCTCATTGACAACCCCAGCGATCGATGCTTTTCCCGGGCTCAGTGTCTGTTCCTCGGGCTCGGTGCCCATCCCCTGGGGTCAATGACATCCCCAGGGGTCGGTGACATCCCCGGGGCTTGGTGACATCCCCCGGGGTCAGTGACATCCCCTGAGGACGGTGTCCTGCTCGGGGGTCGCAGCCTGCGCTGCTCCCAGCCCCGCTCCCAGCCCGGTGCCGGGGGGTCCGTGCCCGGTGTCCCGAGGGTCCCCGCTCGGTGCCGCCGGGGGTCCCGGTGCGGCGGGCGGCGCGGGGAGGCGGCGCGGGGCGGGACACGGCGGCGGCCCCGCCTCCATCCATCCCCGCCGCCCTCCCCGCCCGGTGGCAGCTCCGGGCACGGTTCGCGGGAGCAACTTGGCGGCTCGAAGCCGTGCTGCTGTGCCCGGGCCAGCGCGGCCGTGGCGGGCGGGCGGCCCCGCCACCCCTGAGCCGCCCGAGCCGCCGGAGCCACCGGAGACACCGAGAGCCGCCGGAGCCGCCGGGATGAGCGCTCTCGCCTTCGACGACGCGGCCCTGGAGGGGCTGGCACCGACCCTCGGCCTCTCCGGGGCCAGCGACATCGACACGGCCCTGCTCAGCGACATCGACGGTGCGGAGCGGCGGGGACGGGGCCCGGCGGGGCCGGGGCTCGGGGCATGACCGGGACCGGGCCGGGGGCATAACCGGGGCTCGGTGCGCGGCGGGGCTGCGGGCCCGGTGCAGTCCCGGGGCTCGGTGCATGGCCGGGACCGGGCTGTGGCGCGGGGAACCGGGCTGGGGGAAGGCGGGCTCGGTGCGCGGCCGGGGCTGGGCACGGTGCGGGACCGGCTCTCGGAGCGCGGTCGGGACATGGCTGGGGGGATGAGCGGGGCCTGGGGCCCGCCGGGACCGCGCTGGGGGTGTAACCAGGCTCGGTGCAAGGTCAGGACCGAGCTGGAGGCATGGCTGGGGCTCGGTGCGTGCCCGGTACCGGGCTGGGGGTGTAACCGGGGCTCGGTGAATGGGCGGGCGCGCTCGGTGCATGGCCGTGCCCGGGGGGTCCGGGCTCGGTGCACGGTCAGGGAACTTGGTACCGGCGTTTGGCCGGGACAGCGGGACCGGTGCACGACCAGGACTCGGTGCACGGCCGATGGAGCGGGCCCGGCGTGGGGAGCGGGCACACCGAGCTGCGGGAGCGCGGAGCCGGTGCAGAACTGCTCTGGCCCCGTTACCGGGGGCCGCTGCAGAGCGGGGGGCTCGGCGTGGGGGCACACGGGACCCCGGGACCCCCGGGATGGAGGTGCCGCTACCGGGACAGCCCCGACGATCCCCCCGTTCCCGGTCACAGCATCGTGCCGCCGGTGGCCCCGCCCCTCCGTGACGTCACCGGCGGGGTTACTCTCGGTCGTTCCCTCCAGGGCTCCGGGGCTCTCCCATCCAACCCATCCGACCGGCGGGGGCTGGGATGGGCGGCTCTGGGGGCTGGCACCGCCACCAGGCACCCCCTCCCCGCCGCCCCCGGCTCCGTGAGATGGGCATGAGCCCAGGGAACCATTCCCGGAGGGAGCCCGCTTCCCAAAGGGACACCTTCCTCAAAGAGACCCGCTTCCCACCATCATGGCAGTAGCACCACGTGTGCTGAGTTCAGTGCTTCCAAGGCTTTAGCAAAAAACCGGGGATCCCAAAAATTGGGGATCTCAAAAAATTGGGGATCCCAGCTCCCGGCAAGCCCTGCACCCACCTTTGCCCCGTGCTCCACCAGCTCTGTGGATCCACACCATCCAGCAGGGCCGGTGGAACGGCAGCAAGGCGGGCACGGGACTCCCAGCCCCTGCCCCTGGGTGGTCCGTGGTGGTCTCTCCCCCGAGACCCGGGGTGGAGATGCCATCCCAGGTCTGCAGGTTGATCGCAGTGGCAGCCGGGGTGGATCAAAGCAGATCCAGGTGCCACCTGCTTTTCTTGGCGAGGTTTTGGCGTGGGCAGGGAAGCAGGAGCTGTGCCAGGGCTGAGTGCTGCCGTACGGGATGAGGTTTCCCCACTGTGGGGTTTTGCCACGCTCCTTTGTGTCACAGCCAGCTGGGCCACCTCGCACCCCACAGCTCCCCAGAGTGGGTTTGTCACCTGTCCCTGGCTGGCCACAGCTTGTCCCTCGTCCCTGTACCGACCCCAGGGTGATGTGGGATGTGTGCCCATGGGTGTGGGTGCCCTGAGCCTGCTGGGGCCTGCTAGGACCCACAAACGAGTGGGTCTGCCCCACAGCTTCCCACAGTGGCCCTGGTGGGTGCCCATTGTGGCGTGGGTGGCAGCGGTGCCACAGGATAGAAACACCTGGAAGGTGCCAGGAGGGTGCCAGGCTGGGCAATGGGAAGCAGGGTGGGGACAGGAGGGAGCAGCCCCTCTCTGCAACCCCACACTTTGCTCTGGACCACGAGGGAGCCTTGGGGAGAGGGTGGGGGTCTCTGAGTGGCAGGGGGGGCTGGGAGCCCCCCGGAGGGACACCCACCTGCACAGGGCGGGATGCCGAGGGCTGGGTGGGTTTTGGGGTGTAACAATGCTGTGTGCAGACCCCGATCAGCGCGGGGTGACCCCTGGGCAATGAGTGCGGGGTTGGGGAGGGGGCGATGGGGCACAGGGGGTGACGCAGGGGTGACCCCTGGGCAATGAATGAGGGGGGTCACAGTGGGATGGGGAGGGGGCGATGGGGCACAGGGGGTGACGCAGGGGTGACCCCGAGTAACCGCGGGCGGCTGGCGGCGAGTGCCCGCGAGTAACCCGGCGCTGCCGGGCTCACCTTGGGCGCCGGGGCTGTCCGGGGGCGGCCGGCGGGCGCGCAGGCGGCGATTGGCGGAGTCGCATCACCCCATCCCCGGCCGCGCTCCAGCCCTGGCGCGGGCAGCGCGGGGAGGGCGCCGGGAGGAGGCGAGAACATGGCTTTAAAATATCCCGGGGCCTCTCCGCTGCCGGGCACGGGGCTGAGCGGGGGCTGCCGCCTCCTGCCGGGGACCCCTCGGCTCCCACCTCCATGGAGTGCACCTTCGAAGGTACCC
This sequence comes from Melospiza melodia melodia, assembly GCF_035770615.1. Classification (NCBI taxonomy): domain Eukaryota; kingdom Metazoa; phylum Chordata; class Aves; order Passeriformes; family Passerellidae; genus Melospiza; species Melospiza melodia. The sequence goes on from NC_086211.1 coordinate 2,428,886, forward strand.
CCGCCTCTCCAGCCTCCTCCTCCTCCTCCTCGCGTGGCGGGGTCACAGCCGCGGTTCTCTCGGAGGCTGCAGCCCGTGGGGAGGAGGGCGGTGTGCGGGGGCTCTGTGGCTCGGTGGGGACATCCCCGGGGGTGTGTGTGTGTGGGGGGGTGCCCTGGGGGTACCCCGGGGTCTGTGCGTGCAGGGGGGTGATGAGCCCGGGGGTACCGGAGTGTGGGGTGTGCTGGGGTCTGCGTGCTCCCAATGGGATGTGCCGGGGGTACCGCGATGGGGACATGGTGGGAGCATCCCAGGACACCTCAGCGGAGGTGTCACACAGACCCCGAGGTGCCATTGATGGGAGAGACCCCCGCCCAGGCCGTTTTAGCCCTGTGCTTGCCCAGCTGCCCTCCCGAGGGCTGCTGTGATCAAACACACCTGGCACTGGGGTCTGGCACATCCCGGGGGTGCCACCCCGCTGTCCCAGCCTGGGCACCCCCCTCCCGCTGACCTGGGCGTTCTCGGGGTTCCCAGGACAGAATAAATGAATGAATGAGCTGGCACAAGCCCCCCTCAATATCAGAGACACGCTGAGATGCGCCCTGCCGCTCCCAGACCAGGCTGAAAAACGCTGACTGCTGTTGGCCAAGCCCTGGCACCCCCTTTTGAGCGCCGTGCCTCAGTTTCCCCAGTGGGATGGGTGGGAGGCTGAGAGGAACAGGGCACAGCAGATTCATGGCTCTCAGGGAGTTTTGCCTCTGGATTACGGGGATCTGTCCCCTAAACGCTGCACTGCGGGGAGGGCAGGACGGGGCCAGCCCAAGCCCGCCTTGGGCGGTGCGCGGCAGCACCTGACGGCGCCGGGGGTGTGTTTTACAGACATGCTGCAGCTGATCAACACGCCGGACAATGACTTCTCGGGGCTGTTCGACTCTCCGTTCAGTGCCCCGGACAGCGCCGTGCCCCCGGGGCTTCCCTCCGCTCCGGGCACCCTCAGCACCTTCCTGGCCCCCGGCAAGGCGCCCCCCGCCGCCCCCTCCGGCGGCGCCTTCGCGGGGCCCCCCGGCATGGGCACCTTCACCCCGCCGCCCCCGGCCCCGCTGCTGCCCGCGCCCGCCCTGGGCGTCAAGGAGGAGCCGTCGGTGGTGCCCAGCAGCCAGAGCCAGCCCCAGCCCCAGCCCGGTGTCATGCTGGCCCCCAGCTTCGTCCCTGCCTCCCCCAGCCCCTTCACTGCCCAGCCCATGGTGGGCTACCAGAACCAGCACAGCTTCTCAGGTGAGCGTTTGGGGTGCAGGGAGGGGACGGGGGCTCCCGGGGTGAAGGTGTTGCTGCAGGACGGGGCTGTGTGGGGTGGGCTGGTGCCAGGGTCTCTCTTAACGCTGTCCTCTGCTCCGTGCCCAGCCGTGCAGCCTGGCAGTGCGGGGCAGACCCTGCCAAGCCCTCTGCCCACCCCACAACCCAGCCAGCCCGTGACAGTGCCCGGCCCCGTGCAGAACGTGGCACCCCAGCAGCTCCTGGCCCCCGCTGCCCCCAGCACCCCGGCTGTGTCACCGCAGATCCAGTCAGTGCCGGTAAGCCCAGCGCCAGGGCTGGGGGGTCCCGGTGACCCCCAGAGCCCCGCTGACCCCCGCTGCCCCTCAGGTTCTCCTGCAGCCCCACTTCATCAAGGCCGACTCCCTGCTGCTCACGGCCGTCAAGACGGACGCCAGCAGCGCCAAGACTTCCACCATGGCCTCCCTGGCCACCAGCGCCAGCGGCTCGGCCACGCCGCTCCAGGTGCCGGTAGGTGCCACCACCGGGGCGCTGTGAGGTGGGGAGAAGCTCCAGGAGCATCCCTGACCCCACCCTGCACCCTGCAGGCGCTGGTGAGCGGAGGGACCATCCTGGCCACGGTGCCGCTGGTGGTGGACGCAGAGAAGCTGCCCATCAACCGGCTGGCGCCCAGCGGGAAGCCGGCGCTGCTGCAGAGCCGCGGAGAGAAGCGCACGGCCCACAACGCCATCGAGAAGCGCTACCGCTCCTCCATCAACGACAAGATCGTGGAGCTCAAGGACCTGGTGGTGGGCACCGAGGCCAAGGTGGGAGCAGGGCTTGGTGGGGCAGGGCTGGGTAACGGGGAGGGTTTGCCTGGAATTTGAGTTGAACTGTTCCGGTCACTGGCAGCTCAACAAGTCGGCGATCCTGAGGAAGGCAATCGAGTACATCCGCTTCCTGCAGCAGAGCAACCAGAAGCTGAAGCAGGAGAACCTCGCCCTGAAGATGGCCATGCAGAAGAACCGTGAGTGGAAGGGCAGCTCCTGGGCTGGGGGGCTCGGCTCTGTGCCCCCAGGCAGCTATCAGCTTACTCTGCTTCCTGCAGAGCCTGTGAAGGACGTGGGGACCCACAGCAGCCGGGGGGCCAAGGCAGAGGCCCCCATGGAGGTGGTGAAGGCAGAGGTGATGGAGATGCTGACACCGCCGCCCTCAGACGTGGGCTCGCCATCCCACAGCAGCCCACTCTCACTCAGCGGGGGCAGCAGCAACAGCAGCAGCGACTCAGAGCCTGAGAGCCCCCTCTGTGCCCATGGCAAGGTGAGGGAGGGCTGGGGGGATCTCCCTGCCCTGGGTGGGGCAGAGGATCTGCTGCTTCACATAGGAGGTGCCCAGGGCAAAGTGTACCAGATGGGGAAAGAGTTGAGAGCCCTGGTCTTGTTCTCTGAGGCTGCTCCTCACATGATTTAGGGCTGGGCGTGGATGCAGTTTTGTTCTACCTTAAAATGTGCTCTGTGCCCCATGCCTATACCCTGAAATCCATGCCCCTGTACTCCAGCCTGTGCCTCATCACCCTGCCCTCTATCCCATGCCCTACATCCCATGCCTGTCCCCCATCACCACACCCTATATTCCTTGCCATGTACCCCATGCCCTGTATCCCATGCCCTATATCCCATGCCTGTGCCCACCACCCCATGCCCATGCCCATGCCCGTGTCCCAGGCTCACAGCAGCTCTGCCCGTGCAGGTGAAGCAGGAGCAGCCACCCCCCTCACCCAGCAGCCAGGGAATGCTGGACCGCTCGCGCATGGCCCTCTGCGCCTTCGTCTTCCTCTGCCTCTCCTTCAACCCCCTGGCCTCCCTGCTCCGGGGTTCTGCCTCCCCAGCCCCCTTGGGGAGCCAGGACACCGCTGGTCCCGGCAGGAGCATCATGGCTCAGTCTGGCACTCTGGGTAAGCTCTGCTTTGGGGTGGGGGACATTGGGATGGAGGTTGTTGGGATGGGTGTGGGATGGAGGCTGTCAGGGTGGGCAAGGGCTAGAGGCTGTTGAGGTGAAGAGATCAAGGGGCAGGGTGTTGGGGTGGGTGTATGGTAGGAGCTACCTGGCTCGAGGCTGTTGGGGTTGGCATGAGGGATGGGGGCATCAGAGTGGTGACTGTCGCAGTGGAGGTGATCATGGTGGACAGGGCTGAAGGCCATCAGGAGCGGGGTCCCAGTGTAGGTCTGAGATGGGAGGTTATTGGGATGGACATGGGGCAGAAGCCATTGGGTGGATGTTGCTGGGATGGGCACAGGGTGAAGGCCACCAGAATGGATATCCTGGGGTGTGTGTGAGGCAGAGACCGTTGGGGTGGAATCTGTCGGGGTGGACACAACTGGGTGGAGGCTCTTTGGTGGACATGGGATGAAGGCCACAGGATGGAGACCCTGGGGTGGGCACAGGGCAGCCCTGGCGGGGTGTTGCTGACCCCATCCCTGCACAGAGGACGCATGGGGGTGGACGCAGTGGCTGTGGCCCACACTGGCCTTCTGGGCCCTGAACGTGGCGCTGGTGCTGGGCGCGGTGGTGCGGCTGTTCGTCTGCGGGGAGCCCGTCACGCGCCCGCACTCCGAGCCCTCCATCCTCTTCTGGCGGCACCGCCGGCAGGCCGACCTCGACCTCGACCGGGTACGTCCCGTGAGCCCCGTGTGCCCTGTCCTGCCCTGTCCCTGCTCCTGCCCACGCTGACCCCGTGTCTCTGGTGCAGGGAGACTTCGCGCAGGGGGCCCAGCACCTGCGCACGGCGCTCGGGGCGCTGGGGCGGCCGCTGCCGGCGTCCCACGGGGACCTGGCCTGCAGCCTGCTCTGGACCCTGCTGCGCCACCTGCTCCAGCGCCTCTGGGTGGGTCGCTGGCTGGCTGCCCGCGCCGGGGGGCTGCGCCCGGACCCCCCGCCCCCTGCCCACGTCCGCCAGAGCGCCCGCGACGCTGCCATGGCTTATCACCGCCTGCACCAGCTGCACCTCGCCGGTATGGCCCTGTGCTGTGGGGCTGAGGGACGGGACCCCTGTGTGTGTCTCCACAACCCCCTGACCCCGTGGCTGAGCCTCCTGTCCCCATTCCTATAGGGAAGCAGGCTGGGGGACACCTGCTGGCCATCAACCTGGCACTGAGCGCTGTCAACCTGGCCGAGTGCGCCGGTGATGCCATCTCCGTGGCAGCGCTGGCTGAGATCTATGTGGCGGCTGCCCTGCGGATCAAGGCCAGCCTGCACCGCTGCTTCCACTTCCTGGCGGTGAGTGTGGGGCACTGGGGTGTCCCCTGTGTCCCCTGGGATTGAATCTCAGGTCCTTCCTGACCTCCTGCTCTCCCCACAGCGTCCCTTCCTCTGCAGCGCCCGGCGCGTGGCCCTGTCCCATGGTGGGGCTGTGCCCCCTGCCATGCAGTGGCTCTGCCACCCCTTGGGTCATCGCTTCTTTGTTGATGGGGACTGGGCGGTCAAGGGTGTCCCCAGGGAAACCATCTACAGCTCCGCTGGCAACCCAGGTGACCCCAAGCTCCCAAACCCCCCGCACCCCCTGTTTTGGGGTGTGGTGTCCCTGCTGACCCCATCTCTGTGCCCCAGTGGACCCGCTGGCCCAGGTGACCCAGCTGTTCCGTGAGCACCTCCTGGAGAAGGCGCTGTGCTGCGTGGCCATGCCTGAGCCCGGCCGTCCCACTGCCCAGGGAGAGGGGTGAGTGCTGGGCTGGGCACCTTCTCCCCTGCCTGCCATGGGGGCAGCCCCCTCACAGCCCCTTTCACAGGCGCTTCTCCGATGCCCTCGAGTACCTGCAGCTGCTCAACGGCTGCTCGGATGTCAGTGGCACACCTGGCCCCACACCCTCCATCACCTCCGGCTTGGCGGCTGTCACAGGTGAGGCTGGCGCGTCCCCCACTGGGGTCACTTCATGTGGGGGGCCGTGGGAGTGCAGACACCCTGCTCCTGTGTCTCTCCCGCCCTGCAGGCACCGACCCCGTGTCCAAGTGGTGGGCGTCCTTCATTGGCATCGTTATCCACTGGCTGCAGGGAGATGAGGAGGGGGCTGAGCGCCTCTACCCACTGGTGGAGACCATGCCCCGGGCACTGCAGAGCTCTGAGTGAGTGCTGGGGACATCGGGGACAAGGGTGGCACCTCATTGCATGTCTCCCATCCCCGTTGGACTGGCATGGCCTCGCTGAACACACTTGGAGCACCTGGTGTGTGTTGAGGAAGGAGCTCACCATGCTCCCTCCACCTTGCAGGAAGCCCCTTCCCCGCGCTGCCCTGCACTCTTTCCGAGCTGTCCGTGCCTTGCTGAGCAAACAGGACGGGAGCCAGGCCACCCTGGGCCACTGCGAGAAGGCCAGCAGCTGCCTGCGGGAGAGCCTGGAGCTGGGCAGCCCCCCCAAGGGCACCATCGACAAGGTGAGCCGGGCTGGGGAGGGCCCAGGCGGCCGCCAGCCCCCAGCCCCGGCGGGAGGTGCCCCCGACCCTCGCGGGGGTGCATTGTAGTTGCATTGCATGTGTCAGACTGGGAGTGCAATGCCCCTGCCATGCAGCCCGGCGGGGGTCCCGCGCAGCAGCGCCTGCCCGCCCGCAGCCACCTCCCTGGCACCCCCGTCCGTCCGTCTGTCCCACCCCGTGCTCACCCCGCTCCCTTTGTCCCCGCAGGCCGTGCAGCTCCTGCTCTGTGACCTGCTGCTGGTCACCCGCACCAACCTGTGGCAGCAGCAGATGGGGGCGAGCCAGCAGCGCAGCTGCCTCTACCAGGCGTCCGCCCTGGAGCTCCGCGGCTTCCAGCAGGACCTGAGCAGCCTGCGGCGCCTGGCACAGAGCCTGCGGCCCGCCATGCGCCGGGTGAGCCCCCCTCCTGTCCCCGGCTGCGTGCCCCGGTGCCCTGCGCCTGCCTGTGCTCACTGTGCCCCCATCCAGGTGTTCCTGCACGAAGCCACGGCCAGGCTGATGGCCCGGGCCAGCCCCACGCGCACCCACCAGCTGCTGGACCGCAGCCTGCGGAGGAGAGGGGTGCAGGGCAGCAAAACAGGTGGGCACGGGGTGGGCATGGGGTGGGACACAGGCTGGGACACAGGCTGGGACACAGGCTAGGACACGGGGTGGGAGACATGGAGTGGGACACAGGCTGGGACACGGGGTGGGACACAGGCTGGGACACGGGGTGGGACACATGCTGGGACACAGGCTAGGACACGGGGTGGGACATGGAGTGGGACACAGGCTGGGACACGGGGTGGGACACCTCGCTCCTCACCTGCAGCACCCCAGCATCCCAGGGTGTGAGATATGTGGTGGGACACATCGCTGTGCACCCACGGCACCCCAGCACGTTGGGTGGAGGGACATGGGGCGGGATACCTTTGTCACCACCTTGGAGGACAGGAAATGGTGTAGGGGACACTGCTCCACACCTACAGCAGCCCCCACAAGCGCTGGGGAATGGGAAACCCCATTCTGCACCCACAGCATCCAGGGATGATGGGATGTGGCGTGAGACATAGGGTGGGACACCCCTTTCCCACCTGCAGCACTCCAGCCCCCAGATGGTGGGTCAGGGGGTGGGACACCCCACCCCAAGAGCTGGGCCACGCGCGCTCCCAGTCCCTCCATTGATGATGGCACCAATAACCCCATCCCCGTGCGATCCCCCCGAGATTTATTCAGTGCCTTCAGTGCTGACCTGGGCTCTGTCCCCTGCAGCTGGCGAGCCAGAAAGCCACCCCACGGCGCGGGAGCACGCCGAGGCGCTGCTGCTGGCCTGCTGCTACCTCCCGCCCAGCTTCCTGGCGGGCCCGGGCCAGCGCGTGGGGATGCTGGCCGAGGCCGCCCGCACGCTGGACAAGCTGGGCGACCGCCGCACGCTGCACGACTGCCAGCAGATGATCATCAAGCTGGGCAGCGGCACCACCGTCACGTCGGGATAGGTGGGGAAGGGGCCGCCAGCCCTCCCCCCCCCCCGCCACCCGCCGTGGGTGCGGAATGCGGGGCGGCGGGAGGCCGTGCCTCAGTTTCCCCGCAGGGTGATGTTAGGCAGCGCTCTGGGGGGTGAAGGGGTGGGTGGGGAGGAGTCGGGTGGTGCCTGGCGGGTGAAGGGGTGCGGGGTGGGGGTCGCAGCCCCACGGGGGTACCCAGGGTGGGCTCCCCCCGCCCCCCCCGGCCGCGCCCGTGCCCCCAGCCCGCGTGGGGGCGGCCCGTGGCGCCCTCTAGTGGCACGGTCGCGGTATTGCAGGGCAGCGCGGCGCGGCAGCGACCCCCGGTGCCACCCGCCCCCGCCCAGAGCCACCCGCATCCCCCCGTGCCACCCGTGCCCCTCCGTGCCCACCCCGGGGTATCTGCCCGGCCCCCCGAGGGTCCCCCTGCTGCAGGACCCCCTGGGTTTGGGGTTGGCTTACCGCCCCCTTGCCCAGCCATGCCCACGGCAGGCAAGAGGGGACCCCGGCCCACCCCCGACCCCCCAGCACTGATCCCCTCCTCCCCCTTAAGAGCTGCCACCCCCCCCCGAGCACGGACAGGCTTTGGGAGAAGGGCTGGCAGGGTGGCACGGGGCTCCTGGGGGGCTGGTGGGCGCCCCTGTGTCCTTGCTTCACCCCCTCTTGTACATAGACCCCTCCCCTGGCCTCCCCCCACTCCCCTTTTCCCTTTTTAAACGGTATTTTCATAGCTGGAGAGTTTTGTACAGACAATTAAAGCTGATTATTTATACTGGTGTGTGCTGGATTGGAGGGGGACTGGCACCAAAGGTGGGGGGCAAGGGGTGGGGGACACTGGGTGCTGAGGGACCCCAAACACCCCCTTTTTACCCCGTGGTGTCCCAGGGGTGCTGTCACAGCCCGGGGGGGACCCCAGCAGCCCCCCAAGGATAAAGAGAGGCCACGAGCAGGGCGCCACGTACTTCCAAAACAATCGTTGTATCTTTATTGACGCTCTGAATGCAATGACCTGTTTTTTTACTCTTAAGGAAAATAAACATCTTTTAGAAACAGCTTGTTACACACAATCTTCAGTGTGAAGCAATATACTAATAAGAACACTAGTCTTAACATTTACAGTCTTCATATATATTATATATATGTATATGTATACATATATATACACTATATAATGAGGCAATATATAATACACACGGTTTACCATTTTACAGTCATATGTACAAGATGTCACTAAAAATAGCCAGATTTCAGGCAACACTGCCAAGGACACGGGATTTTTTTTTTTTCTTCTTTAAATTAATTTTTTTAATTATTATTATTTCTCCCTTTTAAAAATTTTTTTTCTCACCTCCTCTTTTTAGTTTTTCACTCCTGTGTCCGAGGCAGCTGCTGAAACAACAGACATTGTGTGGCCAGCAAACCTTGGGGTGGGTGGGATGCAGGGGACACAAGAGGTGTGGGGACATGGGGCGCTGGCTCTGTGGGGACATGGATGGGACCAGCAGCGTGCCCCCCTTTGCAGGATGCTGCAGAGAACGGGGGACGGCCGGGGGCTGTTTGTAGGATGAGATTTGGAGCTGGGTCACCCTGGGCTGGTTGCTGCCTGTGTCAGGGTGACACAGAGATGGGCTGTGGAGCCTGGGGACGTGGGCAGGGGTCACCAAAGTGTTGGGCAGTCCCCCAGCTCCACTGAGGTGGCCACGAAGCAAAAGTCGAGAGAGTTGAGCAAACCCAGGGCAGTGAGGGGTGAGCCAGGCCCAGGTGGAGGGAGGAAGCAAATGCCTCCTCCTCCTCCTCCGGTTCAGCACGCAGAGCTGTGGGGTTCAGCACAAGCACAGGGAGCAGAGCCCCCACGAGAGGAGCCACAGAAGGGAGGCTGGTGAGGCCAAGCACAGGCAGCAGGGTGGGTTTTGGGGGGTCCTGGACAGCAGGACCGGGTGTCCCCAGCCCAGCAGTGCCAGCGCCACATGGAGTGGGAGGGTGGGGGTGCAATGAGTCAGGGTTTGGGGTTTGGGAGCGGGGCAGGGGCAGCCCGGTGGGTGCCACCAGCCTGGCCAAGCACCCTTATCCCCCCAGCACCCTGCGTGTGGGTGGGGGCAAACAGGAGATGGAAGAACAAAACAGAAAAAGCAGAGTGGTGTTTCAAACAGCAGGCCGTTGTTTGCCCTTTTTTTTTTTTTTTTTTTCATTTTTCTCATTTTTCTCTTTTTTTTTTTGGTCTTTTTTTGTCTTTTTTTTTTTTAATCCTCTTCTTCGCTGAACTATATACAGACACCATGAGGTTTGCTGAAGGCAACATCTCAGATCAGATCAGTGTGATATTGAGAGCCGGGACCCACGGAGGGTCCAGCGGCCCCACAGTAAGACAACATCGCCGGGACCCCCCCTCGAACACGGACACCCCCGCCCCCCTGTGCAGCCATCGCGGGTGGGGGATCCCGATCCGTGCCCCGCGTATCCAGACCGGGTTTTACCGGGACCCGGCGGGAGGGAAAACCCGGCGCTGGCTCCGCCCGCCCGGAGCGGGCTCGGCTCAGGGGGTCCCGGGGCGCTCACGGGCTCGGGGGGCCCCCGGTACGGCCCGGCCCGGCCCCGCTCTGCTCCAGGCGCTGCCTCCTCTGCCGGTCCCTCGCTGGCGGCGGGGCGGGTGCCCGCGGGCGCTACACCGGCTGCCTCTGCGGGGAGAACGGAGGGGTCAGCCCGGGCATCTCGTTGGATGCAGGGGTGGCCCTGGGTTGTCCCCATCGCCCCCCCCTTGTCAATAACCGGGCATCCACCCGGGACGCAGCGCTTTGAGAAGGGGTTCAACCATCGTTCATCACTCAGGGAAGGGGATAAGACTCCTCAGAGCCGGCTGGGGTGTCCCAGACCCAGCAGCACCCAGTGGCTGGCACACCCGATGCCCCCAGGGATGTGATGCCCACACAGAGCTGAGCATCCAGGATGGGCATCCCCAGGAATTTGGGGTCTGAAGGCAGGTCCTCCTGCCACAGGGAGCTGCAGAGCATTGTAGGGGGGTGCACAGGGGCCTCTGGCTTACCTTATGTTTGGGACATCTCAGAGAGAAGCTCTCCTCAGTTAATAAGCAACCTGCGAGGAGAGGACAGGATGTGTCAGGGGACAGCCTGCACAGCGAGGCAGCTGCCCCTGAGCGGGGGGAATGCAGTGTGCCTCCAGCCCACAGCCACCCACCAGCCACAGCATTTGTGTGAAGGGCTCAGCTGAGGCCAGCCAAGCTTGGGACACCTGCTAGTGCAGCCAGCACAGTGGGCATCACCCCGGCAAGCCAGCGAGCCACAAGCCCCTGCCCCTGGAGCGATGGGCCCCACACTGAGGTGGGTCAGAGTGCCCAGGACCCCGAGCCCCATCCCCGTGGCCAGGCTCACCTGTGTCGATGGCACACGCGTAGTGGTAGGTGTGGGGACACCCCTTCTGGCAGCAGCCCACGGTGGCTCCTGCTTGCTGGCAGCTCGAGCACTTCTGAACACGCACCCGGGAATTCGGAGCGGGGAAAGAGAGATGTGGAGAGACAGAGAGACCCTGTCAAAGCCCAGCACAGAAGAAGAGAACCACGACAGCCCCAGCAGCGAGGGCAACACGGGTGTGTCCCCGATCCTCTCCAGCCCCTCCTTGCAACATCCTTCCTCCCATGCCAGCGCACTGTGAACCACACCATGCCTGTCACTGGCTCTGTGGTGAGGGCAGCAGCCTCCAGACAGCCATGAAATGAGCACGCAGGCTTGGGAATACAGCCAGCCCTCAAACCTGGAACTGCGGGACTTGCTGGAAACCCCCTGCCCAGCCTCTGATCCCTTCCTCTCCCCAGCACTAAAAATCCACGTCACAGAATCCCAGGATGGTGTGGAAGGGACCTGAAAAAAACATCTCATTCCAGCCCCCTCCCACAGGCAGGAACACTTTCCACTAGAACAGGTTGCTCCAATCCCCATCCAGCTCTGAACACTTCCAGGAATAGCCAGCCACAATTCCTCATCCCCTTCAGCAACCTCCCTACTCTGCTCACACCTTGCTCCAACCACTGAGGGAGAGGAGCAGGGCAGGGTCATCCCCTCCCTCCAGCTCCCCTTCCCCTGCTGCCCATCACGGCGGCACCAGGCTGTGTTGTGCCCATGTTCATCTCCCACCCTGCAGCATCTGTCCTGCTCTGAGCCACCCTGTGCAACACACAGCTGGGCCAGGGGATGTGACCATACCAGAGAGGCCAAACATAACCTTTTGCCTTCCTAAAACATAAACTGCAAGTTATTCCTGTGCCTAAAAGGGAGAGTTCAGGTGCTATCAGAGACGCAGCAGCACAAATCTCATAGGGACCCAGCAGGGCTCAGGGTGCTGAGCCCCTGCCCTGCTCTCCCAGGGCAAAACTATGGATTTCCATCCCTCCCGGAGGCGCAGACACGGCAATGGCGTTGGCTGAAGGAGGCCAGCAGAAGAAGATGCCGCCTGGGGCGTGCGGCCGAGCTCTTACCAGGTCGGCAGCCGCCTTGACAGCCTCCTGCAGCCCATAGAGCTTCCCTGCCACCAGGAAAACCCCAGCGGTCCATACGGCACAGGCCTCGTGCAGCCAGTGCTCCTGAGTGTCGCCCGCCGGCTCCTGCGGCGGCGACTCGGCCTTGTGACATTCGTGCCGCCGGGGCTTTTCGGCCGCCTCCTCGCCCTCTGTCCTCTCGTCACAGCAGTAGCAGCTCTGCAGCCGACGGAACATGCCCCGCGGGCTGGAGCGCAGCGAGCTCTGCTTGGCCGCCTCGGCGGCCGCCTCGGGCCGCGCCGCCTTCCCGCAGCCGCCCTCAGTCCCGCGGGGCGCCCGCTCGGCCGCGGCGGGCACGGCGGAGTCCTCGCCCGGCGCCTCCGCCCGCGCCTTCTCCTTCAGCCGCGATTTCTTCTTGGGCAGGCAGTCCTCGGGGTAGTAGGGCCCGCAGAGGTCCCCCAGGTCCTTGTAGTTGGCGGGGTTGCGGCAGAGGCAGCAGACCAGGCACGCGGCGCTCAGCGCCTTCGACACCACCGGCCCCATGTGCATGGTGGAGGAGGCGGGCAGGGCCGCCCGCGGACGCGGCGCCGGCCCGGCCGGTCCCCGCTGCAGCCGCGCTTCGTCGCCGGGCGAGTTGACGACGGTGCAGGTGGTGGAGAACTCTCCGCGCCGCTCCACGCGGACGTAGGGAGCGAAGGGCGGGGCGCGGCTGTCCGCCCGCAGCCGCTTGCAGGAGATGTACTTGAGGCGGATCTCGGGCTCGGCGGGGTGCAGCAGCGGGGCCTGCTGGGGCTGCCGCCGCCGCTTCCCGCGGCTCTTGCACCGCGCCGGCACCGCCTTGGCCTTGCCGTGGCCCAGGCGCTTCCGCTGCCGCTTGGAGTAGCCGTTGTAGTTGGAGTGGTTGGCCCGCGGCTTCGGCCCCCGCGCCGGCCCGGCGGAGGAGCGGCCCTCGGCAGGGCTATCGCTGCTCCCCGCCTCCTTCTCCTCAGTCTTTGGTTTCTTCTCCCGAGGCGCCTCCTCCGCACCGCCCGGGCCGGCTGCACGCTCCCGGGGCAGTGCTGGTGGCAGTGCAGGGCTCAGGGGCGCCTTGGCCATGCCCAGCGCTGCTGCTTTGCCCTTGCGGTTCCTCTTCTTGGGATGCAGCCCCAGGTTCTTGGCCACCATGCTGGGGTTGGGCTGGGTGCCCGGCGTTGACCCACAAGCCTCCCCCTGGCAGCCGTCATGGGGCAGCTTCTTCCCACCACCCGGCTTCCCCTTTGGTGCTCGGCCATTGGGGTTCCGGCAGAGCGGCTCAGCCACGGGCACGGAGGGCACCTTCTGTGCTGCCCCCAGCTTGGGCAGCCTGGCATCGCCCACTGCCACGGCCACCCCACTGTGCTTCACCAGCCGCTCCCGCTCCACCCCAGCCGGGCCCAGGGAGGAGCCATAGGCAGCTACTGTGGCTGCCACTGCTGTGGCTGCTGGTTTGCAGGTGAACTTCTTCAGGTTGGGTGAGGTGATCTTCTGGACGATGGCCTCCAGCTTGAGGCCGCGGCCCTTGCGGGGAGGCAGCACTTTGGTCTTGGTGGCCTCCTGGAAGGCCGCCCGGGAGGTGATCTTGATGCAGACATCAGGGGCCTCCTTTGGCAGGGGGGGCTTTGGGACGGCTTCGCCAGAGCTCTTGGGGGGCAGCTTGGCTTTCACCTTCTTGGCCACCGGCATCTTCTTGAAGAGGCTGGGGGGACCCTCTGGCTTCTCCTCCTTCACGCCACCGCTGTTGCTCCGCAGGACCAGGTTCCTCTTCTTGGTGGGGATGGGGGAGATGAAGGTGGACTTCCTCTTCAGGGAGTGCAGCGGCCGCTCCGACATCTTGCCCCCCACGCCTGGCCCTGCTTTGGGCAGCTTCATCCGGGCACCCACCTTGCCCTCCTTGTGGGGGCTGCCCGGTGCTGGCAGCTTGAAGGCAGGTGGGAGGTGGTTGTTGGATATGAGCTTTTTGGGCGCCTTGCAGTTCTTCAGCCGGACATCAGCTGCCCGCTTGCCCCTCTGCCGCTTGGTGTAGAAAACCTCCTGTGTCTTTGTGCGGGAGCGCAGGATCATCGACCGCTGGTCCCTCTCCCCGGTTTCCACCGCATCCCCCTCCAGCGGTGTCGGCCCTGCCACCTCCTCTGCTGCCACCAAGCCGGGCATCAGCAGGGTGGCATCGCTGGCGTTTTGGACCACCCTGGGGGCCGGCCGGCTGTTGCGCTTCCTAGTTTTGAAAGCCACCCTCTGCTTCACGCCGCAGCCGGGCTTCTTCCCCAGCTTCTCCTGGTGCGCCGGGGCCTTCAGTCCCTCCAGCGGGGCAGGGGCGCGGGGCTCGGCCAGGGCGGTGAAGGAGCGGGTGCACATGCGTGCCGGCAGCCCCTCGGCTGGGAACCGCGGCGTTTGGCTCTGGGCGCTCTTGCTCGGTACCTCCGTCTGTCCGTCTGGCCCCAGGCAGACGCCGGCCACGCTGCTGGCTGCTGGCAGCTCATCGAAGGGACTCAGCACGGCGCTGCCAGAGCCATCCCCCTCCGGCAGCCGGCAGTGGACCCTCTTGTTGCGGAGGCTCTTGCCCCGTGAGACAGGCTCCATCTTCCCCAGCACGTTTTCGGGCGCGAGTTGCTGCTTCACCATGACCGATGAGGCGGATTCAGCATCGGCCGCCTCCAGGTGGGATGTCTCCCCTCCGCCATTCTCCTCCTCAGGCTGGATGTGGGGCAGGGAGGATTTGAACCAGCTTTTCACCTTGGTCTCCGTGCCCACAGCGGGGCCCAGCAGGATGACAGACTGGCCAGAGAGGCGTGGGGTGGGAGCTAAGCTCTCCTTCTCCACGGTGCTGACGGTCTCCTCGGCAGACACAGGCACCTCGCTGGAGGACAGCACGGCCGGCATCTCCGGGGGCTTGGGTGGTGAGGCATCGTACGTCACTGACTTCTGCTCCGAGCCAGCCAGCTCACAGAGTGAGGAGTACTCCTCTGCTTCCAGGTCTGACTCCTTCAGATCCGGCGAGGAGATGATGGGGATCTCACTAAAGTCCCCAGCTGAGCAGCAGTGCCGGGTGTCCTGCAGCCACCTCTCGCTGTCTGCCTTTGTTGCTTCATCGTAGGTCAGTGTCTCCTCCTCCTCCTCCATCACCTGCTGGCCAAAGTCCTGGACCGGCTCACTCTTGGCTGGCTGCTCTCCATCGCACAGGTCCAAGCCGCAGGCGTTTTTTTTCTCCTTGCAGGAGCTCACCAGTTTGCTGGGGAACAAGCCCTTGGGGAGGTCGGTGGCCTGGAGATCCTTCCACCGCAGGCAGGCCTCGCCCAGGCTCTCCTCCGGCCACTCGAAATGCTCCATGGCATTCTCGGACGCCACCGAGTTGGCGGTGGTGTTTGAGTAGCAGCTGTAGCCGGTGGCTCCTGCACTGGACGTCGCTGCCGGGATGCTGGGCTTGGAATTGAAGGCCAGTGGGGCAGTGTCCTTCAGCACATCCTTGCTTTCAGTGGCTGTGAACTCCACCTGGGGACCCTCATACACCTCCTCACTAAAGTCCTTCCCTGTGCTGGCCCCTGAAGCTTTGTCCAGCTTGAGGGGCTCGGTGAGCGTGCTGGAGTCACCCTGGCTGGGCCAGGCACCTTTCACCATGGAGTCCAGGCTGGGCCGGTGGTTCTCCATCTGGAAGGGGGACTTGGTGGTCTCCTTGCCCAGCATGGGCAAGTTGGCCCAGGCTTTGTCTGCCTTCTCATTGATGGCATCCTGCAGGACGATGATCTCAGAAGCCAGCTCCTCCTGGGACAGGGCGCTGAGGAGCAGTCGGGGGCAGTCCCGTTCATTGCTCACATACTTGGTGAAGGTCTCCAGGGGCAGGGTGGCGTGGATACTCTGGAAAGAGTCATCTGATTTGGTGGACATGTCATCTGGGGAGGTCACAGAGCAGGTGGATACTGACTCAGGCTTTGCCTTGGAGTTGCTGTTGACGCGGGCAGGGCTGCGGTTCTGGTTGCAGTACAGGAAACTCCTCTCCAGCTGGTCCTCTGACCCACTGAGATAGTCAGTGTCCTGTGTCTCAGCGTGGACAGACTGGGGGGTGCTCAGTGGGTCAGACAGGGGGGTCCCCACCTGGTCTGCCGAGTAGGTGCTGCTCTCAGGACTGCAGTGCTGCCCCTTAAGCTGCTCGGGGGTCCTCGCTGGGGTCTTGATGCCCTTTTTCTGGGGCACAGCTGTTTTGGAGAGCAGCAGCTGCTGGACAGTGTTAGAAATGTTCTCCACCTGGGAGGTGAGTGCTGTCAGGCTCTGCAGGCTCAGGTCTGACAGCAGGTTTTCGGGCAGCTTCTCCTTCTGCAAGTTTTTGCAGTTCCCAGATTGAGTGTCGGGGCTCGTCCCGTCAGTGGGAGAAGGGTTCAGCAGCGGCATGAAATGGCTGTGGTCAGCAATGCCGGCTGGGAAGGCACCAGCACTCAGGGGCTGCTGGCTGTATTGGAAGTTCTCCAGGTTGGGCATCAGCGGGGAGGGAGTGGAGCTGTAGGACGGGGACCTGCCGACGGAGCGAGCCGGCGAGTGGCTGGCGCTGGGGCTGAAGGTCTGGTAGTACTGCTCCGGCGTCCGCACGGGCGGCGCGTCGCCCTGGCAGTAGGTCTGGCCTGGCTGGTTGTAATGTTGGTACTTGGCCAGGTTTTGGTAGTGGAGGGTCTCTGAGGCGTGGTGCCGCCCCTGCATGGGCTGCGGGGGCTGCGGGGGCTGTGGCGGCTGCGGGGGCTGCGGTGGTGGTGGCGGCTGCGGGGGCTGCGGTGGCGGCTGCGGGGGCTGCTCGTAGCCAATGCGGTTGGGCTGGTAGCCGTGCAGGTTGGGCACACGGGGGCCAGGGGCCAGGCTGGCAGCGCTGCCCAGGGGCCGCTCCAGCGGCGGCTGCCCCGAGGGCGCCGTGCAGCTCTTGTAGGAGTGTGCGGGCTGGCTGCCCCCCGGCACCGAGGAGTAGGTGGAGGAGGCAGGGAAGGACTGGGAGTGTTGCCCGAAGTGAGGGCTCTGTGAGAAGGGCATGGGTGAGGAGACATCGTTGGGCAGTTTCTGCCGCTGCAGCTTGGGGTAGGGGAGTGCGGGCGGCTGCTGCTGCTGCTGTTGCTGCTGCTGCTGCTGCGGCTGCTGCTGGAAGTGAGTCCGGAAGGGCAGCGAGGCGGCCGCCGGCTCGTGGTACGGCCGCCCGCCCGCCAACGCCACCGTCTTCTTCATCAGGTTGTCCTCATACTTGGCCACACCGCCGGGCAGTGCCTGTGGCTGGCCTCCCCACGCCTGCAGGCTCTCGTCCCCGGAATACCGGGCCGGATAAGGGCTGTTCTCCTGCACGGTGTAATTGGAAAAGGCCGGCCTGCCCTGCAGCTGCTGCCCCGCTAATTGCTTGTTTCCCCGGTGGTATTTCTCCACGGCGCTGTTCTCATAGCCCGCGTACGGCAGCTGCTGCTGACTGTAGTACTCCTTCGCCACCAGCCTCTGCCGCTCGCAGTTCGGCCCTGCCTGACTTTGATGCCTGTAATTCTCCAGGCGTGATGTATCTTGTGAAGTCGGCTGGTAGCTCTGCTGGTTGCCATGGAAACCACACCTTTCTCGAAAGGACTGCATGGCGCGGGCTCGTTATCTGCGAAGAGAGAGAGGCGAGAATTCAAATGAAGCGTCGCCACCGCGGTGGGCCAGGGTCCGGGAGGGCCAGTGTCACCTGCACCATGGGGACATCCCTGCCTCGCCTCACCTCAGCTGCTGGGCATTACCCCACTGGGGATCGACTCACAGCCACCCCGGAACACAGCACGTGATGCTGCATCACCTCTCACTGCCCTGCATTGTCTGGCATCACCCCGTGGAGCACTGAATTGCCTGCACGGCCTTGTGTTGCTCTTCAGCACCTCAGCTCGTGTTTCACCTCCCTGCATCTTGTTGCCTTGCATCACCCCGAACTGCATCGCCCGGATTTGCCCTGCATTGCATCGCCTCACACTACCTACCCTTGCTCCACGTTGCCTTGCCTTTCATCACCCTGATTTGCATCGCCCTGCATCACACTGCTTTGCCTCATCCTGCACCGCATCACTTCCCATTCTGACTCCCTGCATCGTGTTGCCTTGCATTGCATCGCCCTGAACTGCATTGCCCTGCATCCTCCTCCTGCCTCACCTCACATCACCCTGCACCACATCCCCCTGCATTGTGCTGCCCTGCATTGCATTGTCCTGCATCTCATTGCCCTGTATTCCATCCCTGTGCACTGCACCGCCCGGGATGGCAGCAGCTGGCTCTGTGTCACCTCTCATCACTCTGCATCGTGCTCTGTCGCCCTGCATCACACTGCCAGGCGCTGCATCCCCACCTTGCAGCCTCCTGCATCCTCCTCTATCCCCTCTCCCTGCATCACAGCACGGTGCCCATGCCCAGGAGGGTGCTGGGGTCTGCTTGCCTCCTCCCCGCGTGCAGTGGGCTCAGCCACCCTCCTGCCCCTGCTGCTGAAGCTGCCCACCCCTGCTGCCCACCCCTCCCTCTCTGCCTGCTCACCTGCTGCAGTGACCCCCACACGGTGCCGGGGTCCCTCTGCTTTGTGTTTCACACATCCACCACCCCTCACATCCGCAAATCACTCCCGCCCTTCTCACACGCCTCCCCAGGGATGCCGGGATCCTGCGAGCGCCTCTGCACACCCCTCTTATCGCCATTCTTTTTAATTATTGGGCTAATTACTGGAAGCAGCAGCGCGGAGGGCCAGAACCGCAGGCTCTGCTGCAAAAAAAGTCATTTCAACTTGCAGGCTGTGCCCGTCTCTGCCGGCTGCCGCCTCCCGCAGCCCCCCCGGCCCCGGCGATGCCCCTGCCCCGGCGCGATGCCATCTGGAAGCTGTCTGCTCCCGTCATTACCGAGCCTCGCCACCGGCGTCATTAAAGCTCCCCATTTCCTCGGCCCGCTCGCTCCGGGAGCAGGGACACACCTGGGGCACCGGTTTGATCTCTCAAGGCAGTCAAGTGGCTCGTGGGGGCTAATGAAGGGCTCGGTGGCAGGGGGATGCGTGCTGCCTGTCCCCAGCGCCCGTGGGTTGAAGGTACTGCGGTGGATGCAAGCCTGGATGAGGTTGGGATTTGTCAGCCTGGGTTAGGGCAGCCCCAGGGGTTTGTGGCTGTCCAGGGACATCCTCAGTGCTGCTCCCTCGGCAGTGACACAGTGGTGACACCAGGGCTGTCCCCTCAGCAAGGCAATGAGTGTAACAAGAGGAGGGCATAGGTGCTGGCAGTGTCTATCTGAGCCCATCCCAGCTCCTGCCACACTTCCCTGTGGTGCCAGGCAGCCCTGAGCCAGGACACAGATTCATGTGTGTCCCCACAGGTCCCTCCATCACCCTCATGCCATGGCCACAACATGCCAAACACCACACGGTCCCTTTGCTGGCAGCTCTGCCACAGCCACATAAACCACTGCTGGACTGACAGGCCCCAGCTCAGCCCTTTTCCTTGCAGCACCCACCAGTAACACCTCAGCACCTTTTTGGGGTCTACACACACACATGGGGCTTTATTGAATTCTATTTCCACAAGCACCAGCTGCTCGGGCACGCACCAATCACACAGTGGAGTCCCCAGGCTCAGTGCCACCCACACCAGCCCAGCACCCCATCCCTCCCTGCTCCCCATCCCCTTTTGGGATGTTTTCCATGTCACTGCCACAAATTGCAGCCGCATCTTGCAGGCTCTGCGGGCAACTGGATGCAGCTAAAGCCTAAATTCCAGGGAAAAGATGGGCCCAAAAAATCTGGAAAGCTGGCACAAAAGCCCCTACCACAGCATGGTATCCTGTGCCAGTGCTGCTGGAACAAAGGCAGGAAAATCAAAGCCAGGCTATGGGGCAGCCCTGGGCTGTGGTGGGAGAATTAATGGGAGCAAAGAGCCCTTCATGCTGTGTGGGAGTGGGTTTGAAAAATGAAATCGGCTTGAGAAGACCCTGGGCTGAAGCTTTAGGGGGAGCTTTTCTCCCCTTTCTCCTTTATTATTAATTATCGTGATTAATTAATTATTATTATTAATTAATTGTTGTTAATTTTCCAAACAGCTGTGACAATGTTGGGATGAGCAGAAGTGCACGGTGCGAGGGGAAGGATCAGTCACGGGCACACGGAGCTGGGGACGCACAGAGGGAACGTGTTGTGAAATCCCACCAGGGACTCCCAGAGCCACGGTGCCATGTCCCTGTGGGGCACCAGGCTGTCCCTGGGAGGGGACACTCTCATCACCAGCAGCACCCAGAGCTGCTGGCAGTGCCAGAGGCCAGCTCTGCTCTCGGATGTGCCACAGCGCTGCTGGGGAAGGGCCGTGCCAGATGCTGTGCCTGATGCAGGCTGTTTCCCGGCAAAGCTCTAATGGCATCAAATCAAGCTGTCGACAGCAGGGAGGTTACAGCCTTCCCCCGGAGAGGGAGGTGGCTGTGGCTGGCCCCAGGGGCCCTGCCCACTCACTGTCCCTGCCACGTCCCTGCTGGATGTGCTCTCCTGACCCTGAAGAAGTTTCCAGACACTGCCTGTGAGATGGGAATCGATACAGGGCTGTTGGTGCATGGCTGCAGCTGGACCTGCCCTTGGCAAAGCCGTGATGTGGCCAGGGTTCCTGGGAAGGGAGGGGACAGGGACTTGGGGCCACCAGGGTGACCAGCACAGGCACAACCCTGTCCCTGGAACACAAGGAGCAGCTCTCACTGCTGGCTGCAGCCAGAGCATCCTGTGCCCTTGGTCCCAGGGGAGCACAGACAGGCCAGCACAGCTTGTGTCACTCACGGGGGACACACAAGGACCTGATGGGCCAGGGTATGACCTGGGGCCATGATGGGGGCTGGATTTCATGTTATTGTGTTATTTCCTTCCTTCCTCTCCTTCCTCTCCTTCCTCTCCTTCCTCTCCTTCCTTCCTTCCTTCCTTCCTTCCTTCCTTCCTTCCTTCCTTCCTTCCTTCCTTCCTTCCTTCCTTCCTTCCTTCCTTCCTTCCTTCCTTCCTTCCTTCCTTCCTTCCTTCCTTCCCTCCCCCATGGATGTCAGGGACCCTCGGTAAGCCCCCAAGCCCCCCAGCCCCATGGGGCACAAGGGTTCCCCGTGTCCCTGCTCGCCGGCCTCGCTCCCTTCCCAGCTGCTGCTCATCCCGCGGGGGCTGATCCAGCCCTGCTGCTCCTCCGGCTGCTCCATCAACAAGGACTCAGCCACTAAAAATAGCATGGCGCTCTCGCAGGGGGATGCTCCGCCATCAGAGCGCTGCTGGCACCGCGGACACCCCGCTCCCCACCCCGCTCCCCACCCCAAAACCCGCTCCCAACCCTGCCCCACAGCGTGGGGCGCTATCGGAGCTGGGAACGAAGCGATTGGACCCCCCCGGATCCCCCGGCAGCTCTCAGGGAGGGGAATAAGCGCCTATCGAGTAGCGTCAGCCCCGGATTTGTTTAATTGTGAGCTGGTGGAGTTTAAAGAAACCCTTTCTGGCTGGCTGCCACACCGCAAAGTGCTCCGGAGAATTTGATTATTAAGGGAGGAGAGAAAAGGGGAGGCTGCGGGCGGGGGGAGCCGGGGTGTGTGGGACAGACCAGGAAAGGGCATCCTGCCTCAGGAGCTGGGAATGAGAGGAACTGGAGGGATGGAAAACAGACAGACCCCCCTCGGCAGTGCACAGGGACCAGGGGGGCTCACCCGGGGTAGGGCAAACCCCCCATGCAGCTGTGGAGCTGCTGATGCTCATCCCTGCACCCCAGAGACACCCCATTGCCAGGGCACCCCCTTCAATGCCCCTTCACCGAACCCCTTTAATGCACCCCCTCAATGCGCCCCCTTACTGCACTGCCCCCTAATAAACCCCTTTAATGCACCCCAGTAATGGTCCCCTCCCCAGTAAACGTCTTTAATTCATCCTCTCTCCAGTGCACCCCACCCTTATTGCACTGTCCCCCAGTGAACCCCTTTAATGCACCCCAGTAATAGTCCCCTTCCCAGTGAACCCCTTTAATGTACCCCAGTAATAGTCCCCTTCCCAGTGAACCCCTTTAATGCACCCCAGTAATGGTCCCCCTCCCCAGTGAACCCCTTTAATGCACCCTCTTCCCAGTGCAGTCCCCCTTACTGCATTGTCCCCCAATAATCCCTTTAATGCACCCCAGTAATGGTCCCCCTCCCCAGTAAACCCTTTAATGCACCCCAATAATGGTCCTGCTCCCCAATGAACCCCTTTAATTCACCCTCTCTCCAGTGCACCCCTTCAATGCACTCTTATTAGAGCATCCATTCCCCAGTGTACCCCAATAATGTGCTCTCCCCGCAGTGAACCCCTTCAATATCCCTCCCCAACCTCTCCCATCACCCCCAGCATCTCCCCCCATGCCAGTGCTCCATCCCAGCGCAGGGACCGGGGGGTTTCGGTACCCCAGCCCCCCCCAGCCCCGCGTCCCGCCCCATTTCGGCGCTCAGCCGAGCGGAGCAGCTGTTCCCTGCACACTTCACTTGCCCGCAGATGATGATAAATGGAGCTGGGGCTGCGCCGCCCATTGCGTGGGGGCGGGCGGATGTGGGGAAGCAGGAGGAGGAGGAGGAGGAGGAGGAAGGATGGGGTCCCCATCTCCCGCAGCCCCCCCAGATCACGCTGCTCCTCCCATCCAGCTGCTGGGGAATTCCCTGGGCAGGTCCGCCCCTTTATCCAAACCTCCCAGGGGCTGGAAGCTGCCCAGGGAATCCCCATGGCAATGGGCTGCATCCCCATCCCCATCCCCATCCCCTTCCCCAGATCAGTGTCGCATTTAGGGGCCACACTCCTTCCCTGCTGCCCCCCCCTCCCAGCCCTGCTCCTCCCCGGTGAGGAATTTTCCTTGGGAAAAAAAAAACAAAAAACAAAAAACAAAAAAATCCACCGCCTGCGAACCGCACTCATGACTCAACGTTTCTGCTGGCCCCGGTTCCTCCCGAGCTTGCCAGGGGAAGCCCGAGGCCGCCCCAACCTCATCCCCTCACATGGAAATCCGGCTCAGCCGCCAGCTCCAGCCTCTCTCCCCTCGGTTCTTCCTCCTTTATTTTGGGTCCTTGATGTCAGGCATGGGAGGTTTGCAGGGGGTTGGGCTGGGGAGGGTGATGGGAGGGTCTGGGAGTCACAGCAAAGTTGCTGGGTTTTGTGCCTTTTTTTTTTTTTTTTCTTGGTGGTGGAAAATGTCAGCTGGTAAGGAAGGATTTGAAAAGGAATGGAGGGGAAAAAAAGGGGGGATAAGAAGAAGAAAAAAAGGGAAAGAAAAAGGGGGAATAAGAAGAAAAAAGGGGGAAAAAAGAAGGAAAAAGGAGGGGGGAAAGGAAAATTAGGAAAAGGGAAATAAAAAAGAAAAAAGAGAAAAAGAAAGAAGAACACAGAGAAAAGAATGAGAGAAAAGGAGAAAGAAAAACAAAAAAGGTATAAAAAGAAAAAAAAAAAAGGAAAAAAGAAGGGGAAAAAAAAGGCTGGAGGCTCACAGCAAAACAGCTGCTCAGCCTGAGCCTTCCTGAGCAAATTCCCTCCCCGGAGGTGAACCATGCTCCACTCCAGAGCAAAATTCATGGCCGGATGTACCATGGAGTGAGGCTCCACATGATCCCCAGCCAGCAGCTGGACATCGACCCTGGGGCTCTGAGGGGAAGGAAAACCAACCCTGCAGGAGGCTGGAACACAGCTGAGGTTAGGAGGGATCCAGCAGTCCCAGTCTCCAAACCCAGATCCTGCTGCAGACCTGCCTGGAGCTGTCAGCACAACGGTGCCAGGGCACCAATGGGCACAACCTGGCCCTGGGATTGTTGCCACCACCGTGGTGACCTTCAGCCAACCCTCCAGCCTCACCCCAAGTGAGCAGCACAGGGCAGTGTGACAGCCTGGCCACTTCTCCACATGCTCATGTTTTTTTTTTCTTTACTCATTTTCTGCTTGACAGCTTGGGATCCTTCTTCCTTCCTCCCTCCCCTCCTGCTCTCGGCCTGACTCACTTCAATTCCAATAATAATTAACCATTCCAATCATTACTGTGACCGCTAATATTAACCCTCCCTTCTTCTCCCACATCCTGTTTGTCCCCTGCCTCAGTTTCCCCTTGAGGCAGGACAGGAGCTCCATCCCTGCCAGGAAAGGCAGGGAGCAGATGCCATGCCCTTGGCACCCTCCTCTGCCATGCTGATGCCCCAAGGGGTTCATGCTGCTTCCAGCAAAAATAAAAGCAAATAAAAGCTCTCCCAAGTATGGAAGAGGGAAAGGATCCTCATCCCAGTCCTGGATCTGGCCTGCATCTCCTGAGCTGGTTGCTCATGGATGTGGTTGGATGCACAAGGCTGCGTCCCTGGGGAATGTGACAGGGATGGCTCGTGGTCCCCTGGCACCTGCTGGCCCAGCAAAGCCACACCAAACCTGGTGGCAGAACCTGGCACCCACCCAGCAGCCTGGAACTGGAAAATCCACTGGGCTGGAAGCAGGACCACTCTCTAGCTGTGCCTCAGTTTCCCCACAGCAGAGAGGTCCAGGTTTGTGCTGGGGTCCAGTGCTGGTGCTGGGAAGTGCCAGCCCTGGAGCAGGGGGATGGAGCAGACTCATGTCCCAGCCCCAGGGTGTGGGTACTTTACAGTGGGTCTCCCCATCCCCAGCAGAACTGGATGTCATCCCAAAGGATGACAGGTGCCCATCACCCCCAGGACATTCTCAGCTCTTGTGAATGTGCCACTGGGTCCAGCCCCTCTGGCTCATCCCTGTTTTTCTATCAGGAAAATTCAGCAAATTCACACTGCCACATCCAAAACCAGGAGGCCTCACTGCTGTGGGATGGTGGCTGACAGCAAAGGACAGACCCTGGCACCATCCCAGGCCTTCTCCCCATCCCAAACTCTCTCCCTCCAGGAGAAGATGGGGCTTTGTCCCAGCGTCCCCACCACGCTGGGCACATGGGACATTTATGGCTGTGTTTCAGGTGAGTGCTATTCAATTATCACTGGTGATCCCAGAGAGATCCTCGGTGACTCCACTGGTGATCCCTGTCTCACTGAGACCCCCTCATGGGATTCACGGTTATGGGGGGCATCCCCTGCCCCCCTTTTGCCTTCCTGTGGCAACTCCCGCCTCCACCTTTGGGGCAGCCGATCTCACGACCCAGCCACCAGCAGCTCCCCACTGCCACCGCCTCCTCTGTGAGGCGCTTCCAGGTATGGGCACCGCACAGCTGCCAGCTCTCAGCATCTGCTCCGTGCAGCGGAGCCGATCCCGGCTGTGCTGCGCCCTGAGCCGTCCCCTGCCGGCAGCAGACAGCTCGGTAATGGAGCGGAATGCTCCGGCACTCCCCTGAGTGACAGCGGCCAGCACCGCCTGTCCCCTGCCTGCCAGCGAGGCGATGAGCATCCCCCTGCCACCGGCAGGCTAGGGGGATGCAGAGTGGTCACCTGCTAGGGGATGCTGAGCTGGAATCCCCCCGGGGAAAGGAAAAATGATAAGGACAAAACGGTGTTGAAAGAAATAAATCAAGTAAAAAAAAAAAAAAAAAAAAAAAAAAACAACATAAAAGAAAAGAAGGTTGAAAATAATAAATTGAGGTTTGATGCTGTGTGGTAAATTATTTCGGTATTATATATTCCCCAGCTTCAAATCCTGAAGACAAATACTGGGGCAGGTGAAGTGGGAAGCAGATTTCCAAAGGCTTCTCCCAGCTCCAGGTTATTGACTCTGTCAATCACGGCGGGCGCCGTCCCCACCTCTGGCACCCCGCAAAATCGGCTCCTTTTGTTCCTGCTGAAAAACTGGGGGCGGGGGAAAAGGAGGGGAGAGGAATTTGGGGCAGGGAACTTCCAAAAGAGATGATTAAGGAGTTAATCTGCCTGAAATAGATAAGGAGCTTAGAGCTGCTGGTATTTGACTGTCCAAGTTTGGATTCAGCGTGTCTTAAACACTGGCTGGAATGTACTTAGATATGACCAAAGTACATGTCCCCCCGAGGAATTACCAGGTTGCCAATTAGATTTGCTTCCCAGATTCACTCAAAACCTTCACAGGCTTCTTCAGAGCAGGAAAATTGCTGCCTGTCCCTGGGGAGAGGCAGAGCAGCCGCTGCTGCCTGGCCCTGCAGCCAGCACAGCACAGCATGGCGTGGCACGGCACCAGATCCCAGTGGGCAGCCACAGGATTTGCAGGAAGGTGGCACAGCCAGGATGATGGCAAGGAAGGGATGCCTGTGCCAGGGTATGGGGGCACCAGGCATGGCCTGGTGGGTGTTTCTGGGGGAATTTGGGTGGTTTTGGGTGCTTGGGGTGCTGGTGTGAGCCTTGCCATGGTCGTGGTGCTGGTGCAGTGGTGGGGCTCTCACCAGAGCAGGCTCAGCGTTCCGTGGGGTTGCAGAGCCACAGCTCTCCCTACCTCCAGCCAGGCTCACAGTGCGGCCATGCAGCCAAATCCAACCTAAAACACCCCAGCTTAACCTCCAGGCAGGGGACACAGCACAGAACAGAGCCACGATGGCTCGTGGGGAAGGCAAGCAAACACCAAAAATGTGAACAAACCCTCTGGTGAACACCTGGCTCCTGATCCCCGAGGGCTCCTGGCACACCACAAACTCAGCACAACCCAACGCTCAGAGCAGTGAGAACCCCTGCCCATGCCAGGCTGAGGGTCACCACGCAGGGGCCACAACAATGAGCACCAGGACAAAGTGGAGGTAGAAAAGCAAACACCAACCCCTGCAAAAACCCTTCACTATCCATTTATTTTAACCACTCCATCCCCATCCTTGTTATTTATGGTGCTTCATAACATGATGGTGAAAGTAATGAAGTTTGGAGGGCTGCATGACCAGCACAGAGGGAGGACCACAATGGGGGATCCCACTACCAGCTCCCACCTGCAGGCACCAAGTTCCTTTCTGATCCTGGGCTGTATTTATTAAATCTGAGCTCGGTTTCTGTGCTGGCATCCCAATCCCACTGAAGAGTGTTGGGAGTGGCAGCCAGTCTCACCAGGCTGGTGTCAGCACTGCTGGAGTGGCGGCGGCACCGTGATGGAAAGTTGCTGGAACATCAGCTTTGGATGCTGAGTCCTGGTAACAGTTGCTATGTGAAACATTCAGAGGTGGAATTTACTGTCACAGTTAATAATAGATGAAGGTTTTAGAATTTCTGATGCTTTACATTTTAAGCTGTTTGATTTATAATGTTTCAGAAGAGGGTGGGGGGGAGGCAGGAGATGAGCAGCAGCATGAGGTAAACAAAGCAAGTGGGGAGGTGGGCAAAAGGCTCCATCCATCCATCCCTCCATCCATCCATCCATCCATCCATCCATCCATCCATCCATCCATCCATCCATCCATCCATCCATCCATCCATCCATCCACCATCCCCCTGCCCATTCCAGAGATGCACTGAGGTGGCCAACAGTGGGATGGGGTCTCCCCACCAACCACCAAAACCACTGAGCATCCTGGTGGAAAACCACAGCATGATTGGGACGGAGCCCCTCAATTCCACATCACACTTCATTGTGGGGTTTTTTTTTGCCTGCCTCTCTTCTCCCTGCTTTCATTCCGGCGGGTTGCTGGGTTATTTACTTGCTGGCTCCTCTCTCCTCTCCTCTCCTCTCCTCTCTTGCAGGTGTATTTCAAGTAGCTCCATAAATAGCAGCGCGCGGCGTGCCTGCGGCGGGGCGCGCGGGTCCTGCTGATTAGGAACGCGCTGCCAAAAAAAAGAAGGGTCTCAATTCCCTGCCAAGCAGTCACCCTGCTTCCACAAAGAGGTGCCAGTGTCCTGAGGGGATGCTCCCCCTGGATCCCGGGGGGCTGGTGTGTGCTGTGTCTGCTCCTTCCTGGGATGGAGCAGAGAGCACAGGTGCTGGGTGAAGAACCTCGGTGTCTCATGGTGTCCTTTGGTGTCCCCAGTGTCCCATTATGGGCAACAAAGCCCTGTGATGGCTTCATCTCTGGCACACTCTTCCTGCTTCTTCCAAACGTTGGAGCATCCCAGCACCTCGGATGTGTGGTCAGGAGGATTTAATCCCAGCTCAGTAGGGCTTCAGGTCATGGCATGAGGAGCAGAACGGGACTCCACACTTCCTCCGCCAGTGCTGGGCACGCAGTGACATCATGACAAAACTGGGGAATAGGATGGAAGAGAGGGGGTTCCCCTCTACTCCCCCAAACACAGTGCAGAGAGGAGGTACTTTGCAAAGCTGTTGGGAGGATGTGGTGACGAGCTTCCAACACGTGCAGACATTCCAGCCCTAACCAGCTCCATGGCTCCTGCCAAAGCCCTGAGTGCACACAGAGGCTGCCAGACCTCAGGAGGTGGCTGAGGTGCATCCCACACCACCAGCACCCTCCAGCCCCTCTGGAGCCCCTGTTTCCCCCAGGACTGGAGATTCCCAGGGGTCCTGGGCTGAGCTGCCCCATGATGTCTCAATCAGGGCTATTCATTGCCCCATTTACATACACTCATCCCGGCTGGAGCTGAGTATAATTTCCTTATAAAGCAGCTTTGACACATGGGGTAGCTCGCCTTAATGAGGAGGGTTATTCCACAAAGATCCATCACTAATGGGCTTGGGGCAGGCAGAGCCTGTGCACGCAGACTCCTGCTGCCAAACCCAGCCCCACATTGCACCCAGATCTCCCCACAGACACAGCATCCCCACCAGAATTACACCACAGCTGAGCCAGCACCAGCAACCTCTGGCTTGGTGGGATCTCACCCTGATCCCAGTAAGATCCTGTGCCTCTGCCAGCTGCCTCTCTGCCTTGCATCAAAACCCACTCGGAGGTCCAAAACAGCAACCGTAAGGCACGTTTTGACATGGAAACCACTCAGCCCTTTCCAAAAAACAGCTCCAGGGAGGGAGATCAAAGTCAGCACAGCACTGGAGTCCCCCAATACACACAAAGTACCTGAAACACCAAACCATCCACATCCCTGCCTGCACAGGCACCTGCTCTACCACGGCACGGCTCCCACCTGGCACCAGCTCTGCCAGTGACCAGCCCGCCATTACCACAACTGCCTAATTAAAAAACACATTAAAACCCCCAAGAGCAAGTCCCTCCCTGCAGAGCCCTGACAAATTCAATGCCCAGGTTCACCCCCAGCTCCCCCGGGGCCCCCCGTTAGCGCCGGGTGCCTCGTTAGCCGCCCTTGTGCCGTCCATTGGCTGCAGCTTGTTGGTGGCATCGAGCAGCCCTGCCCCAGACACCTTCTCCTGCGATCAGAGGCACGCTGCGTCCCAGGGCACTGTCACAATATATTAAGAAGCGGCGCTAAAAATAAGCAGCAGCAAAAATAAGCAGGGAAATCGCGGTCCCTGCCTGCCCCTGCCGGCCTCGCTCCCGCTGCCGCACGCGAGCTGGGGAAGCACGTCAGGAACGAGAGGATTTTGCTGGGTTTTATTAAAACGACGTGGTTCTCCCCTCCCTCCGCCCCCATCTCCAGCCTCTCCGTGGAGCGAGCCCCGCGGTGACACACAGGACTCGGTGACAAATCATCCCGGGGGTGGGCGGTTTCTCTGCATGCTGGTGGTTCCAGGCATGGCCGCAGCTGGCGTGAGGCCCTGCCTGTCCCTCCGGGGCTGGAGCAGATCCTTGCTCACCCCACAGAGCCAAAGATGGGGTTCTGTCCCCCGATGGGGACACCCCAGGAGCCACGAGCGCTGCTCCGTGTGCCCGCCAAAGGATGGATGGGTTTTGGCCAGCCCTGTGTTAGACACAACAGCCAGGCTGGCTCCCTGTGGCTATCCCCATTCCCAGAGCTCCCCAACATCTGCAAGCACCCCAATCTCCCTGCTAGCCAGGCACACGAGTGCCAGTGTGGCACAGCCCATGGGATGGCAGCTAGCACCCCAATCTCCCTGCACCCCATTCCCCGTGCTAGCCAGGCACACGAGTGCCAGTGTGGCACAGCCCATGGGATGGCAGCTGGGAGAATCCCCTACCCAGGAACGCATCCTGGATGCATGGATGGATGGATGGAGCACCTGGGGAGAGGGCAGGAGCCTCCTCCCTCTGCCTGCTCCCCGTGGGGAACCATCCTCCACGCGGATTCCTGGGGGCTGTGGGAGGCACGGGCAGGGACACAGCCCCTGCTTGTCTCCGGGAGATGAAAGAGCAGCTCGGGGCGCGGGGACGGCTCCGTGCTGCAGCCCAGGGCTGCGGCTGGAACGAATGCGTGCACATACCTCTGCCCCGGCACGGCTGTTTGCTCTTCTCTTCCGCGGCTGTGATTGATTAAAGGATCAGGGACATCTGAGAATGGAGGCAGCAGCGGCAGCAGCAGAAGCAGCTCCCTTTGGACTTGGAGAGCTTCCTTGCCTGCTGCTTGCTGCTGCCGTTGCCTGTCAGGCAGCTTTTAATCAAGGTTTGCTTATATCTGCAAAGGCCTTTCCCAGAGGGATGAAGGGAGGAAAAGAGGGGGGGAGAGTATATTAACATGCCAGCCACCCTCCCTCTCCCTCTCCTTTGTTTATGGAGAGGGTCAGTGCTTGGAAACGGCTGGCGGGGACCGGCAAAGGCGCTTTGGGGGTGCTGGATTGTGGCGCAGCTCTTGGTGTGCCCAGGTCTCATGGCACAGCCAGGGGTAGGGAGGGCATCATACTCAGCTGGGGTGGGCTCAATAACAGCACCAGGCTGTGGAGGGAGCAGGACCTGGGGGCCAGGGCTTGGTGGGTTCCTCTGGGTGGCCCTGGATGCCTAGCATGTCCCCCCAGGCGTGGCAGGGAGGGGACCAACCTGTCTAGCCCCAAATTGGGGTTTCAGCCCAGAGAGACCAACACCAGCCATGTGCTGAGACCAGCACTGTCCATACACCAAGAGCACTCAGGCAGAGAGAGCCCAGGCCCCTCCATCCCAGCCCTGGCGCCATGGAAGGTCAGAACCTCCATCCTCATCCTACAGCTCACTGTTGGGATGGCCACATTACAACACCCCATCTTCCTTCTGCAGGGTGGGCTCTGGCAGGCAAACCATGGCTCAGAGGGTCTGACACCAGCCCCACACCTGCCCCAGGGCTGGGTTTGCCCCGTGGCACTGGGATTTCAGCACTGCACAGTCTGGGAGCACCCCAGCATCACCCATCACTCCACCAACATCCACCACAGCCACCACCACAGCCCTGCCCACCCATACAAGCCATGTGGGAGGACAGGTGACCCCCAGCCCTGCATCCCCTCATCAGGCACTGTTCTGCCTCCACTGCCATTCCTGCACGTCATTTTGGCTCTCCACGTTATCTTATTGCCCAGCTAATGACCTGCTAAAAGTATTATGTGAAAAACCGTGCTCTTAGCCAGCCATTAGACTGGTTAGGACCAGCGGGTCATGCTTTATTGCTTTAATAACGGAGTTTATGAAAGGTCGTCTCATAACTGATAACATGCATAATTTTTGTAACTTAATTAATGCTGCTAATATACTGGAGTCTCCATCAGCTGCTGGTGCAACTGATGCACAGTTTGCATCCCGAGCAGGGCTGGGAAGAGTATCCCAGGCTCTGCAAGCAGCACCCATGGTAGGAACACAAGTCAGATCCACACCAAAACCTCACTGTGCCACCTCTCCACACTGGAGCATCCCCTCCAGAAATGCTCCAGCAGAGACAGGGAGTGCTGTGAGTGGGCAGAGGGAAATGGGAACAGATCCAGTTCCCAACCCCACAAGCCTGAAGGAAAAGGATTTCTCTGCTTCCACTCTGCCCAGCCCATGGAGAAGACAAGGGCAGATGTGGGAGAGTTTTATCTGTGGAAGAACCACAAAACCTCTGCGTATGGGAGCTGCTCCAGCAGTCCCACACATCTCTGCCTGAAGTTACAACTGAGCAAAGGAGTTTTCCTTGATTGGGGATTTGTGGCTGTGCCCCAAGAGGGTTCCCCTGGGAACCCCCAGACCAACTCTGCTCCTCTGGTGATGCTAAGGGCAGCCAGGCTGGCATGGGGCAGGATCCTGCTGGAACTGCTGCCTTTCTTCCCAGCACTGGTTTTTAAGGACAACCCCCTTCACAACAATTTTGACAGTATTTTTTGAGACTTTCTTTTAAGAACATCCTCCTGGGAGGGTGGTGAGGCCCTGGCACATGTGCCCAGAGAAGCTGTGAATGCCCCATCCCTGAAGTGTCCAAGGCCAGGCTGGACAGGGCTTGGAGCAACCTGGGATAGTGGAAGATGTCCCTGCCCATGGCAGGGGCTGGAATGGGATGGTCTTTAAGTCCCTTCCAACCCAAACCATTCTACGACTCTGTGACAAATACACACTTTTCTCATTAAAAGGGGAAAAACAAAAAAGCAAACAACTTCTCCCCACTACCCAAGCACACACCTGGGGGGGCTGAGCATCCACAGGGGAAGCTGGGAATCAGACACATTTTCCAGGCAGCAAAATCAAGCCCTTCCCTTGCAAAAAAAAAAAAAAAAAAAAAAAAAAAATTCATGTAAATAGGAGCCCAGGTGCATGCGGTGTGCGAGTCCCTGATATGCTGCCACCAGCAAATCTGGTGAGCTGTGAATCCGCGGCACCGCGCATCCAACGCTGCAAATCCGAGCTGCTCCAGTCGCCTGCTTAGTTTTGCAAATTCTTTCCTGCTGGCTGAGAAAAGCCAATATGTCTGCTGCTCCCGCTCCAGCGCAATAATTGTTCAGCACTGGTTATCATCCTGCCAGAAAGGCACGAGCTACCGCTGGGGCACTCTGCTTGCTGTAAATGCAGCGAGATGATTTCCTAGCAAATGCAAGTTTTCCAAGGAAGTGGGTGGAATCTGCTTGTCTCTGATTAGACAGCTTGGGTTTTTGTTTTCCTGGTGCTTTAGAAAGAGAGAGAGAGAGAAAGAGAGAGAGAGAGAGAGAGAGAGGAAAAAAATAAAAAAGGCATAAAATATGTGGCTTTGCATCCCCTCTGCCCTGAATCGCAGGCTCACATGCATCCAGGCGATGGTTCCCTTGGGACTCGCAGCTTTGCCCACACTCTGAGCAATGATCCCGTGGAATGAGGCGATGATCTTTCATCAATCATTGCCAAGCGCTTCTCCCTCCCGCGCCCGCTCCCCGGGCTGTGCCCGCTGTGAGCGCGCAGCCCCACTGCTCTGCTCCCCCTTGGTGCCTCCAAAAATCAAGGGGTGCCCCCCAAAGTGCCTGGGGGGGGGTCAGGACTCTGCTTGGGGACAAGGGGCACAGGGCAGCCCCTCTTTCACCTTCCCAGCTCAGCACAATCCAGGGATGCATGGGGGGGATGCAGGATGATGGAGAGGCTTGCAGGATAAGAGGGTAAATCCCGAATTCAGCCAGAATAGCCAGGATGCTGCAAGGGAGGTGGGATCAGGACAAGCCCTGAGGCTGTGGAGAGACAGGTCTGCCTCCCCGCCCTTGCTAGGGGAGGAAAAATGACTTGAAATTAAGATTTCCTGATGTTTGGGGGCTTGGAGACCTTGACACCCCCTGCGTCCATCTGGCTCTTCCCCTCTTGTGGCAGCTCACTCCTGCGTTCCTGTCTATCCGTGAATACCAATTATGGTTTAGGAGAATGTATATCTGAGATGTGCAAATACAAAAGGCAGGAAATAAAAGTCATCTCTTACTGAAGAGGAGAGGTAACCATGACTACCTGGGACCTCATTTAAAACTGTGCCGGCCGCAGGCTAAAAGGCAACGCTTCCCATTGTTACACACGTTTACGGAAAGCTTTGAAAATCCGTTTTCCCCCCCAAAACCAGCTGGGAAGTAAGAATGAAAACGAGAATTGGAGGCGGGGGGTGGAGGGGAGGAGGATATAGGAGATATTTATTGGTGTTTGTGGGCTGGTTGTGCATCCCACCTGCACGAAGACAGCCGGTGAGCTGAAACTTCAAATGAGCAGCTCGGAAGGGGAGGCAGCGCCAGCGGCGTCGCGGCTCCGGCGCCACGTGGCAGCCGCGTGGCACCGGCAGGGCTGAGGCTCCGGCGATCCCAGGGGATGCACCCCTGCAGGAAAATGGGTGTGAGCGAGCCCCTGAGGGCTCTCCATGCTGCAAACACCGCCAGGATGTGCTCAGGGTTCGCGGGGAGCTGGGAGGAGATGGTGGGTCTTGGTGCTGGTAACCAGAGATGCTTTGCCCGCTGTCAGAGCCTGTGGATGGTTGGGGTTTGGGAGTGCCCTGGGCTTGCTGAGATGTCAGTGTGGTAGGTCCTGCAGCCTGCAGGAGGGATACCCAGGATGGAAGGGGATAACTGGGAATTGCTGGCTGCCCAGCTGAACCTTTTCACCAGCCAGATCTGCAGGGCCAGGGGACACCAGCTCATTGTCCTCAGCAAAGATACCCCATTGCTCCAACACGTGTGCAACCACAACCTGTCCCAGCCACATCAAAGACCAGGAAAGCTGTCTGCCAGCCACCAGCCTCGTCAGGACCTCACACTGCTCTCAAACCAATGACCATGCAATTAAACTGATTTTTGGTTCAAAGGCCATCCCACCTGGCACGCTCAGGCAACAGGAACCACCTCAAAACCAGCTGCTGCTTTCTCAGGGATCTGTGTTGGGCACCAAGAGGCACCACTGTGGATGCAGACAAACATGGTGCTCACCTCCACCCCCTCATTCCTGAGCACCTGCCACAAGCTCCCAGTGACAAAGCCATGGTCCTGAGGTCCCCCTGCCAGCACCCCAGACCCACACCTGGGACCACACAACGGGGCTGCAGGCAGGAGCCCGAGCCAGGAATTACGGTCTGTACAAAAGACAATGACAGTGAATCTTGTTACTGGCTTTTCAGCAAACGTAATTCCTTTTTATTAGAAAATTAAAGGGTATGAAAAGCTTTCCAAGGCTGAAGAGCTGAAATGTGCTTTCATAAAATATGCGGCGTCTGATAAAACGGATTTGCTTGTCTGCCTGCCCCGGCCCCCTCCCCCTCCTGGCTATTATTCCTACTGGCAAGGTGATGCCTTTTGCCAAAACACCGACCCCAATGTGGCCGGTGGAGATTCCTCTGGCAGTGCTGCTCCCCAGCATCCCAGTCATCCCACCATGAGGGACCCTACAGCCTGCACCTGACTGAGGTTGGGTTTGGGTTGGTTCTTTTAGCTAAATAAAACTCTGAGGGGCAGTTTCTCCCCTCCAGTGTTGCAGGTGAAGGCTGACAACAACCCAAACTACCACCCCAAATTCAGCTGTGAGGATGCATCAGTTGCCAGCAGGAGAAGGTGAAGCCAGGCAATGGCAGACAGAAAGCAGTGGATTCCCTCAGACATCACACCAACAGCAAGCATTAAAACCTTCCTGGGAAGTTCCCTCCTGAGGAGAAAGTCATGCCCTCCTGTGCCCCAGCACCGAGCTGCACGCGAGAGGCGCTGAGGGTTCACAAGTTGCTGGTATCAGGCAGCAAAGGTAACATGAGGAATCTCCATTTCTTCCCTTTAATCGTTCCCTCTCTCTGTCTCTTTCATCTTTCTGATGGTTCGAGTCAACCTTCCACGTTTGTGAGGTTAAAGATTCTTGCTATCTCCCATTTGGGGCTGGCAGAGGCCAGGGACCATGGCACCACAGAGTGATGCTGCCCCTTCCATCTTTTGTGGGCAGAATGCCCCTTGCCAGCCCTCCACAACCTTGGGGCTCACCTCAACCCACCAGGTTTTTAATTTCCATTCCATTACCAGGTCAGTTTTGCCTCTGCAAGTCCCCGGGGATGCATGGCAATGCATCCATCCCCACACAGAGATCTCACAGGGATGGTACAAAGGGACCTTGCTGTGGCCACTGTGTGCACAGGGCTGGCACCCTCGGATGGTTTGTCACCGCTGGCACGGCAGAGACAGGGGAAATGAAACAGCATCCCCTGAGTGCCATCAGGGAGCTGACACCTCGGCTGGGAGAGGACCTGGCAGCCCTGGCCACTGTCCCCAACTGACTCCGGCCCTGGCAATGTGACACGGGCAGGAGGCAAGGACACAGCAGCACCCACTGCAGTGTGCAGGACAAGCCAGTAGACATGGAATCACTGGGCTGGTGGGGACAAGGACAGGCAGATCCAGCTGTGTTCCCGCCAGCACTGCTGCCATGGGGAGACACAGCTCCAGCAGCAACACCGTGTCCCCACGTGCCCCCTCAGCTCTCCTGCAAGCAATTTGTGCCATGACCCAGCTACAGCATCTCCTTCCCACCGTGGGTTCCCCGTGCCACTGCGGGCTCCCGGTGCCACTGGCAGTGCTGTGTGAGTGCTGCCTGGCCGGCTATTACCACAGGAAAAGCTGTAACACTACAGCAAACCTCCCTGCTCAGCCCTGCTACAAATCAGGGTCAGGCGGCAGCGCTGTTAGACAGAGCCTGCCGGTACGTGCTCCTGCTCCTAATGTCCTCCTGCCACACACTTAATGGGGACACGCAGCAGCACCACGCCACGGGGCTCAGGCTCGGCCCCACTGCCCATCTGGGGCTGCTGCCCTCAGAGCTGGCTCCCCACCACCGGCAGGGCTGAGGGTGAGCACCAGGGAGGCACGGCCGGGGATGTTTGCTTCTCCGGGGCTGCTCTGGCTTTACCTTTAACATCTGCAAATGTGGTTAAAAGTTTGCTGAGCCTATTTTTAGAGCCTCTCACCACATGCGATTTCTCCATGGTGAGACAGGAAACGCTGATGAGGCTGTTCGCCCCGGAGCTGCTTTCTCCTCCCTGGATGGCCTCTGAGCTCCTCTGGCCTGTGTGTGCTGTCACAGCCACTGGTGGCCCTGGTCCCCACATCCCAGGGTGTCCCACGGTGGCAAACCCAAGGGCTGAGGGTGACAAACTGCTGGGGGTGCTGCCAGCATGGTGGTCACATCCACAGCCCCTAGACAGCAGGGGGACAAACGTGTCCCAACACCACTCAGGGACTTGAAGCCAAAACTGACCCAGGCAATGGAAATACAAAACCTTGAGGGTGAAACCAGGACCCAGCATTATGGACCATGTCCACCATCTTGCCCTGTGCCTCGGTTTCCCCAAAGGAACAAAATTCTGCTTGGCTGCCCACCCTGGAGCAGCACTAAGGGGATGCACCAGCACTGGGCATGGGCACTGCCAGCAAACACACCCTGGCAGGGGTGTCCACTCCTCTCCCTCACACCCACTGCCCCAGCATGGGCAGCTGAGTGTCCCCACCACACTTTTGGATCCAAAGCAGACCCAGCTGCCCCATGGGGCTCAAGCTTCCCCCATGGCAGGGTCGGTGCCGTGGCTGGCAGCACGCAGGCGCGGCTGCGGCCGGGCAGGCGCGGGTACCCGCTGTTTGAATGTCAACACCTCATTTATACATCTTGATTGGCTCTCATCAGCCATGCTGCGCTCCACCTGATTGCTCCCAGCCCACGCGGGGTGCCAGGCTGCAGCGCCTAATTCCAGTTAATTGGCCCTTCATCCCAAGCAAAACAGAAATACGGGGATAAAGAAACAATAAAGCATCCTCCCCCGCTAAAAAAAAAAATTTAAAAAATTAAAATCTTGGCGTTCTGGGGGTTTATTTCGCAGCCATGAGCAGGCCATGCTGTGGGCTATGAGAATTCCTTCCCTGGAGCCTGGGAGATGCTTTGCCACCCCACAGGCTCAGCTCCCTCGTGCTCTCCCCCATCCCACGACGAGTCCCACGTTGGTGCCACGCTCGCCTGTGCTCCTGCTCCCGCCCGCTCTGGCGAACCACTGAGGCTGAAATTTCAATTAAGAACGAGAAATAATTACCCGCCGCTCCACATTTCCTCTAAGATGGTAGCCAATGCCGGCGAGCCGAGTCACCGCCTCCCGCCACGTCCTGGCGCTCACCGGCGCGCTGGCATTCGGGTGACATTTCCAGGATAATGCCGGCCCAGCTGCCGCACGCTGCCGGCTGCTCCCACAGCCACGCTGGGAGGCTGATGCTTGGAAGAGATGCTCTCTTCCTCACTGGGAGAGGGGCTGCTGTGAGTGAGATCCACAGCCTTTGAGCCCTGTGCCCGCTCCCAGCCGTGCCCTGGGCTGGGATGCTGGTGCCCTGCTCGCCACCTGGCAGAAGTGATCCGTGATAATGGCCTGGCTCGGCTCCTTCCAAGGCACACGCCATGGGGAAGCACCACGCTGCCGTCCCCAGCAGACACCGTGCACGGGGATGGGGCACGTGGGGATGCTCCCCTCACTCCAAGGAAGAGGCTGGAGTGCTGGAGTGTGTCCTGAAAAAGGCAACGGAGCTGGGGAAGGATCCAGAGAACAAGAAGCAGCTGAGGGAGATGGGGAGGTTCAACCTGCAGAAAAGGAGGCTCAGGGGAAAACTCCTCACACTCCTCAAGTCCCTGACAGAAAGGTGCAGCCAGGTGGGGGTCAGGCTCTGCTCCAGGTAACAAGCGATAGGACAGGGGGAAATGGCTCAGGTTGAGCCAGGGGCAGTTGAAGTTGGATATTAGGGAAAATCTCTTCACCAAAAGGGTGGTCGGGCATCAGAACAGGCTGCCCAGCATATTGGTGGAGTGTTCATAAAATGTGTGGATGTGGCACCTGGTGGGCATGGCAGTGTTTGGTTAATGGTTGGACTTGATGGTCTTAGAGGGGTTTCCCAACCTTAATGATGCTGTGATTCAATGATTCTATGCAGGAGGGCAGGAACAAGAGGATGGGCAGCTCAGGGGCAGGCAGCAGCCTTGGCTGCACTTCTGGCACGTGGAACAGCATTGGGAAAGGGCAGATGGACCCAGTTTCAGGACATGTCCCCAGCCTGGGGACACCAGCAGTGTGGCTGTGTCAGCCTTCCCCGTGGTGCTGCTCCAGGCAGATGCACCAGCCAAGCACTGACCAGGGCACCTCAGACCTCCCACAGCTGCAGAAACCACACTTCTTGCACTGTTTTAATTTAGCACAGCCAGAAATAAGAGGCACAAGCTCCATTGGGGTTGGAAAGGGCACAAACTCAATCAAAGGATGATCTGCCACCTCACAAGTGCTCCTGCAGCTCTCCCTGTCGAGACAGCCTGTCCTGGCTCCAGCTCATGCCCTATTGGGGTGACACAACCCTGTCACAGTGACACAGCCCCACTGCAGATCCCCACAGTCCTGCCCAGAGAGCTGTGGGAGATGCAAACCTTTGGAGAAGGTAGAGATGGGACACTGACCTAGGCACAAAAGGCTCCTCCACCATGAGGATGGATGAGAATGAGGGAAGAATGAACAAGCTGGTGTGGAAGATGTGCCATGTCCCCAAAACCAGACCCTCTGCCGTTGATGTGGATGGTGCCTCACTTCCCCTGGATGTTTTCCCATTCCTCTTCCCATAACCCAGAGCTGGGGGGCCACTGCAAAGCCTGCAAGCCCCGTGACTCCAGCGGCAGGAGATGCAGGAGCCCTGGGCAGTGATCACAAGAACGGTGAAAGCAGCAACCTCAGGTTGCAGATTAGCTTCATTTTACAGCCAGGGAGGCAGAAACCTCCCGTGGCTCAGCATCTCGCTGCAGACCACACAGGGAGCCTGGGGAAAGCCAGGGAGA
The DNA here is from genome assembly GCF_035770615.1 of Melospiza melodia melodia. Classification (NCBI taxonomy): domain Eukaryota; kingdom Metazoa; phylum Chordata; class Aves; order Passeriformes; family Passerellidae; genus Melospiza; species Melospiza melodia. The sequence continues at coordinate 2,467,974 of NC_086211.1, forward strand.
GGTCGCAGGTCTCTGCGGGGTGAGAGCATCCTCTCTCTGGGGAAGGAGGGAGCTCAGAGTGGCCCCAAACCATCGCCACACCCCAAACCTCACCCAGGGCCACGCTGCACACCCTCCCAAACGGCGGGGGCTGCAGAAAGCAGTTTGGCAAAGAGAGAGAGAGGCTCTTTCCCCGAGTTGAAATGCACTTCCCTTGACTCGGTTCCCAGCTGAGCGTGGAGGAGACCCAGCTTGGCCGGCAGCCACGGCGCTCAGTCCCCACTGAGACACATTCCTCAGCACTGCAGCTAATGCAGCACAGCCTCTGAGGCCTTCACCCCTCCTTCAAGGATAATTTATGCCCCCTGACCCGACTCCCCCTTTTAAATCAGGCTGATCAATAGAGAAATCAGACAATCCTTTTAAGAAACTATCTCATCTGATCCTGCCAGCTAATGATCTCTGCTCTCCTTACAGCTGTTTGCAGATCTTTAGCCTAGGCTGCTAGGCTAGGGAAAAAAGTGAAAAAAACCACTGGGCCAAATTCCTCCTTCCTCAGTCCAAGCAGGAGCTACAACAACGCTGATGATTTGTATGGAAGCAAAACAGGAGATGCCAACTCCTGTTTTTTGGAAAACAAGCTGAGCATTGTGCTGTAGGGAAGCACTAGCTCCCAAAATTTGCTCCCTCATCCATCTCACCACCAAACATGCTCTTCTCCCATCCTGGAAGCCCTGACAAGACATCCTCACTCTTTTTACAGGCTCCAGCTTCCAGGCTTTCCAATGCCTCCCCTCCAAAGAAAACCCAGCAACACAAAGCAACAGCCCCAAATCTGGTTCCTGACTGAGCCACGGTCACCCCCACCCTGGTCTGTGCACAGCAAGGCCCCAAGGGGATGCTCTGAGCACTGGGATCTCCATCACTTGGCTGGAAAACCCTCATCCCTCACAGGGATTCTCACTTTACCAGGGCAGCAAAAGCTCAGGGGTGCAGCCCATGAAGGAGCTAAACCAGACCAGTTGGAGAGGGAGCAGTGCCCAGCACAGCACTGGGAGCAGTGTGGACACATCCCTGGAACAGCCTCCAGGAGGGCTTTATTGATGGCAGCTGCATTTCCATTTAACTGGCAAAGGAACAGGGTTAACCAGTGAAGAGGGAAGCATCAGAGAACCCTTGAAGTCTTCAAAGTAAATCAGCTCCTGGAACAAACACGCTCGGTAGCCAAATGTCCCCTTCTCCTTTGTGTGTGCAGAGATATTGACATTTATCATGATGCCCAAACCACCCAGAGGAAGGATGCTTTCCTTGCATCCAAGGGCCATTTCTCACCCTGGCACAATCACAGGGATTTCTCCCCTGCCAAGGCAGAGCTTGGCCTCCAGCACTCCCTCCTTTAAACCACCCAGGAGGCAGGATGGCACCGTGTCCTGGGGATGCTCAGCACCTTCCCAGCCCCACCAGGAGCCAGGGAGCCCCACCAAGCCTGGGACACCTCCACCATCTGTCCCCTTCCTTGCTCTGAAGCCCAGGAGCAGATGCAAAAGCCAAGGGGTCTGAAGGGCTGCTGCAGCACAGCACGGTGCAGGGCCTGCCACAGCAGTCACAGTGAATTACAAGGTATTAGAGCCCCGTGCTGCCGTGTCTCTGTGCAGCAGCAGTCACGGTGAAGGACATGCTATGATAGGACTAGAGTCTCCTCTGGAGAGTCCAGGCCTGGTGGAAGGCAGTGGTATGAGAGGCCAGCCCTGTTCTATAGATCACGCAGAGACAGGCATGTGAAGGACAAGCTATTACAGGACAAGGAGGGCTGAGAGCCGTGGGGTTTGGGGAGGGGGGCGGCTGTGCCTCGCTGGATCACTGAGTGCCCACGCCTCGCGAGCCAGCAGCCGTGAACGTTTTTAATTATGCTCTCCTACTTTATCGAGCATCTCATTTTCATTTACACACCAGCCATCTCCACCTGAGAACGTGGCCACTGCTGCTCCTCTCCAGCACGGCTCCCATATTCCCCCATGCATCCTCAGCACGGGGGACCCATTTGGTGACAGATACAGACCTGCCCTGCAGCTCCCCTTCGCTCCCCACACGATGCCAAGGACCAGCAGGGAGCTGGGCAGAGCCTCCCTGATGCTCGGAGTCCCTCCCTGTCGGAGCAGCCAATTTTAGTGGCTGCCATAAATGCAGCAGGAGCAGTGTCCTCTGGTGAGGCATCGAGCGGTGACTAAGAGCGGAGATGACAATAAAGCAGAGGAAGCAAGGTCTGACTGCAAAGCAGCAAAGCAACCCCCCCGAATGCTGCTCGGAGGCACTGACTGATGATACCCTCCCCAAACCACAGCCTGAGCCCAGTGAAGGAGGGCTGGGCTCTCTGAGACCAGGCATAGGCTCGGTTTGGGTGGAAATCCCATAAACAGGAGGGGAGAAAGGCTTCCCCCATCAGGACACCGGGATGGAGTTCAAGCCTCTTAGCAAAGCACACAGGGAGACTTGTGCACAGCCCCTACAGATAAATCTACCCCCTGAAAGCGTTCTCAGCGGTAAATGCGGTAGAGACTGTGCAGGCCTTGACAGCTCGAGGTGTATTTATGGTGCTCTGGCACCAGGGATACAACCAGTTGGGATTTTTGCTCGGCTCTACCATTTGGGCACAGCACAGCCACAACAAACCCATTTGAATACCTCTTGTTTCAACCAAGGCAGAGATCCAGCCTATTCCCTGCGGAGCAAGCGCCAGACCTGGGGCCAAATTAATCTCCGATGGATCTCCATCAACTTCATGGAGTTACAACTACAATTTGGCCCGTGCCTGACACGTAAATCTGCTCATTTTTCTTCCAAATCGTCCGAATACCGCAGCATTTGTTAGCGCAGGAGAGGGGACGCATCCTCGGGGAGAGATCTCTTTGGATACCGCGCCAGCCCTTTCTTTTTTTTATTTCCTTTGCTGCCTGGGATAAAAGGCAAGTGAGACAGACCGTGGTACGTGTCTGAGCTGTTTGGGAAAGAAATAGGAATTTCCTCCTGCCATTCCCAGTCTTTTGATAGGCAGGTGGGATGCGAGCAGGAATAACTCAATCAAGACAGAGCAATTTTTAATTAATTTGTGGATCCCTTCACCGGCTGATTGCCTTGGAGACAAAAGGGAAGCCTCTCCTTTAACACTTGTGTGTGCCTGGTACTCTGAGCCTCCCCTTTTCACCGGCACATCTTTGGTCTTGAAAGCTGCACAAAGGGAAGAATTCCTTGATCTTTTGCCTCGGCTTTTGCTAAGATGGAGACACACATGAGGGGGAGCTGGGCTGGGGGTTTTTTTGGGTTTCTTTTATATTTTGGGGAGATTATTAAAGCCCAAAATTCCCATAGAGAGAGGTGGGGAAGGAAATAAAACACGGAAAGGGGAATAAAACCCCTCAAAGGTAAGAAAGGAGAGCGCTTTCCGTCAACACCTTCTGCCCAGCCCGCTCCATCCCCAAGGGGAGGGAGTTGAAAGGTTCAAGCTACATCAAGTGGTGCGTAATGCAGCGGGAGGCTCCTGCTCTGGGCTGGGCTCTCACCCCCTGCCACCCTCCCTGCCCTGTGCCCAGGGCTGGCAGGGCAGAGCCCAGCTCCCACCCTGCCCTTCTCCCCCCACCAGCGACCGTGGGGATGCGGGAACTTCCAAGGCAGTGAGTGACACCACAATTATCGATTGCCGGCTGCAAAGGCTTGCTCTCGCCTCCCCCCCTCTTCTCACTTGTTTTCTTCTGTGCAGCAGTGCCAGCCTTCAGAGACTGCTGCTGTAAAAGGCTGGGATTGACGGGGTGTCAAGATATCCGCTGCCCCTGGCTTTTAACGTTCCCTGCCGGGGGGGAGCGGGAAGAGCCCCTGCCCCGGCGAGGGGAGCTTGGATGGCTCCAAAAGAAAGGCAGGAATGAAAAGCCTCCCTGTCTCTCCTCCGTCGAGGAGATGCTCTTGAACCACAAGCAGCTTTTTCAGCCTCAGCCTGGCTGCGTGCGTCTCGGAAATCTCAAGATGCTGGGAAGGAGGAGAGGCGAGGTGCCAGCCGGCCCCTGACCAAAATCAAGGCACCCAAGAAACCCACCAGGCTCCCCAGCAGGTGTCTGTGGGGTGGCACACACACCTGACCACACAGCAGGTTAGGCAGTGGCCATTTTAGAGGTGGGAAAGACAAGATACATCCAGGCCAGATAAAGTCACCGAGAAAAGGCCGCAAAAGGACTGGGACACCCCAGCTTGGGCAAATCCTCTGCTGTTCAACACTGGTGGCACAAGGGGTGCCAGATCAGAGGGTTCTCCTAGCCAAGACTGGCAAAGCAGGAACTCCAGGTGATCCCCAGATCCCCCACCAAAGGCTGCGATGCCACCCTGCCCAATGGCCCTGGGACTGTCCCTTGCCAGCCCTGCCCCCAGCTCAGCTGGCCGCCCACAGCAAGTGCCACCCCTGCCACAAAACGGGGACGGTCACCTGCCTGTGGAGGTGTTTGTTTGCAAAGCCTGGTGGCACCTTGGGACCATGGCTAAGTGTTACGCGCTGGAGCCAGAGGCCTGAAATTAAAGCTGGCTCCACGGCTGTCGGTGTCGACACCTGGTGATGGGAGGAGAGGGATCGATGATGGAGAGTCTGTCGCTCCTGATGCATCGCTGTCAGGGTCAATACACAATTCCCGGGGAGATCAGGTGTCCAGGTTAACTGCTTTGCCTCCGTGCTAAGCCGATGGGCTGGCAGAGCCCCATCCTGCTCACACACCCTCCTCCCCAGCCACGCTCACCCCACAGCCACCAAACGCCACTGACAGCAGCCCTGGGGCTCGTGGCTCTTGTTTTCATCCATGCAGAGCTCAAGTGGGTGCCCAAGGCTGGGAAAGGGATGCAGGGACAGCAAGGACCGGCCCCCCCAGGAGCTTTTGGCTGCATCAAACCAGCCCACTGCCATGGGCAGCATCACCATGGGACCCTGTGGGGACACAGGGCTTGGGGACACAGGCCAGCAGCTCCTCTGGGCTGAGAGGGGAGATGAGACCTCTGAAGGGGGGAGCCCCATCTGCCAGTCTCCCTGTGCACCCTGAATTCCTGAGCAACAGAAAAGGCAGGAGAGGAGGGAAACTCGCCCAGCACAGGTCCTGCAGGCTCACTGCCCATGTCCTGCTCCTCACCCTGGGTGGGCAGAGCACCCACGTGGCTTTGGCACAACAGCTGTCCCCTCCAGGTGACACCGCAGAGCCCCGTGGGACAGGGGAGCAGCGACAGCAGGGCTGCACTGTGCCCTGTGCACCAAGAGCACTCCATGGCACCCCGAAACCATCGCAGTGAGCACTGGCAGGAGGCAGCAGCCCTGCTGTGCCCCCATCCCCATGAGCCACGCTGGGCAAGATCCGTCCCTGGGGGTCCTGTGAGGACGAGAGCCACCCGCAGCCAGGCTGCAGCATCTCCCCTTCCAACAGCTCCCGGGGGCTTTCAGCTGCCCATCTCCTCCTCCAGCACAGCACAACCCACCCGGGGGAGCCCAGTGTGACCCCCTGAGGAGGGGACCAGGGGGTCCTACCTGCTGTCAGCCCCGGAGTCAGCCGGGGGGGGACACAGCATCACACCTGGGACAGCATCACACCCTGGGGGGACACAGCATCACACCCTGGGACACAGCATCACACCCTGGGGGGACACAGCATCACAGCCTGGGGGGACACAGCATCACAGCCTGGGGGGGCACAGCATCACACCCTGGGACACAGCATCACACCCTGGGGGGGCACAGCATCACAGCCTGGGGGGGCACAGCATCACACCCTGGGATACAGCATTACATCATGGGGGGGACACAGCATCACACCTGGGACAGCATCACACCCTGGGGGGACACAGCATCAGACCCTGGGGGGGCACAGCATGACACCCTGGGGCACAGCATCACACCCTGGGGGGGACACAGCATCACACCTGAGATACAGCATCACACCCTGGGACACAGCATCACACCCTGGGGGGGACACAGCATCACAGCCTGGGGGGGCACAGCATGACACCCTGGGGGTGACACGGCATCACACCTTGAGGGGGACACAGCATCACACCTGAGATACAGCATCACACCCTGGGATACAGCATTATATCTTGGGGGGGACACAGAATCACACCCTGAGGGGGACACAGCATCACACCCAGCGCAGCCAGACCCGCATCAGCCCCCCCCAAAAAAGTCCCGAGAAAACAGAGCGCGGCATGAATAACAAAAGCAGCGATCAGTAAAGAGTCTCCCAAGAGGCCGCAAGTTCTTCAATTAGAGCTCGCATTATAGGAATGAGAAACTCCACGCCGTCTTCCGTAAGGATAACACTTTTTTCCCCTCTCTCTTTTAAAGAATAAAGGGAGGGAGAGGAAGGGCTGCATCTCTAATGCAACAGACAGGTCTGCTGAGATTCACTTTGGCTCTTATTTTGACTTTCATCTAAAAGAGCTGCCCTGGGAATCCATTAAGTCCAATTTAAATCGGCTCTCCGCCCTCACGGCTTCTCCCCGCCTTCGCGGCCCCCCCAGCTCCCTTCTCCCCCTCCTCGCAAGCAAACAAACACAAAAGCAAGGCCGGGCAGGGCGGGCAGCAAGGGCAGGCAGCAAGGGCAGCACCGGTGAGGCTCGGAGCCCTTCCCGGGGGGATTACAGCCTGCCTCCCCCAGGGCAGCTGCTCCATCTTTATTTCCCAAATAAACACAATCCGGCCACGTTCGGTGTCCCCAACCCCGGCGGCGCTTTTTGCGGGGAGCCCGTGGGGTTTGGGGACCTGCACATCTCCCCCCTACACGCATCATAATCATATTTCCCCCCGGTTTTATCATTTTTGAGGACAATTATCTCCATTAACGCCGCAAGCGGCAAAGTTGGATGGGATATAATCACATACTTCAGGTTGGTTGGTTTTTATTTTTTGGGGGGTTTTTGGTATTTTTTTCCCCCCCAGTGAGCTTCCCCACGCCGAGATCATTCCTGCGCCTTCGGGAATCGCCCCCCCTCGCAGCCGGGCGAGGGACGGACCCCTCGCCTTTCATCTCACCACACTCATTCAAGCTCTGCTTCTGTCGTATAAGCAGTTTTCCAGCTCTTCCCCCCTCCCTCCCGCCCCGTAACACACCCGCTCTGCATTGCATCCTATTCATATGTTTTCAATCATCGCCGTTTCGTTATTTAAAACAAAAGCACACACGGTTCCCCACCCCCGGGCAGCACTCCGAGCCCCCTCACCGGGGCTCCGCGGCTATTCCCCGGTTTGTTTGTTTATTGATGTCAACGGGAGGATTTGGAGGCAAAAATTTGCCGTGGGAGAAAGGGAGCGGGAGGTGAAAGTCCCATCAAGGGGCTCTCCAAAGGCGCAGCCAGATGTGCAAACCCCACGATTCCTCGGGTTATCTGCTAGATCCATTTTTTTTCCCTGCCCCGCCAGCCACCGAATAAAAGAAAGAAAATCCATCAAGTCAGCGTTCTCACGTGCAGACAACGGCAAGGAGAGCCAGGCGGCCGCCCGCGGCACCGCCGCAACTTTTGGAAGTATAAAACCATGCACATCCATAACTCCTCAATTAAATCAGCCTCCCCGGGAAGGCTTCCCTCTCTGCAGAGGCTTTCGCAGCCCCGTGCCCATTATTATTTCAACTTTGCCAAAGTAGGGATTCAGGACAAGCAAAAGGAAATCCACCCCCTTTCCACGCACCAACATTTCCAAGTCTCAGCTGTATCTTTGTTCAGACACCCATCAATCGGCAAGTCAGGAGGGGTTTTTGGACCGGTTGCAAATTTCTTTTATTACTTCCAGAAAAAGCAAAAACAACCCCCCCTACACACACACGCCCCCCGGCTCCTCCGTTGCTGCTGCAAATAGGACACACACACAACACACACACAACACACACAACACACAACACACACACATAACACACACACATAACACACACACACACACGCACGTATAATCCCCCCTCCCTCCCCAAACTCCGCGATGCCGGCGCCGTGCATCCATTCAATCGCAGCAGCAGCAGCAGCAGCACACGAGTTGCACAAGAGAAAAAAATAAATCCGGAAAAAGCTCTGTCCGCACACCCTCACCCGCCCCACCACCCTCACGCCCTCCCTTCCAATTCTGCTGCGGCTTCAAGGAAAAAAAAAAAAAAAAAAGAAGGAAAAAAAAAAGGAAAAAAAAAAAAAAGCACAAAGATGTAGCTTGCAACAATACCTGCGATGGTCCTCGCTCTCTCCTCTCTCTCCTGCTGGCTCGCTCTCCTCCTCTTCCAGAGCACAGTAGCCAGATTAGATCCTTAGAAAAAAAAATGTGAGAAATAGCACAATTCTCCCTTTTTTTTTTTTTTTTTTTTTTTTTTTTTTTTTGCTTCCCTTCTCAGCAGCCCTTCTGAGCTCCTTCACTAACCATTATTCATAGACCACTAGGGGATATAAGGTAATTAGAAACGGCCCTATAGCATCCAGCCTGAAAATGTAATGCCAGCGGTAGGAGTGGTGGAGGGCTCTGGCTGCGGGCGGCTCCGGCAGAAAGTGCTCGCTTGGAGCTGGGGACCGAGGTGAGAAGTGGGGTGGAGGAGAGGGCGAGCGGCAGCGGGTGCTGGCAGCTCTCCCGACACAGACCAGGGTGGCCAGGGACACCGAGCGGCACCGGCTTGGGTTGGGTTTGGGGTGGCTTTTTTTTTTTTTGTATTTTTTTTTTTTTTTTTGTATTTTGGAGTGGGGCTCGCCGTGCCCGTGTGAGCCGTGCTGGGGCTGTGTGTGTGTGTGCGCGTGTGTGTGTGTGTTTGTGCCAGGAATAGCAATCAGCAGAGGCAGCACACAGAGCGCAAAAATGCCATCATGCAGGGTCAACAGAAAGCTGCAGACATTTTTTTTTTCCTCTCTCTTTCCCTTTTTTTTTTTTTTTTTTTTTTTTTTGTAGGCTTAATCCTCTGGAGCGGGGGAGAGGGAAAAGGAGGAGGCTGCTGCCTTCTTTATAGTTTTGATATTTTTTTTTTTTCCTTTTCCAGCCTCGTAGGATCAGATTAACCCCCCCCTCCTCGCACACACACACACACACACACACACACACACACACACACTCTCCAGCCCAGCCATCCCAACCCTCCGCCAGCACTGCACCGGGGGGATGCCGGAGGGTCGGCGCAGGGTGGGATGCGGCTCTGGCACGGTGGGATGCGGGTCTGGCAGGGTGGGATGCGGGTCTGGCCGGGTGGGATGCGGGTCTGGCCGGGTGGGATGCGGCTCTGGCACGGTGGGATGCGGGTCTGGCCGGGTGGGATGCGGGTCTGGCACGGTGGGATGCGGGTCTGGCACGGTGGGATGCGGGTCGGGCAGGGTGGGATGCGGGTCGGGCAGGGTGGGATGCGGGTCTGGCCGGGTGGGATGCGGGTCTGGCAGGGTGGGATGCGGGTCTGGTCGGGTGGGATGCGGGTCTGGCAGGGTGGGATGCGGGTCGGGCACGGTGGGATGCGGCTCTGGCACGGTGGGATGCGGCTCTGGCCGCCGCGATGAGCCGGCTGCGATGAGCTAGGTGGGCTCGGCGGGGAAGCAGAGCAGGAGGGAGAAAAGGGGGGGAGAAAAGGGGGGAGGTGGAGGCAAATGAACAAATCACACCTGCAGCTTTCTGCGTGCCGGAGCCAGCTGCAGCCCAGGCAGCGACCGGCAGGGAAAAATCCAGGCGGGCTCCCAGCACCATCATCTGCGGGGATTATTGAGGTGCACGGGGAGCGGGCGGCAACTCATGGCTGGCAGCGATTGATTTTGGGGAGGTTTATTATTAGCAGGAGGGGAAAAGGGAGGTGCTAACAAAGAGCGACCCTTCCACACACACACACACACACAGACACACACACACACCGATTTTTTTTTCCCCAAGGGGTAAATAAAACCCGTCGCAGAGGCGAGGAGGGGGAGCCGGTGCCCTGGCCAGCCGTGCCGTGCCGTGCCGTGCCGGGATCGCGGCTCCGAGCCCCGGCTGCTGCCCAGCCCTGCCTCCTCCCACGGCTCCGCTCGGAGCCTCTCGTTAATTGAACTAAAGCTGTTCACCTTGATAACGCAGCACGGCAGCAAGTTTCCGAGCCGTACGCGGGGGGCTGGAGAGCTATTTGATCCACTTCCAAGGCGCTGCCTTTCAATTCAACCCCTTGCTCTTGAAGGATGGATAACCAGGCCCTCTCTTTTCCCTGTTAATTACTCGAGATAGCAGCCATCAAGCTGCAAAGCAGACCAAACCTCACAAGGGGACACAGCACCTGCAAAAGCAGACTGCTTGTTCCCATCTCCCCTGTCTTTTTTCTCCCCATCCCCATCCCCATGGCAGACCTAGTCTGCCTGTTTGTAGGTAATACACCACAATATGCTCCCAGCCACCTCCAGCTCCACACATGCCTCTCCGCAGGATGGTAAATCAAGCTGGGACCTCATGGCTCTCCAGGGACTCGGTGTTATTCCCTGTAATCACCAATCTGCCCTGCCCTTCACACACAGGAGCCTGGCACTGCTTGGCATCACAAGCCGTGACTGCCACCCCAGTGAAGCCAAGGTGGGATGGACCCAAAGGACATCACACCCCAGCTTCTCCTCTGGGATTGACAGAAGACTAAAGGATTTGTTATTTTTACACTGCAATCCAATAAATTCAACAATCTGGTCTGTCCACGTTATTTCCCAGCTGTGGTATGTTTGAAATCCCCACCTCCAGGAGCCCTGTGATTTCAGGAGGATCTCAGCCCTGCTCTCATCCAACCCTGACCTCACCATGGCGGGGTGAAAGGCTGAAACCACAAGCCCCAGGGAGCCCCGTATGCAAATTTAATCACCACCAAACACTTTGGTTGTTAAACACTGTTCTTTTTCTGGAACCTTTAAAGTTCTGCACCTATGATTTACAGGTTCAAAAAGGCTGATTTCATGATTTCTCAGCATTTCTGAGGTGTCGACACCCACGTCACCTCTGTTTGCATGACACGGTCATGTCTGTCTGAGCCAAACCACTGCCTGGGTGGGAGACCACCACCTATAACACCAATTAACTTCACTCATTAAAACCTCCCAGCTCACAGAGGATGCTGCTGCTCAGTTATGCAGATGGAAAAGTTTCCATCCCCTTGATAAAATCCAGATCCAGAGCATCCTGGAGCAGACCTCACCCTGAGCTACCACAAAACAGCATCAAAAAGCCTCTTCCCACCTTCCCTGCCATGAGAGCAGGGCTCACCTTGCTGATCAAAGTCGGAGGCTTCCCTGGACATAACCCCACACCTCCTGCCCTGGAGAGGCTGAAAAATAATGACTCACAGCAATGTTATTTCTGGAGCTGCTAAAACAAAGGCACTCTGGCTCCCTCGGTGTCTCACCACTTTGACCTAAATGATAAGGCATCCTGAGAAAACTGAGCTTTTCCCACCAGCCCTGACATGAGTGGCCAACCCAGGGTCCAAGGACCTCCCCAGCACCTACACAGGATGCTCTAAGCTGGCTCTTTTTCATTCATCTTTCTTTCATCCCTCTGCCTGGCAGATTTTCCCTCAGTCCCAATCCCAATGGATGGATTTTGTCCCCTGCCCAGGTGCCACACACCCCACGCGTGTGGTGGCTCCTCGCAGGCAGGAGCAGCAGCCCTGCCCCAGCTCTCATCGAGCTCCGTGCATCGGCTCCGAGCGGATCCGATGGATTTTCATTTCCTAACTTTGCCCTTCGGGCTATTTCTAACGAGCTTCCTCACGCTTAAAAAAAAAAAAAAAAAAAAAAAAAAAAGAAAATCCTTCATCTTGCAGCACGGTGTCAGAACAGCAACGCTCGGGATGACTGTGCCTGCGAGGAGGCTGGAAATTAATTATATCACAGTGGCTTCAGGTAGGGATCCATCCACTGACCTCCTTGTCCAGCTCCCGTCTGGGACCCAGGGAACGGCCAGAAATCCCCTCCCAGAGCAAACAGGCTTTTTTTGGCCTTGAAAAATGTATTTTTGTGGTGTGATGTCTGGTCTGTGCAGCACAGCCGTGGGTGTGGAGCCACCACTGTCCTCCCATGACCCCGTGCCCTCCCTGTACCCCACATCCCCAGCCTTGAGCCCCCTTGTGCAGCCTCTTCCTGCATCACAGGTCCATCCACCCTCCTGCACCCATCTCTGCTGAGAGGGAGACTCACTCCTGGGTGCCTTAATTCCCACTAATCAGATGTTTTAATGAGTTTCTCAGTGCCCAGCAGATCCCACTCCCCACCACCACCACCCCCTCTGGGGCTGGCCCCGCTCCTTCATCGTGCTGAGGCCCCTGACATCTCCAAGGCTTTCCTTGGTGGGAGAGCAGCGATTATTTCTCTCAAAAGGTCTCTTATAATGGAAACCATCTCTGCATCCCTCCTCGGTCTCCTCCTGCCGTGACCCAGGCTCCATCGAGAGGAGCTCTGCTCCAAGGCAGCGCCGTGTTTCCATGGAAAGAGTGAATAGCAGAGTCTTCCCAGTGGTTTATTAGAATTCCTTTTACTCCGATGGAGAGTTTTAGAGCAAAGTAGAAAGGCTTTAATGTGGGGCTAATGGAGCCCCTGGGAAGTCCAGGAAGGAAATCTCCCCTGGAGGAGGCGTGAGGAGAGGGAGGGCAACTTTCAAGACGAATTCCTGGACAGGTTGAAATTTTTTTGCAGGAGCCATCTCAGGCAGCGAGAAATGGAAATGAATGTTTGTTTTATTTTTAACAGATGTTACAAAAGACCTGCCAGTAATTCAGTGAACGATGCAAAACCTAGATCCCACTCACTTTTCCCGGCATGTCTTCCATCCCCTCCCTCTCCTGCTTGGTACAAATGCTTATTTGCATTTAGCATATCACATTAAAAAAAATAATAAAAAATTAAGCAATAAAATAACAATTGTACACCACTTCATTTCCTTCCTCCCTCAGGTTTTGGTTTCAGGTTAAATCCTTGGTTGGAGTAGCTATTAATTGTTTTTAATAAATTTTTCTGACTCTTCAGATTTCCCAAACCTATATTCTACACACCTACTTTGGGGGGTGCCCTCTTGCCAGGGCCCCCATCTTTCTCTCTCCCTGCTGCTCCCTCATGGAACAGCTCTTAACTCTGCAAAGTGTTTGGAGGCCCAGTGTGAAACACAGACTGCAGCCTCTTCTTTGGGAAGAAACACAGGGATTTGCAGTTGAGAGAGGGGCAGAGGGAAAGGGGAGGAGGTACAATGAGGGCATCCTAAAACCATCCAGCCAGGGGCTGGAAAAGCAGTAAGAGTGTGGCTCTCCAAAAAACACAGTGCAGAAAGTGATCCATGCATGAACACACAGCACAGCACAGGGAGTTCAAAAGCTGATCTGAAACCCACCATGGTGCCAGAGGGGTATTTGGGATGAGACACAGCATTTATGAGTGTAAACATGAAACCCAGACCTGGGAGGCCAACGGCAGTCATGGAATCCCAGAATGGTTTGGGTTGGAAGGGACCTTAAAGCCCATCTTGTTCCAATCCCCTGCCATGGACTGGGACACCTTCCACTACCCCAGGTTGCTCCAAGCCCCTTCTAACCTGGCCTTGGACATGTCCAGGGATGGGGCATTCACAGTTTCTCTGTGCCAGTGCCTTACCACCCTCACAGGGAAGATTTTCTCTCTTATATCCAATCTATCCCTGCCCAGTGTCGATGTGAAGCCAGTCCCCCTTGTCCTGTCACTCCATGCCCTTGGAAAGAGTCCCTCTCCAGCTTTTGTAGTCCTGGCCAGAGGAGCCCTGAATCCCACGGATACCAGATTTCCTGAAAATGAGCAACTTTGGCAGCTCCTGGTTTAACTCTTGCCTGCAAAACACAGGCTGCAGTGGTTCCCCTTTTCATGCCTAATTGTGAAATACCACTTCTCCTCTGGACACTCAGCTTTCCAAAGGGTATCTGGAAAATCAAGTGGGCAAATGCAGGGTGATTTTCTGCCCGGTTTCCTGTTAGCAACCCTGCATGCATAACCCCAAGTGGCCCATGGTTCCAAACACCAGCATGCCCAGTGCTGGATTCACACTCCACCGATGCCTTGTTTGTGGGATTCCAAGCAGGAAAGGAGAAGACAGGCTCTGGAAAGGAGGAGACAGGCTCTGGGGAGCAGCTACAGGTCAATACTGACACAAACAGGGTGTCCCTGCACCCATTATAAACCCTAAAATCTGCCTGATTTCCAGGCAGGAAATGGCATCCGTGTGCATTTCCAGGTGACGGAGGAAAAGTGGCTGTTTGCACTGAGCTTTCTCCTCTTCCCGTTACAATCCTGCACCTGGTTAGCAACTGTCGCAAAGAGGTTAATCACAGTCCTTAAATCAGGAACCTTGTTGTGGTATGCTCGGGATGCACATCTGTGCTCTCCATGGCTCATCCCCGGTGGCATTTGGGAGAAGGCAATGTGCCAAAAAATCCCCACCCCCAAATAAGCCACCCAACCCCCCCCAAACGAGCGACAAGCATCCCAGGGTGCAGGATCCTGCTGATTCCTTGGGCTGGTTCTGCAGCACACGTGAAAGGCTCATGATTCCCCCAGCCCCACCACGGCCGTGGGTTAAAGGCATCTCGGATAATGCGGTGTTGGCACGGCCATTATGGGGCAGAAGAGGCTTTTGAGGGATTGGGGTTTTGCTCGCTGGCCAATCTTATGATGGAGGGGAGGAGTAATCACCTGGAAATGCCTTGGGAGCAAACCATGGGGTGGTTTCACATCCCAACCCAGAGCTCAGCCCTTGGCAGAGCAAAGGCTGGAGCTCCAGCAGCCGCCAGCTGCCCAGCTTGGCTCCTGATTTCCAAGCATTGCAAAGCCTGGCCTGGCCTTGCTATTTCTAGGCCTGTCCCAGGGGATTACCCTGCTCTCCCTGTTTTGGGAAAAAGCAGCATTCCGGAGCGTCAGAGCCCTGGTGCTCAGCCGGGCCGTTCCAGGCACACACACACACGTGCACAGCCCGGAAAATGGAGAGGAATTGATCCCGGAGGCAAATCTCTTTTGTTCTAACCCCGCTGCTGTAACTGGATCTCCCCAGGTTCCCCGGCTCGGGAGCTACGGAGGATCACATCGCTTTCATGCCTTCTCCCAGTGCCAGCTTGTCACATTCCCCGGGCGGGAAGGGGAGGCATCGCTCCCAGCGCTTGTTTACCTCGGCACCGAGCAGCACGAGGGGGGCACGGCGGTGACGAGCCAAAACCTGGAGGGAGCAGATTGCGGAGCCGCGCCATGAGACCACCCCCGACTCACAGGCTGCCCCTTTTTAATGAGTTCCCCCCCGCCATCCTCCTCCCCTGTGCCCTGACATCCTCCTGCCTTTCCCCGCTGCCTTGTTCCGACTGCAGAAATGCTGATTCACAGAGCCCGGCGCAGGAGGCGTTTGGGAGGCACAGAGAGAGCAGCACAGCATCGCCCCAATGCACCCGGAGCTCCCCGGGCGCCCTCGCACCGGGCACCGGCGACAGCCGAGTCGCTGCGGATTAAATCCGCTCTGCACTCCTTCCAGCACCTCTTTCCCTCTGACTCCCTCGCCTCCCAGCAAGGTGAACCCATCCCCTCCGCTTCCCGGGAGAGCTCGCATGCGAATTTGCCTCCCCTCTGTGCGCAGGGGAAAAGCAAGGTGAAGGATTGCAGGCTGCGCACAGCAGCGGGATGGGGTGGATGGCACTTCCACAGGGATGCACTCTGCTTTCCCAGCGGCAGGGCAAAGGGAACAGCACCCCGACCCGCTGCCAGGCAGGGTCACACCTCACTCCTGGGTGCTTTGATGCATCAGGGTCAATCCAGACCCCGTCTCCTCCTTCCAGGGCAGGTGGGGTCCATGCCCCGGCTGGGTCCTGGCACCCACGGCCACATCAAGGGCGCTGTGCAGTGACAGCAGCCGGCACAGAGCGAGCTGCCCGCCCTGCCTCACCTTCCCTCTCCTCTCCTCTCCCCTCCTGCCAGCACGGTGCAGCTGGTGCAGCAGCAGGGCCAAAATCCCAGACTGCAAAAGGATGTGTTTTTGGAGCTGTAGGAATGGTGTCCTCAGCAGACCAGGGAAGGCAAATGGCTGCAAAAGCAGGGAATGGCTGTCCAAGCATTTCACTTCTCACAAGTGCAGGTCTGTTCCCTCTGGGACAACCGCAACACACGAGCAGAGCTCAGGTGAACAGATCCATCCTGTTCTACTCCCTCTTGCATTCCATGACCCCATTCACTTCTCCCCCCTGAGGCCACTTCATCCCAAAGTCGCCTGTGGTGCCACAATGGATGCAAACACCTGGGAACCCCGTGCACTGAACAGCAGGATGAGACACAGACTTTCCTGTCACCCTCACACTCCTGCCTGTGCCACGTCCCTCTGGACCAGCTCAGCACTGCTCGGATCAGGTGGGACCATGCCAGAGCAGGGCATGCAGAGGATAAACCCAGCAAGCCAGGCAGGGAAGCCAAAATTGAGCCCAGCTCTGCAAGCCCATGGGAACACTCAAAGATCAAATCCACCTTTTCCTTTAATTCTTCTACCTTTTTTTGCACGGTGTATCAAAGCTGTGCTGGCCCACTCTGCAAGGGTGACCACCTGCCCACAGCCAGCGGCCAAGCTGGGCTGCTCATCTGGCTCCCCAAAAAGCCGTGGTGCATTTGAATAG
Organism: Melospiza melodia melodia; assembly: GCF_035770615.1. Classification (NCBI taxonomy): domain Eukaryota; kingdom Metazoa; phylum Chordata; class Aves; order Passeriformes; family Passerellidae; genus Melospiza; species Melospiza melodia. The sequence goes on from NC_086211.1 coordinate 2,484,569, forward strand.
ATTTCCACCGCACAACTGTAAAGGCCCCAGTGGGTTTGAATAGGAGCCCCGTGAGGTATTATCTCAGCAGTGCCTCGAGGCAACCACCTGAATCCTTCCGTGACTGCTGCACAAACCTGGAATGTCTCCAGCAGCTGGGGATTATGGACAGAGCTTGCAGAGGAGCCCCCAGACCACCACAGCACAGCCAGCACCATCAGCTCCCAGATGCTCCCACGTGCAGCCATTCCTCAAAAAACAAGGCACGGGGATGCTAAGAAGACCAAAGCCCAGATGCCAAGGCAGGAAACCAAGCTGAAGTTTTCACATTAATCATATCGAGCTCTATTCTTTTTCATCTATTTCAAGGCAAGTCAAAAAGAGGTTCACACTCTCCCCTGGCAAACCACAGAGGATGACGTGAGCCTGTCTCTTGCATTGCAAGTAGAGTGTGTCAAGCAATTAGCAAGTCATCAGGAATTCAGATAGGGTGGGCAGGATACCATCCCTCAAAGCTCTGGCAGGAGCATTACCCACCCTGGAGTTTCCCATCAGGCATGGAAGGCAGCAGAGGGAGCAGGGGCTGCTGGTGAGCTCTCAGGAGCAGAGCAGACACTGATGCCATGAAACACCTCACGTTTAGCCTTGCTGTAGCTCAAAGGCCTTGGGCATTCGATGCAGATTTCTCCTCGCTCATTCCCAACCTCAGCAAGGCGGCCAGGACAATTCCAAGAACCCTCAGGCGTCCTGCAGGCCTGCTGGGCCAACCCGAGTACCTCACATATGACCCACTCCTGGGCATTTTGGCACTGCATCAACTCTTGCTGCTCCCACCAGTTTCACTCCCTGCACCTCTGGCCAATGCTGATTTCCACTCAGCATCATCCCAAACCCTGTTATCCTGGAAGTTAGTGGCAAAACCCATGCAAGAGCAGGAGTAAGCCTTCCACACTCACTCTGGGATGAGATTTGCACCTTGGTGCCCCAGAGCTGCTAAACCCACACCACAGCAAAGCCTGGCACATCACACAAGTGGAGCAGGACCATCTCACCAAGAGCACCCTGAGATAATACCTCATGGGGCTCCTATTCAAACCCACTGGGGCCTTTACAGTTGTGCGGTGGAAATCTATTCAAATGCACCACGGCTTTTTGGGGAGCCAGATGAGCAGCCCAGCTTGGCCACTGGCTGTGGGCAGGTGGTCACCCTTGCAGAGTGGACCAGCACAGCTTTGATACAACGTGCAAAAAAAACATGGAAGAATTAAAGGGAAAGGTGGATTTGATCTTTGAGCCTCAGGGCTGCAGATGCAGCAGCGTGGTGGTGGCAAGGGGTGTCCTGGTGTCCCCAGACACATCCAGAGTGTTCCCATGGGCTTGCAGAGCTGGGCTCAATTTTGGCTTCCCTGCCTGGCTTGCTGGGTTTATCCTCTGCATGCCCTGCTCTGGCATGGTCCCACCTGATCCGAGCAGTGCTGAGCTGGTCCAGAGGGACGTGGCACAGGCAGGAGTGTGAGGGTGACAGGAAAGTCTGTGTCTCATCCTGCTGTTCAGTGCACGGGGTTCCCAGGTGTTTGCATCCATTGTGGCACCACAGGCGACTTGGGCTGGTCCCCATGATCACCCAACCAGCCCCAAAAGACGAGGGAGGATTACCCTGAGGTGTGAGCAGCCAGCCTGGGCACACACCTCCCAGTGCAGAGGGATGCAGCGTGCTGGGCAGGTGGCACAGGGGACGCCTCATCTGCCACCCGCCCTTTCTCCTCTCCATTGCCAAGGTAGCAGCAGACAATGCTATCTGCTGGGCTGTCAGCCGGCCCTCCTCCCGTCTCTTTAGCCAGAAAACTCTCCATCTGTCTCCAGATGGGGTGTTTCTACCACTCCAGTCAAACCGATTCAGAGTGGAACAATGATGCTTTGTTAACAAAACAATTTTTGTGTGTCAAGCCCTCCTTCTTGCGGGTTTTTCTCCCCCCCCCCAGTCCCCAGTGGGTCAGCTTTGTGTGGCGTCCTACATTTTGTTGTTTCTTTCACATTTTAAAGGCTCCGTATTTTAGTACAAAAGGTGCCTGCGGAGCAGCTTTTATCTGCGAGGCAAGATTTGACACATACGCAGATCACAATTGCGACAGGAGGTTCGTGATGTGGTGGTTAAGGGTGGTGTCAGGACCTTCAGAGTGATGAAGCATTATTTCCAGTGATTTTTGCCTCCAGGATAAAAATTACAGCTGGTCCAACGCTGTATGTATGGCTTCTGTGAGCTGGAATCCCCCAAGGGCTCACGGAGGGGGCAGAGAAAGTTTGGGCTTGCTTTGGTACAGAGCTGGCATCACCTGGGTCCGTCCGTCCTTCTCGTGTCCTCCTGTGCAGGACAGGCCACCTCTGTCACTTGTTAGTGGAAGGGATGGATACATGGAGCAAATCTACGTGCCTGTGAGTACACTACAACCCTGTCCCCAGCACAATCCCTGTGGTGGCCAGGAAGATCAAACCTCAGCCCTCCTGTGGCCAGAGTCTCTGACTGAAGCTCCTGGGGAGTGTTTGACTTCTCCCCAGCTACCCAGGGTGGGGTCATCCCCCTTCACCCAGCAGCAGGAAGGAGAGCTCTCTTTCTTCTTCCAAATACATCCCCACCACGCAGGCCTCCAAGAAAACCAGCTCTTCCTTTATTTTTCTTTTTTTTTGGGCCCTGAAGCAACAAGCGCACAAACCACCTTCTGCTCTGCACAAAACCAGCAATTCCCAGCAAACAACCAAGCCGCTGGCTCCAGAGCAAACAGCCCCGTGTTCCTAAGCAGGCTGGAAATTTCTACACAAGGGGGACTTTTTCCTCCAGCTCCCTCCACATTTGCAGGGAAGGTCCCTCCTCCTTCCTGTCCTCAGGTAACAGCATCTTCATGGAAACACCAATATTTTTATGAGTCATCTCCCTTCTTCCCCTCTCCTGCTTGGTGGCCAACACCCCTGTGCTTTCAAGATCAAAGCCGAAGGGGACCAGCTGTGCTGAGTCCTTTCCTCTCCAGCCCTTTCCATCTCCATTTGCAGCCACCGAGTCCCTGCTGTTCTGACAGCGCTTTGTGCCGCCCCTCCAGCTCCGTGCCCGCCGTCTGCTCCCCCTCCATCCCTCTCCTGCCATCCCAGCTCCTGCTCCAGCCACGCTGGGAACACAGGGAACCCTCCCTGACCCAGGCTCAGGCCCCTCTGGCATGCATGGGAGCTGCCCTGCTGGCTGCCCCGGCTGCCCTGCCTGTCATGTGCTGATTCAGAGGCAGAAATGTGCTCGGAGAGAAACGGGATAATCTGCTTCCACTGAAATCCCACCCTAATTCCCTGTGTTTGCTAACTCCTCCGCAGAGCAGAGCATGAGACTGCATCTCCCTTCCAAACCAGCAGCTCCATGGGGACCTTCCCTCCAGGCTCCTTTCAGCAGGGGTACAACCTTGGCTGGGAAAGTCCAGCTCCTGCTGTGAAAGCGGCTGAGGGAACAGGAATCTCCCTCCCCATGCAAAAGGCTGAACATCTCACACAGCCCCCGGTGCTGCAGCAGGGATTTGCAATGTGATGGGATAATTAGAGCCAGGGATGTGCTTCTCGTGCTTCTTAACTGCCAGAGGGCAGGGTTAGATTAGATATTAGGAAGGAATTCTTCCCTGTGAGGGTGGTGAGGCCCTGGCACAGGTTGCCCAGAGCAGCTGTGGCTGCCACATCCCTGGAAGTGTCCAAGCTGAATGAGGCATGGAGCCACCAGGGGTAGTGGAAGGTGTCCTTGCCCATGGCAGGGTGGGTGAATGAGATGATCTTTAAACCCCTTTCCAACCCAAACCATTCTGTGATGCCAGGATTCTTGATAAATCCAGGAAAATCTGTCCATTTTCGGTCTCCCAGTGGGTGTCGTTGGTGCACGTTTGATGGAAGCTGCTTCCATGTGCAGCAACTCACAGGTCTGACAGGTCCCCCTCAGGGTCATACACCCCATCCCTCATGACATCTCATCTTGCACCACGTGCACCTCCTGGGTGCTGCCACCACACATCCTGCACCGAGAGAATCCCTGCTCCCCAACACCTCGCTGCAACTCAGCCCAAATCCAGCTTGGAGCTGTCTCTCCTACAAAGACTTTGAAGAAAGCATTGCACAGAATTAAGTCTCAATGCTTTTTATATGTAAAGCACTGAATTTAGCTGCTAATGGCAATTCCCAGCAGAAAAGGATGGTTAGTAGTGGTGGGTATATTTATGAATTCTTCCTAAGTAAATGCCGTGAGGCAGGAAATGTGTCGGTCCTCGTGGAAAGCTTCCCGGGCTGCTGCTGCAGGCATCTAAATGCAAAGTTTCACCATGACTTTTTGAGTTCTGTGCTCTGCTAGACACATCCCTTTCAAACCTCTTCTCTCAGGAATGCTTTCCCAGCCTCTCTCCAGTGGTCATGCGTGTGTCACTGTGACCTGCCCGTCTCTGTGAGGGCAGCAGCATCTCCGTCCTTCTCCAGCCACTCCACTGACTTGCCAGTAAATAAAAGTCATGGGAATCTATTTGACTGGTCTCCTTAGCTGCTCTCTCCAAAGGGCTGACTTACAAAATACCCACGTCCTGGATTTCTGTGAGGTTTTCACTGAGAGCACATTGTTTTTCCCCAGCAAAGCCAGAAAAGAATTTACAGTCGGTCCACACAGCGAGACTGCTCTGCTTTCTCTTTCCTGGGACAGGAACTCAGTTTGAAACAGATTGCTAGCAGCTAAATGCAAGTTCCTTAGCAGCTTCCAGAGTGAAAATATTCCCTCTCCAGATCTCCTTTTATGTCCACAACACATTATTCCGGTGGAGGGCTCTCTTGCTAAGAAAAGCTCTGGTAACTCCCAGCCTTGTCTCCAAAGTGGTTCAGGTGTGGGAGCCAGCTCCCCTGCAAGCATCCCTTGGTCCTGCTGCCCAGCTGAGATGTCCTTAATTCCTCCATCTGTCCCCTCCAGGCTCTGGCTGGCTCTGCTCTCAGACAGTGAATGCATACAGCAGGCTGCAAGGCTGCTTGTCCTAAATATACACTTTTCCCACAGCTTCAGGAGAAACTCTGTCTTTTAAGTCCCCCAGCCCACTCCTTGGGGTGCTTCTGGGGCTTTCCGTGCTAAACTGCCTTTGTCCCACACACTGCATGCAGACAGACGAGAGGTTCACACCAAAACCCACCTCTCCTCTCTGCCTCTAACTAAACCAAAACAAAAAACAGATGGAAAATCAAATGCTGGCAGTGTGAAGCATGTGGGCTGCACTCTCATCAGCCCTCCTGGAGCTGCAGAGTGTATTCCTTCCTGCTCCAGGGTCCCAGGGCAAAGCCAGACCCCAAAAGGGTTATTGGTGGGGGAGATGCTGGTATTCCCCCTTGCTAGCCACCGAGCAGCATGGAGGTGGGACAGAGGGAAGGAAGGGAAAGACAGAGGCAAGAGCAGGCTTAGCATTATAGGAAGTCCAGGAGGAACAATTTCAACCCCCAAGCAGGATTTGCACAATGCACAGCAAACGAGGCACTGGGGCTGCAGACAGAATACTGGGGGGACAGTCACAAACTGGGCACTGAGCTGCTGCTAACCAGGCTCCATCCATCCCACACACTCCCTGAGGCAGAGACACTGCAGAGGAAACACCTTGAGACCAGAGTTAAGGCTGTCCCCTAATGAATGCACGGCATTCCACGGCCATAAGCTGCTCAGATGTCCTTAATTCCAGGATTTCTTACACGCTCCGTGCCTGACTTTGTAACCTTAATCATGTATTTTTTAGTGTTGCTCTTGTGCGCACGTGAGCTTATCTCCTTTTACTGTGGGATCTTCTTCTCACTCTCTTGGTAGGATAAACAATACCCATGACTCTTCCACGTTCCTCCCTGGGAGCGCATCAGTGTCCCTGAACTCCTCTGAACACTCCCCAATTTTGCATTGGGGCTGCCCAGGCTCAACTCCAGCTCCTGATGGAGCCTTGGTCACCCCTGGATGCTCAGAGGCTGCTCCCACATGTGGATGAGCATCTGGATAACCCCAGTGGCACACCAAGGCACCCACATGGATAACCCCAGTGGCACACCAAGGCACACACACGGATAAGCCCAGTGCCCCACCAAGGCTCCCTGCACAGCTCAGGAGGAGCAGGAGCAGAGAGAGCCCGTGGTGGGGGCAGGGACCAGCAGCGTGTTTGTGGAGTAACGCTCAAACTGCCATAATGGATTGCCTTGTTTACACTGGGCCCAGGGAAAATCGCTCCAGGGATGGAGACACAGAAGCGTCCAGAAGCCTCTGAGAGCAGGAGAAGCTCTTCAGGCTCTTGCCTCTTGCTTCTGCTCACAAAATCATCCCCCCCGCCTCGCCTCCTGCATCACTGTCAAGGGGCGGAAGCTTTAAAATCACTGCAGTAAGCAGGGGAGGGATGAGGAAAGGAAAAGGAAAAGTATTATCGGATGGGAACGTGGCATTTCCACTGCTCCTTGCCAAGAGGAGCCCTCAGTACCCAAGGACACACCAAAAGGGTCGCTGGGCCTCAGGGTGCAGTGAGACTTGTGAGGAATTGCTGGGAGAGGGAAAAGAATAAATAGGAACCACCTTAAGGGAGGGGAGCCACCAGCAGAACAGTTAAAATGACTAAATACTTTCCCAACATCACTCCTCCACGTAAGCATTGCTGTAATTGCCCTTGGGATGTTGCACAACGGCGAAAGGGAGGGGCAGGTGCTGGCAGGGAGGGAGTGAAGGCGTGCAAACCTCCAAATCTCCATCCCAGGCATTGCTGTCATCCAGAAGAGAGGCTCAGGACACCTCTGCCACCTCGGGCCCCGGGTGGATTTATCCCCTGAGGGGCCATTCCTCACACCAACTGGAGGACTCCCAGGAGGACTCACTCCTCATGCCTCTGAGACACAGCGGGCTGCCCCAGGGAGCAAGAGCAAAAGGCGAGGAGGAACAGAGCCCACGCTGCACTGTGTGGCAAAAAAAAAAAAAAAAAAAAAAAAAAAAAAAAAAAACAAGAAAGAAAAAGAGAGAGAGAGATATAAGGGCTTCATTCAAGCGCTCTCGCTCTCTGGAAGTCTCACGCAGAGCAGCTGGTCTTTAAGACTGTTGCAAGCACGCCATGCAAGCACAGAGCCCTTCCATTCCTGGGTGCTTTCATTAGTGACACTCAGACAGGGACAGCCACTCGACCCCCATGAGAAGGAAAAGGGCTGACTCATTCTTCCAGCCACGCTTGAGAGCAGGGCACGGTGCTCGTGCTCTGCAGGGTCCTCTCGTGCTTCCTAAGCCAGATCACCGGATCTGGGCTCGGATGCCACACACACATGCACACACCAGCTAATCCGCAGATGTGCTGGGTGCCTGCAGACAGCATCCCCAGCCTTTGCTTCCAAGAGCTGCCCAGTGATGCTGGAGTCGAAAGGGAAACCTCTGAGAGATGCAGTCTCAAGGTTTAAAACATCTGTGGGCCTTCAGCCATTAAATGGGATGCTATGCTGCTTTGCTGCTCTCGGGTCTCACGCCAGGTTCATCGCTGTGCCGGCTGGGTACTGTCCAGCAATGCATTAAGTGATGTGACTATTTCTGTTCTCATCACATGTTTGCTCTCCTCCTCTCCAGGGTGTGTGCGGGGGGAAAAAAACACACATTCATTATGGAGTGTCATATTTTGGTAAGGCTTTTCGTTTCTCTGGGTAACACCGGGCTCTTGGCAGAGGAGAAGGGGGATTTTGTTTTCCTGATATCCATGCACTCAGGTATTTCTGTTAGAGGAGGCAAAGTCAAAGAAATGGTAATCAAATATCCAGGAGTGCACAGTGCTGACATCCGCACCTCGCTACTATATGGCCTTTCATTAGCATTACCTAAATGTACGACCATACAAAGAGCAGATTTCCTTAGCAACAGGGCTGCCTTCATATTTCCTCCCCACTACCCCCTGCCCTTAGAAGAAAAATGACTTCAGCTCTTTCTCTGAGCCCTGCTCTGCGCTGCAGCAGTGCTCTACGCCACTGCCAGCCTTTGCTATATGCTGCATCTGGGACGCCTGCCTCTCCACGCTGGGATCCACGAGCCATAAAGCAACCTCTTGACTTAGCTCTTCTGCACAGCCACAATAAAACTCCTCTTTTCCTTACGGAGCATATGCAAAACAGCCCTGTAACAGCAGAGGGGGGATCCTCTCCTCCAGATGACTTACAGCTCCCATGGCTGAGGGAGGATGTCCAGCATGCTCAGCAGAGCCGGCAGCGCTGGCTGGCGACTCCTTTGCTCCCTGCCACCTGGTTGAAGGGTGACAAGTGCCCTCGTCCCCAAATGGCACCGTAAAGCACCTTTGCCTTGGGCAGGGAGCTGCCAACCCCTCCTCTCCCCGGATCTGGGCCAGGAAGACGGAACACTTCATCCTCCGCGCTCTCCCCCGGTGCCACAGCCTGGTGCGCTGGGCTATTTTAAGAGCTCGTCTGGGAGACTGGCACACGCACCGCGCTGCCGGGAACTCCCTGCTTCTGTTTCAAAAAAGCTGGAGGCTGGGAGCCTGCTGGGACTCACCCCTGTGATTCCCAAGGTCTGACCCTCCTCTCGCCGGGACTGGCGCAACGCCGCTGAGTCAAACGGAATTAGTCCCAATTAGCACCGGTGAAACGGGAGCAGAATCGTGCCCTCCCCGGCATTTCAACCCCTCCAGCTGGGGGCTGGGACCCCTGAGCCTCCCCCTGAAGCCGTGCCCCTGCTCCTCATCTCCCTGCTCTCCAACCCGCTCGTTCTGTGTCGCCATTCCCTGCCTTTTTCACACGGATACTCAATCCCCTTTCCCATTATGATAGGGTCTTTGATTGCACGATCGCATAACTATAATGAGACAAATATTTATTTTGCAGATATGGGTTAATCAGACCGAAGGTATAGAAATATTTCATGCGCTAATCAGAGTACCTTCAGCAATCAGTATAGCAAATAACTCAGGTAAATTAACATAGGAGAGTTCCCTTATCAGGTTTTAGTCTAAGATATATGTGCATTAAGGACTAATTTGCTCTCCCCCCTCAGATTTGGGCTGGAGCCCAAGATGAGGTTGAGACCAAGGTTCCCTCCCATCAGCTTTCACGGGAGCTGTGCAGGCTTTGCTCCTGGCAGGATCAGACGCCAGGATGAATATTCAGCAGCGTAAACGCCTTTGTTTTCTGTGCTCTGCACCTTTAAATTTCCAAGGGCTCTGCTGTTTTCAGCTCAGACAGCCTTTTTGCATTCAGTTCGCTGCAAGCTGACACAGAAGACACGATGGAGCAGGTTGTGTCTCCTGCTCTGAGCCCTTCACGCCGCTCTGGCAGCGTTCAGGGGCCATATTAAGAGCTGCGAGTAATTAGTGAATTCCTCCTGCCCCAGTGCGGCGCAGAGCAGCCGTACCCAGCATCTCATGGCAGGCTGGCAGTGGCGAGCGGGCGCACGTGGTGCCAAGAGCATAGGTGGCAGTGGGGACAGAGGGGTCCAGAGGGGCCGAGAACAGGATGAGCCAAGTGAGAGCCCAAGAAGGGCTCCTGGGTTTAACAGGCATTCCCAGGGCACTCACACAAGCTCCTGCAAATCAGCAGTCCCAGGAGACACCTTACAGAATCATTAAGGTTGGAAAAGGCCATCAAGAGTTGCCCAGACTCCTCACGCTCAGTGTCCCTCACTCCAGCGTCCCCAAACCAGGAGTGGCTGTGCTCCCAAAGCAGCTCCTACAGCTGCATTTTCCCTGCTCTGCTCTGAAAAAGCTCCCGCAGAGGAAACACAGAGGATCTGCCCTTGCCTCTGTCATGTTTTGGGATCCCAGAGAACAAAAAGCACCGGAGGAATGGCAGGCATTATAGTAACGATGGTGACAAATTTAATTAGAGCAGGAAGCTCTGGAGTGGATTTCAAATGGCAACACGGCATTTTGTGTGAAAGCATTGCCTGCTCCCCCCGCTCCCTCCCCGCCTCCACCACGCGGCTCCATCCAAACCCACCCCACCCTGCGGGATGCATCCCTCTAATTTTCCCACATGTTGTCCCCTTCATCCTTTCCCCCCCTACACTCCTGAACCAACACATTCCCGTGGTCTGGAAAATGCAACCATAGAGCAATTCAATAATACAGCAGCCAGATGTGCAACAGTATATCCAACATGTCATTCAAAGGAGCCCTTCAGTGGAGCCGAGACATGCTATCCCACAATCTTAACTAATACATCCTGAGGCCCTGGAGGAGTTGATGGATGTATACAATTCCCTTTCCTACAGCTGTGGTCCCTTTTAGAGGGGGCATCCAGACTCAACAATAGCCCTGCTGTTGCTTTCAAGACAGAACCTCTTCAGACAAACCGGGCTTAATCCTGACCCCGGTTACGCCCGCCCGGGCTCTGCCGAGGTCGGTGGGGTTTGGGAGCCAAGGGCTGGGAGCAGGATCCAGAGAATGCTGGATCTGCCATTTCACCTTGTGCTACAGGCTCTGAGAAACCTTGGTAACTGGTTGGAATATAACCACCTTGGGGAAAAGGCAAGCGGAGAGGAGCAGGTAATAAGATTTCCAACTGGTGCTGGTAGAAAGAAGGAAGTAATATAACAGTTTAATTAATCTATGCCTATTAGCGTTATTAAAGAAAACAGGGAGCTATTGGAGGTTTACCTCGGAGAATATCATCAAACGGGGACCTTCTGCGGGGAATTTTATGTCTCTGTGCCCAATTTATAACCAGCACGGAGGTGTGGTGTTAGTGACAGCCAGTGCTGAAATGTCACAGTGCTTAGAAGTCATTAGCTGGGGACACAGGGAGAGAGAAAGAGAGGATGGAGGAGGGGACAAGGGAGAAATGGGGAAGGAAGGAAAAGGAATTAATTTAATTAAAAATATCTTTAGAGCCTGTCTCTTGATTTGTGTGGTTTTGGGGCTTGGCAGAGCAGCTGAGAACGGTGTGGAAGGAAAATCAAGGTTGCTGGGGCTTTTTGAAGCTGATAAAAAAAAAATAAGCACACTTTTCATGTTCAGGAAGATAAATCCCCATTTTCTCAGTCTCAAGACAATCCAGTTATTTACTGACAGTTTTACTGTGAAATAAAAAGGGCTTTAAGCTTCTTTCTACTTGATGTCTCCATAGCCTGAATATTATTAGATCCCAGCCTGGTGCAGCTGGAGTTTTGGTTAATAAATTTAACGTCATTAGACAGAAAAGCCTTCGACTGAATGTTGCAATTCTTCCCCCCCCCCTTTTTTTTTCTCTTTTTTTTTTTTTTTTTTGCCGTTGCAGTCAGACTGCATGTAGGTGGTAAGAATCAAAAGAAAGGAAGTACGCTTGGCAAATAGGGGAGTGCTAAAAAAAGGTTTTGCTCAGGCTGGGGGTTCAGTGCGAGGGTGTTTCGCCCACAGACGAGGCAAGGCTGAGCCCCCCCGCAGGGGATGCACCCTGACGTGGCACCGGTTTCTGCAGCATCCCTCAGGAGAGCAAAACACTCCTGATTTCACAGGGATGGCGTGTCTCAGGCTGCTTGTCCCACTCACAGGGGTGGCACTGAGCGTGGCCATGCCACTGCCACCACAGTGAGGTCTTGGGTAGTACCTGGGATCAGCAAGATCACGATGCTCAGGGGCTGCCTTGGTGCCACCACCATGTGCTCGAGGTGGATTTTCTGGGAAGAAAAGTCTGCTCTTCCACCCAAAATCTGCCTCGAGGCCATTGCAAGGCCAAGCGTTGGTGCAGGAAAATGTCTTGGTGGGACAATGGGGGAACAGCCAGCATGGAGTGGGCAAGGGGAGGGCAGATGGCAGTGGAGCTGCTTGTTCTTCCCATGGGGAGCCAGGCGGCTGCAGCCCCTCAGAGCAGGGCTAGCTCACATGGAGGGAGGGTTCCCACCAAAACTAGCAGGTTCCTGCTCTCTCCCTCAAAGGTGCCTCCATCTCAAGCCTCCTTCGGCCACCCTCTCTCCTCAGCTGCTGCCCCCACCATGGCCGAGCCTTCTGCCACCATGAAATGTGCCCACTGGGAGAAAGACACTGAGGAAGGCACCACAGCACTCTAATTCCCCACCACACACCTCACCTGCCTCTTCCCCAGCTCCTGCCCTGCTGCCTTCCTGTCGAATGCAGGTGGCGGCCATGGCCAGGCCTTCCCTCCCTGCTGAGCCTGAAACATGGCGGGCTTGGGGCATGCTTCAATTGGGGCAGCTGGTGCTGGCTTGCTGGCTAAAAACACATCCCACACGCTGGGTTCTAACCCCAAAACCCCACGGGTGTTGTGGACACCAAGAGGAAACTTCTGTGGTGGAAGTGGGAGGCTGAGTGACCCCCCACCCAGCAGCTCCGCCATTGGCTTCACTCCAGGAGAAACAGCCTCCAGGTTCTTTTACAAAACAAACAGCGGTGGCTGGAAGGAGAGGAGCAGGACAGGGGTATCGGGGAGATAGTGAGGGCCTGGGCAGGGACGTTGTGGAGCTGGGGTGCTGGGATGGGAAGGAAGTGGTTGTTGTGGGAGTAACGTCAGGAAGGGCCTCGGCTGGGGCCCGGGCGGGCAGGGAGAGGGGAGATCTGAGTTCATGGCACAGCTCTGAGGGAGATGAGCCAAGGGAAGAGTCCAGAGTGGGGACAGGGAAGGGTCTGTGTGGGGACAGGGAGGGATCCAGAGTGGGGACAGGGAAGAGTCTGTGTGGGGACAGGGAAGGGTCTGGTGTGGGGACAGGGAGGGATCCAGTGTGGGGAAGGGGAAGGGTCTGGTGAGATGCCAGTGGGGGGACAGGAAAGGGTCAGGTGTGAGGATGGGGAAGAGCCCATTGTGGGGATGGTGAAGGGTCCAGTAAAGGAACAGGGAATGGTCCAGTGAAGGACGGAAAATGGTCCAGTGTGAAAATGGGGAAAGGTCTGGTGTGGAGACAGAATGGTCCAGTGTGGGGATAGGGAAGGGTCCAGTGGGGTGACAGCAAAGAGTACAGCGTGGGGATGGGGAAGGTGTGAGCATCCACTTGGGCAGAGGTGTGCTAGGAGACATCTATCCTGGGACAACAACCGACCCCAAAATCCTGCTGGACCTGGTTTACTCCCGTTCCAAAGCCATTTCTAATAAAGGCTGGTTTATTTTTTTTTTAATCCCCCCTCTGGTGAATAAAAGCAAAACAAATAACCCCAGGCAGCGAGGCTGGGTGATGAGCAGCAGATGGCTGGTGATAACAGGCACCTCCATACCTGTGCACCCCTTACCCACAGCCTTCCCACCTGGAGCTCCCAAGCTCCCAGCCCCGTGGCTCTCGCCAGCCCAACAATCCCAGCCCAGCTAGGGGATATGGGAGTGCAGACAGCAGCGAGCTGCTTTAGGGAAATCCAGTTTGGAGCCAAGTCAATGCATGCAGAGTCATTAATCTAGGTCTGGTGCCAATAGGGATGGCTTTGCATTAGCCGGGCCCCTTTGTAGTTCAGACAATCAGTTGCATTCAACCAGCGCAAGATAACGCTGCAGAAAGCTGAGACCATCGCAGCTCATTCCTCCTGTAAGGGGCGGGGGGAGAGGATTTACAGGCAAAATAGCATTGCATTAATGGGACTGCTCAGTATTCTGCACAGACGCTGGCGGATAATGTCTTTGCAAACTAACTGCAATAAATTAATTAAATTAATCTACTATGCCGTGCTTGTCCCCACCCAACATCAAATTCAAGGATGATCAGGGCTTGCCTTATCCTCCATAGCCTACGAAAGAATCTGATCTCACTTGCTCTAGAGTTTCTGAGGCACTGAATTGCAAAGTACCACCTGCCTCACTAAACTAATCACCAGCCTGGTGGTTTAGATCACATCAGTTTTACATGTAATTAAGACTGTCCAGGAGGGCATGCAGCTGCTTACATGGTCGTTCCCTCTTATACAGCAACGTGCCTCCTGCTCAGATAGGTGCAATTAAACAAGCCTGTTCACAGTCATTAAGCATTAATGCACCTCATTAGCATAAGAACTGGAAGAAGCTTTGATGCAGGGAACCCCGCAGGAGAAGGAGATAGAGAGAGATGTACATACAGACAGGAAGGCAAAGGGCTGGGCCACCACCTTCTCGTGGCCCCGACCAACCATTCCAGCTCCATTTCTCCAAAGCAATGAGCCATGCCGTGCCCTCCTCCCCAGAAATGGGTCTGGGTTATCTTTCTCTCCCCCTCCCCCTCTTTCTAAATTATGCTGGTGGAAAGGGAAAAAAAAAAAAAAAAAAACCCACCACACCAAACTGTTGGGATATTAACCTAGCGAATCCATTAATAAGCTGAACTCTCTGTTGGCTTTGACACAGCACACTAAAGCTTTAAAGAGACAGGGCCCCAGACACTGGAGATAGGGGCAGAGACAACAGCGCTAACAAAGAGCCACTGTTGCCACGGCCGTGGCCATCTCGGGTAGGTCCAGCTGTCTTTGGTGTTCTGTTTTCCAGACACAAAGAGCAGACTGAACCGTTTTGGTCTGAATGGCTTTCATTTGATGGTAGAGAAAATGAGAGGGAAGAAAGAAGCTAAGTAAAGTGTCCAGGAGAGAAGAAAAAAAAAAAAAAAAAAAAACACAGGAGAGGGGAAAAAAGAGCATGGTGCGCTGCAGGTCTCAAGTGAGAAAGGCTGCATCTCCCCCGAGCACAAAATGGGGCTGTCTCAGGGAGCAAAGTGAAGGTGACATGGTGATTTTGGAGCAGGATGGAAGTGAGGATCCAGGATGCACACTCCAGGGGAGCTTGGATGGATGCTGCCTGTGCCTCACCTGCTTGCCCAATGCTTTGTACAGCAGTGTCAGACCACAGACTGCAAACAGCTTGTCTAGCTGGGGTTTAACCTCAAGGGAACAACCTGTGTTTGTACAGTCCCTGGCCCTCTGGGCTCAGAGCCCGATAGGAGCCTCCAGCCTGGACCAGGAGCGTTATCACACAGAGCCTCAGCAGCTTCACTGTCACCATGGCGAGAAATGGGCTCGCACGAGGACATGAATCAGCTGGAAAAAGTGAATCTCCAAGTGAAATGTCTTCAAGGAACCACCACATGCTGCCATGGAGCCTCTCCAAACCCACACCTCAGCCCAAACTGTATCCCAAAGCACGAATAACCCTTCTGCTGCAGCCTCAAGATGCCCACGTCATGCCCTTGCATCTCTACCTTGCATCCCATAAGCTTGAAAAACAGGCCTGAGACATCCATTCCAGGGTCCCCTATTATAAAGCACAGCTCTGAAAGCCAGAAATGGAAGCTGAGACCGGATAAATCAGTACCTACCCACTGGAGAGCCACACGGGCTCGTCCCTACAATGCGCTCTCTGGCCTCCATCTAGTCCAGCTCGTAAGTGATAAAAGCGTCCACGACTGCAGCTCTCATCTGGGAAGAAGAACAAACAACCCAAGTAGATCTTACCACTGGGAAATGGTTTCTAAGGGTCTCCAGAGATATCCTCTTTCCTACGCTCATTCCATTAGTGCTGTGCATGCTCCATTGTCCCAGTCTCTCCCTCCTTAGTGGTTACATCCTACAAACACAAACAGATTTCAAATCCCCCGTAGCTCTTTGGCCCATGATGATAATAATTTTCCCTCCTTGAGCACCTTTTATCTAGAGATCTGGAAGCATCTCTCTGGCATTAATAGCTATTAGCTTCTCCACCATCGTGCAACACGGGGTGAGCACCGTCACATCTCACAGCTGAGGGGAATTCGGGCACGGCACAATTAGGAATTCACTCCTGCCAAGTGGTGCATCCTCTTGTGCCCAATCAGTGGCACAGGGATGGTGGTGCTCGGTCCCTGGGTGAATCTGGCTAAATCCTAAAAGATTTGCCAACAGCGTCAGCAAGAGGAAGAGATCCCAGGTTTGTGCCTGAGTCACCAAACCCTCTGTTTTCCCTTCTGTGCCTAGAGAAGTCAACGGGAAGTCTCCCATGGATGGTAATGGGAAATTCAGGCTTTTTGAGTCAGTAAACAGCTTTTTTTTTGAGGAGGGGGGGAGGTTTGGGCAAAGAGGCTTTTACTGCACAGTCATTTTGATAAACCAAGGAGCCGAGCTTTTACCCAGCAACAGGCTGGGAGAATGACTGATGGAGACCATGACCCCAGTGAACCACAGCCTTGCTCCCTCAGTCCCTTCCCATTTGCCTTTTGTGATTACAATTAGCACTGGGGGCTGGCAGGTGGGGGAAAAATGAAATAAAATAAACTAGAAGCCCCCCCTGCCCCGCTGCCAGCCCCTCATTGTCTGCAGAGGCTGGCTGGGGCTCTGCACACTGCAGTCCTCTGCCCATTGTACTGCTGAGAACATGCGAACAGACGCTCTCGGGCGATGGGTTTTATTGAACGCAACTTCAATGGCAAATGGAGAGAGAAAGGGGGGGGGAGGAAAGGAAAAAAAAAAAAAAGCCTTGAAAATCCATGCCAAAAAAAAAAAAAGAGGTGGGGAGGGTGTTTTTTAATGCAATCAATGGCTCCTTCCTATAACTCTGCCTGTTGTGAGGAAATTTCTTTCCAGTAGCAGCCAGCAGCAGTCCCAAGGCTGTGACATTGCTGTAACGCTTGGAGCTCAGCTCTCTATCTCTGGCAGCAGCCCCGTCTTTTTGTCATTATTGGCTGTGATTGCAGGGGGTGCACGCCAGCTCGCCGAGTGCTGAGATATTGCTGCCTTCCCCTCCCTCTGGACAACCTGCCCTCAGAGAGGAGTTTGGGGAGGGGATGAGGGTGAAACAGGGAGCTGAATTCTCTCTGCCTCCCCTGAGTATGCTCTGATCCAAGCCCACATGGATAGGTAGAGGTCCCCAAGGCCCTTTTCGGAAAGCTCATTAGGAAAGTAGTGACAGATGCATTAGCTATTAAAAAAAGGCGGGGGGAGAAGCTATCATAGAACTTTAAAAAAAAGCAGCAGCAGCCGCCCGACAGTTTTATTGCTGTCAGATCCTTTTTTTTTGTGGGCACGTTGCAAAGCAGGAGAGGTTTGGGTAAATATCTGACGCATGCACGCACTTCCCATGCTCTGGGCTGTCTGTCAATAATCCAGCCGGGGTATTTCTCACACCCTCAGGAGGCATCTGCCAGCTCTGCCCATTGCCACTGCAGCTACTCACCCTTCCCATCCACCCCCAGCACCTCCTGGAGAAGAGGTTTTGGAACAGGCATGTCTGGCTGCATGCAAAGCTGCGGGAAGAACCTGCCAGGTTGCCACAGGGGGTGAAAAAAAATGGGCATCAGCTGCTGCCATCTCTGACTCCGAGCTTCAGCCTGGGGAGGACAGGTCTTGGCATGAGATGTTCCCTCCTGATCTAAGCAGAGGCTGCTGAGATGGAGATTGAGTCCTGCATGCCGGGACCTGCTGTCCCTGCAAGCTCCAGCAATGCTCTCCATGAAAGGACAGAGCAGTGCAATGGACACTGAGGCCTCTGTCCGTGTCCCACACCCCACACCACAGCCCAGAGCCTCAGGGAACAGGTGTACACACATCACTGGGAGGAGCTGCTTCCCTGCCCCCAGGATGAGTGACACATCTGGCAGCAGCTGGAAGCCACAAAGCCCCAGGTAGGGACCAGGCATGAGGAAGGTGGGAAATGCTGGGTACTGGATGAAGATGCTCTGGATGGAGGTCTGGGCTGGCGAGCTGTGGTGGGCAGAGGGGCAGATGATGAGGAGATGAGGCAGGAGGATGGCATGGGTTTTGTCTCTCCCCATCCTATGAACCAAAACGGCCACCACTGCTCTTACACCTGTGTGGAGAGCAGAGCCCAGGTAGTAACAGAAGAACAACAGATGTTGCACCTGCATGACGGCTCCCGAACGGCGCCAGACGAGCTGGAATTCACTTCTGAGCCACAACAGCAAAGCTCTTTCCACAGACAGCAGTGGGAAGCAGGGATCAAAACACCACTTCCACAGACACATCCCAGCACTGGGTCCTGCCTCCACACACTGCATTTTTCACAGACCATCCTCACCACTACGAGACAGCCAAGCCAAACATGTCCCCTCCAAGACCTCAGCATCCCTCAAAAAGGGGACACAGCTATTTCAAAAGGAACTACGGGGGTACCAGAGGCTGCCATCAATCTGTGCCCCCCAACCTCACCTCCTGCCACCTTCCAACCACAGCCAGGAGGCAGAAAAGGCAGAAAGCTCGCTGGGGGAAAACAGCAGCAGCAGCAACCGTCCCCCTCGGTCGGGTTTTAAATGGCTCTCAGATCCCTTCAAACAAATCTAAATGCACCGATCCTATTGTGTGCATAAATCTTTGCACCGGGGCCTGCACGCCTCCACACTATTGATAAAGAGAAACGAGTCTTAAATATTTAATGAGCGAATAAACCCGTTAAGAGGATATGATTAACTGCACGCCACGGCTCTGCATTTAAGGTGTCCCTGCTGTACCTTTAGAGGGGTTTTATTTTTAAGGGAAATCGGCAGCAGCAGCTGGTGGAAGGCAGCAGCCGGGCTGCGCGGGTGCCGCACCAACGGGAACGCCGGCACCATGCTCCACTCCAGAGGCATAAATATGCCACGGGAGCCCAGGCTGCTCAGGGGGGGCTCTATTGACTCAGCCTGACGGGCAGGGAGGGCAGAACACAGAGGCAAGGAGGTTTGAGGTTGTAGGTGAGGTGGCAGGAGCCGGGCTGTCGGTCGGAGAAGCCGCGTGAACTCTGCACCTTTCCGTCTCGCCTGGCAGCCAGGGGGCTGCCGGGGGGATCAGGAGACCTTGGAGCTATTTCCAGCCGAGCCACGGAGCTGGAGGGTGACCTTGGGCAAGTCACTCGCAGTCACCCTCTGCCTGGAGTCGGGCTCTGTGAGAGGCAGCTGGAGTCTTGCCTGCTGAGGGTGCGGATCGAGGCAGTGTGGGGTGCCAGGGTGACTGAACCTTCCTTTTCTCCACCTCCACCGAGCTGGGAGCAGCCTCAGCACGGGGCTGGAGCACTGAGGGCTGGGGTACAACACACCAGCCAGCCCACAGGATGTTTCTCAGGCACACAGAGAGCAGCTGATGGAAGATTTTATGAAACCAAGCGCTATAAATGTCCCCCTGCTATGTGACTTTTTAAGTTTCTAAATTATTTTGATCATTATTTTTACCAGAGTGAGGTGAATAATATACAACAAACCACCGTGAATCATCACTCCAGTTTTTAGATATGTTAAATTTAGCTGTTTTGGTGCCACCTTTTTGTTTATATTCTCCAAGTGTTTCTTGCCAACAAGTTACCGGCAGGGATTTTTAGCCAGGAAGGAGAAGGGAAAAAAAAAAGTGAGACACACTCTTAATTTCTGTTAATTTTAAGCATCAACAAAAGATATTGGAAGAAAGTAGATTTCAAATTCTTAATTGCAACAGTTTCCCTCCCCAAATCTCAAGTCTAAAAATTAAGCCTGCCCAATCGGGAAGCCAAAACCCATCATGTGATGTGAGATCCCAATTAAAACTACTCTCATTCCTGAGACCAAGTATTCACAAAAGAGCAAAGACCGCGAATTATTTGCAGAAATTATCTGGAGAACAATTTTGAATAATGAATACGATGGGGGAAATCGCAGTCACTTGGAATACTTAATGCAACTACAAAAGAAAAAAAAGAAATCACCAACAATTTGCGAACAGAGAAGAGGTGAAACGTGTGGAATAGATCATTTAGCACAGCCCTGCCACCACCAGCGACTATTCCAAATGACCAAAGCCCCTGCCTGGCTGTAAATGCTGCAGGAATTAACGATAGAGACTGATGGACAGATGGAAGTCATGCTTGGAGATACCCCTAATCAAAGAGGCTGTGCCACCACAGCCAACACGCCCGTGCCCTGGTAGAATCAGGGTGAAAGAACTCGGGAAGCAGGATGTTCCAGGCAGCCCCAGGCAGGAGGAAGGGATGCTCGGGGTGAGGCAGCTGAGCGGAGAGCAGCTGCAGAGGAAGAGGAGCCCTGACACATGCTGGCCAAATCCCAAGAGGCACAAGCACAGAGAACACCAAGGACGAGCTTCTCCGTGGTTGTGGCTGGGGGAAGGGGTGGGAGATGCCCTGGGAAAGGAGAGGCTCCAGGTAGGTCTGGATCAAACACGGGTGGATGCTGCAACACCAAATGCTGGCTCTGCCATGGGAAATATCATCCCATCAGCCAGGGACTGTGAGGGTGTCCCCAGGGTCTGAAGCAGAGAGTTGGGGATCCAGCAGAACCCACTCTGCTTCTGCCACCTCCCCTCAAGTGCTGGGCTGAGCCAAACCCTGCCCTCACACTGAGAGCTGCTCCCATGGCCATGATCAGAGCATGAGGACACGAGAGGCAGGAATCTGCTGAAAACTGAATGGTCTTTCTTGCCCAGGAGCCAAAATCTGCCTCTTTGTTAGATTTACTTTGTCACAGCACAAGCTTTGCATTTCACCTATCAGCAATGGAGGCCAAAATCTCACCACTGCCTGCAGAGTCCAGCTGGGAGCAAGGATCTGAAGGGAGAAGGCAGAGAGAATTAGGAGGGCAGGAGCAGGAAAAGGAGAAAGGGTTTTGGGGGACCTTGGGGGACTGCAGCAGGGCATGGAGGAGATGGGGACCTTGTGGGGTCAGGCAAAGTCTGCAACCATAGCTCAGCTGGGGAGATGCTGGGCCCTTCCCTGCCCCAATAGTGAGGAAAAGCAGCAAAGGTCTGCTAGAGATGGAGCTTTTCCACATCCCAGCCTGGTCAGCTGACATTTATCAGGGTAACAAAAGGATACAGCCTGATCACAAGACAGGCTGACAATGCATCTTCCCCTTCTGGGGAGGAAAGTCAAGCGCCAAAGTTGTAAAAAGTAGTCCAGTCATCTTTCGTGTCTTCTCTTTCCTGCAGTTTGACGTGTGCAGGGATACTTCCTCTCCTCCTTTGAAATGAAAGGCGAAAGAAAAATGCAGAAAATTCTGCATTTTAGGTGCAGGAATTAAAAAAAATAAATCAAATTCTTCCCATGTTTCAGGTCAAATATTCCCCAAAGCTTCTTTCTGGCAATCTAAGAATGTAGAGGCTGGATCTCTTAAATTCCCTTGAATCCAGGCTGTTTCTATCAATCTGTAGCAGTATTTCAACAAGGCTGGCTGAGGATGCTCAGGAAAGCCTGGCTGTTATACGCCTGGACTGCGGCAACCAGAGAACCACTCAGGAACTGAGAGACTCATTATTTGTTATTAACTCACCTGGAATCTCTGATTCCGTACATGTTATTTTGCTACTCGTCTGCAGAGTGAAACAGCTCCTCAAAAAATAGAAAGAGGAGAAAGTGAACCACCCACCAGTGGAGGATCATCTTTCCAGTGGATTCTAACAGGTCACCAGCAACTGCATCAAAGGAGTGTCCTGGGGGCTTCAGTGTTTGCTTCCTGTGCCCCTTTATTTACTGTTGATTCCCTCAGTGGCAGCACTACCAGCCCCTGCAGAGACTGCCCTGTTCCAGCCTCTGCTTTTCCAGGTTCAGGCACTGGGTATTTATTGCATTTGGCTGTTTTCAGAGCGTGGGTGTTTGCTCCACATGTCCCCACAGAGCAGAGTCCCCTCGGAAAACTGTTCCAGGCAGGAAACTGCTGCTGCTCCTGGTGAGGGAATCACATGGGGAAAATCAGTTTCTTTTTCAAAAAATCCTCCAAGTGAGGAGTTTGTTCCGGAGAGATGGAGAACGGAGATCCCCACGGGCTCTGCTCCTGCCTGTCTGACGGATTCCCCCCAGCACCCATTTGGCTGGAACAGTGGTTGCTGTAATGAATTTTTAGGGATAACAATTTGTTGGGATAATGACTTTAGGTGCACAGGGCACTTCTATGCCCCAGCTCTCCTGCAGCATCTGTGTGTTACCTTGCTAACCTCGCAGACAGAGAAATTGAGGCACAGGGCTGGCTCTGGAGAGGGACCAGGCTCCAGCAGCACCTCCAGCTGCAGCACTCCATGGATGCTGTGATATCAGCATCACCCACAACCTGGCTGAACTGCCCAAGGTCCCCCACACCAGAGACCTCCTGTGTCCCCTCTGTCCCCACAGCTGCTGGCCCTGTCCCTCTCTTGAGCATCACTTTCTGCCTCTGGCACCCAGCAAGCTCCTCTCCCAGCAGCTGGGAGCACCCCATGATCTCAGGGTGCCACCTTTGCCTGATCCCCAGGAGGGCACCACAGCAGGGCTGGTGCATCCCCACCGTGGCTGGGGACAGCAGGAGGACAATGACATTTGCTGCAGGAGCCTGACATTGAACCCAGCCAGTCAGAACAGCGGGTGTTTTGCTGGCAAGGGTAGAGGCTCTGCTCTGACACCGTCAGCGAGGGGACAGGAGAGGGAGGGGAAAGGAAAAAAGCCGAAGCAGCAGCCAGACAGCTGCCTCTTCCTCCTCCTCCTTTTGTGCAGAAATGTGGTTTTGTTTGTCAGTCAAACAGATTGTTTTCTCCTTCTTTGCAGGCCAATTGTTTCTGCTCCTGCAAGATAAGGGATTGAAAAGGGCTATATTTTTATGGCACTGAATCTAGGCCCTCCGAATTGCAGGGGAGACATCAAGTGGGAGAGGGATGCCGGTTCAAACCAACCCTCCTCTCCCCAGCTCCACTCTCCAATCCCATTTCCACCCCCATTTTCCTTTTTTCTCCTCCCTTCTCCTGCCTGGAGCTGCCTCTCGGCCCTCTCACTATTTAATCTCCGTCTCTCCAGTGGACTCAGGAGGTTTACACAGCTTCATCCTCTTTGCACCATCTGCTGAAAAGAATCTGCCTTTCCCCTGCTGCTCTGTCCAGAGGCTCCTCCTGCCACCTCCCCCCAAAATTGGGGAAAGCAGAGCCGGTGCCACTGCATGTGACGTCGAGAAGAACAAAACCCAGGAGAAAGGAGAGAGGTTTCCTTTTCTGTGAAGGATTTGCCCAGAAAGCACCTTGGAGAGCCAGACCCCAGAGTGCAGCAAGCGCAGGATGCAGACATTAGGGAAGAAAATGATCAATAAAAGCAAGCCCAGGGTAAGACAGCAGGATGCTCTCCAGGCTCCTACAGTGGGTTCAAGGATCCTGTGTCCAGTCTTCCTCTTCTTTCTTGTTGAACTGCCCCAAATCCAGAGTCCAGATGGGATACCGTGACTCACAGTGATGGGAACGCTGGGGCAATGACCCCTGAATGACCGCCAGCATCCCCAAGCCAAAGGACAGGGAGAAGGTCCTTGCTCCAGGGACAGCCAGGGCTGGAGGCATCCTCACCCTCACTGCATCCCAAGCAGGAGTCCTTTGCTCCCAGGCGCTGATCACATCGCACACCGAGGACCAGAGGGAGGATTTGCCTCTCCTCCTTGGGGGATGAGAGCCTGGAAGGGGGCAGCGTGGTTCATATCCAACTCATAAGCCTCTCAGAGCTCAGGCTTGAGGACTGAGATTCACTCAATTAATTTTGCTTTGGCAAAAAGTCCATTTTTATTGCTATTTCATGCCTTCAGTATAGATTTTCCCTGCTCGTCTCAAAGGGATAATAAAACCCGACTCGTTCTTTTTATAAAAGTCTCACACTCCCTCTCTCACCAGGCTCTGTGTTCCCCAGCTAGAGATGTAAATTTAAAGGGGAAATGCTGTCATTTAAAACAAAACAAAACCAAAAAAAGCAACTCAGAAAGCCCAGCTTTGAGCATATTCCAGCTCTCGAAACTAGGCCGTGCAACCAAAGCAGAAACCAAGCTGCCACCTTCCCGCGGTGAAGCGGCATTCCCGCAGCGATCCCAGCCTCCCACAGGGGAATCAGGGGTGACTGCCAGCCCCAGGAAGCCACTCTCCATCGTGCAGGGCTGCTGGTGGCTCTCTGCTTGCTGGGGTGGGTAGTTTTTGCCAGCTGGGTGCTGGTGGGCACAGGTGGTGGGCGCTGCTCTGAGCGAGCTCCTGGTGCTCGGATGTGAGGCTGGAACCTCAGCACCTGCACCTGCCTCCCACCTCCTCCTCCTCCTCCTCCTCCTCCACACCAGGTGAAAGCCTCGCTGCTGCCTGCCTCAAGCAGCTGGGCCAGTCCTCCTGAGGGAAATCCCAAATCCACACAATTCCAAGCAGGTGGATTTTGAGTGTGTTTTCAGGCAGGCAATGGGACAGGATGGTGGCAGGACAATGCACGGACCTGCCTGCTCCACCCCAGCTGGGATGCATCCTGCCTGCTCTTAGGAAGGGCTGGAGCTGTGGAGGATCCCCCTGAGAGGTGAAGAAGGGAAAGGGAAACTGCCTTTCCTCTGAGAGGTGAAGAAGGGAAAGGGAAACTGCCTTTCCTCTGCCTGGTGCCCTGCTGCCATGACCTTCTGGGGGGGTAGGATGCGAGCAGAGGAAGCCAAGTGAAGTCCTGTCATCAGTGGGTGGCAGCAACTGCCTGGGGACAGGGCGGGGTCCCCAGCCCCACCAGGATTTAAGGGCAGGTCAGACCGAGGTGCACTCCTGGCACAGCTGATGCAGCCTGCTAGGACAGACTCAAGCTGGTGCCTCCTGCCTTGGCTGTGTGTCTGATTTGGTGACGTGCATAAATCCACCATCACTGGGACTCTCCCAGCTCAGCAGGAACCAGGAGCAAATCCAAACCAGAGCAGATCCAAAACAAAGCAAATCCAACGCAGAGCAAAGGCAAGAGAAAACACACAGGTGCCTGCACTGTGCCACCCCAGCTCAGGACCAAGAGGTGACAGCAAACCCTTCATATCCAAATGTTTCTCCTTCTCCCCATCCTGTACCCTTTTCCTGCACCCCCCTGCCAGGCTGCCTGCATGCCCTGGCTGCCAGGAACTCGGGGCCCTGCCTGCATCTGGCAGGGCAGGCAGTGCCCAGGGCGAGAGGAAACACAGCTCACTCTGCTCCGGCAGGTGTGCCTCCAGCAGATGAAAGTTGTAAGGCAGCTAACAAGGACGGGTAGGAAAGGAAAGACAAGGAAACCCCCACACACTCCCTGGCCAACTGATGGTGCAGCACCTCCAGGCTCACCTCTGGTGCCCCCAGTGAGGCGGTGGCACAGCTCCATCAGTTAAACCAAAGTTGTGCCATTTCCTCTGGTGGTAAAACAAACGGTCTTTCCCCACCATGAGGTGCCTGAGGGATGCTACAGAAAATTCTGCACCTCCCCCGTTTCGGGGGAGAATCAGTTGGAGTCCCTGGATTCTCCTGCAGAGCCTCACAGGACTCAACCCTCCAGGCTGGAAAATCCGTAGCGTGCTCTGACAACCTCTGCAGCTCAGGCAGAGGCGAGAGATGATTAAGACTGGCTGAAATCTCCCAGGACTCTGACATCTGAGAGGCGCCATGCAAGGCAGAGAACCACCCCAGGCTGCTCCTCGCAACCTGCAACTCCCCTCACCTTAGCAGGGAGCTGAAGGGAGAGCAGGGACCCAGCGGGGCCAGGAACCAGGTCAGCGCTGCTGGTTTCCAGGCAGCAAAGGTTTGGAAGAGCAGAGGATCATTTAGCAGAGCGACAGTGAAGGTTCAGAGCAGAGCCTTCAAATTACACGCTACAGAGCACTTTTCCTGCCTAAAAGGTCTCTGAAATGACTGTGGCGGCTCTGAAACGAAGCACTCTGTATGCAATTGTTCCCTGGGGCTTGCAGCGGAGACAGAGCCGGGAGAGGAGAGGTGGGTCTGCGGTCCCTGGCACGGGCAGCTCCTCATCAGATGAGGATACACACTTCTTCTGGGCTCCACAGCACAGCACTGCTGCTTCCCTAAATCTCCCTGGTGGTTTCTACCAGTCGTGGTATTTTTTTATTTTTTTTATTTTTTTTTTTTTATTTCTCACTTCCTGCCTTGAACTTCACACAGCTCCTGGCCTGGGCTGCAGAGCTGCTGCTCGGGGTGTGGGTGCCCAGACCCACAATGAGCCCCTCGCCACCATCACTCTCACCATGCCTCAAGGCACACCTCAATCCCACGGGGAGTGGGGAGGGAAGGGCACTCAGGGGGAACATGTCCTTTTCTCCATCTCACTTGGCTTCCTCCCATCTTTCTCCACTCCATCTCCCAGCAGCTCAAGGTCCATTTTCATCAGGCACTGACAGTCACCAGGAGAAGCAGTCTCAGCACCGGCGGGCACCACGCGCAGCCAACCTGCGCCCCCCACCCTTTGTCACCAGCACACAAGTGACAGCAGCCACATCCGCACAGCCACCACGGCGCTGCTCACCCACCTGGGGCACACATGCTGCCACCGTGGCAAAGGCAGCTGTGGGGTGGGAGCGCTCCACAAAGTCCCAGCAGACAGCAGGGAACCATTTCTGCACCATCAAGGAGGCTCTGGCAATGCCCAGAGTCTGGGGCAGCTGGAGCTGAGCTGGGAGAGCTCCTGGAAGGTGCTGGCACCACCAGCGATGCCCTCCTCAGCTGGCACAAGACCCGAGGAGCACTCTCCCATGCAAAACCCCAACTGTGGGGTTTGTTCCTCCACACCATCACTTTGGGAGGTCACCTGAGGGCACCAGCACGGGCACCGCTGGCAGCCAAGGGGAAAGCGGGCAGGGCCAGTGGCCACAAGAGCTTCCAGCAAGCCAAAATCTGCTCACATCTAAGGGATGCCACCGCTCCCCATCAACAGCAGTGGGGAACAAACAAGCACCCCAACAGCATCCCACTCTGACGTCAGTGAGAACCTCCGGCAGGTCTGCAACGTCAGCCACGACACTTCCAGCGGCTGGAGAGCCCCCGGGATGCCACCCCTGGGGCAGCTCAGCCCCTCCACTGGGACCCCTGGGGCAGCTCAGCCCCTCCACTGGGACCCCAGCGCCACGCTCAAGGTGCTGCTCCAGCTGCATTTCCAGGGAGAGCGGGAATGGGGACACACACACACACACACACACACAGAGGAATTTAAATGGAATTTCACAGCTGCAGCGAAAGGGCACAGGAGGGGCTCAGGGCTATCTATCTATCCAAGATGCACGCACCATGTCCCCGCTCGGCATTTCGGCTCCGCCGGCCGGGACACCGCGGCCACCCGCACCCGCGGCACCGGGGGGGCCGGGGAGCCCCTCCGTGACGTCACCGGGCCAGGCACAGGCTCGCGATTTGGGGGGGATCGAGGCGGGTTTGGGGCGAGCTCTGGGGGGGCCGGAACGGGCTAGGGCTGGAAATGCGAGTGCGGTGCGGTGGGAGCGCGGGCGGAAGGGAAGGGAAGGGAAGGGAAGGGAAGGGAAGGGAAGGGAAGGGAAGGGAAGGGAAGGGAAGGGAAGGGAAGGGAAGGGAAGGGAAGGGGATGTGGCGGCGGGCTGGCGGTGCCACCGCCGCTCCAGCGGCAGCAGGAGAGCAGCGGGCCCGGCGGGAGCCGCGGTTGCAGCCGCAGCTGCGACGCGAAGCCCCGGGGGGGTAACGGGGCTGCGGGCAAGGCCCCCCCCGCCTCCGGCAGCGCCCCGCTCGCCCGGCCCCTCCGCTCCCCTCGCTCCCCCGCCGGCCCCGATCACCCGCCGCCCTCCCCGGGCCCTCCCCGGGCTCGGCGGCCCGCCCGGTTCCCCCGGAGCCGCGTCCGGAGCCCTCCTTACCTGGCGGGCCGAGCCCCGCTGCCTCTCAGCGGCGGCGCTGGGCGGGGGCGGCCCCGGCGGCCATGCCCGGGCGGCCGCGCCGCTCTCCCGCGCCGTGCGAGCCGCCTCGGCGGTGTCAGCGGGCGGGAGCCCCGCGCGGCGCCGGGAGCGAGGGGAGGGACGGCGGGGGCATGACCGAGCGCCGTCGGAAGTGCACGCGCGCCCGCCGCCTGCCCGCGACCGCGGCGACACCTGCCGGCAGCGCCGCCGGTGGCACCGGGAACGGCGGCGGGGCGGCGGCGGCGGCGGGCGCTGCGCACACCGGGGGCAGCGGGGCGGGCGCTGGGCACGGCACACCGGGCACCGGGGCACGGCACACGGGGCATCGGGGGCAACGGGGCGGGCGCTGGGCACGGCACACCGGGAACCGGGGCATGGCACACGGGCATAGGGAGCAATGGGGCGGGAGCTGAGCACGGCACACAGGGCACTTGGGGGCAGCGGGGCGGGCGCTGGGCACGGCACACCGGGAACCGGGGCATGGCACAACAAGCACCGGGCGCAGGGGCAGGCTCCGGGCATGGCACGCTGGGAGCCGGGGCACGGCACACCGAGCGCCGGGCAGCCAGCAGCAAGAACCGCATGGCAGCTCCTGAGCTGGGCACCGGGGAGCGGGCAGTGGAGGGTAGAAGTGGTGTTGGGTACCGGGCATCCAACAGGCACCGGGCATCGGGGCCATTCACGAGACTGGCACCGGTGCTGGGTGCAGGGAAGCCCCCGGGTAGCACCTGCCAGGTACAGGTGACAGGTGCTGGGTGCAGAGCATCCCACTGGGCAGCATCCAAACGGTGCTGGCACTGGGCTGGATGGGGTCCCTGCAGACACACACCAGACCCTGGGTCTGGGTTTGGAGCTGGAGCTGTCTCTGGACTTGAATCCACAATTGGATCAGGACTGCACCACGTGTGGGTCTGCACTTGGGTCTGTGTCTGGATTTAGATCAGGATTTGGAACTGGATTCTGATCCACATCTGGATTTGCATTTGGAGCTGAATTTGGATCCACATCTGGACTTGCCTTCAGAGCTGGATTCAGATCCTCATCTGGATCGGAGTCTGAGACGTGCATCTTCCACAAGGGATGGATGCAGCCTTTCCACCCCCTGCTCCCCAAGCATTCCATGGGTGCACAGAGCACCATCACCCCACGAGGTGTTCATCACTGCCCACTTACCTTGCTCTGGGCACCTTCAGGGGTCTGCAGCAGTGTGACAGGAGCCCTGACCAGGGAGCAGAGGGGAGGGACGAAATGGCAGCAGTCCCGCTGGCCTTGGCTGTGCTCAGCAGTGTGGCTGGGGCTGAACGTGCTCCAAGGAGGAGCCGAGGTCAGGGAGGGGGATGAGTGCAGGAAACATATTAAGTGAGGAAAATTGGCTGCAGCCAGCAGAGCTGCCTGATGTTTGCCTGGGATTTTCCTCTCCATCAGGTATCCGGTGTAAGCCCTCGCTGCAGGGTGGTGGCAGCTGGTTATTCATGAGTGTCTTGGATGTGCCACCAGCCACCAGCACCTGCTGTGCACCGAGAGGGGTGGCACCCAGGACCCCTCCGTGCCTGTGTCCCCAGTGCTGACACCCAGCTTTGGCCAAGGCGACGTGTGCAGATATTTTAAGAGGAAGACTCTGTGCTCTCACAGCTTGACTGCTAATTTATAATCCTGTTTTCCTATTAAAATAAAAGCCTCTCTCTTATTCCCGAACGTGAGAGCCAAAGCGGAGCTCTGAGGAAGTGCCCTGTTTGCAGAACACGCTGAAACACACAAAGGAAACGAGGCAAAACCAGCGTTTTGCACGTTTTTTGAGCCTCATTTTAGCCGGGACTTGGAACAGCAGAAGGGAAATCTTTTCCAGCAGGATGTGCACAGCGGGGGCGTGCGCGGAGCCGCTGGTGTCCCTTTGGAGCAGGGCCACCTGCCTGCCGAGGGACAGCCCCCGCTGCGGTGCTGCGTGTCCCCGAGGGGTGGCAGGTCCCCTGGGGATGCCGGGGGTGAGGGATGGAGCAGCGCTCTCCCCACGGGGCCGGCCGGGCGGGGATGGCAGCCGGCGGCAGGAAATACCTGCTGCTCCGCCGCTTCCCGGCCGAGGGAACAAGAGCCGGAGTGTTCGGAGGGCGGCCGCGGCCGCGTGTGGCAGGAGGGGCCTCCGAGGGACACTCAGGCCATTGTTCCTCGAGGATGTGCGGCGGAAATTTGGATGGACCCGTTGCGTGCCGCGCTCCCAGCACTGCCGGGACTGAGCCCAGACTGAGGGGAACCCGGGTGGGAAATTCATTAAACGCTGTGTCTGTGTCTGGTGGAGGGGTCACTGATATTGGTGGTGGTGGGGCAGCCCCAGTGGAAGGACCCCCTTGAGGGAGGGCGCAGATGCACTGAGGAGGCGCTGGCACAGATGCCCAGAGAAGCTGTGGATGGCACATCCCTGGAAATGTTCAAAGCCGGGTTGGATGAGGCTGGGAGCAAGCTGGCATAGTGGAAGGGTAACCCTGCTCCCTGCAGCTGGAGCATGGCACATGCCCAGCGACTTTCAGCCCTTGCTGAGCTCCTGCTGGTGTTTGTTGTGGCCCTGCAGTGGCTCTCCTGCCTGCCGGCCCCACCCGCGCCCCACCAGCCTTGCAGCAACCTGGAAAGGCATTTAATACAGGCTGGGTTTGATCTGCACTTTGACATTCCTTCAAGTGTTCCCTGGTGTTTTCCTGTCGCTTGCACAGCGCCTTTTCCCACCAACGCTCCCTCGCTGCTGCAAAAAGGAAGAAAAAGCCTTGCAGAGTGTGCCCAGCCTTGCAAATCCCTAATTACCCACCGCACATCCTGGCTTCCCTTGGAGCAGCGCTGCTGTCAGCAGGGATGGGGTGCAGATGATGCTGGTCCTTGCAGAGAGAGCAGAGGGGTTTGCCTGGCTGCTCCCACCTGGCGCTGCTCTCCTTTCCCATCTCTGCACCAGACTCCACATCTGAAGCAGTTTTTAAGGAGAGAGGCTGGGAAAAGGGGGAGAGAGGAGAATGTGCTGCTCTCCTTCCATGCTTCACCCTTTCTCAGGAACTGGCCAGATTGTTTCCATTAGGAAAAGCTGAGGATCCAAGTATTTGTCAATGACCAGGAGAAGATTTGCTGATGGAAGCTGCCGTTCCCTCCAATAATGTTGAGCGAGGTGCTTGGCGTGGACCCATCCTTTTATGGTAAAATTAGGGCTAAACGCTGTGGGGATTTGCATTTGAAGTTGATTGATACGTGGCATTAGTGCACGCGTAGATAATTTCGTGTTTTGAGATCGCTGAGCAAGGAATAATTTTTATTTTGGGTCAAAGATAAGGGCATTGCGTTGAGATGAAATATGAAGGGGTGCTGATCTGTGTCACGGACACTGCGTTTCTCTTGGCTGGGGAAGGGGATGGCAGCCCTGCATTACCCATTCCTGCCCTTGCTTTTAATGCTTTGGGTCTGTGCCCGATGCACGGAGCGATCCCCTGCTGTCACTTAATGCCAGGACACGGTTCCAACTTTATGAGCTTTGGAGTTTCCCCTTATTAAAAAAAAAAAAAAAAAGCAAACAAAAAACCAGAAGAAACCTCTGCTTTATTTTATTTGCTTATTTTAGTAGCTGAAGGCTGTGCCACTGAGAAACATTAATTAAATAGAGCAGTGTGGCTTGATCATTACAGGAAAGGTGTGGGGAGAGCATTGCCAAGCTGGCAGTGCCTTCCAAACCCCCCTCTGGCAACCTGGGCTGATGCTGTCAGCAGCACCTCGGCCCTCCCAGCTGCTCAGTAGCAGTCCCTGCCCTTGCCCTTGCTCTTGCAGCACATCCCAGGCCAGGTGGCACGGCTGGTGTCACACCAGGATGTGCAGCTGTTCCCCTGGCAGCAAGGACAAGGGCTCAGCACCACTGGGGACTCAGGAGTGGAGGAGGAGGCTTCCTTTTGGGCTCCCAATCCACCAGGGCTGAAGAGGTGGTGGCTGATTTGCTAAATGCATCAGCACAGGGCAACTCCCTCCCTCCTTCCCTCTCTTTATCCGTTCATGGAATCATTGAATCTCAGAATGGTTTGGGTTGGAAGGCACCTTGAAACCCATCCAGTTCCACTCTCCTGCCATGAGCAGGGGCACCTTCCACTATCCCAGCTTGCTCCAAGCCCTGTCCAGCCTGGCCTTGAACACTTCCAGGGATGGGGCAGCCACAGCTTCTCTGGCAACCACCCTCACAGGGAAAAATTCCTTCCCAATGTCCCATCTAACCCTGCCCTCTAACAACAGGAAGCAATTCCCTCTTCTCCTGTCACTCTATGCCCTTGCCCAAAGTCCCTCTCCTGTATATTCATCCATCCATCCATCCATCCATCCATCCATCCATCCATCCATCCATCCATCCATCCATCCATCCATCCATCCATCCATCCATCCCTCCAGCTCCCAGCAGGAGCACATGGGCTGTTTTGGCAGGAGCAATGTGGTTTGTGGGGTACAGGGAGCTCTGAGGAGAGGGAACTGCAGACATTATTTAGGCAGCCCGTGAGATCCTCAGGTGCTGATAACTCAGCAGAAGCACCAGGCCATTTGCATGCAGGAGATGTCCCAGAGATAAGAAATTATCCCCATCCCCACCCCGTGTCCCTCCTTGTCCCTTTGATCGCGTCCCAGGGCCACCACAGCTGGCAGAGCAGGGTGACAAACCCCCTCCTCCTGCACCAAAGCAGGTGGAAGGAGATAAAAAGGAAGGGGAAGGAGGAGGCAGCAGAGCTGAGGAGCAAAATCAGCTGCACTACAAAACGCCCCGAGCAGTCACTTGTGCTTGAGGCCATCCCTGCTGTGTGGCCGAGTGGCTTTTTCCAGGCCTGGCAGGAGAAGCCCGGAGGGGTGGGAAGGGGGCCTGGGATGAGGGAAGGAGGAAGACGGCCCCAGCTGGAGCTTCAGTAGCTTTCAGAGGCATTTTGGGGATGAAAGCTGCCCTGGGGCCCCTCCCAGCGAGCAGCATTGCTGTGGGTATGCTGCGAGCATCGCGCTTGCCTGGCTGGCAGCTTCCTTGGTGTGCTGAAAATGGTATTAGAAAAAAAAAATATAATAATAAAAAAAGCAAAACCTACAACAACAAAAAAATATAGCACCAGCCCCCCCCCCCCCTCCACCCCACCCCCCCGTCTCCACCACCCAACAACAACCAAGAAAGGCAAAATCTTTCACAAGCCCGGAAGATGTCACCATAGAAACAGAAATCAGACCCACTCCACGGATCCTGCCGCCTGGGAAGGTGATAAAATGTTTTCTATCGATTGCTGTCGGGAAAGTCACTGCTGATAAGCCATCCGAGGAGAAATGGAGCAGGGACGCGGGGACGTGGGAGCTCTTCAAATGAGGCTCCAGATGGTCCCTGGGCTGCCCCTGTGCAGCAGGAGGGGACCGAGGGGCTGAGGGATGCCCGGGGGAGGCTGCTCTGCCCCGGGCTGGTGCCAGCGTGTGCCCAGAGAGGTGTGAGCCTGCCATGCCCTTGGCTGCTGCAGGCACCGAGTGGAAAGCTCAGTGTCTGCTTTCCCGCCCGCTTCTGCAGCACAGCAGCTGTTCCTGGCTTTGAGCTGAAAGAGAGGAGGTTTAGATTGGATATTAACAAGGAATTCGTCCCTGGGAGGGCGGTGAGGCGCTGGCACAGATGCCCAGAGAAGCTGCGGATGGCACATCCCTGGAAGGGTTCAAAGCCAGGTTGGATGAGGCTGGGAGCAGCCTGGGATAGTGGAAGGTGTCCCTGCCCATGGCAGAGGGTGGAACGAGGTGAGATTTAGGGTCCCTTCCAACCCAAAGCATTCCACGATTCCATGAAAAACATGCCACGTTGGGACAGATGAACCTTCCCCTACTCCTGATGTGGCACCACCAGCATTTCACCCCCTCTCACCTCGCCTGGCTGGGTATCACCGTGATCATCCCCGTGGTGCTTTCCAGCCTCCCCAGCATGCCCATTCCCAGTCCCCGTTTGCAGCTGGGAGCATCCCTGTGGCTGCTGGGTATCACTGTGATCATCCCCGTGGTGCTTTCCAGCCTCCCCAGCATCCCCATTCCCAGTCCCCATTTGCAGCTGGGAGCATCCCTGTGGCTGCGGCGCCGGCTGCGAGGTGTGGGATCTTCCCGGCGGCTCTTCCCAGGGCTGCGCACAGCGCCGGGGCCTGGCTCGAGTGCCCTTTGAAGAGATGGAAAATCCTATTATCTGCTCATTCTTCTCGCAGTGTGAAGCCTCAGAGCATTCAGCAGCAGTCGAGTGTGGTCTGCTGCCTGCGGCCCGGCGCTGCCTCCGCTCCCACCCACGCGGGGAGCTCTGGGTCACCAGGGATGGGCATCGCATTCCCACCCCCTGATCCATGCATTTCCCACACCCTGACCCATGCATTTCCCACCCCCTGATCCATGCAGTTCCCACCCCCTGATCCATGCATTTCCCATCCCCTGATCCATGCATTTCCCACCCCCTGACCCATGCATTTCCCACCCCCTGATCCATGCATTTCCCATCCCCTGATCCATGCATTTCTCATCCCCTGATCCATGCATTTCCCACCCCCTGATCCATGCATTTCCCATCCCCTGATCCATGCATTTCCTACCCCCTGACCCATGCATTTCCCATCCCCTGATCCATGCAGTTCCCATCCCCTGATCCATGCATCTCCCCCTTCTCTGATCCATGCATTTCTCATCCCCTGATCCATGCATTTCCCCCCTCTCTGATCCATGCATTTCCCACCCCCGATCCATGCATTTCCCACCCCTTGATCCATGCATTTCCCACCCCCTGATCCATGCATCTCCCCCCTCTCTGATCCATGCATTTCCCACCCCTTGATCCATGCATTTCCCCACCCAATCCATGCATTTCCCACCCCCTGATCCACGCATTTCCCCCCTCTCTGATCCATGCATTTCCCATCCCCTGATCCACGCATTTCCCACCCCCTGATCCCCACATCTCCCCCCTCTCTGATCCATGCCAGAGCTCAGGATCCAGCTGTCCTGGCCCCACAACAGCCTGTGCATCCCCCAGCAGTGGGGTGCAGAACACAACAGCCTCTGTGGGGGCCTGTGTGCTGATCCCCTGCTCCGTGGGGAGCCGAGGTTGCTGCTCCAGCCCGCAAATCCTCCCGTCATTAAGGCCGGGAAGGTGTAACCCATCTCACATCCTCCATCCCCGAGGCAGCTTTGCTGCCAGTAATTGGCAGCAATAAAAGAGGCGGTTAATCCAGGGCAGCGTGGGATGCAGGCAGAGGGATGTCTGCAGTGAAAGGCACCCTGGCAAGGAGGAGCTGAGGAAGAATACGCTCCTGGGCACAATTTGCAGCCCTGGAGAGCTGGTTGGATGCCACGGGGAGCATTTGCTGGGGATTTTGTTAATGATGTAGGCGCAGCCTTCCCAGCTTGGCCTGTGCTAAAGCCCTGGCTCACACAAGCTGAGGCTCTTTGGCTTGAACTCAGACCAGCTGCTTTCCACTGGCTGGTGGATTTTTGCCTTGTTTCTGGGTGGTTCCATGTGGGAGATGAACAAAGGAGCAGTCAGTGGGTGATTTCACCTTAGGGGGGGTTTTTTTTGGAGGAGAAGGGAAGGGTTAAACCGTGCCTTGTTACTGAGTTATTTTAGGATGGTTGTGCTGAAGGGACTGCGAGAGGATTTGTCTGCACATGGGAAGATGGAATTTAATCAATATTGACAAGAGCCATTCACCAAAACAGGCTCATTCGCTAATGAAAGCCAGACCTGGTGTGTCCCTGGGGAAGGACAGCTTTGGGAAAGAGGGGAAGAAGGCACTGGAAAGTCACAGCTCCCACTCCCATGCTCCTGGTTCTTATGAAACCAGGCTGCATTTGGGATTGATTTTCCCAGCACAGAAAGATTTTGGCTTGTTTGCCTTGTCGCTGCAGGATGCCCTGGACCAGCCCTGTGGCTGCAAAGCAACATTCCCATCCCTGCCCAAGGATCTGGGTCCATGTCACCCCCCAGGCACGGTGTCCCAGAGCCAGGCAGAGGCTGGGCTGTGTGTGGTGGCAGCAGGGCCAGTCCCACACAGACAGCTCGGGGTGCAATGGGGCAGGATGATGTTACAGGGTTTTCTTGCACTCCAGCTCAGATCACAGCCAGGAAGAGAAATCTCCTTCCATGAGTGGAGGTGATTCCATCCAAGCCATAAAATCTGTTGGGTTTTCTGTCACCTGTTTAACTCAAAACACCCCCCGAGGCAGTGGGAGAAGACTGGTTTGGTCAGAGTCTTGTGTTTTCCCCTCTATCCTTGCACATCAAACCAGGAAGCAGCCAAGACACCTCTGTGACCAGCCCCTCCCAGCAATAGAGAAGAAACCTAATTTCTGTGGTTGACAGCTGATATTTCCCATCACTGCCAGCCCTGTATCCTGGAGCTGGGCTGAGCTCGTTATCCCACAGAGGACAAAAAGTCCTGCCATTGCCCCCTGTGCATCCCCAGATTCCTGGAAATCCATGGAAGACAGCGACCCAGGCGTCATCCTGCTCCATCACAGCATCCATGTGGAGCAGCAACCGCTCTCTGCTGCGTGGAGGACTCGACTTAATTTGTTGGGCACTTTT
The DNA here is from genome assembly GCF_035770615.1 of Melospiza melodia melodia. Taxonomy (NCBI): domain Eukaryota; kingdom Metazoa; phylum Chordata; class Aves; order Passeriformes; family Passerellidae; genus Melospiza; species Melospiza melodia. The sequence continues at coordinate 2,520,583 of NC_086211.1, forward strand.
TTTTCCCCTCTGAAAGGCAGCACCGTATCCCCCAGCCTTCTGGTGCAGCCGCGGGGCTGCTCCCGGAGCGTGGGGGCGAGTGGGAAAAAGGAGAATTCTGATCCCCTGCCAAGCCTCACAATCCCATCCAAGCTCACACTGGCAGATAATGAGCTTTAATGAGCAGGCCACACTAATTGGTAAGTGATCCCAGAAGCGGCTGTGGCAGAGGAGAGGGGAGAGCAGTGGCAGCTCGGGGTGAGGAGGGGCCAGGGGCTGCCAGGGATGGGGCTGTGGCAGTGAGGGTCTGCTTGCCCCCATGGGGGGGCTTCCTTCTGCACTGCCAGGGGGGCTGCAGGCAGGGCTGGGATTGCAGGATCTCTTCCTGGGTGCCATCTGTGTGCTGGGGAGCAGCAGCAGGTCAAGGGAGGGGATTGTCCCCCTCTGCTCTGCCCTGCTCAGGTGAGACCTCACCTGCAGAGCGGCCTCCAGCTCTGAGCCTTTGACAGCAGAAGGATGTGGAGCTGCTGGAGCAAGTCCAGAGGAGGCCAAAGGGCTGGAGCATCTCTGCTCTGGAAACAGGATGAGAGAGATGGGGGTGTCCAGCCTGGAGAAGAGAAACCTCCAGGGAGACCTCAGAGCTCGTTCCAGCGCCTGAAGGGCTCCAGGAGAGCTGGAGAGGGACTGGGGACAAGGGATGGAGGGACAGGACACAGGGAATGGCTTCCCACTGACAGAGGGCAGGGATGGGCTATTGGGAAGGAATTCTCCCCTGTGAGGGTGTGAGGCTCTGGCACAGGGTGCCCAGGGAAGCTTTTGCTCTGAGGGGTGATGAGTGGCCAGAGGGCAGCTGGCACCTGCAGCCCTTGGGTCTGGGCTGGGGCAAAGTGAGCCGGGATGGCCAGGGAGCCGCTGGTGCTAATCAGAGACATTCCTGAGGCAGCCCTAATCGCAGATCATTGTAAATTCCCCTCTCAAATGGAGTGGAAAAATGCTATTAAGCTAATATAACATCTCGGGAAGGACGCGCTGCCGCCGCCGTCCCCGGGGAATCCGGCTGCAGGGAGGGGAAGGAGCAGGGGATGACAGCAGCCAGGAGGGCTGGGGTGGTGGGAGCTGCCCAGGAACACCCAGCCCTCCTTGGCTGTGCCCTGCCTCAGTTTCCCCAGATGGCCAAGGGCCTGATCCAGCACTCAGGGCACCCCAGGATCTCCTTCAATGTTTCTCGCTGAACCTCTGTAAAGTCAGGGGAAACTGAGGCAGAGGGGAGCCAAGAACAGCAGCAGGATCCTACCTCCCCTGGGTGCCTTGCTGCCACCATAGGAAAAAAGTGTCTAAGTCATATTGTTGAAATAGCAAAACATCAGGAGAACAGCTGGAGCAGGAGGCTCCAGGGAGACCTTAGAGCACAGGCTGAGCAGAGAAACTGTGACTGCCCCATCCCTGGAAGCTTCCAAGGCCAGGCTGGACAGGGCTTGGAGCAACCTGGGATAGTGGAAGGGGGTGAAACTGGGTGGATTTGAAGCTCCCTTCCAACCCAAACCCTTCTGTGATTTGTGTTGGGCATTGTGATGTGGCTGATTTGGGCAGTGCCTGGGCTGGGCGAGGACCAGCTCAGCTCTCTGGGCGTGCAGGGCTGGGGGGTGACCTCTGCCAGCACCCCAAGGGACAAACAGGGCATGCATGGGCACCATCCCCATCAGCCCCATCAGCGATTATCAGCAGAGCCGTGGTCAGATGGGAGCAGCCTCACCCAGGGGGGCCCAGGGGCTGAGCAGGAGCCCGGGGACCTTCCCAGGAGCACAGGAGCGGCCTGTCCCCGCTCTGCCAGCTCCCTGCAGCCGCCGTGCTCCCTTCCAACACTAAGTGGCAGCCTCTGCCCGGCTTTGGGGCAGCCCCTGGCAGCGCCCGGGCAGCGGAGCCTGGGCAGCAGCGTCCTCCGAGTGGGCAGCAGCATCTTCAGAGGGAATTTAAACATCCTCAGAGGGGGCTTCAGCATCCTCGGGGGGGCTTCAGCATCCTCAGGGGGGCTTCAGCATCTTCAGAGGGAATTTAAACATCTTCACAGGGGGCTTCAGCATCTTCAGAGGGGGCTTCAACGTCTTCAGAGGGGGCTTCAGCATCTTCACATGGGGTTTCAGCACCCTCAGGGAGGGCTACAGCATCCTCTGGCTCCCAGGGCTCCCAGCCTGGTGCCAAGCACTCAGAGGGTCCTGCCTTGGGACATCGTCACCCACAGCCCTGGGTGCCAGGCTGAGCCCTGCCCAGGGTCAGATCGGGTCAGTGCCGCCTGCTCGGAGGGAGATAAGGCTCAGGGCTGGCAGCTGTTGGTGCCATATGCTGCATTAGAATCACAATACACTAAACAAACACTGTCTTGGGATGAAAACGCGCTGCTTAAGGCAAGGAGGTATTTCTGCTGCAGGTGTTGACCCCAGAACCCAGCGTGGGGATTTGCAGGGCTATCAAGAAGCACAGGGATAGAAATGAGTCCTGGGGGCTGAATCCTGCTGGTGTGCCTGTGATTAGGGAAGCGCGTTGGGACTTGTGCTGGATAAAGTGCTGACACTTCAGGGAAAGGCTGCTCTGGGTTTTCTGCAGCACAGGATGGGAGGAAAGTAAAATAAAAATAGGTCGAATGACCATCCTGGGTGTTTTGGTGGAAGGCAGCAGTTCAAACCAGCGTGGGAGATCAAAGAGAAAGGCAGCACCACACGGGGCAGCCCCTGCTCCCTCCAGGGCATTGTCCTTGGCACGATGACAAATTTTAACCTTGGGAATTGCACCCAGTTTGCCAAGATATCCCTGTGCAGAGCAGGAGCCCTGGCTCCCACACTGAGCTGGCCCCACAGCCTGTTCTGCACCACCAGGGCACAAAATGCTGTGTGAGAGGTCAGGATCTGCCCAGCCCCAAACCACCTCAGCACCTGCAGGCAGTACAGCCCTGCATGGACTTTATAAAACAGAATTCCAGGCTGGTTTAGGTTGGAAAGGACCTTTAAAAGGTCATGCAGTCCTGCCCCTGCAATGAGCAGGGACATCTCTAAGTAAATAAAGTTGCACAGAGCCCCATCCAACCTGAGCACAAGTATTTCCAGGGATGGAGCACCCACAGGGGTTCCTTGGGCAACCCATGCCAGCATTCTACCACCCTCACTGTAAAAACATCTCCCTCATATCTAATCTAACTCAGCTTTTCTCCAGTGAGACCCAGCAGCCTGTAATTTACGTGCACCTCAACAGGGCCACAGCAACCCTGCAAGGCTGCAGGTGCTTTATTTCCCCGGGGCTGGGGACAGGTACAGCTGATGCTCAGCCAAGGACGTGGCAGCACACAGAACTCATCCAGCTTTTTTTCCCTGGGGCTGGGGACAGGTACAGATGATGCTCAGGCAAAAACATGGTTGCTTCTGCAGCACACTGATCCCATCCAGCTCTTTCCCCTCGGGCTGGGGACAGGTACGGATGATGCTCAGCCAGGGATGTGTCAGCACACAGAACCCATCCAGATTTTTTCCCTAGGCTGGGGACAGGTAATGGTCACTCAAGGGCACGGTGGCTCCTGGCAACACACAGGACCCATCCAGCTCTTTCCCTGGGGCTGGGGACACGTACGGATGATGGTCAGGGAAGGACATGGCTGCTCCTGGCAGCACACAGATGTCACCCAGCTCTTTCCCCCCAGGCTGGGGACAGGTAATGGTCACCCAAGGACACGGTGGCTCCTGGCAGAGCTCAGGCCCACCCGGCCCCACTCCCTGGGCTGGCGCGGCCGCTCCGCAGCTGCGGATCCCGATAAATCCCGATAAATCCCGATAAATCCCGATAAATCCTGATAAATCCCGATAAACCCCGGCTGTGGTGTGAGCCCCTGGGTGCCGCTGCTCTGTCACAGCCCAGCGCCCAGGCCGGGTTTGTCACAGCTCAGTCGGCTGGCACGCGTTCCCCTCCACATTTATCCCTTCCAGCTCTGGAGTGAGCAGAGCAGAGCAGCCGCTCGGAACCATCGCAAACAGCCCCGGGCCGCCCAGCCCGTCCTGCACCACCCACGCTCCTTCCCCTGCTAAAACACCCCAAAATCCTGGAGGAACCCAGCCTTCAGCAGGCCTGGGAGGTGCCCATGTGCTGCTCTTCTCCCTGGGATCCAGCGATGGGATGTGTGGGAATGAATTGTAGGATCATTAAGGTTGGAAAAGACCTCCAAGATCATCAAGTCCAACTTCTGAATGGTGCAGAGTTGTGTTGTGGGGGGTGTTAGACTGGATATTTGAAATTCTTGCTGGAGGGAATGGTCAAACAGGCTTCCTTCCTTCAATGTCCCAAGCCTGTCCAAGAAGCATTTGGAAAATGCCTTTAATAACATGCTTTAGCTTTGGTCAGCCCTGAAGTGATCATTGCTGGTCCTTTCCAGCTGAAGTAATTCTATTCTATTCTATTCTATTCTATTCTATTCTATTCTATTCTATTCTATTCTATTCTATTCTATTCTATTCTATTCTATTCTATTCTATTCTATTTCCATTCCATTCCATTCCATTCTATATTCCATTCAATTCCGTTCTATTCTATATTTTAAAACTCATTGCCACATCCACCTTGAAAGCCCTTTGGGCTCACATACCTCACCCCCACACCCAATCTCATGCTGCTGAGTTATTTCCATGGCCCCCAGATGATTTGTGGCCTCCTGCCACTGCTCAGAGGACAGGGACACTCAGATGAACCCTCCAGCCTGTCCCCCCACAGCTCCCTGGTGTAAATCAGCCCAGCACTGGTGATTCCAGCCAGGCTGATTTATGCCAGAAGAAGGACACTCTGAAGCTCAGTGGTGATTTAGAAATCCCATTAGGACCTGGTCATTTCTGCAGGAGAGGTGCAGGGGGCTGGTTTGTCCCCTCCTGCAGGGGTGGCACTGGCAGCCAGCTGTGCTGTCATTCCTGGCGTTGACTCCAGCAGGACCAGTGCTCCCAGAGCTCCATCCCAGCAAGGTGAAACCTCCTCTGTCATCTACAGCAGGCAGGGGAAGCCAGCCCCATCTGCTACCCTAGGCACCTACTCTGGTTTTTTTTTTTATTAAAGCTGATGTGAGAAACAACAGGGCAGCAGGAAAAGTGACTTCCATGGGCAGGGAAGAGCTGTGAGGCAACAGGAGCTGAATTTACCTCCATGGGAGCCCTAGAGAAGATGAGGGTTATTTTTTAAAAGGGAGAGTGAGACCCAAGGCAAAAACATCACCTAGAAAAAAAAAAAAAGAATCTCTCAGTACTCTCTTATTACTCTCTTATCCTCCTTTCCTGATCCTTCCTCTGGTCTCTGCACACACTCAGGGCATTTTGCCCTACATGATGTTCTGCAGCTGGTGCTCGGCCACACAAATCACCCCTCAGCCAGCCTAACACACAACTGAACAACTGCAAAGGCACTTTGCAGCATCCTTTTCTTCACCAGCTTTAGCAGCACACTGGCTTTTACGGCACAGCTCTGCCTTCCGTCGCTTCATCCAGCCTCCATCATGAACCACCCCCTCAAGAAAAAAAGAGGAAAGCAGTTTAAAACCAGGCCATTGCAGAGAAACAGCTCCCACGTGGAAAATTGCTCCTCGAGGGGTGCTGCAGCCTCCCCTGCTGCCATGGAAAGGCCAATTAGAGCTGGAAAAAGCTCTCGGGGGAGTGCTCAGGCAGGAGGTTTGCTGCTCTTTTGGGGTGAGGCTCAGAGCAGCCAATGCTCAGCTCGGTGTGAGGGTCTGCAGGTCCCACCAGTGGGGAAGGGGTTGCTGAAAACAGGGAAAACCTCTCTGAAGGATGTCTCTCCCATATTTTCTGGGCACCCAAAGGCTGGTTTATGCACTCAAGGCACCATTGCTGCCAGCAGCAGTGCATCTTCCCTTGCTCATTGGCAGCACCAGCACCAGGATGCTCCATGCTGATTCCTGGAGTGGGGGGACCCACAGTCTCCCCATTTCCCACCACACTCCACCTTTCAGGGCCCTCCCAGCGCTCTCTTCCTGAGGGATTTTTTACCATTTCAGTTCCTTTTTGCAGCTTGTAATAAATATCCTGAGACCGGTTTTAGTGCTTAAACATGTTGTGTGTGCTGGTGCTTGCGTGGCAGCCCATGGAGGGGGTTTGTGGGTTATCCATGCTCCCTTTTCCCTCCCCTCTGCTGAGGGCAGGCTCAGAGCAAGCCACCAGCTCCTGTCCCCAGTGTCCCCAAGCTCAGCACTGCAATTGTCTGTGTTTGGGGGACAAGAGAAGAACTGTGAGCTCTGGGGACAACACAGGGCATCCCAGGGACATCCCCAGCCCCACAGCAGGGTTTGACCTTCACAGATGAAACCTCCCCACTTTCTCCACCTCTCTCATCCTTCCCTTTCTCCTCCAGGAAAACAAAACTTCTCACACAAAGCACGGGCCAAGGAAATGCCGTGCCAGCAGCCACGGCCTTGCAGAGCTGGGAACAGGCTGTCCCTCCCAGGGAACTCCCTGAAAAGTCAAGGCTGGGCTGGCTCTGTGGCTGGCACTCTCACAGGAGGCTGGATTTACTTCTGGCCATAATAATCATGGAATGCCACAGCCTTGCTGTGTGCCCTTGGTCACATCCCTGCTTCCCCAGTGCTGTTGGAGACTGTGGGTGAAAACAGGAGAGTGATGGAGGGATGGAGCAGGAGGCTGCTGGCCACACACTGTGCTCCTGGCAAGGCTGGGAGCTGCAGACGTGTCACAGGCTTCTCCCTCACGGTCTCCAGGATTAGCTTAATAGCACGGGGAAATAACAGGATGAAAAATTTGCTCCCCTCCAAGCACTAAAAGCCAAGTTTCAAGGTTAATTGTCTGCCCTGTAGGAATAGCTTTTACACACTGCAAGGGGCTTAATTAGTGTCATTTTAGCCAAGCAGAGAGAGCGTGCCCTGGACCCATACTGCATGCCCCCAAGCCTATTTTCCTCTCCACGAGAGGTGATGGATTGCAGGCAGCTTCCCTGCACCAGAGCTCAGCAGGGACAGGTTTAGGGCTGATCAGGGAACCCCAGGATGCACCTTGGCAGCTGCTGCAGCCCCAAGCCCCATCCCTGCACCCACTGCACTCTTAGGTCCTGCACTGAGGGATCCTGGCTGTGTCCCCACAGATGTCCCTGTCCCCACTGAGCACCCACTTGGGAACACACTGCCAGGCCTGGCTTTAAGGAGATCACGAGGGGATGGAGGGGATTATTAGTTAGGGTTATCCTGTGTGTTCCTCCCAGCTTTGGGGCACGGCCGCTCTCCCTCCATGCAGCCAGGATTTGTTTTGAGCCCAGCACTGATCCCAGAGAGAAGCCAGACACGGTGAAGCTCCAAGGTATGAGGAGAGGCAGCTGAACAGCAGGGGCAGTGCCAGCAGTGGGGTCTCTGGGGTACAGGGGCAGCCCATCTGCGGGGTCATTCAGGATTTCCCAGCCCAGGGCAGCTGCTTTCCCCTGGAGCATCCCTGGGGCAGGGAGGGTCCCAGTCCCAGCTCGGAGCCACAGCAGCCCCTGGCTGTGGTTTCCCATCCTCAGCCTCTGTGGATGTAGGCTGTGGTTTCCCATCTTCCTTGCCTCCCAACCAGGTGTTTTCTACGGACAGTGCTCAGAAATCTGCAGAGCCAACCACAGCTTCATCCCAATCGTAGTAGGATCCACCCCACTCGCTAACTTTGAAAGCTGATCCTCTCTAATATCATCCCAATCATTGAGAAGCTATGAACCAGCATTAGTCTTTCAAGCTAAAGAAAGAGGGACTCCCCCCTCCTTAATGATATGCCCCAACTAAACCCCAACCCCTGATTTTTTATCACGCTCACTTCATGACTCAATTTCTCTTTAATCATCCAACCCAAACTCCTGTCACTCGTATCAATAAATCCCCCCTCTAACAAATCCCCCCTCAGCAGCTCCCAGACCCACAGGGACAGCCATGACCTCCCTGCACCCTCACCATGAGGCTGCCCTGGATCCCTGCCCACCCTGGAGAGGAGCAGCCTGATGGGATTTTTAGTTTTGCCCACATTGAAGAATTCATGGCAGCTCCCACTAAACCCATCTGCTGGTAAAGCTTCTCATTCCTGCTCCATCCACTCTTCCAGCTGGGCTTTCCTCCTCCCACACCCCACACTCTGCTGTGGGGTTGAGGCCACTGGGGCCACCCCGTGCTCCCAGCTTCACCCCAGCCTCTCCCCCTTCCTTCCCTGACCTTTGCATTCAATTTCTCCCTGTTACTGATGTCCAAACAGGCTCCCAGGGGCTCTCCAGCAGCAGAAACAAAGCACAGCAGAATAAAACATCCACCCCAATGGACAGGGCTGGCAGGGAGCCCCCACTGAGCCACATCCCAGCTGCTGCCCCTTTTTATGGGAATCTGCAAAAATACCCCAATTCTTGGCAAGTGATAAAAATACCCATTCCCTGGCAAAGGGAATGTCTGGAGTTTGGTGCTTCCAGGTGGGAAGGGGGGATGGATGAAGGAGGGAACTGGGACAGCATCTTTATTTAGCACTAAAGGGATTAAACATCTCAAACCTGAAGCAAGGTAAACAGTCTGCTTTGGCTGGGGTGGGGAAACCCCAGAACTTCTGCTCCATGCCTTTTTATACAATCAAAAATCAGTTTGGGCTGAAAAGGTGGAGGAAGGGAAGCATGAAGCTGGCTCCAGCAGTTTCTTTTTGTTGAAATGAGTTGAATCATGACCCAATAATGGCACCCAGCTCCCAGCCTGCCTATGGGAGGATCATGGCAGAGATCCTGGTTCCTCAGTTTGGGGGCCAAGGCACTCATAGCTCACACTCCCTCCTGCTGCTGTGGCTCCAGGCTCACACTGGTGAGGAGTGATGTATTTTTAATTCGTTTAAGGGAATTAAGCTCATCTGTGTCTGACTACTCACACAGCCCCTTCACTTCCATTAATTTCTGAGCTGCTTGCCTGGATTCCTCTGGCTCTGGCAGGGGTTTGGTATCACAGGGAGACCAATTTCCTGCAGATTTGACAGATGTGGGTGGCTGGAGAGCAGCAGGAGACCCCATCTGCCCCTTCCCCACAGTGGGGAGTAGTTTGGCTCACCCTCCACATCAGTCCCACAGGGACATTCTGCATTTCCCATTGTGTCCAGGCTGGCACATGGAGAGCCTCTGCCCTCCTGAGGTCCCCAACCTTCTTTCCAGGGTCCCCAACCTTCTCTCTGGGGTCCCTGACCTTCCTCCCAGGGTCCCTGACCGCCTTTCCATCTTCCTTTTGAAACCCTTCTGTGATGCAGCTCGTAAACAGACACAAAAGCAGGGGGGAAAGAAGAGATAAGATAAAAATAACAGCAGCAGGAGTGGGTTTGAAGCAAATAACAGGAAAACATCAAAGAGGAGGGGGAGTGATGCTCCAAGGAGGTATTTATAGCTGGCTCTGTGGTTCCTCAGGATAGACCTGTGTGTCCCCATGGAGCCTCTTCCTGGCCCCCACAAGCACATGTTTGTGTCCCTGCCTTGCAGCCAGCCCTTCCCCAGGAGTCTTCCATGTAAATTCAGCCTGAGGGCAGAGCACATCCCCACAGCTTTTAGAGACCACTCAGGGAAAGGCTGATGCTCTGGAAAGGCTCTGAGCCCAGCCCTGTGTGGCACTTGCTGTAGGGGCCATCACACCTGGCACGAAGCAGCCTCCACTTCCAGGCTTTTTTTCCCTCTGCCAAGTCCTCAATGAGAGTTTTTCTCCCCACGGCCCTCCTGGGGCTTAGATCTGAGAGCAATGCTGATTGCCTGGGAAAAGCCAGGCACCAGCAGAGCGAGGGATGAGAGATGGGCACGGAGGGAATGCTTGGTGCTGTGACTCAGCCCCTCCATACAATGTGGGAGCATCCCACCCCTCCTCAATGCTGCAGTGAGCATCTGGATGGCTCAGCTAATGGGGACACCCTAATTAGATGTGTCTGGGGCAATGCACCTTATTCTGGGATGCTGATGTGCAGGGAATTATTTTGGAGGCTGGTTCAGCCCTTTGCACCTTGCAGGAAAAGGTGCTGGGGTGGTTTGTAGGGGCAGAAAGTATTTGGGAAAACTGCTCAGCCTCTTTGGATGGACCCAGGGGCAATGGGGTTTGCTCCCACGTCTGTCATGGGATGTGCCTGTGGCCAGGGAACTTGGTGGCAGTGACCTTTTCAGCTGCCTTCTGCTTTGGGGAGCCTCAGCTTCTCTTAAAGCATCTGTCCCCATGAAAAGTGCTTTGGAGGGATTGAGGGCTTTGGGGGAGAGCAGATTGGCACCAAACCCTCCGACCAGATGTGCAGAGTCAGGACCTTTTGGAAAAGGGAAATCTGGGTCATTTCCACCCACCTGGAGCCTCAAAATGTCCTCCTTGTTTGCAGCCATCTCCCAGGCTGGGGAAGGAGCTGCTGCTCCGTGGTGACTCTGCACACCCTCGCTGCTGCTCTCTAATCAGACTCAGGGTTTGCAATTAAGCGACACAGAGCAACCCTGGGGACAGAACCTGCTGTTTGAGCCCAGCTCAGACGAGTTTGGGGAGGGAGAGACCTGATTTCCCACTTAGCAGACAGGTCACGATCGGTGGATTCATTGATCCCAGAAAGCAAAGCCTCCGCTTCATTAGAGGCACGCTGGTGATGAGCGTGGCCTCGGGGAGCAGGGAAGCTCTGAGAATCCTTCCCTAAATGTTATCTCCACCAGGCTCAGAGAGAGGGGTCGGGAAGCTCCTCTGGCAGGATGGCTTCCTCTGGAGGGGGCTGCTCCATCCCACCGTGCCCATCACATGCCAGGCTCTGAGGGGCACTGGGGCTCCCTGGGAATGCTGAGCCTGGAAAAATGCTCCTTTCTGCCTCTGTGTGTGCCTCTTCCCGGTGTGCTTCTCCCCACTGAAGTGTGACAAGGGCACAGTGCCCTGGCTCAAAGCAGTGCGGGCTGTGGCTGTGCCAGGGCAGAGCACCCGGGCGAGACCCAGCTGCAACAGAGGGGTCACCTGGAGTCAGTGAGGAATTCCCAGAGCCTGGGGATTTGTGAGGGATGTTCCCCCCAGAAGCATGGACACAACAAGGCCCTGGAGAGCTGGTTCAGGTGCAGGCAGCAGGGGCAGGGCAGAAAGAGGCACCTCCATCGACTGGGCACACTGAAGCTGGGCAAGACCCTTGGGCAAAGTCCTGCTCGCTCTGCTCCTGAACCACGACCGTGTGCATATAAAATGTTCTGGCTGTAACAGCCAGATCCTGCTCTGTCCTCTGCTGCATTCCTGATTTTCCCTCCCCAGGTCAGCTCTCCCAGAGGGAGGTTTCCACACTGGCTCCTGCCAATGGTTACTGGCAATAACTTCTCGGTGCCCTTCAATGCAGCTGCTCGAGGCAGCAGATGGGGATGGGGCTTGAAGCTGAGCCAGACTGGCTGCTTTGCAAGGAAAGCTAGCTCAGGATCAGCTGGGCTTATGCAAGTAGCTCCATCTACTCCCAAAGTTCCCAGTCTCTCCTGTAAATACCTACTGAGATACTGGGAGCATTCACCAAGGTGAGCGTTGCCCACAAGCTGGAGCAGGGCCCTGCACCATCCCCTTCCCTGAAATCACGACTCTGCATGGTAACAACACCCACAGGCAAAAAGCAAGGGAAGGACTGTGAGCCTTCCACGTGGAAAATTTGAAGGTTTCTCTGGGCTCTCTGCATGAGGGGAGTCACGCAGGGGATGTGGCTTTTAGGAAGGTTTCTGCTCCAGGGAATCACGCTGTGCTGCTGGTTCGGGGCAGGGATGTGTCATCCTGCTCCTGCAGGTGTTAGGACTTCTTTTTGCCAGTTCTTCCAAGAAAGCCTCTCCCGTGGGCAAAGCTGGCTGGCAGGACTCCCTGACGCCAACACAGGCACCCTCAGCTTTCATCAGTGACAAGCCTCCCACGCCGTGACACGTCCCCTTCGCAGGGGCAGAGCTGGAGCTCCCAAGATTTTGGCTCCAGTTTCTGGCTCATGCTGGTACAAGGACGAGCTGGAAGCAAAAGCATCCTCTCTCCACCCAGCTTGGCTTCCAGTTAGGGAGCATCTCAGGCTTTTGGAGAATTTAGGTACGTGGAGGTGGTGTTGGTTGTTCTCTGCATCCCTGGGTATTTAAGGGAACTCAAGGAACAGTGGGGGCATGGGAAGGAGGAAAGGAGCAGCTGTCTCTCTGGGTTTACAGGGATCAGCAGCCGAGCAAGTCCTCAGCATAACCAGGGTGTAACTGGGAGCAGAGTCTGCTTCACATACCATATGCTCCCAATCCACTACGCTCAATCAAGCCTAATAAAATTGATAGGGGAGCATTGAAAATCTCGTGATTAATTCTTTATGATCTGTAATAGGGGAGCTGTGTGCCAATTACTCAAGTAAATCATTCATCAGAAAATAAATAGAACTAACCTCCAGCACAAACACTAGAGGATTTCCACTAGGATTGCAGGTCTGGATTGCAGCACCATGCTGCTGGTAACTGTACATTATCTGATGGAGGACACAGGAGGAGCTGCAGTTTTGCTGCTTCTCCCCAAGGTTTCGGCTCTGTGCTCCAGCATCATTTGTTGTTCTTCACCACACATTTCAATGCTCTGTCCTTGAACTCCATGACCCATCAGCACAGGCAGGTTTGCAAAGGGCCAAACCCAGAGGAATCAGCTTTTTTTCAGGGCAGGTTTGAACATGAGGACGATGACACAGGGACATGGACAAAAAGGAATGGGAATAAGACTCGTCTTTTCTTTTCCCAGCAAGGAAACCAATCATTTGGCCTGGAAAATTTTTCCTGGTCTTGTAAGGAGAGCTGTCCCTCTGTGCTGAACTTACCGGACTGCAGTTTCCCAATCAATGTCCCATTTCTAAGGGAAAACCATCCAACAGCACTCCCTGCCCTAGATTTCCACATGTGGGGAATTTCCTGGGTTGTGTTTGAAATTTGAAATGCTCCTAAACAAAGTGCAGCTTGCCAAGCCACAGTGTCCTGCTAACACACATTCAGCATCCTTCACCATGATGCAATTCCATATTCATCAGGGGCCCTTTGGGACCGTGGTGGGATTTCAAGGGGCACTGAGGGAGTTCACGCTGATAAAGGACTTGGGAAAGCTGAGGGCAATGTCCTCTTCCTCAGCTCAGTGCTCAGAAAGGGAGAGCTGGATTAAAGGCATGCCACAGGGAGAAAGGGAGGGAAGGGCACATAAAATCCAGCCTGTGCAGAAAGCCCTCTTTGTGTCCTTCACAGCTGCAGGGATGTGTCCAAGGTGGGATGAAGGCCAGCACGGAGGGGCCTCACTGCCACAAACAGCTTCTTTCCTTCTTACACGGAAAAACTTCCATGGACAGGGAATTTGGCAGTGGAAATGGCAAGGAGGCTCAAGTGTGATGTGCTGCCCCAAACACAACTGAGCTGGGGGCAGGACACTGAATTCTGCAGGACGTGCCTTCACTGGGGTGACAGGAGAGACATTTCCATGTCCATGTCCCCAACTCTGCTGACCCTAAATGAGGATCCAGTGAGACACTTCATCCCTCTGCACCTCCTCACCATCCATCCCTCAGCCAGACCCATTCCCCCCTGCACTGTGCCACAAAACCCTTGTCCTTTCCCAGCTGGCAGTGCTGGCACCACCAGGACACCTTCCCCTTGCAGCCAGGACAGTTTGGAGATTTCTCCCTGCTGGTTCCTCCTGGAGAGGGACATTAGCATCTCACCCATCCCAGCCACCATCGCTTCCCCCACCTCATCCCCATCACCCTTCCTGCTGCTCCCAGCACCCAGCTGGTGGGACTCAGAACAAACATCCTCCCACCTGCTCCCGCGGCCCAGCCCGCGAGATGGCACAGGCGATAATTACACACTTGGCACAGCAAAATCATCCAGCACGGGGGAGAAGAGGCTGCAAGCAGCTGGAGATCATCCATGGGGAACGCTGCTCCCACCCACAGCGCCTCGGTGTGTGCCTCACCCCAAACCAACCCAGCTTATGCCATGAATGGGATCCCTGGGCCCGGTGGGAGCACCACGGGTGCCAGAGCTGATGGTGCAGGTGGGGATGTGCCGGTGCCCCGAGGGGTTTGGAGCAGCAGAACTAAGGAAGGCTGGCTTCCCTTGGAGCCAGACTGGGATCCCTGGGGTGTGCTGAAGCGTATCCTCCAGAGATGCCATTCTCCTGGGGAGGGCTTCAAGTGAGCCATCACTCATGCACACTTCCAGTGCCTGCCAGGACATGAGTACTCGGATTTCCTGTCCCTTTCCTGCTCCCATGAGGCCTCTGGGAGGGACACTTGCAGATCATTCATACTGCATTCCTTTTTGAAGAAAATTTATTTCCTTGCAAAGCAGGATCTGCAAAAGCACAGACCTTCAGGGGTCTACAGGGATGATACTATCCTACCCAGACAGGTCCAGGACTGCAGCCCATCAGGTGCCCCAATCTGAAACATCCTAGAGAGGAATGAAGTAAAAAAATAACATGAGTAGTAATAATAACAGCAATAAAAAAAATATACTGCACTGCTGAAGGCAGAAGGCTGCAATGAATTGTCCTTAAAATACGTTTAGACTTGGTAGCTTTAGATTTTGCCCTTGAATGAGTAATATTGGTCAAGCAGCATTTAATTTCCTGTGCCAGGGAGCCACTGCAGTTGTTTCCCAGCTCCTGGCCATGGTGTGAGCACTGGACTGGGACAGGGCAGAGACCACAGAATCATGGAATCATACAACAGTTTCGGCTGGAAGGGACCTTAAAGATCACCTCATTACACCCCCAGCCATGGGCTGGGAAACCTTGCACTAGGCCAGGTTGCTCCAAGCCCAGTCCAGCCTGGCCTGGACCTCCTCCAGGCATGGGGCAGCCACGGTTTCTCTGGGCAAAAGGGAACGGGGAGGGATCAGGCAAGGGGCAGGCAGGGGAGCTGGCACAGAACGGGCAGGGGCTGGCAGGGAACGGGCAGGGGACGGGCAGGGGCTGGCAGGGGACAGATGGGGGCTGGCAGTGCCCGTCTCTCCCCCGCAGCAGCGGCGCCCACTCGGTTCTCGCTCCCTCTCCCACCAGGGCCGTCCCATTCCCAGCCGCTCCCCAGCTCCCGCTGCGGCCCCGGGGGGTCCGTCCCGCCCGCTCCCGCCGCTCCCGCGGGCCGGGTCCCAGTGCAGCCGCGGGGCCGCTCTCCGTCCGGCCGCGGCCCCACACGCTCACGCAGCCGCGGCCTGAGGTCAGTGCTGCCCCCGGCCCGCAGGCCCCGGGCCCGCCGCGGCTCCAGGCCCGGCTCCTCCCGGCGGGGCGGGACCGCGGCTCCCGGCAGCGCCACCGCGGGCCCGGCGCTGGGCCCGGGCCGGGGGAGCGGCGGGGGCACCCGGCCATGGCGGGGCGGCGCGGGCCGGGCGCGGGGCGGCGGGAGGCGGCGGCGGGCGGGGCCCGGCGCTTCCCGCGGGAGTGCTGCGAGGGGCTGGGCGGCCTGGACTACGGCCAGGTACCGGCGGGCCGGGCGCGGGAGGGAGGGCCCCGGGGAGGGCCCGGCCTGGGGCAGCGGGGGGAGCCCGGGCATGGATCCCCCGCCCTCCCGGTGCCGCCGCGGGGCTCGGCGGATCCGCTGGGAATCGCCCCCGCAGGTGCAGCAGGCCTCGGGATGCTCGGTCCCCGGTTCCCTAGGTGCGCCCACCGCCCTGCCCAGCCCGGTGCCACCGCAGCCGGCACGGCACGGGCTGAGCAGGAGGCAGGGGCTGCGCTGGCACTGCGGGGATGCCCGGGGGTGCTGCCAGCGGCTCACCCGGGAGCCCCTGCAGCTCTTGTTGAAGGGCCCGTGCAGCTCCCATCCAGGAATCCATTCATCTCTCGCTCTGGTGCCGATACAGCTCTCACCAAGTGCCCATGCAGCTCTCATCTGGGTGCCTGTATTGCTCTCCCCAAGTCTCCCCTGTGTGCCTGTTCCTGTCCCACCCGGGTGCCCGTGCAGCTCTCACCTGGGTGCCTGTACAGCTCTCCCCGTGTGCCCATTCATGTCCCACCAGGTGCCCGAGCAGCTGTTACCTGGGTGCCTGCACAGCTCTCATCTGGGTGCCTGTACAGCTCTCACCTGGGTGCCTGCACAGCTCTCACCTGGGTGCCTGCACAGCTCTCGCCCAGCTGCCCGTGCTGTTCCCACCCTTGCTGACTTCGGGGCTTTGATCAAGCGGGCACCGCTCGCCACGGTCATTGATCCCCCAGCGTGGAGGACGGGGCAAAGTTGAATGTTCTGTGCCCGTTACGTGGCTGTCCCAGCAGCTCGCAGAGACAGCTCATCCCATTAGGGCTCCCCTTTTATCCCGAGAAGCACACAGCCAGGCACAGGCCAATCTGCCTCCCGCTGGCTGCCGCGAATTTGGTTGTTGAGCAGGAGAAAAGAAGGTGAGTGCGATGTTAACGATGGTGCCTGCCCGGAGTTAGTAGGTCAAGAAGCTTTTGTTCAGCCCGTGCTAGCACTGTGCTCAGCAGCGTACAAAACGAGAGGAAAGAAGCTGTCCTGGTCCCACGGGATCGCAATTGAAGCGGGATTAGACAGTTCGGCCCCGGTGCCAGCAGCTGCTCGGGCTGTGGCTCGGCAGTTTGGAGGGATGAGGTCTGGTGGGCAAGGGCTGCTCGGGGGTGAAGGGAGGGGAGGAGAGGCTCTGGAGGGTGGGAACAGGGGGAGATGGGTCTGGGTCAGGCCATGGGGGCTGTTCCCATTGATCCCTGCCAGCACCTGTGTCCCCAGGGCTCGGATGAAGGAGCCTGGAGGACCTGGGCAGTGGTGGTTTGAGGGCAGCTGTGGGCCCCAGTGAGGATCCATCCCCCCTTTCCCCAGGTCTGTGCAGTCTTTGCTCCTGCACTTTGCACCCTGGGCACTCATGGCTGGGCAGGAGGCGCTTGGAGAGGCTGGATTGCCCTGGGCCAGCATGGGAGCTGTTCCCACAGCCTTTCCTCTGGCCTAGGAGAGGTGCAGGTCTTCCCAGCCCCTTTCCATGGATGACACTGTGGCTCTGGTTCTTCCCAAGAGCCTGTGAGGAACCAGTGGGAATTTCCCTCCCTGATACCTTTTCGAGCTGTGCCTGTCCCCTGGCATCCAAAGGTCTTGAAAACACAGCTGTGTTGGGGAGGCAAAATCCTTCCACATCTCGATGTTGTTGTCTTGGTTTTATTTCAAGTGAAGGCTGGGCTTGGGATGGGCTATTTTGTTTTTTGTTTTCAAAGGTTTTGACCAAAGGAAAAAAAAAAAAAAGACACTGGCTGTTTTTCATCCAAATACCAGCACAGGGAGGAGAGGGAGTGTAGAGGGAGAAGCAGCATGGCTTACTGCACGTAAAAACACTGACAATGTCAGGGAGCTGTCTGGGGAAAAATATCTCTTTTTAAAAAGGAGAGCAGTGAGTTTTAAGGGGGTTTTGTTGTTGTCATTAAGACAGGAAATATTTCTGCAGCTCCATACAGTGCAAATGCATTCCCCCTTGCTGTGGAGGGGGTTTGCATCACTCTGGCTTTATGGGAGACGAGTTTGAAGCTGACACAGCTCATTGCTAGGGGATTCCATGCAGACCAGCACCCCTGGGACAGCCCTGTGTCCCCAGGGATGCTGAGATGCTGTGGAATGGTGCTCCCTCCCCTAAAACACTCACGAGCTGACAGCTGAGGACTGGTGCTCGTCCTCAGAGCAGCAGTGTCACCTCTGATCCTGTGTCCTTTTGGGCATGCTGTGAGTGTGAGGTTTGGGGGGACAGCTTGGAGAATTCCCCATCCTCCTCCTGGGCTTTGCACCTTGACGCAGCACTTTGCAAGCTGTAACAACACATTGCTTAGGGCTGGTAAAAGGTTCATGTACCCTTGGGGCAGCTGGTTTGAGGTGAAGTGCAGTAACCATCCCTTCCTCCACAGGTGGATGTGGCAGCCATGGTGCGGCTCTTTGGCTACGTGGATGTCACTGACACTGGCTTCATTGTGGCTGTCCTCTCCATAGCCTTCAACCCTTTCTTCTGGAATGTGGTAAGGACTGCCTTTGTGCCAGCTGCTCCTTTACTCTCAGCCTTCCTTTCCCAGCTTCCTTTGGGAGGGAAAAATCTCTTTTGAGAAGTGTGCTGGGCTGGGTGGAGGAATTTTGCTCAATTAGATCTCAGGAGTGGGTGAACGGGGGGCTGTGCTGCAGCTCCTGGGGCTGGGGGTGACTGTGAGGGCTTTCACAGAGGAGGTGAAGGTGGGAGCCAGCTCAGGAAACAGAAGGAATTTGGAGCAGAGCAATCAAACCCATCCTTCAGCCACATGTCCCACCCAGCAGCCAGGCTCTGCTCACTACTGGGGCTGAGCATGAATGGCATTAATCCCCATCAGGGTGGCTGCACTGGATATGCTGCCTGCTGCTTCCCCTTGAAATATGTTGGCAGCTGCTCTTGTGGATGGCAGGAAGCAAAAACAGTCAGCCAAAAGTTGGCCTGAAAAAAAATCCCTCCTCCATCATGCTGCAAAGCCTGGCAGAGAGCTGCAGGGTTGGCAGCAAGCCAGCCCTACGAGGAGCAGGATACCTGTGCAGGGGTGATGTTTGCTGTGGCTGTGGGTGCCACAGTGCTTTGGGAGCCAAGGCAGGATGAACCTCCACTGCCTGTTACTGCTGTGCTTTGCTGCCTCCTTGCAAAACCTGCAGGAGTCATTGCTAGCCCCATTCTAGAGCACTCCAGAGCCAATAATGCCAAGCAGGAAGCCCAGGATGAGGTGACTCCCACCCTGCAGCACCCCTGTGAGCACTGCTGGGGATGGGATGTCATCTCAGCCACGACTCACAAACCCACCCACCAAACCTCCCTGCAGGGATTCTCTCCCTGGAGAATTCTCCTTTAAAAGGCCTTGTTTTTCCAGAGGGGAAGGACTCCTCTGTCTCTGAGTGCGGGGGCTCTTGAGGTTGTCTCACACTGGGCTTTGGAAAAGGGAGGCTCTGCAGGCTGTGAGTCACTTTGGAAACCTCTGTCGGAGCTCTTTGTTGCAGCCTCCCTAATTTCTCATGCAACTCATTATTAAAAAGTCTCACGGTGGCTGAAATGCGAGCTGGAATATGCCACATTATTTCGGCTGCAGAGTCATCATTTAGCATAAAGAATCAATGAACAAGTAGATTCAGGATGTGGTCTCTGGGGGGAGAGTCTGGCTCCAGCGAGAAACTGCATGAAAGGCAAAGAAAAAAGCACTTTATTAGCATCTGCTGCTATGCCTGCAACTCGCGGGACGCCTGCAGCTTGGGAAATAGCGTTGCTTTTTGGATCAGGGGTTTGGCTGCTGTTAAAGGACAGGGAACGCCGATGTAAGAGCAGGAAGTTTGTTGCTCTGCGCTGCTGTTGTCCCCTCGCAGGGACTGGAGGACGGCGCCGTTGGCAGCAGGTGGCACTCCAAGCCAGACGAGCAGGAGGTTTGAGTGAGCAGCCTGAGCTGAGTGCTGGGGAGAGCTCCGAGCGTGGCATTCCGTGTTTGTCCCTCTGCAATGGGCCGGGGGGGTCTGGCAGTCCGTGTGCCTCCATCCTTGCTCTGCCCAAGCCCCCCAGCATCTCCCTGGTGTTTGCAGTCCCGGTGTGTGGCTCCCACCAGGCAATGCTGGAAGGCTCTTGCAGGGAGTCTGTGGGTCCTGCAGCCCCAGACAAGCCCCCACTGTCAGGTACAAATCACCAAGAGTGGCCCTGGCTCTCCATGGATTTTCCCTGACCTCCTTCCTTTACCTCCTCCCCATCCTTTTATCCATGTGCTCATTGTCCCCTCCCTGCACCCAGCCAGCAGCTCTTCTTTCTTTACCTCCATCCCTGCACAGGCTCTCTCTGTCCTTGGCTGTTTGAGTTCCTTCCCAGCAGCTGAGTTTGCTTCTGCATCTGAATTACTCTGGGTTTCCAAGAGCTTCAGTGCAAAGACTGGAATCCTGCACAGTGCCAAGCACTCTGTGCTCTCTCTGCTCAATAACTAATGTGGGATGCTGGTCAAAATCTCTCCTGTGCGTGAAATTCCTGATTTGGATAGAAATTGGGTGGGGATGCATTGATTTAGTTCAGTGTCTTAATTCCCTGTTTCTGCTGAACTCCAGCCAGGTCTGCCTCTTCCAGAGTTTGGTGCTGGGTTGTCCTTGCTGTGCAGTGCCTCTGAATAAATGTGTGGTGGGGAAACCCTGGCTCCATGCAGTGCTTGGGTCATGGAGAGGCACATCCCAAGGCCTTGATCACAGCAAGGTGACCTGGTGAGCAGGTTTCTCTGGGACAAAACCTGTAGAGTCTGGGGATGAAGCACAAGCTCTGGAGGCTGTGGAGTAGTGTGGCCACCAGAGAAAAATGTGGTGCTTGTCAGGTCGGTGGATGTACTTTAGGTAAGAGCAGTTTTGAGGACCAGAGCCTAAATGGGGCAATTTGCAGACTCCAGCTGGGCTGTGCTGATGCTCCCTCCTGTTCTCTGCAGGGGAGAAAAGCTTTTCCAGAAGGCCTCAGGACTCACAATTCCCTCCTTCCTGCCTGCAGGCATGTGCAGAGGGTTCCAGCAATGTCTCCCCATGGCCACGTGCTGCATTTCCTCACCAAACCCTGGGCTTGCACCCCCTCCTCTGCTTCCACTCCCTTCATGCCAGTGAAAATCCTGCCTGTCCCTGGACAGGTTATATTGTCCATGGCACAGCCTGAATGTGTTACTGCATTATTCTCGTTTTTCTCATATTTTTTCCTCTCTGCTGTCTCTGCTTTCCCACCCACTGTGTCTGTTATGAGAGGAGCTGCTGGGAGCTGTGTTCCCACAGGAGACAGGGTGCAGGTGAGGTCTCAAAAGGAAGCAGCAGAGCTGTTTTGGGAATGAAATCACTTAAAACTCCCCAAGGATGGGATGTTCAGTGCAGCCAAGAGACCTGAGCCACCGTGGGGCTGTAGAGGGGCACCCAGCAAGGAGCAGGCACATCTCTGGAGCTGTGCCATAAAACGTTAATGAGGCCAGAGCAGCAGGAACTTCAATAAATCCCATCTGTGTTTGGAAAGCCGCAGAACGATGGGAGAAACTCCTCATCCCTTGGTAACTAAGGAAGGCAGTAAATAAAAACTCCTCAGGGACAAACACTTTCAAGCCAAGAGAGGCAGATAACCTGCATGCAGCGGGCTCTAAGGAGCTGGCTGAGCCTTGGCACACGAGGAGTTTCTGGAAAGCTGGAAGGTTTCTGTCCCTCCCAGTAGCAGCCAGGCATAGCCATGAGGCCGGCAGTCTGACGTCCATCACCACGCAAGTGAGTTTGAAGTGGGGAGTGCATCCATCAGCAATCTTTTCTTGATTTGAGCCTCTTAAAAATTTAGGTCTGGCGTCAGGGACCGATTTAGAAATGGCTCATCTTCAGCTGGCGCCCTCACTCCTCCCATCACCTCTGGTCACCCCCGAGAGACACCCGTGTGTCTCACAGGAATCTGCAGGGTGAAACCTCAAATGTCACTGCTAGGAACGGGCTTGGCGTAATTTAGCGTGATTTTAAGGAAAATAGACCCCATCAGACAGTGATTTTATTCTTCAAGGTTGCAGCTTTTCCTGTTCAGGGTAGCACAATGTCTGTTCTAGACTTCTGTCAAGCGTTTAAGCTGCATGAGGTTTTGATTAAAGAAGTAGTTGCACAGGGACCTGGGCTGACAACACCTGACTCCTGATGGATGTGTATCTCTTGGTTCATTTATTTTTAATTTCCCATCCTTTTCTCCTTTGGAGACTGGAGGAATCTGCCTAGTGGGTAAGAAGTGCTTGCACTGGAAGGGAGGGGGAAGATTGCAGACAGTGGCTGTCTGATTTTCTGATTTCACCTACTCTGACCACTTCTTGCTAAACTTGGAGGAAGGTGCCTGCCCCAAAACATCCCCACGCTGCTGGGAAGTAGATGGAAGCTCAGGAGATGCCAGGATTCAAACCTCAGTGAGCCAAAGAAACCTTTTGGGGACAGGAGAAAAAAGCCTGATGCTGAGAGATTTCTGCAGCTCTCGCTGCCTGTCTTAGAGAAGGAAAGGATTGAGCTGTGGCTTGATGGTGGTGTGTCAGCACCTCGCTGGGGAAAGGAAATTGCAGGGTGTAAAATAACTGTGTGAGGACTGGGATGGCAGCAGAGCCTTGCAGGGAGTGCACCTCAGTCACCTGAAGTTTACAGCACTGGGAGATGAATGAATGGAAGGAATTCAATATTTTTTTTCCTGGCCTTCAAATTCTGTCAACCTGCGAGACTTTTGTGGGCTCCCCCACAAACCTTTGCCTTCCTGCAGCTGCAGGGGAGAGCAGAAAACAGCCCTCAACCAGCTTCTGGAAAGTGCTTTTAGACCCCATCATAGCAGCCATGGCACAGCGGCGATGATTATCTGCTTATAACAGATGCTAGATCAATAGCAGGGCTTCAAGCTACGCTGCAAGGCAATTGACTGCAGAAAGTGTTTCTTTATTGGGGTAAAGCTGGGCTTGCAACGAGGCTCAGATCCGCTCTTACATCTCCGGTCTTAAAATGTCACCACCAGCTCTGATGCCTTTCACCCTTTGTGCAGGGAGAGAACGCACATTATTCATAATTGGACTCTCTACCAGGCAGCAATAGCCATTTTCATTTCCTACAATAGCTGAGAAAGAGTGAGGATTTGCCTTTTTTTTTTTTTTTTTTCCCATCTCCCAAATAGCATTTAGTGGCAATTTTATTCCAAGTGACTCGGTAACGCTTTCGCTCCGGCAGCGCCGCTGTAACGCGCGGAAGCGGGCGGCATCGATTCTCCAGCTCTCGTAACAGAGCCAGTCCTGCCTGGGTGTGTAACACCAGGCCTGTTTATCTCCTAAATTTAGCTTTTCCAGCGTGTTGGCACCGCTGTGAGCCTCATAACAAGCCCCAGAACTGGGTCGCACCCTCCAGCGTGCCGGCTGGACTGGCACAATTAGGAGCGCTGTCACCTTGAGGGAGAGGCACATCCTCCGTCCCAGCACTGCTTCCCACAGCCTCACAGCTGGAGGTGCTGGTGTTTCCATCTAAATCCTCTAGAAGAGGCTGTGCAGTGTGTTTTTATGATGTCCCTGCAGGCTGAGCTGCCTGTGGTGGGGGTATGGTGGAGCCCAGCTGGGAGCTGGGGTGCTTTGTCTGTGTGTCGAGCTGGGCACGGTCTCAGGGCTCTGGGTGAGGTGGTGACAGTCATTCCAGCAGCTGCCCACCCACTGAGCACGGGTACCTGCCAAGGCAGGCTGTGCTTGGGAAGCTGAGCCATTTCTGTGCCTGTTCCTGGAGTGAATTTGGGATCCAGCTGGTGTGTGACGTGCCAGCTCAGCATTTCTCAAAACCAAGGTCAGAATCTGCCTCTCACCTCACAGCTGACCCGATAAGCCACCTCCTTTTTTTAGCATCTGCAGAGTGCTTCTATGAAAACTTAAGGTCTTTGTTGTATATATTGGACTTCTCTTGTTTAGTATTTTAAAAATAAACTGCAGGCTTCTGGCAGCCTTGCTGGAGTAAGTCAGCACACACACAAAAGATGAAAAAAAAAAATTTAAGCCAAGAGTCGTGTTTCCATATGGGATCAGAGGATTATCTTTAGACCCTGGAAGCTGGAAGAGGCCCTTTCTTCTCCATCCCTCTCCATCCCTCTCCTGCCAGCCTGCTTCTAAGCCTTCTCACGTGCAAGTCTGCGGCCACCTGTGTCTCATGGGACAAGGGAAAAGGTGCAGCTGGAAGCAAAAGAGAAGGTGGTTTTATCTACCCAGAGCAGCAGGTGTGGAAGAGGCAGCTCCTCCTGTGTGGCCTTGGGCTGTGGCAGTGTTTGTGCATAGCTTGGGGACTGGGAGCTGCTGGAGGGGACAAACCCACTGCCAGCCCTGGAATGTCAGTGGTGCAGGGGCTGGGCAGGGGCCTGCCACAGTCACAGACATCAGCTGGCTGTATTCCAGCTGTGCCATGGCACAGATCGTTTAGCAGGAGCCTGCCCAGTTCCCAGAAGGATGTGATCTCCCAAAATAGGCTGTTTTGATGGAGAAATGCAGACACTCAGTGTGCTGGGTGCTCTTGGGAGGTTATTTCTGTAAGCCCTGCTGCTGTGCTTCCAGCAGGATGCAGTTGCGTCTTCTGCATGTCTGGAGACTCATGTGGGGAGGGAATCCTTGGGGTTCCATCGTGAGGGTGCTGACTCTGGCTTGTGACAGGCTGGTGGCACCCCAAAGAAAATGTCACCTCATTTTTCTCTATTTTTCTTCCTCCTGGATGAACTCAGAGAGAGCACATCTCCAGTTGCTCACATGGCAGCAGCAAATGGGTGGGAAATAGATTAGTAAATCACTAAAGCAAAACCCTCCCTGTGTTTTCCACCTCTCTAATGTCCTCAGTGACATGTGCAGCTGGAAATGGCTCTTGGCAGGAGCATCCCACATCCCTGCTCTCCTGAGTGTGGCAGCAGGTATTTCAGCAGCCTGGTCAAAGCAGTGCTTGTTGGACATTGGTTCCTTGTGAATATTAGGAACCTCATCTTAATTAAAGCAAACAAGTATGTGCAGCCTCCCAGGCTGCCTGCCTGCATCAGCCCCCTTACATTCCCCTTCCTAAGGGATCCTGACACAGCTTTAAACCCCTGTACCCAAACCCAGGGGAAAAAAGTTGATTTTTGGGAGCTGATTCTGATGTATTTCATTGATGGAGGACAACTGACCTTACAGAACAGGGAATTTTGATTTTGGAGGGTGACCCCAATCCAGGGGAAGGGCTGTGGAGCTGATGCCTGAATTTTCCTGTTCCCTACCAAACCATCTGGACTTCTGTGCTTGCTCCCATGCAGGAATGAGGTGCAACTTTCTTAGGAAGTTAAAAATTTGGTTTCCAGAAGACACCTGCACATACACATGGCTTCATCGAACTGCTCTGCTCGTTCAGTGGGTATTGAGGTCAAGGAGCAGATGACTGGTGGGAACTCTTGATTTTCCCATGTGTCACTGAAATCCTGAACATTTGTGGTGAAGTACAGACTCACCTGGGTTGGACAATGTCTTACTTGGCTTTTTCTTTGTGAAACCTTTTTTTGTTCCCTCTTTTTACACTCCCAGACCAGGGATGGTGCAGCCATGGGCTCATTCTGCAGGTCTGCATGTGCAAGCTCTGCTTTGTCTGGCTGAAGGGTTTTCACTTGCTGTCTGTATAGGCCCATTTTTGGTGTGATCCTTTTTGTACTTTGGGGAAGAAAAAGGCTATGAACAGCTCACAGCCCTGAAGAGGGTGAAATGGAGATGGGTTTTAGCAATTTTCTGTGCTTTTGGCTGTTGCAGGGAAGCCTGACCATCAGGGCTCCCAGAACGCCTTCGTCACCTCCTTTGTACCGTGGGAGGTTTGCTCATTATCTGGTTTCTGCTTCGCTTATAAAAGAAGCTGTAATTGTTGCAGCTCCTTGCCATAAAAGCAGAAAGACATTTTCTGTGGAGAAAAGTGTACATGCAGCTTTTATGATCCTTTACAGTACTTCTTCTGCCTGCTTTTCTTGCCTCCTGCCCTTTGTCCAGCATCATCTCTGTGCCTGCCTGCTGCTCAGCGTGACCACCCTGGCTCAAACCTCTTCTCTGCACCTTTCAGATAGAAAAAGTTGGGCATCCTCCTTGTCAGTCTTGTTGAGTGAAGGGAAGACAGACCCCAAATCCCCCCGTGTAGTCAGGTGTTCCAATTCCTGCCTCTTTTCCCTCAGAGCTGCCAGCCCAGTAGCAGATGCTCAGTCTGCATCATCCCAGGTAGGGTTTTGGACTGGGGAAATGAACCTTGTCCATCTGTCTGTGACTGAGATGTCCATCTGTAACAGGAAGTAATACCCAATCTGATCACTTTGAGGCACACATGCCTGTTCCTATAAAAAGCCAGAATGACCTCAGACGAGATACTGTATTTTTAACTATGAAGCATTCCTACTTAGTGCCCTTTCCTGTTTATTTTTACCAGGACATTGTTGTAATGACTGCAGACTTACTCATTTCATTCCCAAGGCTGGAGAGCAGCGCTGAATTAGTTTCATTCCGAGATTTTGTTGTACAATCATTTTCCAGAGACTGATGTACTCGGCAGCCGAAGCGGGTGCATTGCCCAATGAGGAGCATTACTTTTCTTCCTGTATCCATTAAGCTTTGGTGCAGATTTGAGTGCAGATCCATATCTGGAAGGACTTTCTCAGCCTCTCTCCTCCTGCTCTGTCCAGATCTAGTAGAAATTTGTGGAGCTAAAGGCTGTGAGAATCTTTGAGCACTGGCTGCAGGGCTGGTGTGTGTATCCCAGCACTGGTCTCTGAGGCTGCAGGAAGGGGAAGGAGCTCCCCTGGCATGCAGATCACTGGATCTGAGGATAACTGAGTGTTCACTTGGCTTTGGGTTCCTTTTCTTGCATTGAACAGATGAACAAACACCATGGGGCACATGGTTACACCCATCCACACCCAGAGGAACCCCAGTGTGACACCAGAGGGGTCCAGTGGCTGTGTTTAACCCTTCAGGCTGTGGTTACCTGTTGTGCCCGTGTGTTGAACATCTCATCCCTGGGCAGAGGGGAACGGAGCCAGAGTTACATAAAGATCACATTGTCCCTCTCTATTGTTGCTGCCACGACAGCAGCATCACAAACATGCGTGTCCTCAGTGGGAAATGTTCCCAGGGGAGCTTAACACAGAGCCTGGAACATGATCTGTCCAGCTGGGAGAGGACAGGAGGCCCTTCCAGACGAAATCAGTGCTTTGCTGAGCATGGCCAGTGCAGCCAGTACCTCTATTCCAACCACCTCTCACTCCTCTGTGAAGGAGTATTGGATTTCTCTTGCATTTTGTGCTCTCTGAGGGGGATTTATTTTCTTCTCCCCCCTTCCCTGTCCCCCTCCCATCACAGCTCCTGGGGGAACGATGAGCGGGTACACGCTGTCCAGAGGATGGCTGTGTTGGGACTCCTTATTAGCAGGCTTATTCCAGAGAATTAAACCCTAATTTCACAAAAGGGCAGCAAGAGAGAGAGGCTGCAGCTCTGGGAGAAGCTGAGTTGGCTTTGTGTGTTGTTTGCAAATAGCACAAGAAGTCCTGGTCTGAGCCTGTTTGTCCTGGTCACTGGAGTATTGTGACCAAAAGAGTAATTGCTGAGTTTCTCTTCTATTTAAAACAAAAATTACAAAGTCGTGTTCAAGGAAACCAGACATGGCTCCTCTTCCATGCTGTCACTTGTGCCTCCACTTGTTTTTGGTTTCAGGCAGGGTTTTAAAATGCTCCTATTCCTCTTCCACTTCATCTTTTTACCACCCCTCTGCAAAGTGTTCCTCTGCGCTGCCTGTCATTGTTTCTCCCTGGATTAATTGTTGTGTGTAATTGTGACCTGCTGCAGGACGCTGCCTTGCTCTATTAGGGAGAGGTGCTAATGAAGAACATTGGGTACCACATTACAGGAGAGCAGGGCTCAGCTCTCTGGGACGTGTACTTGCTGTACTGTTACTGCCAGCCTGGCAGAAATGGTGTTTTTGTCTCATCACTCTCTGGCTAATGATTGTAATTTTTACTTGCTGGGAAACTCTGGATATTATGGACTTCATTAACAGATACATAAGATGCTCCCAGACCTGCATGAGGGGGAGAAAGGAAGAAAACAACCCCTGCGTGGAGGCAATTTTGTTATTTATCTGTAGCAGTCGAAGGGATGCAGAATTAGTGTGGGATTCAGCAGTGTGGCTAATGAGCTGGGCTGAGCTGGAATCCAAGCAAACCCATTAAGGAGAGCAAACTGCAAAGATGATGCCCAGTCCTGAAACCTTCACATCAAACACAGGATCCAGGCAGTGCTGGGATGGCTCAGCTGCTTTATCTTCCTCTCTGTGGGGCTGGGTGTTTTTGTGCTGCTGGGTTTGTGTCTCTGGAGGCTGCTGCTTGCTGTCACCCACAGCCTTTCTCCATCCCCCTCTCTCCTGCCAGCTCCCTCTTACTCATGCATTGGGTGAATTGGAGCTTCAGATTTAATCTTTAAGACAACAGAGCCAGAGTATTTTCACTCCCATGGGCCACAGCTCCTTGAGTAATTGTCTGAATTGAAATATTGCAGCATCCAGCCCTAGTTTTCAATTGCAGGCAGTGTGACATCTGCAGGTTGGGCTGGCTGGGGACACTGGCTGCTCACAATGGTACCTGAACCTGTATCTGCAATTGAATACAGGTCATACAGGAGGGAAAGAAACACCTGATTTAGCTGACACCTCCAGTATAGCTTTACACAGTCTCTGCAATGAATCAGAGGCTGCAAGTAATGTCAGTTTTTAGGTGACCTCAATCTCCTTTTACCTGGAGCCTATGAAGGCTTGTTTCAGTTCAGGAACAGGATATTTCCTACATAGCACACTCTGGCTGAAGATTGAGCATTTTCACTCCACCTAGAATAACTGCTTTTTAATCAGGCTGACCTTATTTGCAACGGTGATAGCAATTGGAGCTGCAGGTTTGCGGCAGCATTGGGAAGCATTCTGCTCTTTGAGGAGCAGAATATATCCTTCATGATGCAGATAAAGCTTTATCTCCACATTTTAAACCAAACCCAAGGCTCTGAAGTGAATTCAGGGGGACTTGACCTCAGCACTCTGATCCTTTGGGATCCAGGGCCTCGTTTGGAAATAATGCAGCCAAACTGAGGGGAGAAAGTAAAAGGTCTTAAAAAAAAAAAAAGAAAAAGAAAAAAAAAAGGAGAGATGTTTATCTTGTAACGTGGCATTTGTACTGAGTCCTTGCTGACAGTGTGGTGCAGCACAGAGCTTGTCTTCCTAAATCTGTGCCAGTCCAAACATCGTCAGTGCTATTGTTGGATCGCTTTGTTTGAAAATGGGTCTGTTGGGTAGAGGGCCTGGTTCAATGAAAGCAGCTGTGTAGAACACTTCAGGCTCTTCCTCTGCTTTGCTTTATTTAGGGCTGCATGAGTACAAGCAACAGGAAAAAATCCCATGCAAATACAGGATGTGATGTGGGCAGAATGTTCTCAGTCACTCAGGAGGCTGGCACACACCTTTGCTTCTGGTTTGTTTATGAAAGTGCCTGCTATGGGCTGCCTGTTTCCAATCTGTTTGCCCCAAGGAAAACACTCTGAGCTTCAGAGGAACGTGTGAAAATACAAGGCTTGTGGTTTTCTGGATGGGGACTGTGTGCAGTGGGAAGCTGAGTGTGGGCCAAGTCATCTGGGCATGGAAGATGAAAAGAAATCTGGAAAAATGCTTCACCGTCCTGCTCACGAGATGCTCATCTGGCAGCACTTGCTTTCCCTCTGAGCTCCAGCAGAGCCCCACATATTCGTTTAGAGGCAGTTTCTGCCTTTCCCTAATCTCAGGAGATTATTTTGCTTGGTTGCATTCCTGGTTTAGAAGAGCTGGGTGTGTCCCAGCTGCTCCCCATTCCCCCATGCAGCCCGTGTCCCTCCCACTGTTGGGCCATCCCTTCCACAGCCCAGGCTGGGACTGGAAAGCTCCTTCCCCATCCCGTGCTGTGCTCTGGAGAAATCATTATTTCACAAATAGTTTTTCCATGGGATTTGCTGGCTGGGAAAATGGGGCTGGGCTGAGGCTGATTGCCTGTGGTGGGAGCACATTGCCCTTCCCCTCTGCTCTCGGAGAGCTGATCATAAGGGCTCCCCATGCCCACTCTCAGAATTAATTAACACAGCTCGTTCTGGGTTATTGAAATCACCTGCCTTCAGCTTCCAGCTCTTTGGACATAAATCATGAGCTCTTTGCTTTGAGGAGAAACTGTTCGGATTTTGTGTTGGAAATTGCTAGCAAATACAGCCCATATTCTGTGTCATTTTTGTTTTTATTGAAGAGGAGAGGATGTGGCTCATGGAACATCAATGGACCCAGGCTGCCTTGGCATACACTAAGCAAGGGCTTGTTTTCATTGCAGCCAGCTAATGAGATCCTACTTGGACAAATCACATAAACACTATTAGAGAAATGAAATTTTTTATCTCACTCTTTATCATGAGTGGATTCAAGGTAAAGGCTCGTGTGGAGGTAATCTGGAGGGATAACTCTGAGGTAAAGTGTACCTAGTCTTTATGAAACCCTTATCTGTTTACCTGCAGACTTGTTTTGTTTCCCCAGCTCAAGGCTGTTAGCTGAGGTGACCTGTGCTGTTTCAGTCCAATTACTTTCACTAGGCATGGGTGCAGGGAGGGTTGTTTTTTAGGCTCAAAGTGGTGGAGGCAGGCTGGGTTACTTCAGTGTCCTTCCGCTTCTCTACAAGTGGAGTTGCTTTATTCTTCTCCCTGTGTCAAAGTGCTCAGACTGGACCCTGTTGACCTCACTGGCGGCATTCATGAGGACAGAGTCACTACAAGAGGCACTCCAGCTTATGTTTCATCCTCTTAACTTGCTGGTTTGGATGATGGGGACTGTAGACAGTGAGGGTTTGTCATGCTGTCTCATCTCACTTCAGCTTTTTGGTTTTGGAGGGCAGCCCACCCTGCTCTCTGCTTCTAGGTAGTTCTCTCCTTCAGCACTTGGATGTTCTCCTTTTTTTTTTGCAGCCCTTTGTGTGTTCCAAACCCCATGTTCCGCTGTGAGAGCCTGCAGACATGTGGTTTTTCCCTCTGTGCAGCTCTTTGTCACCTGGGTGTGCAGCCCCAGTGTTCCAGCTGGCTGTTCCTCACCTCAGTGTCCTTGCACAGCCAGGCCACACATCGCCCTGTCTCTCCAAAATCCCTCTCCTGTTTCTTTTGGCTGGAACAAACAACAAACCCCCCATCCAGAGCCAGTGAAAGGCAATGGAAAAATCCTCCTTGCGTCAAATGGACGCTTTCCTTTCCAAACTGAGAGCCCTTGGCAGGCGTGGAGGGGCTGAGCTGTGCTGCTCAGCTGTGCTCCCTGACAGCTCTTACTGCCATCACACCAGTGAGGGAGTGGCAAAGGGGAAAAACTCAACTGGTGCAGCTTGCTGGGGAGATTTGGATGAGCCAGCCTGTCCCCATCTCCTGGGACACTTGCCAGCCCTCAAACCAGGGTGTGCTTGGAGCCTCCAGGCTCTGCCGTGCTCTGCCTCCACCTGCATGGGCTCAGACTGTCACCTGTTGTCCCCAGCACCTGTTCCTTGCCATCAAACCATCTCTGGGTACATCTTTTCTTGGGGTATTACCATTATAAGCTCCACGGACACAGTCCTCAGCCTGGTTTGCCTCACAGCTCACATGAAACCATTAAGATGCTGCTTGTCTCTTCTCATATCAGTTCAGTGTTTTAATTGCATGAACTGGAAGCTGCTGCTCCAGTACTTGGTGGGGGAACTTCACAAGGCTTTAATCATTTGATAAAAAGCTTTCAGGCTGCATTACCATCTGATGGCTCTCTGTAATGGAGAGCCTGTGAGCCGAGAAACCTTCAGAGAAGTAACTCAGCATCTGCATCAGGTGATCCAAAGCTGCCACAGTTTTTCCTAGTGCAGGCAGGGAGCAAAGTGGAGCCCACTGGGATGCTGGAGGAGTTTGGCAGCTCCTGCAAGGCTCTGTGCTGGCAGGAGGGGCTCGGAGCCTCATGGTGGTCTCCTGGTCACCCCAAGTGCCAGCTTCTCCTCCTGGGCAGTGTGCAGTGGGGGTGGCTCATCCTCCAGCTCTGCAGGGCCAGCTTTCCATGGTTTAGTGCTTGCAGAGGTGAGGGGTGATGCTCCCACCCCACCAGAGGGACATCAGGGGGGATAAAGGCTGCTGGATGATCTGCTGGGTGCTTCCCAGCCCAGAAGAGGTGCTGGGTGGGGAATGCCTCAGGGACTGGCCTGCTGAAGGCTGGAGGAGGGAATGCACCCAATGGTGCCCGTGTTGGGAATCACTGACCAGCGATGGGCACTGGGGTGGGCACACAGGGGTCCCCACAGCCCAGCTCACCCTGCCTGTGTGCCAGCCTTGCCGCGGGGTGTCTTTGGGGCTCCTGTGGGCTGAGCACCCCTTCCCAGGGCCATGTGCCCACCTGGCCGGCCTGGTGCTCCCACCAGCCCTCAGGGAAGGAGTTTTGTGCTGTGCATCGGAGGCACCGCTGTGCTGGGAACGTGACTGCAGGGAGGTGACAGCTAATTGCTGCAGCGAGTCAAGGACTGTTTAAGCAGCTAATTAATTCCTCCTAATCAGCCCTTGATCTGTTGAAAACTGCATGGCATTATCTCCTCTGCTGCAACACCTTGATAATTCCTGTCTGAATGGCCTTCACGGAGAACATATTTAAATAAACTCAATAGAGATTTCAGACAGATAGCAACTATAATTACCAGCTTGTACAAATTAAAACCGTGGTTTGTTCTGTTCTTTTCCTCCTGCCTTGCTGCCCAGAGCTCCTGCTAATCATGTTCCTGCTGCCAGTGGCACGCAGGTCCCCGGGGCATTTTCTGCACATGCCTTTGGAAAGCCTGAGCCTGGTGCTGATGTGGCTGCACATGGGCACATGCCAGCCTCAGGTGGTGTCATTGCTGTGCCAGGGGCTCACTGCTGTCCTGGTGAGCTGCAGGAGCAGCCCCCACACATCCCATGGGGTGCCCATGCACGATCCTCCCCAGGAGCAGCCCTGCAGGTTCCCCTCCTGTCTCTCCTAAGCTTTGCAGCCTCCTGGAAACACTGAGTTTCTCTCACCTAGGAGGGACTCACTCAGCCAAAGTGATGCAGGCTGTCGGGGTGGCCACAGTGTCCCCCTGGTGCTGTTGGTGCTCCCCTTGGGCACTGCTCTGTGTGCTCTGGGTGCTGCTGGCTGCAGTGGGGCTCGAGCCCCAAATCAGGAGGGATAAGGTCAGGCCATACTCATTTCCTCCCCAGCCCCTTGGGACAGCCAGAAGGGCTGGCTGCTCTGGCATTTGGCAAAGGTCAGCCAGCCCCAGTGCTTGCATTTCCAGCTCTGCTTCCCTGCCTGCACCACAACCAGGCCCTGGGTGCTCAGGTCTATCTTTTTTCTCCCTTTCTTTAAATAAATGTAATATCTGTGAGCAGGGTTGTTTTCCAGCATCCAAGCAGTGACAGAGAGCAGAGAATGTCCTTATGCTTTAATGAGGGATTACAGGGAATCAGAGAGGGAAAAATGGATTTTTCGTAACAGGAGCAAGTCGATGCCTCTGGTCTCTGTGGGTGCAGTAAGGGTAATATCAGGTTTCCTGCTCTTTCAGCAGGTCAGGAGCCAGCTGGGGCATGTCTTTCCCAGTGGGAGATGCTCACATGGAGCCCAGAGTGAGGGATTCTCCTGCCCTAGCACCCCAGGGGAGAACTTACCCCATGGCTGGCCTAGGAGAGGTCAGGCTGAAGGAGAAATTTATTCTGTTGGAAGAGATTCCTTGCTATAAGGATGATGAGGCCCTGGCACAGGGTGCCCAGAGAAGCTGTGGCTGCCCCATCCCTGGGAGTGTCCAAGGCCAGGTTGGAGCAGCCTGGGATAGTGGAAGGTGTTCCTGCCCATGGCAGGGGGTGGAATGAGATGAGTTTAAGGTCCCTTCCAACCCAAACCACTCAGTGGTTCTATGAAAATCAGTTTGTTCAGGTCAGTTTTGCCTGAAGGTTTTTATTGAGCTGGGGCTGGATCACCCATATATCCAGGATTTGCTCTATGAACTTGCATCCTCTTGGGACTGGGGCTCAGATGTGCCCTGGAGAGCTCATTGTTCTTCCTCTGGACTTTTCATGGAATTTCTGACTTAAGAACCCCCTAGCAAGGTTCCTAGACCCCATGGGATGGGGGAAAATCCTTCATGCTGTCAAATACTGTGAGATGGGTATGTAAAGGGAGGACATCCTGTTCACTGTCATCTTTTCTCCGTCCCAGACTTGGACTCTGAATATTTCCATGCCAACAGTTTGTCCAGGGCAAGGGCATCCCCAGGAAATGTGCAGAGCATCTCCCTGGGTAGATGATGGGATTTTGCAGGATGTAGACCCAGCCCCTCAATCCTGCTCCCTGGAGAGCTGGGAAGCAGACTTTCACCTCAATCCTCCTGTGCCTCAGTTTCCCTTGGTTTGAAAGGAGCTGCTAATCCATCCCAGCCTGCCAGGAGTGCCACAAGGCTAAATTCATCAGTCCCTGCACGTTTTTCTTTGGGTACCATGGTGATGGGGCAATGTGAGGACATAAAATGACTGATTTGCATTGAGATGCAAGGTGTCCCTTTGTCCTGAGCCTTTGGGCTATCTGGTTTCCTTGCCCACCTCTGGGGCGAGCCAGATATAGCAATGGAGTCACATGAAACAGCACAAAGGCTCTAATTCAGAGCTGGCGCTGAGCAATTAAAATGTAGCATGTTCAGGAGGCAGCTTCCCTGGATGGCAGACAAAAAGAATCAATTTCCTTCAAACAAATACTAAATATTAATGAGAGGCCGTGGTCTGCCATGCACACGGAGCTGGAAAGAGCATTTCCCGTTGATCGCTGCCGAGGCAGCTCCTGAGATGAAATTGCTTTTTGAATGGTTATTTGTGGCCTTTCACGAGGTGGCTCGTGGTTTGCCTACCCAAAAAAAAAAGGGAGAAGAAAATGCAGAGCATTCCCATTTTCCATCAGGGCAGGCACTGGGGATGTGTGCCTGTGCTTTCATTTTTGTTTACGCACTTGCCCGAGTGGTTGGGGAAATGTCTTGGATCGGTTACGTGGAAATCAGCCCCAAATTTACGTCTAGGAGGAAGCAATTCCCTGGGAACATCAGCCAGCTGAGCCTGCCCCCAGAATGGCCTGCCAAAGGCAGAACATGGGACCCAAGAGCATCCCTGGCTTTGCAGCCACATCCGCTCCTTGATTTATTTCAATAACGAGCATTGGGGGAAACATTAAAAAAATTACTTGCAGCCCTCACCAAGTATCCTAAAGTGAAAGCAGAGTTCTGGGAGCTTAGGAAGGGGAATTTTTTCTATTGCTTTGACCCTTGGGTAAGTCAGGAAATTTTGTATTAACTCCATTTCCAAACTTGGAGTTGGAAGAAAAATAAAAATGCTCCTCTCTCTGCTTTTCCAGGACACACAGCCCTGACATGGGGCTTGCCCATGGTCAGCACAGTGCCCACCTTAGCTGGGAGGGCAAATAGCACACCAGGAATGGCTGCAGCCTCCTGGGAAACTGCTGGTCTCAGCCCTGCTCTGTCCCACACACAGCCATGGAAGATGCTGGAAGCATTTTGCACCCATCACGCAGCAAATAACAACACATCAGCTCACGATTTTATAAAGCCATTAAGGCTGCTGTGTAGCTGTGGGTCGATCGAGTGCTAATATTAGCTCAAAATGACTAAAATTAGAAAATTAGAACCCAGCCAGAACTAATTAGCTGTTCAAGGAATAGAACCAGAACCGGAACTAATTAATTGCTACTGAAATATCGCCGCAGGGCCCGGTGGGTGCCGCCGCTTCCAGCCCCGCTCTGGCTCCCAGCTTTGCTTGGGATGGCTCCTGTGTGGCCTTGAAAAGGAGCCTGGGGTCCCATCTGAAGGCTGTGACAGCTAAATAAGAGTTGGCATCTCGGTCCCAGCTGTGTGATGCAGCACACACGGGGCTGTGCTGGGAGGGATCCCATCGCAGCCGTGGCAGCTGCTGCCTGGAGGGCTCGGCAGCACGGCCCCTCGTGCCGGGATTGCTGCCCAGATGTGCCTTTCTAAAGGTGAGGGTAATTACACTGACCGCCTCCCTGGCTCCCAGGAGCACACCAGCTCTTCCCTCTGATCCCAGTGGCTCTGCCTTCTCCTTCTCCTTCAGCTCTGCTGCTGCTGAGGAGCTCTTCCAAGCTCCCTGAGCAAGCCAGGAGCTGCCATCCGTGCAAACGCTGCCAGAATAATTTCCAGGGAATTAGGAAGCTGGTACAGATAACTGGCACGTGGCTGCGTTTTTCCATCTGTGACTCAAGTCACCTGTATGGTCACTTCTTTTTGCTTTCCAAAGGTGGTAATGCACCTTATATTTCTTTTTCCACTCTCTCAGCACTCAAACAGCAGCTCCGATTTTAGCAGCAGCGTGACGCACGGTGTTTTAAATTCAATTTAGAATACAAACTATTTATACCAGCCAGAAAAAGGCAGTGAAGCAGCTCTCTCTGTCATGAGTGGATTTGTAATTTCAGAGCAATCATTGCATAACTAATTGAATCAGCTCTCAGCATGTGAAATCAGTGCCCCTGCTTATCAGAGGTTTTCATCGTTCCCCCCCTCCTGAAGGCAGCAGTCCCCCTCCACCAGCAGCACTTTGTGCTTCTGCAACAGCCTGGGAAGAAAGCGAGACCTGCAAAGCTGCCTTTTTCTGCTCAAATTGAGCCAATAAATTACCAAATACATTCAGAGTAGATGGAGAGCTGGGTTGCAGGTGCCCCCGAAAGCTGCCCAGGCTCCGTGCGAGGGAGTGAAGTGCATTTGGAGCTAATCAAGTGCCAGCCATGTCTGAGAAGCAAATTGGTGCCGAGATGTTCTGCTGACTCCCACTTCCTGCTTCATTGCCCAGGTGTGCTCTCTCTTTCCCTGGCTGGAATTTCGGGTCTGATGTCTGATCCAAACCTCCAGCTTGGTGCCTGAGAGTGGAGCCTGAGAGGGCGATAAATATAGCAGCAGCTTTCCCAGGGATGCAGGAAAGGTAGAGGATAAAGTAGCTCTAAGGGGTTTTATCAGCTGGGACTTCTGGGCCTGGATTTGGTGACTGGGATGGGTCTGGTTCTGCAGATTTTGGGAGCAGCTCCAACCACCTGCATGCAGCAGCCCCCAGGGTGAGAGGGCACCTCCTCATCTCTGGGGGCGGTTTGGGAAGGGGCCCATCAGCATCTGCAGAGCAGGGAGCTGAACATGGGAACCAGGGAAAAGTGTGCTGTGGAGGATGCTAACAGCTCCCCAGGGATGCTGTGTGTGGATGTGAGAGTCCTGGGCTGTCACTGCGGGCTGGGGTGCGTGAGGAGGGCAGACTAAACCTAAATGGCCACAATTGCTGAGTGCTAATGAAGGCTAAGCTGGTTAAAGTGGAAGGAGATCTCTGGGCAAAGCTGGCAGATCTTGTCTTGGGGAAGCTTGAGGGAGAGCTTGCAAACTTTTCTGGATGTGCAGAGGGAGGGATTGTTCCTGCAGGCATGGTCCCTGAGACTGGTTGTGGGAGATGCCACAGCCCGGAAAATAAGAGCTGAGCATCCCTGTGGTGCATCCCCTACTCAGGGATCTGTTTTCCTTTCAGGAGAACTATATTAGGATCCACAGCAGGGGCCTCGTTTCTGATGGTCAGGGGACAGCTTTTGCAAGTCACTCAGCCTTGTTGGAGACATGTCCTTGTAGTCCCTAAAACTGATGTGTAGGGTATTTTCTGGTTTGTTTTTTTCTCTTTTTTTTTGAGCCTCTTGAGCCCGTTTGAGCCTCTTTTTTTTTGGTGTTGCTGGCTGACCTTGTGTGCAAGGGTTTATGCAATGCAAACAGGGTCTAGCCCAGGTGGGAGAAAGAGCTCCCATCCCCAGACTTGGTTCAGCCACGTCCCATCGGTGGCCTCCACTTGTTTCTTGCACAAAGCCACTCAGACAAAGCGTTCTGAGCGCGCGAGGCCAAGGCTGTGGGATTTGTGCTCCTGGGGCAGCGTGTTCCAGGCACCCCAACCACCCACTTTGTTTTCCCTTGTCTCTGCAGGTAGCCAGATGGGAGCACAAAACACGAGCACTCAGCCAAACCTTCGGCTCTCCCCGCGCTGCCTGTTACTGCCTGGGGGCTGTGATCCTGCTGCTCAACTGTGTGCGCAGCCACTGGTAAGGAGCTCACCCTGCTGCTCTACATCCGTGGACAGAAATGCCCCTCTGGAGTGAGGGGGAAAGGGGACATTTGCTCAGCAGTGTTAGATCCAACCCCAGCGTATTGCTTTTCCGTGGTTGGGTAAGTTCAGGCAGCAGCAGATTTATTCCAGGGTTTGTAATAAAGATGAGGGGTGCAGCAGCATGGCAAAGCCATCGGTTTCACCGGTTGTTAAGTGTCACAGGTTACCTTGCTCTGCTCCCGGGGGATGCTTCCTCTCTCCTGTGAGCAGCACAGGTGGCAGGGCTGTTTACACAGGGTGGATCATATGTAACAGCACAATTTTTAAATTTTCTTGTAAAAATCATAAACAAAATGAAAGCTGCTTTTAAGGAGCCGCAGTTTCCTGTGCAGAAGAGAGCAGGATTACCTGTGCACTTAACAATCAGTCTCTTGAAACTCTTATCTGCTATCTCTAAACACTACCTGTGCTAGCTAATAGTATTGTATGACTGATACACCATTCTCCATGGGAATATGTCCTTTAACGTTCCCAGTGCAGCAGAGAGGTTTTACTGCAGAAGATTTCCTCAATGCCAGCAATTTATCTGTGATCTGTTTGGCTTTATCTCCACTGCTGTTAGGAGAGACAGACTCACTAAATTCCCAGGTTCAATTATACCAGGGTCACAGCTAATGGGTTGTTTAGTACTCTGGGTAATTTCCCAGGCGCAGAGTTCTCAGGTTGGAATTTGCACATGTATTTAAGAGCTCTGCTTTCCTGGAAGTGACACCAGGACCTGCCCTTGCCCTTCTGTGTTTGTCCCAGCCACTGCTGATGGCAGAAACTGAAAGAAAGCTTGCAGTGAGCAAGGCTATAATCGAATGCAGAGGGCATGTGTGTGTGCTGCTGATGTCTTAGTGACACAGCAGGCTTGCATTTTGCTGGAGAATGTCTCAACAGTCTCTTGCACAAATTACATAGTCACTTGTTGTCTGGGAAGCAATGCAAAGCCTTGTCCTTGCCTTTAATTAAAAACACAGCTGGTGGAGGGACAATCTTCATTTCCAGTGGTCCTGCTGGCTCCTGGGTCAATGAGGCTCGAGGGTCACAGCAAGGCACTGAGTGGGAGCTGCTGGGAGAGCCAAAGTGGCCTCGTGTGTCCTGGCACTGTGCCACACTTTGCCCCTGCAGAGTCCCACCAGGGCTGGCTCTGCTCTGTCTGTGAGTCTGTGGGGGCTGTGGGACTCACTGGGTTTGGCTCAGCCCAGCATTTGGGCCCTGAAGCAAACAGCAAAGTCAATCCAGGGGCTGGAAAAGCCCCCTCTGCACCTTGGGTTTGGAGGAGAGGCTTTGGAGGATGGGGCAGCTCAGCCCCAGCAGCACACATGTGAGGCAGCCCATCCTGATGGGCCAAAGCCTTTGCAATTATTGCAATGGAAAGTTTATTTTGCTCAGATGTTCCCACGTGGTTGGGTGATTCCCTCCCCTTTCCTTGGTGCTGAAGTTGGCCTGAGT
Organism: Melospiza melodia melodia; assembly: GCF_035770615.1. Classification (NCBI taxonomy): domain Eukaryota; kingdom Metazoa; phylum Chordata; class Aves; order Passeriformes; family Passerellidae; genus Melospiza; species Melospiza melodia. Next base: position 2,559,704 of record NC_086211.1, read on the forward strand.
GATGGCTTGCAGGCTTTTCAGGCTCTTCTGGCAGGGCAAGCCCTTAGCTGTGGGAGGGATTGGGTGGTGCCAGGGTGATCATCAGAGCAGCAGCTGCTGGAGTTACCCCAAAACACACCTGGGAGCCTCACTGCCTCCATTCCCAGCTCAGGGAGCCCTCCAGGGCTGCCCAAGGCTCATTGCTCCAGCCTGGGGAGCTTTTGCTGCTTGGCAAGGATTCATCCTGCCCCTTACCCTTGCAGGGTGTTACCAGCCAAGGTTCCACTGACCAGAGGGGCTTTGTGTGACACAGTCACTGTCATCTCAGTGACCAGTGCTGCTGGGAGAGACATGTCTAACCCGCTCTTGCTGTTTTGCTTTTCCCTTTATTTTGTTCTCTGAGCAGGTTTTCTGCTCCTCAGCCCCTTGGAGACCCTCCCTTGGCACGGGCTGTGCCTGGCACGGTGGCCAGGGTGGCTTGTGCAGAGCATGAGGGCTGCTGATAGCGAGCAGAAAGGCAGCCTCAGGGGCCCCTCCACCTCCAGTGCTGTAATCCAGCCTCTAAAACTCCTCTTTTCCTGCTCTGGGGACTTGTTACGTGGGTGGGGCTGCCAGGGAGCGATGAGGAGCCCAGGGGATGTTTCCTTTGGTTTTAAAAGCCTCCTTCCTTTTTGCAGCTGAATTTTTGAAAGGCTCCATGCTGGAGGCGGAGGAGAGGAGGGCAGAGCAGACAGAATTTGGGGGTGGGCTGGCATTTTAGCTGACAGCACCTGGGAGCCAGGATGTGTTTCTGCATCACCACCCACCCCACGTGGGGTCTGTGCTGGGGTCCTCCCTCAGCCCAGCACCCTGAGGCTCTCGTGCCAGCTCAGCCCCAAAAGGATGCTTTGCTTGTAAGAAAGGCATGTCTTTGTGCTCAATTAAGCAATTAGATGCTTCCCAGCTCTCAGCTTCATTATCAGCCTTGGCTTGCAATCCAGACTGACCTGTGACCAGAGGGGACCTGCTTAGTCAAGTGCACAAGACAAGCATCCTTAATTGCTTTGCTGCAATGATTATTTTCATTACTACAGTTTCTTTCTGGAAGAAGCAAGGAACTTCCATCACCGAGGTTTTAATCTGTGAAAACAACTCCTGAACTTTTGAACTGTGTGCAGTTTGTGGCTGTTATCTGTGTGACATGGGACGTGACAACCTTCACTGTCCTCCAAACTCACATCCACTGTCTCTCTCTCCTCCCTCACCACGTTGTTGGTATCTTTCCCTGCATCAGTTTATTCACAATTAGCCACTGGCACTGCCTCCAAACCTCCCTGCACTGCCTTTGGCACACCCTGGCACCCTCCCCACCCTTGGCAGGTGCACAGGGAGCTTCTGAGCCTCCCTCCTGGAGGGTCTCAGGATGTTTGCCTGAGCTTAAAGGCAACACCTGCATGCACACCTTGACTGGGAGGGCTGCAGGTGTTGGGGTGTCTCGGTGTGAGCCCCACAGAGGCTGTGCCAGCCAGTGCCCCTGGCATCTGCAGCCTGGCATCAAGTCCAGCATTGATGCCACACTCTGGATATTGACTCCTGTGTGGATTTCTCACTTGGAGCTGATGCTTCCAGGAAAATAAATCCGCCCTGGGATGGGATTTTACACAGAAAAGGGGTTGTTTGTCATTGCCAGGTAGTGCCTCTCACCTTACCCTCAATCCTGTTTAATTTTGTGAGCTGGCACCTGAATGAGTGCGCTGTAAATGGCATTGATCCCAGAACCACAGGGCCCTGTGTGCAGAAGTGACCAAGGTTGATGATGGGAATCGAGCATGGCCTGACAGAGCTGGTGCCCCCTGTGAGCCACAGTGCCAGAAATATCTGAAACCTGCTCAGGAAACGCCCCAGGGAGCCAACAGCACCTCCTGCCCACGGCATCCAGATGAGGAAACCTTACAGCTCAGATGTAAGGCAGGGGGAGAAGCTGCCACAGCCCCCAGCTGACCTAAATAACACACACACCCCAGTGCTGTCAGAAAAGCAAAGTCATTATTGGCAGAAGAAGCTGTGAGGATGATGACCGGGCTGACAATTGCCAGTGGTATCGGCAGGACGATTTCAGTGCTGTTGAGGTTGCTGTTTTCTAATGAACAAGATCTTTTGTTGCAGCTTGTGCTGCTGGGCACCACTGGGTAATTTTTATCCCTGTTGCCTCCTTTAGCCAAGAAGAACAAAACCTCCAGCGTGGGGGACAGACAGACACCCCACACGGTGACTGTGGCACCTTGCAGTGGTGGCTCTTGTCACCACAACCCTGCTTGCCTGTTCCACTGCTGCTTCCTTGCTGCCTGCTGGCCCCTGGCCCAATTCTGCTCCAATTGTGCTTCTCAGCCCCAGTTTCCAGGCTGGTTTTTGGGATCAGTCAGGCAGCACTGCTGGGCTGCTCCCTGCAGCGACCCAGTTTGCTGGACGAGGTCTTTGTCCTCCTTTGGAGGAGAGGGATGACAAAATGCACTTGGTGGGGGCCACCGGGAGATGCCCTCAACAAGACCTAGAAACCTCAGCTTCTCTTTTGGTACAATATTTCTGTGTTTTCTTCCTGCTCCACGTGGCCTTTGGGGATGTGTTTGGGACTGTGACTCGTTGAGTTTCCTGGTTGAATAAATCAGCACCTGCTGTGCAAACCTGGCTGCATGGACGTCCTGTCCGTGTCCCAGCCAGAGGATCTGCTGCCCCTTTCCCTCACTCCCACTCTCTTCTGTGAACCCACTGGTGTGACATGTCCATCCCCATAGTGCAGAGCCACTTTGAGTGGTTTTCCAGTTCGTGTGGTATATTATGTGGCAGACAGAAAGAGGAGAGATTCAGACTAGATAAAAGGAAGAATGTTTTTATGAGGAAATGTTTTATGAGGATACACAGGTTGCCCAGAGGAGCTGTGGCTTCCCTATCCCTGGAAGTGTCCAAGGCCAGGCTGGGTGGGGTTTGGAGCACCCTGGGATGGTGGAGGGTGTCCCTGCCCGTGGCAGGGCTTGGAACTGGATGGATTTTAAGGTCCCTTCCAACCCAAACCATCCTGGGATTCCCACAGAGCACTGATAAGACTGCTGAGTGTCTGAGCAAGCACCACTCTGTTTTTGGGAAGGGTGGGCAGGACAATTCCCACTGCCTTGGCTACTCCTATCCTGGCAGGAATTAGCCAAATCTGCCAGTTTGGCCAGAGCAGAGTTGAAGGATTTGGGGTTTTCCCAGCTGGTGCAGAATGTGTGCCTCTGGTGTCGTGCTTCAAACTGGCAAATGTGGGGAGGTGTCAGGGGAAGCCCCACTACCCCATTTTCCCTTTTCAAAAGCTGGGGGCATCTTCCAAGCCCTGCCATGGGGACAGGCATCCTCATGACAGCAGCCAGGGATGTGACCAAAGTAGGTCTCAGCCTCGGCACCCTTCCCTGTGCTGGAGGAGGGAGGGATGCTCCTCACCATGGCAATGGCTCAGCTCAGCACAGAATGCAGTTCCAGGTACTGGGACAAAGCCTGGCTCTAATTGATGTCCCTTGGATGCTGAGCTGTGCTGCTGCCTTGTCCTGAGCCTGAAATAAATGTTGTCACCAACGTGACTCACAGGCACATGAAGAAGGGACTGGTTTCATGACAGACTGAAATATGTCATATTTCAGGAGACCAGCTCCCTAGCAAGGGAAATGCCCCCAAACCTTGTCCTTCCCTGCCAGGGAGGCTCCCTCACCCTGGTGGATGCTGCAGTAATTGATGGCTCCGTGCTGCTTGTCACGGCCCAGCATCATAAATGCTTAAAAGGTTTATTTACCAATTCTGAAAACTCCTGAGCGCATCATGTTTAATGCAAATACAGAGTGTGTTTAGGAAGATATAAACCATTCCTAGAGGGAAAGGCAGTCCATTATCTCCCTGCAAACACCTCCCTCCCTAGCTGTAAGCCAGACAGCAGAGAACTGAGCAAGACATGCTGATGAGAATAACTAATGCAGGCCTATCCGACCATGGAGGGGAAGGATGGGATCATCTGGAGCAGGAGAGACAGCTTTGCCAAAACAAACCAAACCATGTGCTGGTTGCAAAACTTCCAGTGCTGATTCCCAGCCAGCCAGTTTGTGTTCTTGAAGCCACCTTTGTTCAATGTTCCGAGACCGAGTCAGGTCATCAGCATGGGACAGAGAGCCCCAAGGATGTGACAGGGTGTGGATCCAGCTCATCCAGAGCAAGAAGCAGGCTCTGAGGGCTTTGCTCTTGCTGTGCCCCTTTCTGCTTTGCCATCTCTTTGCCAGTGCCTGGGATCCAGGTGGGTTCCAGCACAGCATTGCTGTCCAGGTTTGCCTCCCTGAGGATCAGAAATCCTTCCTGGTGCTGGTGCCCTCTGGATGGGTTCTGGCCAGATGTGGAGCCAAACCCTCATGCTGTGAAAAGCACATCCTCCTCTGTGTGAGGAAAGAGCTGCAGAGCATCCCCAGAGATGCCAGGGTGTGTTTGGAGTGCACAGCCAGGCCAGGATTCCTCGGGCAGAAAGGCACATCCCTTCAGGGGCATTGCTTTCCTCCCAAACCCAGCCAGTGCTGGTGGCAGGGACACAGATTTTTTGGCTTCCTCGTAGAGGAGACTTGTGTCATTTAAAAATAACCACCATGGAGATGATGCAAAGGGTTCTGCAGCTGCTGCTGCTTCCCTGTGCAGCCAGATTTGTGTCTTCCCATCAGAAATGATTTTGAGCCAAGGCAGTGTGAGCCTGGTGAGCACAGGGAGCTGTGCTGGGCACTGGAGGAGGGCCAGCCCTGGGGACTGTGCCTGCATTGCCTGGGGCCACTCTGCTGTTCCTCTGTCTGTGCTTGGCTCCTGGGAAAAGGAATTTCCCTGTAATTTCCAGGGTGTAAATCACCCAGATGCTGTGGTTTTGCTCGTTTCTGAGTGTATTACATTTATTCCATGTTTTGTTTCCTTGCTCCAATCCAAACTGATGATTGAATGTCTTGTTCTGGGCTCCTAAAAACTCCTCAACAATAGAAAGCCTAGTGGGAGCAAGCTCAAAGTGAACAAAGGCTATCATCCAGGTTTCTAAACCACAGAGTCAAGTATTATCCTGGGCTTGCTTGGTGCATGAACTTGCCATCAGTCCTTTGAAAGATGTGGTTCCAGCTGCCTGGCCTTCAGCCACGCAGGCAGGACTGTCTCCTCTGGCTTTTATTTGGGCAACAGGGAAAATCCAGAGGTTTTCAGGGCTTAGGGAAGATGGACACCAGGGAAAAAAAGCCCTGCAGGTAGCATTATGGAAGCCCTTTCCATCTGAGGAGCCTGGGACTGTGGGCAGGAATAACTCCTGGCCCTGACAGACAGTGGTGGCCAGAGGCGCAGCAGAGCTGTTATTCCACTTGAATTTCAGCCTCCAGGGTGCTCATTAAAAAAAGGCTCAAAGTTTCCTACCTCATGTGTCAACAACATGTGGAGAAACACTGTGTAGAGCCCTGTGGGTCTGTTACCTCCTCTCGTGTTATTAATGGTGTTTTTTAATCGCAGCCTTGTCTCCTTTGTCACCGCGCCTTCGTGTGGGAGCCGTGTGCCACGCTGAGCCTGCCAAGCCCTGCCCTGGGCAGAGCTCAGGGGCTGAAGGGAGGGCTCACCATTATTCCAATCATAAATTGAGTATTTGGAAGGCCAGACCTGGAATGGCTGCCCCAGCCTGGGAGGGAGGAGCTGTGCTCACACTCGAGGACGCCTCGTCTCTCGTATTTTCCTTTTGCTGCTCCAATCCTCCCCCTGACTGTCAGCTCCAGCCGTGAATCACTCCTGGGCACGTGGCTCACACATGAAAGCTGCAAAATATTTTGATGGAGGGGAACGGGGGTGGGAGCACGAGATAATCCAGCCAATTGTTCCCAGCCCTTCCAGGCATCGCAGCCTCCAGCATTTGCAAGGGCGTCTGTCCCAGAGCTCTCAGTCAGGATGAAAAATGGGATTTGGTGAATAAGGCAAAGCATTTGATATCACAAGTCAGTGGGAGTGGTATTTCCAGGTGTGAGCAAGGGTTGTGAGTAGAAATAGCTGCCCCAGGTCAAGCCCTGGCTCCTCACAGTCTTCAGCTGATTGCTTCTCCCATTGGGAGGTTGAGTAGGAAAAAGGGATCTGAAGAGGGGACCTCCTCAGCAGCTTCCCAAAGCTGCACATCTCCCAGGGAGACATGAGTGATGTTAATTATGAATTGCTGCTTTTAACAGCCCTTGTTGTGTCCCCAACAGCTTCACAGAAGCCATGAAGAGCCAGCCGAAGCTGGAGGGCTGGGACTGCCACTGGACCTACTACTCAGGCTTGGCCATCTCGGCTGTAGGGACCTTGTTTGTCACCTCCAGCTTCTTAGCACTGGGATTCACTGGGACCTTCCTAGGTAAGCACTGAAAATCCAGCAGCTTTACCAGAAAGTGCATTTAATCCTTGCAGGGATCTCCTGCTAGGGCAGAGTCCTGCAGGACTTTCCTTGTCCTTGTTAGATTTGTCATTGTGATACCAAAGCAGGACCCAACCCTGCTGTTAGCACAGAGGGGATGGCACAGTGGTTTTGTACAGCAAATCCCATCACCTCCAGCATCACACCTGCAGGTTTGGAGCACAGCTGCTCATCTGCCAGCCCAAACACCCTCCAGAAAGGGACCCCAAATTCCAGACCTCACAAGTGGCACTGGCACAGCGTGTGTGAGCTGTCCAGCAGCTCCAAGCACCCACCTGCTCATCACACGTGCTGGAGCAGAATGTTGTTTGCTCTCCCCTCTGCAATAAACCTGATGTTCGTTGACAGATCCTTTTATCTCCCGCTTTATGGCAGAAGGCATTTTCCACTGTGCCTGCTTTCACATTTAGAGCGTAATTCTGTTAGCATTGTTGACTTTGAAAACATGCCAGTATGTGTGGAATTCATAAAAATAAAGTAGAGACAGGAACAATAAATATCCAAGGAAAGGGGCAGCTCCTGCTGGCTGAAATAATCACAGCCCCAGCTTTGACACCTCATTTAGGCTGTGCTTTTGCAAGTGCTTTACAAACCAAATTCAATTAGCTCCTGTGGCGTCGCTAGGAAGAAGAGAGGGATGTAATAAGCCTTCCTGGTTTCAAGTGGAGTTGCAAAGAAATGTGTTGAGTTGGCCAAAATCCTGCTGCCAGAAATAGAGCTCAGCACTCCTAAACATCTGCCCTCACCCTCGGTGTGCAGCCTGTCCCACCCCTGTCCCTCAGCATCCTCCAAAGCCCCCAGCAGCCCCTGAAGTGATGCTGTGCCTGTGGAGACATGTCCAGAAGGGCCAGGCACAGGAGTGCCCGTCAGCAAGAGCTGCTTGAATGCTCCTGAAGTTCAGCCAGATCTGGGGTTGTTTACGTAAAGCCTGATTCATCCCACCAGGAGCATCCACTGGCCTTGAACCGCTGGGAAAAAGCAAACAAGTGAGTCAGGCTCGGCGTAAGAGGTGAGAGGGCCCTGGCCCTCAGATCTGTATCCCCTGGGGCAGGGCAGAGGTGGGTGCTTGGGGTCCATATAAGGCATTTCTGCTCCATCCTCCCTGCCCTGGACTCACACAGCAAGGAGCAGCTCTCTCTGCTAGCAGGGCATGACGGGCACCAGGGCAGAGCTGAGTCAGGCTGGGGACATGCCACACATGCCACGCATGCCAGTGCAGCCAGGCTGGCTCAGGACCTCTGCAGGACTGAGCCATGCCCCAGCTGGAGCCCCACAGAGGATCCATCCTTGGATTGGGAACAGCTTCTCCACTCCACACAAGCCCCATGAGTCCAAGCCAGCAAACTCGTAATGGAGAATGGCCCTCAGTGTGGTTTGTTGCCTGGCAAAGAGGAAAACAGCAGGTCTGCAGGTCTCTGAGGATCTCATCTGGGATATTCTCCTGCTCAGGACTCTCTCAGGACTGGTATTTCCAACATCCTTGCAGGATTTCAGTGCTGCCCTGGTGCTGCAGGAGGAGCAAGGACTCCACACAGCAAAGGGCTGCACTGCTTTGGCAAGGAGAGGAATTCACCTTCTTCTCACTGCTGACATCTGAGCTCAAGAGAAGTTTTGAGAGAGCCTCTGACAACAGACACTTCAAAAATTACTGCAGCTGGATTTGACCCTTTGTGGGTTTTTCTACAGCAGTGACAGCTGAACCAGGCAGGGCACAGGGCTTCCTGTTGAATTCCTTCCTTACAGCACATTAGGCTTTGGAGCAGCTGCAGAACACTTTGTCTCTCTCGTGTGGGCTCAGTGGTGCAGTGGGAGCTGTGTGAGTCACCCTTCTCCAGCAGCCTGGCTGTGCCACCCCATCTCCAGCACAGCAGCACCAGCTCCAGGTGCTGTTGGCAGCAGCTGGATGTGGCCCCTGTCCCTGGCAGAGCCACCCCTGGTGCCCTGTCCCCGTGCTGTGCCCTCACTGGGATTCAGGCATCACTTCAGCACCACTTCAGCATCACTTCAGCACCCTCTTTTTTTGCCCTGTTTCCCAAAACCCACAGCGCTGAGGGCTTATCTCAAGGCTGCTTTGCCTGTCTGAGCCCATCTGCTCATGCCCTCATACCCCAGTGACATTTCTTCCAGCACTGACCAAGATTTCAAGTCAATCTGGCTTTGCCAGAGTGTTGCTGGGCCTGGAGAAGCTGACAGCTCTCTGGGGTGAGGCAGAGGTGGTGCTCCAGCCCAGGCTCCAGGCGTTCTGAGGGACCTTGCAGAGTGGCTTTCTGCTGCTGTGATCCCACCCTGAGCTGTGAGATGGCTGCACAAACCACCAGGAAAAAACAGCTCCTTTTAAGTGCCAAAGTGCCTCAGCTTGGCAAGGAGCTGATTCCTGATTTGAGGGCTCAGTGGAGGCCCAGGAGATGCCCAGGGTGATGCTGTGCAGCACCACACACAGTCCTGTCCCTGAGCATAAACATATGGAAACATCTCTGAACATAAACACATGGAAACCACCTCTCTGGTGGTCATGTTCATTGACCTGTGCAGGTTTAGAGGCAGAGATTACACTGGGAAGGCTCCTGGGGAGCTGCCTGTGTGCTGCTGCTCGTGGGGAGCCTGCCTGGAGGCTTGCACAGCCCCACCAGTGCTGGGCACTGATAATCCCCTGCCAGCCCCACGGAGCCAGGGCTCTGTGGGAACCCCCCCAGTGCCAGGGCCATGTGGGGAATGAGGTGTTCAGCTCAAGGGCGAGGGTGGGCAGGGGAGAATGGAGCATTTTGACACATGAGAAAGCACAGAACCGGGCTGTGGCAGGGGGTGATGTGTTCTTTCTACCAGAACAATCTCGGAGATGTATTGCCAAGTAACTGTGAGAACATATAGTATGAATACAAGGCAATTATCTCACTTAGTGGCCTGCAGTTAAAACCCAAAAGCATTGTGTAATTGGGCAGGGGCTGTTTATCCTCAGAAATAAATGTTTTAGCACCATGTGAGGTCAAAGAAATTACACCACGATCCAGGTAATAATAATAACCTTGAATAGTTTGCACTCCTGTAATGCCTTTCATCTGGATTTGTGAGCACTTTCTCACCATACATTAATCCTCACCTCCCTCTGTGCTCTGAGAAAGACTGGTGTTATGATCAGTGCACAATAGCACCTGGAGGGCCAGAGGAGCCTTGCCCAAGGTCAGGGAAGGGCTGGCAGCAGAACTGGGAGCTCAGCCTGGGCTGGTGGCTCAGGGACAGGCTGCTCCTCATGGACCACTGCTTGTGGGCATGGAGCAGGGATGGAACACAGCTGGGCAAGGGGCTGCAGCACCAGGAGGAGCTGAAGGAGCTGGGAGGGGCTCAGCTTGGAGAAAATGAGGTTCAGGGGGAACTTTTGGCTTTTCACAACTCCCTGACAGGAGGGGAGAGCCAGAGAGGGGCCAGGCTCTGCTCCCAGGGACAGGGACAGAGGAAATGACCTCAAATTGGACCAGGGGATGTTGACATTTGATGTCAGGAAAAAATTCTTCACCAAAGGGATTGTCACAGGGTGCCCAGGGCAGTGGAGGGATTTAAAAGTCATGTAGGTGTGGTGCTTTGTGGTCTCACTTGTAAGACCAACAGAAGCAGAGATCTGCATCCTGGCCCTTTGCCCCTCTGAAATGTTGCTCACAAGCTGCACATCTCCCTGTCATTTCTTTCCCAAGCTCCTTTCAGGAGGGTGGAAGGATTACTCCAAGGTAGATGGGGAGCTGGTTGGATGCTGACAGTTCTGAAAGCTTTCCTCATTACAGATGACAATCACCCATTATCATCATCATCATTGTGCCAATAACTGAGTGTTTTGTAGGCAGAGGTGCTATTTTCTGAAATTCTGAGAAATTCTCTGAACTATGAGATAAGAGTGACATTATGGATGAGGGCATTTGGTTGTGCTGGTCATGATGAAAACAGCTCCAAACACCATTTCACAGCACTGGGTTTATTTTCACATCAAATGGATTCGATCCCATGCACTTGCTTCCTCGTGGAGTGGCATTTGACAGGCAATTTTACAAATGAGAAATCCAGAATTAACCAGTTGGGACCTCCAGAGATGTGTCCTGATGAGGGACGTGGCTGCCACAACCTCATTGCAATGCAGGAGCCTTTTGTGGGCAAAGAGCCATTCCTGGAAAAGCTGATAGGCACAGAGTAAACAACAAACAGAGTAAGCAACAAAACAGGTTTTTGTTGCTGTTTCCCCAGCCTGGAAGTCAGTGCTGAAACCTTTTGCTGTGAATTCCTGCCAGGGATGCCCTGTGGCACAGGGAGGGTATCAATGTGCCAAAACACCCCCATGAATCCCAATTTCGTGGAGCCTAACCAGAGCCTCTCTCTGCTTGCTCTCAGGTGATTACTTTGGCATCCTGATGGAGGAAAAAGTGACCAGCTTCCCCTTCAGCATCCTGGACAACCCCATGTACTGGGGCAGCACAGCCATCTACCTGGGCTGGTCCCTGATGTGAGTACCAGCCCCTGCACACACCTCTGCTTGTAGGGTCACTCTTGGCAGGGCATGGGGTGCCAGGGTGCATTTGGGGCCAGAAAGACACTCTGGGATGGCAGGGAAGGTGCAGCCTGCCCTGACTTCTGCCTCCCTGGCTATTTTGGTGCGTGGAAAATCTTGTGCTGCCTCGAAACACTCGCAGCGTTTGTCGGAGAAAAATAAACAGCGGCCAAGTGCTGGGGGAGAGGGGGATCAGCAAATGCTCTGCAGTGAACACGGTGCTTGGCAGGCTCTGCACGTGGAAAAATCAACACCCAGGGCCAAATTCATGCAGGGTGTCACTCAGCAGGGGCAGGGCACTGCTGCTGGGGAGCAGTGTGACCCTGCAATTACTCTGAAAAAAGGCAAAACAAGCCAAGCCACCCTTTTCCCCCAGCCCACGGTGAAAACACTTCCGAAACACTCCTTGTGTGCTCCAGCACAGCTTAATAGCCTGCTTAGGAGGAAATGAATAGGCTGTAATTTAGCAGCAAATGAGCAATAGACTCTATTCAGTCTAACAAGTTTGATGTGGTTCTCATTTAATATCACATTTTATTTATTTGCCCAGGAGGAAAAAAAAAATCCAAACCCCTGGCTGTGTTACTTCAGGAGCCCATGGAGTGTTGCAGGCTGTTATCACTGGGTGTTTTGCACTGTGACCACCTCTCCTCTGCTTGGGTGGGGAAAATGAAGTGCTTTGCCACGTTCTGGTCACTTTTCCAGCCATGTGTGCAGCCCCTGGTAATAAGTAAAGCTGATGGTTTCTCTCCTGTCTCCACTGAGCCTTGTTGCTGTTAGTTCTGCTCCTGAAATCCCCCCAGGTGCTGTCAGGGCTGGCTGCATGAGCCTGCTTCCCTTCCTGGCACTGGATGGGGTTTAAATCCTGGGGAATGGTGCAGGGTTTAAATGCCAAAGGGAGGCAGTGCTGTTGGCCACAGGGTCTGCAGCAGCACCCTGGAAATGTTTATATTGCTGTGGGAAATGTTTATATTGCTGTGGGGAGTGGGGCAGAGCTGGGGTAGGATGAATCCCCCCACAGCAGCACAGAAGTAGGGATTTGACCAGGAGGAGGAATTACAATGAGATCTTTATTTGTTTTAAAATCAGCATCAAACTGCTTCCTAAAACCTTCGCAGAATCCACCGCAACCTCCCGAGCTGTTTCTCTCTCAGAATCCCTTCCTCACGCCTCTCCTTGAGCTCTCCCAGCACAGTTCTGGGCAGGAGCAGCTGCAGGCAGCTCAGGACAGCAGTGATTGCCTCCTTTTTCTCGTTAAAAGCTGCCACCATTAAGGCCAGCGAGGCGTGACAAATAATTGCTGTGAACAAATTGCTGGAGCTGTGCAGAGTGGCACCAACACCCCACCCACCTGCCTGGGGGGAGCTCAGCACAGCCCTGCTCGCCGTGGTTTTTGGCTGTTTCTCCTCCCTGGGACCTCAGTTCATAGAGCCACAGAATCGTTTGGGTTGGAAAGGAGTGATAAGATCATCGAGCCCAAGCATTAACCCAGCACTGCCGTGATCAGCACTAAAACGTGTCCCCAAATGCCACATTATTTGCATGGCTTTTAGATGCCTCCAGAGATGGTGGCTCCACCACTGCCCTGGGTAGCTGTGCCAGGCCTTGACAGCACTTCCAGGGGAGAAATTTTCCCATTATCCAACCTAAACCTCCTGTGGGGCACCTTGAGGCCATTTCCTCTTTTCCTGTTTGTTGTATCCCTGGCTTCACCCTTCTGCCAGGGGGCTGGAGAGAGTGAGAAGGTTCCCCCTGAGCCTCCTTTTCTCCAGGCTGAGCTCCCCCATCTCCCTCAGCTGCTCCAGACCCATCCCCAGCTCTGCTCCCTTCTCTGCACTCCCTCCATTGGCTGATTTTTGGGGATCCATGCTTTCTCCTGAGCTCCCAGGGCTTTCAGAGGATGTCAGGTGTCTCCCTCAGAGGCCAGAGCTGATGTCCCATCCTGGTGGCAGCAGGAGGGTGCTGGAGGAATGCTGCAGCTTTCTGATTCTGGCCAGACCTGAAACACAGAGCACATCTGTCCTCTCTTGGGGATCATCACACTCCTTATGGCGTCAGAACCCAAAGGATTGATCCACCCCATCCAGAAGGGATGAAAACACATCAGCCTGTCCTCTCTCTCCAGCCCAGCCTTAAAAGCATCAAGTGGAGGTGACAGCCCCCAGCCATGGGGGTCTGCAGCAAGGCTGGGGACAGACAGACAGACTTCCCACCCAAAACAAAGTCCTGGCAGGACAGCAAACCCTTCCTGGCTGATTCATCACAGCTGCTGCAATCAGATGTGGCCCAATATGTAGGTCAGGCTCGTAAGAGGACAGGAACAGTTCACCCAAATGCTGCTCATCACCTGTGCTGAGCAGCCTCATTTCTCCTGGCAGACAAATGGAGCATTCACCGTGGGGACAGCTTTGTGTGCCTCTGGTAGGGGAGTGTTCTAACTCACAGCAACAGGCCGTGCAAATCAGAGCTGGAGCTGCAGCCAAATGATGCAATTAGAGGTCTTGCTGTCAACAAACAATCATGTAAATTTGTTCTCTCTGATAGGAATCAAGAAGGAGACATGACTAAGCATGTAATAGCAGGGGCTTGGGAGGGAAGGAAGTTGCCCGAAGCTTCCTAATGAGGGGGAAAGTTATTGCAGAATGAAAATGGTGCAAAAGTGGAGATTTGTGGGTGTCTCTGCAGGCTGGGTGGCACCTGAAAGTGGCTCCAGTGTGAGGTTTGGGTAGTTCAGTCTCTCTCTGCAGCTGTGTTTTCCCAGCAGCACAAGTCACCTTGCACCAGGCTTGTGGGATGTTTATCCTCATAAAATCACAGAGTGGTTTGGGTTGGAAGAAACTTTAAAGGTTATCTTAATTGTCCCCCTTAATTAGGACACTGGTGATTGCATTTAACTGCTGGTGGCAGCTCTGAGAGGGGTGAGAGCTGGCTGTCAGCAAATTTTAGCTAGTTCTTGGTGGGGAAATGTGCAAGGCCAGGCCGGACAGGGTTTGGATCAGGCTGGGATTGTGGAAAGTGTTCCTGCCCATGGCAGGGGTGGGATGAGAGGAGGTTTGAGATCCTTTCCAGTCAAAGCCATTCCATGATTAGGATTCTGTGACATCTCTCTTCAGAGCAGGAGGTGATGAGGATTTTTGGTCCCCAAGCCTCTGCTAAAAGGAGCAGCCCTCTCCATTGTGTGCTCAGTTCTTGTTCATCTCTCCCCATAACCACACAGTGAGGAGCAGAGGTGGCATCAGTGCCCTGTGACATCTGTGCCTGGTGGCATCTGGCTGGAGGACACGTTCCTGAAACACCTTGAAATGGGTTCAAAAGTGAACCAAGCCCACAGCAACCAGCCCCAGTGCAGGAATGGACCATCCCATCCCATCCCTTCCCTTCCCATCCCATCCCATCCCATCCCATCCCATCCCATCCCATCCCATCCCATCCCATCCCATCCCATCCCATCCCATCCCATCCCATCCCATCCCATCCCATCCCATCCCATCCCATCCCATCCCATCCCTTCCCATCCCATCCCATCCCATCCCTTCCCTTCCCTTCCCATCCCATCCCATCCCTTCCCGTGTGTGTGGTGCCCCTCACTGCTCTGGCTGCCTGGTGTCCCCTGTACCCCGGGTGGCTCAGCTTTTTGGGACACCAGCCGTGTCCCTCAGAGCACAGGAGCTGCAGCTGTGTGTCAGCAGCTGCTCAGCCCCCAAACAGCCCCATAATCTCAGGATTTAGCATCAAAGCAGGAGCTCTCACAGCAGAGACGTGCAGGGATCAGACTTAAAAGAAGTCGCTGGAGGAGGCTGGGGAAGAGCCTTTGCCAAGTAACATCTGTCTAAAACAGTTAACATAAAGCACAAAAAAAACCCCCAACCCTTTTGTTTGCTTCTGTTTAATGAGCAAGTGAGAGCTCTCTGCAGCCCAGTGTCTCATTTCACTTTCTCAACCAGGTCTTGCATAAGCCCCTGTACTTACCTGATCTTTTCCTTCTCTTTCAAAACAGGCACGCCAGCCCAGCTGGCCTTTTGCTGACAGCTGTAGTGGCAATTTCCTACACAATTGCTGTGCTGTACGAGGGGTGAGTAGCTGTGCACAACTGGAGAGCTCCTAATTATTTCTACCAGCTTTAACTCTCGAGTTTTCAGAGAACTGCACAAGTAGAAATGGTTTTTTTTTCCAACTAATTCAGCGAGGAAAAAGGAAAACAGAGGAATTTTTTTCAATTGTTTTGATAATGGGCACATTCCACTCCGAAGCTATTTGCTGAGTTCTAGGAACATTTGTGTGGTTTTTTTTCATTTTTATCAAAATGAGGCTTTTTTTTTTTTTCCTTTTGGGTGCCAGATTCTGTCTATAGAAGAACAATAAGGAAGGCAGTGAGAGGACTCATTGTGTCTTCACAAGAGCCCCCTACAAGAAGCCCTTGCATTTTGTAGTTCCTTGGATGGGCTTCTCTGCTGCTTTGCACTACAATAGCCCAGCCAGCAGCACAGGATGGGGCAGCACAAAATAACTCCCAGAAGCAGCAGCTGTACTTCAGCAGGGAAAGCTCTTTTGTGTTTGCAAGGGAGGAGGAGATGCACAGAGCCATGGCCTGCACGAGGGGCACTCTGGGTGTGTGCTGAGCTTGTCCTGCTTGGCACAGGGATGGTTCCTGTAGCTGCTCCACCATCCAGAGAGGTGAAACCAGGATTGCCACGGCGCAGGAACAGCCAGGCTGTGCCAGCCTGTGCAGGAGAAATTCTGTAGGCCCAAAGGTGAGCACTCAGCAGCCTGGATTTTAATTCTTCCTCCCTTCTTTTGCCCCCCTCTCTCCCCACATTCCCATCCTGCCAACTCCAGGCCTTTCACAGAGGAGATCTATCGGAGGAAGCAGAAGGGAGTGAAGAGCAAGTAGCCCCAGGTATGTTTGCTGGTGGGAGCATTTCAGGGGCTGCTTTGCTGAACCCCCCAGCCCAGCCCTGCCTTCCCTGGCTCCTCCAGAGCCCTTCCCAAAGCACCTGAGCCCCGGGGCTGTGCAGAATGCCAGGCAGAGAGGTTTTCACAGCAGCAGTCGTGTCCGCCCCTTGGCGCCCGACCAGCAGCCCCCAAATTGTTTTGATTATACACTTGAGAATCAGCGCGAGGGAAAATTGCTGGGAAGCTTTGAGGCTCCAGGCTCCATCTGAGTCAGGCAGAAAAATACAACTATTGGCCATGGCAGGTGCTGCAGAGAGTGGCAGGGATGGTGTGAGAGGGCATGAGTGCCTGCTCATCCCTCAGGGAAATCAGAGCTCCCTGCTCCAGATGCTCCTTGCCTGAGCCATTTCTGCCAGTGGGCTCACCCCAAAACCTCAGCCCAGGCTTGTTTGGGGGGGCCAAAGGCTTCTCCAACAGCACAAGCTCCTGTCTAGGCTCCTTTCCTGGGGGTTCATTGCCACCTTGGAGCCCTCAGTGCATTTCCCTGCTGGTTTTTGGGGAGCTGGGACAATCCCAGGGCACTGCTGAGGTTCTGACAGCTCTGTGGCTGTGACAGAGCTGCTGTGGCACCACTGAGGTCCCCAATGGACTCTTGTCTCTTTGTCTTTTGCAGGGCACTCTCTGGGGTACCTGTTCCTGTCTGGTCCCCACACTGTCCAATTTGCCCATTTTCCTACTGAGAGGTATCCTACTAATTAACCCAGCAACTCTTAATGAGCCAGCTGAGCTCCCTGCAGCACTGGAAGTGACCAGAGGAGCAGCCTGAGCGTGGTGGCAGCTCCTTGCCACAGCCATGGGAGATGCAGGTCCCTGTGCCAGGGCTCTGTCCAGGTCTCTGCAGCTCCTGATGCTCTCCTGGCAGTTCCACAGGGTGGGACCTCCCCACCTCCTCTCCCACATCGATTACTGGAGATCTGCAGGCGAAAAGCAATTCCCTTTGGACTGGAGGGAAGGCAGAGCAATGGTGGAAGCACCAGGGGCCTTTCCTGAGTGAGCTGTGAGCAAATGGAAGCAGCAGCTGCAGCTGGTCCTGAAGATCATCTGAAGGTGCAGCCTGAGAGCCACGAGAAGCAGACAGAGCTCAGGTCCAGCAATGGAGAGAGATCAGGAGCCCCTGAGGATTCAAACACAGATGAGGAAGGAACTGCTGTGAGCTCAACAACAGCAAAACCTGCTGCAAACCCAAAAACCAACCCCTTCTTTTTTGGGAAAGGAGCCTCCCCATCCGGAGCTGCGGTTTCCCACCCGTGCAGGGTCTCCACACTATTGCAAAGGCTCTGAGAAAAGTGACTGAAAAGCACAGGAATGTGAATGTATGACCTAAAGCACAGCCCAGGGACATGGAGGGATGGCAGCTGTGCTGTGGGGAAGCCCCAGCATGGGGAGGACCCAGGGGAAGAGTCAATCCCTGTCTGCACTTCACAGCCATCCCACCCAGGCCAGGTTGATGCCCCAGCCCCTCCTTTTCCCTGGGTCCTGCTGCCTTTCCCACCACCCAGTGCCTTCCAGCTGTTTTCCATGGTCTTGCAGGGGCAGTGGGAGGGAGGGAAGAGAAGGAAAAGTTTGTTTCTGCCTTCCACACCGTGCAGCAGCCAGGTTTGGATGTGCTCCTCTGCTCCTGCCACCCGCCTGCCCCAAAACTGTCCAGTGCTGAATCCTGCCTTGACCAGAAAGCTTCCAGAGGTGATGCTCCAGCCCCAGGCTCTGTTTTCACAGATTTCCAGAACAGTTTGAGAAATAAACTGTAAACACCAAAGGAGCAGGTGCTGGAGAAGGGAGCTGAGCTGCTGCTGGCTCCTGTGGGGCACTGGAATGTGGCACCACATCTCGGCACCACTGTCCCCTCCTCAGAGGGTGCTCCCTCCTCTCAGTGCCACCTCCACTAAACGGTTCCATTTCCCTCTGCTTTTCCACGTTGTAATTCACCCACCCTGCAGGCATTGCTCAGCAGAATTAAAGTGTTGCTCTCTTTTCAGTGCGGCCTCCATTTCCTGCGGAAGGGCTCTCACAAATGCTGTGTTTGCGTTTCATCACTTCAGAACCATTACACAGAGATTTATTTTTTTATTGCCATCTCAGCCACCTTCCTCTCAAAGATTTGGGCATAGTATTTTATTTTTAGATAAGTTTCCACATTCCCTTCACAGCTAATGTTTATAGAGGGAGGCTAAACCGGCCCAGTACCCATAGCAACCATTGAGGAGAGGATACATTGCATTATTCAGACAATTTATGTCAGAGTTGCCAGTCCTGGCTCAAAGTCTCTGATGTCAATAAACTTGGATTTGTTGATAAGTGAAATCAGTATTTGCTGAAGAAGCACGTGCTCATACGGGAAGAATTATTCCTAATGAGAACACAGCGAGGGCTGCATTTGTGCTGTCTCATTCCCAGTCTGGGGACCATGTGTGCCTTTCCCAGTCCCTCCTGCAAGGCCAGAAGGGACCCCAGTGGTTCCATTCCCCTCCCCAGCCAATACCAGCCTCCTAGATGGTGTGTCTGTCACCATGAGCCCCAGTGGTGGAGCTGCTCCCATGCCGTGCCCACAGCACCCCATGAGCACAGGATTTGCTGCTGGGGCGGCTGCACGGGCTCCTTCCCCCTTCATCTGATTTCCAACACAAGAGGGTTTTTTGGGGATTTGTGCCAGACACATCCCTGGTTCGAGCAGCTCTTCCCACAGCAGCCAGCACAGATCAAACATCTCTGCCTCCACACAGCTGGTTCTGGCTGCCATAAAGTTGAGTTTGATGTTTTAGAGGCACCAGCTCTGTTCCCTGAAGGTGAGAAGCTGGGAGTTGATGTTCCAGCCCCATCTCATGGGGTCTGAGCCCACCTTTCTCCCTGGGGCAGGGGGTGGCCTTGGCCAGGGCCAGCCCCAGGTGTTGCTGTGCTGCAGGGAGGGAAGCACAGAGACACCATTATTATTTATGTTGTTTTATGGTATTTAACAACATTACGGGACTCTCCTTGGTTATAAGTAAAAAAAAAAAAAAAAAAAGATTCCTCTCCAATTGCCCAATATTTCCAAGAATTGGAGATTGCACAGGGAGGGGGTGAAACCTTCAGGCTGAGCACAAAGTGGTGTCACAGCTCTGTCCCCTCAGCCTGGCGGCAGCTGGGACACATCCTGCATGGATGCAGGGGTGGATGTGTGGCCAGGGTCAGAAGGTGAGTCCTGCTGCTCCCAGAGGACAGACCTGCCCTGTGGGACCCCCAGGAGCAGCTGGATGCAGCCCCAGCTCTGCAGGGACATCAGGGACCAAATGGGGTCTCTGGAAATGGGGTCATGGGGCCATTTTCGTGCCTTCAAAACCGAGGATGGGGCTCTCTGGGCCCTCTGGGGCTTGGCAGGGAGGTTGTTTGCAGCCTTGGGGATTGCTTCACGTGATGCTGCGTGCTGACGCCACAGATAACACTTGCTTTGAAGTTTGGGATATTTCTCCAGAGCAAACACACCAGGAAAGGAGAAACGAGTTAAATCTCAACTCCTAGCTGGCAGGGACAGCTGGGTCAGCCGGGTCACTGCTCTGAGCTGCCTCACCACACAGCCTCTGTGCCCACCCTCGGGGAGGTTTTCTCTGCGTGGATGTTCCAGTGGCTCCTCACACACATCTCCCTTCCATGGAACTGCAGCTGGCAATTCCTTGGGATGGGAGGATCATCTCTGCAATGAACACCCCAGCAACGGGGATGTGGGGCCAGCTCCACACTCACAGAATGCTTCCTGCAGGAGCAATTTGGGAGGTGGAGGCTGCATCCTGCAGTGCTTTCCCTGGTGGTGGTGACATCCAGGAGCAGGGACACATTCCCACATTCCCAAAGGCTCACAGGGAGCAGGGACACATTCCCACATTCCCAAAGCTCACAGGGAGCAGGGACACATTCCCACATTCCCAAAGCTCACAGGGAGCAGGGACACTTTCCCACATTCCCAAAGCTCACAGGGAGCAGGGACACATTCCCACATTCCCAAAGCTCACAGGGAGCAGGGACACTTTCCCACATCCCCACATTTCCAAAGCTCACAGGGAGCAGGGACACATTCCCACATTCCCAAAGCTCACAGGGAGCAGGGACACATTCCCACATTCCCAAAGGCTCACAGGCACACATTCCCACATTCCCAAAGGCTCACAGGCACACATTCCCACATTCCCAAAGGCCGTTCTCTCCACTGTGACCGCCTGTACCCCCGTGTTTGCTCTGCCCTGCCCAGGGCAGGGACAGCCATCAGCCCTTACACTCAGGACAAACACGGTGGCAAACAAACACAGATAAACACGTGGTGCAATCAGGGCGGCACGTGTGGCATTGGCAGCACCGGGAATTCTCCATTCCCACCCCGCTCCTGCCTGCTGAGTGTGCACCTTGGTTGGTATTTGATGTAAAAGCAAAGATGAGCTTTCATCTTTGGGGCCAGTTCAGGCACTGCTTTATTGGGGATCCCTTGATCCAGAGAAAGTGGATTAAGGGATCCCCAATAAAGGGGACGTGACAGAATTTATCTTCGCATCATTTATTCTTTTGGGAGTAAACCCGTCTGTTCTGTCCCTGCTGTGTAGGGAAAACAATTTGGGTTTTAATTGCTCACAAAGCAATTTGGGAAAAAGCCCTAGTGGGAAACTGTTCCCATGTGGGAAACCCCAGTGCTGGGCCCAAAGAAATGCCACGGGCAGGATGGGCATCCCAGGGCTGAGCTGCTTGGGATGGGTTGGAGCTGGCAGCTGCATGCTCAGGCCTCTGGGATGCAGGTGTCACTGGTGTCTGGGGAAATATGTGAAATTTCCCCAGTGCTGGAGAGCATCAGCAGCGCCCCATGGGCACTGTGCCTGCCCCAGGCATCAGGACAGGCTCCATCCAGCCCATTTCCAGCCCATTTCCACCCTCCCTCCGGGGGCCCTTACGCACGGAGCTCCCGCCATGGGGCACAGGACAAGTGACCAGCGCTGTTTGCTTTAATTTTCACTCTCAAAAGCCGCCCCAGACAGCCCGGTGAGCCGCATCCTCCTCGGGTCCCGTTTCAAAGGAGAAGAATGGCAGGAATGTGCTGCTTTTTCCATGGTGCATTTTCCTCGGGAGGAGCTGTTTATGGAGCGCAGCTCCTTTCCCAGCCAGGGCTGCAGGAGGGCTCAGAGTCCTGGCAGGATGTCAGGGCCAGGCTCTGCCTCAAGGGAGCCTCGAGGGTCCTGGATTTGGCCACAGCTCAGCCTTTGTCCAGTTCAGTTCCCCAAATCCCAACTCTCCATCCCTGCACAGCCCTTCCATCCCTCAGGAGCTGCTGTGGGACCTGACAGGAAACACCCCCAGCTCTGAACCCTCAGCCCTGCTGTCCTTGCCTTGGTCAGATCTTGCCTGGCACTGCCCGCCCGCTCCTGCCTCCTCCTGGGCTCTCATTCCCTCCTGCCAGCCCTGCCAACCATCCCCATCCCCATCCCCACGGGACCCTTCCTGAAACCCAGCAATGCCTCCCCTGGGGCCACCGAGCCCCCCTCTCCCTGTGCCCCGTGTCCCAACCCCAGCTCGTCCCTGTCTCTGCTTACAGGGGACATTTCTCCCTGATCCCAGAGGAGCTGAAGGAAACTCTGCTCTGTGGAAGGGAGAAGGAGGTGCTGGAGTTTGGGAACGCGTCCAGGACATGGAGACACCTTTGCTCATGCTGGCAGGATGTTGCATGACCTGTGGGCAGGAGGACGGGATGAAAGGAGGTGGAAACTGGGAGCAGGGGGCTTCCAGGTGCTCCTGGCTCAGAGCTGCACCAAGCTGAGCACTGGGATGGTGTCTCAAGAGACCTCTTGGCACTCCTTGCCTGGGTAACTCCAGGAACTGGGGATTTGAGACATCTCAGGCTTTCAGTTTCTCTGTTAATCGAATCCCAAGTGCTAAAAGGAATCAAGAGACATGAAAAGTGTTGCTGAGGAAGCAGGGGGTGGGGGGAGGGAAACAAATAAAGCCCCCCCCCCACACACCATTCCCCAGAGAAGGAGCAGCTTCTGCATCATATCTCATCTGGGAAAAATTATATTTTGGGAATTACGTGCTTCTTCTGAAAAGCCTTAAAGAGATTTAATAAAACGAGACAAGCTAATAATATAGGGAATGAATAGCAACCCTGGATTCTGCATCTTGATTTAATCAGATGCTTTTCCTCAGGGGGATAAGCAAGAACTGTGTGGCTCAAGCCTCCCTTCCCTTCCCTCCCCAGCTGCTCCCCTCTTCCTCTGGCCATCCCCTCCTCTCCCACCCCGGGGGAGCAGCCAGGGCAGGACTGGGGGTCCCACAAGTCCCTGGTGTCCAGCAGCAGCTGCTGGGAATGCAGAGCCCACGCTGGTTCTTTGGGAGCGGGGAGAGGAGCTGGACAGCATCTTGCTGTGCAGCCCCAGGGAGAGGAGCATTGTCCAGAGCACAGTCCTGGGGAAGAAAAGCAGAAACCAGGACAATCCTGGGGGGAAAAGCAGGAACTGGGGAGCCAGGAGAGCTGGGCTTGGCTCCATGTGAGAAAAGCAGGAACTGGGGAGCCAGGAGAGCTGGGCTTGGCTCCATGTGAGAAAAGCAGTAATTGGGGAGCCAGGAGAGCTGGGCTTGGCTCCATGTGCGTGGCTGCTCCAGAGGCTGGGAATGCTGTGAGCTGCTGCAGTGGGGATGATTGGTGGGATGTGAAGGAGCTGATGAGGGATGTGCCCCTCTCTGTGCCTGAAACAGCTGCACAAGGACACCAATATTGGGCTCTCCCAGCCCTGTTCCCCTGCTCTGGACCCGGCCATGAACCCAGGCCAGCCCAGCCCCGGGGGGATGATCCTTCCCAGCTCAGAAACCCAACTCATGTTCTGATGTAATTGTCCTTTTCCGAGTATCCCCCGCTCGCCTGTGCCTGTGCTGGGCACCCCGGTGGTGCTGCTCCTGCTTCCTGGAACATTTTGCTTCCCACATTTCTGCCGTGGTGCTGCTGCTCTGAGCTCTGTTCTGCTGCTGCTGCACAGCTCGTCCAAGGCAGGCCCTGGGGAGCCTCGTGTTCTGTCGCTGGGATGTTTGTGTGACTTTCGTGGAATTCCCTTCCCTCAGCCACTCGCTCACGGACACAGGGTGGGTTTTGCTGGTTGGCAGGTGGCTGGTAAACCGAGGAGGGTGAAAATAGGGAAATAGCAAGAAAACAAGGATTGATCTGTGCTGGAGGTGATTCTGTTAAAGGTGTCGCTGGGGTTCGTGCAGAGCATCCTGCCTGTGGCTCTGGCTGTGCTGAGCTGCTGCATCAAAGAGATTCTATCCTCCAAAACCAGCCAAGGAGCAAAGCATCCCACAAATAGCAGGGACGAACTCTGGCAGCCGTGGGGGAAATGCCCTTTTGCCTGCCTCTGCTTTAAGCCTTGGGCTATTTGCAGTCAGGTCAGAAATAGGTGGTGATTTGTAAAAGAGTCATAACTGTGGGAAGTCTTTGCCTTGCAGCGAGGTGGATCCTTTATCATCAATCTCTGGCAGCGGCTCCCAGCAAATGGGCTTTGCTCCTACAGGAGATGAGTTTCAGCTGATGCTGTGTGATGCTCCCTGCTCGGGCTCTGCGTGACTCCACGCCGAGCTGAGCTCTGGGAGGGCACAGACAGTGCCCACAACCTCTGCTCTGAGAGCTCCCAGCACCAGCAGCTCCTCTCACCCACCCCAGGCCCCTCACACCCCGTCCTTGCTGTCAGGGGCTCCCTGGCTCTGGTGCCGCCCCACCGAGCCCCCAGGATCCCAGTGCACATCTGTCTCCTGGCATGCTCTGCCCAAAGAACTCTTTAGAACGAGAAAATGGATTATTTTTTTTTTCCCTGTCAGCCAGGAGCAGGTTTCAAGCAGGCTATTTTTACCTGTTCCTGACTCTATTAATAGTTGTACGGCCAGCAATAAATGCTGATCGGGAGATTCGATTTGTCTGTCCTCCAGAGGTTGCCACTTCCTATTCCCCCCGTTGTTTTCCATCAACTGCTTCAATTAAATGATCTTTTTGTTATTTGGGGTGATACATTTGGGCTTTGTGTTCGGCTGTTAAACTTCTTGGCTGTCTCACACACAGATGAATAAACACAGGAAACTGTCCCACTTTCTCTCCTCCAAGTGTCCTTGTGCCTCCGGGCAGGATGTTTCCCTGCAGGCAGGGACATCAGGGGCTGTTTGAGCTGCTGCTCCCTTCCAGACAGCCACAATCCCTTCATAAGCCTTCTGAGGGTGTTTAAATTAATATCCAAGGGTGACACCACACTCGGGGGAGATGAGAAGCTCAGCACCATCCATTTCCCAAGTGGTGCTGATGAAAGGCACTGCTCTGCCCCAGTCTGTGTGTTCTGGCTGTCCCTGAGGTCCCTCTCTGTGTTACAGGCGAGGCTTCTGCTGCTCTGAACCTTATCAAAGCATCACCTTTTGCTAAGATTTTTTTTTTAAAGTGGGTTTTTCTAATATATATTTTTAAAATTATTATTATTTTATTTTTATCATATAACTGGCTGGGTTGGAAGGGACCTTAAAGCTCATCTTGTACCACCCCCTGCCATGGGCAAGGGCACCTTCTGCTAAACAAGATTGCTCCAAGTCATGTCCTACCTGGCCTTGGACACTTCCAGCAATGGGTGCAGCCACTCTGGGCAGCCTATTCCAGAGCCTCACCACCCTCAGGGGGAACAATTTCTTCCCAATATCCCATCTAATTCTGCCATGTGTCAGCATGAAGCCACTTCCCCTTGTCCTGTCCCTCCATCCCTTGTCCAAAGTCCCTCTCCATCTCTCTGGGAGCACCTTTAGGCACTGGAAGGGATTTTAAGGTCTCCCTGGTACCTTCCATTCCCCAGGCTGACCATTCCCTGTTCCCCCAGTACAGCACCACTCCCATTCCCATTCCCCATTCCCATTCCCATTCCCCATTCCCATTCCCCATTCCCATTCCCATTTCCCATTCCCCATTCCCCATTCCCATTCCCTTTCCCATTCCCGTTCCCGTTCCCATTCCCATTTCCCATTCCCTTTCCCGTTCCCGTTCCCATTCCCATTTCCCATTTCCCATTCCCATCCCCATTCCCATTCCCGTTCCAATTCCCATTTCCCATTTCCCGTTCCCATTCCCATTCCCATTCCCATTCCCATTTCCCGTTCCCATTCCCGTCCCCATTCCCATTTCCCATTCCCATTTCCCGTTCCCATTCCCGTCCCCATTCCCATTCCCATTCCCATTCCCATTCCCATTCCCATTCCCATTCCCATTCCCATTTCCCGTTCCCATTCCCATTCCCATTCCCATTTCCCGTTCCCATTCCCGTCCCCATTCCCATTTCCCATTCCCATTTCCCGTTCCCATTCCCGTTCCCATTCCCGTCCCCATTCCCATTCCCATTCCCATTCCCATTCCCATTCCCATTCCCATTCCCATTCCCATTCCCATTCCCGTTCCCGTTCCCATTCCCGGCCCTGCCCGCGCTGCCGCCGACCGGACTCTCGCCTGTCCCCTAGCGGGCAGAACCGGCGCTGCAGCGGCACCGCTCGGCGCCCGGCACCGGGACCGGGACCGGGACTGGGACCGGGACTGGGACCGGGACCGGGACCTGAATCAGAGTCGAGGTCGGGGTCAAGGGAAGCCGCCGTCCTAAGGGCTTTTGTCGTGGTGTCACCGCGCAGCCCCCAGCCCGCGTTGCAGCCCCCGCTGGGACCGAGACTTCTCTCTGCTCCCGGCCCCGCGCACCGGAGCTCGCACCGAAAGGGGTCTTCTCTCCCGTTTTTCGGGCATTTGCACCGGGCAAGTGTAAACCGGAGCAAAATCACGGCAGAGAGTGGCGTGGGACCCTCTGCACCCCCCGCCCCCCGTTCCTGAAGTTCGGGGTCGCCCCACTCCCCGAGCCCCGGGAGCCCCGAGCCGGCTGCGGGGAGCCCCGAGCCCGCACGGGGCTGAGAACGGGACGGGTACAAAGCACAGAGACCCCGTACTGATATTCAGAAATCTGTTTGCAAACGGGACTGTGAAAGGGACCGGGAGTGCGAGCGGGAGTTCGAAGAACCAGAGTTCCAACCGGGCTGCGAACGGGACCGGGCTGTAAATCCCCGAGAGCGCAAACCGGGATGGGAACGGGACAGGGCTGTAAATCCCCGAGAGCGCAAACCGGGATGGGAACGGGACAGGGCTGTAAATCTCCGGGAGAGCAAACCGGGATGGGGACGGGATCTGTCTGCGCAACCCCCGGAGTGCGAAGCGGGATGGGGACGGGACCTGTCTGTGCACCCCCGGGAGTGCGAAGCGGGATGAGAACGGGACCGGGCTGCGCAGCAGCGGGAGCGCGAACGGGGCTGCGAACGGGACGGGGCTGCCAAGCACCCGGAGCCCCAGGCGGGCTGGGAACGGGACCGGGCAACCGAGCCCCAGGAGCGCGATCGGGGCCGCGAACGGAGCGGGGCGCGCAGCCCGGAGCCCGGAGCCCGGCGGGGGGCGCGGGCCGGGCCGGGCGCGGAGCCGGGCGCTGACTCAGCCGCCGCCGCCCCGGGCCGTGACGCGCCGAGGGGCGGGCGCTGCCGGCTCCATATAACGCGGCGGCCGCCGTGCAGAGCTCACACCGACCCTTCCTGAGAGGGAAGAGGGGCTGAGCAGCCGGGCAGGCAGCGCCTTCCTCCTTCTCCTCGTCTCCTTCTCGGCGCAAGCTGCACTTTTGCCGGCGTCAATGAAACTGGCAGCGATGATCAAGAAGATGTGTCCCAGCGAGGCCGAGCTGAGCATCCCCGCCAAGAACTGCTACCGCATGGTCATCCTGGGCTCCTCCAAGGTGGGCAAGACGGCCATCGTCTCCCGCTTCCTCACCGGCCGATTCGAGGAGCAGTACACGCCAACCATCGAGGACTTCCACCGCAAGTTCTACAGCATCCGTGGTGAGGTCTACCAGCTCGACATCCTGGACACGTCGGGCAACCACCCCTTCCCAGCCATGCGCCGCCTGTCCATCCTCACAGGTACTTGTCAGGAGGTCCCTCTGGCAGATTCCTGCTCAGTTTGGGGATGGTTTTGCAGTCCTGGGAGGAGGGAGGTACAGTTTTGTGGGTTCAAGTGGTTGGGCAGCTCTTCTTGGTGCTGCCTGATCCTTCTTTCTCCGAGCCTGTATTTGGCTCGGGAGTGGTCTCTCTGTGTCCCCATCCCTGCAACCATCTCACGGTCCCTCTTTGTCCCCAGGAGACGTTTTCATCCTCGTGTTCAGCCTGGACAACCGAGACTCCTTTGAGGAGGTGCAGCGCCTGAAGCAGCAAATCCTGGAGACCAAGTCGTGCCTGAAGAACAAAACCAAGGAGAACATCGAGGTGCCCCTGGTCATCTGCGGCAACAAGGGCGACCGGGACTTTTACCGGGAGGTGCAGCCCCGGGAGATCGAGCAGCTGGTGGGAGGGGACCCCAAAAAATGTGCCTACTTCGAGATCTCGGCCAAGAGGAACAGCAGCCTGGACCAGATGTTCCAGGCGCTCTTCGCCATGGCCAAGCTGCCCAGCGAGATGAGCCCCGACCTGCACCGCAAGGTCTCGGTCCAGTACTGCGACATCCTGCACAAGAAGGCGCTGAAAGGCAAAAAGCTGCTGAAGGAGGGCGGCTCGGAGGAGGCGTACGGCATCGTGGCCCCCTTCGCCCGGCGGCCCAGCGTGCACAGCGACCTCATGTACATCCGCGAGAAAGCCATCGGCGGCGGGCACGGCAAGGAGAAGGATCGCTGCGTGATCAGCTAGGAGCCCCCGCTCGCCACGGCAGAGAAGGAAGGAAGGAAGGAAGGAAGGAAGGAAGGAAGGAAGGAAGGAAGGAAGGAAGGAAGGAAGGAAGGAAGGAAGGAAGGAAGGAAGGAAAGGAGGAAAGGAGGGGGGAAAGATGCTCGTTTCCGAACTGACTTTGGGCAGGTGCCCAGCCGGGCAGAGAGGGCGTCGCCTCTCCCCCAGCCTCCCTCCTCCCGCTTTCATCATCTCCCTCCCCGGGGGCGCATTTTGGGAGCGAGGGATGCGAAGGGGGAGGCTTTGGAGGGCAGGAGGGGATGTCACTGGGAACAGCCTCCTCCTCTGGGCAGACAGACAGGGAAAGGGCGAGCTGCTGGGCAGCCAGGTGGGAGGGTGAGTGTGGAGGGCACAGATCTTGGTGTTTCTTTCCCTCCCAAACCACCCAGCCTCAGGCGCTGCCTTCACAAGGGAGGGCAGGGGCCTGGCCAGCATCTGCCTGGGGCTTTGGGGTTGGTTCTTGTTTTATTTTTTTTTTTCCAACTTGAGAAGCTGTGCACGGACTCTGGCTCCGTGTTGTGTGTTCATCTGTGTCTACAAAACACATGCAGAAGACACTCCTAAGCTGTTGCAAAGACATTGCAGAGTTACAGCCCCAATGGACCAAAAAACTGACTCTTGTTTACATTTGTCTTGTTTGATTTGCAAGATTTGGGGAAGGGTGGGGGGGAGCGGGAAGGGTTTTACAAAATAATATAATAGGCACTTTATGTAGGTATTGTCTGTCATTGACATGAACAAAAAAAAAAATCTTCAAGTGTTTCTACCGTGGGTGAAACTTGATGTTTTATTTTTTCTACAAATTAATAAAATCTTTTTAAAAATTACACCCTGTGGGTTTGCCTTTACTTCCTTGCCCTATCCCACAGCAAAGCCTGCTCAGCAAAAGGCCTGAGCTGCGAGGTGACAAAACCAGCCCTGTATTGCCCCATTTTCCCCGACTCCCAGAGCAAAGGTTCCCGCCTCTGCAAGGCTCCGCTGGGTTTTGCCGGGCAGGGAGCTGCTCGCTGCCAGGGGTCACTGAGCCAGCTCTCTTTCCTCACTGCACTACGCCGAGAGTGACGGTGCTGGCAGCCCCGTGTCACTGCCTGCAGTCACCCAGCACACTGACATCACTCCCTCCCAAAGAGCTGATTGTGTTTCATGCTCTCTGCCGATTAACTAAGCACGCTTTAATGATGTCAACACAGACTGATTCATTGGCACCCCAGCTGGGATATTGTTTTTACTCTGCAATATGAGTAAAGGAAGTACTTTGCTCGAAAGGTCACCTTTACATCTGATGGTTTTTAATCTCTTCCCAATAACAAGGTGCAGTAATCATTGATAGAAGTGAAAGGAAAACAGGAGCACTTTTCAAAGAAAGCTCATTTTTAACCTCCGCTTCCCCCTCATGCAGCAGCACAAATTTGTGTTTAGTACATATTAATGGCAAAAAAAAAATCATATTGAAACCACAAAACAAGGGTGGGGGAGTGAGGCTGCAAAGGAAACCATCTCCAAGCAAACCCTCTCAGTTTCACTTGAAACTTGGATTCAAGTTTACAGAGTTAACTTGCTCCTGAGCTAAGTGCCAGACATTTCTTTGGCAACAAGTTGTTTCTTCCAGCTCTGCCTATGCCTGATTTCACAGGAACAGCAACTGGCAAAAGAATGGAAAACATCGACCAGGCATGAGACACAGGAATTTATTGAGCTGAGACAAGCAATGGCTGGTGGAAAGGCAATTTCAGTAATAAAAAAATGTGTACATTGTGCTTTGTTTATCTCGGTGTTCTGCTTTACTCAGAGTTTACACACTGGCACCTTTCCCAAAGAAAGTACTAGTACAGTATCTCAGTGGGTACAGAGTAAATCTCTGAGCTACAGGTGAGTTGCAAACATCCCACTGGGCAGAATTACCTGTTCCAGCTGCTCAAATGTTTGTGGTTGTGGGAAGCCCCTGGATGTGGAACTTACCTGTCCTGTTGAGCCTGACTTTATATGGAATAACTAAAAGCTTTGATCATTTATGCCCTTTGTTTTGATTCTTGCCCTTCCTCTGTTTTAAGAGGGAAAGTCATTGGAGCTGGGCCCAGGATCCCATGTGCTGCCAACATCCTGCCCCTGCTCCACCCACATCCACTCAGTGAACACACAACAAGGGCAGTTTGGAACTTATAAATCTTTATTTGACTCATCTCAGACACAACCACCGATTGTTTGAAAAGAGAAATACAGAAGTAACTGAAGTAATCATTCCTCTTCCAACACACAGGGAATGGAAAGTGTACCAGAGACTCTTTCCAGGAGCAGGGCCAAACAGTTCATGCTTCCCTCTTATGTTCCCTTTTGATGTTTGGCCATTTTTAAGTTAAAAAAAAAAAAATTGCAGAAATGCCCCTTTTTCACCAGCAGGTACTTTGACCCTTAGTGAGGAGAACGCAAAATGTCTCCTGCTTGTTTAAATGTAAAAAAGAAGAACCCCACCCTGAGAGAAAACAGGAGATGGGATATAGAAGTGCACAGTCCTGCAGCTGATCAAGGGAAGGTGCTGCTGCCATTGTCCCAGGAGAGCACACGGTGTCCTGGCCCAGTGTCACACACCCAGGTCCACACAGACACAATGCCACAGCCCTGCAACCACAAAACCTACAGAAAGAAATGCCAGCTTCTGCCACCCTGATCAGCCTGCACAGGAGGTATCTCAGACACGGAGAGTGGAGCTGTGTCTTTCCTACTCCTTGGGGATTTCAAACATGCAAAGGCTCTTGTACTTCTGCAGCAGCTCGTTCTTGGTCCGGACCTGCTCCCGCAGGTTCTGCAGCTGCTGCTGCTGCTGCTCTGGGCTCACCCCGATGCCAGGCATGGAGCTGATCAGCTTCCTCATCTCCTGGAACTTGTTCTTGAGCTCATTCAGTACCTGGTGAACATCCTGGCTGTCCTTGTCCATGCTGCAGAGGAGAGAAAATCGAGACACTGTGAATTCTCCTAATGAAAACGCTGTAATTTCCAATACAACCAGGGTTTAAATTGGAATTCAGTGGGAAAATTGCTCTTGGTATCTAGGTACACACTCCTGATTCACCTATCCCAATAAAATGACACATATGGATATACACTGGGTAGCTATGGGGCAGCCTGGTATCCTGCAAATTTCCAGCACACAATCCAGTCACCTCAGGATGCATTAATCAGGTTAGGAGCTGCTCTGCAGCTTTCAAACATCACCCTGGAGGAAGCTAAATTCTCCCTCTGAACTCCTGTACCTCTCTTTGGGGAAGGTAAGATTGCATATGTGTTGTGTGTAGTCACCTGGAAAAAAAGATCTCAGTCTCACCCATGACCTGTTGCTGCTATAATACAAAAAAATCAATGCAGCCGAACAGCTCGACAGCAGAAAACAGAAACTGTTCCCAAAAGTGTCAGAGAGTGTCCAAAGGCAGAGAAAATGGTACTTGGGAGCTTTAAAATGAGCCTCTGGGGATTAATACTTAATAAAAGAGAAGCAGCAGGGGTTTTTTGGGGTTGGTTTGTGGTGTTTTTTTCAAGAGCAGCAGAATTGGCTCTGCAGCCAGCTCTGTGCTTTTCAAGGCTCAGTGTTGTCTGAGGCAGTGTCTGCCCTTGAACCCTCATTAGTATCTGACTCAGCTTTGTTAGCACCAGCAAGAAGTTTCACTGATTCCAGGCGAAAGCAAGTCCCCACTTCCAGGCTGCCTGTTAACAGTGAGAGCAGGATTCTAATGGTCTTTGAAAAACTGGGAGCCTGTTCAATAGCCAGGCCTAAAAATAAATCTGCTTGGCATGACCAGGGCAGAGAGGTGCTCGATTATAACTTTGGGGAATCGTGACATGGCTGAGAGCAAAACTTTTAAGCAGATGGCGGCCGCTTGTTTCAAAAGCCTGTTGGAACAAAATATTCATTATTCCCTTCTAAATAAAACTGCAGCTGGTACTATAATGTCTCCCCATTATGCAGGCACTCAGGGCCAGGTTGGCAGTGGAAAAATACAGAAACAGACACACAACCAAGCCCATGGCACATCTGGGGAAGGAGGGGGTGACACTGTCATCCACCACAGCTGCAGGCTGGCTTTGACAGGGGTGTCCTCCCCACATCCCATCCCCTTCCCCACTCAAAGAGAACTGACAGCTGCCTGTTGCCTGGTTGATGCAAAGGGGTAAATATTTCAGGGTTGGTGGGGGTTTTTCTTCCTGATGGGTAGTTTTCAAGCCACCAAAGCAATTCACGGAGAGGTGGGAGTGAGAGAGTGTGGGAAGAGCCTGCAGCTGCCTGCACTAACACAGAATTCAACACAGCCTGTGCTGATACAGTGGGCACAAAAGCTGCCCTCAGGCACAGTGTCCTTCACCACACCAGCACAACCCACCACTGGCAGAGCCACACACAGGGACCTCAGCAGTGATGCCATTGACTGTGCAAGGCTGAAAACATCAGCAGACTCTGTTTAGGAAAACCTTCTCCAGACCCAAACAGGAAGCAGCACCCAGCCTTGAATGTCAGCAAATCTACGCGATACATCCTCGCTCCGGAGCACAGAGTCACCTTGGAGATGTGTCCTCACAGTGAGTCAGTGTCAGAACGGCGGGGCTGGGCTCTGCCACTCGAGGCAGAGTTAGAGGACAGCCCGTTTGCCATCTGTCAGGGACAGGAGGCACAGCATCCCACCGCTGGCCGCCCTGGTGCCACCTTTCTGCCACACAAGCTGCCCAGGACATGTCACACAGGCAGCCAAGGGAGGCAGCTGGGCAGCAGGAGTGGGTGGCTCGGTGGGACAGGGCACAAGATATCCCTGGGACTGTCACCTGTGAGTCACTACAACCTGATCAGTGACACATCACAGCCTGGGAGGTCTCAGCCCGTGGCTATTGCCCACTCTGGTGATGTGCATGCACACACCTGGCAGGGGATTTGGCCTCAGTCTGTGTCTGCACAGATCAGAGAGAATCAAGGTCAGGGGGCAACTTGATGGCCTACAGCGAGCACAATGGGGAAACTGGGTGAAATTACAGTTTGTGTTCTCATGCCCATTCTGGACTGGTGTGTTAGAGGTATTCACTCCCATGGACTGGGCTGCTTGGGCTGCAGAGCCATTAAGGATCAACATCCCTCACCTTTCAGACATGTTTGCTCCAAGTGAAACATCAGCAGGACACAAATCTGCTCCTCAATCGGCGCACAGAGAGAGGGCAGGAAGAAAGCAATTCATGCTTCCCATGCCCACTGCCTCACCCTGCCCAGGTGAGAGCACAGAGCCTGCCTGGATGGATTTCCATGGCTGACACATCCCCTTTCTGGGAATTCAGATGGGCATCTCTGGAGGGATTATCCTGACCCAGAAACACATCCGTTCTCGGGACTCTTGTACCTTTCACCTGTACAGTGCTTATCTTGAGCTGGGAAGAGAACAGTGTATGTCCCACCGAGGAAGCCATCCCCCTTTTTACAACTTCCCAGAAATGGGCTGCATTCCTGACGCACTGCCTGTACTTCCTGAGGCTGTTATCAGCCAAAGAGTAGAGTTCTCTGGAGCAATAACCCAGCGGACACACAGTGCTCCTGCTCTGGGGTTACTGGTGGGGCAGTGTACCTGGGCCATGGGAGCACCTGCACTGCTCAGGTGACCCTGACACCACCCAGGTAGGACTCAGAGTGCAGATGTGCTTGGGGCCGTGCCAGCTCCCTCCAACTCTTCCCAGGAACTCCAACTGAGATAAAAAGGGCAAAGGAGATGCTGGGAAGATGGAGAGCATCACTAGAAGGGTGACTCCATTGCCCTGCTACCTCTTCAGGGCATCCTGGGGAAGTGAGGGATGGGAGAGCATCACTTGAGGGAGGATCCAATAGCTCAGCTCCATGTTCAAGGCACTGTGAGGATGCTAAGGATGAAAAAACAACTTAGAGGAAACCCCACTGCCTTACTCCTCATCCAGAGCATCCGGGAGATGCCGGGAGCCGGGTGAGCATCACTAGAGGGGCATCCCATTGCCTCACTCCCTACCCAGAGCATGCCCGCGGATGACTGGGAGAACATCACCGGCGAGAGCCCCTTAGCCCCGCTGCTCACGCAGGCCCCGAGAGCTCCGGTGTGAGTGAGGCAGCCCCGTCCGAGCGGCGCGGCTGCGGCAGGGCCGCGGCTCCCGGCGCGGCGGGGGGCGGCGCTGGCCGTGCCCGCCGTTACCATTTGATGATGTCGTGGACGAGGGGCAGGAAGGAGAACTCCTCCTGCGCGGGCGGCAGCGGCGGCGGCTTCTGCTCGGCGGGCGGCTCCGGCGGCGGCGGCTCCTCAGCGGCGCGGCCCGCGGGCCCGGACGCCATGGCGGGCCCGGCAGTGACGGAGCGGGGCGGGCCCGGCCTGGCTCCGCCTCACGGCCCTCACGGAGCCGCCGCCACGGCCCTCAGGAAGCTGGAGCCGCGCAGCGATCCGCGTTGGGGTGTGGGGCTGTGCTCTGCACCCGCGCTGTGATCCTGCTGAGACCTCAGTGATCCCCCTCAAACTTCCAGTGATCCCGCCGAAATCCCCAGTGATCCCCCATAAATGCCTCCACAGTGATCCCGCCTGTGCACCAGTGATCCCCCTGCACCCCGCCAGTGATTCCCCAGAGACCCTCAGTGATTCCCCTGAGATCCCTCAGTGATCCTTCCTGAAACCTCCAGTGATTTCACTGAGACCCTCAGCGATACCCCTGAAACCCTCAGTGATACCCTCTAAGTGCCTTCACAGTGAACCCACCTGTGCCCCAATGATCCCCCTGAAACCTCCTGAATGATCCCTCCTGAAACCTCCAGTGATCCCCCAGAGACGCTCAGTGATCCCCCTGAAACTCCCAGTGATACCCTTTAAGTGCCTTCACAGTGAATCCACTTGTGCCCTAGTGATCCCCCTGAGATCCCTCAATGATCCCTCCTGAAACCTCCAATGATCCCCCAGAGACCCCTCAGTGATCATCCCTGTGCCCCCCTATCGCTTCCCCCTACACCCCTCAGCGATCCCCCTGCGATCCCCAGGGATCCCCCCATTACACCCCCAAAATTATCCCACCTCCCACCCGAGCCTCACACAGGAGGTGGGGGATTGGAGGAAGGAGAGGTTGTGAAATCCTGCGCCCCAAGGGCAGGGTGAGGAGAAGGGGTGCCAGGAAACATCCAGGTGCCCCAGGAGCCGTCCAGGGACCACTTGAACCACCCAGAGGTCCCAGGAACCATCCAGGGAACCCAGGAACCACCCAGCAGTCCCAGCAGCTATCCATGGGCTGGTCATGGCTCTCCTCAGCACACTTGGATTGCTGTCCCAAGTCTCTATACATCCCTCTCTTTCAAGCCAAATCTGAGGGGGAAATTGCATTATTCTGTGTAAATAACCACAGCAGGGTTTTGCTGTCTCATATATCCCAACTTTTCAACATATTTTTTTTGTTATTTGGAGTCCTCAGTTTGACTCTAATGCAAATGGGGATGATATGGGCTGGATGATGGGGATGTGATCCTTGAAATGCCTTAAGGACAGATGTTTATGTGGGACCAGAATTTCTGCTCAAGGGAGGAAGCATGGCCAGCATCAGTTGGAGGGAAAGCAGTTGGAGGGAGAGTTGGATGAGAGCCTGGGCTGGAGACTGGAGGAATCTGGAGGAAGAACAGAAATGTGATGTCAGGGCTGGGACTGCTGTGGAGCTGGGAGGGGGAGAAGAAAGGGGAGAAGGCTGAGAGAGTTGGGGGTTCTCAGCTGGAGAAGACTCTGGGGAGACTTCAGAGCCCCTTCCACTGCCTAAAGGAGCTCCAAGAGAGATGGAGAGGGACTTTGGACAAGAACTGGAGTGACAGGACAAGGGGGAATGGCTTCCATTCCAGAGGCCAGGGTTACCTGGGATATTGGGGAAGAATTCTTCCCTCTGAGGGTGAGGCCCTGACACGGGTTGCCCAGGGAAGCTGTGGATGCCTCGTCCCTGGTAGTGTCCAAAACCAGGCTGGACAAAGTTTGAAGCAAGCTGGTCTAGCAGGAGGTGGCCCATGGCAGGAGATTGGAAGCAGATGATCTTTAAAGCCCTTTCCAAGCCAAACCATTCTGGGATTCTGTGAAGAAATGGAGCTCTGGTGTGACTGACCTACCTGCAGGGGGAAGAGGTGGCTCAGGATGGTGAGTGGTCAAGGCTGGGAGAGGGAGGGTGATGCCCCTCTGCACCAAGGACCCTCAAGCCTTTTCTTCAGTGAAATGCTGCCCTTGTGTTCAAACCCCTGCACCCACACAAAGCATCACAGCGTGGATAATACCAGCCACAGTTGAGAGCTTTTTTTCCTGGTTTGGCTTAGACAAAATGCATTATTTAATTTTTCATTTGAAATAGGCCTCCCTGCTCAATGGTTATAGGCTGAGGAAGACTGGGAAGGCAATTTTCTTTTTTAAACCAATTTCTTTCTGAAAACAAACAGAGGCTATTTATACATCTAATGAGAATGCTGGCAACCATTTAAATGGGGGGTATTGGCTGTTTGCTCTAAATATAGCAGATGCAATCGCTCACTTTGTTCCTACTGTCAGGAATAGATCCTGGTTCAGTAACTGATGCTGGAATGTGCAAAGGAGCCTGGGGGAGCCCAGGTTCCGCTGAGCAGATCCCTGTGGGAAGGCTGGTGGTATTTATGGCCCTTGACTGAGCCAAGCAGGAGGCACAGGATGCTGTGTCCTTCAGATGGGGCTGAATGGTTCATTTCTGCCTCTTTTTAAGGGCTGTTTCTAAAGCAGGAGTTGATTCAGGCTCTGTGGGGGACACTTCCCTCTGTACTGTGCTGGTTTTAATTCTCCCCTTGGCTTTCTGGAGGAGGGCAGCAATAATTGCTGGGTTGCTGGATGCCTGCCTCTGATGTTTGAGTCAGGCAGTTGTTCCAGCAGGTGACAACATGCAGATACCATTCAGAACCCAAAGTGCTGTCAATCAGCATTTCCATTTACCTTTCCATTTCTATTTGGAGTCTCATGTTCCCAAAGAGCTGGAGCACAGCTTTACCTCGGTGCTGTGCTCCTGCCTTTTGCCTTCTCTTCCTTGTGGGAACAGCTCCTCCAGCTGCCACAGGTGACCCACCTCTGTCCTTTGGGGCTTGTCGTGTCTTGTGGCAAGTCCAGGGGACAGCAAAGGTGTTCCACAGTTTTCATTCTAGATTTTTTCACCTGCTATCAGTTCCTCAGCAGAAAGGTTCGAATGGGCAACCTGTGAAAGCTCCATGTGAGGCAGCTAAAGCAGGAACAAAGACACTTAGTGATGAATGAAATGAATAATTTCCCCCTGGATTTGGTAATAAACCTGAAGTGCAAATGATCGACCTGTTCCTTGATTTAATTGTGGCTCTTTGTACAATTCATTTGCTGGACAGGCAGTATCTGAAATGTGTGAATGTTTCCAAACCATCTGATTTTCTGTGTACATTCATTGCTCACCCAGACATTTCATTAACCCATTATCCTAAAACCCAGCTGATCAAATAATCCGTATCCAGAGTATCTTTTGTTATTGCCTGTTTCTTTATGATACCAATGTTATTGTTTCTTCTCCTGTCATTTCTGTACAGATTGTACCTCTTGTCCTCTTCCAAAGGGAACTTTTGAGGTATTTACCACCAGTTATTTAATTCAGCACCAGGTGACTCTGTGCCTTTCACTATTTCCTTACAATGACTTGATGTTTTATATATTGATGGTCTGACATTTCACTGGGCTCCACTTTTTGCTGTTGGACCATATGGAGCTTGTTGTGCTGTTGCCACCAGCTCTGTTATCATTTTTTACTATGTGGCTATCACCAGGTTGAACTTTATCTCTTCCTCCTGCTCCTGCCATCATCAGCTGAATTTTCTGTTTCAGTCTTGCTAAGCTGCCATGGTGGGATAAGTCTCTATTGATCAGTCAGGGAGGTGTTGTGGCCACGTGGGAGGGGGTGATAGGAATGAGAATTTACAGCTCCATCCCTTGGCTGTGGTCAGGGCACCTTTTTGTTAGGTCATGCCTGTGATCCTGCAACTGCTCAGGCTTGTGGCTAAGATCTCCCTAATTTTGACCAGATGTGAATCTGGGCTTGGGCTCTGCCCTGTCTTGACTCCTGGGGTCATTTCATGCCCTGGTGTCTCAGTCTTCTCATAGGGGTGCTGATGGGAGTAGCAGGTCATAAACCAAGCTTCATCCTTTGGAACCATGTTTTACCAGAGGGGTTTGGGCCTTGGAGGTCTGGCTGCCCCAAACACTCAGCCCTGCACTCCCAAATGCTCCCAGAGCTGCTGGTGCCCTGGGTGCCATTGAGCTTTAAATCCAAACAAGCAGCACCAAAGACATGCACATCACCCTAATGCCTCCTGGAGTCACTGGTGCTGGGGAAACTGTGCTGCCATGGCAGGAGGGCCATCATCCCCTAACCCAGGAGATGCCACCCTCGAGGAGAGCCCAGCGTGCAAGGACAGAGCCTGGGATAAGAGGTGGCACAGGAGGCTTGGCCAGGCTGCCTGTAGCAGCAGGTTGGGTGTCACTGCAGGGCATTGGCCTGGCCATGCAGCCCAGTGAATGGGGATGATTCAAGGCCACAGGGAGTGTGCAGTGACCTCCCCGTGTTCTCCAATGCCACCCCAGTGCTGACCAAACACAGAGGCTGGCCCAGGCCACCCCAGGGGAGGCACCCTGGCCATTTCGTGGGCAGAGGGAGCACCGAGGACTTCTTGCACAAGATCAGCTACGCAGAAACACGGATCGAGGAAAACACGCAGGCAGAGCGGCCGCAGCCTGGCCCAGCTCCAGCTGCAGGTGGCTCTGGAGCTCATTGTCTCCTTTGGGCAGCTCTGTCACTGTGCAGCACCCCAGAGTGAGTCCTGGGAGCCACCACTCCCTGCAGAATCATCCCACAGCCAGCCTTCAACACTCCAAGCTGTTTTCCTCTCAGGGCAAAGGGGGAAAAGTCACCTTGCAGGAGCAAGAGAGGAGCTTGGAGTGTGAATTTGGGGTGTCCCTGAGGAAACCTATGCCTGCAGAGAGAAGTGCCCTTGTTACCACTGGGCAAAAGCAGCCCTGAATCCCTGCTGGCTCCTGCTGCAGTGTGGTGAGTCAGCAACGTCCCTGCCATTATTTAGAAATAATGAGCGAGGCTCCGAACACGTGCGGCCAAAAACATGAGGCAGCAACAGTTTCACTCTCAATATGCAATCGTGGCCTTGAAGCAATGCTGCAAGAGCCTGCACTGAAGGACAAGGCTCAGCCCAAGCAAGGATTTCTCTCCTGAGCTCCTGGATGCATACCCAGCATGTTGGGAAGGTGTTGGAGCGGGACAGCACACATGTGTGCATCCCTGTGCACACGCATCCATGTGCTTGTGCATTCCTGGGTGCATCCCTGGGCACATCCTTGTGCATCCATGGATCCCAGGGCACCACTGCCCTGCACAAGGACACTGTGGGTGTCACAGAGGACAGATAAATTTACCTGGATGCACATAGTAGACACTCACTAATGGGGTCACATTAAGGACATTCATGAAATCCTAGCTCCCTTTCTTGGAGTCAGTTCTTATTCTTCTAAAGTGGGTCAGGCTTTGTTTGTGTGTTTTTCAGGGTCCCTTCAAGTGTGGCAGAAAAAGCCATTACCTGATGCTGGAGCCCTTCAAAATATTTCTCTTGGGTTACTTAACACAGGGGGAGAGGAAATGAGCTTTGTTCAGACTTCGTTTTGGCACCACAGAAAAAGCATCTGGTTAAGATTTTAGCCCATCCTTCACTTGAATTGCAAACAACATTTTGCTATAATTGGCCTAATTACTGAAATGAGACAAAATTTATGTGGGCTTTGCAAGATCAGTCAGGTGTCCTCAAAGAATAATTTTACGTGGTAGAGCAGTGGGTTTCTGGGGCAGCACTGACACTGTGGGAGAAATATCTTGGCAGGTGGAGAAGTCTCACTCCAGCTCCAGTGAGAAACCATTTAATCCTTCTCCTGACCTGGGGAATGGTGCATCCCTGCAGGGCCATGGCAAGAGCAATGTTTTGCTGAGCCTTTCTCCTCCTGACCTGGACTTTGTGAGCATCCCCAGGATGCTGCCATGTCCCACCTGGAGCAGCCTGTCCCCCTCCTCAGCCACACCAGCAGCTCCCACCCAGTTCTGGTGCTGGCACCCATGAGTGGCTTGTCACAGCCACGTGTCCCTGGCTCCAAGGATCCCTGTTTGCCAAAGGCTTAATGTTTAGCTGCTAATAAACAAGGCATATCGGGGAGGTTCTGATGACCAGGGAGCTAAACTTTCCTGGGAAGTTTGCTGACTCTTGTGGCACAAATAAGGCCAGGATGTGGTGACATTTTTGTCTCAGATAAAGTTTTAGAAGTTTACCAGAGCAGGCTCCAGCTCTTACTCCCTCACTCCTGTGCATTCCTTCAGTTGGTGATCCAATGCTCAGCCATGTTCTATCCTGCCCAAAATCTTTCTCTCCTTCCTGGCTGTGCACTGATTTATCCAAGGAGGAGTTGTTTTATTGGGGTTGGATTCGTTTGGGGGATTTGGCTCTAAGCAGCTGCAGGGGAATCAAAATAAGATTTTCATACAATGTCAAGGGGGAAAAGAAAAAACCCTCCTTGTTGCTCTGACTTGAGAAATGAGTGAATTTGTCCTTTCTGCCTTTACCCCATGGGCATTTCTCAGCCAAAAGCCTGATGTTTTCCCACCAAAGGAATATGCCCTAAAGCCCATCTCATTGACCACAGGGTGCCCATGGCTCAATCCAGCCTGGAGCCAGGGTTTGCCATTTTCTACTTTGTGGATTAGCTGAGCCCATCCTGGCTTCTCTCGTGGGGGCATCCAGCAGAGAGGGAGGCCAAAGAATCACTCAAAGCATTTCAATCCCTACCACCATCCTCTTACCCCAGTGTGGCCCAGCTTATTCCTCATTGATCCAAATGCAAACGAATGTCATTAGAGAGGGACATTTGGCGTTCAGGTAAACACTGACCCATCCTCACCCTCACTCCCATGCAGAACCAGCCCAGCTGGCACTGCAGGAAGCTCTTGGGATGCCCCATGCCCTCCATGGCCATGGCAGCTGCTGGAAGGTGGGCCCTGCATCTCTCCCTCCCAGGGATTACAGCAGGACCTGGCTGCCGGCTGGCCCGTTCCGGCATCTCTCAGCAACTGCAGAGATAATTGCCATAAGTCTAATTGTTCCTGCTGGATAACGAGTATTTTGCATCATCATCCCCAGCTGCCGAGAGCATCATCTGAGTTGCTATTTCAGGGCTGGAAAGCAGCTCCTCTGAGGCAGGAAAGGCCAAACCAGGCTGGATCTGGGCACCTGGAGCAGAGTCCACACGCTGAGGGTCCCCTGACAGTGCTGGTTTACCAGGCTGCTTTGTTACTGTGCAGTTCTGCTCAGAGTGTGATGAGCTGTGTGTGTTCTGGTGGTGTCCCTGGTTCTGGGCAATGCCATTGCAGGCAGCAGGGTTTGTCACAGCCTCCCCATGCTGTTCCTTCAGGCAGAGCTGCTCCGTGCTGCCAGGACACGCGGCCAGCCGGGACCACAGCAAGTGTCACCCTCTCCCCCCACGCCATGGGTTGGATGAAGCAGCCACGTGGCAGGAGCCCCTGACTGGGCATTGATTTCTCCTCCACCAACAAGCACTCTGCAAGATCCAAGGATGCACCACCTCAGATCAGGGCTGCTCAAGTGCACGAGGCTGGCTTGGCAGCAGGGATGGCATTTGAACAAGGCAGGAGCGTGATGCTTCTCTCCCTGCACCCCATCTGGCACCTGGAATGGCTGCTGGTAATTGCTGCATGCTGCAGGATGTATTGAGCAGCCAGCTGTGGCATTCTCACTCTGCTCATGCTCACAAACATGTGGGTTTGAGGCAGTGTCAGCACAGGCTGTACATCCCATCCATCCCATCCCACAGCTCCCAGCTCGACCCTGGGCTCTGCACCTCACTTGCTTTTCCCTTCTTCTCCACAAACCAGCTGCAGACAATTGTCAAGTGCAAACCTTGTTCTCAGAGCAGCACCTCTTAAATTAACCCTCCTACCTTGGTGGCTGGAATGCATTTGAGGACATCCATGTGGCAAAAAGTTTTGGCTGCCAGGTTGTCACTTGTGCCCCTCGTGTGTGTAATACACAAGCCCCAAGAAATGAGTTTGCAAAAGATGGTGCTGAGTTTGCCTTGGGAAGGGGTGGTTTGGAGTTTGAGATAAGAGTCCTGCGAGCTGGCTGGGAAAGGAGAGAGAGGAAAAAATGCGTCAGGGCAAGGAAAGGAGAGATAAGTGACATATCTGGGCTAGGAGCATGAAGCCAATGGCCTTCCTGGCGCCATGGGGCTGCAGGGTGGCCAGATCCGGGCTGAGACAGCCTTGGTTGGAGCTGGCCCCGTGGCAAAGCCTTGCTGGCCAGGTTTGGGAGCCCTCTGCCAACTCTGCCAAACTGCAGAGAGCAGGGAGGAGGCAGCCCCAGCCAGGGACCTGCTCTGGCTCCTAAGGGCTGTGCAGGGAACAGGTGATGGGGATGATGCCCCCCAAATTCAGGCACCTGCACCCCACTCTCTGCTCCATCCCCTGCCAGTGCTGCCATCCCAGGGCACAGTATGTGGTCTGTACCAGGGCATGGGTTAGATGTTGATTTTTCACCTTTGGGGAACCCTGCCGTACCAGCTCGAGCTTTTGAGGCTGGGGTAGGTTTTGTACCAAAACCACCTCTGCTGCTTACCAGAGGGGAATTTGGATGGCCAGGATCACCCAAAGCAGTGTGTTCGGGAGCCAGCTGGGCGCTCGTGGCCGATTTTGTACGTTGTCTCCTAATTGCAGTTCTTCATGTTCCCTCCATGCAGGAGGACGGGAAGCGCGGGGATCCGGCAGCAGTTGGGAGCTGCTGGCGAGGGGGAGGCTCCTGCTTTAGCAGGATCCCTTCTCCCCCACCGAACCAGCTGCTGGCATTTCTCCTGCCACCGTCTCCATCCTCCTCCCGTGGTGCCGCATCCGCTCCGGCATCCTGGCAGGGAAAGCGGGAGCTGGCAGCAGCTCCCTGTCCTCGCCCCAGCACCGCCGCACCCCTGCGAGCACACAAACACTTCTCTTCTGCCAGCTCCCTATTTGCAGCAGCACTGTATATACAGTATAATCCACCCACGGGCTAGCCAGCCTGTACTTGGCCGGGAAGGACAGAACATCCTTGTGATTCAAAAGGTCAAAATGAATGTCAATACGTTGTGAGCAAGAATGCCGAATTCACCTCGGGGACACAGGCTGCTCGTAGGGACCCGGCTGTTGGGTGTGCTGCTCCCTGACGACAGGCATGGGGTGCCCCAAAAGCCTCTGCTTGCTGCAGGGTCAAGCAGGGCAACTATCCCTGAGGATAAGAATTCCATGGTGTGCTCACAGCTTTGTCTGTTCAGCCCGCAGATCCCTGTGCCCTCTTTCCATGCCTGGGTAGTGAGGGGGTGAGCAGGTTGTGATGCCCCTTCATGACATCCTCCCTGTCTCCTCCAGTTTCTGTCTCTAAAGCCCAAAACTCTGCCTCCTCCACAGGGCTCTGGTGAAGAATTTTCTTCCCAGAGCTCGGGTG
The DNA here is from genome assembly GCF_035770615.1 of Melospiza melodia melodia. Lineage (NCBI taxonomy): Eukaryota > Metazoa > Chordata > Aves > Passeriformes > Passerellidae > Melospiza > Melospiza melodia. Next base: position 2,602,919 of record NC_086211.1, read on the forward strand.
TGGTTGAGGTCCATGGGCACAACACATCTGTTTGCTCTGATATCCGGAAGGCAGCAAATCCCAGCGAGCGCCAGAGCGGGAGAAACCACCCCTCCTCCTCCTCCCAGATGGAGTGAAACTGCTGTCATTTCAAGGCAGGCTGGAGTGGAGGAAGCTCAGCTGGAGCGGATGGCTGGGATTGATTTCCCAGTGACAGAGGCACTCGCGTGTCCCTTGAGCTGCCGGCCCTGTGCCTAACGATTTTCCCTGTTAATAATCTCCACTGAGCAGCAGCAGTGCAGGCACAGGGCACGGGGATGAGTGGGATCATTCACAGCCTGACGTGGCAATGGCAGGTCCATGCTGTTCTCCCTGACATATGGATCCTTTCCATTCCTCCTCAACCCATCCCAGCAGGAGTGCTGCCCATAGAGCCCTCGATGCCAGCAGCAGCAGCCCCCGTAATTATTGCCCCATTAAATGAAAACAAAGTCTCAGGGCTTGGGGAATTTGGAGGTGAATTAGGAAACCCCTTCACAGTGGCAGAGAAACTCCCAGGAGCTGATGGTGTTTTGCAGGAGGGGTTTGAAGGCTTTGGAGCTGTGCTGAGTTCAGGGGTTCCTTGGTGTGTCCTCCTGGACACAGCATTCCCACCCACAGAGTTATGGAATGGCCTGGACTTTAAAAGGACTTTAAAAATCATCCAGTTCCAATCCCCTGCCATGGGCAGGGACACCTTTCACTATCCCAGGTTGCTCCAAGCCCTGTCCAACCTGGCTTTGGACACTTATAGCTCTGGACAGCCTGTGCCAGGGCCTCAGCACCCTCACAGGGAGGGATTTCTTCCCAATATCCCATCTAACCCTGCCCTCTGTCAGAGGGAAGCCATTCCCCCTTGTCCTGTCACTCCTTGCCCTTATGCAAAGTCCCTTTCCAGCTCTCCTGGAGCCCCTTTAGGCACTGTAAGGGATTCTAAAGTCTCCCAGTCACCTTCTGTTCTCCAGGCTGAACACCCCCAGCTCTGTCTCATCCCCAGCTGCTCCCCACAGCAGAGCTGCTCCAGCCCCTGGAGCATCTTTGTGGCCTTGTCTGGACCTGCTCCAGCAGCTCCACATCTTTCTTCCCCTCCCTCTCCTGACGCAGTGCAAGGAGCAGGAACAAGAACATGAACTTGGGCACAAGATTCTCCAAACACAGACTTTTGGGGACACCCAGCTGTCACCATCCCGGTGCTGCCAGCGAGGAGCCGTGTCCAGGAGGAGCAGTGGGACACTCCTGTCCCTGCTGGAGTCGAGGTCGGGGCAGGCGGCGGGAGCTGGCAGTGCTGCCCAGCCTGGCAGGGCTCTCATGGCCCCGACCTTTCTGCCTTTGAAAACAGGATGGGAACAAGACGCACTTTTGTTTTCACTTTGGGAGCTGGAACGGGACCTTCGGGCTGTTCCTGGGATGTTGCAGCCTCTGGGCTGTGCTGGGGGTGGGGACCAAGCTGTGACACCCCAGGCACCCTCATTGCTCCTTTGCATCCGTCCCATTTTGTCCTTCATCAGCAGATCCCAAAGCTGTGCCTGTCCTCTCCCACAGCCGGGCTGGCTGGGGAAGCTCCCCTGGGAGCACAGGCAGGGATGAGCAGCTCTCAGTCAGCCTTCAGCTGGAAACCCCCCTGGCTCTCACCACGTGCTCCTGTGCTGGGGAGCCCAGGGAGGTCAGGGAGTTTGTGGTGCTGCCCCATGAAAAATGTGACTGTTGCCCTGGGTGGCACAGGGCACTCAACTAGAAAACCAGCACATAAGGATTCCAGGTGCCTGCACCTTATCTCACCTCTAAAACCCCTTGGTGGCCACCAAGGAGCTGCTGGCAGCGACCTGGATTGTGCTGTGGGGACAAGGCTGGGGACAGGAGGGCAGGAAGCAGCTGGGGCTGGAGCAAGGCCATGCTTATTCTCACAAAATGGAGGAAAATGGGATTGAATCCCACATCCCACCATGATCAGGTCCTTACTCAGGGAGCAGGGGACTCTGAGTCACAGAAACGAGGGACAATGTGACCCTGCACCAAAATCAGGAAGGGCTCTGGGCAGTGTCTCCCTGCACAGGACTGACTCAATATATCAGCCATGAGATGGGCACCCTTATCATCTGTTGTGGGTATTTTGTTCCTCTGCTGTGGCAAGGCAGATTTCTAGAAGAAAAAGTGAATCACTACAACCCCTGATGGCAGGAGGGGATCTGGCACTTATGTTGTCACCCACCACATGCCCTGGGACAACCCCAAGGACAAAAAACTCGGTCTCTCTGCTTCCTGGCCCTGCTCCTTATCAACCTCCCACACCCACAAATGGAGAAATAATCTGCCTGGTTCCTGTGGAAGAGATTGTGAGTGGCCAGTGATGAGAAATCACATGGGTCCTGCCACGTTGGTGCACGTGCAGGTACACAGAGGCTCCTGCAGCATTTCCCAGAAAATCCTTGGATTTTGCCAGTAACTCTCATGACCCCCTTTTGCTTGCCCTCCATGGTTTTCTGCCCATTTTCTGTGCTAAGATCCCATTTAATCTCTTCACTGACAAATTCATCCCACCTTTTGCAGTCTTGGGCTTCCTGTGGCAGTTGTCACAGCAGGGAAATGTTTTTTTTTTTTTTTAAGAAAATCAAGATTCCTACAAAATTGCTGCTGTGGGGACCTCAGGAGTTTACTAGGAAAACTAAACCTGATCTCAACTGCCTGTACTGTGGAAAGCCAGGGTGAGGCTGTATATATTGTGATGTTTGGTCCAAAATATCCCCAAATTCTTCTCCTGGCTGAACCCGACCAAGGCTGAGTGAAGACAGGTCCCCCCAGGCCAGGAGCTGCTATGGGGCTGGGAACATTGGTGTTTGCAAAGAACAGAGCTGGAAAAAGGACACCCAGGACATCTCCATGCCTGTCCCCTTTGGCCACAGTCCCTCTGCAGGGGCAGGAATACCCAGCATTTCCCTGAACCCCCAAACACTATGTATTCCTGCCCTGTGTCCCCATTGCCCTGCTCAGCTCCCTTTCCTTGTGCTGACATGAGGATTCATGCAGAAGCCAGGTCAGGACCAAATTCAGCTGGGAGTGTGTGCCCTGCCAGAGGTTGGTGCCCCGAGTTGTCCCCGCACGGGTGCGGCTGGAGCGGTGCCGCCCCGAGGTGCTGCAGTGCCAGCACCCTCTGCTCCAGGCTCTTGTTTGTGCCTCTGCGTGATCTTGTCCCTGTGAAAAACATGCTCCTTGTTTTTGCTGCCTCAGGGCTGAACTGCTGCCCTCCCCAGGGACGGGTCCCTGAGTGCTGGCAGGGATTTACAGCCTGCCATGATTTATGGTGGAGGTGGAGCGGGGCAGAGCTGTCACAGCCAGCACCAAAGGAGCCCCGGCGTTGGTCCAGCATGACCTTACCTGGCCGTGCAGGACAAAGCTCTGAGGTCAGAGAAGTGTCCCCTGAGGACAGCGGTGGCATCCACGGGACGGGTGACAGTGTGCATGTGTTCAGTCACCCGTTCCCCTCGTGAAAATAAACAGACTTTAAATGAGAATTTAAAATGCAGATCTTTGGCTTAAGTTCAGAAGTTTGCTCATCTGCCACATCCAGGAGGGTCATGGCAGGAGCTGGCACTGCCACGGGGTACAGCAGGTGACCCAAAGACAAAGCAAGTCATGCGGAGTGGCAGCAGATGTGGTGTTGGACTCGGGGAAGTCGCTCAGCAATGACACAAAGCAGAGGAGCTGTGAAAATACAGGGCTCCTGAGTAACTGGGATCTGGGACACCCCTGGCCCCAGGCACCTCTTCTCCTTACACCACCACCTTCCTCTGCAGGGAGACAGGGAGGGGAGAGGGCAAAGCCAGCCCCAAGTGCCAGCTCCAAATCCCAGCCACTTCTCATTCCTCGACTGTCACTGCTCCCTTCCCATCCAGCTCCTCCTCATCCATGCAGGGCTGCGACCCACACAATTAAATACATTCAGTACAGCATCTTGTCTTCTGCAGAGTGTTGAAATCCAACCCTGGGTTCTCCCAGCCTGTCTCTGCCCTCCTCCTCCCCTCCTGGGTGAGAGGTCTGTGGTTGCCCAGCTCTGTTTACTAACCAGGAATTTTCCCCCTCGAGCTGTTTCTTTATTTTCACTGCAAAGTGATGCAGAACTACCTTGACCGAGAGCAGGTGAAAAGCCCAGCACTGATGCCTGCACCAGTTCAGACCAGCAAGGAGCCCAGCATTCTCCTGGGTGGTGTGATCAACATGAAGGGACGCTGAGAAGTCCCTGCAGTGGGATCAGGTGTGCAGATTTGGGGTCTGCCATGAGCTGGAGGACACTGAAGTGGTGGGACGTGTGGGGTCACACTGAAGCCAGCACTGCCTGGGGAATGCTGGGGATCCCTTTCTTCTGGGGACCCCAGGTGGGTTCTGGGGCTGTCGGGATGGAGCTGTCCCCCTTCTAAACCTGGGACAGCATCACCAGCATCCCTTCTGGGACAATTTGAGACAGTGGGCTGGCCTTCCAGACAAAGAGCCTTTGGTGTTGAAATGCCTCTTGAGCAGCTCCATACCAGACTGACAACCAGCCCGTTCTGAGGTCACGCTCTTCCAGCTGGGTTGCCACCAGCCAGTGAGTTATTGCAGGAGGAAAGAGAGGATTTAGCCCTTGTTTATCCTTGCTGCAAAAAGCTGGGTGTCTCTCCCCCAGCCCTGAGCATGGATCTGAGGCTGTGAGCCTCACCCTACTCCCTCCATGGCCCCCGTGCATCCCTCAGTGCCCTGCTCCTGCAAGGTCCCCACTGTGTGAGCTCATGGGAACCCTCTGTGCAATGCAAGCATCTTCCAACACACTCCCCACCCACCAGAGTTTGGGCAGACCCTGGATCATCCCCATTTTGGGTCCTCCCCAGGCTGGCCTTGCTGCCAGAGGAATGGCAAACAGTTCCAGCACACAAGGGCTGTGCCAGCCCCGTCCCAGCCGGGAAATACCCCGTGAGCCCGCAGGGCTGTACTGGCAGGAGTGATACCGATCCCTGGGGCTGATAACAGCCTGCCACGGCGCTCAGCCAGGCTCTCTGCGAGAGGTGAAGCACTTCAGCCTCCCACAGCCCCTAAGGAGAGGAAAGGCAGGTGCAAACAGCTAAAAATTGGTTTGGGGAGAGCCAGGGCCATGCTGTGCCAAGCCCCGCTGCGTTCACAGTGAGTCTCAAAGGCGGTGTCGCGCCCCAGGAGAGCCCCTTTCGTGCCACGTACCCCCCACCAACACTTTCCAACTCCTGTGCTCATTTTCACCCAAATTACACTGGAGGTAGAAGTCAAAAGGCAATTTCTATGCGCATCAGGAGAATTGCTGATGGAGGATAGAGAGGCAAGACAGCCCCTGCTGAGAAAAACGCTGCAGCGTGAGCCCAGCCCTCCAGCAGCCACCGGAGCAGCCGCCCCGAGGCCAAACTTCCTGGGAAATCTGGTTTCCTTGGGCTGGCCACTCATGCCCTGGCTGGGTTTGTTTTGTTCTGGGCTCGAGATACCGGTGGGATGAAAGAAATGCTTTGTAAGTGTTGAATTAAAAGGATGATGCAAAAGCTGCAGGGTGCTTTGGCTGGGAAACGTGAGCGGCTCGCAGTTGGCCCCGACGGGCTGTTTGGAGAACATGGGGTTTCTGTGATTAGGCTGCTCATATGACTCAATATATAACCACCAGTTACACACTAGATTTAATCTTGGGTCAAAAGTCATGGATAATTCAAACCACGCAGAAAATGTTGATCGCCTGCTTGCTGGGGCTGTTTTTCTCTGCAATTCTTTGTTTGGGCTAAACAACCTCTGCAAAGCAAATGCAGCCTGGCTCAGGGCAAGAGTGGAGCCTGTCCTGGCTGGAGTAATCCCTGTTCTCACTGCAGGAGCTGTCTGCTCTGCCTGCATCCCACATCCAACTTTTGGAATCTCATTTCAAAAATAGGGATGATTCACGCCCTAAACTTCCCATTGGAGGCATCCCATTAGTCCTCAGCCAAGTCATCTCACTGTTTGGGCAGTGAGGGTGCTTTCCTCACCCTCAGGGAGCAAGGTTGGGATGCTGCCTGCCATGTTGCTGTAGTAAGTTGAATACCTGGCTCCCTGCATTCTGTATTTTCATTTGCTTCCTCTCAGGGACTGCCCCAGTTTCTTGATTTGGGCAGTTTCTTTCCCAACCAAGTCACAAAAAACACTCTGGTATCTGAAAGATGCCAGTGGGGATGGTTAGGAATGTTCTGCCTGGTTGGGTTTAATGAGCAAAGGATTCCCAAGCAGGGTCTTGGAAACATTGATCAGGTCAAGGATCTGTGCCTGGGGTTGTGAGGGACTGGAAATGGAACAGCCCAGAGAAGCTGTGGCTGCCCCATCCCTGGGAGTGTCCAAGACCAGGCTGGACAGGGCTTGGAGACACCTGGGATAGTGGAAGGTGCCCCTCCCATGGAAGGGGACTGGAACCCCATGCCCTTTAAGGTCCCTTCCAACCCAGGCCATTCCATGATTCCATGATCTTGAGCTCTGAGGTTTGAGTGTTAGTCAGGGGAGTTTGCTGCTCCGTGCGCCCATGAGCAGCATGAGGTTGTTCTTTCACTGCTTTCCAGAGGCAGCATCCCTGATTCCTGGTGAGTTGAATCTCTGCTGAACGCTTCACTGGGCAGGAAGGGGAGAAGCCATCCTCCAGCCTTGCAGAGCCCTGCCTTGCAGGATGGTGTTTTCGGGGACTGCAGCAGTGTCCCCTCTGCCGGTGGCAGCAGACGTCACTGCTCGGTTACTGCACAGGGACAAGGGCCTGTCGTGGAGCATGGCTGAGCTCATCCATCACTGCACTCCTCTGCTCCTCAGCCTCCTCTCAGGTCATTAGGAAGGATGAGTGATCCCTCCCTTCCCCTACAGAACCCTTTGCCATGCAGTGACAGAGAAGGATGTGAAGAGCCCCTGAGAGCACAGAAAAGCTTTTCCCTGTGGGAACACGAAGGAGGCAGGGAAGCAGCATCCAGTCCATTGTGCAATCAGGAGGGGCACTGAAACAACCAGGACTGGGCAGGGTGATGCTAAACCCCATCTCTGGGCAGAACATCCTCCTGCCCTCACCATGGGCACGGCCAGAGGGTTTTACCAACAAACCAGGGATCTGAGCCTGGGGTAGAGCCAGCACAGCCTGAGAGGGCTGATTCCTCTCCCCATACATCTGCACAGGAAAGAGGCAAAGCCCTTGGGGATGGGGAGAGAAAGCACTGGAACAGGCGTAAACAGCTTAGTAATAATACTAATGATAGCAGTTAGCACGTCGGCAGCGGTTTGCAGCGCAGGGCTCTGTACAAACATTAATTAGTGCAGGCAGACAATTCAGTGATATGGCTCCCATTTTGCCAACTACCATGGGCAGAGAACCGACCATCTGCTTAAATCCTCTTTAATTTAATCCCAGTGCCTTCATAGGAAAATCCTGAGCCCGTTTCAGCCTCAGATGAAACGGCCCTGGAGGGGAGGGACCCTTCAGACTCTCCTGGATGCCACCAAGGGATGTTTGAAGGGTGTTGGTGGCTGTGGGCTGAGCCTGGAGGTGGAAAACACACGGTGGCTGTTTTCTGTGTCAATAAATACACGTGGAGTAGCCAGAGCACCGGTGGTTTTCCTTCAGACACGTGTTGCTGGAGTCTTTGGGGTTTTCCAGTTGGAGGTGTAGAGTTGGTTTGGGCTATTCTCATCCTTTGCTGCCCTGCCTGTGGTCGTTTTTATGACTTGTTGGGACAGCTGGTTCATTAATAAAAAATAAAGCAGATGGGATTAATGCCCTTTGGGGTGTCTGTCCTGGCTCCGGGGACATGTGTGGCTGAGGCAGCAGGCACCAAACACCAGGATAAGCTCAAACTGCTGAAATTGGGGGATCCGGGGCTTTTTTCCTTTAGGGGTTATTGCACAACAAGCACAGACTGGCAGCAGGGTTTGGCCAAAGATGGGGTCAGCACTTGGGGCTTGGTTGAAACCCAGCACGAGCCAGACACAGGAACAGCACCCCAAAAACTCCTGGGGGAAATGCAGATATTGCAGGAGGGTGAGCAGCTGGAAGCAGAGCTGTGATCACACCTCAGCACAGCACTGCAGTGCTGCTGGGGGTGCAGCCATGCCTGGGGCTTTCTGCAGCCCTCCCTTGCTCCACAGATAATTCCTAGGCAGGAAAAGAGGCAGATGGAACCACAGGGGATGGAAAAGGCCAGTGCTCCCACAAGGAGATCCCCTTCTCCTTCAGCAGCAGGAAAACATGTTTGCCTACTCTTAAGCTAATATTGAAACCACTGAGCTTTCCCAAACACTGTGTCTGAATTTCCCACTGCACGTGAACTCATCAGCCCTACACATGGCAGAACGTGCTCAGCTGCAGCACAGGCTGCTTTTCCTAGGCTGATTTATCAGGATTAGTGGCTTTTTTTTTTTTTTTGTTTCACTAACTTTATATTTAAAAGTCTATAATGGTGGAATTTTTCCCTCATCTCTGGGCAGATGTGTCCTAACACAGAGTCAAGAAGGGTTTGCAAAGAATTTTATTTTTTTTAGACAAAAGAGCTCCTGAATCACTTTGTCCCTGACTGAGCACATCTTATATTTCATCTAAATCCTGCACTGAGCTGAGCTGAACCTGCAGCTACATTGCAATTATGCAGAAGCTGAAATGCTTGGCTAAATCAGGGCTTTCCTCCTCTCACCATCTCCCAGGGCCTTTTCAAATTATCCCCCAGCCCAGCCATGTTTTGAGTCCAGGATGGTGCAAATGGTGCAGATAATGCTGATTTCAGCAAGATCCTCCAAGCTTGGGCTCTCTCTCTCAGTTTTGTCTTGTGAATGGCATCCCCAGGCAGCTCCTGCCTCCCATCTCCACACCAGGTTGCCTTGTTAAGTGTCTGATTTTAATTTCTCTCAATCAGGAGCTGGGCCCGAGCAATTACGTAGTAACGAGCAATTCATCCAGGGGGAGAGTGTGGATCTGGGTTAATTGGTCTGACAACTGAACCCAAGCCTTTCTGGTTTTGCCCAGTTTTCCTTATTTTTCTCTCCTCCTGCACAATCTCTGCAAAGCTCTCAGCCTTGTTAATTAAGGAGGTAACTTCACCCCAAGGGCTGTTTTGTTCTCCCCTTCCTCCTTCCAACGCAGGAATAAAAAAAAAGTAGCAAGAATGAGCTAGTTTGGGATGAAACAACCACCTCAGAGCAGGACACAGCCGGCTGGAGTCGGGCTGTGCGGAGCTGCTGCTGCTCTGCTGGGCTTTGGGGAAACAATGCTGCGTGGGGAAGGCAGGTGCTGGGGCAGAAACACTCCTCCAGGCACGTCTGACGTGTTCCACAAGCAGGACAGGGTGGAAAGCAGCAGGGTCCACAGGGCTGGGGGAGTTCTGGGTCGTGGCTGGGGCTGCAGTGCTGCACAGTTTTGGATACAGGTGCAGGAGGGTTTATGGCTTCTTGTGAACATACAGCCCTAAAGGTTTGGGCACTTCTGAAACCCTTTTTGCTACAAAACACTGGCAAAAGCCCTGTCCATGGGAAGCTCTGCCCTGTGGCCACATCAGGAGGAGTAGAAATGAAGCTTTGCCCTTTTTTTGTGGTCTCTTTTTATGAATTCCCATGACAAAGCTGGGCTCTGCCCATGCTGGGCAGGGTGGGACACTCAGCTCCCAATTTTCCTGTATCCCTTAGGTGTGGGCAGTCCCAGCCCCACTCTACAGGAAGGAGCTAGAACATATTCTGTGCCTCCATTTCCATTATCTGAATGGTTGTGGGTAGCCCAGAGATCAGTTTTGGAGTGAGGAGATGCCAGTGATGTTGATAGACATGTTTCCCTTCAGAGAATAAACTGGCCTTAGGGCAGGGAATCAGTCCCAAAACATCCTCTGCGCCCTGAGGGTGGCTGGGGCTGCCCCTGGCACCAGTGCCTGTCCCCAGGAGCCACCCAGGAACATTTCCCTGGGATAAAAGAGGATGTGCACAAATGCATGGGTAGGAAGCACAGCTGTGACACTGCTCTGCTAGACTGGAAAAGGAAAATCTGTTCTAAAACAGGCACCCAAGGCATGAGTTTGCTTTTCCAGAGGCTGTGAGAGCCAGAGGGGCTGGGACTGAGAGCAGAGGAGGGGTGGTAACACCTGGAAAGCTCCAGAGATTGTTCCCCAGGGCTCTTGGAGTCCTTACCTGGCGTGGCTGGGACTGGGAGGGGAAGGGGCATTGAGCCAGGGGGTTCCCAGCTGGCCAAAAGCCTGGCGCAGGTGGGCACAGAAAGGGTGACACAGGCACCAGGGATCCATCCCAGCCCACTGAGGTGAGAGCTGGGCCTTGCTGCTGCCCACACCTGGATGGAGCCTTCAGCAGAGGGATCACAGAATGGTCTGGGCTGGAACCTCAAACACCATCCAGCTCCAGCCCTGGTGACAGCACTGAGCCCTGCCTGGGTGGCAGCAGCGTGGTGTTCAGGTGCTCTGCAGCACCAGGTCCCTGCCTTTGCCCTCCCTTCTCCTGGGAAGGGCTCAGCCCATGCAGCAGGAGCTGCTCCTCATCCTCACACGTCCCCTGGCGCTCACAACAGGCCCCTCTTGCCTCACTTTTACTGAACAGAAGCCAACTCCCAGCCTCCACAGCTCCTGCCAGTGCATCTCCCAGCACTTTGGGGAGATTCCTGAGCCCTCTGGTGTTTTGAACCATCCCCAGGAGCTGCTGGGTGACTCACCAGAGGGATGTGAAGGCAGCACAGGTGCTGCCCAGCTGAGGCTCCCACTGGGATGGCATGAAGGAAAAATCCATGGGCACACAGGGGCTCACAGGCTTGATTAGAGCTCCACAGACCCTCAAATGCTGAACTACAGCCCTTCAATAATTACTGTTCATCTCCCTCCCCTGGATCTCAGAAAAACAGCCCCAGCTCCAGCCCTGGTTACCTGGAGATGCTGAAAGCAGATTGAGGTGCATGGAGTATTGAACCCAGACACAAGTTCACCCCAAATCTGGCAAGAGAGAGTTTAAAACAGTGTGTGTTGAGGGTGAGTGTGTTCTGGGAGAGGAGCAGCACCAGGGCACCTTCTCCATCCCAGGATCATTGCTGGCACGCAGCAGCTGAGGAGGAGAGGGCAGGTGAGGGGCAGGGATGGGCTCAGGGCGGTGTGGGGTGTGCAGGCTCAGCTCCAGTGAGGTCTCTGCCCACGGTGTGGCCTGACAGCAGTGCCCTCCCCTGTGACGGGTGTTTACAGAGCTGGACAGGATCCCTGGAGCCCTCGTGTCCACTGCAGGACACCAGGGCTCTACAAGGTCACACCCTTCCCCCAGCTGCATCCATGAGCTGGGCACCTCCAGGAAAAAGCCATGAGCTGGGAAGCTCCAGGAAAAAGGCACTGGTGGGATGTTGCTGGCAGGTTTGGTGCTTGGTGGCCTCGTGCTGGGTCCCGGTGGTGCCCCGAGTGCAGCGTCAGCTGGATTTTGGCAGCCCTGGCCCCTCTCTGCCCACAGGCCTGGCCCCAGGGAGGCAGGGAGAAGGTGGCATGCTCACGTCTGAATACAACATGTTCCCCAGGCATGTTTGTTAACACAGTCACAAATAAACATTTTGCAAGATTTTTGCCAGGAGGGCGGGCTTAATGTGTGTGGAGCCTTGAAGGACAGGAGCAAGGCAGTGCAGCCTATCATGTGGGCTCTGCTCTGGCCTCCCCAGCACTGCTGGGGCAAGGGAAGTTGATTTCTCTCTGGGGAGTGCATTACTCAAGTCCCTGTGCACAAATTGAGAAGCTAGTCCCATTAATCCAACCTGAAGGGAAATAATATCATGGTGCTGAGGGAGAGTGGAAGGGCCAGAAAAACCCACCAGGAACCACTGCAGTCCCCCCATCCTCCCACTGGCAGATCTGCCCCCACTCTGCTCCCCAAAACAGGCTCTGGCTTCAGAGTGAGCAAAAGGAAAGGGCAAAGTCATGTTCCAGCTCCTTGGGGGATTTCAGCTTTCAGGGCAGGATGAGCAATCCCAGCCCTGGGGAGAGCTCTGGGGTCCCAGGGGAAGCAGGGCCAGAGCTGAGCAGGGACAGGAGGGATGCCCTGGGCTGTCAGGGGCTTTAACCCTTTGATTTTTCCAGCGATATTTTCTGTATGGACCCTATAGGTGCCTAGTTCATCTTCTAACCCACAAGCCATTCATGTTTTGCCCATCCCGTTCTCTGCCCCATCCAGCTGGAGAGAGAGAGCAAGTGGCTGGGGGGAGGCTCAGCTGCTGGTGGAGGCCACCCCAGAACATCTCCCCATCCCTGGAAGTGTCCAAGGCCAGTATGGATGGTGCTTGGAGCAGCCTGGGATAGTGGAAGGTGTCCCTGCCCATGGGTTGCAGAGATGGTTTTTAAGATCCCTTCCAGCCCACACCATTCCATGATTCTCTGGTTTTCCTGGCGCCTGTGGCTGCCCCCCGGTACCCCCGGAGCATCACCCGGTGCCCGTGATCGGTGCCTCCAGAGGGAGGGATGCAGAGGGCGCTGGAGCCCGGGCTGGGATAACCGGGAGGGCTGGAAGCAGGGCTGGCACACGGTGCCGAGCGCAGGCTGCCAGCTCCACACGCGGTCACACAGTCCCCTCTAGTGGATATTCCCCTTCCATCCACATCCCATCCGCACCACGTCCTGCCCGCGCTGCCTTGGCACCGCCGGGCTCCAAACCCGGTGCCAGCAGCGACCCTGGGGCACCATCCCGCTCCTCTCCTCAAACCGGGCACGGCGGCCGAGCAGAGCCCATCCAGCTGCCTCCAGCCGCTCCATCGCCTCCTGCTCTCCTTGCCCTCCTGCGCGTTGGGCTGACTCATCCTCCCTGCAGCCCGGCCCTGCCTGGCCCTGTCCCACACCCCCCGCCGCCCGTGCGTCAGGGCTGGCCCCGCTGCCCCTGCCTTCCTGCTCTGCCCTCCGCCGGGATTTCACACTGCTCCGAGCTGTTTGGGCAGTGGCCAGCACGAGCACGGGCTAATGAGCGCCAGAGCTAATGAGCACCCGAGCTAATGAGCACCCACTGGCGGCCGCTTCCAGGATCCAGGGGCGAGCATCCTTGTTCCCACCCTGCCAGGACCTGCAGCCTCGGACCAGCTCGGGATGGGGACACGTGGGATGCTCTCCGGTGGGAATCCCCTGAGGGGTGTGAGTGTTTGCACATTTGTGCAGCAGCTCCTGCCCATGGGAATGGTGCAAAGGCTCCCACCAGCACCTTGAGCACTGCCCTGTGCCCCGTGTACCATCTCCTCTGCCTCTGAAAAGATCTTTAGGAAGATGAATTCTACCCTGCACTTGGCTTTATTTCTGCCCACAGGGACTGTGTCTGACAGGGTGATGGCACTGCCAGGGCAGCAGGGCTGGTTCCAGGTCTTCTGGACAAGGGGACATTCCCAACCTGGAGGTGAACCCCGCCCTATCCCCACACAGAGCCACGGCTGGGAAACTGCAAACCCCAAACTCCATTTCCAGGCAGCTGGATGCCAAACAACCCAGTGTTTATTGCAGTGCTCCTCATTTCCCTCGGGTTTACAGACGTACATTCAAAACCAAAAGCTCTGTGTCTCTCAGCTGGACACAGACAGGCTTGAAGGACGGACGGGCCGATCCATCAGTGATGGAGTCACCTCCAGGTCCTGAGTGTGGGAGCAAACAGAGCAGCCACCAGCTCAGGATCTCTGTGCACGGAGCTGGAGCCTCAGGCATGAGGAACTCCAGCCCTGCTTTCAAGTATATTTGGTGTGGTGTATTTATCTCAGGCATCACATCTCACCACGGGGAAATGTCCTGCTGGCCCCAGAGAGCCACAGCCCTCGGGTCTGCCCCAGCCTCGGGGGAAGGTGAGAGGTTTGGGCAGCTGCTGGAGAGATGTGCCAGCTCATTTTGGCTCAATAAGCAGGGAGAAGGCTCTGGGGGGCTTGGGCAGCTCATATTTACATGGTACCATCAGAAAAAAAAAACAGCTTGGACCCCATGAGGTCACCCTGGCTGCAGAGAGGGGCCAACAGCTGGTGGAGGGCTGGTGGAGCCAGGGGGTTCCTGATGTCCAGCAGCTGCAGCAGCTGCCCATGGTGCTCCCACACTGTCCCAGTTCCCAGCCTGCAAACCTCCAGCCAGCTCTTGGCCAGGGGGCTGCACATCCTAAACAGACCCCTCCAAACCAAACCCACTGCCCAGAGAAGCACACAGTGGTTTAAACAGGAAAGAAAAATGAAAAAAAAAAAAAAAAAAAAGAAAAGGTAAAAAGATGCTTGTGGTATGTAAGTCCCACTGCCCTGGGCCAACCATGCTGACTTTGTAACAGGGCAAGCCCCAAGTCAACAGAGGCCCCATCCCTGGCCCTGCAGCACCCAGGGAAGGCACAGGTTCCAAAGCACCAACTCCAGAACCCCTCCAGCTCCTGGCACGGGAGGGGCCTGGCTGCCACTGCTGAATTACATGATTTGTTGGTTATGTAGCTTCAAGTTCATGTCCTTTCGTTGATTGGGGTCCACAGGAGAGCAGAGAGGCAAAGCAAAGGTGTGAGCACGGGGTGCAGGGTGACAAATCCCAGCCAAGCCCTGGCCACCACCTCTGCCTGGGGGGTTCAGTGTCCATGGGGGGAATTTCACTGCTGCAGCCAGCAAGTCCTTGGGCCAGGAGGGCACTGGGGTCCTGGACAGCGTGGGGACACACAGCAGAGGGGACCAATGGCCTCTGTGGTGTCAGCAGTGACACCCCCAGCTCATCCCTGGGGCTCTGCCTGGGGGGGCCCAGCAGCAGCTCCCACTGGGGACAGGCAGGCTGTGGCTGCCCTGTGGCAGTGCCACGGGCAGGAGGGGATGCCAGGCTCTCCCAGCAGCTGGGATGTCTCTCTGGGGCCAGCAGCAGCAGCAGCAGCAGCTTTCTCCTGCCAGACAGGTCACTGAAGTTCAAGGCTGGACTGCTGCAGGCTCAGAGAAGCAAAAATGAGACAAACAAGGGAGGAAGAGGCTGTGGGCACAGCTATGCCAAAACCATCCCTCTTGGAGCTGCCCCTTGGTCTAAACCCTCTCTTTTTCGGGACCAACTGCAGCTTCTCAGCAGGGCTGGCTGCTCAGCAGAGCAGAGCTCAGCAGACCCTGCACTGTCCCCTGGCAGAGGGGGCTGGTCCAGCTGTGACCCCTTTGCACCAGCCAGGCACTGAACACCTCTCTGCAGGGGCCCAGAGCCAGGGGAGTGGGGCTGGCAGCATCCTCTGTCCCCAGACAGAGCTGGGATCATGGTGGAGCTGCAGAACAAACCACCCTGGGCACCTCTCATGGGCTCCCATGCTGCTTTTAGCCAGGGTAGAGTTAATTCTTTTCACAGCAGCTCATATGGGGCTCTATTTTCTGTGAAGAAAATTAACTCTACCCTGGCTGAAACCTGCACAGCTCCCCAGCCTTTAACAGCAACATCCCCCCTGCATCTTCCCTT
This sequence comes from Melospiza melodia melodia, assembly GCF_035770615.1. Lineage (NCBI taxonomy): Eukaryota > Metazoa > Chordata > Aves > Passeriformes > Passerellidae > Melospiza > Melospiza melodia. The sequence continues at coordinate 2,618,329 of NC_086211.1, forward strand.
GCAGTATGTGAGAACTGCAGACAGCATCCAGGGATGTGCTGTGACAATTCCCAGTGCAGGGAGCCTGGGCAGCCCCTGCCTGCTCTCCCTGCCCTTGCAGCCACCCCTCTGCCCAGATCCAGGCACTGCCAGGGGCAGGGATGTCCTGAGGCAGCCCCTTGGGATGAAACCCGGCAAGGACTAAACAAATCACACACACGATCCCTGTCCACGCTGTGGAGGGGAGGATGCAGAGCTGCTCTGTGCCATGCAGTGCCCCAGGCAAGGGCAGTGACACCCTGAGGGTGACCTTGTCCAGGATGGCCCTGTAGGGTGCAGATGCAGCACAGAGACCCCAGGAGCCAGAGGGCAATGCCCCCCAGGTCCACGGGCACAATCCTGGGCTGGGGTCTGTTTTTCAAGTCCAGATGACTGTGGCGCTTCAGCTCACCCTCCTCTTCCTCTGTGCAGCAGGGACAGCGTCTGTCTGTCTGTCCTGTGGCTGTGGCCTTCAGCAGGACTCCACAAGGACACAGGCAGATGGCTGCAGCCCCAGGTGGCCCTGGGGGCTGGTGTTTAGGTGGCCTGGCCGGGTGGGAGGCGTTTGCTGTCCAGAATGGCCTTCCAGTCATCAGCCCAGGAGTGCAGCCGGCGGCTGGGGGGCTTCAGCTGCAGGTGCTTGTTGTGGCAGGCAGTGAAGAGCACGTGCTCCCAGCTGGGGTTCTGCTCTGCCCCTGCAAGGCAAGGAAGGTCAGTGGTGGACAGTTCCATGAGACACTGAACTTGATTTTACTCCAACATGAGACACTGAAGTTGATTTTACTCTATCATGAAAACCCCGAAGTTATAAAACCCAAAGAGCACAGAAAGACCAACACTCATCCCTGGCTGCCTCCAGTCACCTTTACCCTTGGCCTCACCCTCACTCCTTACCTGTTATATCAGGTCTGTCGTCTATAAGCAGATCAGCAGAAACCACCGTCTTATCTCGTGTCAAAACAATCTGCTCAAGAAATTCAGGGCCAAAGTGCTTCTCCACCCAGGCATACTGGAAGGCAAGAGATGGCTGGTGAGCTCAGGGAGGGCTGATGGATGGGGCAGGGGGTGCTTGGTGGAGTGGAAGCAGCTCTGGCCTCCACACAGGGAGGATTTCTCTCTTAATTAAGCTCATTAGTGGGATGGATTTGGATGCTGCTGGAGTAAAAGTTCTTAGAAAGCCAAGCAGCTTTTGATGTCATGATGAAAGACTGAGACCAAGAGCGTCAGTGCATGCAAATGGATGGAACAGGTAAATTTTACAGCCAGAGGCATGCAGGGGTCAGACACCTTTCACTGGGCAGTGTGGATGGGAGGGGAGCTGGGATTTGGGCTTGCTCACCTTCTCATAAGGGCAGTACCGGTACTTCTTGATTGGGCTGGTGCAGATGAACACATCAGTGCTGCCACGAGGAGAAAAACAGGGCCAGATTGTCATTCTGGGCCAGAGCAGGCCCAGAGCAGCCCAAAGCCAACCCCCACCACACACAGATCAAACAGATTTAACACATTAATCCCCCATCTCACAGAATCCCACAGCACAATCATATTCCCCTTTTCACAGCCCTTGCTGGAGCAGAGAGCTGAAGGGAAGAGGCTGCACATGGCTGATGTTGTAGGTGACTGCTCCAGGAGTCAAAGCCCTCTCTCCCCTCCCTTCCCTGATGGCTGGGAGATATTTATTTTTAATGCTGTTGTTGTATCAGCACTTCTGCCAAGAGGTGGAAGTGAAGACACAGCTGCTCCTCCGTCCATCCCCACAGACAGGTTCATACTCACTCTGCCAAATTTGCCATTTGCTTCACAGCTTCCACAGCCCCAGGGAGAGGGTCCAGCTCGATGAAGAAGTTCTTGGATTCCCAGATGCTGATGGCTTTCTCCTGTGAGGGGAAAGCAAGCAGTTACTGCACTTCTTGTGGCTTTTCCTGCATGTGCATCCTCCTCACCCTTTGCTAGGACAGAGGAGGGGACAGGAGAACAGTGGGAGCACCAGTTCCAGTCTCTCCTGCTCACCCCTCTGCCTCTGTGGGTGTCTCTGCTCGCTACTCACTACCCTGCACCCACCCCACACAATTCAGATTGGAGATGGAACAAAAAAACAGGGTTGGTTTTGCCTCTGCAGCCCCACACACAGAGGGAGCTGCACCTTCCTGTAAGGCCAAACACCAGAGATTATCCAGATCCAAACCAAACCCATCCAAGGGACAGATCCACGTGGATCCAGCTGACATGGCCTGGTGGCCCTGCTCTACCATGGTGCTGTTCAGGTACTGTTCAGGTGCTGTCTGGCCTATTTGTCTCCACAAGAGCACCTAAAATAGCAGCCAGGCTGCTCTCCCAGGAGCAGGAATGTTACAGGAGGAACCACATGTCAGGATGGATGCAGATGCTTCTCCTCAGGGAAGCCTGGACAAGGTCTAGCAGGCAAATAGAGCATCTCCAGGCAAGGATTTGAAACACAACATCCAGGACAGCAGCCTGGTATGGCACAGGGAGAACAGAGAGATCACAGTGAGCAAAACCTTGGGGTGAGGGCAGAGTCCAGGGGCTGCCTGCAATGGGTCCAGCACAGCTCTCAGGAGCAGCAGCCCCTGCACTGCTCAAACAGGTTAACAGCTTGCCAGGTGCCAGGAAAACAATTATTTTGCACAAACACTGTGTCCTCGGGGAGGAGAGCTGGGAAGAAGCAGAAGCAGCCCAGCCCCGGTGCTGAGGTGCAGCTGAGGAGCTGCAAATGCAGAAATGCCTCCAGGCTCCATGGCAAGAACAGCCAGCCTGAAAGTTTGGGGCCATGCAAACATTCAAACTCCAGTTGTTCTGCCTCAGACTGAGCACTAATGGGATTTTATTTTTAAGGTATTGTCTGTAGTTGCACAAGAGACCCCTGAGAAACACAGGGGTGTTTCTGCCTGTGCAGCAGAGCACTTCAAACTGCACTGAAGTGTTTTCCTACAGCAACACTTCCACAGCTATCCTGCTTCCAATTATGTCAAAAAGAATTTTGCAATCAAGCTTGAGGAGGGGAGAACTCAGCTCAGCTTGAGGAAAAGACCCACTCCACTCCCAGAGCCAGAAAAATTCCTTATGGCACCATGACCAGCATGCTGACCAGCAGCAGATGGAAGAATCCCCCAGGCTGGGAATCCCACCATGGGTCAGGACAGATCCTCAGCCCCATCAGGAATCTCCCTGCCTGTCCAGGGCTCTCCAGGTCTGTGTGCTTGCAGCATTGCTGAACTCTCTCCCTTTCAGAGCTGGGACCTGCAGCTCCTTGGACTCTTTGGGTCCTATTTTCTGGTCCCAGAGACTGGAATGGCCCACGTGTCTGGAGCAGCTCCCACTCACTTCAGCCCTGCCCTGAAACCATGGGGAAAACCAGGACTGCCCTGAGATCAGACAGTGCAAGTTGTGCTACTTGTACAGCCCAATGTTTTGGTGGTTTTACATGATCACAGCAGACACAAGATGAGGTCGCTTCATTTAACACATCCAAAGTAGTTAGGATCAAGGAAGAAAAAAAAATTGTTATTATGTGTTATCCCTGCCAAACAGGGGTTTGAGCAGCTGCTCTACTGCACAAATGATGTCCTGTACTTATCTCTCACCACTCCCAGCCAGAAAGGACACTTTATTCCTTCAGCTCATCAAGTTGTTTAGGACTTTGCCCATGGGAGAGCCCCGGACCTTATTCCCACTCCTTTCCTGTAACCATCATACTCCTAACAACAGGAACACTTTTATTTACAATAACACATTTCAGCCACTGCAACTGTAACCCATGGATGAGACCACAGACATCCACTGGGATGGGAAATTTGTAGAGGCAGAAACCAACTCTCTACATCAGTCAGCCTGTTGCTGAATGCTAAATTACAACGTTGAGAGAGCTTCTGCTTTTAAGCTTTAATTATTAAACTGAATATAATAATTCCTGGCATGGGAGGGCTTAGGTTGTTTTAACTTCAAGTAAGCCCTCAAATGAAGCATCAATTGCATGGTTTGTTCTGAACTGCTCTGCTGCATCCCACCCCTCACAATGCTCTTGAGGAGCTAAATAATCCATCTAGGAATGTACCAATCCAAATCAGAGATAGAAAACCCCAGCTATATAATCTGGGGTATTTCAAGACAGATGTTCTGAAATACCCCCTTTTCTTGCATCTGTCTCCATCCAGGCATGCAGAGAGAAAGCCCACTAGACCATCATAGTCTGGCCTAGCTGGAAGTTGGAATTAGATGCTCTTTAAGGTCCTTATCAACCCAACCCATTCTAGGGTTCTAAGAAAGACACAGACATGCACAAAACCCCCTAGATTTCTGGGGAAAACCCACTGCTGGAAGCCCTCCTGTGTTCCTGTGGGAGCTTTTTGGTGGCCCCCACAAGGAACAGCACTGTCCCCACGATCTGGGGCTCGGAGGGTCCCTGAGGGGGACAAACCCATGCGGGGGAAGCACAGCTCGTGCTCAGCTCAGGTCCCACTCAGAGGGTCCCCGAGGGGGACAAACCCCATGCAAGGGAAGCACAACTCACGCTCAGCTCGGGTCCCAGGCGCCCGTACTGCTCCGACACCCAGAAGCCCCTCCGGTCCTCCAGGGCAATGTAGGGCTTGTCGGGGTACCTGGCCCTGAATTTCTTCAGGAAGCCTCCCTCGAAGTCGGCCAGCACCCCGTCCATGTCCACCAGCACCCGCAGGGCCCGGCGGGACCCGGCTGAGGGGCCCAGCCCCCGGCCCAGCCCGGCCAGGGCGCCACAGCCCCGCCGGGGCCGCAGGTGCAGGAAACAGCTCAGCAAAATCATCCTGGAGAGGGGTTTGGGATGGGGGATCTGGGGGGTTTGGGGCAGGGGGCTCAGGGGAGGGAATGGGGGGCTCAGGGAAGCAGGGTCAGGGCAGGGGATGGGGGTTTGGGGCAGCGAATGGGGGCTCAAGGAAAGGGATGGGGGACTTGAACAAGGGGATGGGGGCTCAGAGTAGGGGGTTCAGGGAAGGGGATGGGGGCTCGAGGAAGGGGATAGGGGGTTGGGACAGGGGATGGAACCTTAGAGCAGGGGAAGGGGACTTGAGGCAGGGGATGGGGGCTTGGAGCAGAGGAAGGGGACTCAGGGAAGGGGAAAGGGGCTTGAGAAAGGGACTGGGGAGCTTGAGGAAGGGGTTGGAGTTTGGAGCAGGGGAAGGGGGCTCAGAGAAAGGGAAAGGGTGTTGGGACAGGGGATAAAGCCTTGGAGCAGGGGAAGGGGGCTCAGGGAAGGGGAAAGGAGCTTGAGAAAGAGACTGGGGAGCTTGAGGAAGGGGATGGAGCTCGGAGCAGAGGAAGGGGGCTCAGGGAAGGGATAGGGGGTTGAGAAAGGGACTGGGCAGATTGAGGAAGGGGATGGAGCTCGGAGCAGGCGATGGGGCCCCCAAGAAGCAGATGGGGGGCTCGGGGCAGGGGATAGGGGGCTCAGAGCAGGGCTGGGGGGCTCTCCAAGCAAAGCGGGGTGCCTCTATTTCAAGCACGCCCCGAGGCAGCGGGCAGCCCTGCCGAGCGCATCCCTTTGCAGCAGGAGGAAGGAGCGGCCGGGGGGTGCGATGGGGAGCGGAGCGGGGGATGCAGGGACCCGGCCCGGCCCCCGGCGCGTCCTCCCCATCGCTGCCCGGCAGCGAGCGCGGAGCGGCGGCGGGAGGGCAGCGGGGACGGCGGAGCTGGCCCCGACCCGGCAGTGCAAAGCCCAGTTCCTCTTCCCGGTGCCTGCCGAGCCCGGAGCGCCGGCACCGCCTTAAAGCGGCACAAGCGCCCTGCCACAGCGCGGCGGCTCCGCGCCCGCCCGCCTTAAGGCTGCCCCGGCACCGCTGCCCCTGCCCTGCCTGCCTCAGTTTCCCTCGCTGTCAGCCTCTGAGATACCCGCTCCCTCCCCATGCCCGTGTCTGCCTGCAGAGGTGGTAGGTACATTTCGGGACACACGTTAAATGGTGATTTTCCGCATAAAACGGACTCGTTTCTGACAGTTCCGTGACAGCCGTGTGACAGGAACCCTTAAAAGCCAATCCCGGAGCCCAGAGGAGCACGCACTGTACCAAGAAGGGCTCGGTGTTCTGAGCAGACATCAAAGATATGTTCAAAAACCACTTTGGGGGTTAAAGCTAATGGAGAAGAGGGAGTTCTCCAAGTGGTACTGACAGGATGAGGCAAACACTGAGCTGGGAAATAAAAGTTTCTGCCCGACAGCAATAATAAGGTTCCAAAATATTTAATTTTTCAAGTCCACAATGTTTTCAAGTGGAATGTATTGTCCTTGGTCCATAGAGAGGGTAAATTTGCTGTTGAGATCGGGTGACCTGGGGAAGGTCACGGAGGGAAGGAAGGAAGGAAGGACTGGCTGGACACAATGTTGATCTCAGCTGAGGCTGGGAGGGGAATGTGTCAAGTTCAGGTCTGTGTTTTGCTTTCACTTGCACCGCAGGCGTTTTGCTTCCTGCGAGGAATGGGATTTCAACACAGCTGGGTGTTCCTGACTAAGCAGGGAGGGAATGCATGCAAATTTATGGCTCCCCAGGGCAGTGGTCAGGGCACGGAGCCTGACAGAGCTCAAGGAGCATTCGGAGAACGCTCTCAGGCACAGGGTGGGATTTCGGACTTGTCCTGTGCAGGGCCAGGAGTGGGACTGGATGTTCCCTGTGGGTCCCTTCCAGCTCTGGATATTTTACAGTTCCGTGCTCTCCACTCAGGCTTCCATCATTTTCATGGATACTGAACCACCGACACATTCCCTGCCTGCAACAGCTCCGGGATGCGCTGCTGCAGCTCCAGAGGGATGGAAAATACAGAACACGTATTAACCTGAGGGATTCCAATCCCATTCCGCGACACCAGAGCACACATTCCACGCAATGAGTCCCGCCAGAGGGGACAAAAGGGATTAAACCTCTGCTGGGGCAGCGCGGCCATTCGGGCAGCGGGAGGGAGCGGCCACCCGTGTCGGGGACGGCCCGGTGTCGGGGAAGGCCCGATGTCACGGACGGCCCGGTGTCACGGGGCTCCCCTATCGCAGGGCCCTCATGTCGCCGCTGTCGCCGCTGTCGCGCGAGGCCTCGTGTCGCGGAGTGCTGACGCTCCATGACGTCACCACCGCCCCCCCCCTCCAGCGCTGCTGAGTCACGGCCCCTCCCGCGCGCCTGACGCGAGCCCGGCGGTTGCCATAGCGACCGCGCTTCTCGCGAGAGGCGGCGGAAGCGGCGCGCGGGCGGCGGGCGTCGCGCGGCCCCCGCGGCGGCCGCTGATTGGCGGGCGGCGGGCGGCGGCTCCCGGCGCGCGCCGCTCCCCCCGCCCCGCCCCTCCGGCGCGCGCGGCCGCGGCGCGAGCCGCCAAGATGGCGTCGGCCCTGGAGCAGTTCGTCAACAGCGTCCGGCAGCTCTCGGCCCAGGGTGAGGGGGACGGGGCCCGCCGGGGCCACCGGGAGGACGGGGCGGGCCCGCGGGGCCGAGGGAGGACGGCGGAGACCGAAGGAGCTCGTCAAACCGCGCGGGTGGCGGGGCGGCGCGCCGGGGCCTGGCCGCTCGCACGGCGCTCCCTCAGGCGCGGGGCCGGGGCGCTGCACCCCCGGCGCGGCGGGGCCCGGGCCGGGGTCTGATCGGGACAGCCCCGAAGGGATCCCGGCGGTGTGACCGGGCACGGGGAGCCGGCGGGGCTCTCACGGAGCTCCGTGGGTCTCCCAGGGGTGGTTTCGGTAGCGGAGCATGCACGGGTGATCCTGCCAAAATCCGAGCCTTTAAAACAGGGGGAGGAGCGAGCATCGCTAGGGCTTTAAATGGGACTGTGCGGCCCAGCCTGTCACCTCCACAAGGAACGGCCAGGTTGTGATGAGTGTGGTTTAAAATAAATTTCCGAATTGTCCAAGTGTCTGCGCTCTACATTTGCAAAGCAGAGCGTGGCCAGAGAGCCCCGCCCCAACTGTGTGACAGATCTGAGACTGTACCCACGTGTCCACAAAGGGTTTTAATAATCACGGTTGGAATTCCTCCGTTTCCCTGCCAAACTCCTGATTTTACTGTGTGTGGGCGCAGCGTTTCCTGGTTCTTGAACTTTCCCTCTGTGTTGATGCTCTGTGAAATGTGTTCTGACCGGTCTCTGCCTGGGATGTTTCCTCCCAGAAGCTGATCAAAAACTGATGTTTCCCACCATGGCCCCAGGTTTTCTCTCTTGCAGTTCTTGGGTTGAACTCCACCTTTCTCTTATTCTGCCTCCACTTAATAAATACAAAGTATTTCTTCTTTGGAGACAATTTATACCTGCAGGGTGTGGGTACAAACCAGATGGATGATGGATCTTTGTTCTGTGGTTGAGCTGGAGAAGTTTCTACCGCAGAGTTTTGGGGATGCAGAAGGCTCAAGGGGAGACTGGTGGGCTTTGTGGGAGTTCTCCCATTAGGGATGAGCCAGGGAGATGCTCTCTGTGGGAAAGTCCCCAGCACAGTCAGGACATTGAATTATTGGAGCAAGTCCAGATTGAGGCCACCAGGATGATTGGAGGGATGGAGCTTTGGGGAAAGGCTGGGAGAATCCGGAGTGTTCAGCCTGGAAAAAAGAGAAGGCTCTGGGATGGCCTAATTGTGACCTTCCAGGATCTGGAGGGAGCTGCAGGAAAGATGAGGAGAGAGTGTTTATAATGGCCTGGAGGGACAGGAAAGGGGGAATGGCTTCATAGTAACAAGGGAATAGGGTTAGGTTGGATATTAGGAAAGAATCCTTCCCTGGCAGGGTGGGCAGGCCCTGGCACAGAATTCCCAGAGAAGCTCTGACTGCACCTGGAGGTGTCCAAGGCCGGGTTGGACAGGGCTTGGAGCACCCTGGGACAGTGGGAGGTGTCCCTGCCCATGATAGAGGATGGAATGAGATGATCTTTGAAGTTCCTTCCAGCCCAAACATTGTGGGATTCTGTGAAAGTAAATCCAGAGGCAGCAGCTGGATGAGAGCACTCAGGAGCAGTGTGTGTGCTTGTGCTGGTTCCTGATTGTCACTTGGCCACCTGGGAGACAACAGGAAGGGACATTTAGTTGGGCCTGGTGCTGGAATTTTTGCTTGGACTGTAAATTGTTCAGTGTAGGTAGAGGGAGAGATCACAGAATCCCAGAATGGTTTGGCTTGGAAGAAACCTTAAAGGCCATTTCTGTCCAACCCTTGCCATGGACAGAGGCACACTCCACTAGACCAATTTGCTCAGAGTCTGTTTGGGGTTTGTTTTGTTTTGTTTTGTTTTTTAGAAGGGGTGGATTTCTCGACTAGGGAGGACACCAGCACTGGGGGTTTGCAGTGCCTGAGCACCATGACCAAAGCACAGAGAGATTTACAAACCCCATTCCTTCCCATGCTTTTGCCTTTTTAAAATTCCATAGGGAGGAGAATGGTTTAGGAGGCATTTCTGGGATCTGGTCCCCCATTTGGGAATTTTGATCCCTCTGGCACTCCAAGACCAACATTTCATTGCTAGAATTTCCCTGCTTTTCCTCTCTCAAAGGAAAAGGCCAGAGAGCTGAGGGTAGTGTAAATCTCTCTGAATGGAGGCACTATTCCTCATTTTATGGAGACTTTTGTTAAGGGTGAGAGAACCTCTGTTTTTTCTCTCTAATCTGCAAGGACTGAACATTGAAACAATGCTCTGCTTGAAACAATACTCTGCTTCAGAGGGACATAGCTTTGATTCATTCAGTTAATTGGCAGGGAGGAAGAGTTTGAAAGCAGCTCATGGGAATGGATCTGCTTTCTTTATAAAGGTTTTGGGGCTTGCCATACCTTCCTCATTTAAAGGAGTCACTTTTCATATAGAATAACATTGTAGTTTTAATTGTACAAAGTAAATCTAAGGAGAGGTTTTTAAATACTTTTGTTGTAGGTACTTAATTGTAACTTTAATGTCTACTTCAAAAAAATGCTTATGAGCAGACCTGAAAGTTGGGTAGAGCTTGAGGACCAGCAAGGAACAAGCTCTGGTATTTGTTTTATTAAAAAAAAAACATGGTGGGTAGAAAATTAATGCCTGTTTTATTAAAGAAAATTAAAACTTGGGGTGAATCTATTATTTCCTGCTGTTACATGAGGAAGCAGATTATAAAGAGGTGTGGGAAGGGGTGAATGTTCTCTAATTAGGCTTTGACAACAATGCTTTTTATTTTTCAGGGCAAATGACTCAGCTTTGTGAACTGATCAATAAAAGTGGAGAGCTGCTAGCAAAAAACCTTTCCCATTTGGATACAGTGCTCGGTGCCCTGGATGTACAGGAACACTCCCTAGGTGTTCTTGCTGTCTTGTAAGTGTTGCTTGCTATGGATTAAATACCAAAAACTTCAGGCAATGGGCTGAACTGTCAGACAAGCAAAGCTTTTTGTCCTGGCACTGCACAAGTTCCTGGAGAAGCTGTGGCTGCCCCTTCCCTGGGAGTGCCCAAGGCCAGCTTGGAGCACCCTGGAATTGTGTCCCTGCCCATGGCCTGGATTGGAACTGGATGGGCTTTGAGGTCCCTTCCAACCCAAACCATTCTGGGATTCCATGATAGGTGTTTTTCCACATGTGTTCAGAAAAAAAATATAGAATGAGCTTTTGAAATTTTATTTCAGGGTATATTTTCACTGAACTGTAAGCATGGAGTGAGACATTTTATTCCAGTAAAAACCAAGCTTTTATCATGGGTCTTGGTTGTTTGTCTTTAGACAGCACTGAGGTTCTTGCTGCTGTCTGGAGTTTAAGATAAAATTGAGTTGCCTTGGGGGGGCTGAACTAAGGTAAAGATATTCAGTCTTGAAGTTCAAACTGGCTGTATCTGACTTTAGTGAACTATCTGCACGTTTCACTGCTATTGTAAAATTCTCTTTTAAGGGAAAGATCAGAATTCTAGCACTTGTTCTGCTACTCTTTCAAAAGAAAATAATACTGAAAATTATCTTTGCCGTTTGCACTAAATTGAGAATTGTGTTGTGCATGAAAAGGTGTTTTCAGATGTTGTGCAGCTACTGGGGAAGTCCTATACCATGTCTCATAAGCACTTTGGATTTGTTTACAAACACCTACATGCAGAGACTTAGCAATGAAAGTGAATCTTTTTATGAACCTCCAAGCAATAAATTCTAAACCTTTTATTTCTTTGTTTCAGGTTTGTGAAGTTTTCTATGCCCAGCATCCCTGACTTCGAAACGTTATTCTCACAGGTGCAGCTTTTTATCAGCACTTGCAATGGAGAACACATTAGATATGCAACAGACACTTGTAAGTTAAGCCTAATTTCAGACTTGATACGTTTTTGGATAGTTTGGTAATACTGGTTTTTCACTGAGGTGTTTTTTTCTTGTTTGTTTTTTACTGTGTTTAGTTGCTGGCCTGTGCCACCAGTTAACAAATGCCCTTGTGGAGAGAAAACAGGTGAGCAAGTATCATCTAGTACAAATAAGTTACTCCTTACCCAAGGCTTCAAGGGGGTGTTACCAGCCTCTTACTCCATAAAAATTTGCCATTAACTTCACATCAAGTGTTTCTGTGCAGCTCTTTAGTTATTAAATTTACTGAAAGGTAATGAACCAAACTCAAAATTCTAAGATTTCTCTGAGGGAAACCTAAGGAGATAATTTTTGGAGGAGAAAAGTCACCTAAAAACATGTTCTCCCACACAAAATAGGAGATCTGTAGTAGCAAGAATGTTCTTCAGACAATGCATGGGTAGAGGAGAGAGCTGCCAGGGTTATTAGCACTGGTGAGTCAGTGATTTTAGTTTCAGTGTTATTCTCACTGGTGTTACATAATGTTCTTAATGAAATACCTTAAAATATGCAGGAAACTTGATTAAGAAATACTTGACCGGTGGTTTTGTTGCTAAAATCCTGACTTTTCCAGGCCACTTTGGTGAAATCTGTCCTGAGACAGACCAGATCTGATCTCTACTTCTGAGTGAAGTATTTAGTATTTGTGGGGAGTTTGGATGGAGTCATGGAGTCAAGGAAGGTTTTTTTATTGATACAGATTACTGTATGCCTGGTGAGATTGATTTTGTGGAGAGAATTGAGGACTTGATCAGGAGAAATTGTATAGCCAAGGTTAATTTTATTTTCCAAGAGACAGCAATATCCTACAAAAAGGGAACCTCAAGTTAACTATTACTTACTGGAACCTGTCAATTAGTGTTATTTTTCATTTGTAAGTGTCAACATAAGATCCAATGTGCTGCCATCTATGAGAAATTATCTGAAAGAGATGTAATTTCTGACAGCCCCTGCGAGGAATTAGCATTCTCAGACAAGCCATAGACAAGATGCAGATGAACACAAACCAGCTGACCTCAATACATGCAGATCTCTGCCAGGTAAGGGCATCAGAATGGCTTTTGGTGAGAATAAAAGCTTATAAAATACCTATAAAACTTCAAGGAAATGCATGTTCACGTATCGCAGTGTAAGAATGGATTTTTGTTTGGTTTGGTTTTTTCCAGTATTAAATAATATGATATACTGAAACAAAATCCAAATCTGATATACAGATTATTACTAATTTTAAATGCTCAGTGTATGTCCTCAGATCTTTGATTTTGCTGATGACTTCAGAAAGTCCTTTGGCATCCCTTCTCTGTGGGCTGAAGGTCACACTGAACTTATCTTGGGTGGTATCAGTGTAATATCCAGCTACTGTCTGCTCAAGTCTGACAAAATACATGTTTATGTTTGTCTGGTGTCTTTGGCCTGGATTTGTATTTCTGTCTCATTCCTGGCTCCTGGGATTTGGGGCTGGACAGGAATATTCAGAGCAATATTTAGTGCTGCCAGCACAGTAGTCTGGCAGTCCTGGAGTTTCAAACAGCTTTGTCTTAGTTTTAATTTCTTTAGGGGTCAGATAATTTCATAACAGTTCATAATCTGTGTTAAAGATTTTCAACTTGTGTTACTCCACTACTGACACGCTCTGTTTTTTAACTCATGGGAGAGTGATATTTATGCAGTAGTACTAATTAATTTAGTTTCAATTCCTTCTCATGGAAACTTGAATGGAAATGGCTAATTGATGAAAACTTGATTTATTTTCTTGTAGCTCTGTTTGTTAGCAAAATGCTTTAAACCTGCCCTCCCGTATCTAGATGTGGACATGATGGATATTTGTAAAGAGAATGGGGCATATGATGCGAAGCACTTTTTATGTTACTACTACTATGGTGGGATGATCTACACTGGGCTAAAGAACTTTGAAAGAGCACTCTACTTTTATGAACAGGTAACTTGAAATGAAACCATAAGTCTGAAATGTGATGTCTGGAAAGCAAAAGTAGATGGGTAACAGTGCTGAGAAAACACAGCACCTTTAAACTGGCACAAGCAGACTGTCCTTGGAGGTGTTTTCCTTAAAGAAAGTCTCTCACAGCCTTATTGCACCATAAAGCTGTGCACCTCAAAGAGTGATGTTAAATTTATCTCACTAGAAATATTTTTCAGCTGCCTGCTTGAAAGTGCAGCACAGAAACAGGTCATAGGCTGACATATGGTTGTGTGTCCTTAAAAAATAGTCCAGTGGTTTTGGTAAGGCCTTTGCTACTCTTATGAGAGGAGTTATACTTCTTCAATGCTGTTATAATATTTGCTGGCTTTGCTTTATCTGGGAAGTAAACAAAAATAGTAAAATTGGGAAAATCTTGTGTATGAGGGACATGCTGGGAAATGTACAAAACCAATGAGGGTCAGCTCTTGAGTGGTTCCAGTATCATAGTGAACTAAAATCCCTTTTCCCTATTTTGCTGACCTTTGACAATGTAATAGCTTTATAAAACCTCTTTGAGGGTCTGTGTAAATCCAGGTTCACAAGTAGCTAGAGATGATTTCTGGTACAACTTTAGATATATTCCAAGGAAGGAAGTTTTGATTCTATCTGAGCAGGTCTATTTTAAGACAGGCACCACTGGAATGTGATATGTTTTGAGTAGCTTGTATAAAATTTCCTTTCATTTGCATATGTCTGGATAATTAATTTTGACAGAAGTTAGTTAAGCTTCAGTGCTCAAAGGAGAATTTCATATGTCACTGTATCTTTTACATACAGCTTGAAATTGAGGTTTTTGTTCATGCAGTAACTATCAGGATCTACCAGTAAGCAGACTAAATTTCTGTTCCATTTCTTTCTCTCTTGCTTAGGCAATAACTACTCCAGCCATGGCAGTCAGTCATATTATGTTGGAATCATATAAAAAGTATATCCTAGTTTCTTTGATACTACTTGGTAAAGTTCAGCAGTTACCAAAATACACTTCCCAGATAGTTGGTAGATTCATTAAGGTAAGTATTGCAAATTCATCTAAATAATAGATCAGCAAATCTGAATTTGTAAATGTGTAACAGTGGAAGGTGTCCCTGTCCATGGCAGGGGTTTGGAGTGAGATGAACTTGAAGGTTCCTTCCAACCCAAACCATTGTATAATATCAGTGATACATGTTTTTAAAATCTGGGATAACTTCAGTGTTGAATAGTACTAATCAATATTCCTTTCACTGATCTGCATGTTCCTTTATAGCTTTTTATGTTACAGTTTAAAAAAATACTCCAATTTCAATTGGCTTTCAAGCTGCAGTGTCATTATAAAAAGATTTGACCTGTAACTTCATCTGATTGAAGCACAAAATGCTAAACAGTTTACTCCCAAACCAACTTTTTAAAGAATAGAGGCTTCTGAAAAAACCTGTGAGTTTGGAGTCTGTAAGCATTCAGGTTAGGGGGTGTGGGGTGGGAGACAAAAACTGCTGCTGAGAGAGTTCTGATCCTAAGTAACACACTTCTAAACATTTTATTGATTTGTGACCAAGATTCTAGAGAGTTCCAAAATTCTTCTAGCTTCAGAGACTAATAAACAAGCTGAGAACATTTTAAGGTAGTTTAGTGAACTGGTGTCACCCTCTGAGTCTCTGCTGTCAATGCTGTGACCCGCTGTGGTCAGGGATGGATGTTTTAGAGGACAGAACTGGCAATACTTACCTCAAACTCAGCTGGTCAGTTGAGAGTTTTTTCACACTGCTGTAAGTAAAACTGTCACACAGAGGTCCTGGAATGATGTTTATTAAATCTTACACTGCAGTAATACAGATTTTAGTGTATAGGGTCTGTCACTGCCATAAAGCCATGTATGGGCACACTGGGTTTTTTATGAGAAATGCCCAAGCTACTTCAATTTACTTCAATGCCTGCATGGCTTCTAATGTTGGAGCACTGAATAGGTTTTGTGAGGCTGAGTGAACACTGTGTTCTTCAAGAACCGTTCTCATTTTTCTAATTGCAGCCTCTTAGCAATGCTTACCATGAATTAGCACAAGTTTATTCAACCAATAAACCCTCGGAGCTTCGAAATCTGGTGAACAAACACAGTGAAACTTTCACAAGAGATAACAATATGGGGCTGGTTAAGCAATGCTTGTCATCTCTCTACAAAAAGAATATTCAGAGGCTAACCAAGGTAAGAGAAACTTGTGAGCAGTTTTCCTCTAAGAGAGTGTTTCTGAAATATATTAAATTTAGAGCTAAATGATAACATAGTAATGTGGCAGAGAAATTACTTGAACTGAGATTTGTGTCTGAAACAAAGGAGACTAGAATGCCCTGTATAGGAAAACAAATCAGTTGGCTGCTTATGCATTATTTAAAAGGTGATTCAATCTGTCTGTCAGGGAGCTTTGCCTGTGAGGTTTTTGTAGATAATCAAAAAAGTGAGCACTACAACCCAGTGACCTTCATCCCTATTCAAAAAATAGGGAAACTGAACTTTACAGGCCACTTCATTAGAAAGGAGTGAGTGAATAGGACAGATTTTGGAAATGCCTGAAATAAAATGAAAACCAGAAGTACTGAACTGATTTGCTCCTTCAGCTGAGAGATCAGATTAATCCTGAAAGGTGATTGGGGAAAGCAGTTTTTTTGCAAGCTCAAATGCTATTTGCTGCAGTAAAAAATCTCATAAGGACCTTTATATATGCATCTCTTGAAGGGAATTCAAGAGGTAGAGAGTCACTTTTTTGTGTAAAAAGGTGAGAGAAAGAGGTTGGACATGGTCAGGACTGTCTGGTGTAGAATGAAATTGCAGGAATCAGTAATGACTCCATTTGTGCTCAGTGTAACAAATGAATGTCTGGAGAAAGAACTGACTCACTCTCATGAGCCCTTCAATAATTGTGGGTTCCACTTGTTCCTTCCCATCAGACTTCCACAGCCAGCTTACACAGGCCATGAAGCATCAACAAGAAAATACGTAGCATCCAGTTTTAACACTTTCAAACTTTCTACATTTCAGACGTTTTTAACATTGTCATTACAAGACATGGCAAGTCGAGTGCAGCTGTCGGGGCCCCAAGAAGCAGAAAAATACGTCCTCCACATGGTAAGACTTAATTTTGGGTAAGCTATCCCAAAATTAGTGTTTGGGTTGGCAGTACACATCCTGAGCAGGGTGGAGGAAATGCTGGCAGTCTGCTGTGGTGTGGAGACTGTTCTCAAAAAATCTAAAAAGCTTTCTCCACATAGATAAGGCATGAATTGTAGTTTTGGGAGTGTGGGAAATAAAAACAACCAATTTAAAGACAATTCCACAAAGAGTCTCTGTGTTGTAGTTACCTGAAATTCTGTTCTTGGTGATAACTTCTTTTAAACCCTCTGTCATTTCAGATAGAAGATGGTGAAATCTTTGCAAGTATTAATCAGAAAGATGGTATGGTCTGTTTCCATGATAATCCTGAAAAATATAACAATCCAGCTATGCTTCATAACATTGATCAGGAGGTAAATCTTTTACTGCTTTTGGAATTCTTACCAAAGAACCTCAGTCTGTAATCAGAAAGCTGCTGGCAGAAGCCAGTGTAGTAACTTAGGTATAGAGAGTGAGGACTGTATATCACTATTTGAATGTTTCACAATATTTTCATCAGTTTTAGATTAATACTCTTTGCAGTGTGTTGCTTGTTGTGTCCTGCACAGCTTGAGCTGTTTCAGGAGACTGGCTGCTTGCTGTTGGTGATGGGAAGATCCTTGAATGGATTAGAAAGATTGTTTTTAGAGTTTTAAACTTGAAGAATCACTTCATTGGCTCTCAATAACCTACCTGTAGTTTAAGGTGGTTGAGCCTCAGGGGACTGTCCATCAATGGCCTTAAAAAGGGCTGTTAGGGGGACATGGATCAAATGAAGGGAATAAAAAATGGTCTGACACTTTTGTTTGGGAGGTGAGGGGTGAGAACATTTTGATGTGGAACTTCAGTGGATGGCGAAAGTTATTAGTTCTACATGACACAGCCGTGAAATGTGTTGGAGATCAGGTACAAGCTGGACAAAGTAATGAATTTCATAAATATTTTTAAGATGCTGAAATGTATAGAGCTTGATGAACGACTGAAAGCCATGGATCAAGAGATCACTGTGAACCCTCAGTTTGTGCAGAAGGTAATGGAGTTAATGTCTTGTTAGAGTATGTGAGAGATTCATTCAGTGCAGTGAGTGTGTTGTACTGAATGTCAGTATTTACAGTGTTGTCTTTACACATTATTAATAATATGTGCATAAACATCATGACACATCATAAAGATAATTTATTAATTTTGAAGGTGCTTTTCCCTAATTAATCCTGCAGTGATTTCAACCAGAAAATTAAGTGCATGTTATTTCATAGGCACTTTATTTTCCTGCCTGTTCACTTCAAAAAATTGTCATTGTCAAGCCTGCAGACCTGTTTCTGAACAGAACTAACTCTCTCCCTTTCAGAGTATGGGCTCTCAAGAAGATGACTCAGGGACCAAACCATCCAGTTATTCTTGAAATTAATGTTGCTCACCACTCCGCTTTCAAGTAAAAGCTTATGAAAGAATCACGCCTGGAGCAGGGCATTGAGGAGTTCCACAAAGAGAGCAGAGAGAACTGAGCTTTGCTTTTCACCTGGACATTAAGAAAATAAAAGAACACCCTCCCAGTACTGTATAATATCAGAAATATTCTCTGCAAAGAAAAAGGAAATCTCAAAAGAAACTTGAAAGTCTGTTGTGGATTTATTTATCTTCAGATTAACATTGTTAATGCATTAAATAATCTACCTTTTGTTTTAAAGGGTTTGAATGTTGCCGTGTTTCTGTAGCAGTCCTTCTCTTCTGCAAAAGAAAGTGTTATTCAGGGAAGAATACAAACTAGTGTTGGTTCACTTACAAGATAATTATTGGTTCATTATTCTGTATTTAAAGTTGGCTCAAAGTGCAGATTTACCATATGTGTGGTGGGGGCAGAGGGGTGGAGTTCAAGGAAATCATAATGTAGGGAATTTGCATATGCCCAATGTAGCTGGTGCTGTCTGTTAAATGAGGAAATAAGAACTGTTCTTCCCAAAAGGATGAGGATATCAACATGTCCGTGTAAGGAAGTTTGCTGCACAGTAGGAATCATATATGGAAAACATACATGACAGCTGTTTATGATTTTAAGTTTCTGTTGCAAAATATCTGCTAATATTATTTGCTCTTAGATGAAACTTACTAGACCTAAACAAAAGGATATTTGGAAAACATTGGTGTTCTGGAGGATTCTAGATAGGAGGTTGTTTACACTGAAAGAAATTAAATGTTTGTTCCTGTGCAACTGGCATGAAGGTATTCAACAGGCTGATAGTTTCTTTGGTGGAAACCAGTACTTCTGCATGGAACATAAATAGAACTCTATACAGCTCTCAAAATGCAGGATTTTATTCAGATATAATGTGTTGGAATGGTACCTGGTTTTTAATTTACTATTTTAAACTTTGTTATTGGATTCTTTAAAGTGCTTCACCCCTTAAATCAACGGGCTGTTTAATTTTCTGTCGTTCTTGTGTATCTGAAGATTCTCACTGTTTAAACACCTTCCTGTGAGGCAGAAATAAACCTGTCACCAAGTCAGAAAACGAGAAGCTCAGCAGCCACTGCTTCCTACTGAACCACCTGACCAGGAGCTGCTTGCTCCTGCTACCCTGCCAGCTTTTTTTCAGGTGGGAGCTGAGCATTCCTGGCTCTTGCTTTGTGAAGTTTTTATGTATTCAGGTCACCTGTGGTTGAAAATATTCCATTTGTGCTTCCAGTGCTGATACACAAGTGTTGGGGTTTTCACTTAAAACCCGTGTCACAAGTGTAGCAGAGCCTCTGTGGCAGCAGGGTGCTGCCTTCTGGTGAAGAGAGGTGTCCCAGGTTGTGGTTGGTGGTGAAGGATGTTTTTAAAAGTATAAAATAGCAGTTTAGTATTGAACACAGTGGAGGCCCACAGTGTGAGCAGCTCATCACTTCCTGCCTGAGAGAATTCCATTGGGACAACTTTTATATCTGATCTTTAGGCAAAATATTGGAGTTTATCATAACTCACAAGTCTTGTGAGTTAACTAGAAGAGATCTATGATTTTGAAGGTTTTTATCCTAATTAATCCTGCAGTGATTTTTAATGCTGAACATTCACCATTTTCCCCTCTGGTCCCATGGAAGTGTTAATGAGTAATTAGTGATGCTGTGGCTCGAGCCCAGAACAGGGTGTTTGTCACAGCCACACGTGGCACTCACAGAAGGGACTGCAAACACTGACCCCAAACCCCACCCATCCAGAAATGTGCCTGCCTCAACTCTCCTTGCCAGTGGCTCCCTTGCCAGGGGAGAATGTATTCAGGATGCTGTCATGGAGTCACAAAAAAAACAGGAATGTCCATTTTTACTAGTTCCTATTGGTGAGCATGGAGATCTGCAGGATGGTTTCCCAGCTGTGGAATTAGAAGCAAACTAATCTATGCAGCTGGTGAATAGCTCTAGATTTTTCTCTTCTTTTATCTTGCCCAAAGTAGATAAAACAAATCCATGCTCACATCAAAAGGATGGCAAAAATAGCTGTGTAATAGTTTAAAGTGATATATTCCATTACATATCTGATTTTTAAGAAGGCAGATGCTTTTAGAGAACTGCTGAGGTTCCTTTTCTGGCGTGGATAGTTGTGCTGTTTATGTCTGAATCCTGTTAGAATTTCAAAGTCAGGTCCCACCTGTAGAATCAGTAGATAAAGCATTCACCAGCAGTGCTCCAGGGAAGGGCTTTTAAGTCCTACTTTGATAAACACACATGGCCTGGCATCTGTACATCTTGAGATAGCACTGAAATTAAGTCAGATTTTTAATGAAGCAGCTCCTTCCAAGACTTGGAACTAATTGCCTGGGCTTTCTGGTTTTAATTTGGATTTCCTGCAGGGAAGGACTTTTGCTGAAATCTAGGAACACTGTGTGCTGTGCTGCTCCCAGCTTGGGCTCTCAGAGGTCCTGTGGCTGTTCCTTCCCATCCTGCACAGTCCCAGGATGTGTCCAGGGAATACTGAGTGCATGCTTTGATATCTGACTCTGATTTTGATGCATTTTAATTAGCAAAGACACCAAATACACTTCTGAAGGCAGTGTTAGATGTGCAGCTGCAGTTCCTAGCCACAGGAGGGGTCTCTAGGCCAGTCATGGTGAGATTTTGAAATGTTTCTAAGAAGGAATGGTCGAAGCTGTTTGTGTCCAGCCCCCACTGCTGGTTTTGTGCCCTGAGGAGCCCCAGTGTGTGACCATCACTCCATGGTGTAACAACCCCAGCTGCCTCCTCCTCCTCCTCAGCTCCCCTGAGTGTCCCACAGCACAGCCACAGCCACAGCCCCGTGTTTGTGTTGTCACAGGCCATCTGTATAACCTAGGAAATGTTCTCCCTGTGGAGAGCTTAGTCCTGAGAACCTGTTCAAATGTACTATTGGAAAATAAAGATAACAAACCAGTGCTTCTTAGTTTGTCTTAAATGAGATTGTAGGTCTTTTGCATTTGGGGTTTCCTTAGTATTTTTTGGGGGGATGTCTTTGTTCTGGTTGTTTTTCAGGAGGTGATTTTGGCTGACTGGGGAGGATACTGCTTGCCTGCTGTGTGTGGCAGAGCCCTCTGCTCCAGAGGTGTTCCAGCCCTCCTGGTGGCTTCTCAGAGCTCTGCTGAGCAACTCCAAGTAGAAACAATCTTTCTTTAGTGTCTTTCTTGGGAAATGCTGCTGCAGGTCCTTGTCTGAGCTGGGCTTTGGGATTTTGGATGGAACACTTTTACTCTGAGCAACCTGGACGAGTGAAGCTGTCCCTGCCCACAGAGGGGCTGGGAATGGGATGGTCCAGAAGGTCCTTCCAACCCAAACCATTCTGGGATTCGTGTCTGAGCTCAGTGTTTCTGTAATAATCCATCTTGCTGACCATCTGGCTATTGTTTTAATCAGAGACATAATTATTGTCCATGTGTGGCTGTGCTTGGATCCAGAGGTCTCTTGTAGCAGCATCAGCAATAGCTGCTCTTTCTTGGGATTAAAGTACAAGTTTTACTCCTTTGAATAATCTAAGCTGTTATCTACTTGAAAACTTTCTACTTTTGTTCAGATTCAGGTATTTACAGCTCTTTAAGGGGCAACTCCAAGGGGCAGGGGGGAATCTGGTACTCCATTATTTTGAAGCCTAATAGTTCATGTGGAATTTCGTTTAGCTTTCCGTCATAAGATTCTTAGAGGTAAATAATCCTTTAATACTTAAACTTGATACCCTGAAGAGAAACAGGAGTAGTTTAATGGAAATGAAGAGCCTGAACAGGTTTAACTTGGGCGTTTGCTCCCCTGCCCTTCTCGGGCTGTACCTGTGCAAACACTTCCACAGAGCCGCTTTATAAATCGGGAAACGACAATATTTGAAACCTTCATCTGCCATAATCTCACATTCTAAGCACTTTAAGGAATTAACACACACGGTGGGTGCAGAGTCTCCAATGGAGAAATCGCGCCGAGCCTGAGGAGAACACGGCACCGCCCTGAGGCCAGAGAAAGTCCCGGGAAGGAGCTCTGCGGCAGCTGATGGCGGAGCTCGTTAACGCGGCACACTCCAAACCTGTCCCGGGCCCGGTCCCGGTCCCGGCTCCTTCGGGGGCTCCGCCCGCGGCCACCCCGGGTCCCCTCCCAGAGCCAGCGGGTCACGTGACCCACAGTGCGGCCCGTACCACCCTGCGGGGGGAGCGCCGCCCGCTCCCGGTGTGGCACCCTCGGGTTGCTGGCTGCCGCTCGTCCCTTCTCGTGTCCCCGATGATCGGAGATCTCTGCTTCGATCTGCGCTGTGACAGCTGGGCAGGTGTAGCGCGGGAGGGGAGGATGCGTCTTCCAGACCTCCTCACACCCCACCTCCTTTGAGGTAATGGCTCCGCCCGGCCCCTGTGGACAGGGCGGCCCTGGGCCGAGCCACTGCGGCAGCCGGGGGTGGCGGCTCCCCGGGAGAGCGGCGGGACGGCCAGCTCAGTCCCCGGTACGAACGGGTTTCTCATCTCTCTCTTTCTCCTACCTTGTTCTCCATCTTCTCGCTTCTCCGCGGCGGCGGCGGGCGCGCGGGGGGGGAGCTGTCTCTCTGTGTCCCCCCCGCAGCTGGCGGTGGGGGTGGTACGGCCGGTGGGTCAGTCGGTGTCAGGCGCCCGCGGACACGGGACGGGCTGGGGGAGCCGCGGTGAGCGGGGGGGCTCCGGGCACGGGGACCGGGGCCGGGCCGGGGTGACGGGGCACGGGGACCCGGGCATTGGACCCGGCGGGACAGGCCGGCCCGGGTCCGGCAGGGCCTGAGGCGTTCGGGTCCGCGGGCGCTCAGCAGGGCCGGCCCGTTCCGGCCTGAGGCTCCGGGCACCGGGGGCTGCTCTGAGCGAGCTCAGCCTCGATCCAGAGGAGGCCACCGGGCTGATCAGGGGGGAAGAGAACCTGTCCTTTGAGGAAAGGCTGGAACAACGGGGATTGTTCAGCCTAGAAAGGAGAAGGCTTCGGGGAGACCTAATTGTGGCCTTACAGCACCTAAATAGAACTTACAGGAAAGATGGGGAAGGATATTTACAGGGGTCTGGAGTCACAGGAGAGGGGGGGAACAGCTTCAAACTGACAGCAGGGTTAGATGGGATATTGGGAAGAAATTTGGTCTGTGAGGGTGGTGAGGCCCTGGCACAGAGCAGCTGTGGCTGCCCCTGGATCTCTGGAAGTGTCCAAGGCCAGGTTGGATGGGGCTTGGAGCCACCTGGGACAGTGGAAGGTGTCCTTGTCAGTGACAGGAGGTTGTGTTGGATGATTTTCAAGGTCGCTTCCAACCCAAACCATTCTGAGATTCCCTGAACCTGTCCCTGTGATGCTGGAGGTATCTGGGCATGAGGGATTGGTCCAGCCCCATTCCCCCCCATGGGGCCGGAGGTGTCCTGGATCAGCATCCAGCATCTGGGCATGGCAGGCTGGGTTGCTCGAGGCCATCCCATCAGCAAGCAGGAGGTTGGTCCTGGATCAGTGGAATTCCCTGGGAGATGTTGCAGTCACCATCCCTGGAGGTGTTTAAGGAAAGAGTGGGCATGGCACTCAGCGCTCTGATCTGGGTGACAAGGTGGGGTTTGGTCACAGGTTGGACTTGATTATCTCAGGCTGAGCTCGAGGCCAGCTGCTCCGGGTGGGATGCAGAGCAGCCCTGGCAGCAGCGAGGCCTGAGGTGTCCTGGGCTATCCCTGTGCTGACGGCGTCTCTGTCCCTGCCGCAGGAGGCCTGGCCTGGCGGCCGCGCTGAGCCCTCGCCATGAACGCCATCGTGGCCCTGTGCCATTTCTGCGAGCTGCACGGCCCCCGCACGCTGTTCTGCACCGAGGTGCTGCACTCGCCGCTCCCGCAGGGCGCCGGCAGCGGGGACATCTCCGGGCAGAACGAGCAGGCCGAGGAGGAGGAAGGGGGCATTCAGATGAGCAGCAGGATCCGCTCGCACAGCCCGGCCGAAGGCGCCAGCGCCGACTCCAGCAGCCCTGGCCCAAAGAAATCTGACATGTGTGAGGCAAGTGGGGAAATCTGTGTGTGGGCATTGGTGTCCTTGGCTTGGTTGAAGGGCTCTGGGGTTCTCTGATGTAAATTGAATTGTTTAGAGACAAATAAAAGTGTGAACAGCACTGGTTTTGTATGTGTCAGTGCCAGAAGGTCTCCAAGTCGTTATAAACTGCAAACTAGCCCTAACTCTAATCCTAATGACCAACAAGAGGATGAAGGAGTTGAACACATACACCTTGACAGCACCTTGAGGTCTCTTTAAGCTCTGTGATCTGTGATTCTTTTGTGGCTTTGAAATGCTTTCTTTATTCTCAAAGAGCATTTACTTTGTTAGATTAGGTCAGATCATTTATTAATAGTAATTTTAAGAGAAGTATTGGTTAGGAAACAAAAAAAAAAAATAAAGCAAAAATAATTAAAAAATAGGAATTATGTATATTCTCAGTCATTCAGGGCTGTTCAGCCTGGAGAACAGAAGTTTGTGTGGAGACCTTGCAACAACATTCCTGTCTAAAGGGGCTTGCAGGAAATCCAGAGGGGGACTCTTCATCGGGAACTGCAGTGATAGGACAAGGAGTAGTGTGTTGAAACTGAAAGAGGGGAAATTTAGATTAGATATACTAAAGAAATTGTTCCGTGTCAAGGTGGTGAGGCCCTGGCACAGAGCAGCTGTGGCTGCCCCATCCCTGGAAGTGTCCCAGGCCAGGTTGGATGGGCTTGGAGCCACCTGGGATAGTGGAAGGTGTCCCTGCCCATGGGGGTGGAATGAGGGGATCTTTAAGGTCCCTTCCTACCCAAACCATTCTATGACTTTCATACTTGTCCTCTATCAGTACTTCCTCTGATATATTTATTATTTACTTTCCCTTCAGTTGTGGCCAGTTTTGTTTGGCCAATTGGTTTCACAGCTGGTGGAACTGAACTTTACCAGCACCAAGTTCACAGTGGAATTTAATAGTGGAAAATGAGCATAAGATCAGAGAAAGTATATCAGAGTTTTGTGTGAGGAGCTGAGTTCAAATCCTGACCCTGACTCACCTTCCTTGTCTTCTGAGTGTTTGTGTTCCTGTCTGTGTGTGTAAATAACATTTTATGGTGTTTTGAAGGGAACAGTGAGAGCTCTTTGGAAACCTGAGCTACCTGCACGCTCATTTATGGCTGGATTTGCTTTTCTGCCTTCAGGGCTGCCGCTCCCTCGCAGGAGGACACCCAGGGTACGTCAGCCACGACAAGGAGACCTCCATCAAGTACGTCAGCCACCAGCACCCAAACCATCCCCAGCTGTTCAGCATCGTGCGCCAGGCCTGCGTGCGCAGCCTCAGCTGTGAGGTACCTGCCCTGGGCACAGGGACTGCTCTCTGTGCCTCCTCCAGCACTTCAAGATATTCCACTGCTGCTCCTGCCTGCTCCGTGCAGACTGGAACATGCAGGGAACAGGGGGAAAGACAGGCACAGAAGTCTGTTATTGCAGGATTGGTGGTGTTTTTTAGCTTGATTTTTTTATGACCTCAAGGGTTCCTTCCTCTCACTTTGTGAGGCTAAAAATATGCCCTCCTTGGTTTTGTTCCTTGTGCTTATTATTTGTCATTGTAAGATAACCTGGTTTTTGTAAAAACCTCTGAATGTGGTGTTGAGTGCCCTTTATAGACCATTAATATTCATCCTCTAATAGATATGAAGGAAAAACCTCACAGATTAATGAACATTTTTGTGTCAGGATCAGCAAAATTCCTTCTGGATTCTCAGTTGAATGTAGCTGAATTCTTAAAATACAGTTAAATTGAAGGATTTGGAGTGTTTGTAGGATATCTCTGGAAGGCTGTTTGAGCACAGTTTTGGGATGGTATTGTAAAAAGGCTTCATTTATTCACCAAGTGGGTGTTAAAGTGCAGGGAGCTGTTTAGTTGGTTACTCTGTGATGTGTTTAATAACTTTGGTGTGTTGTCCCTTCCCTTCAGGTCTGCCCAGGACGTGAAGGCCCTATTTTTTTTGGAGATGAGCAACATGGTTTTGTGTTCAGCCACACCTTCTTTATCAAAGACAGCCTGGCCCGAGGTTTCCAGCGCTGGTACAGCATCATCACCATCATGATGGACCGGATTTACCTCATCAACTCCTGGCCTTTCTTGCTGGGAAAAATCAGAGGCATCATTGATGAGTTGCAGGGCAAAGCACTGAAGGTGGGTCAGTCCCTGTGACTCAGTGTCAGTGCAGTATCATGATCTCTGATTGACAGCTGAGTCAAAAAGCTGATCCAGCTCTTGACAGGGTGGTCATGAAGATTGACACAAGGCTCCAGGGATGTTTATCCCCATCCCTGGAAGTGTTCATGGCCAGGTTGGACAGGGCTTGGAGCATCCCTGATCTCAGGGAAGGTGCCAGGTGCCTGTGGCAGGGGGGGTTGGAACAATTTGATCTTCCCAACCCAAACCATCCCAGGATTCTGTGTCTGGGGATGTAGGAGGGAAGGAACAGGAATTTGAAACACTCAGTGCTTTTCACAGGCCTCAGAGACAACAGCTTTGTTACAAATGTAATTAAGTCGGTCTGGGAAGGACAATGATTTTGGAGCACAAGTGTTACTTGATGAGAGTTTCAATCCATCTAAGAATAAGATGTCCCTTCTTTCTCTGTGTTCCCATGACTGGACGAATGTGTGTGACACACCTTTTTCGCTTGGTATTTTTGGGGGTTTTTTTGTCTGAGTTTTGCAAACACTGAACTTCTTCCATTCAGTGACAGTGCCCTTGCTGTGTGTGCAGGTGTTTGAAGCAGAGCAGTTTGGGTGTCCCCAGCGTGCCCAGCGCATGAACACGGCCTTCACCCCCTTCCTGCACCAGCGCAACGGCAACGCCGCGCGCTCCCTGACCTCGCTGACCAACGACGAGAACCTCTGGGCCTGCCTGCACACCTCCTTTGCCTGGTAATGCCCTGCTGGGCTCAGCCTGGGCAGTCCCTCCTCAGGAGGATGCTGCCTGAAACGGTGGGAATGGGATTTGAGTGTTTGGGTGGTTTTTTTGAGGTAATACTCAGACTTTTCTAAGTAGCGTCTTAATTGGAAGGAGCCAACACTGATGTCTTTAGGACAAAAAAATTTCTTTTTGCTGTGAGGTAGTACTGATAGAAGCCATGGCTATGCAGATGGAAAGGTTTTGCAGATGGAAAGGTTTTGCAGTGTGGAAGAAAGGAATAAAAGATGCCCCTGCCCCCAGTGTGTTGCACATGGAATTCACAGGTGACAGACCATGGTGGTTCACCTGGCAGTGCCCCTGTGCTGCATCAGCAGCGTGGGAGATGCAGCCATTGGGCTCTGAGAGAGTCCAGTTGCTCCAGTGCCTGACTGGCTCATTAAACCTCCCTGGAAAGATGCCACAGGGAGGGTTGCAACACTGGCATGTGATTTGGATGGGGGATAAGCATGCTGCACAAAGAAATTGCAGAACGCTGGGATCTGGGTGACTCTGTGTGGCAGGGGTTGTAAGATGGGCTGATAGTCCCACACTCAGGAAAGCACTGGGATGTGCTGGAAGGTAGCACAAAGTGGTTAGTGCTTGGATATTTTGTTTGACATCATGACATAAAGTTTCTTACTGGATTTTTGCACCTGGCAAGCTGCATGACTGCTTCTCTTCCTTTCAATGTCTCCAGGCTGCTGAAGGCTTGTGGTAGCCGGCTTACAGAGAAGCTTCTGGAGGGAGCACCCACAGAAGACACCCTGGTTCAGATGGAAAAACTTGCAGGTGAGACAGAGGTTTCCAGAGCTGCAAAAACCCTCTGAGAATGCTTCAGATGATGAAACACTGAGTTCTTTGATCAGCATCTTCAGCACAGCCATTGCTCATCAGTTTCACCTTGCTGGTAGTCTCTCCCATCTGGAGAGGGCTCTGACAGGAATGTGAAATGCAGGCACCTCAAAGGCTCTCTGCACGTGGTGTTTGTCACTTGAGTAGCAGAGTTGCATCATCAAGATTGTTGTTCTCTGTGGCTGGGCTGGCCCTTCCAGTGAATCTGTACAGCCAGAAGGACTTGCAGTCACAACATATGGATTTCTTGCTTCTTTTTCTACAAACTTTCTAAAAGTAAAGGATCATAGTTTTTTTGGGATTTTTTCCCTAGGTTGAACTATTTTATTAACCATGTATACTAGAATCTATAAAGCTTTGTCCATAACCTTTAAAACAAGAATAGAGAACATAGCTGATCAAAAAATGTGACTTTCAGTTCTGTAGAAAATGAAAATTCCTTCTTGACCCTTGAATAGTT
The DNA here is from genome assembly GCF_035770615.1 of Melospiza melodia melodia. Taxonomy (NCBI): domain Eukaryota; kingdom Metazoa; phylum Chordata; class Aves; order Passeriformes; family Passerellidae; genus Melospiza; species Melospiza melodia. The sequence goes on from NC_086211.1 coordinate 2,646,432, forward strand.
ATTTTTTATCTGAATTAGCACTTAAGTGTGTCTGTGCTGCTGCCAGTACTTTCAGTTACTGTGTTCTGAGCTCTCTCTCTTCCCACATCCACCCAAAATCACATGGCTGCAGCATGTGAGCACTTTCCTCTTTCCATTCCTAGAGAGCAGCAATTTTTATGACCAATCTCCCCCTCTGTTTTTTGGGTTTTTTTTTTTAGATCTGAAAGAAGAGTCAGAGGGCTGGGACGGTTCTGAGGAAGAAGAGAAGCCTTCTTCCCAGCCAGATGTTGTGGAAGGGCAGGAGCTGTCCAAAAGCTCCCCTGAAACCTCTCTGGTGCCAGATTGCAACAGCTGGAACGTGGCTCACAGGAGGTTGTCAGTGTTCCGCTCTCTCAGGCACATGAGACAGGTAACAGAGGCTGCAGAGTTCACAAGCTCTTTTCTCCTGATAATGTTTGATTTTTTTTTAAGATACATTTATTTCCAGCAATCTGCACATTCCGTGTGCTGTGCTCAGCACAGTGCCTGCCCAGCCAGGAACACGACGTGAACTGGATCTCTGGGCACGCTCCCTTCCTCACGTGGGCCTCTGGTGATCAGCAGTCATGTGGGGTGGGGTCAGATGATTTCCCTCAAACTCTGCACTTCTCTTCTTCCCAAGAGCAGTGGCAGTAATTTAATACAGAGGTTCTGCAGCATCTGGAAAGCCAAGCAATATTTGCTTTTTAAAAAAGCGTTTCAAACGGAAAAACGATTTACAAATAGAATAAATTATTCTGTATGGATCTTGCTTATCTGCTGTGCTTCCTGCGACCTGGCTGAGGGGGAAGGTTCATGTGTCCAAGGTTCATGTGCTAAATGTCCATGTCCATTCCTGCTGTCCTGGTCTAGCCCTTTCCTACCTGTCACTCATGTTTTTAACATGGCAAACTAGACATTTCAGTAATTTTTATAACCAGTGCAAAATGGTTTGGGTTTTTTTTCCAGGTTCTCGGGGCATCAGCATTCCGAATGCTGGCTTGGCATGTTCTGATGGGGAACCAGGTCATCTGGAAAGCTCAGGATGTGGATCTTGTCCAGTCTGCCTTTGATGTCCTACGGGTAGAAACATTTTCCTTTGTTTCTTGGCTGCATATTTAGATTTGTACATGTATTTCTCTACTACTCCAGCCTTTATAATGATCTGCCCCAGCATGTGATCTTGTGAAGAGTTTGTTCTAAATTATGTGGTTTTGAAAAAAAAATAGCAATCAAAATAACCCAAAAAACATGCACAAAACAAAATCCCCTCAACCTCTGCATATCTTGCTTGTCCTCAGTGACTGCAGGGGCTCTCAGGCTGAGTGGGTGACTTTGATCCCCCAGATCAGGAGCATTTTCCTAAGCAGTGCTCCATGTTTTAGCCTGGAAGCTAAGCTCCAGGTTTAGCCCTGGAGGTCAGGGAGGGAATTGCAGTTGGTTGTTGAATTCCAGAGTTTCTCTCGGCTGGTTCCCCCTGCAGACGATGCTGCCCATCGGGTGCGTGCGGATCATCCCCTACAGCGAGCAGTACGAGGAGGCCTATCGCTGCAACTTCCTGGGCCTGGGCCCGCACGTCCAGATCCCTCCCCACATCCTGGCATCTGGTAAGAACCCCTTGCTGAACCCTCTCCTCTCCCTAGTCATGTTAAAAGACACTAGATTTATTTTTTTTTTTTAATAAGAATTGGCTGCATGAAATAAGGCTCCAACCATTTCATTTTGTTTTCCGCGTGACTTTTCCTGGTCAGTGACTGAAAGATGTGACACCTTCTCTAGGCAAAGCAGGGTCTGTAGCTGTGTTTTAGAGTCTGGGCTAGCACAGCTCATGCTCTTTTGGGCTCTTGTTGCTGCAGAGTTTGCAGTCATTGTGGAAGTCCGTGCTGCCTCCCGCTCCAGCCTCTACCCAACCCTGTTTGATGATGAGCAGTCCCTCAACAAGTACGAGTTCCTTGTCACCAGTGGGAGCCCCGTGGCAGCAGATCGAGGTGGGTGATGGAAGCAGAAAGAGCCTCTGTCACTGAGATTAAAAGAGCATCTTGATCTTTAACTGGTTTTCATGTACTGGCCCTGAAGGAGGTTTGGGTAGAAGCCACGTCAATATTCAGCTAGGGGTTAGCTGCTTGAGGTGAGGTTCACCACAGATTGTTCAATTATAAAACAGTTGCTCTACCAGATCAGCATTTTGCTTGTTAATTTTCATAAATGAGAAATGGATTCTGTAACATAGGTATAAGAAAAATTGTAGGGAAATTCTGTAACCCACAGTGAACACTTTCAATCCTGGGATACTCATGTGTTTATTTTGAGTAAGACTAACTTGTAAGGACCATGACATCCCTGATTTTCCATGTTCCACTTGGTAGTCAAATATGGCTGATAGAGAAATACCCAGACTTTTCTATTTAGTTTTACCTACTTCCTTCCAGCAGTTGAACACTTGCACCTAGAGGTGATTTGAGTCAGGTCCATCAGTCTTGTCTTTTCTGGGAAGTCTTAATTTAGAAGAATTTGCCTCACTGAGTGTCTCAAAAGACACAGCAGATGGCTCATCCTTCCTCTTGGTCCCTGAAGACAGAGATGCAAAGCAGAGACTTGCTCTCTGCACAGTGCTCTTCCTGTTGTTGATCCCACATGTATAAATACACCAGTTTATTTTCCATCCAGTCAGTGGCATGTCCAGAAACTTCTGCACAAAAATAGTCACTGCAAGGTCTTTTCTCCACCACGGCATCAAACTTACTGGGCCATGGACTGCTGGGAGAAAAGTCTCCTAGGGACTTCCAAAAAGTGGTCCAGGAATGCCTTGGGTTGGTTTATTTTTTCATTAAGTATCCTGGAACTGCCCTTAACAAGTGGAACATTAAAGCAAGTATAAGTTGGGGGGTTATATTTTTATATGTATGTTTCTATATTGTACAAAGAAGCACGAAGGTCTTTTCATAACCTTGTGTTTTTAATGATCTTTTGATAAGGGCACAACAAAAGCTAAGCAGGAGTTTAAAAGTGGGTCTGAAGAGAAAACAAAGATCCCTGAACCTGTTTGGATGTCTAGGGTCCTTCACTAAACTCCATGTTGCTTCTTTGATCAGATGTTTTTCTAATGGGACGACCTTTAGCTGCTCTTCCATGGCAGTGAAATCCCAGCAGGCCACTGGGGGCTATAGTTAACAATTATTAGCAGTAAAGGTGTAAGCAGTAACCTTTACCTTGTGTGTCCTCTTTCTCACCCTTCCCCCTTTTTCTGCTCCTGCAGTTGGCCCAACAATCTTGAACAAGATCGAAGCTGCCCTGACCAACCAGAACCTCTCAGTGGATGTTGTGGATCAGTGCCTTGTGTGCCTGAAGGAGGAGTGGATGAAGTAAGTACAGCTCCCTTGCTCTCAGAGGAGCAGCTTTGGCACAGCAACAGCAGAGTGCAGGACACACTTCAGTCAGGTGACTTCTGCTGCAGCTCATTTGGATTTACAGGAACAAATTAAGTCAGGAGTTAAGAATTTCCTACTCTAGTCCTAACTCTCTTTTTGGCTTTCAGCAGTTCTTAACCTTTATGCTTCAGTTCACACATCTGTAGGTTACCTGCATGACACCACCTGCCTGCCTCACCCAGGTTAGGAGGATTAAAGCTGCAGATCCCTCTGTGCCTGTCAGTGTGGCCATAGCCCAGCACAGCTGACACCCAAACACATGCCTGGGTTCTGCCTTCAGGCTCTGCATTTCAGAGGTGCAGGTAGCTGTAAAGGAGGACCAGTCAGTCATGTGAATAATTCATGGCACATCATGACTGTGTGAATTTACCTGAAGGCAGATGGGCACTGGATGTGTCTCCCAGTTGTCACAATTCATTGTTCTACTTTCTGCTAGAATGAAAAAGCCAAACTAGAAATATGCCCATTATTACTGAAAATGAGTCATCTCCCTGACTAATCATCACCCTTCTTCATCAAAGCATGAGAATAGTTTCAATGAAACACTGGTAGAAGCTTTTATTAACATTTAGTTGCAGTAGGTGCCAAGAGAAGCTCCAGCTCCTCCTTGTTCCCTGTTTGATGGTGTGTGAGTCCATTTGATAATGACAGCAATCTCTTGTTCCTGCAGTAAAGTGAAAGTCCTCTTTAAGTTCACTAAAGTGGACAGCAGACCCAAGGAAGACACCCAAAAGCTGCTGAGCATCCTGGGAGCTGCAGAGGAGGACAATGTCAAACTCCTCAAGTTCTGGATGACCGGCCTGAGCAAGACCTACAAGTCGCACCTGATGTCGACAGTTCGCAGCCCGACGTCCTCAGAGTGCCGGAATTGAAGGGTGCCCGACCCCTGCTGCCTTCAGAGAAGGGCAGGGAGCCCTGGTTACCTCTGCTGAGCCTGCAGCTTGTGCTTTAGGTGGATAGTGAGGCTTCATCACTATTCTCCTGGTCCTCAAACCAACTTGAAGAGTGACTTGAGTCTTTTCTACTTGCTGTGAGACTGGACTAATAAGTGCTAATCCACAGTGCTGCTGTCTCCCCAGGAACTCAGCTCTCAATCTAGACGTGCACACTCAAGACTAAAACACAGCAACGCTCAAAGAATCAGCTAAATTAATTAAAATCCCATCCTGTCCTCATTAAGCATCGTGGTGTGGCAGCAGGCCTCACCTTTAGGTTGCTTGGCAGGCCTGTGACAGCATCCAGAACTCCTGGGAGTGCATATGGTTAATCTCACTGAAATCCCACATAAATCTCCTCAATGCCTGAGAGAACAAGAACCAAAAATAAGAGGCACGTCACAGGGTATGGATCACATGTAAATTATTTCAAACCACTTTGTGCTCAGATTTAAGAGACTATTTTCTGCTGTAGCATAAGTCAGGATATCCCATGGGAGTCCTGTCACTCCTCTTTATTTATTTATAATCTTAACTTGAGACGGTTTTAGCATTTGCTTTGGAAATCTTGTCTGGGAGGGCGAATTGTAAAATAAGAAGCCTCAAAATGCAGCCTGCTTGCCTCTCAGAGGGGAAAATACTCGCCTTGTTTTGCCTGTGGTTGCAGAACTTCCAGGTAATGAAGATAACCTCGCCAGGATAAGGTTCTCTTCTGTCTTTTTTAGCTTCCTAATAAAGCAGAAGAGATTCAACCTGTAGGTGCTCCCTTATATAACTCTATAGTAGCCATTTTTGCTTAATAGTTCCTGAAAACATTGGTGCATTTTTTAATTACCTAACCAGATATTCCTTAGCTGTTCTGTAAGGAATCTCTGTTTCTGTTGTGAAGTCTGGGGTTTATGTCTTTTCTTTTTGTTTTCTGGATCATTATTGGGAACACTTGACGTTACCACAGATGTTTTGAACAAGCTAAAGGCAGGTTTTACCCAGGTGACCTTCTACACTCACTCAAGCTCAGAGAGGATGTTCCAGCTTTGTCACAAGTTCTGTTCTTATATATAAAATACGGAGGTTGATTTTTGTCTGGAACATCTGTAAAATGGAGACAGGCATTAAATCTCATAAGAGCTATTTTTGTAAAACGAACAAAGCCTGGTTTTGTGTTTATTTTCAGTGTGTGTGTGTTGTGGTGAGGGAAAGCAGCAGCTGATCCACAAAATTCCTGCATCCTTAGCCTAGATCTAATGTAGAGAATTTAATACTGGTCTTTTACTTTTATTTTTGTATTAGTTTCTTGTAGACTAACCCAGTAATTTTATTTTAAAACTATTCTGGTCCAGTCCAGAGCTGTGTAACAGAACAGGTAAGACATCATTTGACATTGAGACCTTCTTGATTGCTGAACTGGATTTGTCTTTTAAAAAAACAGCTCTCCCAAGAAATCCAGCATCAAAACCTCACCTGGTGCTTCCTCCCAGAACAGCAAAAGGGTTGGTCACAAGGTCGAGCCGAGGCTGCTGCTGCTCCCTTGCTCCTGGTGAGTTGTGCAGGACGTTGATCCCTCTCCATCCTGACCTGGTGGGCTGTCATGGACAAGCAGACTCAGCTTTGAGCCAGGGCAAGGAAACCACTAAAGCTTATAAAAATGCCCACAGGAAAGAAGGGGGAGAGCTGCCAAGTCAGTGAAGCTCCACCCAGCTGTGCTTGCCTGCCAGAACACATCTGTAGGTGGGATTACCAAAGGATTGCCTGGGCAGGTTCCTGCAGCTCACAGGTGAGGCCGCGGCTGCTCCCTTTGCCGTCAGCGAGAGCTGGAATGTGCACAACTCAATTAACAAAAAAATCATCTCTGCAGACACCTTTCAGCACCCTCCTTCCCTCCAAACGATATGCCTCAGAGACAAACTGATGGAGGCAGGATAATTCTTTATTCCAGAGTGATTTCTGCCCGGCTGAGCAGCGTGTAGCTGGGAGCGAGGTGGGAGCAGTGAGTGCTGCAGCTGCCGTGTGATGGAGCCAGTGCTGGCTCACTGCTGGCCGCAGCTACAGACAAACCCCTTTGGTGGCAGTTCTGCAGTTACAGACAAACCCTTCTGGTACCAGTTGTGCCACCCCTGTCCCCTCTGCCAGGCAGGGTCGAGCAGCTGATGGTCCCCTCTATTCCACCCTCATGAGACTCCACCTGCAGAGCTGCCTCCAGCTCTGGGCCCACAGCATCACAAGGGTGTGGAGCTGCTGGAGCGAGCCCAGAGGAGGCCACAGAGATGTTCCAAGGGTTAAAGCCCCTCTGCTCTGGGACAGGCTGGGACAGCTGGGGGTGTTCACCTGGAGAAGACCCAGAGAGGCCTCAGAGCCCCTTCCAGAGCCTAAAGGGGCTCCAGGAGGGCTGGAGAGGGACTTTGGATGAGGGCCTGGAGGGGCAGAACACAGGGAATGGCTTCCCACTGCCAGAGGGCGGGGCTGGACGGGATATTGGGAAGGAATAGCAGAAAGTGTCCCTGCCCATGGCATGGGACTGGAACTGGATGATCTCTGAGATCCCTTCCCACTAAACCATTCTGTGATTAAAGGATGGGAATCCGCTGCATGGCCTCGGTGTGCGGTGTCGGGTTCGCTGTCAGGGTTCCGGTACCTGGGGAGGGGTCGGTGTCCGGGGCAGGATCCGGAGCCCCTCGGGGCAGGGTCGGTGCCGGGATGCGGGAGCCCGGCCCAGCCCCGTGTGGCGGCCGCTCCTCCCCGCGGGCCGCTCCCGCCTCCGCCGCGGCTGCGCGGGCCGGGCCGGGCCATGAGGGCGGCGGGGGCGCTGGCGGCGGCGGCCGTGACCGCGGTGGCGCTGGCGGTGGCGGCCTGGCGGCGGGCCCGGCCCGTGCGGGAGGTGCTGTTCTTCCCCTCGCCGCCCTGCTGCATCGAGGCGCTGCTGGCCGAGGCTGCCGAGCCCGGCGCGCCCGCCCGGCCCTGCCCGTGCCCGCTGCCCAGCGGCGACACCGCCCTGAGCCGCCTGGTGCGCCGCCTCCTCTCCGCCCGCCGCTCGCTCGACCTCTGCCTCTTCTCCTTCTCCTGCCCGCAGCTCGCCCGGGCCGTGCAGCTCCTGCACCGCCGCGGGGTCCGCATCCGCCTGGTGACGGACGCGCAGTACATGGGGCTGCACGGCTCCCAGATCGGCCGCCTGCGCCACGCGGGTGAGCGCTGAGGGACCGGGGCCGGGCCTGCCCCGCTGCGGGCCCGGTGAGCCCCGAGCTGTGTCTGACAGCCCCTGTGTGTCTGTGTCTGTCTGTCTGTCTGTCTGTCTGTGTGTCTGTGTGTGTGTCCCTGCAGGGATCCAGGTGCGCCACGACCAGCACAGCGGCTACATGCACCACAAGTTCGCCATCGTGGACCGCAGGATGCTCATCACAGGCTCCCTCAACTGGACCACCCAGGCCATCCAGAGCAACCGCGAGAACGTGCTGGTGGTGGAGGACGCCGAGTACGTGAAGGCTTTCCAGGAGGAGTTTGAAAGGATTTGGGAAGAGTACAATCCTGCCAATTACAGGTTTTTTTCTGAAAGGCAGTAAATGATAGAGCTGCCTCACAGGCCTAGTGGAGCATGGTAACACCCACAGAGTTTATTATTATGTATAGACATCATTGTTTTGTCCATCTGGGTGTAACTTTGGTGGTAAATGTCTCCAGAGAAGTGTTCTCTGCCCTAAAATGCCACAGATCCCTTGCTGTGGGTGTGCTAGAGGGAATGACACAACTGTTTGGTTGTGAGGGTGACAGTGACACAGCTGCATCCATGGGCATTAAAACTTAGGGCAGGCTCGTTGCTGTGCCCTGGTGCAGACCAGGTGTGTTCCTACAGTGCTGAGCTTGTGTTTCAGTGGTAAAAGGAACATTTTCAGCTTGGGATATGGAATGGAATTGTAGCAAATTCCAAATGGAATTGTAGCTCAAGGGCTCCTCTACACTGAAAAGGTAGGGAGAGATAAGAGGGCTACAGCAGAGTTAAGAGTTTCTATAGATTAAGTGCCTCGGTTACATTTCTTGTTGGCATTAATTGTTGGAAGTTGGTAAAAGGAAATTCCTGGGAAATAGCAACAATTTTTAAGTTTTGAATGTGTACGTGTTTCTTTTGGTTAAAGGTTATCAGAGCTCTGGTGTAAAAGATGAGCACAGATGGTAATGAGAGCTTCTCTTCCAGCAAGGAAGGGTCAGGAGCTCTGGAGGGAAATGGGAGAAATGGTTCTTTGGGATCAGGGTTTATCTGGAGAGCAGACACAGCTAGAGCTGGGTCACCACTTGAGGTGGGCTCTGGAAATCCCACCTGGTTCTTTCAGGTGTTGGGACACCTGTCATGGTCTGTGCCCTCCCCTGGCAGCACCAGCCTGGGGACAGCGAGGGGAAGGAGGTGACACCTCTGTCCCCACAGCTCAGGGTGGAACAAAGATGATGTAAAAACCTCAGAATTTCTAACTCAAAATAGTGTCTATGTAAGAATTGTTTTATACTGAAAGTGCCTTAATATCTCTCAAAATGAAAAGAGGTTTTTATATTCTGTTACTATTTTTGTTACCAGTAGTGCTGTGATTGGCACTGTTAAATAAACCATTTTCACAGAAAACATCAACAGCTTCATCTGACTTTTTCATTTCAATTCCTGTAGATCCTTACTAAGATATTTATGATCCAGGGACATCCCCAGATTTTAGATTTGTTCTGAGAAAGTTTGCATGGGGGAAAGAAAATGATGTTACCTGTATGGATGCACCTTGGGAAGGTCATTCTCCAATAAATCCCATTCAGCAGCACTAGATTTAAACTACTTAAAAAATATTATTGCTGTTAAAATGCTGCCTATTGCATTTCCTATGTGAAGGGTGACTATAAAAACTATCTCCCTTTTCCTGCTCTCACCTCTGCCCTGTTCTTCCTTCTTTTTAGAAATAAACCTGTCACACACAGCGTGCAAAGGGTGGTGCAAAAATAGTTTATTACCATATAGTTAATGTAAAGTTAGGTAATTATATTTACAAAGTAAAAATGATCAGCTACATCCAGGGGAGCCTAGCGTGTCACACAAGGTTTGTAAGGAATAAATACAGTGAGAAAAAGTGACGTTTCTATTACAGCCAGCAATTGATCAGGAATGGTGGTTTTTAAAAAAGCACTGGAGAATAAACTGGGAGTGGAAGGGGGAAGGAGACAGGAACTCACACACAGAGAGGAACAGGAGCTTTCCACACCCTCCCCTCTGCAAGGGATAAAAGGATGTGTGAGAGCCCCGAGGCTGCAGCACGGGCACAGCTGGAGCTGAGGGACGGCTGCTCCGTCACAGCAGCACAGAAACTGCTCTGGGAGATGATGAATCCTCCACCCCCAGATGTGACCCAGAACCAGTCCCCACTGCTGGGTGAAGCTCTGCCCTGACAGAGCCAAGGCTGGGCTGTTCCGAGGCCACAGGAGGAAACCTGGCCATGAACACCTGAAATGCCACATCAGACACCACCCTTGGCCTCACAGAACCTCCTTCTCCCAAACCTCCGTCCTTCCAAGCGATTCTCTAAACTCCCCAAGTCATCCAGAGCTCCAGGAAGGGGCACAAGGGCCAAGCCAGAGGATTCCTGGTTCCTACTTACCCCAGTCTCCAGTGTTTTACATGCTTTGCTTTCTCTAGGTGAGAACAGTGAGCACGCTTGTCCTGCACACAGGGTGAAGAAAGCACGAAGAAAATAATGCTAATTGCACCCATTATTCACGAGCTCGGAGCCAGCTGGGTTAGCTCAACTTGTCAGGTTTCTCTGGTAAATCCCACACCCTCTGTTTGGTTTCCTCAGCAGCCTCACACTGAGGTTGTTCACCTGTGTCTGCAGCAGTGCTTTCACTTTTCTTGCTGTAGTTCCACTGGTTGGAAGTTACTCAGTGAGTTACAGCTCATGGCCAGGCTGCTGCGTGATTTGTGTGTGTGCAGGGGGCTGTGGCTGGCAGGGAGCTGTTGGTGCTCTCTGTAACAACAGGGCACAGTTTGCACATGCACAGCACTGATGCTGCTGTCAAACACAAGGTTATTGAGGCCTCTGACTGGAAAAAAATACCCCAAATTTATAGCAAAGAAGGCTACAGTGGTCAAACAGAGTGTACACAATCTTCAGGCAGGTACCTGCAAAGCTAAAGGCATAGATCAGCAGAAAAGGTTTGAAAAGGTTTTTAAACAGTCCTCAAACCCCAAAAAAAGCAGTTTATCAGGGCAGGTGGGGTGGGTTGGACTCGTTGCACTCATTCCTCCTCTCCCAACCCACTTTGTGGGGCCTCTGTGCTAAAACAAGACTTAAAAATCAAACCCACAACTCAGTGACAAAAGAGAACCCTCTGCAAACTGCTGAGGAATAAATATTTACACTGCACTGCTTGGAATACTATACAGGTATTAAATTACTTTTGTTTTTAAAAAAGAAGAATAAGAAAGCTTTTTTTTTTTTACCTAAAAAAATGGAAAAAATATAGAGCAAAGGCAAGCCACAACAAACTGAGTATCCAAACCAGGACAAATATGTAAAGGTCTTGTGGAAGTGCCATCAAATAGAGTAGGTACAAAATGTGAGCACTTTTATTGCAGCCCAGTTCTCTGGTACCATAAAAAGGGAATTTTCTGGTTTGCAAGCCAGCACCAATTCTAAGCAATTCTATTTTTGAAACAAATGAACACAATTTGCTTCTTTTTTTAACACATGGGCAAAGAAAAGGTGACATTTAAAGAAGGATTTTGTCTGGCTCAGGGGAGATGGTGCAAATGGGAGGAAAATTTTACTCAGGAAAAATAGGATTACTTGGAGCCAACAAGGCTCCAACAAGGCTCCAAGACCTGTGCCTTTGCTGCACTCGAGTTTTCCTAAACCTCCCTTTTTGGTGCTATCAATAGTGAGGAGTGATGCAGAATGCAGCAGCTTGCCCACACACTTTCTAATTTAAATAGCCACTGATTAATCCCAAAAGATGGATGAAGCCTGGAGCAGGAAGAGGCAGGAGGATAACTGAGGATCACTGCTATGAGTAAAAGGACTTCTCCCTTTAATTTCAAGGCTCTACAGCAGGAATATTTCAGTTTGGGGCTGTTTATTGGCGCTGCAGGTTCTTTTTCTTTAAATGGAGGTGAAGTGCTGCCCCTGGCCTTGGAGAGATGCTCAGACTGACCAGAGGAGCCCAGAGCCCTCAGCACAGGTTCAGAGCATTTGGATGCATAAGGGACCTTCCTCCCTCCTCTTCCTCTCAGTGACCCCCACAATTCACAGCTCCCACCTTAAACACACCCCAGACATCCTTCCCAAGCACTGCCCCAGAGGGTGCAGCTGCTCCTGACGATGCTCAGCCCTGGCTGTACAGCTGACCAAGATTCTCTGTTTATTTTTCCAGAGGAGCCCATGGAAAATAACTGCTCCTACAAGCTGAGCAGGATTTGCTGGGGAATTTAAGAAAGGGCAAGGTCCACATGGCAAGAAGGAGACCAGGATGTTCTGCTTGGTTGGCTGAAAAGGACAAAGTCCCACCATGAGTCTACAGAGAAGAGGAGGAGGAGGAGGAGGAGGGTTCTGGAGCCGGTGACACCCTGCAATGGAGAGCAATGACAATAACAAGGCCCACGTGCCATCCCAAATCCTTGCTGCCTCCCACAGGAGATCAGAGCTCACCTCAGACAGCAGAGCAGCCAGGGCTGATCCAGGTGGGTCCCCAGGAAGGTGCCCAGGCTCTCCAGACCATGGAAGTGCTGTGGTGAGCTCGGATGCAGTGGCTGCCCCTGCACACACCTGAGGGCACTGCTGATGAGGGAAAGGCTTTGTGTCCCACAGGATGAGCACCTTTCCTGCCCTGCTCCACCTCCAGCACCTCCATGCACAGCCAGGCACACAGAGCATCCCTGCCGTGTCCCCTGCAAGGTGCTGCCATCCTGCCTGGGGACAAAGGGGCTCCTCTGGGCAGGACCAGTGCCAAGCAAGGCCACACAAGCTGGACAAGAGCCTGACTCCCACCATAGTCCAGTGACACCGTGTCCTGCTGAGGGTCCTGCTGGAAAAAAGAGATTCTGCTCCCAGGAGGATGAAGGTGACTCTGGCAGCTGCTGTGGTCCAGCCTGGCAGGACTGGGGGTCCTTCACCAGCCCCATGGGGCTCTGAGAGCTGCACCTGTACCAAGCACCACACCCAAAAGCAGCAGGGAAGCACCAGGAGCTGCTGGCTCAACCTTGGCTGCGTGCCTGAAGGACAAGAGGAAGCTCTGCTCCGCTGAAGGCCAGGATATCTTCCACATCCCAGCCTGAAGAGGTCACTCAGCACCCAACCAGGCTGGGAAGCCAATGTGCCAGAATCTCCATCAGCCCTGGTGACCTTCCAGGTGGCATCTTGAGATTTATCCAGGAATGAAGCTCCACACCTGCAAAGCAGCACAGGCTTCTCCTAGGCAGCCTCTGCTCAGCTGGCTGTGACCATCTAGTGCTACCAGCTCCTCATCCCTTGGTTTGTATGCATTTATCTGCCTCATGGTGCTAAACTGTATGTTTTAAGTACAGAAGCTATTAGGACTGAGAAGGTCTGAAGCACATACTGGTTTTGAGATCTTTATTTCAGGAAAAGATTAAAGAATTAAAACAGGAGCTGCCCTGCTGACAAGAAGAGTTGAATTCAAGAAGCTGGTAAAAAAGGAGCATTATATGCATTGAGCACTGTGCATTTTCAGTCAATATTGGCTCTACTTTCTACTCTACTTTCCTTTGACTAGGAAAAGGGAGTTTCACATGCGCACAGACCCTGGGATACACGGGATTCGATGAGAGGAAGGGAGTAACAGCAAAAAAAAAAAAAAAAAAAAATTAAAGAGAGTGCTGGGCTTGATCTAACAGAGGCAAGAAAGTGATCTTACAGCTCGGCCCCTGAACACCAACTCCGGCCACCGGCAGACGGGAGCGAGGACGCGCCGACGGCGCCGGCTCCAGGGTGCTCTTCAGTAGCTGCAGCTCCCCATCCACAACCACCTGGGCAGCCACCCAAGCTGGCCAGGCTTCGGTGGCACCTACATTCAGGACACGGCACAGTCACGGGGCAGGAGAATCACTTCTTGCATCCTTCTCCAGCCAGACGTCAGTGTGGTACCTCCAGGCTGCGGGCGCCGGCTCAGCTCCCCGGCAGCTTCCCCCGGCTTTCCCCCCTTGTAGGTGCAAGTAATGCAGTGGAGATCAATGGTTAGATCAGGCTCCTGTGTGCTCTGGGCACGGGGTCTCTAGACAGCAGTAAGAGCTCGGTCTGGCTGACAGCACCCAGGCCCTGCTCGCTCTTCCCGACAGAGCTATAGCTTATTAACAGGCTGCTGAGCCTTAATACTGACACTTAGTGTAATGGTTTACAGTAAAGAAAGGATTCTCCTACAAAGCGCCGAAGAGAGGGGGGGAAAACCCCACTCCAATCCCTTCCTCTCCCTCTCAGAGTCTCTGGAGCATCTCACAAGCAGGGAAAGGAGCTGGGGAGGCGAGGGGAGGGCACCGCCAGGTCCCGTCGGGGCGTCAGGACAACGACAGCGAGGACATCGTAAGGAGCAGAGACAAACGGTGCTGGTGCTGTGCTGCCTCAAGCTGGGAGGTGCGCGTGGTCAAGCGGAGCGGGGAGAACTAGTCTTTCTTCAAGTCCCTGGATTCAAAAAGCTTCAGGCGTTCTTGCACAGTCAGGCCTTCCTTCAGACTCTGCGAGACACAAAAGACAGAGAGCGGAGTTGGGGCAGGGGCGGCGCTCAGGCACAGCCGTGGCAGCAGGAGCGGGATCCTGGGCCAGGATTAGTGGGACGTGCTGAGGAGAACACACGGTTATGGAGGGCAGCTACTGCCTGGAGACAGGGGGAGATTGCAGATGAACCAGGCGACGAACCAGAAGCAATGAGAGGCACATCATGCTGCAAGCAGGATTAGCTGACTTGGGAATGACCCCTGTGCTGGGGTGACTTTATGGTGCTTGTATCCCCACTCTGGTTAGCCCAGAAATAAGTTTTGCACCTTACAGACTGGTTCTGAGAGTGAAGGGGGGAAGAAGAAGCATGCAGAAATGTTTTCCCAAACTGGCTGGGGGAGAGGCTGCTTGAATCTGCTTTCTAGAGGAACTGCTTTGGAGGTTCTCTCCCAAATTTGCCCTAAACCAGGACACCCCCGGGCTCACAGGGCACTGCTGGATGGGGCAATTCCAGCAAGGGAGTTCCAGGCAGGCCAGCTGGGATCTGCTGTGCTGAAGGCCCAGGATGCTGAGCTGGACCTGCAGGCTGGTCCTTCCCAGCCTGCCCCACCATACAGCACCCATGGGGACAGTCCTGGCCACACTCCGTGCAGGATTTGCTCAGGAAACCCTGGAAACTGCTGTGTGCTGCCAATGACCATCCCATCCCTTCTCTCACCCCACCCTGGGACAGCCCACAGTTAGACAGAGCATCCTAAATGTGGCTCATGGCTGATCCAATTCAGATGCAGCATCCAGATTTCAAGGCACAACTCTCAGCTGGCCAGCAGCCCCCTGGCACGTGGAATTGTAAAATCCATCAGCTACACATGAGGACTCAGTAGCACAGTACTGAGAGGGGCAGAAACCCAGAAACAAATTGCCTGACTCCTGTAGGACAGCTTTAAATTGAAACCAGCCTGAGGAGATGCACCAGTCCAATGGCAGCACCCTCCTTCCTGCAGCCCCAAACCTGGGGCACAAGAGACTGGGGAGAGCAAAGCATTAGGTGGTGAGCTGTCCCTGTAGATGAGGAGGCACAGCCACCTCCCATCCCTAAAACAGCCCCATAGCCAGGGCTCTGCCCCTCTGTGCCCCACTGCCTGTCCCAGCCCCACAGCTCTGCCTGCCAGCCCCGTCCTTGCAACTTGCAAGGAATTCATGCTGCAGCTGGACATGATTAACTGCACAGACCAAGCCCTGGCACCTTCAAAGGCACAGACTGCAGGGATGGAAATCAGCTCCTATAGGAAAGTCTGAGAGAACTGGGATTGTCTGGTCTGGAGAAGGCTCAAGGTAACCTTAAGGCCCCTTCCAGAGCCCAAAGGGGCTCCAGGAGAGCTGGAGAGGGACTTTGGAGAGAGCTTGGAGTGACAGACAACAGCTTTCCATTACCAGAGGGCAGGGATGGATGGGATACAGGGAATAAATTCTTCCCTGTGAGGGTGGTGATGCCCTGGCACGGGGTGCCCAGAGGAGCTGTGGCTGCCCCTGGATCCTGGAAATGTTCCAGGCCAGGCTGAACAGGGCTTGGAGCAAGCTGGGATAGTGGAAGGTGTCCCTGCCCTGGACAGGGGGTTGGAACTGGATGACTTCTCATCCTTTCCAACCCAAACCATTCTGTGATTCCATGATCTTACTATCAGGCAGCCACCTCCCTTCCCTGGCTGTGGGACTGTTCTACCACAGCAGCAGGTTGGACTTTTGGGCTGCATTTTCCTTCCCATGTATTTATCAAGGCAGGACTCCATGATAAACTTGCCCCAGGGCTGTGCAGATTCCCATGGTTACTGTATTTCTGGAAATGTTTTTCCTCCCACAGGCCCACGAACACAGAAGGGCTTTGCCAGGCAGCATGGAAATGAAAGCACTGAATTGAACTGGATTTCCAAATGCTGAGTGCTCTCTTTCCAAGGGGCAGCAGAGTCTCCTGGGATGAGAGGCTCTGAGCACACACTTCCTAAAGGAAGTTTACTTTGGGCCTCTTTAAATGGGAGCAGCTCATGCATTCCAGTTCTCACATCTGATTTCTCAGTGGATGGAAAGAGACACCAGGAGTCATCAGCCTGTTCTGCCTGATGGCACAAATTCCAGCAAATTCAGCCCCCAGGCAGTCCCACAACCGTTTCAGTTGCTGATGAGGAGAGCCTGATGAAGTGAGACTAATGCAGGGTGATATCTGTGATAAAGGAATCTTCCACAGACTTCCTGGGGCTCTCCACCCACCGTGCTGGGAGCTCCCTTCTCCTAACCAGCCTCTGCAGGTGCTCCCACCTCAGTCTTTGCCATGGGCCAGGAAATTCACTATTGCTCCAGTTAATGGAGGTATCTGGCTCATTAGAATCAGCCTCATTTCTTATCAGCTCCCTCCTTTTGGTGGATGAGCTTGGAAGCCTTGGAGGCTCAGGGATGGAGAGCAGGGGGAGAAGGTAACTGGGCTCTTGCTCAGGCATGGATCAACCTGAAAAAGCAGCAACTGTGGGTAAAGGAAATCAGAGCAGTCCAGGACATTCCCTCTGCAGCTGAGGTGGCTGAGACCATTTTCCATGCTCCAGGCTGTTATGGGAAGTACACTCAAAGGCATCCCAGACTATTCCTGCACCTGGCTAACAGCAAAACAGGTGTTTTCCTACGAGACCTGGACAGTGCTGGAGTTTAGTCTGAGGCATGCAGAGTCATTCAGGCATGCACACTCAGTGTCCCACACTCCCAACACAGTAAACAGAAAACGTGCCCCACCATGTCCAAATGCTCTCTGTGATGATGAGCTGTGTTGGTGAGGGTGGGAAGAGCAGGAAGACAAAAAAGCCACATTCCCCAGGGAAGAGGCAGAGAGACTTTGTTCCACACAGATCCTGGGTACACTGACTTCTCCCCTCCCCTTCCCCCTCACCCAGGAGAAGAATTAGCAGTGAATAAACCTGTCAGTCAGTCAGTCAGTCAGTCATTAAGAGAGGAGGGCTCTAGTTTGGCAGGGAGGTGTGAGCAGTGCATGCAGAGGTTGGGCCGTGGGCGGTGCCGCTGTGTTTACCTACGTGGCAGGGAACCTGGACTCGGGTTCATTTCAGTTATCCCATGAGACCTGCTCAATAACGGACTGTTGAAGGAAAAAGCAAAATAAAACAAAACAAAAAAAAAAGAACAAAAAAAAACAAAAGAAGAAGCTCATAAATCCCACGTGAATTTGCGCTGGCGCAGCCCCAGCCCCCCGTCCCGCAGCGATGCCCTGGCACAGCCCCTGCTCCTTCTCCTCTCCTTCCCCACCAAGCAACACACATGGGCACCACACAGAAAGTGATCTGAGTTGAAGTGGTGAAGGGAAACCCAGCATCAGAGTGGCCCAGCAGGTCTGGGCTGCCCCAAAATGTGCCAAGTCCCTCTCTGTTCACCGGGTGCCCTGAGCTGAGGAGCTGCTGCTCACAGAGCTCCGAGTGTTTCCCCACCTGGGCACCAAGCTCAAAGTATTCTGCCTGCCCTGCAAGGGCCCAACCACTTCAAACATCAGCAAGAGACACCAGGTGAGAGGCAAAGCAGGTTTGCTCATGCTGAGCTTCCTCCCAAGTGCCCTATGTTTAATGCTGACTCCCAATCAGCATTATTTGCCCTTCCTTATCCCCAGTCCCACATGATGGAACTGGCTGCCAAGGAGAGCTTGGCACAGCATCACTGGGCTTTGGGATCAACAGCAAGCACAGAAGGACCACAGAAGCACAGGGCCATCTGCACCATGTTAACACACAAGCAAAATGTGTGTTAAATATGCCCAGGACCCAGACATTGCTGATACACATAAAGACAAAAAAATCTTGCAGTGATGAACACTAAACTAGAATGATGGGTATATTTCCACCTATATTTCAGCTGAAAAGAAGGAGCAGATACTGGAATAGTCCTCCTGTGAAAGACCAAGGAATAAGGAGAATGTCAGCCTTTTTCCCAACCAGGGAGCAGCTTCATGCCTCCATCTGAGCAAGGTCTAGAGTGGGTCCTGCCTGGCTGCCCAGTCAGTCCTTTTGCAGTAAAAAACCATCCAGGCTAGCACTAGTGGCTGGGAAATTCTTAATTTTGTTCCCCATGCCCATTTCTTCCCATTTGGGATCCCCATCAAAGAGAAATGCTGGGCATTCCTCGCTCCCATCCCACTGGGCAGGACATCTGAGCTCACCTTTGACCTGATATTCCTTAGTTGCCGGCTAACACTGGATCTGTCTTTCTTCAAGAAATCAGGGTTGCTTTTTGATTTCATAATATCTGGGAAGAAGCAAAAGAAGTGGGATTAGCCTGGTGCCTACTGCCTTCCTGCAAGGACAGGGCTGAGGCTGTGCCCTCCCAGCCCAGGACAGTGCCCCAATGAGCCCAAGGGCAGAGGGGGCTTTTGGACATCCCTGCATCACGATGTTTTCCTGATGCAAAACACCAGAAGGCTTTCTAAGCCCATCAGCTTTGGGCTGGAAGGCCAAGTTCTACACTCAGACCCATTCCTGCACAAGGGTTTGTATTCCAGGATTCCCTGTTAGCTCAGGACACCCAAGACTGCTTAGAGCTGCTGGAGGAAGACTGACCATATCCCGATACAGTGGTGTTCACAGGGGATTTCTCTCCCTGAGCTTCTGTGGCTGCTTTCAGCTGCTCTTTCAACCTGCTGATATCACAGTCTGCCTTGGCCTTCACGATGCTCAGCTCCGTGTAGATGTCTTTGTACTTGTCGCTGGCGTATTTCTTATCCTGGCAAGGGAACAAGAACAACCCCATGGAGCCAGACAGACAGCTGGAGCCCAGGGGTTTGTGGATGCACTCAAGAGGAGCTTGGCAAATGCCGACGGAAGAAGAGCCGGCAGCAGGAGAGAGGCTTGGCCAGGGCAGCTCACACCCTGAAAGCTGCTTCCAACAGGGAATAGAGACAGGCAGAGAGAGCAGAGAGCCAAGGGCCAGCACAGTCCCTGCAGCCCCTCAGCTACAGGGCTCTTAGTGGCTTTTCATTTTAGCCAAGACACAGAATTCAAGCAGAATTCCCAGAAATGGCTTTGGTTTGTCCAGAGCAAACCAGTTCCACCGCTGCGAGGCTGGGCAGATCTCTAACACTGATTGTTTGTGCCAGTTAAATCTGATCTAATGTGACAGTAAATGGGGAAATCAGGCTGAAAGGGATGTTTTCCCACACTGTCTCCTTTGAGGGGTAAGTCTTAAGTTGATGCATGGAGTGCTTTACTGATGACATCAAAATGGATATTGCATTACATTCAGGGGAAAAATTAAATATGGTTTCAAATCTAGGTGTAAATGGGCTGAAATCTAAGCACAGACATTCAGGAGCAGAGCACAGTAAGAGGATTTGCAGAACCACCCCTGGCATTACCCTCAGTGCTGTCTGCAGCTCGTCTTTGAGGGAGCTGATCTCCTGCTTCAGGTACTGGATTTCGGATTCTTTCACCCGCAACAGGACCTGTGGGAACAAAACCCAGCATCTTTGCACCTGAGCAGACACAGTGTGACACCTGCTGTACCCAGAGCAGCCAAGCCAAGGGCTGGAGACTCAGCCCCATGCCAGCACCACAAAGCCTCTAGGCCACCCATCTTCTGCTTCTCACAAGAAAAATCCTGGTTTTCTTGGGAACTCGCCCAAGCTTGCAGTGCTGATGTGCTCCCTGCACACCCCAGTTTCTGTCCCCACTGCTCTGCATGGATTGCATCTCAGTGACAAGCAGGGGCTGCAGAAGGAAGAGCAAGTGTCTGGCTCAACGTGGTGAGGAGATCAGGACCCCAGAATCTCCTGGCCTGATGCAGCTCATGATAACAGTGCTGACCAGCCACGAGAGCCGACTGGGGGACAGACGGCTGCAACACCTCCTGGCTGTGACACCTCCCAGTTGTGACACACTCCAAGGGCGTGACACGCTCCTGGGGTCCACAGCACTTGTGCCCACCCACGTGCCTCTCTGCAGAGCTCACCTCCAGCTCGTAGGCGTCCTTGCCCTGCGTGAGAGGCGACCCAGCAGCCTCTCCCCCGCCCTCCCCGGTCAGCAGGGTCCGCAGTCGCGTGATCTCCGCAGCCAGGCGGTTATTCAGCTCCTGGGGAGAGCAGAGGAGCCGTTGTGGGAAGGGGGAGCAGGGCCGCAGCTTAGCACAGAGCCCAGGGTCACCAGGGCGAGGATCCTCACCTGGTTGTGGGCGTTGAGCTCCTGGTTCTCCCGCTGGCACTGGCGGAGGGCCTGCCTCTCAGCCTCCAGCGCCTGCGCCAGGTGCGCGTTCTCCAAACACTTCTGGGAATACTGCTCCGACAGCACCTCCAGCTCCCGCTGCACCGACTGCAGCTCCTCCCTGCACAACACACCGGGGGGTAGTGCCCTCTCCACACACACACATCCCCATCCTTCCTTCAGCATCCCAGGACAACCCAACAGGCAGCTAAGCACCAAGGATGAGGATTGCATATTCCCTTTGGGGAAAAACTCAAGTCCAGAGCAAGTAAACTCTTCCCTCTCCTGGCAGAGTCATGTTTGGGGACCAAAGGGTACATGAGGTCATTCTCTCAGAGATTAAGTGGCAGAACTTTCTCAGGTTTCCAAAAACTGAGCTGAGATCTACCAAAATCTACCAAAGCCAAGTTCTTCCTTGTGAGGGTGGGGAGGCCCCAGCAGAGGTTGTCCAGAGCAGCTGTGGCTGCCCCACCTCTGAAAGTATCCAAGGCCAGGTTGGATGGCGCTTGGGGCACCCTGGGACAGTGGAAGGTGTCCCTGTCCCTGGCAAGGGGCTGGAATGAGATGAGCTTTAAGTCCCTTCCAACCCAAACCATCCCAGTATTCTAAGTTTGCTGTGGGCACTCAGGACCAGGTGTATTTGCACACCTCCCCAACTTATATAGATGTTTCAAGGTTGATAAAGCTGACAGGCAGCCCTGCTCAGCTCCCACGGGAGTACAGCCTTGCCATGGAAAGCTCAGAGCTTCCTGCTCACCTTCTGAAGGACCTTGCTGCTGCAGCTGTGTGAAAAACAGCACTGGCTGCTCATCTGCTACTTCTGGGGACCATAAAGCAGCTATTTTGGGTAATGTGGGGACATTGACCTGGAGCCCGAAAGGTCATGGGCAACCAGGAGGCTCTGATGGATGCAGAAACAACCCCAAACTCATGGCCAGAATCAAATGGCAGAGAAGGGTCCCCCACACAGGATCTCCCTGGCAGATGGTGGCAGAGGACAGGGATGGTCTTACAGGTACTGCCTCCGGAGGGCCTCGATGTCGGCGTTGACGCTGCTGATCTGGGAGCGCTGGGACTTCTCCAGCTCCCGCTCCAGCTCCTCCCGGTGCGCGTTCTTCATGGCTTCGATGGCTGCGAGGGGCACACAGGGTTAGCACCCAGCACCCTCCACCCACTGATGGCTTTCTGAGTTTTTGTTCATTTCTTAAAGGAATAAAACATCCCTGCAAATCTCCCACTGCTTCATGGCCCCTTCAGTCTGTGCCCCAGCTGCAAAGGGGATTCTGCAAATCGTGGCTTTCAAGAGTCCAAATGATTGTCCCCTTCACACATTGTTTCCTGGACTGTGGGACTCCTAGTGCAGAGCCCCTGAACTCCAGTGTTTCAACATTCCCTGGGGCACTGAAGAATTAATTCAGTGTGGAATTGGCAATAATTTAACCACAGGAATGACTAATGCCTTTCGGAGTTGGAATGCAAAACACACCAGAATGTGTAACAACCAAAGACAGGGGTACCAAGCCTGGAGAAAGACCAGGAGATGGGTATCAAACCTGGATGATCAGGAGATAGACCTCCACCTAAAATATCTTTCTCACAAGCCTGTTCCCATCTTCCTGTGCAGCCCACCCAGCCCTCATCCCACCCCTGCTCTGCTCCTCAACGCAGCCAACACCATCCCCATGTCCCCACCACCACAGAGCTGCCCCACCATGGGTTTCCCTGGCACCTGAGATGGTGGCAGCCGTTTCCTCTGCCAGCAGGCGATCCTTCTCCTCCCGCAGCTTCTCCAGCTCCCGCTGGTGCTGCCGCTGCAGATCCTCAATCTTCTTCTGGTGCGTCTCCTCCATGGCTGCAAAGCCCCTCTCACATGTTGCCTGCAAAGGGAGGAGGGGAAAGGGTTGGCCCAGGAGCACAGGGCCGGTGCCACGGTGGTGGGGAGCCCACCAGGAGCCACAGCTCAGCTGCCCAGGTCCAGCAGGGATCTTCTGCTCCCCCAGCCAAGGAGCACGATGGACCTTGCAAAGGTCAGGGCTTGTCCTGCAGTCGCTTGACCCCTGACAGCTCCAGGGAAAAGGATACACAGGGGCACACCCTGTTGGGGAATGCAAATGTGTGTCAAAAAAAGATCAAAAAAAACCCTTCTGTGCCCCTTCTGCTCTTTTCAATGCCTGTTTTTTTTTTTTTTTCAGTCTCTGGGTGTAAGGAAGATGACGTGACAGCAACAGGATCTTAATTCCCAACCAAGTATTGCTACAAAAGCTGCAGGGAAAATTTCTTGCTAATTGAATTACTAGGAAAGAACTCAAGCCAGGACACAGGAGGAGCAATTTGGGGAGTTGGGACTCACAAGGGGTGAGGTCCTGAACTCCTGCCTGGTTCTTCTGTTCCCAGCTCAGCTGCCAGCCTAAGCACATTGGGATCCTGGATGGACACACGGCTGCAGGACACGGACAGGACCAGCAAAGCCACAGGCAGGCCCAAGCCACGAGGGAAGAAGGGGCACACGCTGGGGACAAGGTGCTGAGCCCCATCAGGCAGCTTGGGACACACCTGATGCCAAGCACTGTACAGGGCTTTTCCCTTAATGACACAGGCTGGCTTTATTCCCTGATTTCAGCTGAGCTCCCCTTGACTAGCACCAGTGTTTGCCATGGAAAATGAGAACTGTCACCTCTGGGACACCATGGGAAATTTTAGGGGGACAAATTCACTCACCTAGTGGCAAAAGTGCTCATGACAGTTCAACACCACTGACCCTCACTAACATACACCCCTCAGCATCACCTTTTTGGCTAATGCTCTGTTACCTACACCTAATCCTCATTCCCAATTTTTAGCTTTGGTAGGTTTTTTCCTTCCCATTTAGTTTTTAATCCCGAGGCATTCTTCACTTTCCCAGCCTTGTTTGTTTGTTTATTTGGTTTTTTTTAGACTCCTAACTCACTGCCAGAACCTGCCTGGACTTGGCTGTGGCACAGAGCAGCCCTGCAGGATTCTTCTTTACACCCAGAATCATAGAATATGCTGAGTTGGAAGGCATCCACAAGGATCATCAAGTCCAACTCTTAAAACACCTTGAATTTTGGAAGAAAAAGGTGCATACTCTGCCATAGGTCTGGCTGTAAATTCACTATTTAATGTATTGTAAATGCATTGCCATAAATCCATACGTACAAATCAGAATCTCATATAATCACAGAATGGTTTGGGGTGGAAGGGACCTTAAAGTACATCCTGTTCCACCCCCTGCCACAAGCAGGGACACCTTTCACTACCCCAGGTTGCCCCAAGTCTTGAACGTGGTCTTGGACACTTCCAGGGATGGGACAGCCACAGCTTCTTGGGGCCACCTGTGCCAGGGCCTCACCACCCTCACAGGGAATAATTTCTTCCTAATATTAAATCTAAATCTACTTTTTCTTCATCTAAAGGCCATTCCCCCTTGTCCGGCCACTTCATGCCTTTGTCAAAAGTCCCCTCCAGCTCTCTTGGAGCCCCTCTAAGCACTGGAAAGGGCTCCAAAGTGTTCCTGGAGCCTTCTCTTCTCCAAGTTGAAGAGTTATGCTTGTGCTACTAACATTACATTCTCCATCAGATTCTTAAGAGAAGAATTAAGCACATTCAAGCCTCTATTTGGGCAGGTTTCCAACTGCTTGGTTGGCTTTCTGACCACTACTGCTTAACTCCAATGGGATTCAGCAAAACTAGTGCTCTCCCCAGGCTAAAACCAGCTTTTGGCTGGAGCTGAGCCACACTTCACCCCCAGCTCAAATGTGTGCTGGATCTTGAGGCTGGAAGCAAGCTCTCCCACGTTTTTGCTGATTCTTAAGAGCAACTGGTTTGTGAGAGCCTCACTGGCTCAGCCTCTGCATCGCGGCCCTTTTGGCTTCCTGTTCAACCAGGCAGCCTCTCCTGGTGCTGCCAGAGTCCTCTACACCCCTAAACTCACTTCTGAACTGGGAATGCTCTCCTAGGAAAAGCAAACCACCAAACCCACTATTTTTTTTAGATGCTGGATGATCTCAAACCAGATTTACAGCCAGTCTGACTGCTGGGGAAATTTGAACGGTGGCATTTCATTGCCAGTGGGTTTCTCTGCACCTCACCTGGGTGTTCTGTAACTGTGCACTCTTTGTTGTGTACAGAATTATTGTGTCCAACACCAGCATGGTCCTCGCAGCCTCCTGCAGAGGAGCTCTGCTTTGCTACAGAATTTGGCATCTGTTTGCAGCTACTTTCCCTAGGAACATACATTTTGAGAGCATCAAGTTTCCATTTCATCCTGCATTTTTGAAGGCAGCAGAGACAGACCGGAGATTTGATCAGACTGCGAAAGACAGAGCTGAGGAATGCTTTTAAAAGGAAGTCACAAGCAAAATGCAGGAGAAACACTGAGGTCTTCGTGTTGAAGGAGAGTGTGATGTTATCGAGCTACTTTGAAACTCTCTCTCCACACAAAGACCACCTCTGGAAATCCACCTTCCCAAGCCCTGAGCAATGCATTTAGAATACCCCAGCATGGAGAAGTAGGAAACACCATGCTTTACAGAGGCCTGGCTAATACCCTGGGGCTTGTTTCAGCACGCTGGCTGTTTCAGGGGATGGCTGAAAACCCTGGGACTGCACGTGCCCTCCCACACGCTCAGCAGCAGAAGGCAGAAAGCGTTAAACATATCAAGACCTTTAGGTTTTCAAAGTCTTTCTGGTATTTTTCCCTCAACGTGGAAGCGTTCCCCTCCAGATGTTTGTTCTCCAGCTCATCCCTCATGACATTCATCTGGGCCTCCAGCTCCTGGATGCGTTCCCTCAGGCCGTGCATGGAGTCGGGGTCGCTGCCGGGGTCCTGCCCGGCGCCACCCCCCTCTCTGGCCACCCAGGTGTCCCCAGAGCCTGGGGCCACCGAGGGGGACGCCTCCGGGTGCTGCCTCTGGTACTCATCCAGGGTCTCTTGCAGGCGCTGCAGGTTCTGGCTGTAGTGCTCCTGCAGCGCCTGCAGCTCCTCGCCGTGGATGACCTGCAGCTCCTTAATCTTGGCCTGGAACTTCTCCTCCAGCGTTTGCATCTGCTCCAGGTGATACTGCTCCATGTTCTGCTTGTCGCGGACAATGGCGTCCAGCTGGCTGAGCCCCTCTACCCTCTCAGCCTTCAGGGCATCCTCGGTCCTGTTGAGCTGCTCGATGACGTTTCGGATCTCCTCCTCATACCGCCCCTGCAGCTCGCTCAAGCTCTTGCTGTGCTCGTGCCCTTCCTCCTCCAGGAGCCTGCGCTGGTTGTCCAGCTGGGACACCTTTGCCTTGAGGTCAGCGTTCTCCCTCTCCAGCACGGCGATCACCTCGCTGTACTCGCCCTGCTGCTTCCTCAGCAGCTCCTCGTACTCGTCGCGCAGCAGAGACACCGTCTTCACGCGCTCCTGGCACAGGGCATCCATGCTCTGCAGGGACTCCTTGTAAGACTTCATCTCCCTCTCGTGCTCCAGCCGGACTTTGCAAGCGGCGTAACAAACCTGAGCCTGTACAATGGCATCGTGGACTAACAGAGACGAATACCGCTCCAGGTCTCCCATGCACGAATGGTAGGAAAGACTCTGGGACATCTTCAGGAGCTTCTGACAGTCTCTCATGGCCTCCTCGGGAGGCAGAGAGAGTAAGGCAACAGATATCTCCTTCAGAACATTGGATTTGTCCTTTAGCTGCTGGGCAAGATCTTCCTGAATGGAAACAAGAGCTTCACTACTACGGTCTGGGGCACTGCCAGTCTCCTCCACCTTGGCTAATTCCTGGCATGGCACCATTTGGACACGGCTCCCATCCCAAGAGATTTGGGTTCTTTCCAAAGCATCTTTTTGAAATTCAAGTGCTTCAGAAATCTGGTGCATAACTCCGTCAAACTCAGGAGTCCTGTATGCTTTGATGATCTCCTCCAACATGCATTTGTGCTGCTGGAGAGCTGTTTTGGTATTATGGAGCTCTTCTTCAATTGCTTTTAACCTCTGATGAAAAGATTCTCTCATTTTCTCTGCAACAAACCCAAGTTCTGCCTTGATCAATGTAGCATCTGCTACAGCACTGAGAAAACATGGGGAAATGCCCAAACTTGTTTCTGTTTTACCCTCAGCTTCTCCTTCTCTAGTGCTCAAATATGCTCTCAGCTCCTCCACCTGGCTCCAAAACTCCCCTTCCAGCAGCAGCTTTTTAGACAGGACACTGGCCAAATCATTGGCTGTATGAGAAACACTCGCTGGCTCCAACAAAACCACCTCTGCCGTTCCCTGGATCTCTCTCAGAAGCTGGGCTATCTCAGAGCTCGCATTTTTCAAAGACTCTGCTATTTGGTTGATGAGAGAGGCCTCAAATGCCACCCGCTCAGAAAGCCACCTCAGCTGGCCAGTGTCAAACACATCTGCTTGTTGCTCCTTGGAGATGTGCTCCTCTTCTCCCAGATCCCCTCCTTCTGGAGTGGGGCTCTCCCTGGTGAGGCTTTCACTCTGCTGATACTCTGATTGGACTGGCGCTCCACTCAAGGCCTGGATTGCATTTGATAAAGTTGTTTCCATGCTAGACAGAGTAACAAGGAACAAATCACCCTCTTTATCCTTGTCTGATTTGGGCAAGGATCTTAGCTGCTCCCTGCACGTCTCTAAGCAAGTCAGCGCTTGATCGTTTTTCATCTGGAAACCTCCCAGCTCGCTGACGTGACTTTCTATGAGCTTGAACTTTTCCTGCCTCTCGCTCTCCAGCTGTGAGATCAAAGCATTGACTTGGGACAAGCTGGTCTGAAGCTGTTCCCGCAGCTGGGACTCCGTGCTGGCCCACTGATGGTGCAGGGCGATGAGCGTCTCCTGGTTGTGGCCGTGCTGGCTTTCAAGCTTCATCGTCACATCTTTGAGCTTCTCCTCTGTAATGTACAGTTTGGTTTCCAGGGAATGGATGATGGAGAGATAAGTCTCAGAATCACTGGTCCCTGATGAGGGGTAACCCAGAGCTGGCTCTGAGGACATGCTTTCTTCAGACAGAGATCTGTCCTGGCTTGTGTCTGAAGAGGTACTGCTTGTCCAGTTTTTCTCTGATCCATCTGGATGGATGTACTTTTGACACTGGATGCTTGAAAAACGGATCCTTTGCCTCTTGGCCCCCATGATTCCTACATCAGGCTTTGCTAAAGCTTTCTGAACCAACTCTTGGTCCTGGAGCTCTACAACTTTAGACGGGGAGCCAAATTCCTCCACTTGCCTCTGACTGGTCTCAAGAACCTCATCCTCCTCCTCCTTCAGTGCATAAGTCATAGCTGGGAGGACATCCTGAGTTTGCCCCAGTTGGGATGGATGACTTTCATCCACCTCAAGACTGGGGCCAAGGTCTTCTGCCTCCTCAGCACATGGACCTGTGCCCACACTAGCTAATTTCTTTAAAGCCTCTTCCTTGGCCTTTAGCTTTACTTTAGTCTCCTCTAAACTGCTATCTAAAGCAACCACTTTAACCAAAGCCTCACTGAGATCTTGATCTTTCTTCTCCACAATTCTCAAGTGCATTTCCTTAACATGTCTCAGCTCTTCTTCTTTCTCTTTCAGCACCTCCTGCACCCCCCGGAACTGATCCGACACCTCCTCGAACGACTGCTCCAGATTGTGGTAGTTGGTCTCTTCCATTTTCAACTTTGCTTGTAGCTTTGCAACTTCGTTATCCGACTCGGCCACCTGATTCATGAGCTCGTGGAACCGGCACTTGATCTGATCTCTCTCCCTTTCCAGCTCCTTGATGTGCTCAGCAAGTTTTTGGATGCTGGCCTCCTTCATGGCCAGCTGCTCCTCCAGCTGGTGGACAAGCTCGCTGCCTTCGAACTTGGCGCTCAGCTTCTCCTTCTGCAGAATCTCCATTTGCTGCTCGCTGTTCTGCAGTTGATTCTCATACTCGTTGGCCTTGTCCTCCACCTCCTTCAGGCTCCGTATCAAAACCTGCCTCTCCCTCTCGCAGCTCTCCAGCAAAGCCTCGTAGTTCTTCTGCAGCTTCTCCTCCATGAGGACCCGCGCCTGCTCGCTGGCGTTCAGCTGCCCGCTGAGGTCTGCGATCCTGTCCTGGAGCCGCTGCACTTCCTTCTGGTGGTCCCTCTGCAGAGCCTGCTGCATCTCCAGGTCCCGCAGCTCCTGCGTCTTCTCCAGCAGCAGCGCCTCCGCGCTCTTCAGCTTCTGCTCGCTGGCCTTCAGCTGGGAGCTGAGCGCGGCCTCGCCGTGCTGCCACTCCTCCAGCTGCTCCTTGGCTTTCTCCTTCTCGCTCCTCAGGTCGCTCTTGAGCTTGGCCAGGGTCTGCTCCTTGATGGCGAGCTCGGCCGCCGCGTTACCGAGCCTCGCCTGCAGGCTCTGAATCTCGGCCTCGTGGTGCCGGATCACGTCCTTGGCCTCGGCGTAGCTGCGCTTCAGCGACTGAATCTGCTGATTGATCACCTCTTGGCGCTGGCATTGGGCTTCCAGCTCGCTTTGGAGGTCTTGGTTGACTTTGTGAAGCCTCTGCCAGGCACCTGATGGCGAGGCGGCCACCTCGGTCTTAAAAAAATTGATTAAATACTAGATTAGTAACACTCTTGGCTCTCCCTTCTGAGTGTCACACCTCTGGCCAGGCAGGCCGTGGAAAAGTTCCTCACAGCGACTTGGCTGCTACCCACTGCTCCAATTGGGATGATTTGTTCTTGGCACAATTTGGTTTGTTTGACCAACTTTTTTTATTTTTTTTTTTAATGAGCGACAACTGCTTTCCAGTAACAGAAAACACTGACCACAACATCAAAACAGCTGTACAGTAACAGGCTAAATGGAAAAAAAAAAACCCAAACTCAAACAGAATAAAAAAACAATGAAAAAGAAACACCACCAGCAAAACGGAGACAGACAGACAAAAGAAAAATGCCAAGGATGATGAGGATGAGGAGATGAAACAAGGTGGAGGAGAAAGGAACTGCTTCTTTTTAGCAAGTTTGCTTGTTTGTTTGTGAAACAAAAAGTGCACAGTTCAGGTAATACAGTCCACCGACCAAAAGCAACAACAGAAAGTGAGGTGACAGCAAATGACATCACATCCCACCCATACACGGGGCGACGGGCCAGCCATCATGGTGGAGATGTCATTTCTGTGCCTGCCAAACAAGACTGAGTGGCTGCTCATGGTTTCAGAGAGATGCTGTTAAGCTAAAGCTTAGGGCTAGGGAGGATCTAATTTCTCTACCTGCAAAATAAAATAAACCAACAAAGGACAAAATGAAAAGCCCAACAAATGGAGGGAAGGAAAAGGTGTGATGAGAATGTAAAAATGAAAGAAACCAACCTTTGTGAGATTCAAACCAAAGCAATGGAGCATGCAAAGAGAAAACTCACAGAAAGCGTCATGCAAAAGGCGACAGAAATTATGTATCTTAAAAAAGAAAAATACATAGACAGGAAGAGGTGAGAGAAGCACAGCGTTAAGCTTAGGAATTTGGCCTGCCTTGCTGTACTCTGGTTGCTGATTAAGGAAAGCCCACAGATGTGACACTCAGTTATGTTAAGTTAAATTTCATGCTTTACACCAAAAACATGCAAGAATATCCGTCTGGGACAGGTTAGTACGTGCCCCCTCCCACCCACAGTGGCCAGAGCAGGGGATGTCTCCAGCCCATTTTCCAGGAGCAGGAGCTCCTGGTGTTTCTCCCAGTAGGGAACAAGGTTAGGGTGCCCCATCCCGAGGAAGCTCAGAGCAAGAGAGGGGTTACACGAGGCCAGAGAGGCTTCGGTGCATGGCACATGCATTGGAGGGGTGGCTCAGCACTGCCTCACGGAACAGGCAGCGCCTGGGGGTCCATCCCTGTGGGGCTGGTCAGGCTGCCAAGGAGGGGCTGGTGCCTCCTAGGCAGCTCAGGAGGGATGGGCTTGGAAGCAGTCAGGCTTCTCTATCAGCCCTCCTAAGAGACAATGCAGGAACTTCCCCAAAATCAGGCATGATGGGGTGGGAGGGCATGAAATTCAGAGGGGTTGTCCAAAAAAATGCTGTGATGTTTGGCTGCAGAATTTCCCCAGTGGCTCCACTCTCTCCATCCCAGCAGGGTTTGGAGGGGTTACTCCCTTCTACAATAGGACGTTAATCCCTCTGGTTCCCAGAAAACACAAGGGAAATCCCCAGAACAATTAGATTGGAGCAGGCAAAAACCTCCAACCTTTCCAAAAACCCTCTCCAACTTCCAGGTCAAAGTTTGGGTCACTTCTTCTGCAGCTCAGCCTCTCTGCAGGCTGTCCCCCTCACCACCCCTCCTCGTATCGAGGCACTGTGGCCAACTTGAATCTGATGGTGGATTCAGCATCCAGCTTTTATCCCCAGTCCCTGATTTTTCCAGGCTCCAGGCAAAGGGAGGTCAGACGCCTCTGCCCCAGGGAAGTGGGACTTAGTTACTCCTCCAGCTCTGCCAAGTGAAAATGGAACTCCTCCAAGCAGGCACTGTCAGCTCGGAGACTCCAGAAATGAATTAATTACTCCTCCTGGGAGATCATGGGCAAGGAAGGCAAGATGTCCCCCTCCCTGGGCTGGCTCCACTGCCTGTGCAACTTCTTCAGGGAAAATTTTCCTGTGAGAAATAAGGATGCAAGGTTTGGCATCGACACTGGGTTTTGCTGCCGCGGGAGCGCAGCGTGCAGCAGCGCGCGGCCACTTTGATCCACAGCCAGTTTGGTCAAGTAGATTTGAGCAAGTCAAAATGCTGTCCCTGCAGAGAACACGACTATGGACCCCTGAGAGCAGCCAGAAGCTGCCCTGCAGGTGCCACAACTTCCCCTGGGCATGGATGCTCCCAGAGGAAAGGCTGGAAAAAGCTTTTGTTTGGACGAGGGGAGGAAAGGTTTTCCCAAAGACCATCCTGTTTCTTTTGTCAGATCCTCCAAAACTCATTTCAAGGCTTTGCTGAGGAATCTTGTGACAGCAGAAACCACCAAAGTGATCCAAGATAACAGGTCATTCCAGTGCAAATCCCACTCTGGCTGCAAGGAATGTGCCTGGGAAATACATCTGAGTGTCCTGTATTTGCCCGTGTAACGGGCACACAAAATCCCCAGCCAGGAACAATTGGTGGGCTACAGGATACTTGGAAAGCCTTGTGGGCACCCTCCTGCATGAGGGGAGAATCTGGGGCACAGAAAGGGAGAAACAGCTGTTGCAAAGGCAAACACAGTATGGGATGGATCAGAGGTGGACTTCACTGAAGTCCCATCTGTCTGGCTCTGGCTTGTTTTCTCTTGGGAATGCTAACAGGTAATGCTACCTTCTACTCCATGCCAGATCAGAGGTTTCCATAAGCAGATAACTCTGCTAGTGCTACAGAATTAGCCACATTTGCAAGAAGGTCAAATCTCTGGGTGCTCAGTGGTGGTCACCCAGGATGTCCCCATGAACACCGCAGATGGAAGCCCACCAGGGATCCCTCGTGCACAGGGAAGATGGATCTGGATCTCCATCTCCTCCTGCTCTCCTACCTGCAACACGTAGCCCTCCCGGGCGCTCTGCTCCCGGCCCAGAGCCACTTTCAGCTGATCCTGCAGGTGCCGGTTCTGCTCCAGGAGCTCCAGGGCCTCCTTCTGCTTCTGCTCCAGCTGGAGGGACATGAACAGAGACAGCGTCCAGGGAATGGGCAGGGGATCAGCCATAAGGAACAAGTGGCTCGGAGGGGACACAGAGCAGAATAAACGGAGCTTTTGATGGCACCGCTGCTCTGCTCTGCTCTGGGACCTGGATTTCATTTTGCCAGGAAAATCCCTCCCCTCTGAAAGAACTTATTTATGCAGTACTGTAATTCGTAAAGCTCACTGCAGCAAAGGATGAACGGCACCAGCTTGTGCCAGGCACGACCCTGGCAAATCCCAGCCCAGTGCAGCTTGGTGATATTCCTGGTTACTCCATAAGAAAAGGTTACCCCTTTCATTCCCACTAATACACCTTAATCCCAGCTAACAACAACCTTTGTTATCCCAGGCACAGAACTCTTCCAAGTGAGCTGAGTCTCCTCCATTCTTTTCCAAAAATCTTAAGACTATTTGATGTAGGCTCCACAAAAAGGGAACTTTTGTGCTGTGTGCTCAGCTCACAGCAGTTCATAAATGCAGACACTGGTCTCTAGAGGTGCAGAGGCACAGAGGATTAGGAGCTGGAATTTGTACCCATTTTGTCAGAGACAGGCTGGCTGCAACCACCACAAATCAGGCTGTGTTGGCTGGGAGGGGTAAGGAATTACCAGGCCATAAGAACAGCCCTTTCTGCAACTGTGGGAAACTTGAAAGCTGCTGGCAGGGGTGGAATGGATTCAGGATCTGCTCCCTGCCAGCTCCCTAAGGAACCTATAGCACCCCTACGAGTTGCTGTTATGAGGGAGGAATATTTACAGCTATTTTTAAGCCTATATCACGCTCCCTACAGTCACCCCAGCGGCCTGAAGGCCATTCTGGCAGGCAGCCTGCATCCTAAACACCCCTTTACCTCCTTCTCCAGCAGCGTGGTCAGGTGCTGCTTGGTCAGCCCCTCTTCCCGCTCCTCGGCGTGGGCGAGGTGCAGGGGCGTGATGGGGATCTGCTTCTCCTCCCGCAGCGGGGTGGTCTCCACCTGGTGCCAGCGCTGCTCGATCTCCACGTGGACGTTCTGTGGTTTGATGTCTCCAGGGACAGGCAGGATCCTGTCCACCTCCATCCTCAGCGCCTCTTCTGACCCTGCCCCGTCCACGGCATCGATCATCTCGAAGCGCTTGCGCCGCTCCTCGCGCCGCCGGGCCCGCTCCCGCTCCAGCTCCCCGGGGTCGGCGTCGGCGGCTCCGGCGTCCCTGGGGAAGGCGGCCGAGCCACTGCTGGAGGAGTCTGCAGCGTTGGCACGCTCCTGCACCAGGGCCTGCTGGATGGGGCGGAACTCAGCCCAGTCAAACGTCTTGGAGCGTCCTTCTCGTCGGCGCTCCCGGGCGCGGCTCCGCTTCTGCTCCGTGTCCAGCTCAGCTTGTTCCGCATCCGGCTTCTCGCTCGGCTTTGGGCCGCTCTCGAAGGAAGAGCCTGTTTTGCTTTTCTCTTCCGGCAGCGAGCTGTGAGGACAGAGAGAGGGTGAAGGAAAGTGTCAGTGGGTGCTGGGGACAGCCAGGCGCTGCCATGCATGCCTCCAAGAGCCGGGTGGGAAAGGGCTGCTGGAAGCCCAAGCCAATGCCACGTGGGTGCCCCTGCCCCTCCATCGCCCCTCGGGCACAGGAGCTGTTGCTGCCCTTGCCCAGGATGTGCTGGTGTGCAAAGCCTTGGTGCAAGCAGCCCCAGCTGCTCCTGGGACACTCTGGCACCCGGAGAGTGGCTGATCCCAACCTTGTTCCTCCTCGGCAGCCACACTGAGTGACCATGAGCAAGCAGCAACCCATGGCTGAGGCAGCAACCCCAAACTGTCCTGTCAGAGGTTCCAACAGCTCCTCCAGCCCCCAGGCTGTGAGGGCTCCATGCACAACCCATAGTCACGTGCTTGTGGGAAAGATGCCACCAATCCCACCAAAGCCAGGCTGGCTTCGGAGCTGTGGGGTGGAGAAGCACAGAGCAGCTCTGAGAGTCTTGGGAAACAAAGCCAAGGTTCCCCTTCAGCTTGGAAAAGTATTAATGGGTCCATAACTTCTCTGTGCCACTATCTGCACTGAAGGCACAGACCTCCCCAGGGCACCCAGCCCCGCAGGCAGCATGGGCAGCCCCCTGGCACTGGGCAGCCCCTGGACATGGGCAGGGGTGAGTGCAGCAAGGAGAGCACGTTACTCAACACATCACAGAAATCACTGAAAATGCCAATTTCTCAAGCAAGGAATGATTTTTAGTGCTGAGATAGAGGGTGGTGGGTTGAGGAGGGAGACATACTCATCAAGCAGGGGAAGTTAATAGGGGAAGGCAATACCATTTCTAACCTACAGATAATCCATAATGCAGTATTAGTTTATTAAATACGGACATGCCCGCCCTGTAACATGCAGATCAAAATTAAACCAGAAAACAGCAATATGCTAAGTCTGTGGAGGATGCCTCTCTCAAGGGAGTAGTGGGCACTTTCTGTACTCTCTCTGCTCCCCAAACCTCCAAAAGCTGCCTCCCAAGGCACAATCCTGCTGCTCAGGCTGACTCCTGGCTCTACCTCCTTCCAATACAACCACAGCATCCTCAGCCTCCAACAGGGACTCAACAAGCTTTGTGCAAGAGCTGGAAAGCAGCTCACTGGGCCCTTCACTGCCGGCTCTGACCCACGGGACCACATGCACGGGATCACTGCTGTGACCAGGAACAGCAGCAGCAGCAACAGCAGCAGCAGCAGCAGCAGCATCACAGCTTCTCTCACCTCAGAAACACACCCCAGCCCCAGCCAAGAACCTCATGGATGTGCATATGCCCGGAACAAAGCATGGAGCACAAGACATGGCTCTGTGTGGGCTAGTATCTTCCGATGCACTGTCATCCAGCAGCAAACCACAGGCTCAGTAGAGCTGGGTTTGGAGAGACTCTGGCAGTTACAGGCTAAAACCAGCTCAGAGATAATTCCTTTTTCTGTGCTGTCACTTGCAGCTAATAAAATAAACCCAGAAGGCACAATGATGAAATGTCACTGCTCCTCACCCATGACACTGCACGACTCCAAAGCCAGCCTCTCAATCTGGAGTCAGTTAGTGATTACAGCTGCATTTTAAAGTAAAGCAGGGATGAGAATGAGTCTTAAAATGGAGAAGTGTTAGTAAAGAAATGGGGGTCCTGGGGCCTGCCATATGGTGTTGGGACACAGATATTTTGCTGCTCTAAATCCCACATGGAAGAACCTTGGCATTTCTAGAGGTGACATGTCTCACGAGCTCATTTCTCCTCTGCTGCTTTCCAAAGGGCACAGGATGTGGGTCAGGGAGCAGAGGGATGGCCGCTGGGAACGAAGTGAAGACGATCAGAAGGTTGACCCAAAGTTTCTCATTTCATCTCCTGCAAGTGCCCCACGGCTATTAATTCTGCTCAACCATTTCGCATCTCCTTCACCACAGAGAAATTAATTCATATCACACAGGAAGGGGGTGATCTTTGCCTCCCAATGGTATTCATAGGTTAAAATAAAAAGGCTTTTTTCAATAGGGGTGGGAGTGGTGCAAGCTGCAAGCTGAGCACGCTGTGGCAAGAAGAGCACAAAGGTTGCAGGGAACTGGGGTGCACTGGGGAACCCAGCCTCACAAGGGCTGTGAGCTCAACATGGATCCAGTTCTGAAGCAGCCACTTTTGTTCATGGAGGTATCTTCTATTTGCCCCATCACCATTAGCAGAGTGTAATTAGTGCCTCTGCAGATTGCAGGGCACTGCTGAGGGCAGGGAGCAGTGCAGCATCTGCTGCCCATGCTGGGTGCTGACACATGCAGCACTGTAAACCATCATTAGGGCTCAAGAAACCAAGACAAGGAGTGTTTGGCAGGGTGGAGCCACGGCAGCAGGTTAATGAGACACAACTGAGGGCTGCAGGAGTGTGTGGGACCATCCCTGGGGGTGGGTGAGCACTGCTGCCCTCCTGACACACTGAGCACAACACCCAGCACCCCTCCATGCTGAGCCTTGGGCAGTTTGTCCTTCCAGCAGCCCCCTTCACCCTCTGCTTCCCTGGTGCAGAATGCAATGGCATCCCAAAGCCAGGTGGGATGGGCTGGGATACCCCACACTGCTGCAAAGGGCTGCCAGGCAGGCACCAGTGAACACAGCCCTGCTGCACACACAGAGCAGGACTCCAGCAACGTGACTAACCCACGGCACCAGCTGGGTGGGAAACCACAGAAGCACACACACATCATTCCCTTTTCCCAGCTCAGGATTGGTTCACAGTCTGTTTGTGCAGTGTAACAAGTTACTGCCCAACAGGGACCTGCGCCTGGACCCTCTCAGAGGGAAAGCCAAGTGAAACCACTCTGTGTGGGCTTGGAGCAGGTGCAGACAGTGAGCACAGGGCTATCGTGCTGCAGTAACCTGTGAGCAACCATAAATACATCTGGCTCTTTAAAGGCAGAGAGGTCCCCTCAAATTTCCTTGGTCTTCATCTTCGTATCTAGTCACATCGGAAGATACCAGTGTGGGGAAATCAAGGGTCAAGACCAGGTTGCTTCTTCCCTTCTCTCTGGTTTTTATTTAAAGGAAAAAAAAAAAAAGAAAAAAAAAAAAAAGGAAGGGGGGGAAGAAAAGAAAGAAAAATAAATGGAAACTGCAGGACTTCCCATCTGAGGTGCAGAAAAGGAGGAGCATGCAGTGAATCACGAGATATACAAACCACAGAACGTTAATACAGGAGAGAACACAGTTTTCCAACCTGGGCTTCAGCACGGATAGTTTCAAAGAGAAGTTTTTCCTGGGATTGCATGGAAATCAAACATACACAGGAGTGAGGAGAGAGGCAGCTTCCA
This sequence comes from Melospiza melodia melodia, assembly GCF_035770615.1. Lineage (NCBI taxonomy): Eukaryota > Metazoa > Chordata > Aves > Passeriformes > Passerellidae > Melospiza > Melospiza melodia. Next base: position 2,683,130 of record NC_086211.1, read on the forward strand.
TGAGACCCCTGTGAAATCCACCAGAGCTCGGGCACGGCTGGGAAAACAATGGCTGAGGGCTAAGCAGGATGGAGAAGGAGAAGCTGGAGCATCTCCAGGTCAACAGCACTGGGTGAGAAGAGCCATTCCATCAACACAGGAACAAACCTGACAAAAACCTGCTGGCTGCAGCTACAGTAAGGACAGGAGACGGAGTTAGTGGTGTAGCTGTGTCCACACAGCCTGTAAGAAGTGGCCTGTGTGAGTGTGGCCAGCACAGACAGCTGTGAGGAGGCCAAACACCCAGTACACACAGCCAGAAGCGCCCACAGAAGGTACTCTGTGACGCAGGAGGTCCCCTTCCTCTGGCACTGACGCAGGAGGAGACACCAGCATTACTACAGCTCAAGGGGGACGAGCTGCAGCAGCTTTCTGCAAGATCAGAAGAGGAGGGAAGATGATTTCCTGGCTGGAGTTTAAAATAGATCAGAGCCAAACGGTTTCTAAACTGAACCCTGAGCTCCTGCTGCTGTGACCCATAAAGGGGCTGGGCAGCTCGTGCTGAACAGTAGCCAGAGGAAAGGGTGAACCCAGCACAACTGAATCCAAGTGGTTTCACAATACCTGGTGGGAATCCAGAGGAGCCTTGATATAGGAACAGTGTTTCATATTCCTATGCACAAATTAAAACCACAATTTCAACCCTCTGTGAAATCTGCACGTGTAAGAATAACTCGGCATATGAGTGTCCCCACAACACGTATCCAAGTTAAGCTCAGAGAGAAGCGAGAAAAAGCTGCAGCTTCCAGGAACAGACAGGCTCAGGAAGAGGAAAGAAAAGGGATGAGGGATGAGTTACTCCTGCACAGCAAACCACAGATCTGCAGGGGCTGCTGCAGCCTCCCCTTACCTTGTCACATCAGGAGCAGTGGTGGGGCGAACGTGTTTCATGATGGTCTGGATCCAGTTGCGGCGGATGCCCGACGTCATGGCAGAGAGGGTGAACTCCCCTTCCTTTGTCTACAGAGAGAGAAAGAACAGCTCAGAGCAGGTGACTGCATCCACCAGCAGCTTCCCAACTCCCCAAGACCACCCTGCAGCCTTCCCCAAGCTCCCAGTGCTAGGGCACTACTTGCACAGAGGTAAAACCCAGCCCCTCTGTCCCCCAGCACACTCCCAGTGGGAACTGCCATTTCCCAGCAATCAGGATGATTCTGCCATAAGTGAGACCCTAAGGCTGTGACAAAACCTTCCCTTTCCCCCTTCCTTTTCTGATAGTCAAAAAACTGGCTCTCAAACCCAAACCTAGCTCTCTGGAGCACTGTGGGGGGATGCTGAGTGGCCTCTCCTGCGTGCCTGGGGAGATGTTCCCCTTGTCATGGACAAGCATCTCCATCAGCTGTCCTGCAGCTGGATTCTTCCTGCTCCCCACATTTTCCTTACATGGATTTGGAAGCCGTAGTTCCGCTGAACTGGGTACTCAGTGACATCATAGCACGTGGATAAATCGATTTCTCCATCCAGGTCAGCTGCCTGCAGAGGGAAGAGGTAAAATAAGCAACCAAGCTTTGCAGCCCCAAAGCATGGTGGGCTTGCAGGAAGGCACAGCAGGCCCCTGAGAAGCACAAAGCCCTGAAGGGGCTCCAAGACTTTGGCATCTGGGAATGGGGGCACTGAGGGAGGCAGTGACCTGCCCAGGATCCGTTTGGGAGCACCAGGAGCTGCCCTGCAATGGGCTGAACACTGACAGAAGACACTCACCTCCTCTGCCACTGAATCCCGGTAGTATCTCAGGCTCTGGTCAGTCAGCACAAACCAGTGCTTCTTCCACTAGGAAACAACAAAGATGGAGCAGTTACAATCCTGCTCCTTTCCCATCTTCATGGCTGCTTGTCACAGGTCGACCATCAGAACTGCCCTGCAGGAGGCAGCTCGATGCCTGTCCCTCCCAGCTCCACACATGGCTTCATCAAGGCCACTCCATGGGAAAGGGGAGACCCAAACAGGCAGCAGGGCAAGGGACAGTGATGGTTTGCTGCCACCCTGCACAGTACCAGACACTGCACATAACACTGACACCACGAGAGCCACAGGACAGTCACAGCCTCCCCATTAGCTCCACTACAAGATGAGGCTTTTAGGGACTGCACTTCAAGCCTTTTTAGCACAAAAAAAGTAGTAAGTCATTCATACTTTAACTACAGTACCTAGAAATTGAGTTGGAAGTTTATTCCTAGACTTCCTTCTACACAAATTGCCTCCTGAATGCTTCCAGCACAGGCTCACCCAAGGCAGCTTTCAGTCAATAAAGCACTTGCTCCAGCTGCCAATTCCCCTCTGGCTGTCTATGGATGTGTCCTTGGACCAGGGGTACCCACAGCAGAGCCTGGGCCAGCCACAGCCACAGGCAAATTGCTTTTATTTTCCCTGAGAGCTGAGTAGGAGGGAAGGAAATGCAGGGAAGGGGTGGTTTGCAAACAGCCAGGGCCATCCACGCTGCCTCAGCATCAGTGCCCACTCCTAAAGCTCCAATAGGGCAGAATATCCTGCATCCATTTGGGAACTGGCAGCAGGGAAGTGGAACCAGCTGCTTCCCTCAGAGCCATTATTTAGTTATTTATTTATTGCCATTTCCCTGGCACTCAGGAGACTTTACCTGAGCCTCATTTCTGACACCAAAGAGGTCGCTGGGTCGCAAGGGAGATGAGAGTAATAAATAGGGAACAGGAACGTGAAACCAGTGCTGCCATCCAAGCTGCCCTGGCTCCCTAGAAACCCACAATGTGATATCCACCTCTGAAACCTCCCCAGGACAGAGCAACAGCAATTCCCACTTTGAGAGAAGCCCAGTATTGATCTACCCAGGACACTGGGGCTCCATCAGCACTGAGAGCTGCTCCATGTGGTGCCAACAGAGGATGTTAGAGTGAGCTGCCAGAAACAGGACTAACCACAGCACCAAACACTGACAAGAAGGGCAGAGCTTTCTCCTGACTCACCTGCCCATCCTCATACTGCTTTGTCAACCAGCCCTTCTTGAAGTTCAGCAGGTCGGGCTGGAAGAAAGGAGAGAGGGATCAGGAGAGGGAAGAAGTGTCTGTGCCCTGAAGGCAACAGCAGTGAGTTGATAAAACCCACCAGAGCAATGAAAGAGACCAAAACCAGTTAATAGTTTGGGTTGGAAGGGCCTTTTAAAGGTCATCTACCCCAAGCTGAATCATTACACTGCATGGTGGCTAAATGTTTGCTCTCAGGAGGAATGGAGACCTCTGCTCAGTTTATTCAGGCTGTTCCCTTCCTACCACTTCTCCTGCAATTTCCTACTGTTACACCAGCATTGCAGAGAAAGGATAAACAAGGAATTAGCATGACTTCAGGCAGTTTCACCCTCTATTATATATTATGAAAGAAAAACGACGTGCTATTGATGCAAGGCTGCAGGGTTCAAAACAGGCTGAGTTCCCAAGGCTGGAAAAACAGGGAATCTGAGCCCTGCACTACCCAAATGACACCTGCTTTTCCCTCCCATGTGGGTGCACGGGGATGCTGAATTCCTGCAGAAAGCAAGCAGGACAGCGTGGGATAACTGCTGCCAGCCCCTCCTCCCAGCCCTGCCTGTGTGCAGGGAAGGATGTGGTGGAAATGCTTTCACTCCCCCGAGGCTGAGCTCCTCCAGCTGCTCCACGTGCTGCCGAGTGGAGGAGGAAAACACAGCAGTGTGTGAAACCCAGCTGCAGCTCTGAAATGGGCTACAGCAAGGGCAGCAGTGGAAATTGGGTCTGGGAGCCTATTCAATCAAACCTGTGGGGCAGCACTTCCCATATCTGAGTGATCCTGTGGTGGTGGGAACCCAGTCCTGCTCCACAAAAACACAGGGGAAAGTAAAGTATTGAATTATAGAATGTTTTGGGTTGGAAGGAACGGTAAAATCATCCTGTTCCAACCCCCTGCCATGGACAGGGACACCTTCCACTATCCCAGACTGCTCCAAACCCCATCCAACCTGGCCTTGAACACTTCCAGAGATGTGGCAGCCACAGCTTCTCTGGGCAACCCGTGCCAGTGCTTCACCACCCTCACAGGGAAGAATTCCTTCCTAATATCTAATCTAAACCTGCATGACTTTCTTCCCTTCACTAGATAATGTGTATTGCCACTTCATATGCACTTCTTGACGTTTTATTCCCACCAGGAATTTAAAAATCACTCTTGTGGCTGTACAAGTATACAGGAAAAGCTCCAGAAACACCAAGCTACTGCATTTTTCTGATAAGTCCTTGAACAGAAGCTGTCCATCCACAAAAAATGCAACTTGTATTTACAGTAGCTCTGTAATCTATTTGAGAGATTAGCAAGTGTATTTATTTTGTCCCTACAGAAGGGTGGTGAGGGAGAGGAGAGTACTTTGTGTTTATTCTGTACTGTTTGCCTCCAGGTCTGGTGAGCATTTGAAATATGCAAAGGGAGGAAAGCTCAGGAGGGAAGGTTCAGCCCTTCCTTGCAGCCTTCATCCCACTCACACCCACTTCCAACTGCATAAACATCAAGGAAATGGCATTAGAAAACTGGGACATGTGTTTGCTCAGCCTGGTCTGTGTCCCTGCCTCTGGCAGGGGAGTTGGAACAAGATGATCTTTAAGGTCCCTTCCATCCCAAACCATTCTGGGATTCTGTGGTCCTATGAAAATACCACAGTCATGACACAGCAGCTGGTCCAAGTCCAGAAACTGGACTGACTCTCTGCTGAGCTGGAAATGCCCTGCTGCAGCCTCTGCTGGGGGACACCATGGGGCAAAGAGGGGCTCTGGCCAGGTGAGGTGACCCCAGCAATTCCAGGGTTACCTACAGCATGAGTGCCTGACACATCACACAAAGCATGGAGGAAATGGGGTATTCAAGGGGAAAATATCCAGAGCAGGGTCTGCTTCCCAAGCTGCTGCTGTACTTTAAGGAAAAGTGCTCCTCACTTTTAATTTTTGAGTTTTAATTTCTGCAACAGGCAAAAAGTGTGGCCCTTTTCCAGCTGGGCCCCTGAGACTTTCTGCATTGGTCACACCTGATTCAGGTCCCTGAACCTGCTCCAAGTCTGAGTGCATCCCATATCCCATGTGAGGAAAGCAGCAACAGTCCAACAGTTTCTGTGGGACCTGCTGGGAAGGGCCTCTCATGTCCTTCCCCAAGGCAGGGGACACCCCCCTGGTGGCTCACCGTCATTGAGGACTCCGTGGACCTTCTGTCCAGCGACTTTGCCCTGCGGTGTGGGGACAGAGGTGACGCAGACACGTCCAGGATGGAGCCCACAGCTGCTCCCTCACAAGTGAAGTCCTGTGTGAACAGCATTAGCCCAGATCAGTGCAGGAACTAGGACAGAGTCCTGCTCTCTTGGCTCATGGCATAAAAATCTGCTTTATTTAAAGGGCATCTCAGGCTCAGAACAAGTGTCATTTCCTTAGCAATACATTTTTTGTCCTTTCAGGCATTAATTTGTTCTCATTATACCCAAGCAAATCTGGGACTCTCAAACATGTTTCTTTTGTTACTTCACCCTATCCTGATGTATCCTGCCACGCCAGATCTAAGTTTCCCTTTGTATTATGAAGAAAGAAGAGACAGCCTGATTTTCCACTCCAATCTCCCTGGGCCAAGGGAGCAGAGCAGGAAAATTCGCCCACACTGAGCACACACAGCAGTTCTGCAGGACTCCAAATCCACATCCAGGGACAAACCCTGAGCTAAACCCTCTGTCCTGGCTGCAGGACTCCAGGTTTCGTGTTTCAGGATTGCCTGGCTGAGGATCTTACCCGTTTCCTTGGGAAAACCCTCTTCTCACTCCTGCCCTGCCGCGTCTCGCTGGACAGGGCGGCGCCGCCCGGCGCGCTCGTCTCCATGTGCTCTGCATTCTCAATATCCAGTGCCTCGAACTTCTCAATCACCTGGGATCTCCTGCAAAACAGGGACAAAAGGGAAACCAGAGATGCTTTAAACACAAGAGCAGCAACTGGGTGGAGCTGTACAACCCCACAAGTTAAAGGCTGCAGAATTGCTCGACCCAGAGTTCATGCACACCTGGTTGTGGTCCCTGTTTCTCTGTGAGCTCTGACATGGCCAAATCCAGAGTAAAACCCTGATCTGACATCATTTTACCCACAAAGTGGGGGAAAACCTCACTTTATTCAGCTCTGCACCTAGCAGCTCCTTCAGCAACTAGAAACCCCTCACACAATTTTTATCTGTGACTTTTACAGCCTCTTGGAAGTAGGGGTTATGGAGCAGCTTTGGCTTAAGCTTTGCCTCTGCTATCTAGCACTGGGGTTCTCAATTGCACCCCAGACCCCTGACATGTCACACCAAGCAGAGGTAATGGGTGGCTCTGGGTCCCCTAGTGTGTTCACTGCAACAGGAACCCTCTGAAAACTGAACCCCACACGGGGAACAACCACAGGATTGCATGGAGCAAGGGGTGTCCACGGTTCTGGCTCACAGGATGGATGCACCAGCTGAAAGGGCCTGAGGAGATGAGGAGTACCATGGAAGGGCACTCCCTGCAGAACCTGGGGCCTTTCCCTCCTCTTAATTGGGCTGAAAATCCAGTCTGGACATCAGGGGGCATGACCTGGGCTCTCAAAAACTGGCTTGGTGGCCCATGGCACTTGTGTCTCTGAGGATGGAGAACTATGAAGAAATGTGGATGGAGCAGGAGCCAACCCTGGACCAAACCCAAACGGGATTCTCTTAAGGAAAGCAAACAGGCAGAATCAGAAGTGCTGTTTCAGCATGAAAAGCTGCTTGCTGACCCACAGGAGAGGAATTTCCAAAGAACCTGCTCGTGTCTAAGTTTGCAGGAAAGTATCAGCCTCAGGTCTTGAATCACAAACTGGGAATATAAAGCAATAACCCACCACCAGCACATGGCAGCTGTGCTTCAAGCTGTGAGGCTTAAAGTTCCATTTCAAAGCTCCCCAAAAAACTCTCTCCGGGTGGCTTCTTGACACAAAATTTGGACCCACATGTGCCACATCTAAACTTGGAGCTGCTTGCTCTGTGTGAGCCTCTGATGTGCATGAAAATCACAATGGCAACCACACGAGGGATAACAAGTTATCCAAAATAAAAACATTTTTAACACTTTCCACAAAGAGGAACAGCAGGTTAAGGGTTCAAATACCATGAGATGTTCAGTTTTCAACCAATATTTGCACCAAATTCTATAAATGAGACAACGAGTCTGAGCACATCCCATCCCATGGGGGGCTGGGGCCCCCCACTGCTGCTCAGAGCCAGGCTGCCAGGACACAACCAAAGAGGAAGGGACAAAATTGGTGGGGAAGACGTTGCTTTGTAAATTTAAAGATCTTTGATGGTTTTAGGGGACATCTGTTCAGCCCCTGCTGCCTCCCAGTTTGCAATCCCAGGCTCGAGCAGAGCTCCTGATTTCCCTGGGATGCTCTGCTCATGAGAAGCCTGACACAGGCCAGGCTGTGGAGCATAAATCCATGTTCTGTGCTCACTGACACACAGGGAACTGTTCTGGAGTCACATTCTTTCAACCCTTTTTATACTGGCCCAGCCTTCTCTGAGTCTCAGTTCGGAAGGGAGGAAAAAGTCCATGAATTAACATTGTCTGTGCCCTATTAGGTGAAGGTCTGAAGAAAAACAAATCAAGAGGAAAAAAAAAAAAGAACAAAAACCCAACCAAAAAAAAAAACCAAAAAACCATAAAAACAAAATCAAAAGCAGGTTGATTTCTCATGAAAGGGGCTGCACCACCAGGTTGTTCTACGGCTTGAGATTGAGATGAGATGGTAGCGAAGCAGGCGAAGTAAAGGTGGACACGTCACACAGCAACACAGCAGGAGAAGGTGGAGAGCAACAAGACCTGGAAGAAAACAAGGCTGGAAAATGAATGAACAGAAGAGGAAATTATATATATCTGCATCTACATACAAAACAAAATCAAAATCATTCCAGTCATTCATCATTGAAAAAAAGGAGGAGAAAAATAAATCACTGCAACCAAATCACAGTCCCAAGGGTTAATATCATCCAGATTACAGGAAAGATTTTTATTTTTTTTCCCATTAGATCAACATTTCAGAGAGGTTACTGCCAGAGATCCTGGAGGGATGGGGAAGGAAGGGCTCTCATCCCCTCCCCACTTGTTGGATTGAGCTGCTCCCCCTGCACAGCAGCTCTGGGTGGACAAAACAAGGCTGGGACAGGTATGAAGAAGCTTTTTAAAAGCTGCAGTGCCATTTAGTGCTTTTCAACTACAAAAGCTCATCCCAAGGAATGCCTTGGCCATGCAGGCTGTTAATCTTTTCCAGGCCACTAAACCCAGGCTGCAGATCTCAGCTGTTAGTGGAGGGGGTGTGCAGTGGGAAGGAAAGCTCAAAAGACCAGGAGAAGCTGTCATTAAAGTGATTTTCTTTGATTGGAAGAAAGACCTTTATTTTTATTGGATTCATTCATTATTTAGCATCAAGAAAAATAGAGAGTGTCAGGAAAAGGAAGAGGCATTTCCCAAGAGGTCCACCAGAATGACGAGGATAGTTTTACAAGATAAAAAAACTGTATTTGGGAGAGCAGGAGCTCCACTGTATAGGGAGAAGCAGAATTCAGAGCAGAGCTTTACACCTCAAGAAACTCCAGAGAAGGAATTTGAGCGAGAAAGGTCATTTAAGCAATTTCAGGCAATTCTGCTATTAATTGATGCTAGAAATACACCTCAGCCCATGACCACATTCCTACAGCAGATGTGGCTGACACCACAGTGAACTCTTGCCAGTGTGAGAAGAACATCAAGTGAACAGGGAAAGCTGTGGTTTTACAGGCTGCACCCCTGGAATTGTGCACAACACCCCAAGTTTGTCAAACAGAAATCCTGAGATGTGCAGGAATTTATCCCCGCAGCTGCAGAGTCCCTCTGGGATATGGGGACTGCTGCCTAAGGACATCCCTGCAGCTCTTTTCAGCTGTGATTTTTGTGTGCAGCACCTCCAGATTCACCCATGGGGTTTCCAAAGAGCTGCCCCTGCCCTTCTCCCCTAGGGATGGGTCTGAGAGGGGAGACTGGAGATGGCTCCACCTCTCTGGCCTCAATCCCTGTCCCCCAGCCCAGTGTGACATCCTGGTGGGTGCTGCAGCCCTGTCCTGCCACGTGCCAGCAGAGGGAACTCGCACTCTGCTGCTCTGCCAAAATCGTGGAGATTATCTCCTGTTTCCTGATTCTGAGTGGCTGCAAGCTCAGATGTCTGCATGGAGGCAGAGTCAGGTATAAATGGTCAGCACAGAAAATTCCTGGCCTTAAATCATGTAATATTTCTTGTGATAAGGAAGCGGGATGACAAGCCTTGACAAATGTTTTTATCTGGAGCAAAGCCTGCAGGTGTGGCACTCAGGATGCAACAGTGGGTACCTGAAATAATTATTTTCCATCCACAGCTCTGACATTTGCACTGATTTACACACCAAAAAAAAAAAAAAAGGGAGGAAGAGCTGAAAATACCAACAGAATCTGAGTGAGTTCATTTGGCTGCACTGAAAGGCAGATCTGCACAATGCCTGGCTGGTGCCTGTGGGGTTGGCATGGGACAAGTGTGCCCAGACATGTTAGTGGGTTACTGAGAAGGATTATTACAAATGGTGTTAAACCAGGGGGAAAAGCCAACCCCACAGCATGGAAATGAGTTATTGTATCTGCCCAGCCTCAAACAGCACAGTCTGAGCTCAGAGGAGAAAAATGAGAGGGACACAGAGACTAAGTAAACTCGAGTTAAAAAGCAGCCAAGTCAAGCTGAGCAGGGTGCTGGGGAATGTTAATTCTCTGGTGCAACACTGGACAGTGTCTGTGTGCCCTGTTGAGTCCACTGAGCTCCAACATGGCTGTCCCAGCTCCAGGACACAGGGCCTCTCCACCCACACCACCTGCACGGCAATTCCCAGGTTACCAGAGGAGAGAACAAACGTGCCCATCCCTGAACACCCACTGAGCCATCCCTGCTCATGGCACATTCCTCCAGCGCCGAGGGCTGTGATCCACAGCCAAACCCACTGGCAGGTGGGGACCCCTCCCCTTTCTCTCTGCCATCACCCCCCTCCCAAAAGCTGGACCAGGTTCAGCCCTGTGGGCAGCAAGACCCCAATGCCTGGTGCAGCTCCTGCTCCTCTCCCTGCACCCCTTCTGCTCTGATAAAAGCCCTGGGCTGATGCAGGGGAATTGCTGCCAATACTGATAAAGCAAAAATACTGCTAACAGCCAGGCTGGGAAAAACAGAGTTTCCCTGGGAAAAGGCACCCACCAGCAGGCAGTGAGTGGGGCTGACATTAAAAAAGGACAGACTCTGGCAGCAATGTCCTCTCCCAGGCCCTGTTATCTGTTAGAATTCTGCTCCCCAGTTCCATGCAGGATGACCCCAGTGCTGCAGGACACCCAGGGCAAGGGACTGCTGGCACTGGAGGAATGCCCTGCTCTGTCAGGCTGGGGACAGGCACTGGCCAGGGCATCCTGTGTAAGCAAAGGCAGCAGGGACATAATGTCACAGGCAGCACCAACTCAGCCTGATAACCAGAGCCAGGACGGCCAAGGTGGTATCCTACTCCTCCATCCTGGGGAAAAGCCAATTCCCAAGGCAGACAAAGCCAAACCCAAGCTTTCCTCATTTATACCCAGTCCAGCACTCCCTGCACACACTCTGGGCCAGGTTTGGGATCCTCCTGCCGACTGATGGCACCAGCACAAGGCTGTGCTGCACATCCCAGAGCTGCTCCCAGCTCTCCCAGCCAGTCTGGAAAACAATCCTTTAGGGGCTGGGAAGGAGCAGAGGAGAAGCTCCTACTGCAACTGTGCGAGAGAGAACATGCCCGGAGGAGAAGCAGGGCAGGAAAATCAGACTGGCAGGCAGCCCTCTCGCCCAGGGCCTGTCTCCCAGTTTGCTCCACTGCCCTCACTGCACAAATGTGACTCTCCCAGGGCGAGTGGAGCCCATCCTCGGCCTCGCCCAGAGGGCACCCGGCGTGCGCTGCGTTCGCCCTCCCCATCCTCCTCCACACTAAGCTGTTTTGCAGCCTGCTGAGCCCTGCCTTGGCACTGCACCCACCTCTCCCTCCCCTCCCAGATTAATGCTGTGACATTTTGAAACCTCTCTCAGCTCATTAGGCAGTTGCGTAAGGCACCTGGCACTAACGCCACGAGGAGAGCTAACCTAATTATTGGTGCTGGCTGCCAGCGTGTGCCACCAGGGTGGGCATCCAACACCACCCAACACCACCCAACACCAGGGCAGCTTTACATTAAATACTAGCAAGAAATTCTTCCCTGTGAGGGTGGGAGGCACTGGCACAGGTGGCCCAGTGAAGCTCTGGCTGCCACATCTCTGGAAGTGTCCAAGGCCAGGTTGGATGGGGCTTGGAGCAACCTGGGATAGTGGAAGGTGTCCCTGCCTATGGCAGAGGATGGAACTGGATGAACTTTAAGGTCCTTTCCAACCCAAATCATTCTATAACCCCAGAGCAGCCAGGCAGGGTGACACCTGCCCACTACCACTATTAAAGACATCCCACCACCTGCTCAGCAAGGATGAGCACCCTTAAACCCAGGAGCACTGAAAAACAAAGAAGCTCTACCCAGCAAATTCCACCTGCTCCATCCGGGCTGCGCTGGGAACGCAACCTCAGTGCTGCTGGAAGCATGCAAGGAGATGAGCCACTCATCCCTTACCTTCTCTCATTCCCAAAGAGCCGGGCCACTTCTTCTCTGCCAGGGCTACGAGCGCGGGTTCTCCGCTCTAGCCGCTTCCTCTCCACCTGGAAGGCCTCACGATTACTGATCCTAATGGCCTTGGGAACGTCGGCCAGGGTGGTGTACTGCCGGCTGGCTTTAAAAGAAAGGGGCCGCCCCGATTTCTCAGCTCCCCTTCCCACATCTCTGCTGTTGGAGTCCTTGTGCATGGGGCAACTGCTCTTCGAGTCCAAGGAGTTCAGAGAGAAGCTGTGAATCATTCGGTCGCCTGATCGGATACCTGGGGAAGGAAAGGGCTGGGCATGCTCCTGTGAGGGCGATTTGGGATAACTGTACCTGTTGTTCGGGGTGCTGGGGCTGGGTGGGCTTGGTGGGGGTGGCAGTTGCTGCTCTTCCAGCTTCGAGTCTTGTTTGGTCTTCTCCAAGGAGAAGTACCCGCTCTCGACACGCGTCTTCCGCCCGCAGTCTATCCGGTCCCCGTTCATGGAGCTCTCCTCTAAGGGACAGAGAAGTCACCACGCTTGGTTTCGAGTCCAAGTTCTGCTTTTAAGAAAGAAACACCCTGATTCCACCCAGGACAGGGGCAGGTGTGAGAGCAAAGTTGGTCTGGGTACCAGCCCCACGTAGTGCTACCTCCTGCACCCTTGGCTTTTCCACCCTGAGCAGCCCTCACGCCCATGGACATGGTGGGATAGTCTGCAGGCAACTGGGGATGCTGATCCAACCCTTGGGCTAGGTTTGTACAGGTGAATGATCTGAACTTTCAAACCAAGAAATGGGTAGCTGTAGTCACAGCTCTGCATCCATTTCCATCTCTGTCCTTGCCAGTCTGGTTTAAGCACAGTTCCATGGTGCAAGGCAATGGACACCTCATCCACCCCCATCTCTCACCTTCCTTGCTGTCCAGCACAGGGTCCTTCATGGAGCTGGCAGCCCCAGCCTGGCCTTGCATGGGGCTCTGGGCTGGGCCAATGCCACTGCCCCCATCTGCTTGGTCTTTGCCCCTCATTTCTTCCTGCCAGAGCGTGGACTTGGTGGCAGGGACCTTCTCAGCGCTGGGAATGTTGCTGCTGGTCACAGCCATCTTAGCAGGACCAGGCTCCTAAAAAAAACAGTTGACACAGGAGTTAGAGAGTTTGCCCCAGATCCACACTCAGGATCCCCATGAGCTTGGCCCCAAGGTGTGAGCTCCACATAGCTTGGGTGCTGCCCATGACATGTCACAGCAGGACAGGGATGGGACAGTGGCATGTGTCACTGTTTACAGCTTTCAAAACACTCCCCATCATGTTCAGTGCTTCTCTGCTAACAAGGAGCTCTGGAGCCCATCAGATGATGGATGATGCCCCTTTGGTGGCCACAGCCCGGCCAGCCCAGGTTCAGAATGTGACCCAGAAGAGGCAGCAGCTTTCCCAACTCCTTCCTTGGCTTTGTTCATTAGCAGATGTTTTGCTGTTGTCATATTAAACTTCTGCATTCACAGATTATTTTTCTTAAAGCCACCCATAAATCAGTGACAATTAACTCCCCTTTGGATTGTGGGAAGTTTTCCAGCTGCTTGTTCCCTTTCCATGGAGCAGGGGGGAACACAGGAGTGCGCAAACAGACAACTGAAAGCTGGGAACAAGGGCTGCAAAGAGCATCCTTTCCATCCCCTCCTCCCACATCAGGTGGGTCTTAGCCCTGCACCTCCATTGGCATTTGCAGGGCTGTGCCAGAGCCACCAGGGATCTCCCAGGGAGTGTGTCCTGGCTCCACACGCAGCCATGACAAGCAGCAAATGACCTCAATTTGAAAAAAAATCCCCTTGGGAAATTTCACACCAAAGGAATGCAGTGCTGGAGGTAAACGATCCAGAGTTCAGGGGCATCCTGCTCAGGCAGAGGATCAGGCCAATCTCCAAGGTCCCTTACACTCTCCTTCATTGATCCAAGCCCAAAGCTAATCACCAGCTCAGGATATGTATCTTTATATATCTCTTACACACACCCCCACGTAATTATTTGTAGATATGTATTTAATTAGGAAGAGATGTGGGCCAAAAAGAAGTCTGTGAGGGAGCAGAGACATTAACTCTCTCCTGCTCAGGAGTATGAACAACTCTAAGAGACAGAATGCACCAAAATCAGCAAAACCAGCCTCTGGTTGCATGAGGTGTGTCTGGGCACGCTCTGCTTACCTGAGCCTGCCACACCCCCGTGCAAACCCAGGGCAGAGCCTCAAATCCCACATTTCAGCCCCAAACCCTGCCTCAGGTTCCCATGGGCAGCAGGCAGGCACAGGCATTCCAGTCTCTCCCAGTGCTGGAGCACAGCTAAAGCTGCAAGAGAATCCTGCCTTTTTCCCCCTAAAACTGCAACCTGCTTGCAAAGCAAAGTGAAAACACCTGAAACTCCCTGTCCAAAAATCTGCAGCAGGAGTGGTATTCTGTGCATTGCTCCCACCCTGGTGATTTTGCAGAGGGATGATGCAAAATGATGGGGAGTTGAAAATGACCTTGATGCTCCAAGAGGATCAAGGTCTGCTGTACCACACACAACCAAAAGCTATGGAGAGTGAGAAAAAGCAAGAATATAAAATTATTTTTTTATATCACAAAGATGCCCACCCCTCCCTAAGCAGCTCTAAGACATGATCTACTGCCTGATTAGTGCGTGGTCATCTTTAGGAAGAATGCAAGCTTTCTCCACCAGCACATGGAGAGCAAGCTGAACAGCACCCAACTTAAAGAGAGGCCATTTCACAGAGGAGGATTCAGGGCTGATTTTCTCCTCAGCATCCTCTTTCCTTCCCTGGACCAGCCACCTGCATCAGCAGGATGTGGGAGACAGAGGAAAGATGCTGCTTCTGACTTTGCAGGTTGCTCCTGACACAGCACAGCATCCATCAGCAGCAGCTCCCACATGGAGGTTGGTTTTGCAAAGTGAATTTGAGCCTTTTTCCCAGCACCATGGGGATGGAAGCCATGGGATGGAGAGAGTGCAAGGAGGGTAGCATGCAAAACAGGGTGGTCTGTGCCAAGACAAGAGGGCAGTGTGCCACCAGGGTCCCTGGTCCCCATCCCCAAGCACCTGGGGAGCCCATCTGCCCACGGGGAGCCGCCATCCTTCCCACAGCCACTTCCCTTATTTGGTGCTCAGGAGCTCAGATCCTGTACGGTTTCCAAGAAGTTGCCATGGTGATGAAATGTAACCCAGAATGATGTTTTTCTGGCTCTGCGCCTCTTGTCATCTCCACCCCGTCCCCCTGCTGAAGCCAGCCTGGGTTTAGTGCTGCACCCTGGCCAGGGTGAGCATCCCTGCCCTGCTGCATCCACTCCCTGGGGTGCCCCAAATGCAACAGTCCATTTCTTAGGAATTGAGGATTGACAACTCAGAATGAAGGGAGGAGGCATTTTCCCTAGAGCATCACCAGAGCCAGCACTTATGGGGTTGTTCAGGCTGTGAGGACCCCAGACCTTGGCAAGGGGTGGCTCAGACTTACAGCTTGGTGTTCAAAAAAGGATCATCCCCCCACTAACATTTTTCCCATTGCCCAGAACATCTTTATCCAGTGGAGTGATGAAAACTTATTCAAACAAACACTGTACAAAACCCATCCATGGCCCAGTTTGCACCAGGGCCATCCTTGGAACCTCATCAAAGAGGACATGAAAACCAAGGCTCAGGGGAGCCCTGACCAAGGAAGGCTCAGGGGAGCCCTAATGCTGGTTTTGGTCCCCAGCAAGGCTGGAGGAGCCTTCCCTGTGGTGGGACACACAGGCAGAGGTCAGGCGGCCTCAGGGACACGGCTGTTCTCAGCCCCGGCGAGGGACGAGGGTGGCCCTGGGGTCACGTTCCCCATCTGTGGGACTGTCCCCCATTCCAGCCACGTGGGAGCCAGGCAGGAACGAGTGAGTCAGAGCCGGCCCCACTTTTTACCATTTATAGTCAAAGTGAGCACGAAGCCACTGGCGGGTCCCTGGAGAGCCCAGCTCCGGCCCCCGGAGCTCCCAGCCTGGCCCTGGCCTTTCGTATTTTCCTTTCATTCCCATTATCTCTGGGGTCATCTCTAAGGGAGTAACTGGAGCCCGATGGAATTTCATCCTGTTTCTGAGGAAAAGGCCCATGAACAGCACCTCTCCCTGATCCCCCTTGGGGACCATGTGGCTTTGTGGCCACTCCCAGGATTGTGTGCAGGGGTGGCACCACAAAGCAGCACACAGGGGGCAGAACGTGGCCCCAAAGCAGCCAGGAAAGCAGGAGTGTGTGAGCCTGGAAGTGGTGACCAGGAATTAATTCACACCAATCTGCTGTCCTGGCTTGCCCCAACTCTCACACAGGCAGCATCAGAGGGCTGGTGATCCTGATGGCTTGGGGGGATCTACCCCAGGACCAGAGCAAGGCCACAGCCCTGAGAGTGAGGCAAGGGATTGGGTGACAGTGTGTGTGTGTGTCCCTGGGTTACCTGGGGAGTTGGGGGCTCTACCTTCCTCTTCTTCTTCTGATTCTGCTTGTTTGTCCTGGGATAGACAATCAGCATCTCCAGCCACCTGCAGGCAGAGAAGCAGAAGGTGAGGTCTGTGCCACAGGGACAGGGCTGATGCTGACCTGGTCAGGGTCAGCTTGCTGAACAATGCCCAGAAACCATCCCAACCAGCTCCTGGGGGATAAATAAGGCAGGAGAAGAGGGATGACCCCAGGGTGCTTTGGCTCTATACAAAAGTGAGGCCACAGCCAAGGCTGACATGGGGCAGGGATTCAAGGATCCTGAAAGACAGTGGAGAGGGACAGAGCCTCCAGCAGGACCGTCCCCTTGAGCCATGCCAACACCCGCACGCTGCAGACAGAGCGCTTTTGTCCAAGGAAGAGCAGCATGAACTCGGCATTGAGAAGTCCTGTGTCCTCCCACCGTGGCCTGACAACCTGCCCCCGCATCTCTGAGAGCTCCACAGGGATCCCTGCACCACTGGGAAACATTCCCAAATGTCCCTGCTCCCCTTTCCTTCTCCCCCTGCTTTGCACACTGCTGCTGTAAAGTGTTCGGAGATGACAACATCAAGTGGGGTTTGGTGAAGCAATGAACGCCAGAAGCACAGAATGAACGTGAAACCAATTCTCCCCCAGCCAGGGAAATCTTCCTGTCGTGCTGCAACTGCAAACAAAACCAGCCTGGCTCAGCCCCAGAGTGGGACTGCTGGGGGATGATTAATGCCTGCAGTCAGGAGCAAAAGCACTGCTTCAAAACCCATTGCTGGGCTGATGAGCAATAAATCAGCCCCACCTCACTCCGCAATGCCTCTCCCTCCCACGGCAGGCAGGACCAGCAACAAAGGCTGAGCTGGGAACCAGAGCGTGGGGAGAGGGTGCAGAGAGCAGGCCATGGGGCTGGCCATGGTTTGGGGCAGTCAGTGCTCCTGCAGGGAGGAGAGGAGCTCACTCCCCTGGGCTGTGATTCCCACATGGCTCTGCATCCCAGCTCCACAGCCACTGCAGCACGTCGCTGTGAATGGGGCTGTGGGGACAGGTTTGCCAACCCAAGGCTCACCTGTGCTCTCTTGTCTCAGTAGGCAGGGAAATTTCAATGCATGAAAACACTCATCTGGTCAAAATCACAAATTCTTGGTAGAAAGATGTCTATTTCAACAAGTATTTACATAATGAGGGGAGTCTCGACTGAAGATAAGGCTCGGAAATAGAAATCTCAGCAGAAAGTGCTGACTCTGCTGCTGCCAGGGCTGGGGGAGGCAGGAGATGCTGTGCCCTGGGAACAGTGGGAAAGAGCAAGTGTTCATCCCTTCACCTTCCTGCTGGAGTTTCAAATGTCAGATTTTGAGAGGGAGGCACTGAGCTCCAGGCACTCCATGTGGGAAAGGCTCTCAGGTGAGCAGCAGCACAGCCCCACTCTGTCACTGTGTGCTGGCAGCTCGGCTCTCCAGGGCTCTGCACCTTCACCAGCACCAGCTTCAACCCCAGCTGGCATGTGAGGGATGGAAGAGGATGTTTCTAGGTCACCACTCAACACCTGGAGTTGGGAATTTTACCCTGATTTGCTCGCTTTAATGGTCTAATCTTCAGTGTCACTGAGCCACTGCATTCCTGTGACATTTTAACCATCCTTGGAGGTGAGATGATTCCCTGGGACCAGGGAGGTGGGGAGCATCCACCCCAGGATTCCACATCTGCCCAGGATGAGGATGGATGGATGGATGGATGGATGGATGGATGGATGGATGGATGGATGGATGGATGGATGAGGGATGGATGAAGACCAGAGAGTGGATGGTACTCAGGGTCAGACATGCCAGCCCCAGAATTATGGGACATGTGCCAGTGGTCTTGGTGCCTAAAATGGGATGGGATGGGATCCCTAAAAGCACTGTGGGGTTACCCCAGCACCCAGAATCAGTCTGGGTATGCACAGCCATAGGTCCTACCCACCTTCCTCTTCCTCCTGGCTAATGGAAGAGCCTGGGAGTGGCTGAGCCCCAGCTCTGATCATCACTCACCCACTGATGATCTCCTTGTTCTCAGCTCGGATGAAATGCTCCTTCTCCGGGGTCAGGATGCACAGGGAGAACTTCTGCCCTGTCCTGCCCTCCCCGTCCACCACGTCCGTGCACTGGTTCATGTTGATGGTGCCCTGGGGGAGGGTGGTTGGCTGCAAGGGAAAGGAGAAAGGAGCAACTTTAAGGAGAGAAGAGCAGAGGAGTGCAGAGCTGAGCCCTAAAAGCTCTCCTGGAGCACACCAGGATCCTACACACCAAGGTGATTTGCCCACACATAACCAGATCCATCTGTGTGCCATGCCCAGTGCACAGCAAAGCTCTGTGCCACACACCTGGGGACACAGACCAACCAGTACAACTCCTGCCACACCAGCATGGTCCACTGCTGCCACTGAAGTGCTTCTCCTATGCTAAACATGCAGGGAAGGATGGCTGCCCTGTTGTGGCACCTGGACACTGAGGAAGGGCACCAAGCGGCCAGCTTTGCTCTGCAGCTGCAATCCATCTGGGCTGGTAGGGTGGCACCTGGGGACAGGGATGGCAAAGCAGCAAGGTCCCACTGTCCTCAGCACAGGATGGCTCAGGGATAAACACACAGACACAAGCACCAGGTTTTTTCATTAAAATTCTAAAAATCCACAGAGGGACTGCTGCATGGAAGGGACCTTGCTTGGTGGGTTTTCTGAACAGTGTCACCTCTCAGCCCCACAGGTCCAAGGAGACCTGGTGAAGTGGGACAGGTGGTGGCCCCTGTGGCCCAAGAGGACACTGAGGGACATGCAGAGGGGTGTCAGCACTGACAAGAGCTGACAGGTCCATCTGGAGCAGCGCTGGCTCATCCGATTACAGCGTACCCACCCGTCCCCAGGGCCTGCAGCCCTCCCCCCTGAGCCATTCCATGTCCCCAGGCTGCCTGTCCCCACCAGGCTCGGTGACACTGGGGTCCTTCTAGCACCCCAGGGCAAACCTGCACCTGGGACATAAACGGTGAGGGAGAGACCCCTCTGAGCTGCCAACAGCACCAAAGGGAGACCTAAAGCAGCCTGTGGACACCTCCTCACCCTGCCAAAGCCTCCCTGCGCCCTCCAGATGGCCGGGCCAACAAGGAGACGGATTTCTGGCAGATGCTGTTAAGGTTTTTACCATGGAAACCAGCTCCCCTACCAGCAAAACCCCTCCAAAAGCAGCATGTGCCATGCAAAGAAAGGATGACAGGAGAGAGCTCAATGGCCCCAGCCTACAAACCCAGAAAATCCAAATCAGTCTCCCAGAGCCTCCAGTTTAGCCATCTGTGAGTGGTGGGAAATAACCCCTTTCCCCAGGAAAAAGGTTGTTCCCCGCAGCTGTGTCCCTGGGTGGGAGCATCCTATGACAGCCCAGGGGTGGCAAGGAGCCACCACAGGTGCTCAGCACTGGGTACATAAATGGGACCAGTTGTACATCAGGGACACCAAACCCTCCTCTTTTCCTTGTGGGAATCAGCATCCAGAGACCCCCCAGGATGGAGGGAGGGAGAGCAAAGCCCAGCCCAGACCCCAGCAGGGCGCATGCCCAGCCTCCTGCCCTGCACCACCACGGGTAGTCAGCTCCTAAGAGGATTTTTTTGTCTTAGACGACAAAAATAAAACCCCGCTTTCCGGGAGCTATAAAAACCCAACGGAAAAAACTTTCTCCTGTTCCAAGTGGAGTCCTAGAAAAGTTTTTGTCTTGCTGGCCTCTGGCAGAGCCAAGGCCTCCAGGACTGTAAGGTCCAGGTCCAACCTCCTTCCCCTCCCAGAGCAGTTTTACACCAGGGAATTCAACAAAGACAAGGGGGTGAGGAGGAGGGAGGGAGCCCCACAGGGGGATCTTGGGTTACTCAGTCTCCCTGTAAGGCCCCAGAGGGATTTGGCAGGCAGCTGGCACAGGAGGAGAGGAAGAAGCAGCACCCTGCAGGGCCATGGCAGCGCAGGGTGGCTGCTCCTGCTGCCCACGCCCAGCCCGGACCGGAGCCGGGAGCCGAGGAGCCGGTCTGGGGGCTGGCCCTGCAAAGTGGTTTTACCACTCAGCCCTCCCTGTGAAAGGTGAATGCTGGCATCTCGCACAGCCTGACACATGAGTCTCCATCCAGCACTGCACCTCAGAGCCAGGACAGCAGGAAAGAGCTGGGAACAAAGCTGGGAATGACCATTTTCCATCTGCAGCCCTGGGGATGAACCCTCCATCCCACTGCAGCTCCCCTGCACCCCACACCCCTCAGCAGCAGATGAAACCTGACAGACCAGCAGCCTCACTCACTTGGGATGTAAATTCCTTGACACCATTTGTTTCCTTCCTTGGAGGCAGCACAGGCACTTTGAAGTGAACCAAAATGCAAATGGTGCCTGGTGGAAATGCGTGTGCACACACACAAACTGCACCAAGGAAAAGGGGATGGCTTGGGCCCCTTCTTCACCTCTGAGCCCCTGTTTCTGGGCTGGAGGGTTTCTCAAGGCTGGGGAACCTTGGAGAAGGATGAGCAAAGCCAGTCCCTGGCCAGGTGAGGACTGTGTGGCTCCAGCATTGAAAGGGAATAAATAAATAAATGCAGAAGCAGAGAAGTGTTGCACGGCAGAGACACCAAAACAGGGCTGGGATTTCAACCAGCCCTTGGAAGAGCAGATGCTTTGATACAAGGCTGAGCCCAGCACCAGACCCCAGAGTGGCTTTGTGTCTGGGTGAGGCAGGAGGGGATGCTCAGCCTCAGCTCCTGATTGCTGCCAGTCCCCAGCTGAGGGACAGCCCTGTCCCCAGGTGCTGGCCCTGCCTCTGCCCTCTCCCATTGCTGCTGGGATGGAGCCCCCAGCTACCCCAGAGCTGGATCTGGTGGCTGGGCGCGTCATTTAACTAGGGCTAGGAGTGGAAGCACAGCAGGGTGTACCTCTGTGGAAGCAGAGGACATCATCAAGGCCACCACCACCTCCAGCTCTCCTTGAGGCCACCAGTGCCAGCAGGTGCCTCCAGCCCAGTCGCTGGGGCAGTGCCTGTCCCTCACCAGCACAGGAAAAGGAGCACTCGCGTCACAAGAGCAGCTCCAGCTCTCCAGGCTGCCAGTACCAGCAGAGGAACCAGAGACAAGAAACAATTGTGCTGCTGTTTCCCTCTGGAGTGACAGATCCCTATTGACACACACACGTGCTCACAGTGTCCCTCTCCATAACACACAAAGCCTATAGAGAGCTCTCCTCCTCCTCTTCCTCCTCCTCCTCTCCCTCCCTGGGTGCCCAGGCCGTGAGTCATGCCAGGCTCTCCACATCAACAGCAGCAGCAGCCTCTGGATGAGATGCAGGGGTCTTTGGATGGATGCTCCTGGGATGCAGAGCTCAGCAAGTGCAGCAGCCCCCTCCCTGGGCAGTGGGAAGGAGGGAAAGAAAGAATGGGGACCTCTCAGAAGCTTGCAGGAAGAAATCCCAAGCAGGGCATTACTGCATCCTCCTGCACAGTGCTGGAGCTTCACAGGTGATGAACTACCAGGTATAGGAGCAGATGCTGTAAATAAAAAGGGTTTATCTGCAAAGTCCCTCATTTCCATAAGGCATTGCAGGGCTGAGGTAGAAAACCAGGATTATTTTAGGTAGAAAAACAGGATTATTTTGATTTTAAAAATTCTGATTTTTTTCCAAAGACTTTCCCTGTCATTTCTAACACATAGCAGCTCGATACAAACTACAAGAGAGCTTTGCTCAGGAGCTGTACACAGGATGTTTTGGAGCAGGTAACCCCAGGGTCAGGCTCCTGAGGAGGGGCTGTGCCACGGCCTCCATGGGACATGGCCAATGCCCAGCCTGTTGTCCAGGGCTATTACACAACGTGGGTTGATGAAATCTGGAACACAACCTTTAAAGAAAGGCGATGGGGCAGGGGGAGGAGGAAACCAAACAAAAGGGACATTTTACTTTCTGCCAAGAACCAGGAGGGGAAGAGAGAGGAAAAAAAAAAACCCCACAACCATTTGTCTATCTTGCATGGCGGGCTGGTTGCCTTGGCACCGGGGCCTGGCTGTCCCAGGGGAGATCACAGCTCTGCTGCCCCACTCTGGGCTCAGGATCTGGCAGCTCTGCCCTGGCTCCCAGCACTGCCCTGGAGCAGCAGCGAGCCTGGGGAAGAGACATCCACGCTGCCTCCATAAATGTGCCTTGACAAATGTTAATTCTCCCAGCTAAAATATTCATGAAGGTGGCTGCCGAGTGCTGCTCACTCACAGCACTCCCCTGTGCTCTGCAAAGGCAGCTCCTGTGTCTGCTAAAAGCTTCCCCCATCCCAGTGCCTGGGCTCAGCTGATCACAGTGCTCCAGGCAGGATGCAAACAGAAGGGAGCAGGACTTTGCTGTCACACTGTCACAGGCACATCAGGGCAACGTGGAGACAACCACGGCTGGGCAAGGGCACAGACAGAGCTTGGACATGCAGCTCCCAGCACCAGCATGGCACGGGGAGCCTAACCCAGAGCCACATCCACCATTCCCGCCTGGAGGCCGTCAGGACAGCACCAACTCCTTGAAAAGTTACAGAATTGTAGAAACACCTCCAACCATCAACCCACGGCACTGCCAGGTCCTCCACTAAACCACATCCTCCTGAGCACCACATCTATGGGCTCTTTGACCACTTACAGGGATGGTGACTCTACCACTTCCCTGGGCAGCCTGTTCCTATGCTTGACCACTCTTTCATTACAGAAATTTTTCCTAATATCCAACCTAAAACTCCTCCGGAGCAAATTGAGGCTATTTCCTCTTGTCCTATCAGCTGTTAGAAGACACTGACCCACACTTGGCTGCCACCTTTCAGGGAGTTGCAGAGATCCCTTTTCAGATGTAGAGTCACCCCTTTTCAGCCATGCAAGGCGAGGCATGACCTAAATCCAGCTGGGGATGCAGCTCCCAAATCCCAGCTTGGATGCTCTGTGCACACACACAGGGCTGGCTCAGCCTGCCCTGAGCTGCCCAGGTGCCAGGCTAGCATGGCTGGCACAGCAGCAGGGCTTTAATGAGCCCTTTGGGCTTCCTGCCACCAGGCACGAGGCTCTCGACAGGGCCACAACGGGGCCGGAGCGCTGCAGTGGGCAGATTTATTACACTTATAGATCAGCTGGCAGGCTGAGCATCCTGGATTTATTAAATTAGACAAAGAGGTTGAAAACAACCTCTGAGGGCTCTGCAAAAGGATGGACTGGAGGAGTCACCCATTGAAGGGCAGCAGAAGGTTGTGCTCCCACATCCCCATGGCAGCTATGCTTTCCCTGTGCCATCCTAGAGGAAGGTATCCTCTTCTTGGCCACCTGAGCACACCTTTCTCACCTGCAAACTTCCCTTTCACAGATAGAGGCACAAGCAGTGCTCTGCAGATGTGACCTGCCAATGTGCCTCTGTACTGGCTACAAACCTGTGCCAGCACAAGAAGGGGATGGGACACTTGCCCTGGCACGCAGCCAGCACTGCAGAACATCCCCCACATGGATAAATGCCACAAATGCCACTTCCCCCAGCCCCACCACAGACTTCCCCACTGTTGACCCTGGGCTGCTCATCACAGATGCTGACAGCCAGCTCCTGGGATTTGTTTTGCTGAAGGAATTCCCCACAGCCCCAGGTCACCCACCCCAAGGAGCTGGGATGGGTCAGCAAGTGCCACACACACCTGTCCCTGCATGCCAGCCCCTGAAGAGCCCTCCTGAGCCTCCACCAGGACATGAAACAACATTAGCTCCCCTTTTACCAGTGGGATGGAATTTTCTTCCTCGGGGAGCACTTTGAGAAGGGGGTGAAGTGCAGGGGCTGGGCAGGAGAGTTCAGCCAGGGGCCGCTTTTCAGCAGAGTCGGTGTTTATGTGCACAGACAGCGAGTCTAAACACTGAGCGGGGCCGGGAGCTGCTGCAAACTGACTGCGTGCACCCCTGGGCTCCTCTCCCACCCAGTGCCACCTCAGCCAGGCACGGCCAGCACCCACCCCAGGGGTGCCTAGACAGCAGGTTTGGGGCCACACATCCCGTTTGCAGCCCCATCCCCACGGGCACCCATCCTGCAAGCGGGCGCTGGAGCGGAGCGAGCCCGGCCCGGGCTGTGCGGAGGCTGGAGCCGGCTCCTCTTGGCCTTATAAGGCTATTTTCGCACTGCTCTTGCAGCTCCCAGCTGCTCCCCACTCCAAAGCAGGGTCGGAGTTGGCAGCCAGAGCCTAGCCTGCCTCTTTCCTGTTAACCTCTTTCCTGCTGAACACTCTCCGAGGGGTCTGTGCATGGTGGGAACAGCCGTGTCCAGTCCTGGCACAACCAGCCGTGCTGGGCAGGGAGGGTCAGCAAACCCACTGGTGGTCACCAAGTGGGTTCAACCTCTCTCAGCACTGCTGTCTGACCTTCTAGGTCCCCAGCAGCACGGACAAACCCAGGAGCCTTTCAGGGAAGCTTGCAACCAGGGATATGCACATTCAGCTTCCAATGCTGCTGGAGAGGAAGAGGGAGAGAGATACAGAAGACATTGGGACCGTGATGGGATGGTCAGCAAGGTCCCACCAGGGTGGGGTATCCAAAGGCTGCTCTGAGCTGCCATCCTGGCTGTTTGTGGGCCAAAGTAAAAGCCAAACGTTGTACAAAGAGCTCAGAGCATCCACTCAAGCCCTGTCCCAACTCTCTGGGGATCAAAGCAGAAGCCCAGACATGCACAGGCATTTGCCAGTCCTGCAGTACCAAAGGCACCACCTTGCAGCCCTGCAAACCCGAAGCCACTCTTTCCTCTTGCTCTATGGGATTTAGATGCATTTAAAATGCAAAATGTCCTCCTCCCCTCTGAGGAGGGGGGTGGGAGGAAGAGATGATAACAGATCCGACCCCATCTGCTCCCAGCTGCCAGCGTGGCATCTTCCCTGCTCCCAGATGCACAGGCACAACAGCCAACGGGGAAACAAATATCTGCAGCCTTGCAGCAAGTTGTCATGGTAATCAGCCTGATGGCAAAAACCTGGCAAGACCACGGACAGACCAGAGCTTGGTGCAGAGATCATGACAAGAGTTTCCTGGAGAGGGAACTGCAGTTGTTTGGAGGTGGGAAAGAAAAATGGGCTTCATTTGCATCTTGATACTTGAATCTTAAATTGCACTGCTCCAAATTGGCCTTGTCAACTTTATCCTCCACCCCCTCGGTGGTGTAGGAGACGAGTCCCAGGTGGTCCCAGCACCGCGTGCCAGGCACACATGTGCAGGAGCTCAGCACCACCTCTGTGCTCACAGAGCCTCCTCAGCAGCAGGGGCTTCACCAAACACCAGCAAACACAGCTCCCTAAGGTCACCCACACACCAAGATGGCCAAACACACAGTGATGCCAGCTTTGGACACAGCTCAGGAGGAGGAAAGCTTGGATAGAGGCAGGATGACCTCTACCCATGTTGGCCAGTTCCAGCTGGAACTGGATTTCTGCTTCATGGGGGTGAGGGAACATGACCAAGGTAATTGCCATCCAAGGAAAGCAGAAAATTACATCAATCGAATCCCTGTACCTCCCACTACATAAACCCATCTCCCTTCCAGCCTAGAGGGAAAGGAGGGACAGATCTCCTCCCCAGCCATCCCACAACCTCTCCTGCAAATGCAACCAAACAGAGGAATCAGTGCAAGAACACAGGGACAGACCAAGCCATCAGCAGCAGCATCACAGCCATGAAGAGCCACCTCCAACAGCCATTGTCTGGAGCTCTGGATAATTTCAGGCCCTGCAGCCACCATGGTGGGGTATCCCACCTTCACTCCCCAGGACTGTCAATGCAGGATCTTATACTGGCACCCAGCAACTGCAGAGGAGGAGATGACAGGCCTGAGGATCAGCAGCACCAGATCCACCAGGGGCTCGGGCAACTCCCACGGGCGCAGATGCTTCAGTGGAAGTTCTTGAATCCGGCCAAATTAGTCTGGAAATCTCATTATTCCCCAGCACTGCTCTTATGAGCTTTGCAGAGCTTCCTGCCGGGCTGGGAATACCAGGAGGCCGGGCTCCCAGGGCCCTGGGGGTCTGCAGCTGGAGGTGTGAGGGTTGGCCAAGCCCGAGAGGTTGGCTTGGCTTGGCCAACCAAGCAGCAGCCACATCCTGCATCCCACACCCTACAGGGAAACCCACACCCACTCTGAGCTGCTTCCAGCAACTTCCAGACCAGCTTGGACCCTGCAGACCTTCCCAAAGGCCGAGGTGAGGGCTGGAGAGAATTTCCCAAACTTTGACCATTGGCCATCTCACCAACTGGTACAAAATGTGAGCCTTCTGGGCAGTTCCAAGGAGAAAAGCTCCCAACAGGCACACACACGACCATTGTGGGGGAAGGAGACCACCCAGCAGCACCTTGAGCTGGGCTTTGCTGCCACAGGCACAATGTGGTGGAGGCACTGACACTGATAGCAAAGAGCTGTGCTGGCCAGGCAGGCACCACCAGGTTCACAGACAAGTGGCACCCGGGGTAAGAAGTGCTTTAAATGCCCAGGAAAAATTCACTACTAACACATAAGGCTGCTGGAACTGTCTCAGGGTAGCAGCATTTTCTCCCTAAACCTGCTGCTCACATCTGGCTCCTGTAGAGGAGCACAGGGAGAGGAGGGAATTCACAGCCCCGTGCTGCTCCCAACCCCTCCTTTGGGAGCAGCTGTGCAATCCCAGCAGAGAGGAGCAATCTGGGGCTCGTGCACGTGAGGGGGATGAGCACAAAAGGTTTCTCCATGCTCCATGCCTGGGATGACAGACTTCACTCCCCCCAGCACTGGCCTGTACATGGCATTAACCACCCATGCAAGCCAAACATCCCCTCCCCTCCACACATCTGCTCCATCCATAATCCCTGCTGTCCCTCCCCTAACGGGAAAGCAGCCAGGAAAGTGAACCAAAACCCTAATTATATCCCAGTAGCTCCCCAGCGCCCTGGTGATCCCTGAGCCTTTATCGATGTGATCGCAGCAGGGCTGATAAAATGTGGAGCAAAGGGCCAAGGCTGGGTGTGCTCCAAAACCCCACCTTTCTCTCCAGTCACACCATCACAACAGGTGGAAATCCTGCATGAGCTCAGGATGCTGCTGGGACACTTCTAAAGCCACGCTGTGTGCCTGTTCCCTCTGCCTCCTCTGCCCAAGGACAGCCACCCACTCAAAGGGAGCTGGGAGGAGAGTGGAGACAGCCATGGGGCACAGTGGGACAGCAGCCCACGGCCTCACTGCAGCTTCCCAGGGCTCTGCTTGGCCATAAAATCATGGAGAGCCACAGCACCCATGTCCCGGGGGGTGCAAGAGCCAAGACCCCCATGATCATGCCACAGAATCACAGAATGGTTTGGGTTGGAAGGGACCTTAAAGTTCACCCAGTTCCTGCTCACTGCCATGGGCAGGGACACCTTCCACCAGACCAGGCTGCTCCAAACCCCATCCAACCCAGCCATGGACACTTCCAGGGATGGAGCAGCCCCAGCTTCTCTGGGCAACCTGTGCCAGGCTCTCCCCACCCTCACAGGGAAGAATTTCCTCCCTGCATCTGCCATGGCAGCAGAGATGTGGCACAGCCGTGGAGTGCATGCCAGGAAAATACTGTGGGGAAAAAGCCTCCATGGAAGGTGGTTTTTTTCCTGCTTTCCCCACCTCCTGGAGCACCCCAAGCCCCACATGCAGCACCTCTCTCCTGCAGCAGCAGCACAAGAGGAGCTGTGCTGCCTGCAGGAGCAGAGCACAAGGCTGTTAACACACTCCCACAAACCAGCTCCTGGATGGGATCCGGCAGGAAGGAGGTGAAGGGTAAGTGAAGTTGCTGCACACGTGATTTACCTATGGTAATTTCAACTTTCAGCAAAGCTGTCTGGCTGTTTTATCTTGTTGCCTGTTTGCAGTCAGACTTCAGTGACTGAAGGGAAGAGCCTCCTCTGTGGCTTTGAAGAAACAGGGCAAAATAAAAAGATCTTACAAAATACATATCACCAAGAGCACATTCACACGCTGTTACCTGGTTCTCCATAAAGGAAAAACAGTATTTTGATTTTTTTTTTCTACTTTTGTATCTTGCAGCCCATGGTAAGTAAATGAGCAAGACCAATAATCAAATCTGCCTGGAAATTCTCATTTTTCACCAGAAATGCCTTAAAACAGCACAGACAAAACGAGGAAGACTCCTGCAAAACCCCTGCACTTGGTAACCCTGAGAAAAGCTGTTTACAAAACCTCACTGAAGACCTCAGCTTGTCTCCACGCAAGTTTTAACCTGACATCCCTTTCACAGCCTCCAAACCTGATGAATAATTCATGCCTGGGATAAAGCAGAAATATCATATTCACCAATGCTCACCTAACAGAGAAACAAAGATTGCAAATAAGTAATTTATTAACCCCGAGCCGTGTTGCTGCTTGAACAGAGGGCACAACTCAGGTTTTGGTGGAAAAATCACTCCTGAGCTGAGGCAAGAGCACGCTGAGACCCCCATTCTCACCATGCTCCAGCACAAACACGCCTTGTCCTGGACTCAGTGAGATGCCAGCAGGGGGAAGCCCCCCAGGAGTAAGGCTGGGAGCTGCCACCCTCCTCATCCTCCTCATCGGGGGTCACAGCCACCCCTGCTCTGGTGGGAAGCCCACAGCCCCACACTCGCGCACGGCTCCAGCCGCTTTCTCAGGCATTCCAAAATTTGGCCGGAGTCTCTTTTTGCAGCACGCCCCCCTCCACGGCTGGACGCCTGCCTAATTGTGTATTTATTTATTTCTGCATTTTCCCAGCTCCCCGCACTCACTGGCGCAGGGTGGAGTGGGGGGGGGGGAGAGGGGGAAACCAAGGCCGGCTCCCAACGCGGACCCAAAAAAAATTAAAAATAAATCAAAAAAAAAAAAAAAAAAAAAAAGAGGGAGTGCAGCTCCCCACATTCCCCGGAGGGTGGGAGGAAGCCGGGAAGCGCAGGGCTGGCTGGGAAAGGGGGTGGGAGCGGGGGCAGGAAGGGGGGACGCCAGCGGCATCGCCCACCCCCTTCGCTTTGTGCGCGCTTGGGGAAATTAAAAATAGCTGCGTCCAAAGAGTGGCTGCAAGCGCCACAAAGAGCGTGTTGAGCGGAGGCAGCTGCAAGCTATTTGCTGCCCCTGGTAATCAGCATCTCGGCTTGCAGAGCCCCTCCGGCCCCCCCAGCCCCTTCCTCCCCTGCCAGAAGCTGCCGCTGCCTTTCTCCAACCCACATATGTCATGTCAACAATCAATGAATGCAGGATCTCTGCCGGGGGAAAAAAAAAAAGGGGCAACGCGCTTTGATTTTTGGAGCAGCTTTGTTGCCTCGTTCCATTCATGTCCTCATCCTCCTCTCTGAGCTGTCACTGAGGGGTTTGCAGCACTGAATCCCACCAGTCCGTGCCAGGATAGCTCATGATCCTCAGTGGGAAGAGGGATGTGCCAGCTGCTGGGATGCTGCTGCTTTCAGGAGCAGGGAAAGGGATGCTGTCACCCAGCTTCACCCAGCCTGCAGCTCACAGCCCACTGGTGGTCCTCACCAACCTGATAGGGTGGAAAGAATTAAACCAAACCATCCCCAGCACATGGCTGCAGCTGGTGGGCTCAGGGTTGTTCGGCAGGCATCTCATTTCACATCCCCTCCCCAGCACCAAGCAACAGCAGGGTGAAAAACTGGAATTTTTGTTGGTTTGGTCATTCACATGTACACTGGCAGGCCACCCAGGGACTGGGGGATGCTTGGGAGCCCAGCACTGTCCTGGCTTGGAAAGAGCTGGGATCAGGCACCCACCTCTGCCCCTTGCTCTGCTGCCTGGGGGGACCTCAGGGCCCATGCCATGGTAACTGCTCAGCCTCAGCTGGGCCATTTCACTGCCAGTTCTGACATCTTCCCTCCTAAATGCCATCAGAGTTTGATTTCCACATTAACCTTTTCCAGCAGATACAATTTTTCCTTCACCAAGAGCCCACAGCCAGGCTGGAAGCCACAGGTCCAGGAGTCACAAAAGCACTGCAGCTGCTGCAAGTGCCTGTTTCACTCTGACCCCCCAGGAACAAGATAAATGCAATCTAAACTCCAGCTCACTTCCCTCGCTGCTCTGGCACACGTCTTCTACAGAAAAATCCTGAGGGACGAGGAGTGGGGAAAAAGCAGAAGGACGGAGCCACTTGAACCTGTCCCTGCTGCTCAGCCTAAGAGCAATTCCAGCTTTGTGGCTCGCCCTGCAGAAGACAATAGGGGCTGTGTTGTTTCCAGGAAGGAAGCACCTGGGCCAGGTCATCAAAGCAGCTTGTGTTAGGAGGTCGCTGGCTGCATCCAGCTTTCAACTCCACTTTCATCCTCTTTCTGCCTGTTAACTCCCAAACCTCCCACCACGGGTTGTTTCACACCAGGCCTCTCCTGAGAGGGTCCTGCAGCCATGAAATGTCCTTCTTGGGGGGCTTGGATGTGGGCAACGGTGATTTCCAAAGCTCACAATAAACCCAGGCACTTTTGGGGCCCTGATGATGTCCCTGGTCATTGTCAGTTGCCAGGACTCGTGATGGAGCCATCCCTGGAGGAGAACTTCCTACTCCCTCAGCCCCCTCCCAAATTCTCCTTCTGCAGCTCAGCACTTTTACCTTCTCAAACTAAAAGCCAAACTAAAAGCCATAAACCAGAAGAGGGTTCAGCAAATGTAGGGAACCATTCCTGGAGGAGCCCAGGGTGTCCTGACAGCAGAACCCACCTCCCACAGCAACTGGGGCCAGACACTTGGAGCCGAGAGAAATGGGAAGACATGAACACCCCAAAGTCACCCCACACCCAACCCCAGTAATGACACTTGCCTCAGCATCAAGACAGACAATATAAAAGCACAAATGAAGATTTGTGTATCCTCCTCTCACCCCCTTCAAGGCTGCTTGGTCCTGACCTCAGCAATGTCCCAGGGAATGAGTTCCCAGGGCTCCCTGTAGGTTCACGGACATTATTCCCCCAAATCAGTATTGAAAATTAAACACAATAAATTCCTCAAAGATCTCTGAGTCACTAGCACTCCTCTAGAGCAATCACAAGCATGTACTGTGTCCCCTCTCCCTGGTGTCCCTTTCCTGCCCAGCTTCCCTGAAGGAGAAAGGATCTCTGCTTCTCAATTTTCCCATCATTTCCTTATTGCCACTGCATCATCTATGAGATACACACCAAATATCCCCCACAAAACCTCACAAATCATCATCCACCCTGACTTGACTACATCCAGAAAAAAAAACTGGGATGGGGGGGTCCCTGTCACTGTCTGAGCCTCACACAGTCACTCCCACCCAGCCTTTCTGTCTCTGCTTACTTTAAATTTCAAATATGCTTTGATTCAAGCCAAAAGCTTTTTATGCTAAACAGAAACTGAAAGTCTTGATCTGGCAAACAGAGGCACTGGCAAAACTGTGTCCGTGGTGGGAAACCACTGGGGATGAGGGGAATGGGGTTTGTAAAGCCTGGTGCTCCCACGGAGGAGGGGGCAGGGAGAGCTTGGAAACACTTAAATGGCAAAATGTGTGGAAAAAGTAAGGACAGAGGGGCCAGGATGTTTAAGGTTCGTTTTTAATCCCTGCCAATGAATTTCAATTCTGTGCCAAAACTGAAGTAAACTGCTTTGATCTAAAAAGGAGGGGGGAAACACACACACGGGCTCTCGGCTTCTTAAAACAATACAGATGACAAAGGAGGTAACTACAATGAGAATCAACACAGCACAGCTCTGCTGACAGTGACATTTTAAAATGCCCCTTTCCTCCAAATAAAGAGGTGTTTGGAGGGGGGTGAATTAGGAAACAATAATCACACAGGTCCGTGGATCACAGCACCAGCAAGCATGCATCCCTTCCTCTGATCCCCCTCCAGCTGCCACTAATGCTTGCACCATTCTCCTTTTTTACCCATTTATCAGTTCCTTAGGTTTCTGTGGCCAGGAATGGGGCCTGGGGCCAAGCAGGTCTCCAGATGTGACCCCACAGCCCTGCTGTGGAGTGCCAGACCTCCCACCTCTGAGCTGGCCTCTCTTCTCCTATTTATACACCCAGCCCAGGGGTCCCACTGCTCCCTAACCATTGCCAGATGCCAGGCTGGCCTCGCTCTCCATCCCACCCCAGTCCCACCAGCTCCCTCCTGACCTCCCTCCCTGCCACCACAGGCTGCAGCAGGGATGTCTGCTCCATTGTACTGAGGTTAATGACATTATGATCCATCTGAGCTCCTGATTTAGGAGCAGGACCACGCTGCTGTGAGCTTGGGAAGGGTCTGCAGCACCACCATGGAGGACACAACCATCCAACCCCAGCAATTCTGGTATTGAGGTGGCTGACTACTGATTCAAGCATCCTCCTAAATCCCTTCCCAATTTCACAAAGCAATTTGACTCCAGCAAGTTACAGGAAGGGTAGAGACAAGGCTCACACATTTCATCAAGCTGGAAAGTGCCAGACACCAACTGAGGTCAGCTTGTTGCAAAGTGGGTATTTCCTGCACAGGGATGCTGCTCCTCAATCTCTGCAGGGAAACTAAAAGAGCCCATCCAGAAGATGCTCTCACCTTGCCTCTCATCCACAGCACCAGCGAGTCTGAGGTGCTCCCAGACAAGCCTGAATTTTGTCCTGTTTTCAAACCAGCATATGCACAAAGCAAAAAGCCTCTAAATTAAGTGTCAGCTACCAAAAGGAAGCCTGATGTGACACGAAAATACCCCAGAGAGGATGCAAAATGCCAACCTAGCATAAATCCCAGCTCAAGAGAAGCAGCACAGGGGTAAACTGAGGCACAGAGACAAGGCCTGGCTTGGATATGCAGTGATTCATTAAGAAGCTGGCCTGGAGATCCAGACCCACTCCTCTGACCTGCCCCAGCCATGGGCCTGGATCCATCCCCAGCAGAGGCTGAGGCCACAGCCCACCTGCAGCCCCAGGGAGGGACATGGCAGAGCTCTCCATCCCCACAAACCCCTCCTGCCTTTCCATTCCCACGCAGGCTGGCTCTATTTATAGAGACCTCGGCCGCTAATTATAGATCACAGCAATCAAAACAAAGGCAGCCAAAGCTCTGCACTTGCCACTCGCTGCCTCTGGCCCCTGAGCCCTGCACTATTCTTGTGGCAGCTCCCAAATCCCAACCAAACCCTCCCAGCACTGCAGTGGGTTGGTGCTGCTCTTCCACAGCAGTGGGTGCACTGGAGACCACAGGCTGCTCTACCAGGAGAACTGAAATTTGTCCTTGGACACTCACAACACAGCAGCTCAACCCCAAGCCTGTCCTTTCCTGCTTTCCCTCAGTAAGAGTGGCTTTGTCATCCTCCAGCTGCTGCAGAGAAGCATCAGCCCATCATCATCAGTGCCAGCATGAAGGTTTATCAAACAGCAGGAGCAAGCCAGCATCAGGCGCAGTCGTGGATGTTCAGGATGGGAAGGCATCCCCAAGTGATCACACAGCCTCCACATCCACCCACAGCTGAGAGGCAAGAATTTCTGCACGTCTGAGCAGGCTCAGCTTAGGCAGGGCTCAGCAGAGCTGGGAACAGCTGCTGGAATGGTCCCTGCAGAGGGAAGGATCTCCTGGGCACTCCCAGCAGCCAGGCTGGATCTGGGTGCCACCAACTGCACCCAGCCTGAAAGAGGGAGACCCCAGGCAGAGAGTCTGGCAGCTCAGCCTGCTCTGAGGGGGTAAAGGTCCAGAGCCTGTGCAAATTCTCCCCATCACAGCCATCACGCAGAACTGATTTTGTTTTCAGACTGGAACTATGGCAGAGCAAGGACAGACAGAATGACTGACACACAGAAAGAAGATGGCCAAGCAGGAGCACAGACTCAGGATCAGCTCTGGGATATCCCTGGGCAGGTCTCAGGAGAGAACAGGACAAGCAGGACAGCTGGGGCCTGCTTGTCCCACCTTCCATGCCCACAATGCTCCAATCCAACACCAAACTTTACCCATCCCTTGGCAAAAGGCTCCCTGTGCCCAGTGCTGCCCCATTCCACAGTCTGAGTACCACAGCACCAACATCTCTGGGGACTCTCCAAGGTCTCCTCAACCTGGGCTTGTGCTCTGAGCTGCCCCTCCACACCCCACTGCTCTCCAGCCTGCTGGGAGCCAGGAGCAGAACCTCCCTGGCCAGGCACAGGAATGTCTCCACCAGCATCAACAGCCCAGGACTCCCTCCCAAGCTCACTCCTCCCTCCAATTCCACTTTTAATAAGAGCAGAAATTGCCAAATCCACAAAATTAATGTCTGAAAGGTTCAAGCAGAGCCATTCAATCCCAGCCTGCCACTGCCTGGGAGGTCTCCTGCTGCCTCAAACCCTCCTGGGATCCATCACACATCACAAGTGGCCATGGGGCAGCGAGTCCAGGAGCCAGCACAGGGCTGTCACACAGCCCAGGACACCATCCCATGCTGCACATGTGTACCTTCCCTTTTTGTTTGTATTTTTCCACGTTCTCCCTTCTCGAGGGGAAAAAGCCCAACAGGTGCCTGGAGAAGTGTGGGATGCTCCTGCTCTCCTCTGGGTGCTCTCTGTGGCACAGGGCTGGGGCACTGCCTGTCTGCTCCTGCCCAGATGTGGCAGAACCTGGGGCAGCTCAACCTCCTCAGGACGCAAAACAGCAAAAAAAATATCCCAGATTGTGTCTCCCAGAATTTCTGCACCTCTACCCTCAGACTGGGCATCTCCCTACTCCACCCAGACACAAAGCACCCTCCTGTCAGTGTAGGACAGGAAACAGCAGCCCAGTGCAGAGCCAGGTTGCTGACAGTGAAAATGTATTAAAGCCTCCACTGCTCCTACCAAAGACATTTAAATTATTTAGGGCACTTGGACCAACCCCAAGTAAAAATACAAACAAACACAGCATGAAATCTGAGCCACACTCGCCGAGACTCCTCATTCCACGGTGCCCTCACAGGAGGCACTGGAGGAGGACCAAGGCACACTGACCTCTCAGGGAGCCTCCCTGCCACAGACACAGGTCCCCATGTGTCCCTGTCCCACAGGTGTGCTCTCTCCAGCTGGCTTCCTGAGCCTCCTGCCCAGGCAGATCCCAGCACATGGGTGCCTACTGTGCCAGCCTGCTCAGCCTTGGGCACCCTCCTGTGGGCTTCCAGCAGGATGGATCAGCAGTCCTGGGTGCTCCTGGGACTGACCTACTGGGCTCTTCAGCCCCACTCGGCAGCTCCCAGTGAATGGGTTTGCCTTCCTTTGATCCCCTTTTACTGCTGGGAACAGTGCTGGTGACAAGCTGCAGCTCCAGGGCGTTCCAGCTGACCTACTTTCCATGGGCATCGCTAGGCAGGGCCTCCTCCTCGGACACTGCCAAGGTGATTCACCACATCCAAAACCCAGCTGGCACCGGGAAACTGGGCAAAAAGGAGGGGCAACAACCTTGGGGACCCCCTCCAGCGCTTCCTGTCAGCGTGGGATCTGTCAGCAACTGCTGAATCCCATGCCAGGAGGGACTCGCATGCCTCCGAAACACCCACCCGTCCTCTGCAGAGTGTCCACTGAGGTCCCACACAAACCCAGCCTGGCACAGAGTCAAACCCAGCGAGCACAACTCTCCTCCAGCTTGGCAGAGCACTCCAAGGGCAGCAGATAACCCAGCTGATCCATCCCCAGAGCTGGACAGAGCCTGGCAGCACTCACCATCTCGTCGAGGGCATAGCGCAGCAGCCCGTGCTCGTAGAGGATGAAGAACCGACGCTGCCATTTCTGCAAGAGAAGACATGAGGTGGGTCATGGCAGTGCCCACCAGCCCCTGGGCCTTGCTGGGAGCACTGGAGCTGCACATCAGCTGGCAGGGCTCTGCCGAAGGTCTGTGTGCATCAGCCCACATTGCCCAAGCTCACTGCCCTGAGCTCTGGCAGCCTCGGGACTTTGACCGTTCCCTGGGGAGCTTGTTCAGAGCCTGACCACCCTCTGGGGGAAGAACCTTTTCCTAATATCCAAACTAAACCTCTCATGACTCAGGTTCATGCCACGAGTACTGGGGACATCAGAAGGATCCCCAAACTAAATGCTCTGAGCCCTCAGCTTCATCCATTCCAGCATCCAGTGCTGGGGGCTGACAGGGTGTCATGTCAGATGTCCCCCAGCAGCACATGAGCTCAGTTTGGATGGTGGCCGCACTCCTGGCATGGTTCTGCCCAGGCAATCCTGGCACCACGCTGGCACTGCTGCCTCTGCAGCTGCACAGCAAATCAGATTGGAGAACTGATCTGGCTGGAAAACTGCCTTTTTTTTTTTTTTCATGTGTGCCAGGTTGTTTTGAGCCAAGAGCAAAAACTGGTTGAGCAGGCTGAAATAAAAAAGTCCTGGATTCATAGCCCCAGTGCAGCAATTCTTATCTCACTTTTCTCAGCCCTTCGGGCAAAGTCCAGAGTGCTCAGGGACAAGCAGAACCAGGGAGGACCTTGTGGACCTCCACAAGCCCCAGCTTAGCAGGTAGCCTGGGTTCTGGGGAGACCTGGGTGCCATGTCCCCTTTATGTCAGGCCAGCAAGCCTATGACAAGCTGAGACTCCAAATAATAACCCATATACCCTAGGCTGAACTCAGAACCCAATTCTTGCTCATTCGGGAGCATTTTTTTTATTACAAACAGCTCCCAGAACATTTTGGCTGCGTGACAGAGGGTTCACGGACCATTGCCATCCCTCCCACGCACAAGACAGCCCCATCCTGGCAGCCTCAGCAGCCAGCTCCCTGCAAGACAAGCCTGGGGACAGGCTGGAAGTCCTCGTCAAAAGCCAGCAGTGAAAGGAGCCCAGCCTGGCCACATCCTTCTGAGCCTCACAGCCCCCAGGACAGGAAAGTGGGGGATGCTCCAACCCCACAGGATGCTGCTGTTTCTGCCAGGCATGAGAAAACCCCTTTGGGAAGGAGCTGAGTGTGTCCTGCTCTGTCTGCAGGTCACTGCTGCCAGCACTTGGCTTCAGTGCTCTGCAGGATTAAAGCAAATGGGAACCTCCACTCAGCCCCTTCCTTGCTGCAGAACCTGCCTGACATTGGCATATCCACACTAGGGGATGGGATGCAGCCTCCCTCTAAAGCTCTGGGCATGCTCATGATGAGCTGCAGAAAAATAAAGTAGCTGTTTCCAAGCCTCAAAGGAAAACCAGGAGCTTTTCTGATGGTCACAGCACAGCCCAGAGTCACACAGCCCACACCCCACTGGCCTGAGCGCCTTCCTGGCAGCATGGCACGTGTCAGGCAAAGCAGAGCAGCATCAAAACATCAAAAAGCAAAAGCAACAAGCAATAAAACTGCACAGACTGAGCCTGACCCGCACCTGCAGTGCCCCAGGCTGCTGCCCAGCACAAGGAGACCCTACATCCCAAAGAAGGCATTCCAACCTTGCTGCCAGAAACATCTCCCAGCTTCCTGATTTGCACAAGAGAATGGGAGCATGGAGGTGCCTTCAGCACACTCCCAGGGTCACAGCCACCCCCATGGGCGGGGACAGCCCTGGCTGCTCCTCCTGCCACCCCCACCAGCGTCACGGGGAGGGGATGTCTCAGCTTCACTTACCCGGGAGCGATGCACGGGGTTATCAAAGTCCGTTCCTTCCGGGGCCAGCAGCAGCCAGCCACCATAAATGGGTTTGGCCTGCAAAGAAACAGCAGAGGAACAGTCACTCACAGCAGAAAACGGCTCGACACGGATCAGCACCACAGGGAATCAATGGTCAGGGACCATGGAAAGCTGCAGCAGCCCCAGCACGAAGGCAGCTGTGTGAGCTCAGCCTCCTGCACGCAGGCAAGCTCAGCCTTCCCAGTGCAGGGAACGTGGTGTCTGATGCCAACCCGTGGTGTGACACACACTGTGTGCCAATGGGACTGAGACGAGGACTCGGGAGGAGGCAAAGCCCCAGGCACAAACTCCAAACACAGCTGCTCCTGCATGGCACCGTGCCCGGAGCACCAAGCTCCGGCAGAGCCCATCCCCAGCGTGGCTCTTCCCGTCGCCATCGGCAGCGTGCCTCTACTCCAAAGCAAAAACACACTCCAGAGGAGAGCTCCATGTTTTCCGTTCGTTAATTAAGAGAGGAAAAACTACCCGGTGCTGGCAGTTCTCCAGCTCCCAGCCGCTTCCCGTGCTGTGCACATCCAACTCCTGCTTCCCTGCAGGGCAGCCCCTGCCAGCCCGCTCCCCCCAGCGAGCACACAGGAAGGTCAGAGCCAGGAGGAGGGAAAACAGCTCACTCAGCCAGCCGGGAAGAGAAAGGGAAAGAATACTCGGAAAGAACCTTGCAGCACTGCTGTATGTCAGTGGAAAAAAAAATATCCAGGCTCTTTCCACTGATGGTTTGGATGCAGAAGTGGCCAGGGTGAAGATGACCCACGCCACAGCAGGCGTGGGATGGGGATGGGCACCGGGCATGTCCTCCCACGCAAACTCCCGCGGGCACCGCTCCCGCTGCCTTGTCAAGCTGTAAACGATGAGCCAACACCTGGCAAGGGCTGGGGCCAAATCCTGCTGCAAGAGTGGCAAGACATTGCCACACCAGCAAGGCGGCTCCACAGATACAAAGGCAGAGCAGGAGGGAGGAAACCCAGAGCAGAGCCAGCTCCAGGAGACCCTGGGCCTGGGAACACTGCTTTCCACCATGGAACATCCATGCACGTCCATCCTGGCCCAGCCAAAAAGTCACAAGGACACACACTCCCAGCTCTTCTCTAACTGATTCAGTTAATCTTGTTGCTTTCATTCCTTTCCGTTCCTTAAAGTTTAAAACTGTTTCCAATTCAGTACCTCCCCTAGATTCCTCCTGCCAGTTTCTGTGGTTTTGTAATGTTAAAAAAAAGTTTCCCCTCTGGAAAAATCCCTGCAAACAATAGAAGAAACTGCCTATGCACCAGAAACTGTCAAATGCATGAAGCACTGAGTAAGCAAACTAGAAACACGCCGGAGGAGACCTTTTACTGTTTATAAAGTGAAAAGAAATAACAAAATCTCTTATCCCCTCCACAATATGACATACCAGCTCGAGGTGCTGCTCTCCCAGCAGCTGGGAAAACATGATTTGAGAAGACCTTCCTTCCTTTCCCCTTTAAATGAGATTTAAACCAATGAAAACAAAGCGCTGGGATTGGGATCCAATTTGGGGGAGTCATGGGGGCCCAGGACACCCCTACACCCGTTCCCACGACCCCAGCGGGGGCACAGAAAGGCACCTGCGTGCACCACCACCCTCCCTGGGCTTGGCAAAGGGCCCGGAGTCCCCCGTCAGCCCTGCCCAGCTCACCTGGATGCCGGTGCCCTGCTCGCCCGTGGCCCCCATGCCACCTGCAGCCGCTCAGCTCCGCTCCGTGCCCAGCTCCGCGCCCGACTCGGGGCCGCCCACGCTGGCAGCGCCCCGCAGGTGAGCCAGGCTGTGCCACTCCCCCGGCACACCCCGCCCGCCCCGCGCCCCCACCCAGAGCCGCCCGTGACGCATCGTGCCCACGCCACGGGAGGGCTCCGCAGGGAGCGGGGATCCCGATGTTCCCTTGGTGCTGGGATGTGGCCACGGCCACCCGTGCGGCCTGGGAAGAGCCAGACACCCCAAATGTCTCTTGTGGTTTACAGGGGAAAAAAGCAGAATTGCAAATCGCTACTGATGAACCATCAGAGACCCTTCGGTGGGTCACTGTGACAACAAATGGGGTCCCCGAATTCCCAGGAGGGAACTTGGGGTGAGTGCTGAGCAGCTGGGGCTTGGGAAGATCTAAGAAATGGGGTTCCCAAATTGCCATGAGAGAACTTGGGGTGAGTGCTGAGCAGCTGGGGCTTGGGAAAATCTCAGGAGTGGCCTCCACCATGCAGGAACAAGAGGATGACAGCGACAATAGCACATGATGTCCCTGATGCTCGGCACCACAACGCCAGGGCAGCACCGTGGTGATGCTCCAGACAGACGAGATGCAGGCAGGGCTCAGCTCTCCTCCATCCCCAGTGTTCCCCTCTGTGTCCCAGCACAGCTCCCAGCCAAGACCAAGCGCTCAACTCAGCAAAGCCCCATGAGCAACAACTCTCCCTGACACAAGCCACAGCACTGCAGCCACCACAGCCACTCTGAGCACCCCACAGCATCCAGCCTGTGTGACAAGCAGCAGGCAGGTCCCAGTGACACACCAGGGACAAAATAACTGTGAAACCAACAGGGGAATCATCACCAGGGCCAGCAGCAAGCAGCCTTAACACAGTATTACAGGCATGAAGTCCTGCCCTACCTCAGCCTGCCTCACACCCCCCAGCAGACATTAATTTGCCTTCAGCCATTCCAATTTTAGCTCAAACTGTCTGTAAATAAACACTGAGCACCTGAAATATACACCCTTAACACAGAGCACGGTCATTTCTGTACCAGCATCATAAAAAAACCACCAGTGGGCTACACTTATTTTGGCAGAAGCATCCAATTGCAGATATTGAAACCAAAATAGCTGAAAGGTATGAATTAGAGCCAGGCAGCGTGGGCAGCCTGGTTCCACCCATCAACAAATGAACACGCAGCAGCGCTTTTTAAAGCCAAACCAAAACAAGCTCCTGCTAAAACCAAGCAAATGCCCAGAGAGATACAAGCCTAAATGAAAGGGATATGAATTAGCACACGAAGTGTCTGAAATAAGCTCATCACACCTGCATTGGAATGGCCCAGCTGAAGCAAAGTTTAAAATAAACCCAGTGTGGGAGGCAGGTCCTGGAGGGTGCTGGAGCACCAGGATGGAGCTGGAATCACACGTCCTTTCCACTGGTTTGGCTTCCTCTGGAAAGCTCCTCAAGAGGAAGAAAATCCAACAGCCAGCACTGAGCAAGACCTCCGAGCAAAATTTCCTTCTTCCAAGGAGATTTGTCCAACTTCACACCTAGGGATGGTGTTAGAAACAACCCCAGGGTTCCCAGGATGCCTTTGACCACACAGGGCCCTGCTTGCCTCCTGGCAGCTTCAGTGATATCCAAAGGGCAGCTTCACGTAGTTTCTCCACAGGTAGCAGCCACACAGGGTGCTCAGACACTGGGTGGGCGCCTTTGCTTTTATCCAGAAGGTGCCTGGCCAGAGGGTGAGCCACAAAATGCTGTGGGAGAGCAGAGTGGAGAGCGGCCGCTGATGGGGCTGGGCTGGGGTGACGCTCACCCCACCATCAGGGGAGAGGTGCGGCCGCTTTGCAGCCCCACGGGGCCCAGTCCATCCCTGGCACTGCTGGTGGATGACTCAGGCAGAAACACCCCCACGTCACCGCTCTGCTTCCTGTCACACCTCTGGGAGTGCCCAGGTATCGGATCCCACCTTTGATCCGACACCGGAGCGGGGCTGTGGGGCACACCAGCACCTCGGCTGCCTCTCAGGTTGCAGTTCCAGCCACTGCTTCCATCCCACAGCCCACAGCCCACAGTGCAGCCAGGGGGAGGACGCTGCCTCCAGCCCAGCGCCGGCAGCACGGCGGGTGGGAGGAAGCGGAGAAGGAAGCGGCCCCAGCTGGGTTTACACAAAGCTGTCAGGCTGCTGTGCTGATGCTGCCCAGGCATGGACAAACCACCCCAACCAGCTCCACCAGCACTGGGAAAACAATCCCAGCAGATGGGGAACTGGGCTTGAAGGACGTGCAGAGCCACTCATCACTTCCCAGAGCCCAGGCTGATACAGGAACCCCTGCACACCCCCAGGGCCACAGGGCACCCGCTTCCAGAGGGCAGGATGGGTCACAGGAGCGTGGCAGCCCATGGAGTGCCAAGCCACAGGGCTGGAGGTGGGCTGTGACACCAACC
Organism: Melospiza melodia melodia; assembly: GCF_035770615.1. Classification (NCBI taxonomy): domain Eukaryota; kingdom Metazoa; phylum Chordata; class Aves; order Passeriformes; family Passerellidae; genus Melospiza; species Melospiza melodia. The sequence continues at coordinate 2,725,056 of NC_086211.1, forward strand.
AGCTGCCTGTCGGACAGGCTTTCACACCTCCTGTGTTTTTCATGGTGCCTTCAGCTCTTCCCTCCCCATGCAAAGCAGTCAGGACCCAGCAGAGCCACACTGTGTCAGCCCCACAGTGCTGCAGGAGTTCATTGCACAGGGTGGAACAGGAGAGCTGTACCAACACCCACATCCCCTCCTAGGCTCCACACTCAACCCCACGGCAGAGCAGCCACATCCCTGCTGGGGTGCTGCACACCTGGGTGGGCTGGGAGGCCCCCACAGCCTCTGCCCACCCACCCCACACGTTCTGAGGGAAGCCCGAATCCATTGCTGGGAGAGACTCCTGGCCCGGAGCGCGTGGCGGGAGGGATAATCTGTTTAGGCTGCCGGCAGACGTAATCAGCCTGTCTCGGGTGGAGGCAGGGCTTGTTTTGTTCAGGCTTGGCAACTGAGCGGGAAGGGGAAGAAAAATGGATTGTTGCATCGGAGCTTTAGGCTCTGCCTCCAGCACTGGGAGCAGGGAGCCCTGTGCACCAGGGGAGTGACGCCAGGGCTTCCAGCAGCCCCACAAAAAGATGATGCACCCAACCCACCCAGGCTGGGGGTGGATCCAAGGTGGAACTTGTTCCATCACCTTTACGGGTCAGCCCCAATACTCACCAAAGGAGCCTCTCTGACAGCAGCGCCTGCTGCTTCCCACACCCAGGGGAGCACAAGGGGGTGACAGCTCTCATCCAGACCCAGAGAGGGGGGACAGTAAGGTCATCATTGCCTGTGTGCCTGTGTCCTGATCCACTCAGAGCTGTCCAGAGGCAGGGACCCATTTCTGGCACAGTTCAAGGAGAAAGTCACCACAAATACTGTGGTTGCAACCTCAAAATAGGAAATCTGGGCCGTTCCAGCTCCGCTGTGCCCTCAGTTTTGCACACCTTGGAGCCAAGAGAACATCGCTGATGGATGAGTCGGAGCAGCCGTCACTCGGCAGGAATGGGGAAGGTGACACGGTGTTCAGGGAGGGAATGGGATGCAACAGCCAAGCAGGCGTTCCTGCCCACAGCATGGCTTCTAGGAACTGAGACAGGCATCACTTGATATTCTGTGTGCTCCCAGGGGGATGGCAGATGGAGACCCACCAGAGACCCGTGACCACGGCTGTGGGGAGGCTCTGCAAACACTGCTGTGCAAATCCATGCTCCAGCAGCAATCTCCAGGGCCAGGATGAAGCCCAGCCTCAGTAGTTAAGCTGCTTACATCCCTGTTTTCCTGCCTCGACAACATTTCCCCTCTGCTGTCTGTCACCTGGTGACGCCAAACCCCAGCGCGGAGGCTGCAGCGCTGCCTCTGAGCATCCACAACCATTCCTGAAGCAAAAACACTCTCCCATCCCCCAGCTCCTCATCCAAGTGGCTGCTCACTGCCCCTGGGTCCAGCCCAGACAGTGCTTTTTCCAGGACGAGACCTGGGCAGCTTCTGGAGGCCACCCTGGATGATGGGGAGAGTCCCCTCTCCATCCATATCCTGTTCTTTTGCCAAAACACATTTGCCACTGCCAGAGCTGCAAATCCCAGGCCAGGATTTCACCACCAACACATCTTCCACATGCAGCACAAGGCCAAACCAGACTGGACAGACCAGACTTGGGGCACAAGGAGCACCAAATGCCACCGTCACAGATCAGCTGGTGGGCACTGGGCATGGCACAGCCCTCCTGGCACAACGCTACCACTGATCCAGGTGTTGACAAATCCCAAAGGACAGAGCTGCCCTGACAGTTTGTCGTGTGGGCAGTGGGAGTGACTGACGGACCAGAGGAACAGAAAGAGGAAAGGTTGGATTCACCCTTCGTGCAAACAGCCGGCCCCTTTCTGCAAACACCCCTGGTCCCAGCGCTGCCATCGCCTGGGGCAGTCAGAGCAAGAGCTGGCTGAGCCCGGCTGTGGCACGCACGGGGAATTGGTCAAACAGCAACAAAACAAAGCGGGACAGAATGGACTTTGCAATTCCAGCTCCTTCTCGAGCAGCCCCAAGCCGGTGTGCCTGGCAGCCAGCAGGAACATCTAACCACTTCCCACCACTGGCCTGCCTCAGCGCCCGGGAGAAGCCGCAACATCTCTCCACAGTGCTGGAGAGGGGATTTATCACTCTGTCGGCTGCCGGCGCAGATAAGGTGCGGCGCCATGCAAAAACCCAGCAGCAAGAGAGTGCGAGCAAAGGGGACGGTTCTCCAGCACCCAAAGGCGCCGCCACGTCCCTCCCCTTGGGCCAGACAGAGGTTCAAGTGCTCCCCAAATCAACACCAGCATCCAACACAGCTCCCGAGTGCCCGCTGCCCTCCCTGCCTGCACGTCACTGCCCAAGGATGGGTACTGCCCAGAGGGCAGAGCCAGAATGAGCCTGCCCCCCAAGCCCCCTTGGCTGTGCCCTCCAAGTCCCTGACCTCCACAGCCACCCGGAGAGGCAAATTTGACATTTGCAGAGAAATCTCCCCCTGTTCAGTGCTAATAACCAGTCAAGTAGAGGCGGATTTTTGCAGCATGATACAAGCAGCGGGGAGCAGGGAATGCAAGCGCGGGGGCTGCTTTCCAGGAAAATGGGGGCTTTTCCTCCCAAAAAGGAGCAGAGCTGGAGGGAAAAGTGTGGCCGGGACATGATCCCTCACCCTGTCACCCTTTGGACAATGCAAGGAGCCAGAACAAGACCCCTGCAGCAGCACAGGGCATCCCAGCCCTATGGATGCAATGTCCCAGAGCAGAGCCAAGCCTGTGACCCAACACTGACACGCTGCAGCCTCAAGGCTGCTGGCCACCAGCTGCTCAGCATCCAGAACAGTAGGAAAGTGATAATGTCCAATGGAGGAGGGATGGAAATAACTACCCCCTGTCACTGGGCAGGGGTGTCACAGGAAGAGGCAGTGGGAAAAGTCTGAGAGCTTTATTTTCTAACTGGGTGGTCCTCCGGGCATCTATGCCATGATGTCTAATAAAAAGAAAAAAAGAGGGGAAAAAAAAGACACTGGTAGCTGGAAAGACATCCTCAAATTCCTCTATCTGTGCCAGTCCCCACTCCCCGAGAGAGCAAATGCATGGAGAAAATTAAAAGCAACTGTTTTACACTCTGCTCTTCTTCCAATTCAGGCCAGACAAAATTTTTAGGTTAATTCCCAGCCTGTCCCATGTTGTTGGGAGCTTCATCTCACAGACCAAGGGCATGTGTGTGTGCAAACATGGATTGGCCTGGAACAGCCAGCGTGGAGAGCAGAGACCCCATGGGGACACCCCCACGAGAAAAGGCTGCTTGGGGAAAGGGTCCCACTGGACAGGCTGGCTTTCTCTTGGAGACAGGACGGGGACCCTGGGAACCATCCATTCTCCCAGGGCAGGTTCTGGAAAGATGAGCTCCATATGAGATTTGCAGGTGGTTACAGAGGGACCGTGCAGTGCCAGCATGGGCATGTCTTGCCAGGAAAGTGGAAATTCCCACAAAAAGGGAATTTCTGCCTGGATGGGAAAGGAGCAGCGTAAGACAAGCTGGCAACAGGTGGGTGGCACAGCCACGACACAGCCACCAACAGCACCACGTCTGCCAGCAGCCAGATCCTGCCACCACAAAGGATCAAGGGATCTGACAGCCCACTCCCCACAGCAACAGATTTTCCCAAAGGGAGAACAGCTGCGCTGACTGACCCAGTTTTTCCCATGCTGTGTGGGCACCCCAGAAGGTCAAACACACACTGTGGGGGGCAAGGGCACATCACCTCCCACCTGCAGCCCTGGGAGGGGACAGTCACGTCCCCAACAGGTGGTGGGACCACAAGGAGCTGCCCCAAATCACACCGAGCCCAGTCCGGCAGCACAGCCACGCACAAAAACAACTCGTGAACGCAGCGCTCCCGGGATTAGGGACTTAGCGTCCGCACAGCCCTTTGAAGTTGGAAGTGCTAAGTCTGATTATTATTAGAGAGCTCCAGCTCATTAATCCTGATGTTTGGGGCTGGATTTCCCCCCTCCCAGCCCCATTCCTAAGCCGGTTCCCGAGTACGACGGAAATCCACTACTACCACTAAATATTTGTGACTCTTTGCAAACACACTCTGGGTCTCTGCCCCGAGCGGCTCCAGCGCCCTGCAGCATCCCAGGAAGCAGCGGGGGCAGCTCCTGACTCGCACGCAGGTATTTTTATCTAAGAAAAATCCAAAAGGGACACGAGTGCGTAAGTGTGAAGTACCTTCACCTTTCCTCCAAGCCAAGTACAAAGGTCAGATGACTCCAAAAGACTTTTCTAGCCTGACTCTAGGTAATCACCAACACTGTCCCTTGTCCATGGGGTGAGCAGGACATGCTGGGCACAGAGCCCAGCAGAGTGGGCTGCAGAGTGAGACCTCCCAACCCAAAATGTTTGAGTGAAAGAGGCAGAAACATTCAGAGCTGTTAAATGAACCGTTATTCCTGGGTGTGCTTCGGAGCAAGCACACCCCCACATCCAGCCAGGCTGGGAAACGGGGCACAAACTGGGAGGGGAGGCGGGGAAGCGCCGGGGTGGCCGCGCTCGGGGGGCTGCGGGCAGGGCGGGAGGTGCGTGCGTGCATCACACACCACCACAGCCACCATCTTATCTGGGAAGCGGGATTACTTCACCCCAGCTGCAAAGGAGAAAGCCGAGCAGGACTGCGCCGTTTTCCCAACCGGAGCCCCCCGCGCACGGCCGGGATCCGGCCACGGCGCTGACCCCGACCCCATGGGAAGCGGACGCGGGGCAGCCCCCCAGGGCCACCCACCACCCCGACGGGAACAAAGCCAGCGAGGGGCTGCCCGAAACGCGTCCCCAGAGAGGTGGGTGGCCGCCGTGGCAGGGCAGGCAGGCACCACGGCGGGCTGCGTGCGATGCTCTCAGCCCCCCAACAAAAACTAAATAAGCTTTGCACCAGGCGGCAGCGCAATCCCCGGGCAGCGGGAAGGGGCCGGCCGGGAGCGGGGGGCTCTTCCCGAGCCCCCTCCGGGACGGCTCCTTTGTCTGGGCACGGCCGCGACGCTCCGCGCCGCCCGCCCCTTTCCCGCACACACCACGGCATTTTTTTCCAGTTACATTTTTTCCATATTAGCCCTCAGATTTCACGATGCGCCCCCCTCCCCTCCGCCGCCCCCCCAGCGAGCGCTGCAATATGTCTGATCTCATTGCCATAATAGGATCGGGAGCGGGGATGGCAGCCCTGGCCCAGAAAGGTGTGGGAGGAGGGAGGGCGGCCCTGTTCCCCTCACCCCAACACCACGGACGGGCCCCTGCACCCCAAAAACGCCCCCCATGCCCCCAACACCCCCTGCCATGGGAGCGCCGGCCTTGGGCCTGCGTGAGGCCTGGGAGGAAGAGGAGGAAGAGGAGGAAGAGGAGGAAGGCCCAGCCCTGGCAGCCCCCCAGCGCTGAACCCTCTCTGGAAAGGGGCTGGGGTCCCCTTGCCATGTCCCCGGGAGTGTGGGGGGGTGTAGGGCAGGGGGATCATGTCCGGCACGTCCAGGAGGGGACGTTTTGTTTCCAACCGAGTTTTTCCCAGGACTTTCCGGATCACCTGATGGAGCTCACAGGACACCCCCCACCTGCTGCCGTGCACCCCAGGAGGGGACGGGATCACCCCAAGTGCTGGTGCGGGACCCCAGATGTCCTCAGGGGGTGAAGTCCCTTGCGGAGGTGGCACTGGGGTGAGCCATAGCCTCATGGACCAGTGGGCACTGTGGGTGCTCCGCGGGACACCTGGGAATCTGTGGGATCAGCAGGCATCCCATGGGATCTCTGGACACCCTGTGAGACCAGAGAGCACCCAAAGAGCTCCTGGACGGCCCATGGGCTTCGCAAATACCTGAGAGTCCCTGTGCTGTCTGTGGGGTCAGCAGGCACCCCAAGTGACCCACAAGCTATGCGTGGGACCAGCAGGCACCCGCTGGAATCACAGGATACTTAATGGCACCGGAGAGCAACCACGGGGCTCCTGGACACCCCATGGGATCCACAAACACATGTGGGTCCCTGTGCTATCCGTGGGGTCAGCAGACACCCCACAGGACCACACACCACCCATGGGGTCATCAGGCACCCCATGGGACTCCTGGACACTTTATGGGACCAGAGTGCTCCTGAACACCCCACAGAACTCATGGATACCTATGGGTCCCTGGGCTATCTGTATGATCAGCAAACACTCGTAGGGTTCCTAGATACCCTATGGGACCAGGGAGCACCTTTGGAGTTCCCCAACATCCCTTGGAATATAGGGATACCTGTAGGTCCCTGTGCCATCCATGGGACCCCACAGCATCCCTGACCTGATTCCACGGTACCTAGAGCCACAGGCACCCACAGGACGCTACAATATCAGTGTCCAGCAGGCAGATCCCCTGGGGATCCCACGGGATTCTGTGCCAGCCGTGGGGACAGCAGGCACACCTGGTACCCCGTTCTATCCTTGCGACCCCAGAACATCCATGGGACCCTATAAAACCCACCGGGACACCCGTGGGACCCTAACCTACCTACCCAGGGGGCTCCCAAGATACCTGTGGGACCCCAGGCTACCCACGGTGCCAGCGGACACTGCACGGAGACCCAGAGCGTCCTAGGGGCGGGACGCCGCGGTAGATTTTGAGGGAAAAACATTGGATTTTGGGGTAAGATCCCACCTGGTTGAGATCCTCGTCGTTGAGCAGGTGAGACTCGCGGGGCTTGAAGCAGTTCTGGCACTTGCTCTTGTTGAAGATGTTGGCCTGGAACTTCCTGCAGGGATTGTCCTTGGCGGCCATGGCGCGGCCCGCGCCCGCTGCGCGCCCGCTCAGCGCCCCGCGGAGCGCCCGCCCGCCGCCGCCGCGCCCATCGCCGCCGCCCCGCGCCCGCGGGGGGCGTCACGCGAACGCAAAAACCGACACAGAACCCCGAGGAACACGGCAGGAAAAATCAAAGGAGGGAGCGCAGCGCAGGGCGGCCGCCTCTGCTGCGGCTCAGCGGGCGCGCATGGCCGGGCGGCGGCGGCGGAGCGCGGAGGGGCGGCGCTGCCCGCGCCGTGCGAGACCGGGCCGGGCGGGCCGGCGAGGGGCGGCGCGGGGGTCGGTGCGGAGCAGGAGCAGGGCCGGGGCCGGGCGTGCGGGCGCTGCGGGAGCCGCTCCCGACTGCGCCGCCCGCAAAGTTTCCAGCGCCGCGGAGCCAGGCGGAAAAGGGGGCGGAGCCGTGGCGCGCACAGACGTGCCCGCCCGCCAATGGGAATGCGCCTCCGCCCCTAACGGATGGCCGTGCTGGCCAATGGGAAAAGAGGAAAGAGGGAGGGGCGGTGCGCTGACAGCTGGGTCAGGATCGGCCCCCATCGGCTCCGCTCGGCTCTTATCGGCTGCGTTCGGCCCAGCTTGGCCCGACTCCGTTCGGCCCGGCTCGGCTGCGTTCGGCTGCGTTCGGCCCGGCTCGGCTCAGCCCAGCTTGGTTCGAATCGGATCGGCCCAGCTCGGTTTGGCTCAGCCTTGCACAGACTGGCTCAGCTCAGCCCAGCACAGTTTGGGGGCGTGTCTTAGCTCAGCTCGGCTCTGCTCAGTACGGCCCAACTTCCTTCAGCCCGAGTCAGTTCAACATGGTTTGGCATAGATAAGCTCGGCTCGGGTTAGCCTGGCACCGCTTTGTTTGGCTCTGCTTGTCCCAGCTCAGCTCTCTTCAGCCTGTTTCAGCACGGCTCAGCTCAGCTGGGCGTTGCTCAGCTCAGTTTGTCCCGGACCAGCTCAGCTCAGCCCCCTGTAGGAGCACTGTCCTGTGCCCCCCATAGAGCACAGTGACCTCCCCACACAGCCCACCCCCAGCCGTGGGACACATGGTGACACGGGGTGACAATCCATGGCCCTGTCCCCAGCCCTGGCACACGAGGGCACACAGGGGTCACCAACCCTCGGGCACTCGGATTAGGTGGGGACAATGTCCCTCACACTCCTGCGGCACTGGGGACAGAGCGGGGATGAAGCAGGGACAGGGGTGCACGTCCAGCTCAGCCACGTCCCTGCTGTGCCACCGCCCTGGGGCCAGCTGGGAGCTCCTGTTTGTCCAGTGAATTTTTATCCGGTGGAAACCGGCAGGTAAATATTCCTGACCGGCTGATAAGGGCCTGGTGTGAGGCCACAGGCTTGGCCTCCCAGCTCTGCCCCTGTGTTCTGCACAGAAGCACCAGGGAAGGGACCTCAGAGCCTGTGCAGCATCTCTGGATCAGGAGAGAGCTGGGAATGCTGACCTGGGGCAGGAGGACAGGGCAAAAGTGCCAAGTGTCACCTCCAAAATGCACTCAAGACTGGCACACCCTGCCCCAGTCCAACCTCAGCATGGCACAGAGCATCTCCTGCTCATCCCAGGCTCCCCATGGGTGTGGGATGGGGCCCTGCTATGAGGAACAGGCACGTGGATCTTCCTGGATTTTTGGGGCCAGGAAAAACCCGTCGGAGAGGAGGTGATGGCGTGGTCCCCTCACGCCTGGCACTGTCCTGGTGTTTGATGTGGGCCTGGCCCGGGCGGCCTCGCCACGCCGGCTCCGCGCTGTCATCCCCAGTAAATAGAGCCCAGCACAATTGCCTGCTTGTTTATTAAGTTTTGCTTCATCAAAGGCAGCTTTAATCATCCCTGTCCCTCCTGCCAGGGTCACTCGCAGCACACCGTGTGCCACGGACTGGGATGGGACAGCAGAGCACCAGTGACCCCAGTGCATCTGAGCCCAGGATGATCCCAGGCTGGGGGTGCCCACCAGACCCCCACACCTCACCGTTTTTGGAGGATTTCCCCACCTTTTCCTTGATCCCAATGTTACAAAAGCAGCATGACCCTAGCCCAGGGAGGGAGGATTTTCCCCTCTGGACTGTACAGACCCTGCTGCCCTGGCTGTGGGTCCAGGGTTCACCTGGCACACGAGTGTGGAAATCCTGTTCCGTGGAGAGGGGTGGATGATCGTCTCAACCAGCTCTGCTCCCTCCCTGCTTCCATCCCCAGTGCTGGATTATTCCAACATTGCTTGCTGAGGACCTCCATCCCACAGCTCCTACAGATGCCCAGCATTTCCTTTTGCATCCAAAAGCCCCTCTCCATCTCCATGGACACCTCCACGTGTCCTCTTGCTCCCCAGCCCTTCTCCACCTCATCAGGGCACGGGCCCCCAGACTGCAGGGAGCCTCCAGGAGGGAAGGGGCTGTTCCTTCCCCATTTCCAGGGAGCTGGCAGAGGGCACAGAGCCGTCCCTGCGGGCCGTGCCTGCCCCGTGGGCTGGGGCCGTGACCTGGCGCCGTGCTCGGAGCCCGCAGCTCCCCGCGGGACGCTGGGGCTGGCTCCAGCCGCTCCAAAAATCCAGCGGAACGGGACGGGCTCCTGCACAAACCTGTCGGGCCGCATTCAGCCGTGCCGAGCCGCCCGTGTGCCACGCTCGGGGCTGCTGCGACCTCGCTGCCACATCCCCTGCGTGCCCCAGGTGCTGCCACTGCATCCCCAAGGTGTGCCCACCCCATCATCCCATCATCCCATCCGATCGCTGTGGCAATGCCCGGCTGGGGCTGCCCTGTCTCTCCAACCCACAGCCAGGTTTTTTTTTTTCCGGAGGAGTTTTCTCAAATGAGGGCAATTAAAACAATGGGAAAATGGAAAGTTTTTGTCAGGGAGCCGCGGTGGCAGAGGGGGAAGGTGCTGCGGTGAGTCAGCCTTCCAAAAAGAAGCCCCAGCGCCAGGTAAACAAGCTGCAGAGCGGGAGGTGTTACTCACCTGCCCGGCCTGGGAGGCACCGGGAAAACCCTCCAGGAAAGGGCTCGGGAGCTCCGAATCCCCCCGGAGAGAGGAGAGCAGCCCCTGCTCCTGTCACCCCGAGAGATGCTGCAGCTCCATCACTGCCATGCCCGCCGGGATGTCACCGCTCCGGGGACACGGGATGTCACCGCTCCGGGGACACGGGCCGGTGGCTCTGCCGTGTTCTCCCGGCCCTGGTGCCGCACATTTCACATTTTTCCACAGGGCCGGGCAGGGGCAGCACAGCCGGGTGCTCCTCCCGTGTGGCCACCGCTCCCCACGGGACCTTGGGCAAGTCCCTGAATGGCTCCGTGCCGCCAGCCCGCCGTCATTACCGCGGAGCCAGACAGACAGACAGACAGACAGACAGACGGACGGACGGATGGGTGCCCGGGGGAGAGGGCAGGAGCCACGGCTCGGAGCTGGCGAGCCCTGGGATCCACACTGGCTCCGGGATTGGGCCGAGAGGGCTCCCCCGTCCTGCCCTGCTCCACCTGGAGTGGGAGCATCCCATCCCATCTGCATCTGCAGGGATCCAGAGCCTTCCACAGCCCTGCCCGGGGAACGTCTGCCAAAGGAAACACTGACCAAAGGAGGCTTGGATGCCCCTGGAGCCACCGTGGGTCTTATAGGGGTGAGACCCACAGGGGGGAAATCCCTGTGGGGTGAAAAACACATTCCTGGACGGAGAGAAAGGCCGCTGGGCTGCTCTGCGCTCAGTTGTCACAGAATCAGAGACTGGTTCAAGTTGCAAGAGATCTCAAAGACCATCTTGTTCCACCCTCTGTCCCAAGGCAGGGTCACCTTCCACTGGACCAGGTTGCTCCAAGCCCCATTCAATCGCATTTTTCCCACTACAAAAACTAAAAGGACCCAAATGATGACCTAAAATGATCCACTGGAGGAAACCCACAGCTCTCAGCTGCAGCTGGTGCAGTCCAGAAGGGAGGATGCAGCTTCCATGGGGCTGGAAAGGCCCGTGAGGATGGGCCAGAGCAAGCTGCACATGTATGCAGAGGCTTGGGCTTGTCCCAGAAGCCACAATAAATCCTGTCCCACCAAGCAGAACTTTCCTCTTGTCCAGAGATGCTAAATGTCTGTGAGTTCATACCTTAAATTGATTAATTACACCCATAGCTGGGTTATCAGTGCCTGCTGCTGCCACCAGACCTCGCTGTGCTTTAGCAGGAAAATCCAAATCTTTTGCTCCCTCCTGGTTTTCCCCACATTTTGGCTGCTGGGCAGGGCAGAGGGAATATCCCTGTGGGGCTGCCTGCCCTGCCAACCCCATTTCACCTCAGCATCCCTGCTGAAAACAGCACCCTGTGCAAACCTCAGCCCCCTTGGCCACCGCCCCGAGCCGCCAGCGCAGCCGTGGGATGTCTGCTCTGCTGGCTCCATAGAATGCAAGTCCTACAAATGAAAATGTCACATGGCCCTAAATTAAATACTTTGGAGAAACCCATTATAAAGCAGCAGCACAATTAGCTTTATCAGCCAGCCCAGAGTCATGCCAAAAAACCAAAGCCGACTCACTTGACAGGAGCTGCCATCCATGAAACCAAGCTAACGACCTTAATTATATTTTTAGCTTCTAATTTTTGGCTGACACCATCCTCAATTACCCAGCCCATAATTTGTGCGGGGACGGCGATCAGCCTCACCTGGCCTGTAATTCCCAGGATCAGCCCTTTTATCCCTTTTAAATATTAAATTGACTCCCACTGGCCACCCTCCAGTCCTCTGGAATTTCCCCAGGGTTTTAGAGTTAAAAATTAACAGCAGAGCTCCTGGGCAGGCTGCAAACCCCCTCCCATGAGGGTTCTGCCAGGAAAACACCTCTCCAGAGAGAATTCAGCAGTGAGGACAAGGAGTTGTTCCCACCAGGTCAAAACCCCACGTAATCAGATCAGCTGTTGTGCCCAAAGATTGTTCTTTGACTCATCTCCCTTCTCCACCACCCACGCTTTACACCTCAGCACACAGCCCTGCCACTGAACCCTGCTCCTTCCCTACGCGTTTTTAGGGCTTCTTCCTCATTTCTGTGCCACACCTCAGCCAACCCAGGTCTTTCCCCATCTGGCCATCCTTGTCTCCAGCTGGGTTTGGGGAGCACAGCCTGGGTTTTGGTAAAATTTGGTAAAATGCTTTCCTTTTCCTGATCAGCGCTGGGTTTTGGCAAGGAGGCTGTTGCAGCCCCACCCTGCTGATGCAGCTCTGGATGGAGCCTGGGTCACCCAGGGCTCACCCACAGCCCTGGCACAGCCTCCGTGAGGGTCAGAGTGGCACAGGGTGCCCAGGCCCCGGTGGGCACTGAGCACCCTTGGGTGATGCCCCAGGGGTGGTGCCAGGACGGGGAGCAGAGGGAGAATGGAGCAGTGTGGGCTGAGAGGGGGGCTCTGAACCCCCCGAATTTGGGAGTGCTGGAATGGAGGTGCCAGGGAGGGGCAGGAGCCAGCCCGGGGCTGCATCCCACAGGGACCTGTCCCACCCGGGCTGGTGAAAGGTGTCCCTGTGCCTGTCGGGGGTGGAACTGGATGGGCTTTAAGGTCCTTTCGAACCAAACCATTCCATGAATTGTGATTCCCTTTGGCCGCGCTGGAGGATTCCGGGCGCGGGGACAGCCGGGGCCAGCGGGAGCCGGGCTGGGCTGGCCGAGGGTGCCATCTCCTGGGGACAGACACACAGCACAGAGCGACAGACACACAGAGCCTGGGGACAGACACACAGCACAGAGCGACAGACACACAGCACAGAGCAGGGGACAAAACAGAGCCTGCGGAGAGAGCCACAAACCAGATCCTGGGAACAGACACACAGCACAGAGCGACAGACACACAGATCTGATCCTGGGGACAGACGGACAGAACAGAGCGACAGACACACAGATCTGATCCTGGGGACAGACGGACAGAACAGAGCGACAGACACACAGAGCCTGGGGACAGACACACAGCACAGAGCGACAGACACACAGATCTGATCCTGGGGACAGACACACAGAACAGAGCAGGGGACAGACACACAGAACGGAGCCTGGGGACAGACACACAGATCCTGGGGACAGAGCCACAGATCCTGGGCACAGACACAAAGAACAGATCTTGGGCACAGAACAGATCCTGGGGACAGACCCCCAGAAGAGATCCTGGGGACAGAGCCACAGACCAGACCCCGGGGACAGACAGACACACAGGACAGACCCTGGGGACAGCCGTGCCCAGGAGCTCCGGACAGCAGTGGGGACAAGGAGCCGCACCCTGGGGACACGGGGATGCCCTCACGAGTGGCAGTGCCACAGCACGGCCACGGCTCTGCACAGCCCGGTGACAGCAGTGACAGCCCTGCAGGGACGCTGGCTGTGCTGTGAGGTGACGGTGACAGGACAGGGGGATGCCCCGGGACAGGCACAGCCTGGCCTCGGCGCCCCGCGGGGAATTGGGGTGACAGAAATGAGCCCTCGGAGCCATCTGTGCTCAGAATGAGCCCTCGGAGCCGGCTGCGCTCAGCCCGACCCACAGTCGGCAGTTTCGGCCGAAAAAGGCTCCTCTTCCCCTTCCCCCAGGGCTCCTCTTCCCCTCCTTCCCCCTCGGCCCCTTTTCTCAGCTCCTGAAGGCAGCAGGTGTGTGAGCAAACCTCCTGCCCAAGGCTCGGCACTGCCAAAAGCAGCCGGGCTGAGGGAGGAAATCATCCCAGCAAAGCTGCTCAAGGGGAAGGCAAAGCACCCCTAAAACTTCAGGGCCAAACATTGCCCACCCTGTCTGCCTGTGCCACCTGCAGCTCTCCTTGCAGCACTGCCACTGGGGCAAGAGCCCAGCAGAAAAACACATTTTGTTGTCAGGAAAAAACTGTGCTCTGTCACCCCAGAGAGAGTGGGGCACCTCCAGAGCCAGGTGCAGATGGGCACTGAGGGATGCAAAACCTTGTGGGGGATGCAGAGGGATGCAAAGCCTGCTGAGGGATTCACGGCACTGGGAGGATGCACAGGGAGCTGCTGGTTTGTAAGAATCCTGGTTGATGCTCTGGGGAAGCAGTGAACTCAGCAGAGGAAGGGTTTTAATCCAGAAATGCAGAGCAGGGGGCTGGCGGTGGCTGCCCAAAGCTCAGGAACAGCCCCAGGGTGGCAGCCACTGCCTTGGCTGTGGGGCAGGAGCTCATGGGGCACCGTGTCTGGAGGTGCTCAGAGCCCTCAGAGGCTGCAGGAGGGCTGAGGGTGTCTGGGGCACAGGGGGTGAGGAATGGGGCACACGGCCAAGGAAATGGGGCTCCAGCCCAGCCAGCCCCAGAAGTGTACAGCTGAAAGCACACTGCCTGCTCCCTGCTCAGCCAGGAGGGACAAACCACCCCCAAGTGCTTCTCACTTCCCTCCCGAGGGCTCACCAGGGTGGAAACTGCGAGTCTCTGCTGCTATTTACAGCAGCGAGTTTCCCCTGCAAAACCCCGAGAGCAGCTCGGGGCTGGGGCCGCCTCTGCAGGGCCATCTCCTGCTCTGCCACACTCACCCAGCTCGGGCAGTGCCAAAATGGGGATGTCCCTGCCAGGGGAGGCTCAGCACAGCAGCGATCTCATCCTTTGTGCCAGGCACATGTGGCACTGTCCCTGCGGTGCCTCCTCTGCTGCTCCTTGCTCCAAGCCCTGAGGTGCTCAGGATGGTGCCAGAGCTGCTTCCCACCCTCCCTCAGGATCTGGGATCTCATGGGCCACATCCACGAGGTGCTGGGCTCCTCTGGGCTCTGCTCCCCGTGAGCAGGACCAGCCTCCAGCGTCCCTGCAATGGGCACGGCAGCCAAACATCCCCTGGCCCCTCCAGCTGCACGTGGCGAGCACAAATCAGGAGCTTTGAACCAACCAGAAGAACCCTTGGTGCTGCTCCACGAGTGCTTTTAGTAACTGGTATTGCTGCTTCCTTCCTCCTTGAGCTGCTTCTGCAGAAAGGTCCCTCTGGGCTGAGCTGAGTCACGGCTGTGCCACGCTGCCAGCGCCTCGTGTGCTGCCAAGCCATGCCCAGCATCCCTGCAGGAGCAGGGACAAACCTCTGGGGCTGCCAGCAGGGCAGAGGGGGCTCTTCGCCTCTGTAAAAACCAGATGTGCTATTAATGAGTTGTTAATGTGCTATTAATGAGTTATTAGTGTGCTATTGATGAGTTATTAATGAGTTATTAATGCTTTGTGCCCCCAGCCCAGCCAGGACTCAGCTGCCCATGCAGGGCATAGCACATAGCACAGCCCTCCTGCCTCCCAGACATGGAGGCACCTGAGAAAATCAGTGTTTAGGACACCTCACTAAAAAAAATAATCAGTGTTTAAGGCACCTCACTGAAAAAAAAAATAAAAATCAGCGTTTAAGGCATTTCACAAAAAAAAAAAAAAAAAAAAATCAGTATTTAAGGCACCTCACAAAAATAAAAAAAAATCAGTGTTTAAGGCAACTCACATGTTCTGTGAATTGTGAGCAGGAGACAGGACAGTGGCTTGTGCTGACCATGCTGGGGACATGGGGAGGATGGAAGTGCCTGGTCCTGGCAGGGTAAAACTCCTTTCCCTGAAGGAAGCACGCCCCTGGCACAGGCTGCAGTGGTGGAACCACCCCCGGAGGGATCTACAAGGTGTTTCAGGGTGGCACTTGGGGACGTGACCGTGGCAGTGCTGGGGACACAGCTGGGCTCAGTCTGAGAGGGTTTCTCCAGCCTTTGTGATTCTGGGATTCTGCTGAGAGCTCCCGCTCCACAGGGCCCTCTGCAGTGTGCCCACCCGGGCCAGCACACCTGTCCCTGTCCTGTGACACACCGCAGTGTCCCCACGCTGTCCCAGCAGCCCAGGCACCCAGAGCCAATGCAGGGCCCTGAGTGTGCAGCCAATTTGCATGGAAGGGACGAGGGGCAGCCCCAGGAAGTGCAGAGCCAGGCATTAACCAAATCTCTCTAATAATAACCCTGGGCCAGGCAGGGCTCAGTGCTGCAGCTCCAGGGCCATGGCTGGAGCCCAGGGGGAGTAGCCACTGCTGAGAGCCACATGTGAGTGACCCATGGGGGGCTCTGGGGTGGCATGGGGGGTTTGGGGCCAGGGCTGGGGCTGGGCATGATCCCGGGGCCAGCAAGGAGGGGAGGGGAGGCTCAGAGCTCCCGCCCTGCTGTGGGGCTGGAGGGGCAATCTCAGAACGGTTTGAGCTGGTGGGGAGCTGAATTCTCGTCCTGTTCCACCCCCCTGCCATGGCAGGGACGCCTCCCACTGTCCCAGGTGCTTCCAGCCCCATCCAACCTGGCCTTGGGCACTTCTAGGGACGGGGCAGCCCCAGCTGCTCTGGGCACCTGTGCCAGGGCCTGCCCACCCTCACAGGGAAGAATTTTTCCTGATAATTTATCTAAATCTACCCTCCTTCAGCTAAAAGCCATTCCCCCCTGTCCTGTGGTTCCTTGGAGCTTTGCATGAGGGGCCTGTGGGGAAATTCAGAGGGTCCTGAGAGGCAGAGGGAGAGACTCACCTGGCTCTGCTGGAAAATCCATGGCTGAGAATTCCGTGCTGGGAGCACCACGTGTACCTTGGGACTCCCCAGGGAGGGGAAGGTCTGTCCTAGAAGAGACCAAACATCTCCTTGGGGGTGTCCTTGGGAGGGAGGTGCCCAGGCTGCAGCTCCTCAGCTTTAACACAGCCCCAGATCTGTTCCCATCCCTTATCCCATGGGAAATCCACCCAGGCCAAGGCTGGCTCAGCCCCCTGCCACCCCAAGGGTTCCCTGCCAGCCCTGGGGCTGCTCTGGGTGCAAAGCTCAGCTTTGGTCCCAGAGCACCCGAGGGGAGCAGTGGCCTGAGCCTCGCTCTGCCCTGGGGATGTCTCTTTTATATTTTATATAAAATTAAATAAGTCATTATTTAATTTGATAGCAATGTTAATCGAACAAGTGGCAGTGTCAGGGCAGCATCCCAGTGCAGAGAGGATTTTCCCCTGGGAATGGGGGTGGGTTTCTCTCATGCTGCCCCAGGCAGGACCCAGCTCATCCTGCAGGGAAGGTTCTGGATGGGCAGGGGCAGCACAGATGTGCAAAGTGCCCAATCTCAGTCCTGGAGAGAGATCCTAGAGGAGCACTGGGGATTTTCTCTATAAAAATCAAAGTTTTGGCCCTGCCAAGCAGCAGCTCAGCCTGTGGGCACACAGAGCTGACAGTGCAGCTTGGGGAAGCTTTGAGCCTTTGGGGCCATCAGCACCAGCATCCCCCAGCCTGCAGGAAAGAGCTGCAGCTCCAGGAGGGCTCAGGGAGGGATGGGGCTCTCGGGAGCCCTCTCAGGCTGCAAAGGGCTCATGGCCAGCACTGCCCCCTCTGCTGGGTTTGAGCTTCCTGCAGCTGCAGCCCCTGCGTGTGGCACAGCCCAGGGGCTGTCATCAGCCAGCCAATTCCTCTAAATGTGAGGTCTGGGTGGTTTTTGTGCTGCTGAGAGCTGCTCCTGTGCCTCTGGCATCACATCCAGTGCACAATGGCACTGGGAGCACTGGGGCAGCAGAGGATGGGACAAGAACCCCTGACAGGGACAAGAGCACGTCCACCTCCAGCTGGCACTGCTTAAACTGGTGCCTGAAGTCTCCTGGGGAGATTTCCCTCCTTCTTCTGCTCTGACATTTCTTATTCATCAGCCTGGTTTCACTATGACACCAGAACACCCAAGAGAAAGGGCAGCAATGACACACAAGGTGGTGGTTCTGGTACTTTCAGAAAAGCCTGTAAGGATAGCAATAGTCCCCAGTGCTCCTCTGGCAGGTGCAGGGACCCTCAGACCCCCAGGGCACAGCTCAGGGGCACCTCCAGGCCAGGGTGGGCTCTGTGTGTGTCCCCTGGCACTGGCACAGGACACACACAGAGCCTGAACAGCAGATTGGGCTGTGTGAGCCTGGGCCCAGAGAGGCTGAGGCACAGCCAGGATCCCCCCGCAGGGTCCCAGCCCCACAAGGGGACAAAGTGGCTGCAGAGCTCCCCACGGTGACCCCCCCACACCCACCTGTGTCTCTCCTGCAGCCATGGATGGGCCACGAGCGGGGCAGGATGCCATGAGGAACTGCACTGACCAGCAGTACTGGGACACCCTCGTTTCGCAGTGCATCCCCTGCAGCCTGGCCTGCGGGCAGTCCCTGGCCAGGAAGTGTGATGCTGTGTGTGGTGAGTCTGGGCCGCCCTGCATGGGAGAGCCAGGGATGGGGCCAGGCTGGGAGGGAGGAGCAGAGCCTGGGATGAGCCCCAGGGCGGGCTCAGAGCCAGCTCAGGCCAAATGCACACGGGGATGTGGCAGCTCCCCAGGGATGGGCTGGGGCTGGCAGGACCAGGGGCTGCAGCTCTGCTCCCTTCTGGGGTCACCAGGCTGCACCTGCACTCCTGTTCCCTACTGGGGAATGCCCCATTCCACCCTCCAAAGGCAGGGATGTGGATAATGACAAACCCCCAGCCTGGGACAGGGCCTGAAAACACCTGGGGAGGAGGACAAGGGACAAATGAACTCTGGTGCCCAGCCCTGTGCCAGCACCCTTCCTGGAGCCACAGGCTGAGGTGGCTTCACCCCTCCAGGGCTCACTCAGCAGCCACAGGTGAACATCTCCTCCTTGAGGACAGGAGATGCCATTCCTGGCATCCTGAGGCAGGTTTTGGTGTGTCCCAAGGCGCTGTGCAAGCCCCAGGGCAGCAGCAGCAGCAGCCAGGAGCCCCCAGGTGAGCCCAGGCTGGCTGAGACCATCCCCTCCCCTCAGCTGCCAGCAGGGGCCTTTCCCCAGCTCTCCAGCCCAAATCCCGGGTCTGTCCCCCTGGCAGCCCCACTGATGCTGTCAGTGCTGGGGCTGCAGGCAGGTCCCCCCTGAGCTGCCAGAGCAGGAGCTGGGCTCGTCCTGCCGTGCATTGGGGTGGGATGGATGTGCTGAGGACACCGTGATCATCTCACTCCCCTCCTCTCTCCTTCCCCAGAGTCCATGGACTGCAACAACAGACCTGGGTTTTACTACGATGATCTGGTGAAGAGCTGCATCAGGTGCAGCTCGGTGTGCGGGCAGCACCCCCGGGAATGCGCCCCGTCCTGCGAGCGTGAGTTGGGCAAGGGGCACCAGAACCCCCCCTTGTCCTGGAACTGGGGCTGGGGAAAGCAGCCAGGGCCCATTTCCCATTTCCTCCATCCCACCCTGGCCTTTCCCTGTGCTCACAGCCTGGGCAGCTCCCAGGGCAGGGGGGAGTTGGCAGCCCTGGGTCCCACCCGGCTGAGCTGCCCCAGGGAGGGGCAGAAAGAGGGGACAGGTAGAGCCCCAAGATCCCCAAGTCCTACACTGGGGTTGGGGTCCTACACCCCCTGAAGATGTGGGAGGGTGTGAAAGGGGCATGGGAAGGGATCTCCTCCACCTCACCATGGAGAAGCACCAGCGGGCAGAGGGGACACGGAGCTGCTCCCAGACCCTTTCCCAGCGCAGGGCACAGCGCTGGCAGCTCCTTCCCTGCCAGAAAGGCTCCGCAGAGGTGTCTGAGGGGTCCTGTCCGTCTGTCCTGCCGCAGCCACGCCCGCGGCCGTGCTGGAGCCGGAGCCGTGCGCGGAGCAGGAGCCGTGGCTGGCGCTGTGGCTGCTGCTCGGGCTGTGCCTCGCCAGCCTGGGCTGCTCCCTGCTCCTGGGCTGGAGCCACCTGCGCAGGAGGGGAGAGCCGGGACACTGCCAGCCCAGCGCCGCCCCCTGCCACTGCCGGGAGGACCCCGCCAAAGGTGGGTGACACCGGGACGGGGGGGAGACTGGGGGGCAGGCTTGGGCAGAGCTATTTCCTAAAGGGAGGGAGAAAAAGCAAAGACAATGAGGATGAGCCTGGGAGAGGAGCAGGACTGGAGCCCTGTGCCCGATTCTCCACCCTGACCCTTCAGTCACTCCCTCCCCAGGCACAGATTCCCTCTTGGAGCTGCTCCACGGGCAGCAAATCTCCAGTCTCCATCCAGAGGGTGAGGGGACAAAAGCCAACCCCCTTCCAAAATGAACGCCTGAAAACAACCCAACCCTCTTCCAAAACGAGCATCTGTCCCACAAAAACCCCATAAATACCCAGTTTTAGTTCTGCAGCCAGAGGGGCTTCACAAGTCCTTGTGTCAGGGAGAACAGGAGAAAGGATGCTGGGGAACAATTCACCATGGAAAAGGTGGTTTCATTCTTCCTCCTTTTCTTCTCTCCTGCCTTTCCAAAGAAAATAATGCCTACTTACCTGTTTCTGCACACACATCACACACACCTATGTTTACATGCACCCACCTCAAAGCCATCAATGTCAAAAATCACTGAGGAAAACCCCATGAGCCAATGTGACACCTGGAGTCACTCCAGGGACTGTCCCTCAGGCCATTCCTGTCTGCTTTGCTGAAGGACACAGGGATCAAAGGGTGATCTTCAAGATAAGCCACCAGGTCTGGAGAGATTCTCTGGGTGTTCCTGGTGGTGCAGTGAGTCCATGCTGGGAGCTGGGTGTCCTCTCCAGGTCCAGGAGCAGCTTTTCACCGGCTCTAGGGCAGCACTCCAGAGCATTCCCAGGTGAGAGCTGCTCCTGGGCCCCTCGGCTGATGCATTTATTTGCAGATGGACTGGTGGAAGCCGCCAGCGTTGCTGAGGGATTCACCAGCATCAGAATCCCAGAGCCAGTGGAAACCTGTGGCTTCTGCTTCCCTGGACATGGCTCTGCTGTCCAAGAGACCAAACCGTGCCCCAGCAGCTCCGGCCACCCTGGGGACAGGGCTGCTCCCTCCTTCTCCGGGATCTGCAGCACGGGCAGCGCTGGGGCCCTGCCCAGCCCTGAGGATGGCCACTTCAAAATCATCTGCTCTCCTGCCCAGGAGAAAACGCCCATGGTGTGAGCACAGAGGGGTTCCAGCACGGGATCACAGTGGGAGGATGCTCTCTGTGCCCCCAAACCAAAGCTGCTTCACCCTCTGTTGCCTGGCACAGCCTCTGCCCAGCCCAGGCTGCAGGACACAGACAGGGCTGGAGGCTGCACAGAGCTGTTTGCTTCCACTCAGGAAAACAAATTCCCATTTTTCTTGTGCACTCCCAGTGAAAGAAGTCACTTCCCATGTGGCAGCATCTGACTTCATCCTCCAGCTTGACCTGGGTGCATCCCAGCCCTTGGAGACATCTCATGGGGGCTTTTCATCCTGGTTCCACACCAGCATCCCTGCAAAGGATCCCTGCTCTCCTCTCCTCTCCCTGCCTGCAGATTCCTTCATCAATCAGAACAATGTTCAGCACAGCTGTAAACCTCTGAAATGTGGAATTGGGTCCAAGGATTTACTGGTGAAATTGATAAGGAGCCAGTGTGGGAAGCTCCAGTGCCAGTTCCCAGCACTGCCATGGGTGATGGTGAGGCTTTGCCTCAGGACCAGGACATGATGCTGCACATGAGGAGCTGGGACAGGCACCAAAACCTTCAATGGAACTGGGTTTAAATATGAAAATTCATCCAAGGCTGAGAACTTTCTACAAAACTGGATTTATGTATATCTGACCTGGGTTATTCTGAAGAGCTGGTAAAAGTGAGGAATCAGCTGGAGATAAAGCTGCTTTGAGAGAATATTTTTTTTTTATCTAACCTGGCTTTGAAAGCTATCACAGAAAAATAGGGGTTTCAACGTGTAATTTGAAGTTCTCATTTCCACTAAAGGAGACTGTAAGATTTATTTTTTTTTTTTTTTGCAAAGAATCACTCCTGGTAGGAGCTCATCCCTTCCACTGTCTTAAACTAGAGCTTTAAACTTGAAAGAATAAATGTAATTCTATATATGCACCCCTTGGAAAGCAGGTTTTGCACTTAGCTTGGGGCAGCACCAGCACATCCTCCCCTGGCACCAATGCCCCCAGCTCTGTGCCCCCTCTGCCCAAACTTCCCAGCAGGGACAGGGAATTCAGGAGAAGGAAAACCCTCAGCAGCATCAGCCAGGGCCTCCCCAGGCTGCCCCTTCCAGCAGGGGAACACCTGGATCCAGGCCAGCTCTGGTGCCCTACAGACCTTCAGGTGCCACCTCCAGGAACCCCTGGCCATGGCATTTGCACAGAGATTCAGAACCTTATTTAAAAACAGGATAGAATTAGTGAACACATGCCACCACTGCTGCAATTAGGGCATCCCTGAAGGATCAAGAGGTATCAATTATTCAAATGAGAAGGATTTTAGGGCCATGCCTGTGCTATGAGAGCAGGAGGTCACCCTGTGTGGCACCAGGAGCCCCAGCTGGCTCAGGAGGTCACCCACCTCACACCCAGGCAAAGCCAGGATGGGACAGGGCTGCTCCTCCTGTCACCGTGTGGTGTCCCAAAAATTGGGGAAAACTCTCAGCAGAAGCCAGGTCCTGCCCAGACACAGGAGGGGAGCATCCCTCACCATCCCCTCCTTGTGGGAATAGAACTACAATTATCAGCACAGAAAAGGTAACAGAGAGCAACTTGAACAAATTAGCAGGAAAATAACAAACACCCTTAGCTGCAGAACCAAGAGGAATCAGGGGATTTGGGCATTTTACAGCAGCTCTGAAAGAGCATACCTGGAGACATCAGTTCCAGTGTCAGAGGGACACCATGAACAGGACACAGTAATTCCAGATGGGATGGGTCCAACCCCATTGGGAATTAAGGGCACTGATTCTGAGCAGGATCTCCTGCCCAGGGTTTAACCAATTCTCACATTTCTGCTTTTTCCATCAGGCACCAGCATCAGGCAAAGCTTTATCTCTACTCCAGAGGCTGAGGGACATGAAAATGGAGCTAAAAGCACTTTCTGGCTATTTTTGTGTCCTCTGTAGAGTCGTGTTCACTGCTGGCAGGTAACAGAACACACCCCACCGTGAGCCTGCACGGCTGCACCACTCTTTGTTTCCAGTCATTTCTGCAAATGCCTCCTCCCAACAGACCCAGCTGTGCCGATAGAAAATGTACCTCAAAATAAACAAATCAAGCCCAAAGTGCTCCCCTGGATGAGGAGCTGTCGGTGCTGGCTGTCAGCACATCAGGGAGCCTTTGCCTCACCCTCCCTTAGGGTGCTCCAGCGTTTTCCTGCAGGCGATGCTGAGGGAGTTCCAGAGGAACCTCCCGGGAATGATTCCGTGCAGGAGCTGCAGGGCTGAAGGGATGGAGGGGAAGAGAGGGCTGTGTGTGAGAGAAAGCAGCAGGAGGGGTAGGGCTGCTCATACGCCAGCAGCCGCTCTTCCATTTTTATAGGAAAAGGGAAAATGCTGTCCCCTCCTCTCGGAACCGGCGTGGATTTACTGCTGCTGGCAACAGAACCTGGTGTGATTGGGGCAGGGACACGGGGGGTGGGCTGGCAGGGGGGAGAAGGGGGTAAGAAAAGAATAAAAGACCTTTTAATACCCTAAGAATTCTGCTTTTGAAACCAGAAAGAGAGCCTTGAAAGCTCCCCCCGAGAACCATCTGCGCCGGTGCAGCCGCACAGAGCAGGAGCCTCTCCACCAGATGGGCGGGGAGGAAAAATTAAGGGTGATTTATACGGCTGCCTCGGCCCCAAACAATTTGTTCCTAAAGGCTGTAACAAAGCCGGCTGCAGCAGCTCCGCCGGCTGAGCGTGTGCTGTGCAAAACAGAATTCATTAAAAGGGCAGCCAAAGGCTCAGAGCGACAAAGCGAAGGCAGCGCTGGAACTATCCTCATCCCCATCCCCATCATCATCCTCATCCTCCTCGGCGTTTGCCGCGGGGTGGCAGTCCCGCTCCGGCCGGGATGCAGCAGCAGCGCTGGGCATGGCAGGGCTGGCTGCTGCTGCTGCATTATTAACCAGCGCGGAGCGCAGCCACGGGGCCGGGCTCGCCCTGGGAAGGAGGGGCCGCTCTCCTGCGGCTCCTGCTCAGGAATGCTCGGCTCAGAGCGGGCGGCACCGAGCACAAAGGGGAATTAAATTGTTACACAGGCAGGAACGCGACGGTCTCGGCAGTGCGGGCACCCCCGCACCACACCCAGCTCCTGGGTCTGGCTCGGGATGTTCCATTTGTCCTGCCCTCCTCCGTGCCCTGTCGCCGATGTACAAAACCTCCTCGTACCGTTCCAGTCTGTGTGCAAATCAGAAGAATTCCACCTGTTCAGCTGCTCCTGTAAGATGGTAACTTAAAACCCAAACACTCAATTCCCTTATTTTGCTGTTTATCAGACTGTGTGAGACACCTTGTACCTCATTCCTAAAGGCTTCGATCCCTCCCTGCCTTCCCACACTGGCAAAGCTGGGGAATGCCTGGCAGGGGATTTATTCAGAGATTAAAGATCAGAGCAGCTGTGGCTGCCCCTGGATCCCTGGAAGTGTCCAAGGCCAGGCTGGATGGGGCTTGGAGCAACCCGGGAATGTGGAAGGGGCTGGAACAAGATGATGCTGAAAATCCAACCCAAACCATTCTGTGACTTTTGGTGTGACACCAATTCACACAGTGCCCAGCTGACACTTCACCCTCTCCACACTGGAGAACAAAGCTGGTTTTGCTCTTAGCTCTGTTCTGAAGGTTTCCTCTCCCAGGCTGCAATTCCACCCCCAGCCCAAGCTCCTGAGAGTGAGATCCAGCACGAGCAGCTCCTGCTGGTGCCTCCCCACAAGACAGAAGGGGAGGAAAGGCCCCAGAGCTGAGAACACCAACACACAGACTGTGCCACTGCTAGAGGAGAAGAGCCCGTGAAGAGTTAATCCATGTGGGAGGATACAAGGAACCAATACCAGCCTAGCACAAACCAGGAAAATGTGTTGTTTACTTAGAGCACTGCAGAAGGGCTCAATAGCAGCAGATCCATCACTCAAAGCTGCCCCGGCAGCGACCATTCCCAACAGATGGTACATTTTTCACCACTGAGGTTCTCTCAAGTGTCAGATATATGTAAATCCACCTTTGGAAAGCAGCAGGAGGGATAAAAAACCAAACCAAAACCAGCAACAACAAAATAAGCGCTTTTGAGAAATTCAAACTTATTCACAAGATTAAAAAAAAAAAAAACAACAAAACAAAACCAAAAAGAACCAAGACCACTCTTACAGTATAAACACACCAATTCATTCATTTTTACTGATGGTTGCATTTATGAATTTCATTCTCGTGAAAAAAGGGAATAAAAGGAAAAAAATTAAGAAAATAGCTATTTATAGAAAACAAAACAAAAAAGGGCTCAAACAACAGAATCTGTGCTGATGCTTTTGGATGAGCAGTCCGATGGCATTGAACATTACCTGTGCAAGCAGGCATGCTTGAAAACCTGTCTGAGTACTGCAGCTTCAGTCCCACAATCCAGGATTTCTTTTATGGTTGTTGGAAAAAAAAGAGCCTAATAGTTTCATACTGTATTTATTTAATAACTAAAATTCACAAATAAAAAGATACTTGCAAAGTCCTTTAGTTGTCTCATCCCCTCCTCCTCCACTCTACTGCTTTCAGACCCATATGCATAAAAAAATGGGTTTGGATTTTTAATTTTAACTGTTATATGATTGGTCGTTGGAGCTGAAGCACCAAATGGAGAAGATGCTTTATGGAGATGAGGGTAGAATCCTTTGCCTTCCCACACACATTTTTGGAGGAACACAGGAGATGTACCAGTGCCCGGACTCCTCTGCTCCCATTTCCCCCACCCAGAGCATTCCTTTCATTTTATATTTCCTCTGTTAGGTGACTGACTGCAGCCTCTTTTCCCCCTTTCCGTCCTCGTGGGACTGCACACACGTTGGACATTGTTCATTTCTCACTCTCCAGGCTGTGAGTCAGTGTCAAGTAGGTCCTGTTACAGCTCAGTGCGAGTTGGTTTGTAATGGGTCTTTTCATTTCAGGTAGGTTTGTGTGTCGATTCAGAAGGCTTGAGTTGTTTCTTCCTTGTTTACATCTGACAAGCTGCTGGATAAGGCTATTCATACTCCAGGAACTGTTTGTGATAGAACAGCAAATATCTGCAAGAGAGCAGAGGGACAGTGGCAGTTCTGTGCCAAAGCAGATGAGTTTCCATTGATGCAACCATAAGACATGAGGGCTGTTAATTTTGGTTTTCTTTTCAATTTGAGACGATTCCAGGGATGAGAAGGGGGGAAGCCAGCTGACATAATTTTACCAGCAACTCAGGGAACTGAACAGCTGTACATCAAAGAGGAATCCCATGGGTGCCCCATCCCTGGAAGTGTTCAAGGCCAGGGACAGGGCTTGGAGCAACCTGGGATAGTGCAAGGTGTCCCTGTCCATAGCAGGGGGTTGGAATGAGACGAGATTTAAGGTCTTTTCTTAGCCAAGCCATTCTATGATTCTATGAAAGAGTCAAACCTTGTAAAATCTACTCAGGACCTGAAAACTCTGGAGGATCGGATTCTGTTGGTGCTCAGACAGGCAGCAACCATTTAACACTGATGTGGCACAAAATAAAGGTGCTTTAAGGTACAGCTGTTGCTTCAGAGTCACACTACCAGAGATCAGACCAGGATTACTGCAAACTGCTCCCATTTACTGGAACAGAAGCAAAGTGAAGCAGCAGCCATGTGGGTGAACACTCATGTCCCAGTCAAGTATCTGATGTGTCAATCTGCACTCAAATCTTGTGTTTTAAAGGATGAAGTTCTTCCTGACCCTAACTGCTGTGTGTGTACTGGTACAGCAGGGAGCCCAGCCCCTCAGCAGCCACACAGAACAAGGGGACTGATCTCCACACAACCCTTACCCACCCTGACAGCCTCAGAGCACTTCTGAGACGTTCCAATTGTTACAATTCCATCCAAGCCCTGTGGATTCCCTCACGAGATGCAGAGCTAAAGTGTCAGCCTTTATCTGAACCAGGGAAATGCATCAAAGCTCCAACCAGCCTTTATGGGCAATAGCTGTGTTGTACATCCTCTTCTCCTTGCCTCTGGCAGGTTCTTCCATGGGCATAACCCCACCTGAGCACCAGGCATGCGTTACTGAATTACAACAAACTCATTTCTCTGCTCACCTCAAAGCAGAAGTTCCCTGCCAAGTCATTTAACACTAAAATTCAGGTATTATAGATTTCTGTTTTTACTTCCCGATTGAAGTTTAAAAAAAGGAAAAACGGGGAAAATCTATTAAAAAAATTACAACCTGAACATTGTGCCTGCAGCAATCCTTGAAAATGTCATGAATAATTAAAACAAGAATGGTAAAGACTTATCTCTGCAGTACCAAGTCCACAGTGGAAAATGCAAAATGAAGACTTCAGATTTTAAGTTGCTTTTTTCTTGGAACATACACCAGTCCCCAGTGCTTCCCTCAAATAAGGAACACCACGGTGCTTCCTTGAAAAATACTGCTCTGTCCTCCCAAAGCTTGTGTAATATAAATATCAGAAGCCATAATGTCAATCTGAGATTAATTTAAAGCCATGAGCTAAGGAACAGCTCATGTTCTCTACCTGCCTCCCATAGAGCTTTGCTATTCTGGGTCACAGCACTTCCTTCATGGCTTTTCTTCCAATCTTTTACACTCATTATAATCCAAAGGTTCTGCAAGCACAGACTGGATTGTGTCAGAGGTAAGCACTGCTCCTGCACTGGGAGATCACATCACTTTGGTTTTCAGAATCCCTTCCATGAGCAGGAGTTTGGACATGAGCAGCAGTTCCAGACATTGCAGTCACCTGATGTCCCTTGTCCTTCCCCTTCCTTTCCTTCAGCAAATCCAGGGTTATAAAGCAATCATGGATAAATTTAACTGTGCAGCCTCCATGCTGAAGCACTGAGCATTACAGGGGATATTCAAGAGAGAAATTATCCTTCTCTATGATTTAAAAGGGTTTTTTTTTAAGTAAGGAAAACCCAACAAAGGTGAAAGTTTGCCTTCTTTTCCCCTTCCCAGGGCACCACTTACCCTTCACTGTCTAGCACATCCTTAATGCTTGCCTTGGTGATAATGGCATCATCACACTTGAACCACTGGTCCTTGTGCTGCCTGATGAAGCTGGTATAGTGCCCACTCTCCAAGGTTCCCTGGTGATTAACTACTGCAAACAAGGAATACCTGGGACAGGAAACAGACCATCAATATGTGCATCCAAAGGGGGAAAGAACAGACATTTCAGACAGGCAGAAACTTTTGTTCATAAGCACACATAGTAATGGTAAAGGATCTGATCCACCATAAAACAGCAGCTCTAACACTAGATGGGAAGAGGGTGGCCTTGCCCAGGGAAAAAAAGAAAAATTTCTCTTTTCCTGTCTTGCTATTTTTGCAACTCTCCAGTTTGGTGATCACTGTCAGCTTTACCAATACTGGCTACCAAATTTGCTTCTAAAGTAGATCAATATTGGTGCATTCCTGAAGAGGAACACTGATTACCCAGTCTGACCTTCTACTTCCCTGATTTACTCTAGTGAACCAGAAAAAATGCATCTGAGGTATGGGAAGGAGGTAATCTTAGATATTTCTAATGATAAACTGCTGAACTGATTAACTGCCCTTAATCTGCAAAGCCTGTACTTATTTTGAAATACTGAATATATTCAGCCTCAACTTCCAGCTCTCAGATGCTGCTGTGCATTTGCCTGAAAACTTGCAGGTCTACCTCTGTTCCAAAAAAGATACTGATAAGCAAGTTGCTCTCATTTTTTTTTCCTTCTCTTTTTTTAAAAGTGCAAGAATGAAGTCTTTAGCTCTTTTGTTCTAAGGTAAGATTTTGTTTCCAGTCTTAAATACACTAGTGGCTCTTTTTCAAGCATTTTCCACTCTCTTTAACTCTTTCTTAAAATGCTGCCCTCACACTTTGTGTGTGACACAAGCACAGCTGAATAATGGTAAAATAATCTCTCTAATCTCACTTGATATTGTCCTACTCAAGTTGAAAATTCACAGAACTCTCTGACACAGTGGTGCCACAACAAGGCACCTATTCACTGACTGCCTACAGAGCCACTGATTTAGAGCCACCCTGTCTAGGGGAGCCCTTGAATCCAGCTGGGATGGACAGCACACTTCAGTCCCAGCTGGAGCCTTCTGACATTGCCCCAGCCCTTCCCAGGCACCCAGATCCCTGAGGAGAAGTCTCTGCTCTCATTACCTAAATCTGCTTAATTTTCAACAATTTCTCCAAGTTAAGGCATGTGCAAACCACAAAATGATCAGCTGTGTTACCTTCAGACCTTTTCTAGCCCTACATCTAATGATTCAAGCTGTAGGCCCACACACCACCTGCATGGTGACACCTGCACTAAGACCTGGTTAGTTTGGTTTTA
Organism: Melospiza melodia melodia; assembly: GCF_035770615.1. NCBI lineage: Eukaryota > Metazoa > Chordata > Aves > Passeriformes > Passerellidae > Melospiza > Melospiza melodia. The sequence continues at coordinate 2,753,987 of NC_086211.1, forward strand.
CATATTTGTGTGATTCCAGTTTCTTACTGAAACCTTTAGTGGCAAATCAAGTGCCTTGAATTTAAATACACAACAGCAGCAATGAAAATTGTAATCTTATTTAACTGAAGAGGTAAGGTTTGTGTGACCATTTCTATTCGTTTCAATTACACCCCCTTTACATTCTTAAGCAAGGCCCACACCAGTCCATCATTTATTCTGACTGGAATCAATATCTGCCCAGGAGACCCCAGGATTACTGGGATCACCTGCTCCTGACTTTGAGTGTCAGTGTTCTAATTACTTTCTTTGGTCTTCTGGAACTCCCTTTGCCATTGCAATAGGAAGAGGAATATTTCAAGGCAACACCCATCTCTTGTAACAAACATTGTGACCACAGCATTTCATTTTGCCCACAGACCATTTGAGGGTCTCACCCTCAGCTCTGGAACAGAAGGGCAGAACTGCAGTGAGTGAAGCTTTGCTTTGCAACATTCCAGACTTACTGTGCTGTCAGATATGGAAATGCACTGGCACTGCAGGGTATAAAGCAACACTATCTCCTTCTAGAAGGCAATACCTTTCACAACAGGAGGCATGGAATGTACCACTTACTTATTATCATTGTTTAGACTATCCGTCGGCTGCTGGTACTGCCCGTTCATTCTGCTCTCTTTACTGCAACACACACACACACAAAAATCCAGTCACTTAAAGCAGTGGCTCCCCAAACCCAGGAAATTGCTCTGACATGACACACAGCCTGTTTTCTGAATCCAGGTCCTTATTCCAGCTGAGCAGCAAAGGGCTGATTAGGATGCTAAAGATGCTTTATTTGCTCTCACAGCAGTGCTACATCACAAACACCATTTCTCCTCCTGGTCAAGGCTCCAGTGCTGCAAACACACATCTGCTTACGTCAAATGTTTTATCCAAAAAGCTTCAAAACAGGTTAAGAAAAGATTTGTATTTGAAACCCGGGAAATTATCTAATTACATCAGTCCTTTATCTTGTAATGGGTCAATCATCTTGGCTCTGACTTCTGAATTCATTTTGTGTTTTGACAGCAGCAATAGGATTATGCTGTTGATTTCCTAGCTGGTGAAATTCAGAGTACTGAGTTATGCCTGCTGATTATCCCATCTCTATTCCATTATGCTGGATACCTTTCATCAGCAGAGCCTGTTCAATCCAGGGAGAATTCACCAGAGAGGAACAAGGAAGTCTCAGGAATATATTGGAATAAACCATATATTCTTAATATAACAGTATTTAACAGAGCCTCAGAGCTCTTCTTTCCCTCTTGGTAGAAGCATCTACTTTCTTTCCTGGGTAATAAGGAGTGCAGGCAAAGCTTGAAATTGTAAGTAAAATTTCAGCATCAAACAGAGTCTCTCTGTTAAGAGATACCATGGTTTGGGGCTTTCTGCACTGCTTCAGATATAATTTAAATCTGAATATCCTCTTGCATATTTGCATGAATGTCTGACAAATACTTTTTAATTAAGCTGATTAAACTCCTTTCATAAAGGTGCATTTATATAAATGCCACGTCTTCCACAAACCTGGGAGGTGGCAGAAGTCTTGCTGTTCCTATTTTAATCTGGACTATGTTTTTGCTTCTTGCAGCATTCTCTAAACAGAAGGTGAAGGTACTAAACAAAAACCCCCAGATTTGCTTATGTGCAGGAATAAAAAGGGAGGATTTTTATAACTTCAGGAATACTGGTTAGGGCTTAGGCTGGCTCTGTTCTGGCCAACTGCACAGGATGGCAGGTGGGTGGGCACGGAGGGGATGGGACCAAAGCAGGGATCTGAAGGCAGGATGGATCTGGGTCTATAAATTGAACAGGCAACCAGAAACATAACACACATTAATTAAAGAACCTCACCAGAATGTTTAAATATAAATCCTTTTCAGGCACATGAAACTGAACAGTTTATCTAAAAATGGGTTTAGAGAAGCTACATCTTCCACAGAGAAGCTCATGGCAGAAGTGCCACCACAGACACTGTTCTGTACCCTCAGGAATGCTCCTTGTTTTGTGCTGCACGTGCGTGAATTGAGAACCAGTTCTGCCCAGCTCTGTGGGGTGTTCTGGGCTGGGAACCCACCTGGAAGCCATGAAAGGTGTCATGTCCAGCTCCAGGGGAAACGAGACATACGTAGTGATCTTCCGCCTCAGTTTGGCTGAGTGTTCAAACCGCTGCAGGCAAAGGCAAGAGGTTTCTTCTTTAGAGAAAGGGTAAATTTTATCTCTTTTATAAATGTCCTAAGCTTAGAAACAATAACATGAAAGCACATTAGCAGTCACTATACAGGGACAGCCCCAGAGTTTTCCTACCAGCTCTGTGGGAATGTCCATGTAAATAACAACACATTTCTAGCAGGAAAAATACCCACCATTTGTGGGCTCAATGTTAACACAGTATTAATTAGATTATTTACCTTGATATGTATGCATACAAACCTATTCCCACCTGACATCACAGAAAAGATATATTAAACAAGGAGAGCACACAGAGCCTTTACCCAAAGCAGTGTTCATTTGCACCAGGGCTATTCAAGCCCATGGCTGCTGCCTACCCTGGCTCACAGAACTGGTGATAACAGAGTTTGATTCACACTCTGAATCCATCCATCCCATCATCTCAAGTGACAGGAGTCAAGCCTACACAGTAATGCCCATTCAAATTAAGACAAAAAATGGAATATACTAACAAAAAAAGCCTTGTGCCTCAGCCAAAAGGGGCCTGCAATACCCACCACCCTCTCCTCATCTCCTTCACTGAACATCAAATTGGATCAGGAACAAATACCAGAAAGAGATGAATGAGTTTCCATATAAAGGCAGCTTCCCTCTCAATTTCTCAGAAATTTTTCTCTATTTACACTTCAAGTTAAGTATTTTCCAATTGTGATGCTGTAACAATTCCCTAGCAACAGATCCAGATGTGAAAAGCTGAGATTTCTGCAATTCTTATCTTTTGTGTTTCTCTCTTGTGTTAACACACAAAATGAAATTTGCATTTTGCATAGACAGGACAACACAATTACTTAGGAAAAGTAATTTATTTCCCAAAAAATCTTCAGTCATTTGGAATAAGACAAATACTGAACTAAGTATAGGAAAGGAGTGGAGCACGTTCACCTTGATTTACCTCAGAACTTTTCCATGCTTTTCCTTCAATACAGTGGCAATCTTTCAGTGAAAGTGTAAAAATTGTACCATGTAGGATGAGGGGGTGTAACTGGAGATTGGTTTCTGTGCTGGTTCAGCTTTTGGACCAGCCTTCCATTCTGTCTCTAGATTCAAGCTGGTTAAGCTCCCCCAGACACACTGCAAGGCTACATCAGAGATAATGTAACACTATCTTAATAGAAAACCTAGCTGGCAAGGCAAGATGTTCTTTATATTAATTTATATAATAAAAGTTTAGTCAGTGAAAGCCAGAAGACATATCCAGGAATTCAGCTCATCCTGTCAGAGAGGAAATCACATCCTCTGCTCTGTTGGCCCCCTGTGAACTTACTTTGAGATGAAAACAGGCCACAATGGGTAACTTCTTCATAGTGAGTTGTTTGGTAGATTCTTGGTAGCTATGGCAACCACTACATTTGATTTTGGCACTGCTTCCTAGATGTTCTGGCCTTGTAAACCTAAAAAAATATTGAAAAGCAAAGGAATGCACAAAACAATCAGATGGTTTTTGACATGTGCTGGAAACGCTTTCACTTGTGGGTCACTGGCACCACAAGAGACAAGAGTCAGTGGGTTTTATGTAATTTTGGAAAAACCTGCAATCAAACCAGAATAATGTAAAGTGCCATGGCTCAGATATCCAAATGTGACATGGATCATTGCTCTGACTTGCACTGAAGTGAATCAGTGGCTGAGAAAGGAGCTCAGTGTCAGTTCATCTCCTACAGCAGAGCAGCTCATTTTCATACAGAAAGCAAAGAGAGATCTTTTGTTTTCAAACCCAAAAACATTGATATGGAAGACACTCTTCTGCAACACACTATCCTACCTTGTAGCCCTCCAGGGCTGGGATCAAAGCTCTGAGATGGAAAGGCCTGTAAACACAAAGTTCTTTTGAAAATACAGATACCCTTCTAAAAAACCTTTGTTGACAAAAATCTCTTTCAAAATTTTCAGACAGAACTGCTCAAAGGAGCCATGGGAAGAAACCATTAGGGAACAGGGAAGTGCTCACAGAAAATGGACTCCCTCAATGTTCTCACTACAAACTAAAGCAAAATCCCTCTTTTCCAGAAATTCAACACAGAAAGGCCAGGACCACGGACTTTTCTTTCTCAGTCCCTTCCCCCAAGTTTAGATTTTCAAAAAGTAAATCAACCATTTTAGTTTTTAGGAACATAAGACAATTGTGGCCTCCTCTGTTCTGAAACCAATTGAAGATGGGGAATGGGAGTTCTACCAAGGATTCATTTGTCATATTTGCATTGAAAAGGTAGAAAGGTCAGAACGAGGAAGACTTCATTTACTTCCTCATTTTGGGACCCCTCCCCATGAAAGGGACCACCAACCCAGTTCAAGGAGCAAACTGTGCATGCTTAATAGCTTTTGAACTAATTACCATATGAAGTGGGGAACGGGGTGTACCAAAGTTATGAATATGGATTTGTATTTTGGGTATTCAATACTTGCATAGATAAAAGGACTCTGTAATCAGCTGTAAATTGCAGTGTGTATTTGGGAGCTATCCCACAATAAACAAACACTTTCTAACTTTAAATCGTTAGAGAGTTTTTGGATATTGGTACTAGATCAATATCCATACTGGGAATGGGATCTACCAAAGTTCTGAATATGCATTTGTATTTTGGGTATTCAATACTTGTATAGACAAAAGGACTCTGGAATCACCTGTAAATTGCAGTGTGTATTTGGGAGCTATCCCACAATTAACACACACTTTCTAACTTTAAACTGTTAGAGAGTTTTTGTCTGTCACAGTTGGATACCAGTACTAGATGAATATCCATACTGGGAATGGGATGTACCAAAGTTAAGAATATGCATTTCTATTTTGGGTATTCAATACTTGCATAGACAAAAGGACTCTGGAATCACCTGTAAATTGCAGTGTGTATTTGGGAGCTATTCCACAATAAACAAATACTTTCTAACTTTAAACCGTTAGAGAGTTTTTGTCTGCCACAGTTGGATATCAGTGCCAGATCAATATCCATATTTTAATCAGTCAATACCTTCTCAAGCAGTCTGTGAGGGTGGTGGTGCCCGACACGTGGCTTTCCCCGTTGACCACGCTGCCATCGCTGCCCGGACTCAGCGGCCAGAAGGGGGTGGAGGAGCCTGGCAGATCCAAACTGATGTCCCAGAACGGGTCTATCGTTGTGGAAACGCCACTGGGGGGGACACAAATGGTTCCACACATGTCATCCTCACATTTTCTGAAAAATCCCTTTGCCAGGATTTTGCTCCTGGGAAGCTGAGAAGCCTCAGAGAAAAATGGAAACAATAATTATCTGAATCACTTATCCTGTGTTTTGCTGCTTTGGAATGTGGTTGGAGACTGTTTATTCAACATGTGAATTATCTTGATTTAATGACCAATCACTGTCCAGCTGTATCAGGGCATTGGAGAGAGTTACAAGTTTTAGCCTCCTATCTGTATCCTTTCTCTATTCTTTAGTATAGCATAGTATAGCATTCTATAATATAATATAATATAATATAATATAATATAATATAATATAATATAATATAATATAGATCATAAAATACTACATTAGCCTTCTAAGAACATGGAGTCAGATTCATCACTTTTGTTCCTCCCCACCTTGGAGGCCCCAGAAAATACCACATACACAACTTTAAAGGAAGCCAAATGAACAGTTTCTCTCTCACTTTGGGGTGCACTCCAGGTGCTTAATTTTAAGGACTTTGGGATCGCCATCACCCCTAGAGGGCACTCAGAGATGACAGAAAATAGAGCTGCTCCTGAGTGTTTGCCCACAATGGATCGTTTCCCTGCATATTTAAAAGCTGTATATTTGGGGAAATGTAGGTGATGTATTAAATGCAAAATAAAAGTATTTAAGACATTCTGCCACTCACTGGAGCCCTGAGACTCAAAGCATTGATGCTCTGAGACAGAGGCACCACTGACCAGTATAAACCAGTTAACATCTGTGACAACAGACACATGCCATCCAACTAGTTTACAAGCTGGTCTTGTCTGCTCAAGACATGGAAGATTGTGCTTGAGGCTACCTCAAAAAAGAGGCTTTAAAAATACCCTTGCTGTCCAGCAGTGCACTGAATTCAGCTTTGCAGCTCCTCTCAGCATCTCCTACAGCCTTAGGGATTTTAGAGGCCAAAGAGTAACTGTACCAAGCAGCAGCTCGTGTTCTCCATCAGAGTTCTCTAAAGACAGCTGAAGACAAGTCAACAGCCAGACTGTGGAAAAAGCTGCTCAAAATTTTAACTGCTATTGATTCAAATCTTTTCTTCCAGCATCCACATTTCTAAGAGAACTTCAGGGGTTTAGGCTTCTTGTTATGTTTATTTTTTGAGTTCTCTCTTCCCCTAAAACCAGTGTCTTTCAATCTGCAATTTCATTAAGCCTTCAATATTCTGCCTTTTCCCTCTGCTTCATTTGTGCAAAAGTTGTCAATTTCAAAAGGAAACTTCTTTTGTCAAAGTTCCATCAATGTTAATATTGTGTCATAACAAATCAAGCTTTGCATTATCACATAAGGATTCTGTGGCTCTACCAGGCAAAGAACAAAATTTCCTATGTTTTCCTTACAGTAAATCTTTTGCAAATCCCTCCAGGAAACTGAGAATAAAAGCAGATTCAAACAAGCCCAGCCCATGTGCAGGACAGCAAGAATGTGAGGCAGAACAAAAAACAAGAACTCTGACTTCTGCACTGTGGCAACACCAAACATCTCCAAAGAGAAGTCAACTTGTTCCAGTACAGAGTAGGACAATAAATACACTTTTCCATACTCTTGTAAAGACTTTTTTTTTTCTGGTACCTGAGATTATATTAGGCATCAGCCTCTTTGAAACCTCTCCTGATGATACATGTGATTCTTGACTGAAAGAAAATGTGGTTCTACATCAGAATTTTCTTCAAATGTATTTGCAATGATGTATTTTGAAATTCCAAGAGATCTTGGAAGTATTTTCTTTATGAACTTGAAAAAAACCCACCTTTTCCAGACTAGTAAGAGGTTTGTGTGCATAAGCCTGTAGTACTTCCCAGGCAGCTTTTTAGGTATGTTTTAATACATGGCAGTTAACTGGTAACTGATTGCATTTAGCTGTCAGAATTATAGAATTAGAGAATCCCAGGATGGTTTGGTTGAAGAGACCTTAAACATCATCACATGGGACACCTTGCACTAGACCAGGCTGCTCAGAGCTCCATCCAGCCCGGCACTGAACTCTTCCAGGGATGGGGCAGCCACAGCTGCTCTGGGAAATCTGTGCTGGTGCCTCAGGGTGCTGCACCAACACGGTTCTTGTCTTTCTGGAGTTCTGCCAGTATTTATGGTGTTCAAGAGAGGAAAGGCTCAGTGCACTGCACTGGAGGGGTGCAGGTTTGGATCAGGATCAGGAGAAGTGACTTACTGGCAGACTTGACAGGTAACATCCGACTGCAGTCCGCCTGTGAAGATTTGGTCTATGATGCAGTTACAGTGGTTGGGGTTGTTGGCCTTCTTCCCATTATCATCACCTGCAGGAATGCAAACACAGGCTCAGAAGTCAAAAATCCTCTGAGGGAACAGTGGTTTGTCTTGGACTGTGTCTCCAGTAACTCTTTCTAACTCAAACTTATACTGTAAGTTCACAAGGATAACACAGAACCCTGAAGAAGTTGTGCATTGAAGAAAACAAGGAAACAAGATTGGAATTCCTTGAAAAATATAGAAGATAACCAAAAGTTGACTAAATGTAGAGGTGAAGCTTTAAGCCATAGCAGTTCTTAGCCAAACCCTTGCTCTGGGTATCTCCCTTTACAGAGGTTTGCTTTCCACTGCCTGGCAAAAAGATCAGCTCCTAAGACAAGGGAGTTACCAAGGTGGTTCATGAAAATTGATACTTAAATTTCACACCAGCAAATGCTACATTTTTACTTCTATCCCAGTCAAATTCTGTGAGTAGAATGAGGGGAGAAGGTTTGTTAAGAGCCCTTCATCCCCAGCCCAATGCCTCCATCAATGTGCACCTTCCATGCAAGTTTTCATCAGTGGGAAAATGAAAAATGTCCTTTTCTGAAGGGAGGAGGTAATGCTGTGTCCTCCTCCAGCTTCTCCAGAGGCAGAACACATGGCAGTGAACATATTCCCATCTCTGAGGCATCACACACTGTCACTGCAGGTCCCAGGAGGAAAGTGTCATTTTTAGGACGTAAGTGCTGAGATAAGCCAATTCAACTTTCTCACAATAACCAGAGTATTAAATAACCAGAGTATTTAACACTTCTGCACACAGTTCTCAGCTTCCAAGCCCTCTCCCTCCATTCCCCAAGCTGAAGTAGGAATGACAACCTTTTCCTTGGGTTCCCAGACTGTCCACTGCTTATTTTGCTTGGGCAGGACAGATGCAACTGGGCTTGCTTTGCAATCAGAGATGCACACACCAACTACTACACAGCACCAGCTAATTATTTTTTAAAATAGATCTCAAGATGTTTTTCCATCTCCTTCAACAGCAACTGCTACAACAGAATTAAGTTTGGAGAGGTTTCCCAGTGTATTTAACTTACTGGGAAGTATTTGATTTCTGAAACTGAAATGCTAAGACTGAAATACTGAAATACTCCTCAAATCTCTGCTACTTCTCAAAACCAATTATTTTCTACTCAAGAATGTAAAAAAAAACCACCTGAAGAAATGAAAAGTTTCTAAAAGCAGGGCAATAGACCATTTTCATGTATTTAAGGTGCTCTAGCTGGAGTTTTCTTGTAGTAGGAACAGATAGAATTTTTTTTTAATGAAACTTTAGAATTATGCTGAAAAGTATTATATAATAATCTGGCAAAGGTTCCACTGGATACTAAGTGTGGAAAAGCAGTCATAGGTGATACCTACTAAGCTGCAATGGGCCACTTGAGTTAATTAGATTCTAAATGCCTCAGGAAAGTTCTCCCTCAGCTGCCAGATTTAGGCTTTAGAAACTTTTGTTTGAATTGCCAAGAAAAGCACATTGTTTCCTTAAAAAGACTCTTGAAGAAAATGCTCTAAAATTAGATTTCAAGTGTATGAGGTTCAAGTTGGGGGTTATCACACCCGGTCTGAGGCGTTTCTTGATGGGAATTTCAGCTAAATCTCGCTGAACTTAAGAGCTTTTAAAGGGTTCAATTATGCTAAGCTAATGAAGAGGGCATACAGGATAGAGACTGTGCAAGGCATCCTTCACCTACAGAAAAAGATTCACTTATATTCACAAGCATTAACAAAAAAAAAAAATTCAAAATAGAATTAACTGGGTTTTAGTCAAAGCTCCACTTTTCCTTTTTAAAGAGCTACCACATCCTTGTAATCTGCCCATTTCAAACATTGTCTGTGCTTTGTTTTGAGGGGGCAGGAGGAGGAAAGCTGTGCTGAGAGCTTTTCCCTGGATCACAGGTACCATCCCAGCTGGACACCTTCAGCAGACAGGCATTTCCTCCCACAGCGAGAGCTGAGCTCTCCCTTTTCAATTACACAAGTCAATTAGGATCAGTGATGAGAGGGTCTCAAATGAATATCCTGCAAGCTTGTTCCCAGCAAAACAGAAGGGTATTACCCACTCAACATTATTTCCCATGACATTTGGTTGGAGAGGAGGGAAAAAAAGAGTAAGATTACCACCTACACACAACTTGTCAATATGGAACAGATGCTGAGGGGAGGTATATTATGCAGCTGAGAACTAGAAGCTGCTAGATTGTTGTGCTCAAGTTAAGGCTCCCTTCAACATTTCTGTCTCCCAAATGAGGTTTTAATTTCAGATATTTTTTGGGGGGTTAAATCCAGTCCAGGGAAATCAGCAGCTTTCAAGAATGGTTTTAGTCCTGTGCTGACCCAACTTAAAAAAACATCAATGTACATATTAATATGATTATGAGAATGGCTGAAAATTGAGTTTAGGAGTTTGCACTCAACTCTCAAAAAACCCCACACAGGTTACTACTGTGTCTGTGAAATAACTAAGATGTTAATCTATTTCAAAATAGGCATTTAATATACCACTAAAGGTAAATAATGCACAGCAACAGTAAAAACAGCTTAAAAATACACAAGTTTTTAAGACTGCTTTTGGTTTTGATACAAAAATACAAGTTTTGCCTCAATCTTTCATTCAGTATTTTAAATGAGAAATGGGAAGTCAGGAATTGTCAGATTTTAAAAGAGGTATTTATCAAAACAAGACATTAATGTTAATATTTCTGCCTTGCTTTGGTCCCTGGTGTTCTGAACAAGTGCTTGTTATTTCTGACAAAGCAGTGTACACACAAATCTATATGGATCAGAGCAGATGACATGTTTCACAAGCATATGCTCTATCAATTCCTAAGAATATCATAGAGAATTCACAGAGCAGGGCAGTGTTTTCCTCCCAAATCTCAGTACATCATTCTTTTTCTGCCTTCAGATTTGTTTTGTAGCATTCCTTGTTAAAGGTGAATGCAAAATGCTTCAAGAAATCCAAATAAATGAGGAATAATCAGCTTTAAGGTACTATTCTCCCTTTTTTAAAACTACTGAATAAAGTGTGGGATAAAAACACAGATTACTTCTATTTTTTATCTTGCTTTTTGAACCTTTGTGTATCAGTGCCCATCTCTTGAGTCCTGTTGCTCCTGCAACAGAAACCCCCACAGCAGTGATGCCACTGGACAGAACAGTAATTTTTGACTTGCAGTCTTGATCCTTTTAAGAGAACAGTAATTCTGACTTGAAGATGTCTGAAACAAAGGTGGGAAACTAAAAAGTGTCTGCATGATTGGAAGCTCACTGGTGTGGAAGTTTGCAGAATCAGAACCTCAAATTTATCCCAGAGCACTGGGGATAAAGATGCATCTGTCATGTTGACTGAAAGCTGACTTAATGCTTTACAGCCTGGGCAGAAATACAGATTATTTACACTATTTCTTCCACTAAAATACTACTTTTCAGTTAGATCACCTGCCTCCAGCTCTTGAAACGAAAAAGTGATGCATAGGCAAGACACACTTGTCCCCTTTTATTCAGAAATATTTTCTATTACTCCAGCAGCTCAGAGGAGCCCGTTGAGGGTTTAGAATGTGCCCTGCCCAGATGCCACAGCTCAACCCAACAGTGGCAGCACACCCATCACCCCTCACACAGGACATCATTTACATGGACATCAGACAGGTATCCTGGCCTTCCAAAACTCCACAGATGACACTAAAACAAAGTATAGATTCAACCAGCATTTAAAACACCAACCAAATCAAAACAAAATTACCTGGGCTGGCCTGCCCACATAATCATCTCAGGGCACTTGTAGGATTACAAAATTTATCTTTAAATGGACATCAAAATCAGGTATTTTTCTTAATTTAGGCAGTGACAAATCAACAACAAATATTCACAGCTTTGTCTTCACTTGCATTAAGACATTTCCTAGACAGCTGAGTACACAGAATGGAAAAGGGATAAATAAATAATGGCAGCCAAACAAACATCACTGGGTATTTATACCTAAGGAATACTTTCATTTACTTTGGTGCCTGAAGCCTTGGTGATCATGAATAATGTCCAAAAGCTAGAGCAGAATTTCCCCCATGACTTTATTTTATTTCACTGTGTGTTAATTGCAAAACTTCATTACTATTGACTGGAAGCTTTAAAAGCTTTTTTCGTTCATTAAAATAAATATTTAATATTGGCAGAGGAGGTATTATTTGCTTATTGTAGCTGTAGGACATATTCTCACTATTAGTAATAATATTTTTACATCTGCACACTTCACATGCAAGTGTGTCTGTGTGGATTCACAAGTGGGAAAATTTTCTCATTACACTGAAAACTAGTTCATTCCAAATGTGGTTTTGCATGACTATACTTGAAATTCTGTTTTAGATTAACTTGTTTGGTTCCCACACAACTGCTCAACCACTTCTTTTAAATTACCTTGATGTGGTATAGATTATTTACTATGATTTCATAAAAGCCTCTCTATTTCTTCAAAAACAGAAATTTGAAAACCTGGCAGAAGAGATATCAAGGAAGATTCTTAAAGTCAAACCACATTTTTTTTAAAGTCTTTTCAGATTCTTTATCAGTTTGAGAAGAGCTCAGGCACCTTCACTATTGCAAGTCTTTCTTTTTACGATTCTGAGACACAAATACTCCTTCATTAATTAATGAGGATGTGTAGAAGAAATATGAGCATTATCTTATATCAGAGATGATGAAAAAAAGTTCAAGATTTGTTAGATCAGAAATGGTTCAGAAATTTAACATGAACAAAGAAGTGCTTCTGTTTGCAGCTGAATTTATTCAGGGTTAAGAAGTCAATATTTGGTTAGATTTTGTTCCTTACTGGACTTCCACACCAGTTTAATTTGGATTATTGAAATCCAGTTAGTGGTTGTCAAATGACAGACATTAATAACTGCATAGGAACTGCTCTGTGTACTCCTGTCCTTAGCAATACTTTTTTTGGAGAAGATTCTTTTGGAGGCACCAATTATGCATGTGAACAAGCCCATCTGCTGCCATGCAGGGCTACCTCAGAGATAAAAGCAAGATTCACAATGGTTCAGAGAAGCAGCAGCAGAGGCCTTCCCTTGGACAGTCCTCTGATAAACCAAAAAACTAAACCCTAAGTGCTTTTCCTTGAGCAAAGCTGAGTGCTTAAATCTTCTTTTTGATAACCAAGGACTTTTTGTTTGTTCTGTTAGTATCAACTCTTCTACTTTCCCTTGGAGGAACAGTAAAAATTTCACTGCTGCAGGAAGTGAATCAAGTTAGAGCAAACACTGGCAGATTGGGAAATTTTCAGTTCAGCTAACAAACAGAAAATACATCATTTCATATGATATTACAAAATCAAGACTTAAATACTTCATATCAAAAAGCCCGACACTGAATGTTTTTATTGTATTGTACAATTACGTATTGTTCTATACAGACTAATAAAACAAGATAAACCACAGCCACCCATTGCTCTTCCTTAATCACATTTCTGTAAGCAATTTGGTATCAGAAATACAACAGAATCATATTTAAGCAGAATAATAGTATTAAGTATTAAGACATAACCTCTCCCCTATGTTATTTTCATCAGTCCCATGACACACTGAGTAAGAGCTCTAACTACTGAACGTATAAATAGAATAAAAGGGCAATTTAAAAGAAAAAGACACTGACTCACAACCAGTAAGAGAACATCATAATGGTGATTCAAACCAATGTACAGACTTGTCTGCCTATAACTTTTGGTACTTTTTGACAGTGGGAATGGTTTATCTATTTCTAAATATTTTAAGTCTACTGAACATTTTTAAAGGAATTTGCTAAGAGTGCTGCACTGGCACTAAACTTGGTTTAAGAAGAGATGGTTCTACCTCCTTTGGATGAAATAATCCTGGTTGATTGGAGCCTCAGGACAAGCCTTACCTTTGCAGTGTCTGTGTAGCACATCTAATGCAGCAATGAGGAACTCGTGTGCATCTTGTTGCTCGTACCCTGCTAAATGCCGTGCGTGAGTCCATACCAGGTGCAATAACCTATATGGAATGTGAGGAGATCGGTGCCCAGAGTAAAACTGCTCAAAGCAAAGAGAAGGACATCACTGTTAACAGCTTGCACAGCCTCAGTGCACTGCATTGTTAAAAAGTCAAATGAGAGCAATTAGTCAAATCAATTTAAACCGTTTAATTCTGATGGCCGTAATAATAAAGGGTAGAAACAGCTTTTGTCACAGACTGCTGGAGAAGTGATCTCAGAACTGAGCAGCTCAGTTCCTGAAATTCCATCAATTTGTGATGGATTAGCCTGAAAAATGTGGGGGTGCAGGGAGTGGGGTAGGCAGACACAAACATCACTCACAATTTGCTTACTGATACCACTGGCTTTTATTAAAATAGCCTGGGAGGAAAGAAAGGAAAAAAAATCCTGCATTTGAAAAGGAGCAGCAATTTCATTCACAAATTATGTGAATGAAGTGCCTCCCCTCATATCAGAACAAACACTGAAGCTGAGAATATTAGATGCTGACTGTCAGCCAATCTCTGACCCGTGGCAACTCTGCATCCAAATGCTGTGCACACTTCAATTTATGGAAAAATTTCTAAGCAGGGCAGCAGCCTCATGCCAGTACTGGCCTTTCACTGTGAAAGGCTTTAAAAACAACTTTATTGAGCCAGCTGTTTGCAGAGCTGAAGGTCCCCATTCAGGCAGTGATCCCCAAAGCCAGCTGCCATCCCTGCTCCAGCAGGGTGTCCCCTGCCTGGGAGTCTGGTGCTGGACCAGCTCCTGCATCTGCTCCTTCATCTGCTCCAGTCCAAATCTGATGAGCTGGCTCCAGAGTGACTAAAACTGCCCCAGGTGATTGAGCCAGAAGCACATTAGAGAGTGCATAGATGAATTATTCAGTCAGCACAGCCTGATGTGAAACACTGCTGCTGCTGCTGGGGGTGACAGTGCTGGGGAGGGAAATCAGCACAGGGCAGGAGGACACTGCCCACAGAAACTTTTTTTTAATTAAAAACCAGCCATGTCCCACCTGAAAAAATCCAAATCAACAAAAAAACCCCAACCAACCCACTCCAAAAAAAAACATGCCCAAAAACCACCCATGCTAAGAGTCTGTGTTTCCCTGGGTTGAGGTTCAGCCCTTCCTTATCCCTGCACAGTAATACCAGTTCCAAAAGAAAAGCAGGGATGCTCCTGTTGTCCCTGCAGGAGTCAGAAAAGGCCCAGAAGAGTTTATTCACTTGACAGAGTAACATTTTATATTTAAGAAGTGAACATTTGTGAGTCATTTTGCCTTCCCTCACCTTCAGCAAAGGTATCTGCCAGTAAATGCTGCGTGCAACACCACAATTATGTTTTCCCAAGATCCTATAAAATCCATGGCAGTTTCTTTTCAGTTACTCTTCCCAAACAGAAGACAGTAAGTGGCAAATACACAGAACAAAAAACAAGATTTAAACCCCCAGCAGTATATAATTCTCATCCTTATTGGAAAAGTGAGCTTCTTTCCCCAGCCCTGAGTTTCTCCCTGCACAGTCTCTGAGCATTTTATATAAGTCCAATCACAGGCACTGTGCTACAAACCTGCTGAGAGAAAACACTGTATTTTAAGGGACAGGTTGGCAAAAGGCAGCACAATCTTAATCTAATCCTCATATTGGTAGGGCCTCCTACATGATTTTAGTGTATTTCCTCCCACAGGAATTTCTTCCTCACAAGCTCCACTTTTCCCCACCAAGAAGCTGCACCTCTGCAGCCAAACACCACAAAATGCTCCTATAAATACAAAGATCAATAGTTACTCTGATGCCAACAAGGATGACACGGAGGGACTGAAGCAGGAGTGTGGTAATTGAAATCTGCTGATGCAGCTGCTGCTCAACATAATTCAGGGAACTGCAGCAATAAAACTTCCCTGTTCTGTCACTCCTCACAATTAGTCCCAGAGCTCTCTGGTCATTTTAACCACCAGCACTCCATGTAATTACTCCACTGCAGACACAAGACCTGCCAGCAGATTCTACATTCTCTGCTGCCTCAGTAGGATGAGAAAGATCTGACATGAAGCTTTATCAAATTATTAACTATTATCACAATAAACTAGAAACCTGCCTGGTAAGAATGTGGGGTGGGGGAAAAGCTTCACTGCTCAAGTAAGTATTAAATATAACAAAGAATCTGAGCACATTCAGTAACAATATTTTAACTGGAATGTATAAAACATCCATCCCATCTCTGTCATTTCCTTGCTGCTGGGAAAAGCAGCCTATCAGAGCAGTTCCAGTCCACAAAAAGGAAAAGAGTCCATATAAGTTTTATTCCAACCTTTTCACTGAAGTGTGCAAATATAAACAATGATGTATCTGCAAGTCACCTTTAAAACACAGCTGTTAAACAACTGTTAACTGTTCCAAACATAATTTAAACTTTTTTTTTTTGTTTAAATTTGTTTTCAATTCAGCGGTATCGGTTGTTTATGTTGGAGAGAACTGGTTTGAGCAATTTCAGAGTGCTGGGTAATACACTGCTTAATTGCTATTCCAGGAAAAAAAAGGGAGGAGGGGAGAAAGGAACAAACCAACCAGGATTCAAAGCCTCCATTCTTACACAGACCAAGTAAAACTAATTTTGTTTTTCCACTTGAAACACTTGCTGTTGCATCCTAGAAAGAATCTATGGAGGAATTAGAAGACTATAGGCTTTGTAATTTGCATTATTGTTACAAAAAAATATACAGAACACAGTGAGGTTTTAAAACAAAACAAGACCCCACTGTACACATCTGTACTTCTTTTTCCTCCTCCAGCCAAAAACATGCACAGAAGTTTCTCAATTATGTGAATGAGCAGATTTATAAATTTGATTTATCCCGCACATGTATCTGCTGAGCAGTCTCTGAGCTTTGTAATTATGAGTTTATAGGCAGAAATCCTGTACCAGGTTCAAGTCCAATTTGAGAATTCAAAAACTCCTCTTGGAAACTGGTTCTCAGTAAAGACTTTAAATTTCCTGGCAATTTACAATGGATGAAAGGACTGGGGAACACATGGAACTCATGCAAGAGAACACCTTCTGGAGGCTTCCCAAAGAACAATAGTTCAAAGAATCACAAAATACATTTTTCTTGCATGAACTCTATATGTTCTTCACTTCTTTCAAGGAAAAGTACCAAATTTTACTAAACCAGCACAAACTCTATTTTCCATGACAAAATTCAAGCTTCTGTCTATGTAAAGGGCCTAACTGCATTTTCTCCTCTCTAGTACCTTTGTTGTAACTTATTTTATACAGAAGTCACTTCCACAGTAGCATCTTCAGATATCAAAGCCATAAATCATCTCCTCCTTTTCCCTCTTGGTGCTCACTTCTCAACTCTTCCCCTGCTTGTGCTGTGTGCTGTGCTAGGCTCACAGGGATGAGTAATGATGGGGAAAAGGAAGGGTTTGTTCCTTCCACCTCTGAGTGGATGCATTCTGCTCCCCTCCCATTCCATCTATTCCAGTCACAGAGCACGAGACACAGATCTAATCCCACCTTCCTGAGTGGTCATTCTGGAAAGGATTTAGATAAATCTCAGGGTGTGGGCTATCCTGAAATTCATTTTCATTGGTGAAACAAAACTACAACACAAGCACCAGTAGGTAAAAAGGAGTGCCCCAACCCTTTCAGCCAAAAGGCTCAATGAATGGACTGTGTGTTCCATCTTCCCCCTGCCCAGATTCACCACTATCTGTTACTCCCAAATCCTTTTCATTCCTTTTCTTATACAGTGTAAGTCATGTCATGATTCTATTGAGAAATGGGTTTCATGTAGCACAAAGAAGAATGTTAATTGATGCAGTCAGATATTTTTAAAACAAACAGAGCTCAATGCTTGGTGTGTCTGCCAGAAAAGCTACCAGGAAAAAAACACCTCAGTCCTGAGAACCATCTGACAGTCATTACTCACCACCAACCTACTTCAAGGTGGAAGAACTTTGTGGCTTCCTATTTATCACAGAGAAATCACCCAATCTATATAACTACATGATCTTAAGCAAAAAAAGAAATAAAGTGGGATGGATAACTTCTGTTTAAGAGGCAAAAGAGCAAAACTTGCTTATTTATATATAGTAAGTTTTATTTAATGTTCAAAACAGTCTCTCTTTTCCTCCCTGAGAGCTCCCACTCAGGCACTCTGCAGATCCCCTGGCATTCCATTTGCCTAAGATCACACCTTCAGAAAAGAAGGGTGGAGGGGAGATGAAATTAACCCTTGCCCTGATTGTTTGTCCCTGGGTAAGATGCTTTGGGATAACCACACTAGCTAATCCTGGTGGGAAAGCTATGTAGAAACAAGACAGAACCTGAATCAAAGTTTCCCTGGTAATTCAATTACAAAGGAATTCTCAGCCATAGCATTGAGATCTCCTGGTTTGCCTTCCTCTGCTCAGACCTCAGCTCTGCAAAGGAAGTGACAGAATCTTCATTACAACCACTGCATAGAGCTGGGACATGAAACATAACCAGTCTGCTCCAAAAATTATAAGGTTTTTGTTTTAATTCTGAAAGCAAAAAAATTAAAACTCACTGGGAACAGAACTGTACAATGGGTGCTGACAGAGCCAAAAAAGCACAACAAGGTATTTACTGCTTGTGAGTTAAAATATACCAAGTTGGTTACAGACCCAACAGCTTTGCTTAGGAGGATTAAGCTCCAGTTTTACTTCTAGGAGGTTGAGTCACTTTCTGTGTCCTCCCACAGCACATGGCTGCAGTATTTAATGTGAAATAAGGACAGGGACTATTGCTGTCTGCACAGTCTGGTGTCACAGATATGGCTGTTCCCTCATCCATACACCCTCATGTTGCAGAACATTTAATTAATAGAACTAATGCAAGTGTAGGCATGAATTTGGACTTGAAAATGAAGGCTGAGCTTCCCAAAGTTGTGTATGAAATTAAACTTGATTACAACTGAAACTAACACAATAACACAAATGCTGTGTTTAAGCCCCATTTTGGGTAACAGCCTGTTCTTTGTTCCATGCTCACAGTAGAGCAAAAGGCATTCTGAGCCATCAACAGGGCTCCACACACAAAAATGGAAACAAAAATCATTACCTAGAGAGTCTTGATCTTTCCTGCAGCCTCTCAATCTGTAATGTAACACTCATTTCCCCTTTCCCAAGGGATTTTTTTAAAAATGCATGTGTAAATAGAGTGTGGTGATGTTCAGCGGTGTGAGACTTTATATACTATTTGCTGAAAGGATAGCAAGAATATAATAGTTCCTTCTTTTTAAATAAGGAAATAGGTTTCTCTATTAACAGTCTACAGAAACTGATATTTCTATACCATGACTGATTTTTTTTATCTAGGTATTGTGGTATTTCCCCACTTAACTGCACATCTGGTTTCAATAATCCTACAGCTGCTACCTATTGGTCTGCCTGCCTTTTGTTTTTACCTACTTTCCTGACAGACTCAGAACAATTGAAAAATAGAACAAAAAATAAGAAATGTAACATACAGCTAATGATTGATTAGCAGAATGAAATGTTGCAAATCCTCAGAAGTCTTGAGCATAAGCAGAAAACAACTTTTGTACTGGAACAACTAAGGGGGCTTTACCTTCTTGTATGTATGTTTAACTCACCTGCAGTGACCAAAAAGAATCATCTCTGGTGAAAAAGGCACCAGAGTAAAATCAAATTGAAAATCACAAGATAAAGGTAAAGCTATTTTAGGTTGGTCCCTATCAGAATGAACTTCCATGACAGCACATCCACAGAAAACCTGCTCTGTGTACAGACATCTCCAGCAATTTTAAATGCTCCATGACAGCATGTACACTACCAGCTCTTTCTGGTTTTTTGGTTGGTTTTATTTTACTTACCAAGAAAGCAGATCTACCACTGAGGGAAAGGCACAAAACTGGGTTTGTTTTGAAAGACATCTTAGAACTAGGAGCCCATGTCCACCCACAGTCCTTACAATACTGATGTGGAATTAAGATAGATAATAAAGCTCTTGGACTATTTATTAAGGAAAAGCCTGTGCTCAT
The DNA here is from genome assembly GCF_035770615.1 of Melospiza melodia melodia. NCBI lineage: Eukaryota > Metazoa > Chordata > Aves > Passeriformes > Passerellidae > Melospiza > Melospiza melodia. Next base: position 2,773,727 of record NC_086211.1, read on the forward strand.
CTCACACAAAATGAACCAAACCTACAGAAAAGACACACTGCAAAGCCAAGTTCCTGAGTGGGAAAGGGAGAGAAGTGCAGCTTGTACAGGGAAGACACAAACTGCAGCAACACATTCACTTCTCTTAATCCTCCTTCCTGGCCCTTACTGGGTTTGCACATAAGAGATGACAGAAAAGATGTTTCAGCTGGTGAACAAGCGCTAAATTGAGATCTTTAAAATATTCATACAGACCTACATAATCCAGTACCTTAAACCACAAGGATGTATACTACTGCTTTATTCTCACTCCCATTATCACCTGAAGAGCTCGTGACATATTTTCCAGTTACAACTTGCACCTTTAATTAAAGCACACATTCATCTTTAAGACTAAGGATTCCCAGATCAGTCTCAGAAGAACAGGCAGCACTGTAATTATTTCCCATACCAGCTTTGCCTAAACAAGGGTGACTTCACAATAGGACTTAAAGCCATTAGTTTCCCTTTCAGCAGCTGGGTGTTTTTGACAGCCAGGTCTCAATCTTTACTGCTTTGTTTTACTACATTTTGAGGGGAAACACAACTTGCATTCACTTTATATTTGCAAATAGAACACAATTCCTTTTGGGTTAAGAAGAAGCATCTGTGGCAAGGTGATGCTTTGTGGCAAACAGCACTCACCTCCTGAAAGAGCGTAGACATTTCACAGACCAGACATGAGCTGGGACTTTGCATTTCACATTTGTGCCTGTCGGAGAGGAAGAAATCTCGCAGCAGTGGAGTGTGGGTAAGTGCCTGGACAATACAGTTCATAAAACATGTGTTCCCAAGATTGATTAGCCCTCGTAGACCTATAAAGACAGAAAGGGGGAGGGGATGCATAAGCATTATCAAGTTAAAAAAATGGTAGATTTGCATTTTTATACACTTTTCACAATATTGCCATGGATTTACTGTCTTACATGCACAGCTCCAAATAGAGTTTTATACTGGTTTAGGGAGGCTATTGGTAATTTTGTACTCAAGTCACAAGAAGCTGCAGAAGCTTTCTGAGCTACACTAGGATTTTTTAAATTCTAGGAAATAAGGAAACCTAGAAGTTCAGCAACACCAATACCATTATTTTGCAATGGCTGTTGTGCCACATGTCACCAAAACATGTCCCTCCCCAAGACTGATACCAAAGTGCAATGACAACAACTGCTAAGTCAGTACAGTAAGAAACCAATACATTTAAAGAAATCAGTGAGTAAGTTTTCAGATTGTTTAAAAAGCTTTGCCCCATGCAGGTCACGAAGCCAGAACAAGGTTTTTGTACTGTTATAATCATCATCTTTCTAAGACAGGCAGCAAAGGAAACAGCCCTGACAAACCAAGTCAGGCTGTGCCATCCAATGCAGACTTCAGAGATTTTAAACCCAAGATCTGAACAGAACAACTTTAAAAAAAGAAACTCTGAACAACACTAATTCCACACTTGTTTTAGGTAAATTAAACATTAATCTACAGCATACATTAAAAAATTCAACTTGGCATAAGAGGATTCATCACACCTTAAGTCAAACGTTCAGTAATGCCCAGAGATGATTCCTTGTGCTTGGAAACCAAGATGCTTAAAGGAAAGCTCTTTTGTTGCACAACAGAAGGGAGGTTAGGAGTGGGGAAAGCTTTTCAGTCATTTTGCAAGGTCTAAGTGAGAAGAAAAACATGCTCAAATCCTTGAGTATTCTTCCAAAATATTAACATAATACCACCATACAGGAGCACTAAACAAGAAGAGCATCAGGTGGCCAAGAATGCTTATTTTTAATCAACAACTTACTTTGAAATGAGATAAAATGCACCGATAGATACAACTCTGGTATTGATTTAAAATCAACACAGTCCTCTTCTGCAATAAAAATAGGATTACTACAGAAACATTGAAAGAAAACACAACAGGATTACTAGTCACAGAACGAGGAATTTCCTTGTCATTCCATGGGATGAGAAAACCTCTCAGCTGGCAGTGCTGAGGTAATTAGAAGTGGTGCAGTTCCCGTGCAGTACAGCAGATAGTGCTCCAAGGGCTCTTTAGCATCCTGCAGCAGGAGGGGGTGTGGTCCAGTTGCTATGTTACCACTGAGAACAGGCACCACAGCAGCTTGAGCTGCACCCAGAGCTGAAGGCAGGGACACAGAGCACTCCTGAATCCTTTTTCCTGTATCTAAAGCAACATCGACCTGCTTCCAACAGCTTCCTGTTCCTTCTGTGTACTCACAGGACAAAGTTTCTCATTATATTACAGTGACTTCTACTGGGCAGAAGCTTGTTGCAATTATTTGCTTGATTTTCATGCTGGGAGGCAATAAGTGTGTGCACAACATTAGCAGAGTGTTAAATAGTTAATTTGTTGGAGCAGCTTGAAATACTGTGTGATGCTTCAGCTTGGTCCACAATCCTATTTCAATTCCCAGTCTGTGTCTCTGCAAACAATGTCACAACAGGAGGGGGCTCGTGCTGTGCAAGTGGAGAAACATTTTGGTACCTCTTGCTTACCTCTCCCCTCATTTTCTGCCATTTAAAATTGACTGGATTTATTTAAATCACAGGCTGTGCTCACAGGAGGTTGGAAGGCTCCCTGACATGCATTTTGAGAAGTAGAAGATTCTATTCTCTCCCTATTTCTCCCTCTGGTTAGCACCAGATTTCAAAGCCAGCCTGTTCAGCACAGAAAACTAGAGGAAAACCAGTAGTAAATCTAGAGATTCCCCCTAGCACTTTTTGGTGTCTAATAGAGCAGTCACAAAAGCAAACACATAAAGGCAGCTTTTTGGAATCATTTATTAAGCATCATTTATTACATGCCTGTGGCTGGACCGTCTTTCCCTGTGACCACAAGAATCAAATCTTCCTTAAAGTTGCCACCAGGAGACAGTTTCAGGCATCAAACTCAGAATGCTCTTGGCTTACTCTGCTTGCTTGGTCTTTGCTGTCAGTTTTTCATGGATCTAAATGGAGCAATTCATGTGCTGGGACTTCACTTGAATGAACCAAGACAAAGCAACCTGCAAAACAGACAAGGCTGAAATGTGAATACTCCAAACTCCAATAAAAATCAGAAAATGGTGATTTGTAGCAAAACATGAGAACTTACTCAGTTGAAAAGGGAAAAACGAAAGCAGCACACATCAGTCTTATCCTTGTGGGAGCAATGACTGCAGCTGCTGCTCAGTCTCTTAAACTGGTGTTTGAAATGAAACAGGTATGAGGAACTACAGCTCAGGTACTGCATAAGTAATTGCAGCACACTGGAAAACATCAGAATTTGATGTAGGTAAACTAAAGAGCTGACAGAACTCAGAACAACACATCCTGTTGTGCTTAACTTTTATGGGGAATAATGAGTTTTGTTGGAAAGAAAAACAGCTAAAAATTAAAGCCTCTACAACACTCTGGTCAATAACATACTGAGAATGTAAAAGCTTTGTGCCTGCCACACCTATTCCCTCCCCTTTAATAAAGCCTGGCAAGGTTGTGCTGGAACAGTCAAGCATTGCAACATGTGGGTCATAAATTAACAGAAAAATAATGTGCCAAAACCTCACATGCAGCAGTCCATTTGTGCTAGAGCACCAACAGTGGTTTCCACCAGGCTCTAATCAGAACACAGTGTCACAGTCTAAGGATTGTCAGCAGGCTCCAATCTCAACTAATAATAAAGCTCTGGTACTTTGCAAACTTCTGCTGTGCTTCATAGCATTGTCTTTATTTTTGTTTCTTATTAATTGTTCTGAAATGAGCAAGGACAACCTGTGAGATACTTAATATTTTCTACACATGCATGTGTGTTGTTGTGGTAAATGTACTTCACAGGAAAGAAGTTTTAGCTCTGAACCATGCTGATACAATTGTAAATATTGGAATAAATTAATGTTGCTGAGAAGACAAAATTGTCATGTATGGTAAAATTGTCATGTATGGTATAATCATAAAAGAAGGAAATATCCTTTAATCATCATCATGGAATACAAACAGTACTCTCATTCTGCCAAAAGCTGGGCAGGCAGAGCATAAGCAAAGGCAAGAAATCTACTTTTGCAATGCCTTGAGCACAGGGAAACCCATCTGGGAAGTTTTGTACATTTGGTCTCAAGACTGGATTCTGGCTGGCTTACCTTTGTCAGCTTCAATTCTTCCATCTTCTTCCAGGAATGGGTTCTGTTTTTCCAATGCTCAAAGCAGTAGATCTGTAACACTGGGCAGCAATGGTTGTTGGGATGCAGGGAGATCCAGAGCACTGGTCCTGCCAGTACACCCACACAGGGGAGATGAAAAATCCAAGACAAGATAAGGAAATTCCACTTCTCCATGAAATGCAACTCTACAGCTATTAGAGGTGGGGAAGCAGGGAAATGAGAGGACCACACATGAATAGAAAATACAGAAAACCCAATCCTGCCCTCATGGAGGAGGTTCTGTTTGCCTCTAAACCCAGGCTTCAGGCTGGGACTGGAAAGAGCAAACAAACCAGTCTGAACAGATGTTCCCATGCAGAAACCTGGGATTTAGTGGAATGAAGGTTCTGGAAGGAAGAGCAGCAGTCACTGGACAATGCAGCTTGGTGAGACAACCAGGAGATGATTCAGATGCAGTGAAGCACAGCCAGCCTGAGATCCTCTCTACAGGAAGCCCAGGTTGGCAACACCTTAGAGCAATCCTTGTCCCCTAGCCCAGCTCCCCATCTGGTGTTGATGCTTCCCTGCAGCTCCATCAGACAGTGTCACAAGTCACTGCAAGCTGAGCAAGAGCTCACTGAAATATTTAAAGACAGTTCAACATCACACTTGGAAACAAACAGCGCAGCACAGCAGTGAAGAGTTCTATAATAATTTTGGGTGTTCATCCTAAGTTCATCCAACAAGAACTGGAAACAACATTTAAGAGCATCTTTCTGGAAGTATTTCAGAAGAGGTCTACCCTATTTCCCAGCACCTAAAACTACAACAAAATTACTCTCTCAGTTCTCAGGTTTCAGGTGTAGAACACATCACACATGACCTGAATGGAGCTGCCACAAACACCGGCCCAGTCAGACCCAGAGCTGCTGTTCCACCTGCATGCCCGGAGCAGCAGTTCTGCTAATGGGGTTAGTGACAGCAATTATTTTCCAAAGCTAATCCCTTCTGAAATGTTAATACAAAAATACTCATTTCAGAAAGCAGCAGTATACAGATATGTGAAATTACAAGTCTACACAGGAAAGCTCATCACATTCTGTGACACCAATGATCACGTGAGAGACCAAAAAAAACCCAACCATGCAGTTTTGGTTAATTTATTCCCCAACACTTCAGCTGAGCATCCTTTCTCAGGGACTGGAACCCACAGCAACTACAGAAGCAGGAACACTGAGGCAAATGAATCGGAACTTTTTCTTCAGATGTTCTTACAGAACACTTTTTACAAGCTTACCAATAACACATTTGGGTATTAAATTGTTTTGGCAACTGTTTAAGAAAAAGCTACAGAAACTTTTGCCACAGCCAAATTAAATGAAGAAATTTCAACCACATGATCTTAAAAACTAACTGAACAATTCAACTACTACCAGCAAACACAGAACATGCAATCTACCCAGAAAGAAAAAAAGTATCTTGGTAGGGAGAAGAGGAAGCAGAAAATATTGGTTCATCGGTAGATCTTTTTCTCAATAGAGTAATTTTGACAGCAACACCAAACAAGGGATTACATGACAGATGAAAGAAGTGGAGATGAACACTCAGGGCAATAATCCTCCCTTGTTGGGTTACTGCTGAACCAGGTGAAAACATGCTCATGCTCCCTCTTTTTTATTTTTCTGACTTGACTCCTTTTCTCCAGCTATTCAGGGCTGCCAGGTCAGTCAGTGCTCAGTCTGAATCACTGTAAATCCCTCTGGAAACAAACCACCTTCCCTGAGCTGTTCCACCAGCACCACCCACCCACCTCTCACCCCCTGAGCTATTCCATCACCAACAGGCACAACCTGGAGAGCTCCACTCACTCTTCTGCTCTACCCAACTTTTAAGCTAAGCCTGTTAAATCACAAGTCAGAATACAGTTCTAGAGCAATACATTTTAATTTAGAAAACAAGATCTGCAATACATTTTTTCAATTTTTTCTACATATGTTATATTCTATACATGAACATTTCACTGTATCATTCCATTATCTAAAAATATTTCTTGATTATCATATATATGTGTGCGCATATCAAGATTCATAAGTCATGTTGAATGCTGCAGTTTTGGGAGGCTGAGAGGATGACAGAGGACATTGTATTTAGATAATATTGTTATGAAAATTTGGGTTTCTTTTTCCTGTTTTAACTATAAGTAAGTATTTTCATTTGTCACTGACAGGACTGAAATAAAAAACAGCCCCTTCATCTATAAGGTCTAATAATCCAGAAGACACTGAGTCCAGAAGCAGTGAGCATAAGACTATGAAAAATAACTCCTGTAAACAGAGAGAAATAAATTATAGGACTATTTTAGATACACTTCATTGTGCACTGCATCAAAACAAGCAAGTTTAGCCACCCCTACACAGCAGAAAGGCAAATAAATCAGAAAAGGCCTTCTAGAATGAAAAAAAAGTCATCATAGGAGAAATAAGTATTTGAATTTTAAATGAAACCCCATCTTTAACTTTCCCATTTCCAGCTAAAAGTTTCTGGATCACTGCATTTTTTCTATTGCTTTTGAAGTAAAACATTGCTCAATAGCAAAAAATTTGCTTATGTGTACAAAAGGAAACTGTCCATGAGTTTGTATCCGGTTGGGAACCCTGGAGTCCAACTACAGGAGCTGCTACACTGGAGGGAAGAAGAATGTGCCATGAGTGGCACATGTACTGCAAAACCATTAACTGTAGAGAGAAAACAATATAGTCATTATTCCTCCTTGGATGTATCAGCAGCACCAGAAGACAAGGGCTGTTTATAAGGCTGAATCATCAAACCCCAAAGTTCTCAGTCTTGGTGTGTCAGTGCTGTACAGAGCTGGAGGAATTCATCCTCATTACTGACCTGTTTCACTGTTAACACAGCTCTACCCCGAGGCACAACCGGCTCAGGCAGACTTTTAAAGGAGTGATCCAGACACAATTCACACTCTACCTGAACAGCTGACAACCCAGAGCCAAAAGGGGAATGTGTCCCAGCACTGAATGCAGGCTGGCACCTCAGCCAGGTGCTTGGCATGTACTCACTTTTCCTAAGGTACTCGTTCCTCACCAAGGGTGGTTTTGTTTTTCCAAAAGACAGTTAATTTCCCACCTTCCAGATTTTAAGTGGTTCAAAATAAACAAAACAACACAGCCGTTCATATTTCCCAGTCTGTAAGAAAAATCTTACCTTATGTGTTTTGATTTAAATCCAATGCTTAAAAGCATGTTCAAGTACTTTATTCAGGCTCACAGGGCAACTTCAAGTCTTTTTTTGGATAATTTCTGGCATATTTGTATGCAACTGGGCAGTTCTGGAGTGACATCAGCATTCCTAGGAGACTTTCCAGATTTATTCTTTATGTTGTTTTAGAACTGCCATTCAAAAGTGAATGTTTGTATTCTTTTTCCTCCATTAAAATATCCATAAACCCATGAAAAGTTACCAAATGGCAACAACCCACCTATATTACATTGCCAGGAGAGCTGCACAGTGAGATTTGCAGCAGTTCAGCAGCAGAGATTAATGCATTTTCTAGCACATCCATGAAGAGGACCTAGCTCATCCACACCACATGGAAACAACAGCACTTACTGAGACACCAAATATGTTTTTCCAGCATTCAGTTTGCCCCCACCCCTCTTAGCTGACAGGGAATTGATTGCATTCACTATTCCTATTCAATAGCTTCAGTGACATCACATAATACACACTTAGAGAAGGGACAAACCACAACAGGACAGTGCAAATGTAATTGGAAGACAAAACAATAACTCAAGAGCAACTTGTTAAAGGGGAGAAACTATCTGAAATCAATTAAATTCAATAAAAACAATTGTGAAGTAGGAAATGAGGAAAAATTAAGCAGACAAACACAAAATAAGGAGCAATGGCTACAGTAACTCAGCCTAAACAATTTAATCTTGAGCTGTAGCTCTTCTACAAACAGCATTTTGGAACTTAACAGGAATAGGAGAAGGCCTGGAAGTCATTCTGCTCTGGTGACAGGTAAATCTCAGCTGCATGATGTCTGGAATTGAGCACCCATTTTAAAAAGAAATTATGCAAAGTCAAGAACGTGAGTAAAAATTTGTGTGGAATTAATATTTGAGACTGGAGAAACAACTGAAAAATCCACTGGCTGAGTTAATTAATTAAAACCAGATAGTGTTGGTGGAGGAACAGCCAGGCTGACAATTTTCAAGTATGTTACAGGCCACTACAATGAGGACTGTAATTAACTCTTGTGACCTACCAAAGCTATAATAAAAAAAGACTGAGCTCACAAGAAGTAAAATTTAATTAGATATTAAAAATAATTGTCTCAGCTAGAAAACACTGCAATGAGGGAGTTTGGGACTCAGTTGTTGGAGTGGTTCCAAAGGCAGCTCTGTCAGCCCAGTGCACCTAACTCAGGAGACAAGTTTGATATCCTTCCCTGTTTGTCACCCTGAGACTGCTCAGCCACTCAGACTGGTATCACAGCTGGTACAAAGCACAGCCCAGCCCTGGCAGGAAGGTGAGGGCACTTCCACAGCCCAGCTCACCTGATGCCACCTGCAGAGGTGGTCACAGAAAAGGATGAACTGAACTCACCCCCTGTACACAGCAATGAGTGTCTGAGCAGCTTCATCCAGCTCACAGCAGAGCAGGGCACACAGACAGTGCCAGAACAAGAGAGGGATGCAGGAAGTGCCAGAGCCTCCCAAAACCAGCCACCCCTCACCCCTCTCCTGTAACAAACTTCCAATGCAGGCAGGTGGATAAAACAGCCACAGGCTGAGCAGTGAGCAGGAATGAGATCCTCATCCCTGGATCCCTACTCAGCCTCATGGCTCTGGAAACCAGAATTACCTGCCCTGCTGCCACTCAGGCAAGGCTGGAGAACAGGTAACAACTGCTGCTTGAATGAGGGCTGCTAACTCTCCTCAATGTTATTTTTAGACTGCATAGGTATTCTGTGCATGGGCTTCTGCATTTGTGGCTCAGTGCATCACTCTCTCCATTTAGTAATGCACAAGAAGAGTCACAGGATAATGCAGAGAGATCCAGGAGGTCTGGTATTCATTACCTTTGTGTCACACATGCTACTGTGTGTCAAGGGAAATTTAACTTTGCACCTAACAAGAAAGTTTAAAATCAATTCTGGAGGAGCGCAATGGAGTCCCTGTATTGTGCTGCACCTTCAATTAAAATCAACTCCACAACACTGACACAACACTGGACCCAGGGTTCAGCATAGTAGATATGTGTTTGTAACTTATTTAAACAAAGAATTTCTAGCAATGACACAGAAACAACCAGCAACAAAAGGAGATGAGATTCAGGAAGGTTGTCCTTTGCCAGATTTAGGAGCAAAATGACATCTCTAAGCAATGACTACCAAAGATATCTTTACTACAGATCCTTCCCCAGAACAACAGCTTGGCCTTTCCACACATCCTACTCGGACACATATTGTTGGAAGAACCTAAGGGCAACTGACATGGTTGGAGCAAACACATCAAACAAGTTACCAAGAGCATGAGCCAACACCAAGTGTATCATTTTATATTATTACTGTTCAGATGAAATCTCAGAGCCAGAAATGACTCCTGAGTGTGCACAGTGTGCCAGACACACAAAGTACTCTCTATACTCTACTTCCAACATGTATATCTTTGAGCCAGTTCCCAAACTGATGATGCCAGAACAGGAGCCTTTCCACTGCTCAGACGAGTTCCCATTCCCTGCCTTAGGGCACATCCCTGAGATTTCATTTCCTGGGGTTGCTCTGTGTGTTCAGCAGCATGCAAGCACCGTGTTCCTGATTCTCTGAGGGCTACTGCTCAGCTAGGATTGGTTTTATTCCTGTTTCTCCAGGCTAAGAGCACTTCACACAAGGCAAGTGATCTCCTTGGATGGTGTGGGCTGTGAGGTTACAGCCTGTTGCTACTCTGCAGTGGCTGCATGCCCAGATTAAGACCAAGCACACAGACAGGACAGGAGCACTTGATGTCCTGTAAGTTCTCCTCCTTCTGATTTGGTGGCAATTGGCTCCTGTGTGCACACCCTCAGCTTGGTAAAATGAGTCAGCAATCCTAAAATATCGGGCAATACAAACAAACAAACCCCTTAAGGTTAATTTTTCATATGGCCTGTGTAAATAGAGAAGCTGTTTCAAGCAAGACAAGGGACTGCAAGTATCTATTCCCTCTGAATTTGAATTAAGAAACATGTTTCCAAAACAAAATAAATTAGGGGGTTTGACCAAGCCACTAAAAAGTGCATTGAATCTTGCACTAAAATCACAGGAAACAGATGCAGAAGTTCTTGAGATGACACCTGATCTGTTCCTATACCTCAATGCAGAATTAAAAGTACCTGTATTATTCCTGACAAATGTTTCTCTGAATTGTTCTTAAATCTCCTCAGTGATGAGATTCTGCAATATTCTCCGATGCCTCTTGTATTCTGAAGTGCTCCAGGGTCTCATCTTTGTAAACAAACAAAGAACTGCAGCAACATTAACATGGAAGATACACACACAACAAGACCTACAGATAAGCTCCCCTAGTGCTAGAGCTTCTGAATGAGAATGAATGTAATGCTGCAAACAGCAACTGCTTTACAAAAGCTCCAAAGATGAGGGAGGAGACAACTTGTCCAAAATACTGGGTTATCACTGGTTTTTTCTATCTATATGGATTTACTGTCTCCCACAGCAAGCTTAAGTTTAAAATAAATGTGGGGGAAAGGAAAAGGGGGGCTAAAGGAAAGGATCTCTGCATTGTGTGAGAGTAGTTTGGAACCTTTTGGTAAATAATTTCACAAGAAGAGGACCCAGGAGCACCCTACAAAAAAAGGCCTTTTTTTTTTCCTTTCAAGGTCATGGAAAATGCCAGTTTTTATATCTGTAATTTTGTATTTCAGCATTTTTATTGACCATCTGCATTGTGAAATTGTTTTTCTCTCTCAGGTGTCAGGAAGAAACCAATGCAGCATGTTCTCATACCCAGAAACCTACACAGCATGTAATCATCCACAGCAACAATCTCTGTTTGATTCTCTCAGCTGAAATGAAAAAAGCTGAAAAAGCCATTAAATTCTGCAGTAGAACTTGAACCAAACTTCTCTGAATTCCTGTCCTGGCATATCAAGACCCACTGAACAAATTTTGCCTGTTGTGCTTCAATTTGATCCAATCTCTGTCAAGATCTCTGAGCATTGAGAAAACACTGGAGAATGTACACACAGGAGAAGGAAACATGTCACTGGAAATAACCCCATAATCAAATCAATTATTAAATATCAAAGCATTATATGATCTCTGTAAAATATGAAGATCAGTTGGCTGGAGAAGAAAGACAGAATCATAGAATCCTGGAATGGTTTGGGTTGGAAGAGAGTTTAGAGATCTCAAAATTCCAACCCCCTGCCATTCATTCCACTGGAGATGTGGAAGCATGTCACAACAAGAGCTTCAGAAACAAAAAGGCACCAAGTCCTGAAAAGCAGAAAGAACAACATGAAATGTCACATTTAAGCATATGCATTGAACAAAATGCCTTCATTTACTGCTGAAGCCAGAGACCTCTCAACTGTGGTGCTTGTTGTATATTCAGATACACAAAGCTGAACAAATTTAAAGTTGAATACAGCTATGAAGAAGCTCTCAAAGCAATCAGGAGCTGCCCGGTCTCACAGACCTTATAAAGTTCAAGACACTGAAGTCCTAAGAACCAGAGCATGGAAATAATGATTATTCACATAATTGCTGGAAGGTCAGGAAGAATAGACAGAAGACATCCAGCATCAAAAAGGTAACAGCAGCAGGCAAAGAACAGGAAATATGTTTGTGAAAATGCCTGAATGATGGATCCAGAGCTTTATGACACCGGCCTTTAACAGCCAGTTAAGCTGTAGACCCTTCAAGGTGTTTTCCTCTGGCAAAAGAAAAGCCTTTACACAAAACAAAACACTTCAAAAGGTGGCACAGAATAAAATATTCTCTTTGCCCTCCCCCAAAGCAGCCAAAGTTAAAAGCTCAGCGAGCTCTTGTGCACAAGGCTTGCAGAGAGAGCCTTGTGCAGATGGCACCCATAAAGAACAAGAGGTACTCCCACCAAACTGACAAAATAAAATTCACACCCGCAGCCGTCCTTTCCCCCCAATATCACACCATATGCTGCCTACAAGTTTTTACCCTTCCTCCAAACAGATTTCACAAATTAATAACTTAAGGAGCAGGCTAAGTGCCAATGAAACTAAACGCATCCAAATATATTAATATGCACAAATTATTGTTGATGAACTGGCACCGAGCTCGTCCAACAATCCACAACACACAAACCATGCCACATGCTGTTTATGCATATTCCTGCTTGCAGCATATACTGTATCTACCTTCTGGCCACATAAAGCCAACTCTGGAAGCAGACAGGAAAGAGCAGAATGGAAGGTCAGAGTAAATATAATCCAAAAGCAATCCACAAAAGAACAAAACTGAGATGGCGATGATTGGCCTTGTTGAAAATGCCACGCTTGCTGTGCTAACACCAAGCTAACCAGGTGAAAATACAGTGGTAAATCAAGGTTTATATCAAATTGGTGGCTAAAGAGATCTATGGATGTCCCATCCCTGGAAGTGTCCAAGGCCAGGTTGGACAGGGCTTGGAGCAACCTGGGATAGTGGAAGGAGGTAGAACTGGATGAACTTTAAGGTCCCTTCCAACCCAACACATTCTATGATTTTTAAACATAAGAAAATGAAGATTCTAATGTTAAGGACACAGCTCTGCCCATGACAAGACAACAGGCACTTGTCTCCATGGGCTAATTCTCAATTCCATATCTGTAACAACAAATAGCTTATTTAGATAAGGTATCTCTTCAGAGGGCCATAATGAAATTCTGGCTAAGTGCTGCTGTTAGGTTTTCCTTGGTAAGAAAATTCAGATTCTGATAAAAACCCATTCAAACAGATGACAAAGTCACTGACACCAACTGCATTTTTTATTGAAAGGCTGCTGTTTTGACTGCATACTGAAGTTTACATAATGACTTAGTGAAGAAAACACAGGAAAAAAATTAAGTACCAGTAGAGAAAGAAGTAAGACAACTCAGTTAGCAAACATTTTACACTTGAAATCAGCATCTATGAGGGGGAAGAAAAAGAAGGGCTTTTTTGGGTGCTTTTATTCAACTTGATTTAAGTGATGAAGTTTCACCTGAAGAAGTGCAGAGCACAGTTTAGAAAATTCAAATCAAAACACTGTCTGTAAACTAAAATTAATGTGTCTGGATAAGTAACAACCATAGATCTACTTCTAAAAAGTGCAGAGCAGGAAAATCAGGTTTCAGTTAGAAGTTTGGAACATGATCCAAGCCCTGGATCAACAGCCTTGTCTTCTAAGGAATTTCCCATTGTGCAAGCACACACAGGATATCTTCCTCTGCCTCCAATCCCCAAGAGCCACCTAGAGTTACAAAATTAAAGTATTTTCTATGCGAGTAGGAATGGCAACTTTCCAAGACAGGATAACAGAAAAATTCAACCCCAACTGCAATTTTCTGATTTCACATACAATTTGTACAGTCTGCAGGGGTTTCAGCTGATGTGAAATGAAAACATCAACAGAACAGCTCATACACCGAGTGACATCAGCTCCTGATTTTCCTCAAAGAGGGTTTAAAATTCAAACAAATATTGAGGTAACAAGATCAGAACCCCCCTCAGGTGGCCAGGTGGCAACAAGACATTCTGAGGAAGTGATGTTCATCAGTCAGCTCTTCAGATGCTGACTGATCTTTGTCTAACAAAAGTGTCTGCAACAAAAGTTTGCTCATTTTAAGCAGGAAAATGCTGCAGGGACTTCACTGATAACTCTGATGTTCCTAATCTTATTCAGGAACAAATAAATCACAGATAATCAACTGCTGTGCAGATAAACCACACAGTGACATGACTGCAGTGATGCAAATTGCTTTCTGGCACCAGCTTTGGAAAACCAGGTGACAAGTTCCCAGACAGTCAATACACAAAAAGGCAACTGCAGCATCCAATCTGGAATTTCTCCTCACAAAGCCTTTTGCAGAGGAAAGCTTCTATTTTATATTGATAAAGAGCTAAATTTAGGAAGTTGAACAAGATTTTCAGACAGTACAGCTCTACAAACTTCAGAGAGCAAATCACTACTTGTATTTTAGAATTCTTAAAATAATCACATCCTTCTAATTTTTTCTTAGAATTCCCTGGGAGCTTTAAGAGAAGAGGGCTTTTTAAATTTATTTTTAAGATCAGCTTTATCAATTTTAGACCTAAGAAATGTATTACACAATGGTCAGACATGCTAAGCTCGTGACAAAGTAAAACAGGAACAGAAGGCTCTCCCTATTGATATGAAGGTATCTCTTTTTTTTTTATATTTTACCAATCCAACCTTTTAAGAAACAATTTTTCATCAAAAAAAAAACATTTTAATAATGAAGTTAATATAAATAAAACCAAAGAGGAAACATTCACCTGAGTAATCTTAAAGGTGGTTTTCTTTCCTTCCTCACATAGCAATCTAAAGGAATTTAAGAATCAGAGATTTCTATTCAGGATGCACTTTGTGCAGTCATAACTTCAAATATCAAAGCATTACTGCTTACAAATCAGTAATTTAAATTTAAAGCCATAGCTAAAAATGTGGTGCTATACCAAACCATATTTTTCATTCCACTTTTCCACTTGAGCTACATTAAGTGTCATCCAAGGAGAAAAAGCACACCTGAGTGCTGCTGCATTCACAAAAAACATCCAAGTACTAATGCAGCCTTCAACACTTCCAAGTTAGAGAAGCAAAAATGCTTCTGCTGGCTTGTCTAGAGAACAGAAATATTTTCCAGGTCACTGTTTCTCTTCCCTTGCCACCTTCATACAGGAGTTCTGCAATATTTATTCCATTTATGCTGCTCTTTGGCCCATCAGGCTGCTCAGCACTGCAGCTGCCAAAGCCACCTCTAATCCCAGGCAGTTTTGGTTTTGCCACCTCTCCATGCCATCACTCCTGGTGAGGAGGATTTGCTCAGTCTCCTGGAAAGGTTTGTCTCCCCTCTGCCTTTTTGCAGCCCTGCAAATGGGAATCCCGGGTGGCTGCTGCTAATTACCCATGTGCATTGGGAGTCTAATTCTGCCCATTGTTAATACACCCATCTTCAGCCACAAAGTCACTTCATATGCTAATCAGAGAGCAGCTGATCCCAAGCTAATATTTCATATACTCAGGAGAATGGATCTGCTGGGGGTATTAATGACAGCAGAGCAAGATGAGCTTGGAAAATAGTTCCCAAAAGATATTGTATCACTTCTGGTTCAACCCCCTAACAAATAATTTGCTTGTGAATGTGGAGCTTTGTCCCTTCCCTCCCCTGCAGAGGGAGGCCACTTTACAGACAAGAGGAGACTGAATAAATTAGATTTTTTTTTCTTTTACAACACAGAATCTAATTTAATAGCTGTTAAGTCTTACCTAATTTTTCCATGTAAAAGTTTTTGTGTTTAGGGATGTTTGAAATATAGTTTCAAGCCAAAACCAAGAGGAGCATTTCTATGAATACTGAATAGTCCAGGACACTACCCAGGTGTGCTGATGAGAGCAAAATAAAATAATTTGGGAAATTTCTATGTTCCCCACAATATGCCAACCCTTCAGTCTGATCTGTGGAAAAAGCTGTGGCAACACAATGAAAAAAATCAACATTCAAGTGTTGGAGGCAGAACAAGGTCTGAGCTGACAGAGCTTCCACAGAGCACATTTATGGTCTGAGTGAACGTGACATTCCTCCTGAATGTCTTGAAATACAGAAGCTCCATCAAAATGTCAAGTCAGGACAGCAGAACATGCAATGTCCCACACAAAATCCACACTGCAAGGATTTCTCATCATGGCTTTTTGCCTGTAAGACAAGTCAATGTTTCCACTTGGTTAGCAGTGTGTTCCAAGTCACTTTGAAGGTCCTTATGTGCAATACTGGGAACAACCCTGCACATCCCAAAAGACAGGAATCAGCACAGTTTCCACAGCCTGCAGAAGTGCCCAGTGTGAGTTCTCATTTCAAGAGCAATTTGCTCAGTGGCAAAATAGAGATTCAAGTCCAGTTACCTGCACTATCTTCTTACTAGATGGAAAAAGTATCTATAAGATAGAAACACAGCATTTAAAGAGCATCAAGGAAAAATTATGGATTTCTGTTTTTTCCTCATTTTTTTGAAGATGTGAATAAGAAGTTCCTTCTTCAATGGGTTTCAAATTGTCACTCAAGTAGAAAAATCAAAAGCTGTGAGTTTTGCACATTATTTCCTCTAGTGAACTACCAGTTCAAGTCTCCATTATAAGATATTCATCTCATGTCTGAGTATTCTTCAGTTTTAATTCATGGTGCTGATCAAAGACAAAAGATCCTGCAGCTGTACAAAAGTTCAAACAGCTCAAAAAGCAGCAGACACATCCAGCTGTTTTGAGAAGTACCATGAGATTGCTACAAATCTGGGATAAAAAAAATCCCTTTATGTACCCAGAATGTTCAGCCATGGAGTAAACATCCACCTAAATGAGTGTCATGCACATAATACAGAAGTGACAGGCAACTGCAACAATCATATTGTACCACCTAAGTGTGGTTTAGATAGGAAAAACATAAAATTTAATGTATTTTATTGTCAGGGCTCAAAATCATATGCAGATCCTTCAAATACAAGTTCTGTACATCCTTTCAAGGCCACACCTGCCCAGGTTTCAGTCTGTCGTCCCATGTATTTTAGTTGTAACACTAATAAATTTTCTTATACAAATGCTGAAACAAATGTTGGCACAACGACCATTCCAGGTCATGGCAGGGCAGCAGAATGTTCCACACCCAAGTGATATCTGTGGATCTCTGGGGTAGGACAGAAAGCCACAAACCTCCCCCTGGCCTTCCTCTTAAAACAGCTTTGAAAAGAGGATTTTATGCATAAAAGGCAGCTGGTTATGTTTTAACAGACTCTTGTGTAAACAGAAGTGCTCAACAGATGTGCAGCGCCTATCAGAGATGGTTATCAGCATCATTTTCATTTCCAGAACCAATAAAACTGGACATCATGCCTATTCTCTCAGCCATTTACCTACCTCAGAAGATAAACTGGATTCACTAATATCTGCTATGGGATTGATAAAATCCTGATGTAAAAAGAATTGAGTATTAGAAAAAGAGAGAAATGAAACTGTCCAGCTACTGCAGCATTTCAGTCTGCAAATAGGCTCTTCACTGATCTGAAACTGCAAACAGACAAGTCAAAGTGAGGAAAGGGAAGGCAAAAAGACTCTGAAGCAGATTTATATTTAGCATCAGGTTAGGTGGAGAGAAAAGGCTCAAGGACAATGGCAGGTCTTTTCTTCCTTGAGCTAAACCCCCAATGCATTTTTGTGAAAGAAAGCAAGTCTTCTGCTTTTAACTGCAGCCCAAAACTGCATTATGGCTCCTGGGTGCTTTGATTTTTTTCTTTACTTTCTAAATCTCAGCACACAGAGGCAGCTCCAGGGCTCAGAAGGAGAACTCTTAAAAGCAGACCTGCAGAAGTGAGGAGATCAGTCAGAGCCTTGTCCCCGTGCTCCCCCGCCCAGGCAGCCACAGATGAGATTTCACACCACCAGACAGGGCCTTTTTAAACAGCCTGAAAGATCCCAAATCCTCCAAGAGCAAGCAGAGCATTCCTTCTGATTGCAAAGAAAAACACTGAAATGTGCTTCAGTTCTTCACAAAGGTCATGGTAACCTTCAAAATTTTATCAAACTTCTTCCCCCCTCCCCAGCTCTATTATCTTTACTAATTTGTAATGTTCTTTACAAAATATACTGGAGTTTCTCAGAACACAAATCCCAATGTGAACATGATGCAAGCAATCTTTGCTTAGTTAATTTTTCCTAGGCTGTTTAATGTTTCCAAAGTCCAGATGTTTTTCCAACTGTCTTCCCTGTCACACGACTGCACAAACATAGGTTCTTTAGAATTACCATTTTATATACATGTTCAACTTACTCTGTGCTTCTCAGTCCATTTTTTCCAAATAAATATACACATACTTTGGATTCAATGACTTACTGCATTAGAAACATGACATTAGAAAGCTTTAGAAAGTATGCTCAGTGTGTTTTGACAAATGCAAATGTGCTGAAAGCGTGACATGTGCCATGAAACAGTACAGAGCTTTAAAACTGTGGAAAAAAATTCAGTTTCCTACTTGCAATGTCTATGGCTACACCTCCAACCTTGTACAATTAACAATCACGTACCATTAACCATTTTTTTCCAAACCTCACCATTAAAATGTTATTGTGCATTTAACAGCAAAGGAAAATGCCCAATAATCTTAATTAGAGCTGGTCAGGGAGCTAATTTTAACCCCCTGCTACCCAACCTAAAAACAGCAGGGAAAACATTAGAAGAACTGTTCATTTTTATCACCTTTACCCAAATACTGTCCAGCCAGAAGCAGATGCACACATTTCAGAGAATTCTTTGCTCCAGACCACTGAACTCTTAAGCATTAAACCTTTGAGATGCATTTCAAACCTGCTATTTGACACCACTGGAGAAATAAAATCACTTTTCAGAGTTCATATGAAATTGAAGAGATCCCATTTAGAGTGTAAAACATGAAGTAGGAATGTGCTGCTTCTGCTAAAAGAGATTTACCAGCTTTGGTTAAGGATGCACCAACTACAGGATTTCCCTTCACATCCCTGCACAGGATGTCTGATGAAGGCTGAGTTGAGATATATCAGTGATTTCTCATTACAAGCATGTTATCAAAAAAGGATTGTGCTTTGTAGCTGTTACACAGCTCAACCATCAGCAGTACCTGCAGTGACAGAGCAGATATCCATCCACAGCAAGAAAAAGGTAGTGTAAAATAAACTGACTTTGTTATTCTAAAGCTTACAGAAATCCACTACAATTACCAATGGAAAAACAGCACAGAATTTTGAACATATAAATCAGTGACAATTTGGCTCCAGAAGGGATTTCTGGAACTCACCTATGGTGCAGTTTGTGGTTATTTTTCTTCGCTTGGGGTTGTGTCGTAGCAATTCTAACTCTCTCTTGGTCGGCTCCCATGTTGAATACTTCTCTCCAATGCCTAAGCAGATAAAACAAAGTTTCAGGAAGTTCTTTAGTAAAAGGATTGAAAATTCTGTTCAAGTCAAAACTTTTAATGTGCTGTCCATTAGGCTAGATTCAATTTATGCATAACTTAAGGACACTGACTGCTTTTTACCCCTTCTCAAAAAACATGGTTTGAAAAGCTATCACCAAATTTTTGAACAAAGAAGAACTAACATAAGAAAACAAAGGTACTTCTTTACCTATAAAGAACATTTAGGCCAATAAACTTTCCATTACTGGATTATCATCCTCCTTTCAATTAAAAAAAAGAAATTCCAGCACAAGAATAAACTTGCTATTATTCAAAAATACATTGTTTGTGCTCAGAGGAGGTTAAATGACACCAGCATTGATGAGCTTGCCAAGTTATTTAATAAATCTAAACTGATCCAACTTAATGGACAGATAATCTTTAGAGAACAGCAGAATTTAATAGCTCAATATACTGAACACACTACATGTATATGCCGTTACACAGAATGACCTCTCCTTATACTATTAATGGATTAGACAAGTTTTAATTTTTGACATTCACTTTGTTGACATATATAATGTTATCTAAAAATGAAATTAGTAGTAGGTTTTAACACCACCCTCCCTCCACCAACCAGTCAAAACTCTCCAAATATTAAACCCCTTCTCATGAGCTAAAATGTGTCATTTTTCTTTTTGAAGACCAACACTGCATTTCCACAAGATTTCTTTTGCTCAAAAGGAAAGTGCAGTAGAAATGAGCCAGGTCAGTAGTATGGAGAGCAGATTTGAGACCAGCACAGAGCTGTGTTCAGTGTAAACCTGATACAAGAAAACACAACAGTGAAGACTCACGTGCTGAGCAGCTCAGTACTGCTGCAGCTTTCTATGTAGCACAGAAATTGCTGTGCAAGGTCAATTACTGTGAGTCACAAAGGCATCTTGGCATTAAAAATAAAGAATTATAAGATGGCAAGCAGTCTATTCTAAAACTGAGAATTAAAGTCAATTAAGAGTTATTTTTCACAGAATGCATGGAGCAGAAGCAGCGCTTTGCTACAGAAAATAAATTATAAATCATACATATGAAAAGGATAGTAGAAAAATATAGCTGGAGGCTTACACATTCTGCATAATGTACATTAAATTTTAATAGCTCTTTGATCTTCATTTTCAGAAATAGCTATGCTTGTCAGAAACTACCCTCCCAAAAATGTTCAATTCATAGTTACTACTGACCCTCCAGGTTCTAGTAACAGAAGGTCTCATTTTTAGATTCTCAAGGCCTAGAGAATTCTTATTTACACAAATACACCCATCTCTCACTTTATTTGATTCAACAACAGATTATGCAAGGAACTTAAAGAACAATACCAGAATCCCTTTCCTTTATCCAAGGTTCAGCATCAAGCTACAGACCCAGGGAAACAGAAAAGGCAGGGAATGACTGAGACTGATGAGATAACACAGCTGCAATGCTTTGGACACACTGCATGTCTGCAGAGACCCTTTGGAGATGCACAGATGGACACTTCACAGGGATGGAACATTGGCTTCCAACAGCTTTGGCACTGGAGGTCTCCAGCAATCCTGGTCATATTTGTAATGCTCCCTTAGGAATTTATATCAATGTATTGGTAACACCTTGTTAGCAGCAGCAATTGCATTGTGCAGCTGTAAATTGCTGTGTTTGGGTTCACTACAGGTAAAACATGGCCAAACACAGCCAGTCAGTGTGATGAACCCTGATAACAATTAAAAAATAACCCCTTGGATATGTTTAAATCCTGGTTTAAGTCAAATACAACAAAATTCATACCTGGAAACACATGTGCACTTTAGGCATGCAATAGCTCCACATATATCAGCAGCACTATTAATATATATTTATATATATCTATATATAATTATATAGTTTAAATACTGTAGAGGATGGGACTAAAGCATGTCACAAGAGCAACTCTAGGTAAGGCTAAACATGACAGACTGGATTACTTTTAAGGATTCTGGGTGAATGAAATATTTGTTCAATTTAAAAGAAATGAAAGGAAACAAAACATCATGTGCAATCAATGCCACAAACAGAGCAAACCAGACAGAAAACATTCTTGCAGAAGCCTTTCATTAGAAGGAGCACAAGTTAAGTCAGACACAGAAATTAAAACATGTTCCATTCCAGCTATATAACTTAGCAGGAATGCTGAGGTTATATTACTCTTGAAAATTTGGAAAAGGCAGAGCCATTTATTAGGAATGGTTTGATGTTTAAAAATGAAAAACTACAACAAAAAATAACCAAATGACAAAGAAGGAAAGAGGTTTAATAAAAAGGTTTAATAACACTCACAAGCATGCCAAAAACTCCAACATAAACTACCTTAAACAAAGATTTGCAAACCATGCACAGGTCACCATTTACAATTAAAGGAAAGTAGTGTTAGACAAGTGAAAATTACTAATTTTTAAAATGCTGCTATAAAATAGCCAGAGATTCAAGTCAGCACGTGAAATCTCCAACTAAGAAATTCTTTAATTGGGTGAAATACTCAAATTGGCATTTCTCAGAGAATTCATCAGGGGAACAGGGATGAGTGAAGGAAAAGGCAGTGAAGGCTCAGGTGTATAAAAAGTCACAATTTTTCAATCATTGTTTATTTTGCTAAACTTCAGCAAATTCCAATTTTTCCTCTCCCAAAAATTCAGACATTAATTAGAACAAAGGGCTTTGTGTATTCTCACCTCCCCTGTTATTAATATTTAATACCAAAGGAAAAAATTTTGGCCAAGTTGCAACATTCAGAATTACATCAGACAACCCCGAACTCCAGCTGGACTGGGGAACTCAGCACACTGGGAGTTAATACTACAGGAGTATGAAATGAATCTCATGATATTTGGGGGTTTTCTTAAAGTTTTTTTTTCTCCAGGCATCATGTTGTTATGTGAGCATCTATTAAAGTATAAACTAACACCTTTCCAGCACTGTGGAGAGAAATTTGAACATTTCTGCATTCAGCCTTCAGTCTTTAAGCCAATCAGTTTCTGCAGACTGGATTCACTTCTGAAGTTCTTAAAGTTGGCAGCAAGATCTGAGGTAAATTAACTCTGTGGTAGCAATATAAACCCAAGACACTGAGTTTGGGGTTTGTGCTCCTCTTGACATTCAGTTTGGAGCAAGAAGGGATCTTTGAGATGACAGGAGGGAGGGAGCACAGAGATTGGAACAACAGAGAGAGAAGGAAAAAACCAGACATAGTTCTCCATTATTCTCTCTCATTCCTTAGATAAATTTTTGAGGAAACACGTGGTTTCATAATAAAAAGACAAAGAAGAACCTATGCCATGACTTTAAAGAAAAAAAAAAGTCTACATTGCAGACTCCAGTAATTTGAAGTGTTGTTGTCTATTCCTTGATTGTCTGTGTTCACTGCTCACTGCAGATGAGTTCTCCAGGGACAGAAGATGGAATGTGCAGATCCACACAAATATGCATTTGTGTATATATATTTAATGTGCCATTCAATAGCCAGTTAATCAGTACAGAGGATTCCTGCCTGGCAGTTCCTCTGGGTGATTCTTTGACCTTCTCTACACAACTCTGGGGTCCAAGATGACCAGAGGAACAATCCTGTAGCTGTAATTCCCTGGAATCTAAACTACAGCAGGCTGATGTCCATGGCAGGACAAAGTGGCTGCATATCTCAGTCCACAAGGCACAGGTGTATCAATTGGTAAGGACAATATAACAAAGACATTACTCTTCAAATCTGCATATTTAAAAGTAAAGGACTGGAGGAGGTTTCCTCTTCTTTGGAATAATGAAGATCTGTTGTTGTTGCAGCTGATTCATTTGGTGCCCCAAACTCAGATTGAAGGAGTTTCCAGAATAGGTGCTAGTTTGGATGAAAGGTTTTTAAACCTACTCCCATTTTGTCTTGCTTTGAAAACCAGTGCTTTGTGCTAAAAGATTTTAAGGTGCATTTCCTTGTTCTAGGACTCACAATCCTCCTTTCCCCTGACTCTCTTCCCTCAAAGAGGAAACAAGCAGGAAGCAGCCTGGGATCTGTAGTAGGAACCAAGTGAAGGCAGCTATCTTTTGAGCCAGCAGAAAAGCTCTCGTTAATACGATGTTAGCTGCTATTTTTAAAATTGGAAATTGAGGTTAAGAATGGTTTGAAGTCATATCAGCCCTGACTAAGGCTGTCACATTGAAACAGGATGCCATGGATTCCAGAAGAGACATTACTAGACAGAAGTCATCTGTCTTCAAATACAGACTTTCCCACTTTAAGAAAACATACCCCCCAGAGGCCACTGGAAATGGAAGATGACAAGCTTTTAAAACTGATGCTTACAAACTACTCAGTTCAGAATAAATGATATTTCCTTTCCAAACAAAAAAACCAAAACAAAAACCAAAACAAAAAAAGAGAAAAGGTTTGTTTTGGAGGAATTCTATCAAGGAAAGAGCATATGAAATCAAGTCTGCTGCAATTATTCAATCACTGGAACATATCCAAACAAGAGGAAAACGATTTGCACGATAAAAGTGGCATTCTTAACTGTGATTCATGTCTAGAATGGCAGGATAATCAGCAAAGGGACGCTTGTTAGTGAGGTGCGTCGCCAGCCCACGCCTCTTACCTGTCATTGTACACTGGTAGTGAGAAACCACTGTTGGGGTGAAGGCTAAAAAAGAAAAAATTAGGGAAAGCAAACTGAATAAAACAAATGTGTGTACATATATTTGTGTGTAAATATTTCTACATAGATACTGTGCGTGTACCCTGAAAGCACAGGTGTGTAAGTAAGCTGGAATGATCTATTTAAAAAAAAAAGTTAAAAAATAATCACACACAAGGGTAGCATTTCATGTGAGGGGAACACATTTATTGCCTGTACCACGTAAATAAGCCTAAAGGAGCAAACTGTTACATTCTCTACCTAATACAGATCTAACTTTTGATATGCAAGCTTTTGCAGGATTAATGTTAGATATTTCTGTATTTTTTTTGCAATTAAAGATAAAATATTCTTGCTACAATTAGGTGTGGTGCATGTGTTAAACCCACAGTCTGACTCCTGGAAAGGAAGAACATCTCTCTCCCATTGCCTGCACTACTCTCTCTAAAGAGCTCTTTCTTCCCCTTAGAGTTTTTTTTTTTTTTTTTGCCACTGAACAAATGGGAGGGACAGGTATGATTAAAAACAGAAACAAGAAATTCAGGCAGGAAAACCAAACCTTGTAATTTCCAAGCTTTTCGTTGTTCTTCTTTGGCAATTTGTTCCATGTCTTTGTCGTATATGTAATCTTGACACATAAAGCAGTATATACCCCCATACAAAAGGTCTATGGCTGCAAAACAGAAGGGAAGTTGGGGAGGAGGAAAAAAAGATGTGAGTTCATAAACCAGAAGGCATTTTAAAGCAGGCTTCCAAGTCAGGCACTCCTTCTTCCAAGCAGTCCACAAAAGAAGAAAAATCTGTACCTTAGAATCTGGAAGGGGAAAAAAAAAAAAAAAAGAGAAAAACCCAGACATTTTTCCAGTTTCAGTGTGAGTTATTCAGTTGCTTCTGGCACAGCAAGAAAACTGTGCAGGACAACAAAGCATCAGCTGCCTTCAGGCTGTTTGTAACCCACAATTTACCTTTCAAACACCTGAGTTACCAAGAGGCATCAGGACAGTGACTGACTACAACACACACAGAACCAGTCCTGTGAGAGTTGATGTATCAGTTTGAACTGTCTATTCCTAAGATTTCAGCTATTTCTCTTCAAGGCCATTAAAATAATTAGGAAGCACCTAGTTCAAATACAGATGAAGGCTCCAACAGAAGACAGCACAGCAAATTCAGAGCTATTTCTCCAGGGGAAAGCTTTTCCAGGGTAGTTTATGCCACAGGTTACTTCTGTCTCAATTTTTCATTTCACACGCCCTTTCAGAATAAACAACTGAACACTGACCAATGTTAAAAATATTTTTCTTGCACAACCTTAAACAAAAGAAAGCCAAGAAACAAAATAAATACCTAACTGAGAAATGTCATTTTACTCCAACATATACCATGGAAAAAGTGCAAAGTAATCATAGTAAACTGCTGATTTTCAGTATACAGATATGAAAAAGGCCACAATCACAGGAAAGCTAAAAATCTGTGAGCACTAGCAAATTTTACTAAAACACAACCTGCACCAGCAAACAGCTAAGAAATACATCACCCTTCTCCCTCAAGTATAGAGGCTTCATTTATTTTGTTTTTTAATTCCTTTTATTTCCAGATAATAGCATTATTAGAATAGTCTTACTGCAATGGAAACTTGTTTTAAGCACAGGAAACCATTACCACATTAGGCAGCTTGCAAGAAACAGCATGGAATTACTCTGAAGTGCTCAATAAGTCAAAGCACATGCCATGCAGCAGGAATTCTGCCATGGATCTCAGCAGGCAAACACAGGTGAAGTCTCTGTGCTGCCCTGGCAGTGGGGCAGTGCTTGTGGGGAGGGTTTTTGGTAAAGTTCCTTTCCAACCCCATCTCCTCATCCTTCACAACCTCTACTCCCTTACAACCTGCCGTCCCTCCTCTTTAGTCTGTTGCAAGCTGCTTTTTTTCCTCCTTCCTCTCTTTTAAAATCACCTTTTCATGATTATGCCAACTGTTTGTTACTTCTATTATTCAATAAACCCCAATTACTTTAAACAGTTTTTCATCTTGCTGATGTGCTCCATTCTTCTGTTTTGCCTCTCTGGACCACTCAGTTTGTGGAAGAGGATAAGGACAGTGTTACCTCATGTAAAGTCACAAACTCAGGATTTTCTTTACCTTGTGTAGTGTCTCAACACCAGAATATTTCACCCTGATGCCCAGAGGACTGAATAAACTCCTTTAGCAGAATACTCCAAAAGGAGACAAGACTCTGAGCTGTGGTGGAGAATCAGTAACTGCAGGGATGGTATATCACAACTTACAGAGTATTAGAGTTCTACAATACTTACTCCATTCCTTACTGCATTACCACTTCTGCACAGTTTTCTACAAAAAAAATCTGTAGAAAATCCAAAATATCAGTCTTAAAACACAAACCCAAATATTGTTCTCCACATACTTTAAAAGATCCCACCAACAGGCCCCTAAATAACAGAACAGGGCTGGCAGAATATTGAATAAAAAGGACCCTGTGAGCACTAATATTTACAATTTACCATCAGAACATGTAAGCATAGCTGCGCTCAGAGGATTCCTTACTTTTCCTTTCTTGCTGGATTTACATGCCTGAGCAATGAAATAGAGATGTCAAGATCTAAACCAACAAGAGAGCAGAAGGAATTTCTGGTGTAAAGGATCAGAAAGTTTCACAGAAACACTGGTGGAGTTAAAGCTCTAATTGTCCAGCACCTGATTAAGGACTCTTGAGGAAATATCCTCTCTCCAACACACTTATGGGAACAATGCAGTTGTACATTTGCCAACACTTCCAATGCCTTTTTAATGACAGCAGGGGGTTTTGGACAAATTACCTCAAGCACCAGTGCCAAGGCAGCCACACAGGCCTGGCCACAGCACGAGGAAGGGCAGGAGTTTCTCATGGAACCTGAACAGAGCTGCTCAGGAAAAGAGCCCACTAGGAAAGTTTGGGAATTAATTGCTTCAGGTTAATGTAATTTGAATTTTTTTCCTTGAAATACACTTAAACTTTCTTATGCTAGTTGTCTTGAGGTGAAGAAGAACAGAGGCACCACTGAAGGGGCTGTTTTACAGGCAGAATCTCTACCCAAGCAAGCAATTCCTTAGCACTGACTGAAGTTACCACACCCAAAGGACAAAGTCCACACAAAACTTTCTCCCTGAAAGGACTGCGGGGACTGAAACTAATTTCACCTCATTGTTAGGCTAAATCCTTTTTGTTTTAAACTGAAGTGCCATGAAGCCATATCCCAAACTGAAACACCTGGCCAGAAAATCCCATAAAAAACACGACAGTAATGCATGAGAATGCACGCGTAGCAAACTTCAGCACTGGTATTTGTGTTGATATTTTAGATCACAAAGCTAACAAAAAAGCCTCAAATTCATAAAAACTTTGAGAACTACCAACCTAGGAATAATGCCCAGGTGTTTGGGATTAACCCACTGCCAAGCCTGCGGGATGCCCCACATTCCTCACAATGAACTTCTCTTTTAGGGAGCTCCTGTGGAATGGCTGCTACTCCCAACTTCCAGGATCTGCTTTTCCTAAAACTACTCCAACCCTTCTCTCAGGAAGGTACAGGGGGATGAAATCAGTGAATATCAGTTTTAGCTTAATACACATGCAGAATTTATTACCCTTGGAAAATAAAATATATAGCAAGTAGAAATCTACCTTTTTTTCACAAGGAAGAACCAAAAGCAATTTAGAAGAATCACAATGTCATTTTATTAAATTTGATCAATCTAGATTCCTGGTTTAGGAATTCAAAATACCTACTTGGTGATCACAGGCAGAGCAATTTAAGAATGAAAAGACCTCTTGGAATGTAACATTTTTCTCTGCTTTTATACCTTCTGTCCTGACAACAAGCTTGCCTTCCTTTAAAGTCTGATCTCCTTGGACTCCTTTACATACAAAATTATAAGCAGCTGCAACCCAAGAGAGGAATGCAAATATATTTTATTTTTCATTTAGAAATAAAACTATCAGCCTGGAGAAACAAGGAGGCAGCACAGATGATCATGCAGGAACAACAACAACTTTATCTATCTATGGTGCAAGGAACACGAAGTTTTAAAAAACAACAGCTCTGGGGTGAAAGTTTAAATCTGGCAGCAAAAAGTCTTCAAACTGCAGCTGGGAGACAAGTAAAGTGTTTTAGTTAAGCTCAAGGGCTTTATTTTTCCAGCTATATCAACTGATGTCCTTGTGAAACTGTTAGAGACCAGAGAGGATGGGAATACAACAAAAGCAGGGAAGTGTGCCACATCCAGAGTGTGCATAGCTCATCCAGGTAAAAAACCTTGGATGTTCAGATTTTGAACGATCCAGGTGAAAAGAACTGACTTTGCTCAGCTGGGAATGGGATACTTTACCATAATATTTGATACCATTAGGCAGACAGAAGATATTTGTGAATCATGTTGTGGTATCATCTCCCTTGGATCACTGGGTGCACTCAAGTAGAAAAGAAAAAAAATCCAGCAGCAACTCAGAATTCAGGTCAGTTTTTACCTGCACTGAAATTAATTCCATTGTGAATTTCTGTGACTCAGTCTTGGCATATTATCAACCTCAAATCAACATTGTCTGTGTTCTATGCAAGAAACCTGCATTTCCTTCAACTTCTGTAACAAAGGAGGCTAAATTTGCAATTCTTTCAGACCATTTTAAGCCAATATCCAAAGCTAATTCATGCTCCCTGATTTCTCACCTTGAGTGTTAATCATTAAACCCATTCCAGGTAATTGGCTCAGGTTCCCAAGAAGTGATTTGTTAAACTTCAGCCAGTTCTCCACTGGGATCTTGTCTCTGATCTATCAGCACAAGGCAGGCATCTGATTGCCTTCCTCCTGATTTCCTGGCACCTGGAACCTGCACCACAGCTCAGAATTCCTGAACTGGTAAGAAGGGAGGAAAAGAGGTGGAAAAGGGACTACTCCTGCTAAATTATCATCCAGCCATTGAGAACTCCAGGTATTTACTGTCAGGGAAAAAAAAAACAAAAAAAAAAAAAAAAACAAAAAACCAAAACAAACCCCAAGCTTCCTTCTGTTGCCAAAATTTTTTAATCCACATTAAAAACTATAGTCAGTCAAGCATTATCCTTCCCTCTCACATTCAGTATCTTCTCCTACTACTCAAGGTAGAACTATTCCATTAGTACTGCTTTTTCTTCTTTTTTTAAAACAGGAGTCAACAGGTGAGAAGTGTTTTTGTGGCTCTGAAGTCTTCAAGATGCCTATTGGCCCCATATGGATCTAGAATTTTAATGTTTAAATTCATTTTGCCTGCAATCCAAACATGGCAAGCACCCAATATTATCCTGCAAACCACTTAACACCAGGAGCCAAATGGGCAGCCCCTGTGCTGTACACTCTGTGATGGTTTAGAATATCATCCTACAACTCCACATGAATCCAAGCCAGGAAAGATAAGATGAAGAAAAAATGTCCTGGAGTCCCTATGGAATCTAGATGGAAAATGTGCTTTTAACTGTTAATTTACAGGAACCACAGTGTGTCAAAGCATTTTATGTTGTTATGAGTGGAATATTAATTCCAGCTCCTTGACCCCATTCAGAAATACATGAATTGTAAGCCCTACAGCAGTGGGTTTTCTGCAGCTATGAGTGTGTGTGTATTAAAAAAACAACAACAGAAAATATTCATTCAGAAAGAATACTAAAACTTCATTTGGTGTCTGCCCAGGAATTTTCAGTCCCAGTCAGGAAACTGATAAATTAATCACTGCTGCAGTTTTGAGGTGAACTTCATAGTACCGACCTCTCTTCTCTTTTAGAGCTACTGTTCACAGACATCTTCCTGCTTCTGCTACTCTGGGACTAAGTTATTGTGTACTTTCCTTCACTGAGCAGCTGCAGAAAAGATAAGTAAGAGACCATCAATTTTAACAAGGATAGAATCCACCAGCAGATTCCCCAGGTGCTGAACCTGATTTGGAAGGATTATTTAGGAAGATGACAGAGTATGTTGATGGCACACATTCATTTAGTATAATCAAAATAGCTCCAGAAGGATTTCAAGTTCCTTAGCAAATAGGCAATAGCACCAAGAGTGAAACTCCACCCACTAAAGAGACAGATAAGTAACACCAATCAGAAATGAAGTTTTGGAATCCCTGAATTTAACTCTCAAGTAAGAATATCAGCTCTGTGATGAACAGCAGGTTAAGAAGCAAAAAATAGAAGTCATGGAAGTATTAACTAAGAATGCAAGTCATTAACACAGCAAACTGTCTTAATCCAAGGGGCTG
The DNA here is from genome assembly GCF_035770615.1 of Melospiza melodia melodia. NCBI lineage: Eukaryota > Metazoa > Chordata > Aves > Passeriformes > Passerellidae > Melospiza > Melospiza melodia. The sequence goes on from NC_086211.1 coordinate 2,804,010, forward strand.
GCACCAGAAATGGACACATTAGAACTGGAAGAGTGAAGTATGATGAAGATAATGAGAATCATACAAGAGTTTCAATAAGAAAAGGTAAAAATTGTTCAGGTGGGGAAAAGGAAACATCTGACAGGATCAAACACAGGAAAAATCCCAGAGGAGCTCAGTAAGGACTTTGGTCTCAGCATTTCACAACTCCTGACAAAAGACACACAGAGCCCAGGGGGAGTATCAGACTGTCCTGGAGGCTGTCTGATGGGGACTGAGCAATGCAGGGATGAAAAAAAGCAGCTCCTTAGCTGGATCTTACCTCACCTACCCATCACCCACATCCACAACTCACAGAATACATTAAATGAAGTCCAGCATTATTAATATACATTGATCAGGAGGCAGATTCAAGAGGACAGGAATCACTGTAAAGTCAGTGCCTAATTCAGATGGCTCAGGCAGGCAGAGATAGCAAGGGATGTATTTAAAACCACTCTGGAATCTGATGCTGGAGCCTCCTGAGCTGCAAACACATCCCTGCCATGCTCAGACAGCTGTTACAGCTGAAATCCATGGTATTTCTTACAACTGTGATAAAGTGTGCAGCTCCTGCCTGTCTCCATGGAGACTGATGTTGGCTCAGCAAAAAGTCACCAAGTACTTTAAAATAATTCCTCTTCGTTTTGAAATTTCAAAGCACTTAACTTGTTTTTGCCTATCAGATGTTATTTCCCCAACTAACACTGCAGCAGGAAAAGCAACCAAAAGCACTAGTAAAATTACAAAAATATTTTCAAAGCTCCTTTTACATGCAGCTGGAAATTAAACATCAAAATATACATTAAAAAATGGAGAGAAAGGAATCTCCAAAACTAGAAATCAAGCAGTCACTTGCACAATCTTCACATTATGTGTATTTGTGCACCAAGTAATTTATATTTAGCTGCAGAAGAATCCTTTTTGGGATTATTCAGTAAAGTATTTTGTGCTTTGGCTTAATCAACTTTGCCCTTTTTATCTAAAGGCTATTCCTTTTGGGACATACCTTTTCTGACACAGCCTTAATTGTCAAATACCAGGACAATAACCACAACAGTCCCTAAGCAAGAGCATTTTTAAGAATCTCCCTCCTCCACAATCCAGTTTTGGTTTTCCTTTAAGGAAACACAAGCTAATTCACTACAGCAGACAACAGCAAATTCTGTCTTGCAAAAAAAATAACTTGAATTTAAGCTTCCCAAATACATAAACAGCAGCTGAGAATGTGTGCAATTAAAAAGCTTTTTTAAAAGGTTCTCCATAAATATGGTGAGTTTAGTGGTAAAAATATTACAGTGTTTACAAAGTGTCCACAGATAAACAGGTAAATACTGCTGGCAGTCTCAATTTAGCACAGTATTTTTTAAACCTTAAATGTGGCCATAAACTTGTACTAGCATAAAAGGTTTTTTTATATGTATATATACACCCACACACCCCTTTTACCAGAAATTCTTCACGTTTACCTCAAATAATTTGCACTTCCACATTGGTAGAGATTCCAAAAAAAAAATCAGCTAATGAATTGACTTTAAAAGCTCTTTGAGATCCCACTCTGCAAAAAGCAATTAGAAGATGTCACACAGGGTTGGGTTGGTATTTTCAGTTTTCAAAGCATGGCTGAGGTTGGTAGGGACCTCTGAGGTCCCCTTGTGCAGCCCCTGCTCCAGCAGGGCCATCCAGCACATCCAGGCTGCCAGGCCCTTGTCCAGAGGAATTCTGAATATATCTGGGGACAGACCCTCCACACCTCTCAGGGCAGCTTGTTCCAGTTTGGGTAATCAGACACAATTTCCTGTATTTCACTTTGTCTTCTCTGCCTCCTGGACACCACTGGAAAGAGCCCAGGACACTTTTTTAACCCCTCTTTCAGGTATTTGTACCCATTCATGAGGTTCCCCTGAGCCTCTCCTGTGAGCTGAGCAGTCCCAGAGCTCTCAGCCACACCATGATGGAATTTTCAGTACTATTTTCCAGTATTCTGTTTTTCAAGACATTTACAAACTTAAACTCTACCACTACTGAGCCTCATCTTTTTCTTTCTTGACACATATGGAGGAAGAAACTATAACGATCTGCTGGTTTAAATAATCTTTTCCATAAATAGTAAACTTACACACCCATTTCTTAAGCACAAGAGTACACAGCTCTGTTGGCCTTCTGGAGCTTCTCTGTCTTCATGGAAAATAAAGACAGTTTGTTCCATAAGCACTTTAGGATAAATTAAATTAGGAATGGTGGCTACACTGGTCAAGAGGAAATTTATGCCATGAAATAATGCCTTTTTTTTCCTGTTTCTTACATAACCCCACCAAGAATGTATTTTAATTTGGAGAAAAATTATATTCATCCATTTTAAAACAGAATTTTAATATGGATCAGGATTTTGCATTATAACTCAATAATGCTCTGAACTATAAGCAATAGGTAATTTGAAATAAAAAAAAGGCTTTTTTGGCTTTGAACATGAAATAGCACCAAAGCTGACAGAACAGAACTTGTTGGCCTTGAAATCAGCATTTTATGAGACTGTTGAGGGAAAGGTAATCCACATGAATTAAACTGTTTTGTTACTACTTAGGTTACTGACCCCAACAGAAACAAGAAGCCAACACAGAAAAACGAAGAAACTCCCCCTGCCTCCACACTTCAGCAGTTTAAATAATTGTGATTGCTACTTGATTAGCCTTCTTTGTGATAGAAATGATGGGTGTTTTCCTCAGCAATAAAAGAAGTGAACATGACCTCCTGAAAAAAAAAGTTTACTGAAATAAATGTTCTAGTTCCAGGCATCAAACCCACCATTTTTAACACTTAGGAAAAAGAACCCCAAACTCTGCCTCCTCACATTTTTAAATATGACATTAATTCATAAATACCAAGCTACTAAGGAAATTTTTAACTGCAAAGATAAACTTAACAGTGATGCAATGGAAGTTTAAGCACCAAGTTTAGAATAATACCACTAAACTAACCCAAACCCCAAATATAAAATTATCTCTCTCCCTACTGAGGTAACTACAAGAAAATATCACTTTGCTGGCCTGGAATGGAGAGGGATAACAGAGAGGATGATGAACACCACGGGGAGGAGAACTCACCTAAATTGTGTCGCTTTGTCTTCGCGTGCTCGTGAATATGTTTCTTTGTAAAACAGCCAAAGAAGACACAGTAGAGGCAAGAGTGGAGTCTGTTCAGGTGGGCACCACACATATGACAAATGCACGACTTTGCCTGAAACAGCAAAACAGACACAGGTTGTGAGAGCCAGAAGCATCCCCCAGCCCAGGCACAGCACTCATGGCCACCCTTCCCTTTCACTGTGGATTGCTGCACAACAGGAGGGGAACTGTTCTGTCCTTGTGTGCAAAACCAGCATAACAGGGAAACTGTTCTGTCCTCATGTGCAAAACCAGCATAACAGGGAAACTGTTCTGTCCTCATGTGCAAAACCAGCATAACAGGGAAACTGTTCTGTCCTTGTGTGCAAAACCAGCATAACAGGGAAACTGTTCTGTCCTCATGTGCAAAACCAGCAGCTGGACAGAACACAGGAAACTCCTCCATTTGTCCAAGAGATTTATTCAGATGAACACCAGAACCCAAGCAAAGGAGCTGCCCAGCAGGGAGGTTGAGGGGTGAAGAGGCAGCAGTTGGGGTGGTGGGATCACAGCAAGAACTCTCCTTTTTCACAGCACCAACCTCCTTGATGCTCTCAAAAGCTGTAATATAACTTGGACATTAAAATGTGTGTGGGTATTTGATATTTCATTGCTCTGCTGAGAGATTCTGCCAGATTCCCTCATTAGATTTTTCTACATTAGTCCAAAGAACAGTGGCACAGTATCAAATCCATACCAGCCAGAGTTACAGAAGCTGCCTTTGCCATTCTGAGCCTGGCTTTGGACCAGGAGCAATGGAAGTTTCCCCAAAACTGCCCAGAACAGGCAGGTCTGAGGAAAGTTACCCTGGTTCATTGGAAATTTATAAGCACACACCCCTGATATGACAGTCTATGATAGCAATATATTTTAACAAGTGAGTCTTAAGGACTAAAAAAAGTCACTGGAAGGTTAAATAGACTTTTTGACTCCTAATCACATTTGAAGCACTCTAAGCCAACAGCATCCAAACTCATCTCTTGGCATTAAACTAAAGTACTTCAATATTTTTTTTAATTACTCTGTTTAAAAAGAGACTTAAGAGAGTTTTCAGAGTAAGTCTTTTGCTCAACCACATTGAAAGCAATTTAGGTTCAATACCATCTGACTGGAACTCACAGACAGGAGAAATTCCTTGCAGTAAATTCACTTTTCATCTCAGAACTGCATTCAGACCTATGTCTGAGGGCAACTGAACTTCTGTAACAGCTTAGAGCTACAAAGAATATTTAGAGCTATGTCTGATTTTACAGCCTAATCTGAAAATACTATTTCTTTGCTTGACAATATAGAAGGACCCATTTCTCTTCATACTAAAAAAAAAAAAAAAAAGAATTGGGATTACTAAAATCCTAAGATATCTAACCCAGGCAGTGCATTTTATCAAAAACAACCCACAAAATTCTTCAGTAATATTTGCCCAGTCTGCCACAACTTAAAATTACTGCTGAATAAATGATGCACAATCTTGTTCTCTAGTCTGGCATTTTTCTCTCAGAATACTTTTGGCTTTTTAAAAAAAAAATCATCAAAGCAGCTTGCAATATGTTGCACCATGTAATTTATTTTCAAGCTCTTACAAATTAAGACTTAAATTCTGAATCTCACATGTTGTGTATTCAAAGTTATCATAAGTTGTTAGGGGAAAATGTTGAATCGAATTCCACACACCTACAGAAAGAAATATTTTAAAGTTGGGCCAAAAAAAATTCACCACCACCAGCACAATTTCCATCTTTAGAAAAATGCTGCAGAACTGTCAAACTGTTGCCTAACGGCCGCTTGTTGGCTGCAGAAGCTAAATGGGATCAGCCTATCTGTTAAGATTGCTGCTATGACAACAACTCCAGCAAGCAGCTATTTTACTGAGCCAGCTAAAAATAAATCTTTTAGCATTAAATGTATTGTAAACACATGACATAACAAGCATGTAAAAGCTGGTCATTTTAGGCTAAAAGGCAGAAAATTCGTACCGTAAAGAGTTTTTATTGCAATGGAAATTAAACTAAATTGAAGAATGTATAAGGAATTTAGTGAAAGTTGAAAGAGCAGTTCAAAGACCTCTTGGAAGGAAGCTGTTTTATCCATATCCTCTGTTTGTTCAGTTTAGCTCAAGGTGGCTTTTCAGAAGTTGTAAGAAAACAAGGTTAAAAGAGAGAGTGAGGAAAGAAATCAATATCAAAAACCATAGTGGCTATTCTTAACCAGATTAGCTGTCTCCTTGTCATCTGTCTGTGCTTTTAAACAATTTGCTAAGTTAAAACAAAGCTGCCACTCTCCTACCCCACCCCAAATAATCAAATTACTTTGTTTCATAATACTCCCACCCTGCTCACATCTCTTGAGGCTACAGTCTTAAGATGAAACAGAATACTGCAAATGAGTAATGAGAAGCAGTTGGATCCATACAGTCACCAGCTTGTTTTAAAACAGCATTCAACTTTTAAAAAAGGCAAGTGTCTTGCTTATGGCTGGATACTTTAGGGAACTCAACCAGGATTTCAGCTACAGAATCAACCTGTCACTTCTCCTCCCCCAAGATACAGGAACATCCCTTCCTTATCCAAGAGTTTTCCCCTTCCTTCACACTCTCTCCCACTGTTATTCTGCTCTCTTCCTGCTTCCTTCCTGTATTATCCTCACCCTCATCTCTCCATCTTTCACCTCATCATACACAATCCCTCATCTTCATGTCCCCAACCAGTCTTCCTTCAATCCACACTAAACCTCTGTCTGTTCCCTTTGTTTTTGCTCTGATATTCCAACAAACCACACATAGAAACCAGAGGAGGCTGTGAATGTTTTCCTTCTGGAAGAGCATAATCACTTTTTAAATGATAGAAAAGAATGGTCCTGCACAATATAAATGGTGTGTGCACATACAGAGTGTTACTGACAGTTCTGACAGCATCTCAATTGAGGAATTCCCTCAATTCCTGTATTGGTACCAGGGCTGGGCTAACCCACAGGCCCAGCCCCAGCAATGGTTTTGGACCCTCTAGAGAGGGGGTTCAGCCCAGCAGAAGAGGGGGCAAACATCAGAGCCTGACACACACAGGGGAACTGGCTGGGATCACCCCTAAGGCAAGGCAAGAGTTCAACAACTGCTCTCAATGCTGTGAACAGTCCTGATACAAAATGAGTTAAAAAAGAAAGCAGCAGGCATCACTAGGACAAAACCTAGAGAGCTGACACTCCAAATCTTGCCAAACTGCCAGAACAGCTTATTACTAATTTACCATCAAACCATCAGAATAGCAGTGGAGAAAATGAACACATCCACTGATGTTCTGTCCTTGCTCCTGCTCTGCTGTCCTGGGCCAGCTCAGGCTCCACCTAAAGCAAGGAGGTCACACAGGAGGGCAGGAGCATCAGTAGTTCTAAAAACCCACAAACCTGTTTCAACCTCTGTAATACTGGCTCCTCAAACCAGCCGATGGCAATGGAAATTGATATAAACCATCCCTACAAAGCCAACAGTGCAGGGAAAGCAAGAGGCATCCAGTGACCTGAGCTATTACAAACTCTCCTTCCACATTTGCAACTATTTCAGAAATAGCTTTAGAAGTACAATTTTTATTTAACTGTATATGATAAGAGGAAAACATCTTTTTAGAAGTTTTTCACTGTGGTACTTAGGAGTCTTGCCTCTTATGCTCACACTAAATATATCAAAGCACTTGGAGAACAGAGAGGTTTTTAGCTACAAGCTTGTAAGCCAAAGACCTCCTACCTTTCACAGTCTGCAAAACATCTCCACCACAAAGGTACAGGGGAAAAGATGGTTGAGGTAACACTAACAAGACAGTGGGAGGCTTGGGAGGTTAAAAGATCATAAGGAAGGTGTTGCTACCCTGTAGGTGTTCACAAGTAACTCAAAGAAGCAGATTCTTAAGGCAGTCTTAAAGCAAACACGAGTTATGGATCCCTGCAATGTTTGATCAGGTACAGATTTGTAGCATTAGGAAAGTAAAAGCTTCCCAAACCAAATCTACTTTGTTTTCCCATCTTTTAAAGTAAGTCTTTTGTGTAAAACAGATATAATGTTTAGACACATCAGAAAAAATAGGAAGTATATAATTTTCTAACATGTTATAATCATTACTGCAAGTTTCTGGTGGGTATGCTTCATTTTCCAGCCCAGACCTTCTTCAGAGACAACTTTATTCTCAGTCTGCACAGATTAAGGTGTTTGTTGGGCAGGTCTGCATATGCCTACCCAGAGAATACAGTTATATGTGGGAAATTCTGCCTCCATGCCCAAGTTTGCCACCAAAATCTGCTTTGTTCCCCAGGAGCAGTGTTTGTGCTCCAAAGTGTTACCTCAGCTCTGCCAAACTATTCCTTACAAGGTTGTGCTTCAGAGCACTTGAAAGAAGGTGAAAGCAACACTTGTGTAGAGCCTTAGGAATCTGTGACAGTTCCTGCAATAAAACTTTGCTTTCTTGAATCCTTAATCCCTTACAGACACATGAACAAAAGTGAAGATACTGAGTTAAGGTTTGCAGTGTTCATTGCCTTAATAGCAGACCAAGGGAAAGAAGAAAAAACAAACCCAAACTAGCAAAGTCAGAGACCTTAGACTGAAATTTTTTAATATTAAGTGCAAATGCCTTCACTGGGCCACAGATCAAGACACTGAAGCAAAAGTTAACCATTTTCTCACATATTCAGTGTTCCAGGCCTTAATATTCACATTTTAGGAACAGTCAATCCTCTCTGGGAATTTTTGCCTATTCTATTCCCCTTGCTATGTTTAGATCACAGCCTGGACACAGGGTTTTATTTTTATTCTTATTCATTCATCTTGCAACCAATTCTCTCCCAGATCTAAAGCAGCCCCAGCAGCTCACACTGAGTGATGAACAGTGTGCTTCCCTTGGCCTATTTTCTGAAAGGAAAAAAGGACAGATAATCACAAAAGGCCATAAAACCAACCACTGCTGAAGATGGAGGCCCTATGGCTGTTCCAACAGTGGAGTTTCTTCTACCCTGTGGGGGGCAGAGCCAGTGGTAAAGCACAGCCAAGAGCATTTATTGCTCCTGAGTACCTCAAGAGTAACAAAAATGGGTCAAATCTGCCTCACAACAATTCTGTCACTCCTTAGTCTGTATTTACTCCCAGACTCCCTGTGCTGTGCTCCTGACACCAGTCTGTCACAAATCCATCAAACAGCAGTGCAGGGGCTGGGACACTTCAGATATTTAAATAATTTAAACTTCAAAGCCGTGTTCTTAGAGTTGAAGAGACAAAAAGAAGGAATTGATTCTACAGTTCTGCATGATATGGCATATAAATCACTCCTCCACATGCTGATAGGATGATTCAGTTACTCTGAGTCAGTGCACTGCTCTGACACATCAGCTCTAAATAATTTAAAAATCAACTTAAGTATTGTTCACTCACTTCCTGCAACCAAGTCTTAATTAGAAAGATTGGAAATGTCAATTTTGTCTTTCAGAGAATATGCCATCAATATTCTAAATTTTATTTTCAGACCCAATGAGGTCAAGGGTACCCATAAAGGTTTTATTTGTACAAGCAAAACTGTGCACTAGTTATAGAATTTTTGAGTTTAGTAAGTGCTCAGAATACCACAGGTAACTTCATAAACTGGGTTATTTTAAATGTTTGTTTAGACAGCAGCAGAACCAAAAAAAAAAAAGGCAGAGAGGAGATGTCTGCACAGCTCTCCCAGACTGAACAGGACACTTGGCTCTGACCATCTGCTTGAAGTTTGAAGACAACAATATCACAATTTATAATTAAAGATGAAATGGCCTAAGCTGTTAAATAACATCACAGTTCTCAGATGGAGTGTAAATAAAAATATACCATTATGACCATGTGAGCAGCTTGCTGCTGATTCCAGTGAGTCCTACTTCTGTCTGTAACTGAATAAACTGTGGAAGAGAAAAAGGAAACTCAACATGCTAGAAAGCAACTTGAGGAAACTTTTTCCCTTTTATCTGATAGGGATTACATGCACGGACAACACTCAAAAGAAATACAACATTTATTTTGAATTGACTCTGAAATGAAGACGTTGTTAAATGAGAACCATGCCATAGCCAAGGTCTATCCAAGTTACAAAAACATGACTTTGGTTCAAGGGCTCTCATCAAGAGAACCCTGCAAGCCAATCTACAACTACATAACCCAGATGAAATTAATGATGACGAAATATCTGGGGGCAAAACACAGAACTGAGTAGGTATCATTAATTCTACATACAGATTTTTCTCCAGCTCTCCTTATGCTGGAGGATGTGTGTCATTTCAGGAGATAGTTATTGAAACCCTGCAGTTTTTTAAACTTTTTCCATTTTTCGTTTTGTACAAAATTCTGCAACAGGTACAAGGCTGAAATGAAACTTGGGAGGAAAAAAAGAGTTGTGCAATTTAAAAGACAGCATGAGCTAGAGGAAAAAATAGGAGGATGCTCTAAAAATGTAATTCTGCTTTTCCTGTACATAGCCACAGTAGTAAAAAGTTGTATTTCAACAAGAACAAAGCAATTCTCTGGAATTCAAATGACTATGCTGAAATTGCTTCTTTGCTTCTCTTTTGGTAGGTGCTCATCTCCTCCACCAGCATTTACAAACCTAAATGATTTCTCAAGTCCTTTATAAAAGATGCAGTTAAGAGCCTATTGTGTTTTTAAACCATTTAAATAATGGACCTTATTCAAATTAAAACACGTGTCCTTCTATAGTAAGATTCTTTTAACAGTGGGAAGTCTATTTGCCTTGTGAAAACACATAAGCTGCTTAAGGTTCAAATGCTCTGCTCCTTCCCTGGGTACATCCATAGCATGGAAACATTCTGTGTGTTGATTTTTATCTATTTCCTGCAATGCACCACTGCAGCAGCAAATTCCACACGAGAACAAGGGCCCTGCCAAGACCGCAGCAGTGTGTGCTCAGATCAGTGCAGAATCTATTCCTCTCCCTCAGCATTCCCCCACGTCAGCAAATCCTGGAAGTGTTTTTAAATGTCCTATTAGGTAACATATTGATCTCTTCTGTGGGCTCAAGGAATAAGCTAAACAGCCAAACCTGCCTGATGCTATGCAGAATCTCATTCAACCCTGCCCAGGCTGCAGAGATTCCTGTTTGCCCTGTGTAAAACTAAGAAATGGGATTCTTCCTATGAAAACAGGAATGCTCTTGGGAAGTTTGCCACAGTATTTGGATGGAAATATTCTAGATAGCATCCTTTCAGAAAGGCAAGAAAAATGAAACTTTAGGATCAAAGCCCTAACAACTCCTACAGGCTCATTTGGAAAAGCACATATATTCCAGCTATCTTTTCTTTAACTACTCTGTGATAGCCATAAAAATACAGACACTTAATTAGCTCAGATCAAAGTCAGAGTAATTCTGCTTGTAAGAAAGATGGATGGGATGATGCTACAACACAGATTCTCCATGGTGTGACTTACTAGTGGGACAAATATGGCAAAAAAAGACAAACGGTAGAAAATGAGCAGCAGTAGAATGACAGAAGGCACCTGTTAGTGACTGGTTGATCTTAAGGTCCCTTCCAATCCAAGTCATTCTATGATTTTAAAAACCCCAAGGCCACACTGAAGAGGGCACATCTATTGTCAAAACTTATTTGAGTTCTTATATATGACACATATATGAAATTAGAAATTCTGCTTGTCTCATTCCACTTATGATTTTAAGAAGTCAGCACCTGAGTATTTATGTCCAGGAATACTCCAAGCTGAGGAACAGCCAGGGAATGAAAGCAAATTCTCAATGTGCTTGCACAGAACATGTTTGATATCCAGTGAGCTGAAGTTTACTGTTTCCTCACACCTCTATACAAAACAAATTAATAATTCATGCTACTAGAGCTAAATAAGATGTCTTTCATTCACTACAAAACATTTATGCTAATTTGCAAGCCTAAAGTTATGGAGATAAGACAGAGGTAGTCAGAATTGCAATTCACCCTTTAGAGGGCAAGATTTAGATGGATATTCTGAACTCTACAGACAGGCAGGTCAGCATAGAAAAACATTATTAAAGCATTATTAAAGCAAAATAAGCATAAAATATGTTCTGGAAGAGAAAAGGAGCTTAGATTTTTCCTATTGAAACTGGTAAGATGAATGAAAGCATCTTCAGAAAAACAGCTGGGAAAGAAGCATTCTCATGACTGATTTACTCCTTCATCCATTTAAAGAGTTTGCAAATTGCTGCAGTCCCACAATAATATAATAAACATTAATCACAAAGTATTTAGGAAGGTGGGCGATAGATTCTGAGCAAAGAGCTTCTGTCTTTTTCCACAGAGTGCACAGCCAACTATGTTCTAACACTTGGTGATGTATTTAGAACATTTTTGTTTTGCAAAATATGTGCATTTTACCCTCCTCCCATAGGAATGAACTGGGAGGAAGGTGCTGATAAACTGTGAGTGCCTCAGGATCAGGGCACAGGGAATTCTACCTGCTGTGGTTAAGGAGGGCTCAGGGAAGGGGCACTTCCCACACAGAGAACTTTGGAATCACAACAAAAATGTCATCCAATGTGCCCCACTGCTACCAGGATTATTAAAGACACCACTTGGTTATTATGTGTTTTAACAAGGTTTCAGCTATAGGAAGAGCTGGAGGATGTAGGATGACAACATCATAGAAGCAAGTTCTGCATTCTTTCCTCACTGCAGTTTATTGACTACATCTAAAGAGATCTCTGATTTTTTTTCCTAGCAATATCTAAACACTCAACAACACTTTGTTTGTTTGTTTTCTTAATGTACCAATCACAAGTATTAAGTAAAAATCTATATATTTTCTTCTCACAGCTGCCTGGAGGCCATTCATAGATTAGTTATATATTAGGGTCATTGCTTAGTTCAGCCTAAACTGACAAATTTCTGAATTGATATTTTTTAATTGGAGCACACAGAAATTCATCCTGATATTTTGCATAGTCTCTTCTGTAAATTACTAAAAGGAGTGCCACTAAATAAAAAAGTGTTTGTTTTTTTTTTTTAAAGTCACATGAAAAAGTCTACTCTTTTTAAATAGTGCAAATGCAATTATCTGTGTCTTTCTGAGGTGTCATCCTAAGTAATTTTGACTCCAAAAAACTTACCATGATTCTGACCAGTCACAGTTTAATAAACATGAGGCAAACCTGTAAGTGAATGGAGTTGACATCCAGGCCCTAAATCTGTCCACTGACATTTGTGTAAAGGAAAAAATAAAAAAGAGGTCTAGAGCTTCACTGCAATTCAATTCTTCAAAAAGCAGCAAAAAGAACCAGCAAAAAGATTCAAACCTTCAGCCTGACCCCACTCACACAGCTGCCCACAAGGACCAGAAGAACATTTGTGTGCAGGTCAGATGACACCCTCACAGCTATGGGAGAAGTTTCTGCTCATAGCAGCTCTGAGCTATGTGAATTCACTAAAAGAAAAAAATCTGCCCTTATATCTGTGAGAATAAATATACAAACAGGGTTACAGAGGTATTTCGTTGATAGTGGTTTTATTATGGTTGTTATGGGTTTGTTTTTTGTTTTTAAATTAATTTCCAAGCAGCTGCTCCATCATATTAAAAAAAGCTCCACTGAAACTAACAGCCAAGCAGGAATTGGCCAGAGCTTTGTATATTTGACGAGTACTATATGAAAAATGTTCACATTCAGCACAAAGTCAGAACAAAAACATTATTTTCCACAAATTCATGGAGAACAAACTTGCACAACAATTCCAGTGTCACTGCTGTAGACTTGTAAACAATGATTCATGAGTATTTTGAAACAGATTTTCTATTTCATGTTTTATTTTCTAACATTTCTTCTGTTCATTCATAATTTGGATCAAATTGGAAAGATTTGGCTGAATTTCAGAGTGTTTGAACACTTTTTATCAACTAAAGGTAGCTGCAAGACTGCAGCAACCCTGGAAGTTAACCCATCAGGAGACTCCAGCAAAGTGCTACATGTTGATGACATTCATCATCACCTCCAGCAAAAGATACCAAGATTTGACAAGAACATTTTGTGCTGACCAGCCAGGCCCCACTCTCTTCACTCATCTTCTGTACTTATCAGAGGAAGTGCTAAACCCTTAACTCAACACAGACATTCCCTCCAACAAAGGCTGATCCCTTCAGCTTAGCCCCATTCACATCCCACCGGCATTATTTCCACATCTTCCTTTTCAGTAGGCTGCTTGGTTATATAATGCTATCCATTGAAAGCAAAAATGAGTAGATTATAGTGTTGGGTTTCATTTCTGGACATTGTGCTTGGTTTGTCATTTAATGTAAAAAGTGTTAGTTTCATTTAAAGCATGGCTATAAAAATTAGTTAAGACAAAACAAATGCAGACTGCAGCAGCCAGCTGGGCTCAGTGGCCAGGAAAGCTTATTAGGCAAAGCACATGTTTTAGCTAGAGCACACCTCTGCATTCCAAAAAGAAATCCCAGCAGGACAGCAAAAGCTTTTGCAAGGCCAGGATAAGAAAAGCAAGCAGAAAAACTCCCAGGCTGTTAATTACAGTCAAAGTCTATTTCATAATATCAACTACAGATCTTTCTCCCTATTTTCCTGTCTCTTTAAAGGATGGAATAAACCAAAGCCAAGACACCTCCACTTTTTGACTTGCCATATTATAGAGAGAAGCTTGTCTCACCTACCCTCAGCTTCCCAAAAGGGGTTGGAAAGGCTGCAGCAGAAAGGGTCAAAATAAAATTTAGAAGTGCAGTAACTAAAGCAAGCCTTCCTTCCTGGATGTAAAGCATGAAAACATAATGTGGGCATTATATAACTTGTCTGTGTAAACACCAGTTTCTTTCTGAATTGATTTGTTTACATGAAATTCTAAAGCTTGTATTAAAATATAAAAGATGAAAAAGGAAGATGATATTTCAGTTGAAGTGCTACCCAGTCCTGGGGAGATAAAAAATCCATCTGCCTTTATACTACCAAATACATCAAATCCTGTGTCTTCAACAGTGTGTGAAAAGTAAAAAAAAAACCTAAAAAACCAAAAAACCACAACCCCTCCATGCAAACAAACCAGAAAGCAGAACAACTCCTTAACGCTGCATCCCATAAAAGATCATCTTACAGAGCAACTGGGCAGTTCCAAGAACTATCTCAGGTAGCCAGTTCCAAGCAGTTGTTAGTGATATTTCCAAAGGGACACAGCTTTAAACCTAAATAATTGAAAGTCTGAACTGTAAAAATATCCTAAAACTATTCCAGCTCCTGAAACTGCTCAGTTCTGCAGAACAGGAACCACCAAGACAGAACACTTCAGACACGATGCCACCTCTTCACTCACAGTGCATCTTTCTGACAGTACTTCAGAACTCATAATGTGCCATTGCCTCACATCCCCACAACATGCTCTTTAAACCAGAATACAACAACTCAAGTTACAAGACAGCAAAGCAAAATGTTTCAAGATGTCAAAGAATATCTTGAACCTACATGCAAACCAAAAATGCTTATAAAGCTTAGTGACAAAGACCTGATTTTAAATAGGAACAGGAATGGGTTTAACTCCTGCCCTTAGAGGAGCCAGGTCAGTGGAGAATTCAAACACAACCTCTCACCTTCCAGGTGCTCTGCAAGCCCTTATGTCTGTGCCCTGTCTGTAAGCAAGGAAAAGTAACATGCTACATAATACATAACATTTTCCACCTTTTTTTTGTGAAGACATTAAGGTTCCTACTAGAGATTTAATTTTGTCTACTGCCAGAGAGCTAGAACAGTACTCTGATGTAAAAGACAATTTGCCTGTCAAAGTTAATGAATTAATCCAGTTATTCTTTCATTAATCACACAGAAATTAAGGATGAAATTAAAAGATTCTCCAAGAGAGGGGAGATTTTTCAGAAACTTTATAGGCACGTTCAAGTGGTTTTCATCAGTCCTGCAAACCCATTCCCTGGCACTTCTTCCTCAGTAATGAAGTAATTGAAATTAACATGCCAAAAGACTTAATCAGAGCAGGATTTCCTGACATCCCATTGCTGATAATCAAGTGATGGCAGTGGTAACTGATGGGGGGAGATACCTACACATGTTTAACCCAAAATCTGCATTAGGACTTTCCAGTTCACCATTCCCAGGTAAAACTCATGGAGAAAATATCAGATCTATTAATATTCCACATGACCCTTTGAACAAGTGTTTGCACAGCAAATTCATCACTGCAGTTGTGCTAGACAGAAGTCAACTGACAACACTAAAATGCAACAAGGAGAAAAAAATCCACATGGTGGACATGTCAGGAATACTGTGAAGAAAGGGGGAAAATAGAACTCCACTCAATGTGACAGCTTCCTAGATCAAAACAGTTTCAGCCCATTCAGCTCCTTTTTCTTTCACTGGCTCTTGGGAAATTCTGCATTTTTGAAAGAACTAATCTTCCTTCTCAAATGAAAATACAATTTATGTACATACACACACACAATGTATTAAAAAGTGTAACCATTTTACTTAGAAGGAAGAAAACAGAATTTGAATCCTTATTTCCGACAAAGATGGTTTCAGAACACAATTCATATACTCTTAACATTCAGCAAATACCAAGTACCAGGGACACATTGCAATTTCAATTAAAAATGATATCTTAACAAAAGAATTGTCTGTATAATGGGAAAATACATGAGTTTTTGGTAGAGGCTTTTATCTATTTATTAATGCCATGGATATTCAGTAGTCCACATTGCATCCTTGGACAGGAGCAGATTCTGTAACAGCTCAGAGACCTTTAAGAAGAGAAAAACAGAGGAAGAAACCATAAGCCATCAGTGGAACACATGCACCTGACAAATGAGGAGCACGAGGCATTTCAGGAGTACCAGTGCCTGCAGAAGATGCCTGAAAGAAGAGAAGTTGCTTTTGCATTCCAGGTGATTGCCAGCACCTCCTGGTGCACGTGGCCCTGATTCATTCACACACCACACTCAGAGCTCCAGCTCTGTCACATTTGTCAGGCACAAAAAGACAAAACTGAGATTCTACCTGGAAACAGCAAATACTGAGCCCACACCACGTCCATTAACACTAATAATTAAGATAAGTAGTGTTTCATTTAGCAAAAGGGCAAAAGCTGCAGACAGCTTCAAAAAAGAATTACTCAGATGTAATTTAGAGCTTATTTTATCAGGGGAGTGTGAGGGTACTTGGTACACGTGAACTTTTGTGCAAAGCAGAACAGAGAAAACTTCAGTTGCATAAATATCAAAATCATGTGATTTAAATAACTTCTTTGGAAAAAAGAATCATCTATCTGAAGACTCCCAACTAGAAAAACGACACTAATGAAAATTGGAACACACATTGGTGAAACAAATTGCTCTTTAACTCCTACCACAAACTAAATTCATCTTTTAATCAGAGTAAGACAACAAACACCAACAGCCAAACACATCCAAAGAAATTACAAAAAAGGATAAAGGGAGAAAACATCATCCATATGGTCTGGCTCTGCTGCTCTGACAAAACACAGCAGACCTTGAAGCCTCTTTAATTGATCGTTAAATTAGTGAACCTGAGGCTTAAAAAGGCAGAGAAAGAACAGATTCTGTACTACACTGGATACCACACACCTTGAGGCATCTCCTGTTACCATTCTCCACTTTTCCTGCCCAAGGTTAAGCAAATTACCAGTGACTGTATGTGTGTGGGTTTTTAACATATATACACACACCAAAAACCCCTAATTAAACTTCAAAAAAAAAAATCCACTACAATGGTTCTGTGCATTGAAATGAAGGATTAAAACCTCAACATTCAAACTGAGACTTTCAAAAGTTAACATCTGGAAATGCATTTATATGCAGGAATAAAAAAACCCCAAGCACTGAGCTCCACCCAACGACAACATCACAAAAATGAAATTAAAAAGTGCTCTTACAGGATTCTAAACACCAAAACACATTTTCTCATCTTATTCTGGTCTCTCATGATACAGGATGAAGTTTAATAGGAGCCTGTTGTGAGACACTGGGGTTGAAAGAAAGAAATTTCATAACCACTTACAATAATTATTGGCATTTTTAGTGAAACAATAGATGAAGTCACAGTGTTATTAACTCTGATATAGCAGAGCAGTGACTGCTCAGTGGACCAGAACTCACTCACTGAATGCAGACTGACTGGAACAACCTCAGGAACATTTTTATTTTCTTTTATGATTAAGACAATACCATGGAGAATGGTAAAACTTTACTACAAACAACTACCAAACCAACCTTTGCACACATTTTTTTTACTTTTTAAAATTAATTACTTGTACAATATGTACATATAAAACACCAAATCAATGTGAGATTGCCTGACAGATGAGACAATACAGTACAGAAAGTTTAATGAGCCACAGACTTAAGAAAGAACCAGCCACACACTTCAAACACACAGACTGCTGGAAAAACTAATAAAATTAATGCTTTGTTTGTTGAATGTACATGAATTACAATTACAGTTTTATTGCTCTGTATTTGTTCAAATATACCCCAGTGTTCCTTTACACAAATCTACGCTTCAAAATAATCAATGGAGTAATTAGAAACACTGTAGAGAATTAGTGCATTGACTAACATTTCCATAATTTCTCCTAAGAAATGATTAACAGATATTAGATAGCATGAGCAGTGCTTTTGAGGGACTTAAGGATATACTCATTTGGTTTTCCAATTGAAGAAAAGAGTTCTCATTTCCAACTGGCTTCACATCAGCCAATATGTTCCTTCAAGACTCTCCAAGAATAAGGAGTATTGGTACAACCAAGGAATCTTCCATGCTACTACAGCACCAAGTGAAAGGGTTTTGGGTTTCAGACTGACAGAAAAAGTTCCCTTTGTTATGTGGTTTTAAATTTGAATTTCGACATATGCATTAAAAAAGGACAAATATCAAGAAGGTGCATCCACAGGAAAGAGCCATAACTTCCCTGTGAGCTGAATCTACTCTGCAATTTCTGCTGCCTTTCCAATGTCCTTCAGGGAAATCAAACTTGGCCAACAGTTCCTGTGCCAAGGCCTCACGTTAACAATTGTGTACAGAACACATTGCTGGGATGGGCAGAACCAGCTGTGCCACCAAACACCACCCTGACAGAATCAGCCTCAAATCCCATTTCTCCCTTAAGGTCTGGAGGGATCATCACACCTGAACAGAGCTCTGGGCTGTTCTACCAGACTCAAGTAGTGAATTCCCTGCCATATCCTCACTGCTCACTATTCAGGGGTTTCCTACAAAACCAATACATTAAAAATACTCTTCCCTCATCATCCCTCCACCCAA
Source organism: Melospiza melodia melodia (assembly GCF_035770615.1). Lineage (NCBI taxonomy): Eukaryota > Metazoa > Chordata > Aves > Passeriformes > Passerellidae > Melospiza > Melospiza melodia. The sequence goes on from NC_086211.1 coordinate 2,822,479, forward strand.
AACAAAGAGGCTTTGCCTCCAACTCTTCCACATTCCCTCAGTTTGTATGAGATGTTGTACAGGCTTCCATCTCCCATTATTTTCCATGTACTTACTACCCATACAGAAACAAAGCTTGGCTGTGTCAGAAGGTAATTATTTCAATCAAGCAGGAGACTGAATTCCAGAGAAGCCCGATAACCAATGCTCAGACAGCAGCAAGGGCTCTGTGGGTCCTGCCTTCCCTTCTCAATTTCAGTTCTCTCCCCAAAGGAAGGTGGATGGGCTGCTGGAATCCACAGCTTCCCCTTCAGCAGGGAATCCATCTGATGCAATCTCAGCAATTACCACATTGCATTCCAACAGGGAAACATCATCACAAGGTAGGACTCCACAAGCTCTGCCCCAAAGCTGTAAATGACTAAGGCCTGAAATAAATCAGTTCAAGCAAACAGATCAACTTAACACTTCTTGTCTCCCAGCTGAGCAACTAAATTTGGGAGTGAACAGCTGGACCTGAAGATCTCAAACAGCAGTCTCACTGGGAAAGAGAGAAGTTGTGTATTTATCATTTGCTTTCCTTCTTCCCCTATCACACAAACCTTAACAGTTTTCAGAAACTTTAAATAATTTATTGCCCTGAACATACTAACAAATCTTCGTTGGCAGATGAGACACATTTTTACAAATTCTTCCATGGATCTAGCCTGTCCCAGCTTCCAAAACTCAGACAGACTTCCCAACACTTAGGGAAAACATTAACTATATACAGTAGAGCTCATCAAAGCTCCAAATCCCTCACCAAAGTTAACATAGCAGCAGACATTTGTGTGTGCTTGGCATTGCTAAAAAGAAAAAGAAAAAAAAAAAAAAAAAAGACATTGTATTTGCTATTAAAAATAACCAGAGTGCAATCTGAATGTTGGTATGAACAGAGAACTCATCTGTCAATTTGTTCTAAACAAATTCCTGTTCCTGCACTCACGGAAACAGTACCAGGAATAAATCCAACATCTATAATGCACAGATTGAGCCTCAATCCATCATTTGGATGTGGCAGTGGAGGCCAGAAACAGAGCAGGGAACTCAACCTTTCTCCCTTCAGCTCCCAAAGCTGCGCAGGCCACCCCAGCAACAGGAACTGTCTGGGCTCCTGAAGCCCCTGCACATGGGAAAATGAGAGGCTGACACAAACACAAACCACAACAGCAGGATAAAGGGAAACACAGGAATGAGGGAGAAAGTGAATTATAAAGTCTTTTATCTGAACAAAAGCCAGAACTTCCTTGGCATATTGCACTTGAAAAACCAGTTAAGAGCTTGAAGCAAAACCAAGGGATTCTTCAGGAGAGTATTACAATTGCAAATCACCAGTAATCTCACATAGATTAGAGCAAAAATATTCCATGAGAGCCAGTACAGATTTATAGTCCTGATCTCTTGCTTTGTCTCCACAGTTATAAACACGGGTGGTGTTCTGGGGACAAATACGTGGCCTTGTGCTTACAGCAGGATTAAAAAAGCATTTGAGAGCACTGAGGCCTCAGGCCTTCTTAGAGTACCTGAAATTGCTGAAAAGCTGTCCCTGCCCAGCACAGAGGTGATTTGCTCAGGTCTAAAACAAGCCCTTCCTAGCTGTGATTTTCAGGGCAGTGTTTCCTGTGATCTGGAAGTGCAAAGAACTGAGGCACAAGGAATGAAAAGCAGGGGAGCTCTGCATGACACACAACGTGTGGGTAATAATAAACTCTCCAACACTGCATTTTTACCTGGATTTTGTCCTCTGGGAACACATTCATAATAATGTAACTTCTATGGCACCTTCTCTTAAAACACAAAGAGAGGATAAAATTATTGGTGACACAATGCCCAGCCACTGGATATGATGAGATTTATGCTGGAAATACATTGGGAAAATGTATTTCTGTCTGACTAAACAGTCAGTAAATCTCACCTCCCTGGTAATCAGACACCACTATGCCCAAAATGTAATGGATACCTTGGGGAAAAAAAAAACCTACATAACTTGCATTTTTCTACAGCACATATATAAGAGCAAATGTTAAATTGTTACAGGGGACTCAGATTCTGTACCAAAAATCCACTTATTTTCCTCTTCAGGGCTCTACATCTCAGATATAACTAAACCAAACACCATCTTTAGGCCAGTGCTGAGATATGATGATATCCAGAGTTCACAAAAGTTCTCCTGCTTTTGAAAGATTCTAAGGACACAGATGGCAGAGGCTCCAGTTCTTCAGAATTGAGCCAACCCAGTCACTACCTCTTAGAGAAAACACAAAATTTCCACAGCACCCAACTATGGCAGAGACTGTTAATTTCCTTTTTTAAATTCCCCTCATCCCACCTTAAAAGCTTTCCTTCCTTTTTATCCTGAACACAAACCAGAACTTCCCTACATGAAAAACCAGAAAAATTAGCCACAATCAGAAGTTCATCCACGTCTTTACTAGTGTTACACAGGAATGTGTTTCAGTATATAATAGTTTTTCCTCCCTGAAGTCAGAGCAGCCATAAAAAGGGGGGAGGGGAGGTTGATTGCATGAGTTCTGCAGCATCTGGCTATGCAATAAGACTCTTGAAATAATTTTCTCTAGTGTAGCATATAGCCAACAAATCTGGCAAGAAGCAACTTTCAGCATGTGTTGCTGTGACAGCAATGAATTATCACCCCAGTCTGCAGCAAGATTAACACTTACAACCTTGGCATGAGGAACAGTCTGCTCAGACTCTGTGGCAGGAGAAGGGCTCCGTGCTCAGGCTCGAAAGGGTGGGCTCATGGTAAGAAATTAGGAGCACAGAAATGCAGACATTTGTCTAAACTGTAAACAAACAGATAATTTCTAGGGGAAAAGGCAGTGTACAGCCAGAGAAGTAGGAACACGAAGGAAAACTCATGGTATGGAAGAAAAAAAGAATTTTTAAAAAAGTAGCCATTAAAAACAAGGTACTGTCTGTTGTAGAGGATTGCTCCAAAGCACAGATACAGAACAAAAATCAGGAAACAATGCACCAGATTGCTCCTGCTTAGCACAAAATCACTGACATATCCAGTCAAACCAAGCTGATGTGAAATAAGTGACACTGAGAGCTTGGTGTGATCACCGAGTCCAACTCAGGACATTTCAAAGTCTGTCAGACCTTGTGTGCTCTGCAGCAGAACTCACCATTACTTGTGAGTTAAGGGCAGGTTCAAAACCAGCTTTGGCCCCACTGGAAGGTCAGAGAGGAAATTACATCAAAACCATCTCTAAGAAGCAGACTCCTGGTCATCCATTCCACTTTTCCAGCTAACTGACCACAAAGAAACCTGGAACCAAAGCTCCTCACCACAAGTTCTTAAAGCAAAAACTGCAGAAGCAAAGGACAAAGCTGAAGAACACACAGTGCAATCTCCTTCCTGCTTGAATACTCACCACACTTAAATCCTCTGCTCTGTAGAATTGACAGAACTAAAGCATGACTTCTGCTCTTTGATCTGGTTTGCTAAATTTTTTTTCAATAAACACTTTGGGAATTCCACCAATCATCAATTTCAATTCTAAAGCAATCTCTTTGCTTCATGAAGCAGAAGAAAAGTACATTAATGCTGGTAGGAGTTGATTTCACATATTATAGGTTCTACTTTCAAGACCTTAACTTGAAGGAAATACTTTGAGCAGTTAAGCAGTGTGAATTGAAACATATGAATTGGTGAGGTTAAGGGATTTAGCACTGAGGAAGAGCAGGACAAAAGGATTTCATATCTTGAAAGAAAACTAATTCATTAGTTTTATGGATATAAAAGTATTTAAAGTGACAGGACAGTCTTGCAAGCACCACACTCAGCAAGGGTTTACATAGAACAGAGCTTTCTGCATGACAAAAGGAAAATGTCACAATTTCCTTGAAAAGCTTTATTTCAGATACCTGTAAGTAGATATAACACACCTGCAAAAAAGAGTATTAAGAGAACAGTATGTGTTGAGAATTTTGTAAGGAAGCTATTACAAGTCATTTACTACCTTGCTAGGAAATTACCTCCAATTCCCTGTGATTTGAAGCTTCTCCAAGTAAAAAGGTAGCAAAAATATTGTGTAGCAAAGAGGAGCACACACTGAGTAAAAACAGTTCCTGCAAATGAAGGTCACTTTGAAAAACCTACTTTGTAAAGAAATCAGGGAAATGCATCTAAAGCCTTTAAATTATTTCTCACCATACATTTCTTCCCACTGCTTCATTATTTCAAACTGGTGTGTCCTTCAAGATAGACTCAGCCTTAAATCACTTCCCTTGCTGATACAGGACTGAATGATCACTCCCAAACCTCACTCATGTCCTAGCAGATCCCAAAAACACCACCATTCCTTCTTCAAGAGCAGAGATAAATTCTATTTAGGCTGGAATATGGTAACTACCACTTCCTGTGGTCCATCCTCCTTGTAGTTCACTCCTCTAGCACAATCAGGGCAAAGGAGCTACAAGGCACATCCTTCCTTCCCCATTCCCACTCACATCCAGTTCTGGAGATTGTCAGGGAGACTTGACTCACAATATATGGTTCTTGCAGTAAATCCTTTGTACATACTATCAAGTTGGGTTTATTACCTTATTTAAATCAGACACTTGAAATATCTGCCCAAAACAGTCTCATGTGCCTCAGCCCAGGGGGGTTTTCAGCTGCAACTCTGCCTGAGGGGTTTATCAACTACCTGTGCAGCAAATGCCACCACAGTAAAATCCAGGCTTGGCAGCTATTTTGGGTTCCTGGATTAGAAGTGTGAGCTGCATTAATGGGTCAATAAGAACAAAAGCTTCTGGGTCAGGAGAGTGAGAAACACTGGGTAGGTTGGTGAAACAAATACTTGTTTGAGCAGCCACCAGGGAATTGGATTCTTCAAAGAGTTTCACCTATTTATTGTCCTCATCTCCACAAGATGGGACTATTAAAACACATGGGTTTTGTGGAGTACATCTTGTGCAGATGAGGTTATTCTACACCAAGATTGTTCTGGAATACAAAAAAACCACAAGGCGGAATCCAATGCAGTAACACCAACAACTGACTTCAGTGGTATTCTAAGAAATCTTTTTTTTTTTTTTCAATAAAAACTATAAAGTCAACTAGGCAAATGAAGGGATGCTTTTGTTGTTGAGCATGTCTGAAGTTGTCATTTCAGACAGTGGAATGAAGGATTTGGGGTTTTTGTTTCATTTTAGTGAAAAAAAAAAATCAGCATTAACAAGCTTTTTCTAGTCTCAGTATCTTATGAATAACAGCATTTGCTGGTAGTGAGGAAAAAAGCAGGACAACACATCAGGAACCACCACACTTAATCAAATTGAAAAAATCTGTCTCAATACCAAGCATCTGTACACGCTATGGAATTGAACATTTCACAGATACAGTACAGAAGCATAAACCAGGAAAAAGGAGATGCTAACACATTGAAAATGTTTAATAGCTGAATACTGAATTATGAATCTACTCAAAAAAAAAAAAAAAAAAGCCTGACAGATGCCCTGGCCCAGTCCTTTCCATGGCTGCAGTAGAGGAGTAACTGAGGCCCAGAGGAGCAACCGAGGCCCAGGACAGCCCTTGCCCGGGGATGCTGGCGGGGCTGCAGAGGCTGCACCTCTCCACGACCCCGGCAAGGGAAGGGAAGCACGTTTGGCTTTCACTGGAGCGCTGCTGTCTCCATCTGGCACAGCGGCCCCCAGGGCTCCAGCCAGCTGGCACCGCTCGCAACAGCCTTGGGGCTGCTCCACACTGCACAAGGGAGGAGGCCAGAGGAAAACCAGCACCATAAAGAGATAATTTACAGTCCCATTATCCCATCATCCTCAACTACATGCAGCAGGAGCATGATCTAGGCACACGGCCCATGACCACATGCTTTAAACCAACAAAAAAGTTACATCAGCTTACGAGAGGTTGATTGTAAAAGACGGAAATCTTAACTTAGAGACGGGCCTGTTTAAAGAGGGACACACGTGGCTCATAACTTGATTACTTGGAAAAACACTCTTCATTTCATTAAATTAAACATAATATGAAAAGTAGATTTACTGTAATAGCTGATCACACATTACAGCCATTCCACACTCCCCGATTCATTTATTTTTCACAAGGAAACTGAGGTGACTTATTTGCATACAGGAGTAAGTTCCAACAATTGCTGACATAAGACAAGTTTCATGTATCAGGCTCAGCACACACCTGAGAACAGCAGGCACAAGCACAGCACTGCAGCACTAACAGAGGTTCCTTCACAGAACCTTCTGGATGAAGTCAGGATTAGAAATCCTTTACAGAGGAAGGCACCATTAGGATAACACTCACACAGGGTCTGTCACTGGCACAGTCCAGAGCACAGCAGCAGTTATTATTCACATGCAGCCTCCCAGTGTCACTACTCAGGTCGGTGAAATATCAGTAAGAGGAGGAAAAAAAAATAAATTTCATCTTCATCTGCTCTTTCTGGTTCATGGCACAACCACACAAACATGACACAGCAATGGTACAACAGCAGCAATGCGCAGCCCAGAGCTGGTAATTCCTTACACTGTTGAGGAAAGACACTTGTTCACCCAGAGCAGAAGAGCTGGTTTTCACGTTCTTCACTTACCAATCTCCATGACAATGCACAGAAAGGCTCAAATTTCACATCTCTTGCTTTTCTCTGGTAAATCAAATATTGCCTGTCCTTTACCTCATTGGCATTCTTCTCACCCAAACCACTTACCAATTCCATCATGTACTTGTGTCTCACTGGAACACATATCTATAACTAGTTTCAAAATTTCAATTCAAGATTTTAAAACTTGTCAGATTTGCTAACTCACCTTCTCCTTAACATCCTTTTCACCACTGCATAAAACAACTTGCCTGCCAGTTTCAAAGTATGGGTACAACGTGCTTACACAATTAAACTGCTTGCTTTATAAAGAATTGCTGTAATAAAGTAATTCTTCAGGTAACTGCAAAATTGGAGTTCTGTTTTTCTACAGTCAGATTTTTGCAGTACACGGCCTAAGGTAGACAAAGAAAATATCTCCTACTCCCCAAAATCTCTCAATAAAGACATAATTATTACAAAGAGATGCAGAAAACAGATTTAATTTATTGGAGTAACTCAGAAACTTGCATAGCAAGAAAAGTTCTCAGTAGCAGAACTACTATGTGACAAGGAAATACATCACGAAGGGCAGTAAGATAAAATTATGCTGAACACAGTATAAGATAAATTTCCTTGGGGAACAGCCTCATCATTACAGAGGAAAGTCTTGTTCCTCTTTATGCACAGAACTGCAGGAACTTTGAAACTATTTTCATGGCATTTCTCATCCTGTTCTCCACATCAAGATCATCCCGCAACCAAAAACACAAAATGTAGTCATGAGTGACCAAAGAACTGAGTGTTCATCATGCAGATAAACATTTCCCATAATAATCTCTCGGGAGGGGATGCTTGCTGAGAGAGCATGGCAGAATTCAGCAATGCACAGAGGCCAGTGTGAGTGAGAGCTTCACCCTGGCCACCAGGACAGAGATCCAGTCAGGGGCAAAACTGGGCAGCAATATGAAAATAATGAAGCACAGCAAAGAAAACCATAAAACCTTAAGAGAAATTTTGCATCTGTCCCTGGAGGGCAGAGGGTCACAAAGGCTCACCTAACACAAATGAGGTTCTGAAATCAGTCAGTTATCTCAGCTGTCTGCACTCACTGAGCTGTCATACATCTGCTGTGCAATAAATCTCACCTTTATTTACCAAGCATATTGTAGACAAGGTCCCTTAAAATCTGACTTGCAATGCAACAACAAGGCTGATTGCAGAGGACAGAAGTACAAACTGCAATTAGACAAACTTTGTGAAATAACATCAGGCTGCACAAAGACACAAGGAGGGAAAGATACTTTTTAAACAGAAGTTGGCAAGGGGGAGGTAGGCAAAAATAAAGCTTATAAACTGCTGCTTTCTTTCCTTGTGCTGATAAACACTGAAGTAATTCAAGTCTGTACTTGATTCAAAAACAAAAGCCCTTTAAAAACAGAAGCAAAACATACATATAAAAGCCCTGGCAGTCAATTCAGTGAGATGAATCCAAAGCCAAACCCTATTTAAAAGAGGCTACTTGGATGCATGAACTTCTGAGTGACAAGCAAGGCAAATGGAACTCGGTGCCACATGGGTGTTTGATCCTCCATCATCCCCACCACTGAACTACATTCAAATGCTGCAGGCTCTTTCATGAGTTTAAGAAAAATAAAGGGACTAATAACTAGGTGATTTTTAAATATAATACATTTCAAACTATGGATTAATACATGGATGAAAACTTGGTCTAATATACTAGGGAAGAGCTGAAACACAGATGAAGGCACTAATGACAAAGAGGAGATATTCCAATGATCTCTTGAATGAATGTAGATTAATGATCTCTACATCTTAATTCTACACAAGCACAACTCACTGAATGTATGAACCAATATTCACTTTTTCTGTTTTTTCAAGTTTCACCTTGTCTAAACCCAATTTTTTTATTCAATGACAAATTTAGTGCACTGTAGATCTTCACAGACATATTTCCCACCAGGGATATGCTGACATCACCAGTGATACTATGCAAGAGGTAGACAAGAAGAGCCACGTTAATTTCAAGCTCCATTAAACACAGTAAAGGAAGAATAAGAGGAAGGGGAAAAGTTCTCTTTAGCAACTTTAAAAGTAGCAGAGACAGGCAAAAAAAAAAAAAAAAAAACGGTTTTACATTAGCATTACTTATCATTGAGATGTTTTAAGAAAAATAAAACCAAACCTTAAGGAACATTCTACTTAAGTAGAGAAATGCAAAATCTAAAGTAGAGTATTTGCTGTATTCCACACACAAAAGAATGTGACAGGACTGCTTGCTGCTAATCAGTTATCAACTGATAAAGTGAATCTCAGGTTACTTTGAGTCAACTGGTGTCTGGTAACAGTTCACTTTACAGATCCTCAAATAGGTCTTGAGACAGATAAAATGATTCTTTCTCTTCAATGAGAGAGATCAGCACCATGGCAGCTGCTCCAGCTAAAGCAGACCACGGATTGTTCCTGAGCTGCTGTGCAGTTGCATTATGTGGTCCCACTCCCAGTCAGAACGCGGGTCTATTCTGCAAGGAGTAACTCTTTACATTGATTCTATTACCAGCTAATGCAGCAAAGTTCTGAGCTTGAATTAAGCCGAGTGTACATAAAGGAGTGCCAGATCAATATGTAAGAGAATACAACTACCAAGACAGAGCTTTCATCCAGTCAGAACAGATCTATCAGCCTCTAGAACTGTTTCTGCTAAGGAAAGGCTCCCAGTTCAGGCCTCTTGGGTAACATATGGCTCTCCCTACACTCCAGCCCTGCTTGCTGACAGCACAGTGCAGGATAACAAAATAAACTGTAATGTCATTATAGCATTTCACTCACTTCTCCATTGTCCACAGGTTAACGAGAGACTGAGACAGTGGCTCTAGGCAGCTCTTTGTGTCCAAGTCTAGAAAGGTTCTAACAGTGGCTCTTTGCAGGGTGGGGAAAAAATAATTTCTTTTTTAATAATGTTTTGAACAGGCCAGTGAGATGTGTATGGGTCACCTTCAGACTGCCTTTCTCCTGATGTATAATAAGAGGACATGTGTATCTCCTCACCTTGGATGCTGCTGCAGGCTACAGACACATTACAACACTTGGAGAACCACGGGAATATAGGTAATAAAAAGCCCAAACCCACTGCTTTAGAGTAGCCATCAGTCAAGTGAAACAGAAAGGTGTGGCTAATAAAAAAAAAAAAGCTCCATATCTACCAGGGAAAAGAAAGAAACCAGTTCCTTCACAAGAATTCATAGATCTGCACATGAACAGGAAAAACTGTGGGTGCTTGGTTTAATGCGGGAAACACAAGGTTTTAAACCGAGTTAATGTTTCCCTGGCTTAAAACAAATCAGCCGCCACTGGGAATCAAACTAACACTCGCAAGAGTATTTGTAACGAAAAAGGATCCCCAGAGTCCATCCCAAAGGAAAACACTTTTTTTTTTTGCTCAACTCAAGGAGCAGTAATTCTGGAGAAGGAGAGTCAGCAATTCACAAGCAGAAAACTTCCACTACCAGTCAGTAACATTTGCCTCTAAATTTGTTACACTGGTTACTGAAACAGAAAATCCTCAAATGAAAGGAGGAGAGTACGAGGTTTGCAAGCAATTTGCAGCTCTGGTTTCACCTTAACGCCACAGATTAAGGCTTGAAACAAAAATGAGGCTATCACCTAACCTTTGTTTGGGGTTTAAAGCTTTGATGGCTTAAAATAAAGCTCAACACATAGTCCAGCAAATCAAACAAAGCCATTCCACCCTGCTCACCTTCACACTACTGCCTGTCATTTCAGTTTAAAAGCTTTCAGCATTAAGCAAATGAAATCGTTGACTGCAGACAAAATTAAAGAGATGCTACAACTACTCTGACAAACAGCTTCGCTATAAGCAAACCTTTGACTGCTGATAAGACTACAGGAAAAAAAAAGAAATAAGCCTTCTTGTCCAACATATCCTATTCTTTCCTTCATCAGCCTGTGCAGATCCATCTTCTTGCTCTACAAAAGGGAACAAATACAAGTAGGAAGAAAACTGCATTTATTGTCTCTCCCATCCATGTCAAAAACCAGAAAGTCCTGATGGTTCAGATCCCACAATTTAAAAATTGCTGTTCACCATCTTCAGGCTCATGGTGCACGACTAATTCCTAACCTTTGGACCAGAAACCAGCAAGTGATTAAAAAAAAAATCACAATACAGGATACAAAATAGGGTTTAGCACCACTAGGAAGAGGAAGGTCTTGTATTATGTTCTTCAGCACCAGAGACACAAGCTCAGTGGAGCATTCTCTATCTGGCACATCCCATGTACACCAGGCTCTGCTGAGTACAGAGCTAAAATCTCATTTCTGGGCATGTCTCACACCAGAGGTCATGTCTTTACACTGAGAGAAAGAGAACATTACCTCAAGCAGCTCTAAGGACCTTTTCAATCCTTAGTGGTTAAGAACTAAGGAAGATTGCTCAGGTATGAAACTGGAGACCTCCTGAACAATGAAGCTTGCAGTAGACTCTGACACCTCTCATGGGCTTTCAGGGAGAAGGCAGCTCCCACAGCACATGGCAAAGAACATCCTTCCTGAGTCACACAGTTCACTCAGGCAGCCACAGCAGAGTGCACAGCTGAAAAAGAGACATGCTTCTTGAATCCTGGATTCCTCTTTCGAGTGCTTCACAGGATTTGCAGTCCAGAAGTTTGGTGCACACGCTAAAAACGTTAAAGAAAAACAAGCTAAGATTTCCTCGTTAATTTAAGCAATCCAAACACCAAGCCTGTGAAGATGGCACAGCCTGGTGAGGCTCCTGGCCTGTCTGTTACAGCACAAAGCAGATCAGCTAAGCAGCACCTCCCTGTTCCTGGACAGGTACATGGGCAAGGCCCTAGGGAAGCAAACGTGCCTCAACAGGAACAAGATGAGAAGTTCCACCAGCACCTTACCCTGAAGACTGCAAAGTCACTTTAGCAAGAACATGACACACTGATTTAGACTGTGAACCACAATACTTGCTACTGAAAACATGACACAGCAGTTATCTGCCATGTTATTTTAACCTTTTTAACTCTGAAAGGTAGGAAATGAACCAAAGTCATTTCAGGTTTAAGTCTAAGAATTTATTATCTGTCAAAATATTACGAAGAGCCACACAGTTCATGGGGGGAATGATACCTGATGAAAAGTCATCACCAATAAAAGCAAATGTTTCTTCCTATCTGAAAGGATCAGTTGGTCTGTAGGACCCATGTAAAGAGAGAATAACAGGAAAAACAAGAGAAGCTCTCAAACAGGCAGAAATATGCCAGAATGCAGCTGCTGTCAGTAAGAGTGCACAACCCCTGACAGGCAATTATTCTTTGATCTATTGGCTGAAGCACTGAACAAACATTCTGAAATTCCACACAGAACCTTGTGCATATCACGACTGTGGTCACAATGACCAGTTTACTTTTATCATCAAGAGCCTTTTCAGGGCAGTGATAGTAAGAACCATTCAGAATGAGACAGTTTTCCTCCAAGGCGCAGAGTCCAGGAAGAGGGAATTTAATCATAAATTCAGTTGCCCTTCCAGCAATGAAACCATTACTTACCAACTCCTGGACACAAAGATACATCTACATGTGTAATTGCTCACTGATGGGGACAAAAGCTACATTCAGCACTGCAAAACAGATTTTTCTCATCTGTAATTCTAAAGGAATAAGCCAAGTGTTTCAAGTGTGACTCTACAGAAAAAAATGGAAAAAGCTGACATGAAGGTCTGGCACAAGCCTTTTCAGCATCCTCTGTCTGCTCCCTAATTCCTGAATGGGGAGTAGTGGTGACAAATTTAAGGACCTCTTCTAGAGTGTTACTTAATTAAGTGTGAGGTAATTTTCAGATCAAAATACTCAAGGTAAAGTCCATGACCTACAGAAACACGAGCTGTGCCATCAGGTTATTAAACAGATTCTAACTACAGCAAATTAAAACTCAAGAGTTACAAGTCAAAGCCCCAACAATGAAAAAGTCCACCCTAATTTTATGTCACTTCACACACAACTGGAGGTCTAAAACCTAGCTCTATCACAATAACTATAATTTCAAGAGTCAGTCTTTGGATTTCTCCTGCTTCTCTTGTTCCACTCTTCAGCGTGACAGCTTTGTCTTTGCTTAGGCTTCACCACCAGCAACACAATTACACCATGGCAATCCCCGTGCCTAGAACAGCTTGTACAAGAGCTGCACTCGAGTTTGGCCAAGCTGCAGTGAGAAGAGGCAAGTCCCAGCCTCGCTCCTCGGTGTGGGTACAACAATGCACCGTGATGACAGCTCAAATCCCGGCACAGCCAACGCTTCAGGAGCAAACACACTGAAAATCTTCACCAGAACCCCAGTGCCTACAAAGACACGTACATAATCACCCCCTGGTTCTGACTGAGGATTGAAACACACGTTCAGGAGACAGCTTTCCCACTATAAAGCAGGCTTTAGAGCCGTTCTGCTGGAAGCACTGGCTGTAAAGCAAACTGAACCGTGAGCTGGAGCTCGTAAAAGCTTATTCACAGAAAGGTGCGTACTAAAGCGAACAGCACAGCACTAAAATGGTCTGCCAAGGCAGAACGCAGCCGAGGTACAGCAGAGAACGGACCCTTTCTGCCCCCTGCAGTTCCCACTGCTCCCTGGATTTTCAAGGCAGGCTTAGGAGGGATGGTAGTTACCATTCCAGAACCAGAACCATTTACAGCTGGCTCTCACCAACAGCCAAGGCATTTTTACACCTACCTTCATCTGAGCAGCAGTTAAACTGCCCAGTGCCTTCCATAAAGATCAATTTTATATATATGGAATGTTTCCTGTGATAAACATAGAATGTGACTGTCCATGATCATGCAATAAAAAGAATATCTCTTGCTAATAAACCTTTAATTTAGCCTCATCGTTTTGATGATTAGGATTAAGAAGAATCTTCACCAATGAATAGGTGCTCTTAAGCAGTCACAGCTTGCTCCTAAAATATATATACACGTATCCATAATATATGTGTATGTTAACTATTAAAGGACAAAGGATTGGTTCTGAGTTATATAGACTATGTAGGTAATTTTATTTCTAGTTATTAGACTATAAATACACCACCAAACAGAAAACACCCTTTTCCTAATTTTACATGTAAATCTGTCAGGCACACATATGTACAGGGAATTTCAGTGAATTAAAATTCCACAGAAGAAGGTCTCATGTTCATATATATAAAGGGTGAATAAAGTACCATAACTGTCACTTATAGACTTCCTTCAATCCTTAAAAACATAGACAGGGAATTGAATCCCAATTTAGCTACCCAAAATGTTCCCCCATATTGATCATGCACACCCACATATTTCAGGTGGGCTGGATTCAGAAACCTAATTGTTTCCATACTGGCAACCTGCTTAAAAAAAAGTGGGGGGGAAAAGCATTTTTAGCATGTACTAGGAAAACTGGTGTTTTTCCTGGGCTGACAGATAATTTTGAAACAATCCTGTTCTGCTTTATGAGCCTGGCTGTGCAAAGAGGAAGTGAGAACAGATTGATTACAATGGAATATTCTCAATTTTCAGCTGTTTTCTTAAGCAATGATGAACACATCCCTGCATTAGATTTCAGAAGGAAAAAGCTGTTGCAGCACACAGGAGGTATGCAGGTTACACAGGATGCTCCATATTTAGAAAAAGGTAATTCTGCTAATGAAATTTTATTTTCATTCTTCCACATAACTCTTGCTTTATATTTGTCTGAGACATCTTCATACCTCACTTGCCATTTTTTTCTTCCACAGCACAGACAAAATTTTTTCTCCATTTAAGCTGAAAGCACCATCAACTATATCCCAATTTGTATTTTAACACGCTATAGGATAAATAAACCCAGATTTTGACTAACATACTCCATAATATTGACCCGTAGGGAATTGTAAGGTATTTAATACAAGTCTGGCCATACTTTGCAGGGCTATCAAGTAATTAAACCCATTTAAAACATATTTCTTCTCAGATTCCATTTTTTTTCCTCTTTAGGTAAAAAAATTGGGAAACTGGATTATCCTGAGAACATGAACTGAGCACAGAGAAATGGTTTGGCACCTCACCCTTTAAGTCCATCCTTCATGCTCTAGTTCTATTATGAATAATAAGCTGAGCAGCTTAATGCAAAGCACTGGGATCACAAAGTTTTCAATGGGTTGTTCCAACAAAAACACAATCCGTGCTGTCCCAAACCCCAAGTTTTGCTCCGTATAGCTGCTGCCTTCCCCTCCTCAGTCACCAATGCGACGACTGACAGAAATCTGCAAAGTCACTTTGAAGTAAAAACTAGTTGATTCTAGGGAAAAACAGTAATTAGTCGCACAGTACATAGAGCAGCCCTCCAGAAGCATACATGTGTATAAGGATGTTTTTATAGGAGATAGGTGGGGAAAAGCACTCTTGCTGCTTTTTGCCTGGTTTACAGGGATTTTTCCCAGGGGCCAACCCCTCCTGCCCTTCCCCGCACTCCAAGCTGAGCCAGTTCCTTTCCCCACGCCCCACCAGAGCAGGAATCCCCTTTTCCAAGTGGATTATCAGCACGAGCAGCTTTTTTTTTTCTTTTTTTTTCTTTTTTTTTTTTTAAGGAAAACCACACACACACAACCGAGCGAGCCGCAGCCCCCGGCGCCGGGACCCGCTCCCAGCCATTGTGCTCCGCGCAGCCCCCGGGCTCGGGCGCGGCCCCGCGGGGCTCCACAAAGCTCCGCCACAGGCCGGACGTGCCCGGTGCCCCGGGCCTCCCCTCCCCCCGGTATTCCGGGAAACCTCCGGGAGGAGGAGGAGGACGAGAAGGAGGAGGAGGAAGCGGCGGCGCTGCGGAACAGCCCCGCTGCGGAAAAGCCGCCGGGGCAGGTGGCAGGGAGGGAGGCCCCGCCGGGGCTGCTTCCCTCCTCCATCCCGGTGCCCCCCCCTCGCCATCCCGGAGGCACCGAGCGCTTCCTCCTCCCTCCCCCCAGGACCGCGTGCGGGAGCTCGGGCCCACCTGCCCCGTGGGGAGGGAAGGAGGGAGGGCTGGAGGGGGACCGGACCCGTCCCCTCCCCGAGGCGGCGGCGGGTGGGTCGGGGAGGGAGGGAAGGGAAGGGAAGGGAAGGGAAGGGAAGGGAAGGGAAGGGAAGGGGGGTGGATGCGAGCCGCCCCCGGTACCTTGCGCTTCCTGGTCTCGGCCGAGCCGCTCCACACGAAGCACTGGTAAATCGCCCGCAGGTTCTGCTTCCAGTTCTCCACCTTGAAGCCGGTCACATGGCAGCACCCGGCCGCCGGCGGACTCATGTCAGACCCCCCCACATCAATCCGCCCGCACACGGGCCGGGCCGGCGGGCAGCGAGCCGGCCCCTTCCCCCGCCCCGCAGCACCGACACGGGCCGGGGCCCCCCCGCCCTCAGGGGCTCCGGCCCCTCACGCCGCCGCCGCCGGGGAGCCGCTGGCACATAGAGCCGGGGCTCCGCCACGGCCCCCCGGCTCCGAACAAAGCGCGGCGGGCGGGCAGCGCGCACTCTCTCCCGCCCTTCTCCCGCACACACAAAGATGGGGCGCTCTGAGGCGAGGAGAAGGAGGAGGCGGCGGCTGTAGCGGCCGCTGCCGCCCCCGGAGTGGCCGCCGCTCCCTTCTACCTCATAGAGGCCGCTGTGGAAGCGGCGGGCGGAGGGGAAGGGAGGGGATGGGGGCGCTGGCGGCGGCGACCCCGGCCGCGGTGCGAGCGGGCGTGTGTGGGGAAGGGGGCGAGTCCCCGCCCGCCGCTGCTCCGGCTTCCCCCGCCGGCGCCCGCACGGCTCTTGTCCCTTTAAACCGCCCCCCCGCCTCCTTCGCCGGCTCCTTCCTCCTCCGCCTCGCCCGCGCCCCCCCCGCCCGCCGCGAGCAATGGTCCGAGCCGCTCACTCAACCCAGCCCGCCCGGCCCGAAGTGGGATAGACCAACGGGGAAGGTGCGGGAGGAGCGCCCCCTCTGCCCCGCCGCCCGCGAGGGAGGGAGCGGCGGGGGGAAGGAGCGCGCCGATTGGTCCGCGTACCTGTCAATCCACCCATCTCTAGTGCCTCATTGGTTGCTTTCCCTTTCTTCTCTCCCCCCTCCACCCTTCCTACCTAGCATTTCCCCCGCCGGAAAAAGGCGGGACATCCCGGACGATTAACAGCTTATCTGACCAACGGAAATAAAGGGTGGGGTCTATGTGGTGGGAGCGGCGGTGTGATTGGCTGAGCTGGACGTCAGTCACGCTGCAGGCGGAGAGCGGATTGGCTGCGTTCGTGAGGGGGGCGGTCCCTCCCAGAGCAGCCTGCGCTGCTGTCACATCCGCTGGTGCCGCTCTCGCCGTTCCCTCAGTGGCTTCCTGAGGGGAGCGGGGTCTCCTGAGGGGAGAGCGATCCCCGGGCTCCCGGGAGGGCTCCGCGCCCCGCTCCGACCGGCTCCCAGGACCATATATGGTCCCTCCATACCGCCAGCCTGCATGCTGGTGTTCCATAGGGGAGAAACAAAAGCGGTGTATAACCAGAACTGGTGTTATTTCAGCTTTTTCCTATACAAGGAAATGGGTGGACAGTGTAAAATGCTGGGATCTGTACATAGTTTTCAGCTTGTATGCCACACACACTATAGGATTACATAATGGAGTGAGACAGGAGGGAAAGGATGGGAATTATGCCGTGGTTTCTCAAGAGAGAGAGCAGAGGCTTTGCAGAGGCTTCTTAGACAATCAGTGCAAACACTGTGCCACAAGGAAGTAAGTGGCGAAGTGCCACCACATTATTTCACCAATCCCGTTTTTCAGTGCGTGCTAATCCCATTCCTCAGGAGCTGTAACCTTGAAATCTTCACCTTGCAGATTCCCATATAGTGTCCAGTTTCCTGACCTGCTGCTGCAGCTTGCGAGAAATAAATACAAAAATTTGCGACAATCACCTGAGAACTTTCTGTTTCCTGCAGAGCTGCTGCTGGTTTAAAAAGAAAGCAAGGTAAATAGTAGGAATGTTGGTTTATGATCTGTGTGTAGCTAGAAGGTTTGGTGGCCAAGCAGGGCTGAGCAAAGAGCTGCGATTATGCCCCCAGGCTGAGGCAGCACCAGGACACGCTGTCCCTCTGCGTGGGACACCTGGAATTGCTGCTCCTCCTGGCTCACCCTGCTTATTAGCCTCTCCCAGAAATCCCACTTACACGCAGTCTGGGGATTATACTCCAGTGATAAACCTGGAATTGCCCCACAGGTGGAAAAATAAAGGTGCCAAGAGCCAGGAGAGGGCCCGATTATCCTGCTGTGTACACAAATTGCACTGAATGTTTCAGAAGATTATGAGTGGAATGTGGAGGGAGGCTGTACCCTCTCTTTGACCCTGTGTAATCATTAGACCTATTAAGACATCACAGTGCAGCCTACAGCTCCTTGGAATGGGAACAGGAATTGGTGCTGCACGTCCTTCCCGTGTTAACCCAACTTTCAGGAGAGTTAACCAGTTTTCAAAAACAGGAGTCAGAGAGAGCCAGCCCCTTCCCTGAGAAAACCACCCTCAGAAAAGAGGGAAGTTAGGGATTGCCAGCTCAAAGTGCATAGAAGGGAACAGGATGGGTGATTAATGTCCTAACAGCATCTAATAATTATTCTCTGAATATTTCCAATTAAACAAAGCCTCAGATATTGCTACAGTCTAAATACAAGAAGAAAGTTATTCTTATTCTGCACCAACCTACTGTTACTAATCTGGGGCTTTTCTCCATGGCTACCACATCAAAACAGGAGATAAAGATAAAAGAGAGAGTTTCTGCCAATGAAATTTAAGTCCATCTCGCTGAAAAAACAGGATACCAAAGAGACAATACATATGTTCAGTGTCCTGCAGACTCTGAAATTTTCACGGAGATTTCTGTGCCACTCTGTCTTGCAGAGTCCCCGTGTTTACTCCCTTTAGGGTGTGCTGTCTTATGCAGAAATAACAAGAATTGTGAGTTTAAACACGATTGCTTTAAGAAACACATTTTTTAGTGGTTCTCTTTCAAAGAGAGAACCTTTGAGAAAATACTGATCTTTCTCTGTCTGGCCACTTCCAGGACAATTAGCAGAGTTACCTACTCCTGTCCTGGAGGCTTCTGACCCTGCTGAGGGTGTGAGGAGCATCCTCTGAGCCACAAAGGACCCACATGGAGCACACCTATCCTGGAGCACACCTGGTGACACCCACTGTCACTTCCCAAAGGCAGCAATGCAGAAATTTAAAGATCAATTCTTAGGGGATATTTCCAAAGTGTAGATGTTACCTTTCAAACTTAAAGCTCCCCCAGGGTTCCCTTGACACCTTATTCTCCATAAAAGGGGTTTATTTATGCTAGAAATTCAGCTTGGGCTTCTTTTGGTAAATTGGAACCAGAGTAAAAATCCACTTTGGGACAGTGTAGAAAACAGGAGCTTTTGAGATTTTTTTTGAGGCCAGCTCCTGATTTGGGGGGCTTGAGGCAAAACTCTACACATGTCATTAAAACCCTTTCCTTTCTGTCCTGTGAAGACACCAGAATGTTTCCTATGAAGTATAAAAACTTCCAACTCTACAAACACTTCTTGCTTGTTGCAGCCCACACACTAAAGGCGACACAACTGCACAGAGCAGCAGCCAAAACAAACTAGGAGTGGAAATCAGTGACAACATTTTGTCAGGTAGTAATTGTAAAATCAGGGCCTGCTTGTTGCCCACACACACACAAGTTTACAAGTTTGCTGTAGTTTAATTTACTCTTGGGCATAGCTTGGGAATGTTTCTAGAAAAAAAACCTTTGGTGCAGCAGATAGCTTGGGAAAGGATTTGCCTCTGGGGGGAGGAAACAGTTTCATTCTCTCCTATGTCTCATGGAAGAATTTTTAATTTTAAAGCATTGATGATTATGCTAATTAGTGCTTACCCTCAAATGCCAGTGGAATATAAATGTTGATAGTAGCTAAAACACACTGCAAATGTGCAGCAAAGTCTTCCTCCAGAGAGTCATCTGCGTTCCATGATAGCTCAGCTGGGGAGAAGCAGCATTCTTCACATGGAAAAGCAAAGGAGCTGCTTCTTCTATCCATGTCATCCCAAGGTGGCACTTCTGGGCTCCTCTGGATAGCCATGAATCAGCTGTTACCTCATCACCTGGACATGCTTTGCCATGATATGTGTTAAAATGTCCAATTTCATTCTCAGGTAAACAGGAACCTTTCCCTTTGTCCAGGTGTGTGAGCAGCATCAAGGATTTGGGTGGGATTCCGCCCAAATCCTGGATTACAAGTGGAGCTGGCCTAAGTTTGGACCTGCAAGAGGCTGAAGCCCCTTGTTCCACAGTGGATTTGGAGGGGGATGTTCAGGAGCTTTTCTCCTGCAAGCACAAGGGCTCTCCATGCTGATAACCAGTGCAGAATACGTGAGGATTCCTCAGTACCTCTCCTGCATTTTTTCAGGCACTCTCAAAAATAAAAGTTCTTCCACATTCTAAAAGGGAAGAACTTACAGAACTACTATGCTTACCTAAACACACACATAAAAATATTTTAAAGCCTAAAAAGAACACTTTTAACTTTTAAAAATTACCCTATTTTTAATCTTCAGGATTTTTTTTTTCCCTCAAATCTTTTGTCATCCAAGCATTGTAAACTTCCATGCAAGTAGTACTGCCATTGCTTAATCCACTGCCTTTAGAGCAGATGAGGCTGAATGTGTGGCTGCAGGGCTAAAAGCCCTGGAGATACCAGAGGCAGAATCCATTGTGTGGTTCTCCTGAAGCTGATTGCTTCTGAATCCCTGTGAAGTTCAGCTGAGTTACCTCAGACTCCTGAAGGTTTGTAGGGAAACACTGGTACCTGTCATTTATCTCAGGGATGGGGTACTGACCTTGCTGCAAACCCAGATGGGTTGTAAAGTCCCAGCTTCTCTAAAAATTCTTGTTTTCATCCCAATCCATTTGCAATGGCACCTGGTAGGTGCCAGAGCAGAATTTCCACGTGGCTCAGTCTTGGCACAGGACACAGAGTGGTTTCTTGAATCCACAACATTCCATGATAAAGGATTGGTTCAGCTGAGCAGATCCTGCCAGAAGGATGATTGTCAGTCCAAGGGTTGCACAGATTGGTGGATTTCAGTGGATAAAGCTGACTTTGGACTTGGTAATCAACTCTTCCCATTCTCTCTTGGAATCATGGCACCCTGTATAGCAAATTTAAAGGTACTGACACTAAATTCCTTGTCTTTGAGATCTTTTGCAGACCTCATCAAAGCAGTGCACAAGACTCCAAGGATTCATGGCCTGTGGATTGAAAATAGTCCTAGAAAAACACAATGCCTCTGCTTATTTTTCTGCAGACCACTCGTTAGATTTCCCGTCAGCGCTGTCAGAGGGTGAAATCTTGGCCCCAGCTGAACTCAACAGGAATTTTGCCACTAACTTGAATGGAGCTAAAATGTCACTCCTGCTATTTGTCAAGGCAATTACATCCAGACAATACTTTTAACATCTGGCTTCGAGTGAACACACAGAGCAGTTCACTCCCTCAGTCTCTGAAGACAACACAGGACATTGGCTATCTCCATAAAAAATGCAACATTTGTCCTTGGCAAGCTGCTTGTAATGAAGAGGAGATCCATCCAGTGACATCCAGGAACCAAGTCCCTGTTCCTTAGCCTATAGTTATTGGCAATAGCATCAATAGATTTTCTGTCACTTTCTGGGAACAATGTCAAAAGCACCCATGTACTGTTGCAAGTCATTCTGTTGTACAAACTTTGTTTAGAACAGCAGATCTGGCCTCATCTGTGGTTTCTCACAGACGAGGGGGGTTTTCACCCAGTTCATCTCCTGTTTCCCAAGGCACTGAAAGGTCCCCTGTTAGGTCAGGGAGCAGCATTTCTGTCTAAACCTTTCTCTGTATGGTGGTCAAAGGTAAGGCTGAAGGAAAACTGATTATAGGAGAAAAAATGGTGTGAACTCATTTCCTTTTCTAAAAACCCACCTGAGACAAGGCAATATTGATTTATTGCAAAATATAAAGGTTAGGTCAACCTCGAGTGGGGCACACCTTTTCCTGGTAGGAAAAAAATAAAATCTTATATATAGAATTATTTGATCAGTGGTGATTAAAAAATCTATTTGAATGGGAAGAATCACAGGATCATAGAATGGTTTTGTTTGGAAGAGATACTGAAGATAATCCAGTTCCTGCCCCTGCTGTGGTCAGGGACACTTTTCACTAGACCAGGTGGCTTCAAGCCCCATCCAGCCTGGCCTTGAACACTTGAACAACACAGAGATGGGGCATCCACAACTTCTCTGAGTCATTGGATGATGTCTGGAAGAACAGAGATGTACAAAGAGAGGGGTTTTTAAGCACCAGGTAGGCAGGGATCTGTTCCCAGCTGGTGAACTGCTGTACTGCTCACCTGAGCAAAACCAGCTTCCCTTGGTCTCCTTCCATCCCCGGGGATGCAAAGCCAAACTCAGCCACCAGCATCTGATGAGCCTTAATTCCCAGCACTTAAATAATTAGCTTCTCAAATGTACAAAAACAACTCTCATTTTCTGGATTAATGAGGAGAGCTGGGTTCCACTGAGCACAGCTATTATGGAGCTGCTAATGCAGGGTTGGATTCCATGGCTGCCTCTGAGCACAGAGCCCTGGGGAGAGCAGGAGCACGGGGAGAGCAACGCTGCAGGGCAAAGGGGAGCCGGCAGGGGAAACCCTGGCACTGCTCTGTGGGTTTATGCAGGGGGAAGGAGGATTTTAGTTCTGTGTCTGCTCAGTCTCATCATTGATGATGATGCCACATAACCCAGATGAAGGCTGAAGCTCAGGCACATCCTGACGGTGGGTAGTTTGCTTTAATCACAGGCCAGGTAAAGGCACTTTCTGAAGCTGGGTAACAAAAATGTGACACAAACAAACCTAAAGCTTAGGTACTCACACAGCAGCTTCTGCCCAGTTTCTGTAGCCACAGCAGTAGGGAATGGTAAGGAGCTGGAAGGCTGCAGTGGAACTGGAATGTTCTTGTCCTCTGTGTTCATTTGGCTGAGGAGTTGGTAGAAAACTGGTTGCAAAAAGTCAATCTTGCCTCATTTTGGCAGGTACAGGCATCTAAACTCTTCAAAACAAACTTCTGTTCTCTCTTTGGGATCTTGGCACAGGGCTAGCAAGTTTGTTTTTCCCAAATGGAAGGAGAGGGGACTGAATGTCAGCTTGCAAAGGCTGCCTTGCTCTGCCCTGGGAGGTTTAAACTGGGGCCACATGACATGGACAGCTCAACACTGTTGGGGCTGTTCCCTTCCTCTCTCTGTGTCCCTGGTTCCCTGCCTTGTACATGGCATAGGGAGGAGAGAATAATTGCAAAATCAGGGAATTTGAGATGCAACTGCAGCCACTCATAAAAAGTCATGCAGCTTCTCAGAGAACTGGAGATCAAAAGGCCTGGAGTGTTGATTTCCTAAATTCTTCAGCCATCAAAGAGCCTTCAGTACATGTCATTCTCCCCCACCCATTAGTACATCCAAATCAGTGGTCATGCAGCCCTGGATGTGGATTTGGGGCTAAATATCTTCTCACACTGAAGTTCTTCTCCAACAATATGGCCTTGGGCACATGACATCTGTCACATTTGCAAACCAAACCAAACCAAAACTTTTGACCTCTGTAAGACAACTCTGAAATTGCAATGGAAGCCCTGGGTTAATCAAGAACCTTGGTGAAGATATAGGAGAAGTTGAGAGGTTAACACAGAAATTCATGGAACTGAGATGGTTTATGCAGCAAATCTCCTGCTTCGTTCAGTGCCAGGCACCAGGGACACCAGGGACCTGCAGGTGCTGAAGGATCTCAGCACCTTCCCAAAGCAGGAGCACTTCCCTGGAGGTGGCCATTCCAAATTAGCTCCTTTGAAAATGAGTGGATGCTGCTTCTCATGTCAGGGCTTGTTGGACCACTGGCTTCAGAGGAGTAATTTAGCTGAAGCAATCAGGAAATAATTATTACAGTGGAGAGTTAAAAGGCAGTTATTAAACTGTATAAATAAATAACTGAAGTGACTAAAAAAGTCCACCCAAAGCCTACTTTTGGAGCACTATTTAATGTAAATGAATCACTTAGTGGACAATACAACAATCATCTGTTCAGCTTCTATTCATTATCAAAAACAATACAGAAGGATTGGCAGGGAACAGCCATGTGCCAGAGGGAGCCCTTTAGGAAATACCACAGAATCTGGACTGGCTTTTGTCTGTTCTTCCATTGTGTTCTGACAATGCTCTGCTAATGACTGTCACACGTCATTTCAGTTGTCTTTTTCTTTTTTTTTTCCCCCCCAAAACCAGATCAGTGGTAATCTTGGCCTTCCAGGGTTGCTTGTTCCTGTTGGGAAGTTTCCACACATTATGCATCAGTTCAGCCAAGGTCCAGGAGGCTGAGGATGTGTTGTCTCAGGCCCTCTGGGAAATCCCAGTGTAGCTGATGAGACAAAATCCTTTGATTTGGGCAAAAATCCACCAAGTTTTAAAGAAATCATCACATATCTCTGAAAGATGCAGTACTTCAGTGAGTTGTATACTCAGTAAATTTGCCTTTTGTTACTCCATTTGAAAGGACAATAACCTCATTCTGAGAAACAAGCTGCTTTTCCATAGGGAGTATTTACACTGATCATTCCCAGCATTATCATGGGAGTTATCTGCAGGAAGCTGCAGGCTAAAGGGAATCCCCATCAGGAATGTGGGGAGCTAAACCCAGCAGGCAGACACCTCTGCTAGAACAAACACAGGTAAGACAATCCCAAGCACTAAAATGCTGTTATTGTGCCTCAGAATTGATGATCCACTGACATCCCATCTCTTAGGAGTTACTGGTTTGGAATAGCTCCAAGTTCCCACCTGAGGGTGCAGCAGGTACCCAGAGGGGTTTTCTTTTCTGACCTGGCTCCTTGGCTCACTCCTGCATTGCTGCTGCAACTTCCAGCTCCTGCAGCTTTGCTGGTTGGACTCTGTGGAGTTCTGCAGTGCAAAATCACTGTGACAGTCTGAGTTAAGAAAAAAGGACAACAGTGATACACTTAAGAAAATAAACAGGCTTTTCTGCTGAGAAAATGCACGTGGAGTAGCACCCAGATTTGACTTTTCAGTGCTGTCTCTGAGGTTTTATTTTGTATTAAAGAAAATCTGAGGCTCTGCAGCAAATTTCTGCAGCCAGGGTTTTCTGTCAAATCCAGTGACAATGGAGGAAGTAGGTTTCTAGTTAAAGCTATCTAGAATTTGAGATAGAAATGCACACTTCATAAAATCTTGCTCTGAGCTCAGTCTTCCAAATAAAGCAGAGATGGCATCAAACCCTCCAGGGCCTTCTGCCTGCAAAATCCCCACCAAGTTCGCTGCAAGCTTGATGAGCAATTTGGGAGTTTTACTCACAGCATGAACTCAGAATGCCACTGAAGGTGGGACCTGAGGGTTGGCAGCCCCTCTGGGGGCTGTTTCTGATATTCCTATTTCCAGCCTCTCCCTGTCCTTCAGCTGGAGATCACTGGGGCTGCAGGATGGGTGGCACATCTCTCCGTGTCACCGCAGTGCTCAGGATAGCAACAGAACCTGAAATGATTGCTGGCTTGGATTAATACCCTGGGCTGTGTGTGGGTATTAATCCACAGCCCAGCTGCCACCTTGGGGCAGGACTGGGACCTCTGACAGGGAGCTGGGGCAGCAAGAGCCAAAACCCACCTTCCTGGAACTGCTGCACTCCTTGGGAGGCACCATTAGTGCTACAGCTTCTTCCAGACTTACAGATCTTGGTACCTGCGAGGCCAGGCTGCCAGCTGGTTATAGCACCCTAAAACTGCAATCCTGAGTGCTGCCCTTCCACTGAAATAATCTTGGAGTGCTGAAAATGGGTGGTTATAGCACCCTGAAACTGCAATCCCGAGTGCTGCCCTTCCACTAAAATGATCTGTCACTGGGCTTGGGCAGAGAGGGAAAACTGCTGAGCTTCTGATAAACAGTAGTTCATTTTGCAAGATCATGGCCACCATTTGCACTAATTGACACTTTTAAATAGTAATCTCTGTTAAAGGACAGAATTTCTTGAGTATGCTTTTGGCTGGAAAAGAAAAGCTGATTATGTTAATTCTCAATATATTAAAGGCATCGTTCTTATTTTGGGAGAAAGAAAACCCAAAATAATTACCCTCCCTCGTTTAATAAACTTCCCCTAGAATATATTTTTAAAAAATTATTCAGTAAAGTTCTGTTCCTCCCTGCTCTGGTAAAGAATTCTTTTTGTTAGTCCCTCGAGTGGATGCTTAAGTCAGGTCTCGCTGTAATTACACACCTCGCAGCAGTGCGGGAGACTTAATTAAGAGAGTCACTGGAGGTGTGTTGTCAGATGGATACAACCCAGGGCTGCTGGAGGAGGCACCAGCATCCAGCTGCTGTGGGCATGTTGGGGAAGAAAATTCAACTTTGCAGAAGATTTTGAGATCCTCCTGCAAAAAAAGAAAAAAAAAAAAAAAAAAACAAACCAAAAAAAAAACCCAAAAGAAAAAGCAGCGTCGACACACCCAGCAGTCTCTGCTCAAAGCCCCTCAACTCCATCATCAGGGAGTCTGTGGTTTTAAAATCTCTCTGTACTCACCAGGAGACGCTCTGCCACACGGCAAGATTTCAGATTCTCTCCTCCCCTCCTCCCAAAAGTGTGACTCACCAGTTTCAAATGGTGACATTTCATTCCCAAACTATTCCGGGAGCAGCTGGCTCCACAGCACATGGGGATGTGGGGAGAAGGGAGGAGGGAAGGAAGAGCCAGCTTGCACAGTGCAAACCACTCATTCTCTCCCCCACACAGGTATCTTGCTTTTACATCTCAGAACCACGTAATTCTGGACACGCTGGCAAATTCCATCGGAGGAAAACAATAAAACAAGCACATTTCGGGGAGAAAAGAAAAAAAAAATTATCTGCACGCGCCAGTGATGCAATTCCTGGGTCACCAAACCCCTTCCCTGTCAGGCAGGAGGGACTGGGAGAGGGGTTTGCTCTCCAGATGGAGCAGATGTGAGGAAATGTTCTCACTCTCCCTGAACCCCATAGTTCTGGGAGAATTTCTGTGCGATGCAGGGTCAGGGTTTAGTCAGCATCAATTTCTTAATAACGATGAACAAATGCATGTGCAGTGGGACGCTCACAGGGGAATGACAGAGAAAGCCCTGTCAGCTCCCGCTCCCCAGAGGAGTTTTGTGTCCCACTGCAGCCCGGCATCGCTGTGTCCCTGCTGTGGGGACACCGTTGCCCTGAGCACAACATCCTGCATGTGAGGAGCGGGGTGCTGCGGGCACACACACAATTCTACAGAATCCCAGGAAATTCCGAGCTGGGAGGGACGCACAGGGGATCATCAAGCCTGACTCGGACGTGAACGGCCCATGCGGGGATCGAACCCGCGACCTTGGCGTTGGCAGCAGCGGCCGGTGCGGGGCCGGGGGCAGGAGCGAGGGCGGGGGCTGTGGGGTCAGAGCGGCCACCGAACCCCATCTCCATCCCCATCCCCATCTCCATCCCCATCCCCATCCCCATCCCCATCCCCATCTCCATCCCCATCTCCATCCCCATCTCCATCCCCATCTCCATCCCCATCTCCATCCCCATCCCCATCTCCATCCCCATCCCCATCTCCATCCCCATCCCCATCTCCATCCCCAGCCCATTCATCGACGTTCGCCAAAGCGCGGAGGGAGCTGTGCGCGATGGGGATGCCCGCGGGCGCTGGCACAGCCCCCTGGCACCGAGGCACTGGCGACACCGGGCTGCAGGCACCGTCCCCAGGGAGGCGACAGCCCCAGGGAGACGTGGCGGGGGCCCAGGCGCTGGCTGTCCCCGTGTGAGCCGGATTGGAACAGGCTGTCACAGCCCAGCCCAGCCCCGTGCATGTCTGCACAGGAAATGTTTGATTACAGCTTCATTCATCCCCTCTGCTGCCGTTGGAAAAGGGGACGCTGTTCCTGTGGCTCTCTCAGCAGCCTGGGACCTTGTGCTGCCCAGATCCAAGCCTAATTCCTGTTTTTTCCTTGGGGCAGCCCCACTGAAAGCAGCGCTCATTCGCGAAGAGGAGCTGCTCGCTGCTCGATCCAGGCATGCAGCAGCAATGACCTTGGCTAGGTAACCATCTCCTGAATACAAAGATGGATATAAAAGCAGCAATCCCCTTTTTAAAAAACACCCAGTTTTCTGCTAAGGTAGGGAAAGGCAGTGGTTTGTTAAATAAATGCGTCTGTCAGGGCTGGATTTCTTTCCCAGCTTCCCTAAATGCCCTTCACCAGCAGAGAGGGGGAGGGGACCTGCTCTTTGAAGCCTTTTCCTTATGGGAATAGAAAACACGGAAAGAATTCAATTCTCTGCCACAGCCCAGCAGCGCTGATCCACACTTCAAACCCCAAAGCCCGGGAGCCCGGCGGGCTGGTGGGTGCTCGGAGCCTGCAGTACCACAGATTAGCCTTGTTCGATATCCAGCATCATTAAGCGTCCCCCGTGGTGTTAAAGCACAGAAAAAGGGGCAGGAATGGAGAGTGGGGAAGGAAAAATTAGGAAATTCTGTGCAGAAAGAACTGCGGTTATCCAAATCTTTGATCAAAGCACCATCTAGTGAAGAACAGGCTCCTTGCAGCTGGCAGCGCTCTGGGCAGCTGCACCAATATTTGCCTTTCACCACAAGTTTGCTGCTAAAAACCCCCCAAAATCACCCAAATATGCACAGCCCGTGCTGGACCTGAACGAACAGGAGCATGCCCCTAAAATTGCTGCCTTCTCCTTAAATCTTTCTGAGTGGAAACGCGTTTCTGTGCTCCCCTGATCTCCCTCAGCCCCTGAATCCCGCAGGGAACGAGGCACCACAGGAAGAGAAGGATTTCCATGTTGTAGTTGGGGAGCTAAGGAAAAGAAAAGGTAAGGGAGCGGTCCAAGGTCGTGCAGGAAGCCAGAGGCAGATCCGGGAATAGAGATCAGCCACCCTGGACCCAGGGATGCCGGAACAATAGCACAGCCTCTCCCCCTGCTGTCATTTAACTCCTTCCTGACCCTCCCAAACCCGCACAGCGGTGGGCTCTCCTCTCCTCTGCAGATGTGCCTGCACCTTTACAGCTCTTGGGGGCCCAGCCCTCAGCCTGGTGCTGCTTTTCCCCCTCCAAACCAAGGAGTAAAGGCAGCAGGGAAGGACAGGGCTGGGTATCCTGAGAGCAGTGAAGCTGCAGGTAGGAAATAATTCTGTACAGCTGTCCTCTCATCAATTAAAACAACCACAATTAGCATCTGTTTATGGAAATGGTGCCTCAGCTTTGCCATTTCTGTGTGTGACAAAACATCACTGTCTCTCCCCTGGAAGCATTCAGCTCCACTGAAGTGGCTGTGGAATGTGGGGATCTGCAGGAGGAGAGGATATTGCTGCCTCTCCCTCTTCCCCAGCTTTGGGTTGTCTGCAAGGATTGGGGATTTGCAGCACGATCACACATCAGAAATGCAGTTTCACTAAGTCTACCCTGTTCTCACACTGAGCTTGGAAATGCTGCAGTGCAGGCTCTGGGGGAGACAGTAATTACAAACAAACCTTATAGAAAATAGCTGGGAAAGAAAAATAATACCCAGGTGGTGGAAAAAAACTGAACTGCAATGAACTGAACCTGCAGCAAAATTCTCCCCGAGACGAGAGCTGAGAGAAATAGTGACCAAGTACCCAGAAAGTTCTCTGAAAGGAGTTTGGTGTCCTTGAGTCAGAGCCCAGTTCCAAACCAGAACTATAACTGAGGCAAAAGTTGAGAACATTTTCTTGGGTCACTGTCTGGAAGGGACACAGACAAATCTGCAAAGAGCTGCAGGGGCAAAGAACTGGAAAAGCCCTGAGAAACCCTCATTTGTCTGTTTTCCATCCTAGGTCTGTTCCCCCCACCCTAGAATGTTTTCATTGACTCCAGTTATAGGAGGAAGAGAATCTGCACCCTTCCATGAGAAGCTGAGACAAGAAAATCTTTAATCCTGCCACAGCCCTTGGAACATTTACATCTCCCAGCCACAGGCACTGTGAAACTGGGAGCTCTCAGTTCAAACTAGTTCAAGGATGTTTTCCCTGGGGAAGGGTTTTGTTACCCTGTGGGGATTTCTGCCCAGATTTTTGCTCTTAGGGTAAGCAACCAAAGCTTTTCTTACAGCAAGAAGCTGCATCTTATACTCCTGGGAAAAGAAAAACTGGCAAATAAGAGCCCACAGGAACTAGGGCACAAAATTGCTGCCCTAGAGATTAGGGTTAAAAGGCTGCAGATCTGCACTCAGTGATTGCAGATGTCACCAAACACAAGTGCAAACTCAAATCCTTGAGTTTGGAGATTTTTGTTTTCTTTTCTCCCCCTCAAGAAAGAGCTCCTGCACTGCAAGAGGGCAGCAACAGAACAGCAGGATGTTTGTCAAGGAAGTGTTAGCATGCTAAAAGGATTCCAGCCCTCTGCAGTTGTGGCCTGACAAAATGAGAAAGGAAAGATATTTGAGTGCAAATAAAACCAACAGACAGAGTTTTACATTATGCCAACATTTACCAGTTGGGGCTTGCCCAGTCTGCAAACCAGTCCTAGATGTGGGGGAGAGTTTTCACTGATGGTTCTGAGAACAAAGACAGGTTGACATCAGTAAATCTTCTAATCCCAGTGCATGATGTATCAATGAGCAGCTTTGAATCAGAGGTGAATTTCTTGCTAATTACATTAGATTAACCTAAGGAAATGGGATCCCAGTCAAAGCAACAAAGTCAAGCTTTACTCCACTGACTTGGCAGCTGCAGCTCCAGTCTGAGCCTTTGCTGTGGGACTTGGTTTCAATCAACTCTGGGAGAGAGCAATCAAGAAAGAGTTTCAGTCCCAGTCTGGGAGAAAGCATGTGAACATATTTCTGTTAAATAACCACCTGGGAGATGCCAGGGAAATGAGCAGAGCAGCCTGGGCACAGCTCTCAGGTCACTGCTGGGCTGTGCATGAAGCTCCAGCTCTTGCTGCCCCACCTGGAGGGGGCAAGAAGGACTGAAATGGCTTTTTCCAGCTCTGAACCAACTACAGCTCCCAGTGAGGCTGCCATGACATAAACTACCTTCTTCTGGGTTTTATTTTTCTATTTCATTTGTGTAAACAAAATTATTGATTCTCCCAAATCATTACATATTGTCCCTGAAGTCAAAAAAGTGCATTATCATCCTTCCTTTCAGACAGTAATTTTTAGGAAGATTTTGAATTATTTTCTCATCTTTTCCCTGAAATATTGATCCCTTACTAATGAACCAGCACTGAACCTTAGAATTAATTTCAGTGTTTTCCCTATTAGAAGAGAGGAGCAGAAAAAAGTTACCATAAAAATGGATGATAAAACCACCTTTCAAAGAACTGCTGCAAAAAGCTGTCCTTTATCTCTCTGCTGTGCACAGGGAAAGACATCTGGGATTAAATACCCTTGGAAACATTTCAGTATTTCTGATTCCTCTGTAAATGGAATCACAAAAACCTGACAAAATCCTTCACTAAGAGCAACTCCCTGTGTCTTTCCTTTCTCAGGACAAGAATCCTGACACATTTGGGCTTTTGGGATCACTGGGGCCAGGTTTGTGCCCTTATCAGTGCCAGGGGATTTGGAGTTGCACATCCAGGGCCCATTTCTGCACAGAGCTCTTGGAAAATCAGAGAAATTGGGGGTTTTCCCCATCACAGATTTGAAAAAGGCTCTGCAGAAATGTCTCTTTTCTCCTACAGGAATTTACTGCTGTTCCTCACAGTCACATTGGCCAGTGTCACCCTCATGGTGGGATTTTGGGGGTGTCTTGTGCCAATGTCACCGTTTAGGGTGGGATTTTGGGGGGTGTCCTGTTCCAGTGTCACCCTCAGGGTTGGATTTTGGGGTGTCCTGTGCCAATGTCACCCTCAGGATGGGATTTTGGAGTGTCCTGTGCCATTGTCACCCTCAGCGTGGGATTTTGGGAGTGTCCTGTTCCAGTGTCACCCTCATGGTGGGATTTTGGGGGTGTCCTGTTCCAGTGTCACCCTCAGGGTGGGATTTTGGAGTGTCCTGTGCCATTGTCACCCTCATGGTGGGATTTTGGGAGTGTCCTGTTCCAGTGTCACCCTCAGGGTGGGATTTTGGGGGTGTCCTGTGCCAATGTCACCGTTTAGGGTGGGATTTTGGGGGTGTCCTGTTCCAGTGTCACCTTCAGGGTGGGATTTTGGGATGTCCTGTGCCATTGTCACCCTCATGGTGGGATTTTGGGGTGTCCTGTTCCAGTGTCACCCTCACGGTGGGATTTTGGGGTGTCCTGTGCCGATGTCCCAGTGCCCGAGCTCTGTGGGGAGAGGCTGTGGAGCCTCCCTCCCTCACGGCCATATTCCCGAGCAATCCCGTGCCGTGCTCTGGGACGGCCCTGAGCAGGGAGGCTGAACCCACGCCCCATAGTCCCTTCCAGCCTGACCCCTTCGGGATTTTGGGATTCTGGGACCGAGGGCAATGCCTACCTGTGGGGAACCCCGAGAGGGCGGAACCCCTGCTTGGCACCGCCGCTCCCGGCCGGGCTGCACAGGCGGGAGGACAAGTGAGGGCAGCTGCTCTCCCACAGCCACTTCCGGTTGGCGTCACGGGGAGAGGAGTCCGGGCGGAAACGGCCGAGGCCCACTTCCGGCGGTGGCCATGGTGACGGCAGCGGCCAGGTGGGGACAGAGGGGACAGGAGGGGACAGGAGGGGACAAGGGGGACAGCCGGGAGGGCCCGGGGGGCTGCGGGGCTCGGGGGAGTGCGGGAGAGCTCGGGGCAAGGCGGCGCTGGGGCGCGCAGGGACGCCCGGCGCTCTCCGGAACAGAGTTCACCGCTGGTACCGCCATTAAAAACCCAATTACAGATAAATTAAAAAGACAATTACAGATAAACCAGGGACAGCCGGCCGTCATGGCCTCACCTCATGGAGGTTCAGGTGGCTTTTGATTTGGTAAAAGTCTGCAGAACGCTTTCTTTGGAACAACAAATGTTTGAGTTTTCTGATCAGGCCGTCTTTGTTTCTGTCCCGAGCACCAACGGAGGAATTCCGTGTGGGAGGGAGGGAGGAATTACACTTTGGAATTACACTTTGTACCTGAGTGAACGGGGCAGGAAGATAAGAGAAAACGATTTCCTAGAATCCTGGGCTGGCTCGGGCTGAAAGAACCTTAAATCCCCACTCATTCCACCTCTGCCAGCACCTTCCGCTACAGCGGGTGGGATTCCAGGTAAATCCTCAAGTCCAGGCTGCTTTCCGGGTGCTGCAAACGTATTTTTTTCCTTTTTGCTGCCCCGTGGGCTGAAGAACTCAGGCAGAAGAACTGCAGAGACCCAGCAGGGGTTGATGCTTCAGGTAATGCCTGGCTGGCTTTGGGAATTCCAGCTTTCGTTGGGAATTCCTGCTTTCGTTGGGAATTCCTGCTTTCGTTGGGAATTCCGGCTGGGTTGTTCTCTCCTCCTGCTCCCTGTTGGGATGAGGAGCTCTGCCTTTCTCCTGAGCAGATTTTGCTGCTTTCAGCTTTGGAGCTGCCTCTGTGTTGCCGGTGTGGGGGTTGAATTCCCCGTGCCCTGCAAAGGTCAGGGCTGTGTTCCCTGGGTTTGTTTTTAGAGGCAGCCCGGGCTGGGCTGGCATTGGACGCTTGCCTGGATCGCTGCCAGTTCCACATTTAACTCGGGGCTGGCCTGAGGAGCACCGAGGCAGCTCCAGCTCAGAGCACTGTTGGTGAGCCCCTTCCTTCCTTCCTTTCTCAGGTAGGACCTTGTGCTTTCTTCACACTAAAGCCCTCACTCAGGCCCACAGGGGCTGTGCTTTTCTCCTTAGGAAAATCAGTTTTTTTCCCCTTCCTTTTATCCCCCCAGCTGGGTTTGGGGTTGCAGCCTCCAGCTGGTGCCACTTGTCACCTAAAGGACAATGTGATTCTGGGAGCCTGGAGCTGCACAGTCAGCTTTGGTCCCAGTTTGTTTGGGGAAGCTTCCAGGGGTTTGGTTCTTTAGGAACTGCTCTCATCTTTGCACCCTTATTCATTAATAAGGTCATTAATCCTTGTTCCTTGAGAAACCATTGTCCTGGATTTACAGGAGAACACCCAGTTTTGTTTTAAAGGGAAAGTTCTGGGTTAATTTTTAATTGGATAAATGTGATTTATTCTATGGGAAGCCTTCAAAAAGTTTCCTGTCACCTGTATTTGCTGACATTATCAGTTTTTATTTCTGCTCCCTGGTAACTGCATGTTCCAGTGCTGCCCTTTGGGATGGAGAATTGGGAATTGCAGGACACTGCTTCAGTGTCACCTAAAGTTGGGGTTGTGATAGAAGCAGGTCAGGAAATCAAAGCAAAACTTGTTGCTGTGGGTCTGCAGTGCTGCAGAAGTTCTTCTGTCCCAAATGATTTACTCAGCTGGGTTGTCCTCTCTCCCAAGTCTGACTGATCTGAGATTTTCTTTGTTTTGGGTTTTTTTTAAGAGGCCATTTGAGCACCTTGGAAGAAGGCACTGCATCTGCATGCCCCAAAAATTTACATTATATATATTATGTATTATTAATATAATATATATTATTATAGAATATATAATATAATAAGATATATTAATATATATAACATATATTAATAATATATACTATATACTATATCATATACATTATGTATATTAATAGTATTTTAATATCAATAGATTAATAATGACATATCTGTATATTATTATATATTAAAATTATAGATAATGTATAAATTATATGTAATTAATATATAATATATAAATTATATATATTTTAAAATAAATATATTTTAATATATAATATATGTTAAAATATACATAAAGATATATAAATATATATTAAAATATATTAAATATATAAAGGGATTTTCATCTCAGATTGGCAGCTCCTTGTCTCTCTGGCTCCTCTCCTTCTGTCCCCATCCCATCTTTCCCCTCCCCAGAGCTGTTACCTGTTGGCTCAGGCTCCAGCCTGGGAGCTGCCAGAGCAGCTGCTGCTCCTGCTCCTGCTCCTGCTCCTGCCTGGCTTCTTGGTTTGCTGCAGCCCTCAGGCAGAGATGTACAGTCTACCCAGTTCCTGTGTATAACATGAGAAAAAGGAAAGAAATACAATAAAAGATTCGAAATATTTTCAGGTCTCAGTGTGCTTTAGCTAGGAGAGGAGTCAGGAAAGGCCCCTCTTCTCAGTTACCTTTGCACCTGCACTGAAACCACAGCAGGGCCAGATTTTTCCAGTGCCTCATGGAGGAAGTGCCAGTGCAGCTGTCAGCTCCCACTTGGGAAATAATGAAAGGGCCTGAACGTGGGCTGAGGGTTTTTTGTGATTGCAGAATGTCCTGTAAGCCCAATGGCACCTGCTGTCCCTGCCCACACCTTGTGCTGTGACTCTCAGGAGACCTTTGAGAGAGCAAAAAAAGGGAATCATAGAGAAGGCAGCTGCTGAGCATGAACCAGTCAGGAGAACCTTCTCATCCAGCCTGGAAGTCCAGTGGGTTTATGTCAAAACATCTCTTTCCCAGGAATTATTTCAGGGAAGATCCATTCTCTTGTGTCACATGAACTGTGC
Organism: Melospiza melodia melodia; assembly: GCF_035770615.1. Classification (NCBI taxonomy): domain Eukaryota; kingdom Metazoa; phylum Chordata; class Aves; order Passeriformes; family Passerellidae; genus Melospiza; species Melospiza melodia. The sequence continues at coordinate 2,857,695 of NC_086211.1, forward strand.
CAGTCCCTGGCTGAAAACCAGTGCCAAACCCCCCTGTGTGCACTCCCAGGGTGGAGGAATCAGATGCTCTGCAGGGCCTGAGCTGAATCCTCCTTGGGGGTTTGTGCTTTCCCACTCTGGGCACACTCCCTGTGCCCTGGGCAGCTGCTGCTCTGGTGTCTCCCTGCATGATCCACACTGGATCCCATCAGGAAGGATTTGAGACCACAGAAATCACTTTGGGAATGGGAAGCTCACTCCAAGATTTGTGTTCTACCTTGGTGGCTTTGTTTTCAGACCTTGCCAAGTGTATTTAGAGCTGTCTTTATGTGTTATTTTATTGTGTTCCAGCTGTATCCCCAGAAATAGTTATTTTATTCAGTTCACTGCTATTTCAGCAAGCTGTTCACTGAGCAGCTATTTGAGGAATTCTCTCCAAGCCCCGATGGGTATCTGGAAGAGCCTGACATTTTCCACATTAGCTGTGTTCCATGGCATGCAGAGCCTCTGCCATCCCCTCAGTGACGCTGAATTCTGCCTTAGCACTGTGGTTACCTCTTGTTTTTGCTGTCCTTTTGTTGGAAGGAGCACAAGTTGTGTGCCCAGAATTTCCCAGTATCTTCCCAGTAAAGGCCTGTCTTGCAGTTCAGACTGCAAGAGTTCAAACTCTGCCTGCATGAGAAACAAGGGAAAGGAAAATACCCTGAGGTGTGGTTCTGAATTCATGTGTGACCCAGAAGATTTCAGGAAGGGGTTGTAATTAACTTTACTCTTACACCAAGCTTTGATAAAAGCTCAGGGATATACAAAGGGAAAATCAGTGGCCTTTTCACAGGAGTCCACTTGTGCTCTTTGGCCCTTAGGAAGCTGTCACATAAACTCCTCTCTTGAAGGAATGGCTTAGCAAGGAGATTAGGGCTATGCCTTGGTATCAGAATCCAATCCCAGGATGAGATTTCAGTGTGTTAAGCAAATTACTGGCTCAGAGAGAAAACCTGGAGCCTCCAAAAGACAGACTGGCTTATATCCATCTGGGATAACACACAGTAACTGATCTCTGGCTTGTAGGTACTCTGGTACTGGCTGTTCTAGAGAGATCTGAACAGTTTTATACAATCAGAAGAATGTGGAGAAATATCCCAGCCCTGAGGAACTTCCACACAAGAGGGAGAATTTAGGGCAAAACATGGGAACAGCATCCCTGAACCCAAGTTTGTGATGGGACAGCTGACAGGATGCAATGCCAAGTGTCCTGCTGGGATGTTCACATTACTGTTTCAGTGCTTAAAATTGGGAACTGATGGGAACTTTCCAAAACCTAAATGAAGGGATGAGGAAACCTGCTGAAGATACAGAGGTACCTTGGTGTTTTATTGGTGATCTAAGGCAGGGTTAAGAAGAATAATTTCAAAGTCATTTTCAGGCCTTTTCTCATTTTCCTCATGGTGAAATGATCTCTTTGCTGTCACCCTGTGGCTCTAGGAAGACAGCAGAGAGAGGGAGGCTGATGGATTTCACCAGCTCTGTCATCGTCCCGCTGCTGTTCGGCAGCCTGGGCATCTTCGCGCTGTTCCGGCTGCTGCAGTGGCTGCGCATGCGAACGTACCTGCAGGAGGCTGTGGTGGTGATCACAGGGGCCACCTCTGGCCTGGGCAAAGGTATGGACACACACACAGCCCACCAAGGGCAGCACAGGCAGGGGGCTGTGGCAGGAGCAAAGCAGGAATGAGCTAAAGGTTCCTGCTGATCTGAGTTTGAGACACGCAGCTCCCACCTGAGTCAAAACCACTTGGTTTCAATCGACTCTGCCAGCACCTGCCAGCCTGGGAGAGACCATTCCTGTTCCAAAAACCACCTGGGAGATGCCAGGGAAATGAGCAGAGCAGCCTGGGCACAGCTCTCAGGTCACTGTCCTGTGCATGAAGCTCCAGCTCTTGCTGCCCCACCTGGGGGGGGAGGAGGACTGAAATGGCTTTTTCCAGCTCTGAACCAACTACAGCTCCCAGTGAGGCTGCCATGACATAAACTACCTTCTTCTGGGTTTTATTTTTCTATTTCATTTGTGTAAACAAAATTATTGATTCTCCCATATCATTACATATTGTAATGATGAATCATTCAGTGCATCCTGCCTGAGTTCTTCAACCCATGGAGCAGCAAAAAGGGAAAAAATATGTTTTTCCCTGAAATCAAAAAAGTGCATTATCATCCTTCCTTTCAGACAGTAATTTTGGTTGATTCTTTTTGTAGATGTATATGCAAGGAAGTCTCAACATTTGGTACAAAAAATTTAAATCACCTTGTATAAACTGGAGCTCATCAAACAAGGAATTAGATGCTGTTCTTGTGCTGTCAGGGGTCTTTTCCCTAAATCCTGAAAAAGCCATTAAGCCAAATTGTTTCTTTAAAACCTCTCAGAAGTTGTGTTCTGCCTTCACATAATTCCAGCTGCTCTGCCAAACCTTCCACTCCTTCTCCTTGTCCCTCACCCTCAAGGTACCTTTCATGGTACAAATCCATCCACTCTAAAGTCAAACTCTTGGCATTATTAACACCAGGGAATATTTTTTTCCAAATGAAACTTATGTTTTGCTTCAGTGTCCACATTCTCTAATTCTGCTTTCTATAATTGCTTTAAAAGCTGCTTGAAGAAAAGACAAGGTGCTCTCTGCTATCAAGGCCTCTCATCAGGAGAGTACATTTCTAGAACAAATAGAGCTTTAATTGATGCTGCCTTTGCATGTGAGTTTGTCCCTAAGGACAGGGCTGTTCAGGAACTGGCCAAAGGAGATGAACTGGTTCTCTCTGCCTGCCTCAACCAAAGAGTGGGAGTGGTAAAGGATCTTGTACTTCTCTTGAAGAAGAGAGGAAATTAGTATTCCAGGAGAGACCTTCCAGCTGGAGCTCTGTCTGTGCTGTGGGGTGTAGAGACATCCACCACTGCACTGTAAAGTTTCCTCCCTTTTTGGCTCATTTGCAAGATCTTCTACAACTCCCCTTACTCCTAGTTATTAATACACCAGACCACCTCTAATTACTGTGTGTTCACTGCCATCCACTGTCATCCCTTGTGCAAACAAGCAGTTTGTCCCTCTGGCTCCCAGGGGGGGACAGGGACATGCAATTAGGAGGACAATAGCCTGGCATCCCTTCTCCAGGCTTTTCCCCATGAGGAGAATCACCTTGATGAAGGCATTGAAGCCCATGCTCCCAGAAGCTCTGGAGGAGTTCATTAAAACTGAAACTCCTAAGGCTGTGTTAGATGACACACAGGGTAACTGTGGTCAGAAATGAAGAGGCAAATGTGACCAGCTGAGGGGGAGGATGTGTGAAGAGCACAGTAAGTGTCTGAGCAGCACAGAATGTGTGAGCACAGCAGCTGCCTCACGTGTCTGTCACAGTCCCAGGAGAGTGGGAGTGGCTGTGACCTCTCTGTCACTCAGCCTGGCCACCACACAGCAGCAATAAAGTCACCTGCAGTAAAGACCCTGCAGCAAACAGCACTTTGAGCTCTCCCCAGGGCTGATGTGGATCTGTCCTTTGGCTGATATTCACTTTTCTCTCTTCTTGCCTCTCCACAGAATGTGCCAAAGCTTTCCATGCAGCTGGCTGCAGGCTGGTGCTGTGTGGCAGAGACAGTGAGAGGCTGAAGGGGCTGGTGCAGGAGCTCTGTGCTGTCAAGAATCACCGCAAGAACGTGAGTGTGGCACCAGGACAGGCCCTGGGCTCACCTGGCCTGGATTTCTGCTTGGGCTCTCACAGAAATTACAGAATTGCCTGTGGGTTGTTCTCTTGAGCAACAGGAAAAATGCAGCTCTGTGGTGAGGGATGGATGCTGATACAGGAGTACACTGAGCTGGTGTGTCATTCCTTGTAAAAACCCCCAAAAGAAGCCAGCTTGGCTAGAAATGGAAGTGAAGGCACATGAGGGCAGTGTCCAGACCCCTTACACCTGCACCTCAGAATCTAGAAAAGTGACTTTATTTCTGCTTTTATTTTTTTATGTCTATGCCTGCTGACTGTGGCTAAGAACTGCTGGCTTCTGCAAAAAACACATGGGTTAGGTTTTGCCTTTTTCAGATGCATTTCCTTTAATATGACAACAGGAAACTTTACTACTTGAGGAAGATCTCCCTTGTCCCTTTGCTAGGCTCAGGGATAGGGAACAGGCTACAGGAGCAGATAAAGATGAGCACAACCTGCTCCTGCCATGAATTCCCCACATGGAACAGGATCTGGTGGCCCTGCCTCTGTGCTTCCAGAGCTGGGGGATCCCAGAGCTGGCACACCCAGCACTGAACTGCATTTTGCTAACCTGAGTTTCTTCACAGCCACACGAGCCTCACACGGTGGTGTTTGACCTCTCAGACACCAAGGCTGTGGTGAATGCAGCTGAGGAGATCCTCAAGGCCTTGGGTCACGTGGACATCCTGATCAACAACGCTGGCATCAGCTTCAGAGGCACCATCGTGGACACAGGGCTGCAGGTGGACAAAAAAGTGATGGAAACAAATTACTTTGGACCTGTAGCCCTCACCAAAGGTACCTGTGACCCACAGGATTTGGCTGATGCCTCTGCAGACCAGCACAGCTGAGCACAGCTTTGTGTTTGTCATTGTGCACAGGCTGAAGGGAGGTTTGGGGTTCTAGGCAGGCCTGAGGGTGTGACTGTGTGGGAAATACCCCAGTGAGATGATCCCTGCTTCCATCTCCTGATCCAGCCTGGCAGGGGCTTGGGAAGAGGCCCAGTTATCCTGTCTGCCCTGTCAGAACATGGTGGGGTTCCAGTGGAGCTGCAGCTTTCCTGGGAAGTTTGGTCACACAGAAAGCTCAGCCTGGAGCGTGTCAGCTGCAGGGAATGGGAAGATGATGTGGTGGCAAGAAAAGCAAATGCTGCTGCCCTCAGTGTGGGAGATCAGAGCCACCACAGCAGCCCTTGTGCAGCTCTGGCACAAGGAATCTCCTCACAGGTGACCCTCCCAGGCAGACACAGCCTCAGCCAGAGGCATCCCAAGCACTGTCCCAAGCCCTGCACTGAAGAGGGATCTTGGAATTCCCTTCAGCATCTCTGAGTGCTCTGAAAGCTTTGATTCTTGACAGCAGCAATGGCAGCACTGTTGTCTGAATGGGTCTTTTCTGTCCTTTGCTAGCACTTCTCCCCTCCATGATCAAGAGGAGACAAGGCCACATTGTGGCCATCAGCAGCGTGCAAGGCAAAATAAGCATTCCTTTCAGATCTGCATGTAAGTACCTCCACAGAAGATGGGAAAGACATATTTGGGGCACCAGGCTGAATAAATACTTGGCTCCTGCTTCCACATTTAGCTCTCCATGGGATTGGCTGTGTGCAGGGAAGGCAGAGCTGTGCATCACCCTCAGTGGGGTCACAAACCACTGACAGCCACTCTTAATTACAAAATCTTAGCCCTGGCCTAAAGTTGTTAAGGGATGGAGAATATGTTTTGAAAACAGCTTGATTGTCCTATCTTGAGTCACTATAATTCCATAATTTTATGGTATTTTGTCCTTGTCATTTGTCTGCATTATCTCCTCTAAGAAAGCAGGAATTTTTGGTTTTAATAAATTATGAAGTGCTGTAGTACAAACAATGCCAGAACAAAAGCCTAAACAATCTTGATCCAGCAAACTCTTCATGCTGAATCAATTATGACAAGAAATATTGATGAGATTACTGAAAAAAAGGCCTTTAAAAGATGGATGAACTAAGAGGGGAGCATTTGACACACAAACATCTGTAAATCACTGAAAGTGAACACCAGAAGTGGAGGGGTGATGGCATACAGTGGGTCAGGAATGATGCTGAGGGGGGAGAGCCTGGAATGTCTGAGCCATGGGGTTTTGCAGGGGATGTGGGTCCAGTTGCTGCAGGAATTGTGTTCTGAGGAGCTCCCAGGGTGCTTCACAGGGACCAGAGCCTGTGGATGTGGCAGCAGGTGCAGGGTCCTCAGCCTGTGCTGAGCTGGCTCTGGTGCTGCTGGTGTGGTGGTGGCAGCCACAGGCAGTGACCAAGCACAAGGAGTCTCTGCCATTCCATGGGGGAAAATCCTGCCCTAGGCCAGGCTTCCCTGCTGTGCCTGCCTGTGTGATCTGCTGTTCCCTTCTGCAGCCAAGCCCTGAACCTGCTCTGCAAGTCCCTGGTGCTCAGCACGTGCAGGGCAGCCAGCTCTGCCTTCCAAAGGCTCTGAGTCTCCTTTATCAGGAGTGGGAGGCAGCTTGGGCTCACTCTGGAGTGCTCTGGCAGGGCTGTGATATTAAGCTCAGGATCCCAGCCAGTTTTGAACTTGAGTTTACATTTTGTCTTCCTAAATTGCCTCCGACTCCCACTACCTGTTGCTGCCACTCACTAAACAAAAACAAACGTAGAGGCTGGAGAGCAGCTCCTGCTGAGGAGTGGCTGCATTGTAGTGAAAATCCATTCAGAAAGTGAAAATTCCTCAGCCCTGCTCCTCTCCTTGGTGCACAGTCCTTGTCCTGTTTTGCAGATGCTGCCTCTAAGCATGCTACCCAGGCTTTCTTTGACTGCCTGCGAGCAGAGGTGGAGCAGTATGACATTGAAGTGACAGTGGTGAGCCCTGGGTACATCCAGACCAACCTGTCCCTCAACGCTGTCACAGCGGATGGATCTCGCTATGGAGGTGAGATATCCCTCACTGCCCTTTGTAAAGCATCTCCATGTCATTGTAAGGTGTGTTTGCAACACATGGCCTCTGGTGGGGACACAGGTTAGCCCTGAAGGATCAAAAACCGACTCTGGATGCAGGGTAGGAACAGCAAGCCCCAAAACTGAGCCTTTCCAGACAGCAACTCTCACCTTCAGGGCCAGCCATGAGGAACAGCTGCCTGTGCTCCCACACAGAGCTGGAGTGAGAGCCAGAGCAAGCAGCCATGTGCAGTTAGAGCATCCTAGGAAGGGTTCTCAGAGGGGTTTACCTGCTGCTGGTGGTGCTGGTGCTCACTCAGCTTTCCCTTGGCAGTTATGGACAAGACCACGGCCGAGGGACAGACGGCAGCCGAGGTGGCTCAGGTGGTTCTCAATGCAGTGGGACAGAAGAAGAAGGAAGTGCTTGTGGCTGGCCTGACCCCCTGCCTGGCTGTCTACCTGAGGAACCTCTGCCCCAGGCTGTTCTTCACCTTAATGGCATCTAGAGCAAAAAAGGAGAGAAAAGCAAAGGGCTCTTAGAGCTCAGCTGCCCTGAGCAGGGAGAGGCTGAGCCCCTGCAGTCAGCTGGGACATCACTGGAGGTGCTCCTGCAGGAAAATCCTTTCTCAGAGCTGTTTACCATTGCATGGAGACTGGGAAGTGGTTTCCCCCACACTGCTGGAAGACAGCACCTAAAGCTCAGCTGGAGAAGGAAGGTGCTTGGACAATGGGGGAGAGCTGAGGCTGCAGGGAGGGCTCAGGGGAACACTGGGGAGGCCCTGGCTGGGACTCCTCACCTCACTGCAGGCATGCTCAGCTTTGCTGGCCTGCCACAAATAAACCCCACCTGTTCTGCCTTCAGCGAGCAGCCCTTGGCTGTCCCCACCCCTGTGAAATACAGTCCTCAGCTGGGAGCTCTCGTGATCAGTGTCTCATTCCCACTCCTTCCACTCTGACCCAGGACACGCTGCTTGCAGTGGGAAACTTCACAGCCCCTTCCTGTTAACGTGCCAAGTCAGCTGATAAATTAAGCTCAATCCAGTGCCACTTTTAAAGAAGTAACTGATGTACAATTTGGGTGTGTTTGGCATCATTTTACCTGTCTGAATCGTGCCCTACTGACGGACTGGGACAGCTCATTCTGCAGTGACAGCTCTGTGGATCCCAGCCCCAGGAATGCAGGGAAGCACTGAACAGGCAGAACAGCACAGCAGGGCAGCTGCTGCCAGGACACACTGCACAGGTGACAGCAGCACACCTGGGCCACCTGCAGCTCAGAGCAGCTGTGATCCTGTGCATGCCAGGCACTCTCTGGCATGAGAGAAGAATCCAGGTGTGTAAAGTGCAGAGTGTAGCAGACAGAGCAATCACAGGTGGTAATTATTGTCACATCCAGTGGGGAAGGATACCTGCCTGTTCAGGTATCACTTCAGGGAGCCTGACAGCCTGAAGGGTGCTGTGTTCCATTCCTCACCCCTTCTCCTCATGTGAGGGACACCAGCACCAGTAGGAAAAAGGAATTGCTGCACAAATAGAGGACAGAAATAATCTTAAAATTGAAATAAACTCTACTAATAGGAACCAAGGTTCAGACCTCTCCTGCCTCTCCATGCACTTGCCAGCATTTTCCATGTGTCCTGCCTCACATGTCCTGCCTGGGAGTGCACATCTGATGACAAATAAATTACATTGCTATGAAATGAATCCCTTGGTCTACTCCAGCTCCTCACAGCACATAAGAGGAAGGGAAAGCAGGAGGGGTTTGTTTTTCCTTGCATCCCTGCAAGGTTCTATTGTACCAGTAGTAGCTGCAGAACAACATGGTTTATCCCAGCCCTCTTTATGGGCCCTGTTAGCTTACACAGTGTGAATCCACACAGAGCATTAGTCACACAAACTCTGATATGGGTGTGCAGGCTCAGCAGGACCTTCTGCTTCCAAAAGCCTCTTCTTAACCACTACAGATCTATGAATGATCTCTGAGATCCAGGATGTGTTTAATGATGACAATGCTGCTGCTCTCTCAGGACATCCATCCTCTGCCACCTGCCCTGTGTCACAGGAAGGCCTGGGCTTGGACTGACAAGGTGAAGCTTTCAGGTGCAGACACTTTTTTCCTGTTAAGAGAGGAAAGCAAGGCATTACCTTCTCTGCTCTCCACAAGGGGAGTGCTGCTGTTGGTTGTGCTTTTCCTTGTGTGTTTCCCATGCTCAGCTCCTGAGTTCCTTGGTGAAATGCAGAGCTCCTGCCAGGCTTGTTCAGCTGCTCCATTTCTGGTGTTTCAGGTCGTGGCTCCCCAGGAAGGACCAAGGGGCTGCTTTGCATTTCTGTGTTCCCATCCAGGGCACTGAGGGTGAAACACATCAGCCCTGAGGGGAAAATGATGTGTGGGGAGTTCCTGCAGTTCCTGTGGGAGCTACAGCTCCGAGGCAGAGGTTGCTGAGAGTGCAGCCATTCCCTTTGGGGGTAAATTCCCTCTCTGTGATGAGGGGAGTGCTGCACATTCCAGAGCACTGGGGGCAGCAAAGTGTGGGGCATTCTGAAGGGAGATTTGTCCCCAGCCACTGATGATTCCACTGAGCTGCTGGCACTGGGGACAGCAGATACAGCACCACTCCACATGGATGGGAATTTTTGGAAGTTGTTTTACCATTTCACCATGCACTAAAATGCCTCTCAAGACCCCTCTCATTCTCCCAGGTCACCTTGCACAGTTACAGCCCTGACTGAGTAACAACCAGAATGTTAAAAAGCACTTTAGTTAGCTACATTATCACTGAGATTCCTTGGAAAACAAACTCCCCTGCCCCTCCACCTCAGAATGGAGTGACAGCTGTGTTTTTCAATCAGACCCACCCATTGTGACAGCTAAGCTGACTTCTCACCTTTCCTCCTGCAATAAGAGACCCCAGGAAAGTTGCTAATTTTTAACTCAAGTCTCTGATGCCAGCCATGCATTTAGGGAACCTGCCATAGTGGTCATTCCAGACCAGGGGAAACTAACACAAAAAAAGTACCAAAACCCCAGAGGTTTGGTGCAGGAAAGGAACTTACAGCTCTGAGAATTCTGCATTGTGTAAAAAAAGATGAGGAACACCTCTGGTGTGGCCAGCACAGAGGTATTTCAGGGCCTTCTGCAGCAGTAAGCAGTAGTAGCTGTGGCAGATGTGCCACTGGCTTCAAATCCACCCAGCAGGGCTCTGGAAACACGTCAGGGTGGGAGGGCAGCCTGCCCAGCCTGGCCTGACCACTGGGAGATGAAGTAGCTGCATTCCTCTGCCTCCTCTCTGCCAAGACAACTGTACATTGTTGCTATAAATAGATGCTCTGGATCCCAGCTTCTTTTAACCTTGGAGGGAGAGCTCAGCACTGTACAAAGGGCTGCTGCCACCCAGAAATGTCCCAGTGCCACTGGAGCCCCCTCAGGTACAGCTGCCCTTGCTGGAGCTCAGGGCTGGGGCACCCAGCAGTCCCAGTTTGCCCAGCACACACACAATGGGCTGCGTGTCCTGCTCACAGAAAAACTGCCCCAGCAGAGAACAGGTCAGAACCGTGGTCAGAACAGCCCAAGGAGGTGAGGACAGGGAGACCTTGGTGCCTGCTGTGGCAGAATTTGGGGCCTGACCCCTGCCAAGGTCGGTGTTTCAGCTGTGAAGGTCAGGCTGCAGCTCCCACTGGAGCAGGGAGCACACGGTGCACGGGCAGCTCTCTCTGCAGGCCTTTGCTCTCCTATTTCAAATGTAACACCTGGAGCTGTGCCAGGCTGGCCCTGCCAACACCAGCCACACCTATTCCCCATGTGGTGGGAGGAGATTACAGACAGCAAGCCCCTATCTTTCAAAAATAACTGGCAGATGTCACAGAAGAGTAAATGCTTCCCACTCTAAGATCAAGATTTTTAGTTTAGAGCTAAAAACTGGAATAATGCACAGGACTGAATGCTAAAATTTCAGGTAACAGTTAGAAGGTGCACTCATGAGGATGCCTTGCAGCAGGAGCAAGCAGCTCCTGTGTTCAGGCAAAAGCAGTGGAATTGTGTGGTCAGGGCACAGCACAAAGGTAGGACAGGTAGACTCCCACCTTGGCAGCCCCCAAGGCATTTCAGAGATGTATCCACCTTTGGAAGAACTTGTACAAGAACTGAGCAGAATGTGCTTGTACCTGGACACTTCAAGTGATATCACTTTGATAACAGTGACAAGAGAGCGAGAGCATTTGAAATTCTCATCCTTTAATGGTCAATGATAACTTCTGGCTGGTTTTGTGTAATACAATTAAACAATATACTTAAATGTTTCCCAAAAAAAAAAAAAAGAAAAAAAAAAAAGAAAAAAAAAAAAAGAAAGCAGCTCTCACACCCCTTCTTTCTATTGCTTTCTTTCACTGACATTCTGCTGCTGGATTGGACTCCCCTGGCCTAACATACGGATCTCAAGTCACCACACATCCACATCTCAAGTGTAACGAAGAGCTGAAAAACCTTGGTGCACCAGTGATACGTTATCTGAAAAATAACAGCTCTATCAAACCAAATCCTTCCCAGTCTCCACCGCTTCTCAAAGAGGAAAAACAAAATGTTACTGTGGGAGTCTTAATACACTTGTCTTTGTGGGTTTCTCTCTTCCCTGCTGGAGTCATACAGCATAGAGTTCATAGATCTTCTTTACACAGTACACCAGGGCAGCGAGTGCTATCGTGTTGTGCAGTCTCTTTCTGTGCAGGTCGTCCTTCCTCACCAGCACCACGGGAGTGGACGAGGTGAGCGTATGCAGGGGCAGGCGCGAGAGTTTATAGGCATCGTACTCCACCTGGTACTTGCAGCAGGGATCAAACTGCCACGAGATCCCGTACAGGGTGCAGCAAGCCACGCTCAGCACTCCGGCAGGCAGGGAGATGTAGTGAGAATAATCTACGGGCAGTGCCAGGGGGGTGAAGAGGCAGGTGGTGCCCGCCAGCACGGCCGTTTTGTGCAGGCAGTTCCCCACGGTGATCCAGCGCGCCGTCTCGTCCCCGATGCGCGTGGGCTCGATCACGATGTACTTGTACTGCGCCTCCAGCGCCTGCTCCAGCTCGTACTCAAACTGGTCCTGAGCGTTCTCCCCGTTGTAGATCTCGTGCACAATGTAACAGTCCGTGGAGGACAAGGTCACCCTGGTGAGGGGAAATGAAGAATTAAAACTACAGGGCTGAAGGACGGGCAGTTCACCCACCCGGGCGGGAGAGCGGGACAGGAGTGCCCCGAGTGAGGGCAGCCCCTCAAGGTCACTGCCTGTTTCACAACCAGCAGCTTCTCAACTCAAGCTTCATTTCATATCAGCTGATTATCCTGCTGTACAATAATTCATCCCAAAAGAACGCAACGTATTTTTCTTACCTTTTCCTAACTTGGATGATCTAGAACAATTTGAGAAATAGGGTCTTGTAGTAGTCCTGAAATGATTTCTCACATTGATACCCAAGCAGAAGTGTCACTCGCACCTTAGTGACCACAACACATCACTGAACAAACCCCACAGACTTCAGGAGCTTTCGCAGAAACCAAGACAAGCAGCTCACTCCTCAGGAGGACAAGCTGCTCTGGGAGGTTTGGAGAGAGGAAGCCTCTCCACATGAATACATTTGCCTTCTGATGCAATTTTGCTATTTAGTCCTTCATATTAACACAGCCAAGTAAATCCACGGTAAATCCAACAAGGATGGCCAAGGAACACTGCTGAAAGGGAAGGTGAAGAAGGCAGCAGAGCATTCAGTTTGTGGCAGAACACTTCCCTCCCTCTCCTGAAGTGGGATGCAGCAAAGCAAGACATGAACAAGATTTTAACCCAGGCACTGCTTAAACAGTGAAGAAAGAGCTGCTCACTTCACCTGGGAGCACATTTCCTACTCAGGGGATTCAGGGAAATTGTACTGGAGCAGCTTTCAGCTACTTAATGTCACATCAATGCCCACCTTCACCACATCACCTTATATCTGCAGATACATTCATGTACAGACTGCTAAGAAATAGGATTATAACTGTTCACCTGCTCTGAGAAAGTGTAAAAACCTGTCCATCAGAACCAGGCAAAATCCTCCCTTCTGTGCAGAAATGAATATTTCTGGCATACTTGTGCTTAACCAGAGCAAAACTGAGCACGTGGCCTAGCAAAGATAAAAATATCTAGCAGATTCCTTTAGCAGAAGGAGAACAAATCACACATCTGACCTAATCACAGCAGACAAAACAGCCTCATCCCAACAGCATTCAGCCCCCCGTGATAGCAGGAGGAACAGTGCTGATGTGGAGAACAGAACGAGCACTTTTTGCTCCATTAGTGCAGTGGTACTTATGTGCATGCACTGGAAAATAAGGGAGAAAAATACACATTCACAAGCTGCTGTTGCCAAACATTATCCTTAATGTGCAGCTCCACTCAGGCTGCAAAGGGGATTGAGCAGTGGCCAGCTGTAATCAAGAATATTGTTAAATTACAAGCTGTTGCAGACGTGGCTGGGTTTGTAACAGCAGCAAACATCAACCAGCAGGACCTGAGAGGCACCACCCTCTCCCAAAGCAGAGTCATGAGCAGTTTCATTAAAAGTCCAGCTGGAATTTATATAACCTACAAAGAAAACTCAACTTACAATGCAGTTATTGAGTTCTTGCAGTGCATTTCCCCCTTGGCCTGTTCATGGGTAGAAAGAAAAATAAAAGTCCAGCTTAATTCTGTGCATGCTGGGGGCTTCTTTAGGGTAATGAGTTGTTAGACATTGTTGGGAAAATTACCATAACCCTTTCAGCATAGGATGTGGTGGGCTCTGATGTTCTGCAGTGAATTGAGAGGTATTTAGAAAAAAAAAATTAAGAACAGGATCTATATAAGGAGTTCCTAACAAGAAACCAGTTAAGCAGGTGTTACACTGACACCAAGGACACAGCTGGTCATGGTTTCTGCCAAGGATTCTTTTCCCTGATAACAGCTGCTCCAAGTGCAGCTTCTTCCCAATCAAAAATTCCAGTTTCATTGCAAAAGACATATAGAGGCTTAAGGTAACTGCACACCACCACCCATGACTTTGTGAAACCACTTGCTAGGGCATAATGACTTCATGGAAAAGCTATTGCTGAAAGGCATTTTCAAGCTGGAAGCCAACCCAGTGCTAACACAACTCTCCAGACAAAATTAATATTTCCAACAAGGAGCACTTTCAGTGTTTTGTAATACCTAGGAACATGCAGATGGGTGGGCAAAACAGAGAGGCAGAATCCAAATTCAAGAGAGAGCTTAGGCACAGCACAGTTGTCACTGCACATCTCCCTGTCATCACTGGGAAAACAGGGATGAAGTGAGGCCATTCCCTCCCTGCCTTTGCAAGAGCCATGGGAACTGAGCTTCTCACTTTAGAATTCAGCATCTACCTGGGATTTCTCCAGGCTCAGCACCAGGACATGTGGCACTAACCCATCAGTTTCTCCCTGCTCAGCTCTTGCCTGTTCTTCCCTCTGAACATCCATTTTTTCCTTTCACCATCACTGCACAAGCAGAGCCACACCACAAAGAGCCACCTGTCAGCAGGAACCCAACACACTGGCCAGGGGCAGCACTGCCCATCTCCTCTGGAATTTTCTGGCTTTATAACTTTATAACAATAAAGTTAAGAAAAGCACATGCTGGGTTTTTGTTTTTTTTTTTTTTTTTTTTTTTTTTGGCCTCCAATGCCAAAACAAGCAGAATTTAAAGTATGTTCTGCTGGGAAAAATAAAAATTTATTGGGAACTGAACAGCACAAAGGCTCCATCCCTGAAAGAGTCTGTCCCCCAACTGTGCTGTTTCTCCAAATGAGTCCTCTAAAATCAGAATAAATCTCTATCATAGTGCTGAAGCTGCAAATGGCAAAAGAGCCAATCCAAAAAAGATATCTGCTTAAATAGGACATGTGGAGAGTCAGCAGAGCAGGCAGCAGGTCTCAATTTCTGCACAGGGAAGTTGGGTATCATGTGTGATTTCCACACAAGAACTGGCTGCCCCTGGAGCATGCAAAGCTGAAAACTGTTTGGATTTCACATGATCCAGAAAGAGACTCAGATATGTGGGCTTGAGGAGGTTTCAGCTGAGGACTCTCCTGACCCAGCCCTTCCACTGAACACAGCAGCTGCACACCAACAAACCCAGTCAAAGCAACTCAAACCCTGCTCAAACCCTGGAGTGGAGTTTGCCTTTTGGAGCTTGCCACCCACCCTGGCCGTGACAAACAAACTGCAGAGCTGTGCAGGCAGCTCTGAGCTGGCATCCACCACTTACCAAGTGTGGGGATTTGATGTTGTTAATATTATTATAATATTCTAATTATAATATTGTTAATATTAATCAAATTATTTTCCAGGACCTGTCTCCCCACTCCAAATAAGAGGGCACAGTTAAAAAGTTGTAGTAGAGCTGTTCTGTAGGAATAGTTCTAGATCCAAATATTTGTTCTACTGCAGCTGCAGGCATTCTATATTTGAGAACTTGCAGTGTCTCACTCCTGGTGCTGAATGAATGCCTGGATGGGAGGATGTGACAGAACTCTCAGCTATTCACAGCAAGATAGAAATCACTTAAAACTCAACAATGTCAAATTTTGGTGTTGCCAAAGTTAAAAATAAGGATTCCATTGTTAACAGAGCTGCAGCAGCAGGAGGGGCAGAAGTGTCTGTTAGCTATAGAGCAAGCTTCAAATTACATTTGGATTGTCTTCCTAACATGGGAATATGGGAGAGCACCAGGAGAGGGTGAACAATAGCAGCTCCAGCAGTTCATCAAATCCTGAAATGCTTTGGGTTGCAAGGGACCTCAAAGCCCACTCAGTTCCACCCCTGCCATGGCAGGGACACCTTCCACTGTCCCAAATTGCTTCAAGTTCCGTCCAACCCTGCCTTGGACACTCCCAGGGATCCAGGGGCAGCCACAGCTTCTCTGGGAATCCGTGCCAGGGCCACCACCATCACAGGGAATAATTTCTTCTGAAGTTCCAGTCCCCAGAACAGCTCCATTTCTCTGTCCCACCTTGGGAGCAGGCTCCTGGGAACAGCAGCCTGCCTGGTAAATGGACATTTCAGTTGGGTAATCTTTGTGGATGAAGAAATAAGTACCATTCCAAAGAGGAGGCACAATGTCACTCCATGCTTTGCCAGCTGGCAAAAGTAGAAACAAAGAAGAAAGCAGTGAGAACAGGCAGGGGAAAACATCCTGGGAGAACCCTGAACATCCTCCTAGCACTGCCCACTGCAGGGAGAAGCACTGAGCCTCTGAGATTGTTGCCTTCAGCCTAATGGCACCTGCCAGACAGACTTTTTTGATGAGGGTTTCAAGTCATCCAACTATCTCAGTTCTGCAAATGCTCAAAATCACACTTGGAAACAATCTTTAACTGCACAAGTACAGTTCTGGACAAAAAAGTTCTTTTGAGCCCTTCCCATAACACACAGGTCAAGTTTTGGTGAAGTTTTCTTTCCTGGGCAAGAGTTTTGCTCAGAGCACCAAACAATCAGATTAACTGAAAATGGAGACCAGTTTGATAAGAAGTTAAAAAAATTAGAAGGGAGAAGCTTGCAGCAGTGTGATAACACCAGGTCACAAGCAGCACACAGCAGTGCAAGAGGGGTTTCGTGCTGGCTCTCCAAGATCTCAGAAAAAGGACATTACAGATGGCCAGAGCATGTCTGGGAGCATTGCTGGCATCTCAGCCAAGCTGCAGGAAGTCAACAGAGTCAAGGCATGACAAATCCAAACACTAAACTTCCCTCCCTCCAACATAAATTCTTCCTGAAATTCAATTTAATTTCAAGATTAAGAAATGAGCTGTGGCCTGGCTTTAATTCTCAGTGGAAATATTCCACCTCCCAGTCACATTTCCCAGTGTTTATTTCTACTGAGGATATGGTGCACAGAGAGCACAAACACATCCCATCCTAAACACCTGGAGAATTGTTGCTCTGCTCAAGGTCCCCACAATTTACCAGGCTCAAGCCCTCAGCCAGGGCTGCCAGGCCTGGGGCTTTAAGAAGGGCACTCAAGCAGAGGAAGAACAGGAAATGCAGGGCAATAAAGCAAGACTTGAATTCAAAAGATGCACCTTTAATTCAAATAGGAAAAAGGACAGGAGAACATTGGGAAGCTCTTCAAGCAGCCTTAGGGAGGGACAACATTACCTGAACTCTAAGGAAAACATCACCAGACTATTACAACAAATCCAGCCCCAGACAACAAGGAGGTGTCAATTTTAAGTCAACTAATGATTAGCCAGGCTGATGGAAATAGGTCAATCATTGCTGCAAGCAGAGCACAGAAATCTGAGCAGGGCAGGCAGGGAAAGGGGAGCTCAGTGAGGGCACAGAGCAGCCAGGCAGGCACTGCTGATGACATGGAAGCTGTTCTTTCCAGAGTTTGTCAGAACATCTCCCAGGGGAACAAACGACATGCTGTCCACTGCTCTGGCGGGCACCAGGCTGCCTTTTGTACAAAAACACCCAGCACAATCCTGTGCCTGTTCTGTATGAAAAAGTTGTTTTGGTCTACACATGAACAATTCCCTTTAGACAGGCTCCATTAAAGAGTCTATCCAGAATGAAGAAAAACAAATATTTAGTTGGTTCCCTTCAGTGTTTTTGGTTATTTTGTTTAACATTATTATTTCACCACCAGAGCCAGCTGGAGTTCACAGTCAACATCCTTTGAAATTAATGTCCTTACATTCACTCTGAGCAAGGAAAGCACTTTTTCACCAATTACAGCTTTCTCTGTATCAATAAAGTCACTTATGAAGGGACTCAGTCTCCACAGATATGCTGGTCTATTTTTTTTTTTTCAAATAATTTTAAATGAAAGCTGCTGTAGTCTCGTAGCAGACAGGATTTTATTCAGCACTGAGTCTCCTCACACCACCTCCGACACACAGATGCCTTTTAGAGCGGCTGCCTGACAACTACAAACCCTCCTTGAAACAGCTCAGCTACCAGGAAAACTGCATCAGCACATTCAGTTCAAAGGAACGTGCCTTTGGACAAGAATCCTGCCCAGAGTAAGAAAAGTGTTTTCAGCCTATAAAAAGCCCATGTCATCATGTGATGACATCAGGTCTGTCGGCGCTGCCTCTGCCCAGCCGGTGCTGCAGCAGCCTGGCGAGACAGGCACGGGTGGTTTGGGAGCAGAGGCACCCACAGCTCCTGCTCTGCAGCTGCCAGGCAGGAGCAGCACCTCTCTGACATCACCCAGCACCTCCTGGAATTGTCCTCCTGTCACCTAAAGAACCACCAGCCTTTGATGGAGATTGTGAAACTCTGCTCAGGGGGATATGTGCTGTGCTGTTCTCTTCCATGCCCTCCTCACTGGCAAAGGAAAAATAATAAATGCAGCAGGTTCATGGAGTGACTCGTGTTTAGAAGTATTTTTGATCATACTCCTTTGAAACAAGATCACCCCAAACAACAATTAGATTATTGTACAGGTTACAGATGAAGTTACACAGTAACAACTCACTTTTAAGTCTGCATCAATTTTCACCCTGGAAGAATAATTGAAGTTATTAAGTGTTCTTTTCCATATTCTGTTTCTCCCCTTCTGCTGGGAGGACACGTCTGCCACATGAAAACTCCACACCTCCCGTGCTGGGGCAGTGCCAGCCCTGGGTGCAGACAGTTTTTACCACTGTGGTATTCTTAGCTGTTTATTTAAACCACGCTGATGCAGGAATTCCATTGGCCCTTCCAGTTCAATTACTTTTGAATTCCCTGAACATAGGCAGCATTCCTGCAGTTCACATCAGCGCCAGAATTTTCAGGGCTACTTGTGGCTCTCCTTGGCCGGGTAAATTCAACAGCATCAAAGCAAACGCTGCTGGATCACAGCAAGGGAACAAAGTGAAGCAAAAGCCACGAGACAAATGAAGGGGGATATCAGAGTTTCTAATTAAGAGGGATATCAGAGTTTCGAGGCGAGGCAACAGGACAAAGGAAAACTCAGAGAACACTGCAGCAGCTTTCAGCAGCTGCCGGTTACATCAGTCGGCCCTGGGGCAGAACAGAAAAATGCCAACGTCAGGAAATGCGGGATAAACCCAGACATTTTCAGCAGGTGGAGGGCTGTGCACACAGGTTTTAAAGTAGTTCGACCAGACACTGTCTTAAGCTGTGCCAGGGGAGGATCAGGTCTGACATTTGGAGGGATTTCTTCACAGAAAGGATTATTAAATACTGGAATGGGCAGCCCTGGGAGGTGTCGGAGTCACCGTCCCTGGCGGTGTTTAAGGAAGGACTGGGTGGCACCGAGCGCTCTGCTCGGGGTGAGGGGTGGGGATCGCTCCAGGTTGGACTCGATGACCTCCGAGCTCTTCCGAACCTAACTGATTCCGTGACATATCCCTCTGTCTCTTTTCCCCATTTTAAAGTTGCGATTCCCAAACTTCCCCCGCTGCTCCGTGGGTATCTCCAGCCCGTGCCGGCCGCTCCTCGGCGCCGGCAGAGGCCGGAGCGCGGTGCCGAGCTCGGTGCCCGCCGCGGCCCCGGCAGAAGGAGGTCACCCTGGAGGACTCGCCGCTCCCTCCCCGCCTTTAAAAATAGCCGTGGACGGAAGGAGCCTCCCGGGGCCGGCCCTCCTCTGCCCGGCCCGCAGCGCCGCATCCCGCCGCGGGCAGCGCGGCCCCGGACGCGCCGCGGTTCGCGCTGACCTTCCCCGGGCCCGGCCCCGCCGAGCGCCCCCGGCCCCTCCGCGCCTCAGCGCGGCCGCGTCCCGCGCCCGCCCCGCCCGGCCACGCTCCCCTCGCGGCGCCCCCGCCCTTGCCGCGGGGTCGCGGGGCCGCCGCGGGCGGTGCGGCCCCGCAGTCCCCGCCGCCCCTCGCCGCCGCCCGGCCGCCCCTCACCTGTCCCGGCCGCCGCCGCTGTTGGTGCTGCCGGGGCCCGCGCGCCTCCTTCCCCACGCCGCCATCTTGGAGACACTCGCCTCGCAAATGTCTCCGCCGGCGGCCCGCGGGCGCGCCGCGCTGCCCGACGGAAGATGTAGTGCGTGGGGGCGGCGGCGCCGCTGCTCGGGGTGGGGCTGAGCCCGAGGAAGGACTACAAATCCCACAGTGCCTCGCGCCGCCGCACAGCCGCGGGGGGCTCTGGGGCGTGTAGTCCCCTGGACAGGGGCGGTGGGGCCAGGCGGGCACCGCGGTGGGACCCACGGGCATAGCCCCGTCACCGGCGGCGGAGCGGCTCCGCGGGGCTCGGCTCGGCCCGGCCCGGCCCGGCCCGGCCCGGCCCCGCCGCCCGGGATCCTCCAGCCCGTGGGAGGAGCGCGGTGGCGAGTCCCGGCCTGCCCCGCGGCCCCGCCGTAAGGGGATGCGGCTGCCCAGGGTGGGCACCGCTCAGTATCGCCCCCTGATCCCAAAAACCCAGGAGGCTCCTTCCCTGCAGGCGATTAGGGATGGAGGATCCCCTGCGCAGCGCTTCCCTGGAAGGAGAGGCTGGGCGGTTTTGGGGTGAATTTCGCCCTCTTAATCAGTCTCGAAAAGGGGCAGTGAATGGGGAGACTCCCCTGCTGCATCTCTGAGGAAGAATAAATCACAGAATCACTTAGGAAAGATCTCAAGGTCATCAATTCAATATAAAGTTTAATACCAAACGCTTCTCTAGAATTGCAGTGTAGGTTTGGTTCTGCCAGAGGTTTCCCAGCTCCTGTGGGTCCATCAGAAGGTTTTGTGCCTGGATGGTATCTCCAGGGTGCTCGAGCCTCTGCAGGGCTCCGTCTTGCTCCGGGCTGGATTCCTCCCAGGAGAGGAGCCTTTTTATCAGGAATTTTAAGTTTTGCTTATCAAACAGCAGCTCCTTGCTCCACACCCCCTCCTTTCTCGGAGCCCTCCTCCAGCCTGACAGCACTGCCTCTGCATCTCCCGTTCCTACAAAAACCCTCTTTTTGACAGCATTATTCCCAAGCGATGTAATGTGACTGTGAGAACAAACCCCTGGCTGCCTCCACCTCCCCAGGCGTCCCGAGGCTGCTCCTGCAGGGCCCGCCCCCAGCGCTGCCCTCCCAGCTGTGTTTTGGGGGGCAGCTGTTCCGGGGGAGCTGTTCCTGCATTCACAGGAACCAGGAGGTGTTTGGGAAGCGTGCCCAGCCCGGCAGAACGTGCAGCAGGGCCGGGACAGGCCGGAGCACGGACTGTGTGGAATGTGGAATGTAAACAGAGTGTGTTACCAGCAACAGCCCAGCCACGGATCCCAACGGGCCGTGCTGTCCCTCGGGAGCAGCCAAGCCCAGCTCCTGCTGCAGCCCAGGGGCAGCTTGGCACGCTGGATCAAATCATAACTGCTCCCCACACCAACCTTCCTGGCAATCTGAGTTATCCAAACTCAGCCCCTGCCGCCTTCTCACAGCACTGGGAAGGGACACAAATGCCCTGCCAGGATCCTGAGTGTCCAGTGCTCCCAGCCCAGGGAGTGCTGGCTCCAGGGGGGCACTGCCTTGTGTCCCTCTGAGCACCTGCCTGCCCACCTTGCTCTGGACAAGCACAACAACTGGATATTTAAATATTTCCATGCCCATCTTAAAGCAGTGGACACAAACACTGAGTGTGTCTGCTCAATTGCAGGACAACTCCCAAAGCCTGGCCTGAAATCCCAAGGAGGAATGGTGAAGGTGAGCAAGTCTGGATCAGCTGGCAAAGAAGAGGAACCAGTTGTGATCCCGCTCACCCTGAGATCTGCACAGTCATCACCAGGTCAGCCAGCCCTGTGACCTCAAATAAAACACAATAATTTCACCCCTTACCTACTGATCCTTTGCAATGGGAGCATTGACCCCCCCAGCACAGCACAGCCACTGCAGCTCAGTTAAGCCACACTTTTATTGTATTGTATTCCATGCATTATGTTCATGTTTTATAGTATGACAGAGGGAGGGGTCAAGATAAATGTTAAACATAAACAAGAGCAGAAAGGTCGTTTGTAACAGGTCCTGAGAAGGAAAGGCACATCGTAACCACCAAATCCAACAGAACAGAAACGTGGGACAGAGGAAGACAACGCTGGAGAGCGGATGAGGGAGGGGGTGTTTCAAGTTGGGGGCTGTGGAAGCAGGTCTGACAGCCACCTGCATTCCCCCACCCACCACAGGTCTGTAGTTCCAACGGGTTTGGGGAGCTCAGTATTCAACCAAACCACTTCCACGCTCCTGTTGCCCGGGGAGAGTCCAAAATCCCAAACTCCTCCAGGCTTAATAAGCACCAAGGGGCAGCACAGGACTCAAAGCTCCTTTCTGCAGAGACCAGCTGGGCAAAGGCAGCTGGTGGGGAGGCAGGGAAGGGTTACCCAGCACCGAGGGACCCCCAGGCAGGTCCCACCCAGCCATGCAGGGTCACAGGAGCACCGTGGGCTCATCGCTGGTGAGCTGCGGGTATTGCTATTCACTGGCATCCAGGAGGAGGGACAGAGCAGGGACACAGCAGAGAAAGGGTTGGCACAGCCACTGGCACAGGTCCCTGCCAGCTCAGACACCAGGGGCTTGTAGCACCTCGAAGGAAGCAGCAGCAGAACCGGGAGCTGTGCTGAGTTAAGGCAGCGATCGCTGCGGGATCCAGCGCCGGGAAGCTCCAGGTTCCTGTCAGAGCAGCACAGGGGCTCCAGAGCCAGGCTGGACGTGGGGCTCTGCCCAGACACTGAGCACAGCACACCCTGCAGCGAGCTGACACGTCAGGGGGCTGCTGGAGACTGCTCACAGTGGGAATGAGCACTAAAGCAGGACAGAGCTCAAGCATCGCACCCAGCCCTCCTGTGGCACAGACACAAGTGTCTGATCTTGGCTTCCAGGGGGCAAAACAGCTCAGCTTCACCTTGGAATCAAGAGAAGGGATGGTTCAGCCATCACAGCAGCACCAGAGCCAGCCTTGCTCCTGTAACTAAGTGTGTTGTGCATGTTAAAGAAGGAACATTTAGCAGCCCACATTTCTTCTTGAGCCCCTTTAGTTTGTTACCCTTTCCCAGTCCCTCAAAGCCACCCTAAAGGTCACAGCCTGGGTGAAATAAGCAGCAGGAGGGCAGAAATGAAGCAGAGGCAGGGCTGAGCTTGAAGCCTTTCCTGAGCAGCACAGGGCAGAGGTGGCTCTGCCCCCTGGCACAGGTGGTGGGCACGGGCAGGGGTCTCAGAGCCTGCAGTGTGCAGGGCAGGGATGGAGGTTGGGAGTTCTGGAAGCCTGAGAGGGCTGTGCTGTGCTGTGCTGGTGATGGGCAGCCCAAAAGCACGGGCAGGCAGCAAGGATTCCCCTCGTGCTGGTGGCCAGGGACAGCTCAGGCTGAAATCCTGGCACAGGGTCTCCATCTCTGGCCACCCCAACCAGGAGAGAAGTTTGTAGGAGTTTTTGCCTTTGCTGCCATGGATTTTGTGCTGGGCTCTGGGAAAGGGCTGAGCTTCCTCCCACCTGGGGCTTCAGTCACTCCGTGGCACAGATTGTAAACTTTAGTCCCTGCTGAGCAAAGCAAGGCCTGGGTTTGGTCTCCAGGTGAGAGGCTCTCCATGTCCTGCCTGGCTGCAGCCCCAGTGGCTGCTCAGGGCTGGGGGTGTTGAAAACATCTCTCCCTCACCACAGCCCTGCCTGGGGACACTACAGAATCCTGAGAGCTCAGTGTGAGATGCTCTGAGGGGTAGCTCAGGCTGGAGAACGCAGGCAAGGCAGGACAGGCAGCAAGCTGGGACCTGGCAGTGCCCTGCCATCGTGGTGCCACCTCCACATCTGAGGGTGGCAATGCTGGGTTGTGCTGCAGAATCATCATCCACCGAGGTAAGAGCACGAAATGAGGGTGTTCCTGCTGCTGGCCAAGGTCCCCATGATGCTGCCAGAGCCCTGAGCTTGGAGCTGTGAGGAGGCCCTGAGCAGCCAGGTAATGCCAGGAGCCAGGGCTGCTTCCCAAAGGCTGTAAGGAGGAGCCATTGGGATCCATATGGATGCAATGGATGCAGGCACCTCCAGCACTGAACCCTGCAGATGGGCCAGGAGCAGGTCCTGGAGGCCTCACCCTGCTGCTCTCAGGATGTCCTGGTGGGGCTGATCTGGGGCACTGACAGGGATGCAGAGATGGAGGAGAGGGAGATGAGGGGAGCCTTCCTCTTCAGCTGCAGAAAACCACCCTGGTGCCCTGGGATGTCCCTCAGTGCTCAGGCCAAGGCTGATCTCTTCTCCTGAGCAGGCTGTGTCCACACCAAGGGCAGGGAGACAGGAATAACAGTCCATGACCCTCTGGGATGCCACTTCAAGGTTGTGTACACAAGCTGGGCAGGAGATGGCATCTCCAGGGAGCAGCATCTGCAACTCAGTCATGTTTCTTCCTCTGCACAGACTCTGCCACAGCCTCTGCAGTCCATGTCCACTCCTCACATGGCTCTTGTCTCCAGGCTCGAGGGTGTCACCATCCCAGTGTCTCCACAGCCAGGCCAGCAAAGCCCCTGAGGTGCCACCATGGTCCACATGTTCTGGTATGAACTGCAGGTGGCCTTGGACACGGCCTGGTGCCCACCAGGTGCTGCAGGGGATGAGCCTGACACAGGGCGGGGGCTCCTCCAACACCTCCCTCTGTCCCACAAAGCTGAACCCACAGCATCTCCCCAGCTGCCAGGAGCAAAGGGGGGCTGGTACCCCATGAGCAGCCCTAACCAACATCCCCCAGCAAGTTCAGCACTATTGCCAAGCAGGGGGCAGAGGATGAGGTGCAGAACAAGTCATGCCCTGGCCTTGCGATGGAGTTTGGTGGAAAATTCACCCTCTTCTATCCCCTGGCTTGGGAAAAGCACTGGTGGGCACCCTGTGTGCCCAGAGCAGCCTGGCCCAGGGGCTGTGGCCATGCTCACACGTGGGCACAGAGGAGGAGGAGGAGGTGCCCACACTCACACACCGCATGGACACGCTAAAAACCGGGAATTGCCAGTGTGGGAAGGGGGTTCCTGAGACTGCAGAGAAGCCAAGGCCGCCTTGAACAGTCAGGGCCAGGTGTGCTGGTGAGGGAGCAGTCCTGCCTCAAGGCTGCAAATGTTCCAGGTACTGCGGCAGAGGGTTCTCCTTGACGTATTTCTGAATGTACCAGCACGTCAGGTGCGCCTTCAGGTCCTCCTCCACCACAAAGTCCAGGGCTGCCTGCAAGCAGTGCAGATCAGAGGGGTCACAACCAACACCCCCAGCCTCAGGGGAGTCCTGCACCCCTCACCCAGATGGGGGAAGCAGCAGGAGTCCCTCAGGTACCCCTGTGCTGTCGTGCCACAGAGTCCCCAGTTTAACCCTCAGCACATCCAGCCCCGTGGATGCTGTGCTGCAGGTGACACAGCCCATCCTGTGAAGGCCACCTTCATTATCTCTTTGTCCCCATTTACAGAGCCAGGGAGCAGCTGGACCCCAAAGCAGCACCCCAGTGTTGTGCTCATGGCTCCCCATCTCTCCCTCACAGCCCAAGCAGGCAGAGGGCTCACCAGGGTAGTGAAGGTTTGAGAGGAGGGGTCCAGCTCGAGCTGAGCCATCAGCCCCTGCACAAGGGATTTCTGCTGAGAGGGGGAATGGGCTGAACCTGGGGGAGTGCCTGGATTTGCTGACACTTACCCAGCTCTCCTTGCCACAAAACTCAGCGATGTCTGACCCCACGTTTCCATCTGCCCCTCCAGCCACCCCATCTCCCATCAGAGCAGGATTCCCACAGGGCACACACACAGTTCCAACAGGACAGGGCCTGCTTCAGCCAGGATCTTTACCCGCAGGTGGGATGGCAGCAGGATGGGCACCGTGCCCTTCTGGGGGGCTGGGGCTGTACCTTTGCCAGGTGCTTGGCAATTCCTCTCCCTCGATAGGCGTCGGGCACCTCCGTGTGCTGCAGGTCCACGATGCGCTTCCCCACGTACTCGTACAGCAGCACGGCCTTGTCGTGGCAACCTGGGGGTGGCACAGAGGGGACAGGGCTGGGGTGTCACCAGGGATTGAGGGTTGGGGTGTCCCCAGAGAGCCCAAAGCAGGGAATGGGACAGAGGGGTAAGAGTTGGGATGTCCCTGGAGAACCCACAGCATGTGATGGGACAGAGGGCTCAAGGTTGGGATGTCCCTGGAGAACCCACAGCAGGGGATGGGACAGAGGATTGAAGGCTGGGATGTCCCTGAAGAACCCACAGCACAGAACGGGACAGAGGATTGAGATGTCCCCAGAGTCCTCAGCAGGGGATGGGACACAGGATTGAGGGTTGGGATGTCCCTGGAGGACCCACAGCAGCGGATGGGACAGAGGGCTCAGGGTTGGGGTGGCCCCAGAGAGCCCACAGCAGGGGATGGGACAGAGGATTGAGGGTTGGGATGTCCCCAGCAGGACAGGCAGTTTTGGGACTGCTACATCACCCCTCGTGCCATGGGAGTGGCTCTGGTGCTGGGTTTCAGTGGTGGCTTTGCTCTCAGTGACACCTGGATGTCCTCACTGGTCTCCCCAAGGTGAGCAGGGCCTTTCCAAGCCCCTGGAGCAGGAGCAGGTTTCTGACCCAGCTCTGAATCAGTGATGCCAGCACAACATGTTCAGGGTGGGAAAGCAGGTGTGGGGAGGGAGGAGATGTGTTGATGGTGGGGGAGAGTAAAAAGAAGAGGGGGAAAACCAACAAAACCCAACAAAGCTGACCCAGGTAACAGCCAATTAATTTCTCCTCCAGCACAGGGTTTTGTTTTTGGTTGTGACACATAAAACAAGACAAGACTCCTTGGTCTGGTGTTGCAGCATTGTCTAGACACGTTTTGGGAAAGATGAATCCCACAAACACACAGGAAAGCACACACAGGTGTGCAAGGGGGGCTGTGCACACAAATTTACATGTACACACACACAGGCTTCCTGTTTCAACACCCTGACCTTTCTCACAGCAGCTCAGTTACAGGAAAAAAGAAGTTTCAGCTCATGTATAAATCAGAGGAGTCAGAACAGCCCTCTGGTTTCATCCACAGAAACTGAGCCTTCAGTGCAAAAGGAAATGTTTCATTTCTACAGAGTTTCTGTGCTTAAAAGTGAGTTTCAGAAATGCAAGATCACAATCAAAGAGAAAAGTTTGATTAAAATAATGGAAACTTTTCCTTCTGTCCAGTGTTTTTTTAAGGCTCAAGGGCTGCAAAGTTCACCTGCATTCAGGATCTGCTTTAGCTGAGCTCAGTACACTCCATTTCACTGCACTTCAGCTGACAACTCCAGCCCAGCTTGCCTCACCCCTGTATTCAAGAGAAACTAGAAAGGAGCCCATTGGAATTTTGTGTTTCCAGAGAAGCAGCTCAAGCTTTTATTGCTGCTCCTTTTATGCAGACTCTCAATTCTCCTGCACTGGATGGAAACCTTCACATTTCCAGCCTGAGTTTATTCCTGCTGCTTTCTGCCCACTCCTTCTTGTGCCAACATTGTTCTTGGGTGGACATAAATAATTTTCCTCCCTGCCATTCCCCCAAGTATTTCTAGGCTTCAGTCCTGCCCCACTCAGCTCTGGCTCACCAAAAAGCTTTGGGTTTCCCCCAGAGAGAAAAGAGGGAGCACTGCAGTGTTTCTCCACGTGGATCCAGGCACCCCAAAACAGCCAAGGGAGCAGGTGAAGCCCTTCCTGCAGCACAGACCTGCCCAGGCTGGGGCATGAGGTGCCCTCACCCTCCCAGAGCATTTGGTGGCAGCTCTCAGGGGTGGCAAGGGCAGAGCTGGCAGCACCAAAGGCTGTAAAATGATCTTATAGCAGCAGCTTTCGCTCGTTCCAGCCCTTCCACCCCACTCTCCTCCCAGGCTAAAACTTTCCATAGCCTCTGCCTGAAGCTTTGAGAAGTTTAAAACTAAATTGAACACAGAATAAAAGATCTTTTTTCTTTAAATACACTTTAAAAATATATGATCTGTTCAAAAGTATCAGAGACACAAATGCATTTTAAAGCAGGAGGTGATTGGAGTGTTTGGAGGATCTCAGACATGTCCTGGACAGGCTTTTCCTGGATATTCCCTGGACCACAGCAGCAGCACAAACCCCCAGCCAGGACAGGAGCTGCAGAGTGCCACCAGATGAACACACACACAGAGGATTTAACAACCAGCCTGATTTTACAACAGTCAGTGCTGCTGGAAACTGGGCCCAGTTCAGAAAAACATCCCAGCTCAGCCAAGTGCACGAGCACATCCACACACCTCAGTGGCACAGCACCCAAAACCAAGGACATTTGTGCCTCAGGGTGTGGTGTGGGCCCTGCAGGTCCCAGCCATGGCTTGGAAAGAGCCAACCCTGGTGCTGGGTGCTGCCCTGGCCATGGGGGCAGCTCCCAGGACAGCTGGGGGGGCTGGAAGCAGCGCTGACCCTTCCAGCCCCAGCTTGGGGCACAAGCAGAACCCCCCCAGAACATGGCACAGGAGACACCTCCTGCCAGCCTGTGCCACCCCTGGGCTCTGGGACAGGAGTTTATCAGCCTGCACAGGCACAGCTGGGCACACAGAGCCTGCCCTGCAGTCTGACTCACTGACTCTGAGGAAGTGGAGCTGATGCAAATCAGCAGAGCCAGAGAGGAGCAGGATGGCAGCAATGGCAGCACTGCTGGTGCCCTGCTTGTCCCCTCACAGGGGGCACAGGGAAGGGGAAGCTTTTCTGGGAGCTGGGCAAGGGAGCAGCTCTAACCTTGCTGCCCATGGAGGGTTTGTTCCACCAGGGGCAGTGGTGGCTCAGGGGCCTGGGGAGCAGCAGAGAGCTCAGTCCCAGCCCCAGCCCAGCTGAGGAAGGGACACCTCAGGCATCTGCAGGACACAGACCCCCCAGCCCAGCCCATCCTTCACTGCCCCCCTCTCCTGGCACACACAAAGCACCCAGCAAGGTGAGGCTGCAGGACTGTCCCTCGTCCCTGTCCCCTGCACCAACCCCAGCCCAGGACACCCCTTGGTGTGCCCAGGACCTGGGCAGGGCCCTGGCTGCTGCCTGCAAGGCCAATTCCTGTGCCCCAGCCCCCTCTGGACACTGCTCAAAGCCATTCCCTGGGGCAGGGGGACAGAACAAATGCCAGCCCCACCTCCCAGGAGCAGGAGGCAGCTCAGGTCTGCTGCTGCTGAGCCAAACAGTGGGGGAAAAAAAAAAAAAAGCAAAAGCTGCGTGTGGGGTGGGCTGAGAGGACAAGAAGTGCTGAGCAGCTCATGCATCCCAGGCTGGAGCTCTGCCTGCCATGGGCTGGCCTCACTCCCCAGGGAGCTACTGGCACGTTACTAGGGAGAGAAAACACAACAGAGCACAACAGCCAGAGAGGAGACAGCACAGGGCTCTGGAGGGGCAGCAGGGGGGGCTGCTTTGGAGCACTTTCCTGTTTAGGAGCTCTCTGGAGCTGCCTGTGGCACGGGAGGAGTGGGGATGTCTTTGATGCAGGGCCTGGTGACAGATCCCCTGGTCCCTGCTGCAAACTCAGCACCTTCCCCCCTCCTGAGAGCATCTGCCCATCAGGCAGGAAAGCTCCAAGCAGGACCTGCTCCAGTTTTCCCAATAAACCTGAGCCTGGGCTGCTGGACAAGGAGCTCCTGAGACTCAGAGCAGCAGTGGGCAGAGCAGGAGCTCCCAGCCAAAATCCTGCCCTGGCGCAGCTGGGGAGGAGTGGGAGGCTTGGGAAGTGTGGTGTGCTGCAGCCAGCAGAAGTGTTGGAGTTGGAATGTGTGAGAAGCCCGAGCATTCCTGAGCAACTGGAGCTGCTCCATGCCCGTGGTGAGCCTGATGGGTGTGATGGGCATCAAGAAGTGACAGCAGCTGCTGCTAAAAGCTCTTCCCCTGCCCCAAACATCTGTGCCAGCAGCTGGACCAACCAGCCAACTGCCTTGGCACGGAGGGGATCCCTTTGGGTTTCTTGTTTTGAGCTGAAATTTCATCTCAGACCCAAAGAAATACCCAACTATCCTGACAAAACCAGCCTGTATGATTCCCATGGAAGCTTTCAGCTTTGACAAATTGATGTTTTCCAAGAGAGTCTCTGCTCAGGGAGGTTTCTGGCTGGCTCAGGCTGTTAGTCACATCCTAACCCATTACAAATCCAGTTGGGCGTCTCTCTGCCCTCCTCTCGAGGGATAACGAGGCTCAGTGAGGTCTGCTCATAATCAGCTTTACTTTCAGCTTCTAAATGCTCCTTCATTTGGGATGCAGGGGAAAGGGAACGTGTTCAAGTGCAGCAGCTGTTCCTAAAGAGATTTAGCAGCTACTGCAGCAATGGGAGAGGGGAGGAAGCAGCAGAGAAAGGAAAGACAGGGCAAGCCCCAAAAACCTGAAAAAACTTGAGTGCAATTCATCTTCCTTGTGCACAAGGGGAAGTCCTGACAAGGTCACGCAGGGGCACAGAGGCAAACACAGGATGATGCTGAAAATGAACACTTTCACAACCAGCTCACAGCTTTCACTGCCTCAGCCTCCTGCTCCAGGGATTTCCAGAAATTCATCACCATGCAAAGTTTTCTACCCAGCATCACACCACCACAAACCACCAGCTGTCAAAGTCTGGCTGCTTGGTCCACGTGCCTGGTGCATCCATGTTTTCCCAGGGCATCATCCACACTTGACATTTAGCAGAAATGAGGACATCACAGCAAAGCTGACCCTGGAGCCCACAAACTGCTGCTCATCTCTCAGTGACACTGGACAAGAGTGCTCTCTGAGGGACATGGAGGTCACTTTGATGCCCAGATCTGTGTCTGACCCATTTCTTGTCATTCCCCGCTTGCTGCAGGGAAAACCTCCCGGGGCATTCCACACCAGTGATGCTCCTCATGCCAGGAGGGACAAAGAGCAGTGCAGGAAATAAACAGCCAGCCACGCACTCCCACAGAGATGGTATCTCCGAGCAGCTTCCAGGGCTTGGCTGCCACCAGCAAGGGCCTAACAAGGAGGAGGAGAGGTGGGTCACCCACTGCACGTGGATGTTAGTCAGCACAGCAGGACACTGCTCAGCCTGAACTCACAAAAAAGGGCTCAGACTCCCTGAACTCCCAGAGAAAACACAACCTTGGTCATGGGGATTCACCTGGGTGAGGCCATGGCCACACTGGATGGGGCTTGGAGCAACCTGGTCCACGTCTGGACACACACAAGGTGTCCCTGATGAGCTTTGGGATCCTCCCAGCCCAAACCACTCTGGGATTCTGTGACTCCAGGACCCTCTCCTGAGTCAGGAGGTTCTGTGCTGATTCACACACGACTCCCACAGCTGAATCTCTCCCTCTCAAAGTTCACCCTCCCCAGTCACGACTCATCCCTGCTCAGCCACCAAACTGCTGGGCCCGTGGTGTGGCTGCCAGAGCTTTTATCCAGAAAACCACAAGAAAAGATTATGTCTCCCTAATAATTGTTGACCCTTGGCTGTCCCCTCTATTTCCTGCACACACCAACTTCACTGGCAGGGACAATGCTCTGCTGGTGGCAGTGGGGACCTGGCACCCAGGATCTTGTTTGATCTCAGGCTGAAATGAGCAGTTGGTGAAATTGTTTTCTCCGCACCCGTCTCCTCCTTCCTCGCTCCACCACTGCTGAGCTGCAGCCTGCCCTTTGTAATTAGTGGTTGAAATGAAAATGGGGTGGGGGGGGGGGGAGGAAGAAAAGTCTAAAATAAAATCTGGACTATTCTTGTTGTTCTGTCGACAAAGCCTCCTGCATTCCCTATGATTTCTGAACTACACATTTTATTTTTATTTTTTTTAAAGGCAGCAGCTACCCTGCAATTTCTGTATCAAGAGCAGTTCTACACCCAGAGTAGTTCTCATCACAACAAATGGATGGGGAAGAGATGCTGAGATGGTTGAATATCTGTAATTAACCACCAAGATGAAGGCTGGGAAAGAATCAGTGCACCACAGAGAAATGTTAGTGGCACCTACTTTTTGTTCCTTTGTTCACTCCACCCAGTATGTGACAGAGCTTTTTGGGGGTCACTGTGTCACCAGAGCTCCACAGGTGGCTGTGGCAGCTTGGATCCGTGTCACTGGTCCTACAGAACCGTGGCACCGACTCTGCTGGAGCTCCCGAGGGGTTTCCCTGAAGGAATGTCCCCCACATCCCCCAGAGGCACCTGCTGGGGGGGACCACGGCAGTGTCCCCAACCTGCCCGTGCCACCATCGGGCTCCACAGCCCGGCCCAGCCGGGGGAGCCGAGCGATGCCCACATCTCCCCTGGGAGAAGGTTTTGGGGGGCAGGAGGGGCTGGGGGGCACTGGGGGGGTCGCACCGCGGCAGGGCGCAGAGTACGGGGGAAAGCGCAGCGGGACACAGGGCACGGGAGGAGGAGGGAGCGGGGGAAATAGGTGAGAACCGGAAAAAGGGGAGGAACAACAAGAAAAAAGGGGGGAGGAACGGGGAAGGAAAAGGGGGGAGAGACGGGAGGGGGGCGAAGGGGGGGCACAGCGAGAGCTGAAAAGGAGCGGGAATCTGGGTCCCAGCGAGGCGGAACCGCGGGCGGAGGGCAGCGGGTAACGTCCCGGGGAGCCCCGAGCGCCGTCCCTTACCGTTGAGCCGCACGGTGAACTGCCGCCGCTTGCGATCGTGCTCCACCTGGATGGGGCAGCCCTGCTCCAGGAGGCCGAGCGGCGCCGAGTGCGCCATGGCGGCCCGGTGTGGGTGTCAGTACCGCTGTCGGTTCCGGTCGCGGTGCCGGTGCCGGTGCCGGTGTCGGTGTCGGTGTCGGTGTCGGTGCCGGAGCGGAGGCGCGGGCGGGCCCGGCGCGGCCCCGGCCGCAGGAAGCCCCAGCTGTGCGGCACGTGCCCGCCCCGCAGCCAATGGCCGCGCCGCGCTTTTGTTTTGGTACGGCCGCGCGGCCCTTAAAGGGGCAATGCCGCACCGCCGTGGGGACCGCAGCCAGCGCCCGGCGCCCCCGCGCGGGCGGGCACCGCCACCAGCGGCCGCCAGAACAGTACGGGCTCTGTACCGGGTCTGTGCTGGTGCTGTACTGGTCCGGCACTGGTGCTGTACTGGTCCGGCACGGGTTCTGTGCTGGTCCTGCACGGGTTCTGTGCTAGTTCTGTACTGGTCCGGCACGGGTTCTGTGCTGGTCCTGCACGGGTTCTGTACTGGTTCTGCACTGGTCTTGCTCGGGATCTGTACTGGTTTCGCACTGGTTCTGCACTGCTTCTGTACTGGTCTGCCACTGATCACGCACTGGTTCTGTACTGGTCTTGCTCGGGATCTATACTGGTCCCGCACTAGTTCTGTGCTAGTTCCGCACGGGTTCTGTACTGGTCTTGCTCGGGTTCTGTACCAGTCCTGCACTGGTCCCACACGGGTTCGGTAGTGGTTCTGCACTGCTTCTGTACTGGCCCCGCACTGGTTTTTACTGGTCCTTTACTGGCCCTGCACTGGTTTTCTGCTCTGGGTGGCCGGGGCTGTGCTGGGGCTGCCCGCGGTGCCGGCTGCTCTGCGGCGGGTCCCGGGCTGGTGCCCTGTGCTCTGCCCTGTGCCCTGTGCTCTGCCCTGCCTGTGCCCGATTCTGCTGGGCTGCGGGTGGAAGCCCCAGGCCATGGCTGCTGCGTGATGCTGTCCCAGGTTACTCCAAGTCCGTCCAACCTGGCCTTGGACACTTCCAGGACCTGTGCCAGGTCCTCCCCACCCTCACAGGGGAGAATTCCTTCCCAATATCACATCTGTCCCTGCCCTCTGGCAGTGGAAAGCCATTCCCTGTGTCCTGTCCCTCCATCCCTTGTCCCCAGTCCCTCTCCAGCTCTCCTGGAGCCCCTTCAGGCCCTGGAAGGGGCTCTGAGCTCTCCCTGGAGCCTTCTCTTGTCCAAGCTGAGCACATCTGCCTCTCCCAGAGCAGAGGTGCTCCATCATGTATCACACACACATCACATATCACACATCACATCTGTGTCCCCAGAGCTCTCAGTGACAGGAGCTGAGGGTGCCCGAGGTGACTGTGCTGGCAGCTGCAACAGGAAAAGCAGCAACACCTAAATTCACAATAAAGAACAGTTCATCAGCAGCTTCTCTGCACCTGAGCACCATCTCATGTAGCTTGGCCTTTGTTCACTCATCCCTTCTGCTCCTGCTGCCCTGTGGGAAAGGGATTTGTAAAAAGTTCAAGGCCATGGAATAGAAGGCCACAGTGGGGAAAAAATAGAAGTGATTTGTGGTAAAAGTAATAGCAGCATTGTGTGGCAAAAGCTAGCAGGCTGAAAAACATTCATAAAGTGTTGTAACCAAGAAATAAGTTAGCTTCTCATAGGATGGCGTTGAGTTTTACATCTCTTGTGTCTCAGTACTCATCGAGACTGAAAACAGAATAAAATTTTTTCAAACACCTCTCAGTTGCCCCAGGTCTGGGTCAGGAAAAAAATATTATCCAACACCTGAGCACGGGCTCAGCCCAGAGCTGCATGGATCAGCTCAAACCCCACTGCTGATTCCAAGATCAGCAAGATCTTTTATCCAAGATGAGGCTAAATGTCAGAAAGGGCCCCTCAGCCTGCCCAGCCCTGCAGTGACACCCACAGCTCTTGCATCAGCTGATGACCTGTGGTTGGGCTGCAGAGCCGTGGCTTTTTTTTGGAAAGACTCCTCCTTGTCTGTGTTGAAAGACTTGAAAGGTGGTGAATCTGCGACGTCTCTGGGGAAGGTAATTGCTCTCCCCATTAAAAACCTGTAATTTATTTTCCATTTGAACTCTTCCACCTTCAGTGTGCAGCTGGACCTGGTGCCTTTGGTGCTGGATCACAGCTCTGCCTGAGGCACCCGTGCAGCCACAGATCCCAACCCTCCAGCTCCTTCCCTCTGGCAGTGATTCCCTTCCACCTCCTGGCTTTCAGGAGGTTTTTCCAGCCCTCAAATTTATCCCAAATGCTCTGCAAAGCTGAGGGCTGGCTGTGGCAGAGCAGCTGTGATCTCACCGGTGCTGTCAGCAGTTGCCACCCCTCCAACCCCTCCTTTGCATCTTTACGGACCACGCTAAGAATTCCAGCCAGAAAGTGGCACTTGGAGTCTTCTTTTTTTTTTTTTGTTTTTTGACTGCATCTCTCACATCCTTCACAGCTCGGGTGGCTGTGGGAGCATCCTTATCCCGGGATGTGCCACGTTTAGGAGGGATTGATTCCTCAGTGACTCAGAGAGGAATTAACCACAGAGTCACGGAGTGCCCTGAGCTGTGAGGGACACACAGGGGTCACCCAGCCCCACTCCAGGCCCCAAACCCACACTGTGCCTGCCTGGGAGCCTTGTCCAAACCCTGCTGGAGCTGTGGCAGCCTTGGAGCTGTGCCCATCCCCTGGGGAGCCTGGGCAGTGCCCGAACACCCTCTGGGGGAAGAACTTTTCCCTCATACCCAACCCGACCCTCCCTGGCCCAGCTCCAGCCGCTCCTCTGACTCCCCGTCCATTTCCCAGCCGGACACACCGCTGCCACCCGTGCGGGACCCACGGGAGATGTGGCGAGCTGGCCTTCCTTAGCTGACAGCTGGGGTGCTGGGTCGAGGAGCAGCACAGGACGGGGATACTCCGCGCCCCAACCCCGCGGGTTCCGCGGCGGGGCCACACCAGCGAGGGGACACCGAGGCCGCCTCTCCTGAGGGGCACCAGCGCCCGCCCGCCTCACTTCGCCCTCACAGCCGCGCCCAAGAACCTCAAAGCCGTTTCCGCGCGGGGGCCTTAGCCCCGCCCCCGCGCGGCGCTGGCCAATGGCGGCGCGGGGGCGGGCCCGGCGGGGCGGCTGCCGGCGGGGCCGCGGCGGGCGGGACTCGCGGGCTCCGCTCGGGCCGGGCCCGCCGGGCTCGCACAGCGCCATGTCCCTGCCCAGAGGTACGAGCGGGCTGGGAGGGCCGGGGGGGAACCGCGGCGCCGGGGATGGTGCCAACCCGCCGGGCGTGGGCTCCTCGCCGCTTCCTCAGCGCGGGCCCCGCTGGTTCCGCAGCCCGGCGGCGCCGCTGGGGCCGGAGCCGCGATGCGCGGGGCTGCGAGCGGGGATGCGCGGAGGGGCCGCGGGGGACGGGGCGAGGCTGCGTTTGGCGTGGGGACAGCGACAAAAACAGGCGGGTTTTGTTTTCCCTGCCTTGAGCTTCCACTCCTCGGGAATCCCGGGCTGGGAGCCCTCGCCGTGGCTCAGGCGGGTGGGAAGGACCGGGCTGGGGTTCCGGGTGTGGGCCGTGTCGCCGCGTGTCCCCTCGTGTCGGTGTTGGGGCACGGCCGGGAGCTGATGCCGGCGTGTGCCGGGGTTGCCTCGCTGCTTTCCCGCGGTCCCGGCCGCAGAACGTGACCGTGTGTCACCGGGGCTATTGTGGAGCACGGCCGTGACTCAGGTGTCCCCATCGGCAGGTGAGCACCGGCCGGCAGGTATCGGCCTGGGATGAATGGAGGATGGATGGATGGATGGATGGATGGATGGATGGATGGATGGATGGATGGATGGATGGGGACAGTGGCTCTGCCGGTGTCCCGGTGCTCCCCGGAGCCCCATCCGCACACCAGGCAGAGCAGGGAGCGCCCGGAGTGTGGCTGTGTGGCTGCCGCCTCTCCAATCAGCGGAATAAAATCCGAGGGTTTTTCCCTGATGCTCTGGAAACTCGAAGTCAGGAGCCATGTGAGCAGATGAACGCACCTCCCGTGACTTTTTTTTCTTTTCCAACCCCCCCCCCCACCCCGGTTTTAAACGCTCCATGTCTTATCCGGAGGGAATGTGGACCTGAGTTTCCTGTTTGCTGTGTAAGCAGGGGGTGAATCAGCAGCGATTTTCGGAGCTGCTGAGTGGAGCTGCTGACTCACAGGTAGGAGCACATGCCTCCAGCCATCCAGCCTTGGAAGGGATCACCCAGGCTTCTTAAAAGGCTGGGACACCTGAGCCCACACCTTTCCTGGGCTGCTGTGCCGGACCGGCAGATGTGTGCATGGAGGGACGAGGTGAGCCTGGCCCAGGGACCACTTGTTCTCCATGGGAGATGATGCTCAAGCTGAACCTGGAGGATTTTGGGGGAAGCAGCAAGAGGTGATGCCTGGAGGAGCGCCTGGGAGCGCGGTGCTGTCCTCAGAGGAGGTTTGGAGCTGCTCTGTGTGTGCAGGTTTCTGTTGGTTGTGATAAACTGGTTCATTCATGCAGTTAAGCTCATGTCCTGTGATGGAGGTATCACACGTGTGCTGAGAGCTCTGAGTCCCTGAGTGACCTGAGCTCCTTTGCTTCCATCAGGGCAGCAGCAGCAGCAGCAGCACCAGGCTGGATCCTGAGCGTGTGGCACACATCTGCCTCCTCTCAGCCTGCCTCTCCTTGCCCTGCACCTGCCTCCCAGGGGGTTTTTCCAGGGATGCTCGCAGGTCTGGCTGCGTGCACCTGCTGCTCGTGGCAGCTGCTTCCCTCTCTTTCAGGCAGCCTGAATTTAAGCTGAATTTCCCTGGTTTTCCTCAGGGAATTTCAGTGAACAGTCTCAGGTTTCCCTTGCTGGTTCTCCTTGGGTTTGTGTTGCTCGGGGTTGTAAACAGAGGCCGCTGGGTCTCTGTTTGCTTGGCTCTTGGTTGGCTCTTTTTGTGACAGATGCCTTCCAAAACTCACCTGCCGTCACTTTGGCTTAGTCACAGGGCTGTCTCCTGCCTCGGGAGGTTTTTGGGACACGTGGCTGGCCGTGACACTGGTGATAGGAATGGTGCTGTGCCGGGGCTTTGCTCTGCACTAAACATAGCTTGGGAGATAAACACCTTCTGGGGATTTTGTGGAGCTTAGGGAGGACTTTGGCTTTCTTTCTTTCTCTTCCCATTGCTCCTGTCTGCTCGATCCAAGTTATCTCTCGGGATCTTGTATGTGGGAGAACATCTCCTGTGTTATCTTGTGCTGTTGAGGCTGATGTTTACTCACGTATGCAAAATCTCCCTGTTTCCTCAGGTCACCCGAGTTCCCTTGAGCTGTGTCTCATGGCCTGGGTGGCACTGTAGGAGGAAATTGGGAACAAAGCTCTGGAGCTGTCCCTGTGTCCTCCTTGCAGAGCTTTGCAAGGGACACAGCCTCTGTCTGCAGCTTGCAGCGTGTGGCTGGGTGTGATTTTCCAAAAGGTTCCTCCTTTTTCAGGGAATGGATGCTGTGCAGGGGGGGTGTTGTATCCCAGAGGTTGAAGCAGGAGGGGATTGAAGCCTCAGGGAATTTTCACCTTTTGTGTGGGTGCAGGAACACGGTGGAGGATGCAAGGTTTGAGACTCTGGGGATACAAAACCAGGCTGTTGCCTTTTCCCTGGGCCTCAAGGTGTAACTTCTGCCTGCCCTGCACGTGGAAATAAATCCATGTGGAAATAAAAAGGAGGGGGCCAGTGGGAGAACAATTGTTTCCCAAAATTTTGGAGTTTGCTGGGAAAAACAGCTGCAGGGATGGAGGGAGGGTGAGTGCATGGGTGGGATCTGGAGGGAGAAGACCTGCTTGTCCTGTCCTGGCTCACCCAGCACCGATGGCTGAGTAATTCAAGTGTTTTTTCCTTAGCAGGAGATTGTCCTTTGGGAATAGAGGTGCTGTTGGGCAGAGGGATCAGGATCTGTCTGGAGCCAGGCTGTGCCTCTGGGGAGGCAGCGCTGCTTTACCACAGAGGCTAGGAAAAGCCAGCAGTGAGAAATGCCAGGGCCTGGGGATGAACTGGTGCTTGTTCTCGTGGCACATCTATTCTGGGTGGGTAAATAAGCGGTGGTGCCTTGTCCCTGCCGTGCCCTGGCCGTGCCCTCCGTGGGAGCACACCACTGTTATGCAACTCAGTCTGTGAATCCAGCACTGTCTCATCTGCCATTCGCACTCTTCCAGCTGCCATCCCCAAAAAAAGGCAGCTCTGCCAAAAATACACGTGTGGGTCGTGACCTGCTGAAGCAGGACCTTGGCTCTGTCCTGTCCTGGCCAGGCAGAGCAGCCACCAGCCTGGTGTGAGTGCTGGGGGATGTGGGAGCTCTGATCCCATGGAGCCATTATTTAATTGGAGTTGAAGCATCCTGGAGCTCAAATCCAATTAATGGTAACGATCCTGGAGCAAGCACAGCACTTTGCTCCTGCCTGCCTCCTCTGCTGCCACAACGGTGGGTGCCTGGAAAATATCATGCTGGATGTGATAAATATTTAGCTGTGCCTCAGAAATCCATTTCCCTCCCTGGAGGGATGCTTCCCTGCTTTTCTTTTAGTGGATAATGAGTCTCACTGCAGGCTGATCCCTTTGTTTTCCAACTCTGAGCCGTGGTCCAGGGCTGAGCTGGAGTTTGTTTGCAGAGGTTGTTGTTGCTGGAGGAAACTCATCTGTGCTTTGTAGAGGCTCCCATTGGGAGCAGCTTTCTGGTACTGGTGATTTTGTGCCCCAGAATGACACCTCTGCAGATGTGGGGCTGGCTCTGTGGGTTTTTGGGCAGAAGATGTTTTTTCCTTGTGTTGGTTAATAAGGCACAGCCTGGGCTGGCTGTTTGCTGGGCAAAGAGCTGGGAGAGGAACTTGTGTTGGCCGGGGAGGTGATTTTACTTCGATCAACAAAAAGTTTGGGGTTTTGCTGGCGTGACTCAGGTCGGCTTGTGGGTTCATGTGGAGCTGGATCTGCCTGCTGCCTCTTGCTGACAAACCTCTGTAGCACAGGTCAAGTGTTAGTCAGGGATTTGGAGTGGGGGAAAGGGCGGGGAGGATTTTTTTTTTAATGATGGAAACTGGAAGTTTCTGTTGTTTTTTTCCACCTGGGAGATTTTTCATTTCCTCACAGCCTCTTATCTGTGTGGGGGCAATGCTGCAGTGGTGCTGTGGCAGTCCCAGTGTTTGTTGTCCTGAGGAGCTCTGGAATCACTGGGCACAACTGCAGCGATCTCAGGTGTCACAGTGCTGCCTTGTGGCCCCAGTGGGCCTCAGTTTGCCCTGGATCTGAGTCTGCTCCATTTTTGGAGCTGGGACAGGGCTCCCTGTGTGCTCCTTTCTCTTGCAGCCATTTCCCTGCCCAGCAAAAGGCTGGAGCACAGGTGCTGCTTGTGTGGGATGTGGTGGGTTATAGGATTTGGGAAGGGCAGGGGCAGGATTTGGGTAGGGGAGGAAGGAAATCATTGCCTTGTGCTGGGGACCTGCAGTGGGGTGAAGTGAGGATGAGCTGGAGCCCCTCCAGCACCCACTGAGCTGCCATAACCTCCCTCCTCTTGCCTGCTCTGTGCCCAGGGAGGGGCACTGCTGAGTTGATCTGTGCTCTAACCCTTAATTTCATCATTTCAATTTAAATTATTTTTGAAAAAAATTAAAAAGATGAATTTCCACTAAAAGCATAGCTTGTAAGAGAAGGCAGGATGAGGAGGAGACAACACTTACCATAAGTTGTTTGTGGAGCGTTCACCCTTCCTCCCCCCTCACCACCACCAAAGACAAATCTGGGTTTGGAAAGGAAGAAACCTCCAGAGTGCTCAATACAAGTAATTTCCCATCAGAGGCTGCTAACCTTAGCTGTGGTTTGGCTCTGGCATTAGCCAAGCTGCTGATGGAGCTCTCTGAGAATGGCTTGGACCCTTTTCTCCCTGGGATCCTTGTCACCAGTGTTCGTCCCTGCTGCTCCTCTCCTGCTGTGGTAGCGCCTTTTGGGAAGCGTAAAAAGCAGCTTTTAATTCTTGTGTTTAATTTCTAAACATCTTGGAGGTTTCTCATGAGGAATGCACAAATCCCTGCAGCTGGGATGGGGCCCTGCTAGAACCACATCCTCCCTCAGCATCCACGGGTGATGGCTGTGGATGGGAGCAGCAGGACAGAGGGACAGGAGGGGAAGCAGCTGTCCTGCAGGGCCTGGCAGGTGACAGTCATGTGTGTGACAGATCATAAACACGCAGGGCTGGTAATGTGCACGGGCTGGGGGTGGCTGAGGGGAGGATGACGGGGTTATCTGGGGTGTGTCAGCTTGTCTGGGCTTGCAGGCCAGTTAGAAACTGCCTTGTGGGGTGTGTGTGTGTGAATTCCCTCCCAGCTGGGGTCCCGTGGGGATGGCTGGCACAGCGCTGGGCTGGCTGCTGTGGATGTGTTAACAGCAGCTTGGAGATGGCAGCAGCCTGACTGACCCTGCTGGCTGGAGGGCGTTTGGCACAGCTGGAGCAGATGTTCCCTCTTGCAGCACAACAGAGAGTGTTCCCTGTCCAAGCTGGTGAAGGACAAACACGCTGCGGGACGGAGGAGTTTTCTGCTGTAGTGTCACAGGCATCTTTTATAAAAAATCCTTTCCTTAGGATTTTTTCCTCCTGAGAAGCTAAGAGGCCTCAGGAACAAATTGTAAACAATGGTTATCTGCTGCTGTGGAATGCAACAGGTGGATCTGTCTCTCTGTCTCATAGAGTTGTTTCTAATTAACGGCCAATCACAGTGAGCTGGCTTGGACTCTTTGTCTGAGACAGAAGCTTTTGTTATCATTCTTTGCTATTCTGTTCTTAGCTAGCCTTCTGATGAAACCTTTTATTCTATTCTTTTAGTATAGTTTTAATGTAATATATATCATAAAATAATAAATCAAGCCTTCTGAAACACGGAGTCAGATCCTCATCTCTTCCCCAATCCAAGAACCCCTGTGAGCACCATCACACTGTAGCACCAAGATCTTGCTTTACTCGGTGTGGGAGTGGGAAAGCTGAGGCTTGAGGGGGGAGATGATGCAGCAGCAAAGTGTGCAGCCCTTGGGGTGGCCCCTGTGAGTCAGCCCTGAGCGCTGGGGGCATGGCTGCAGGGCTGTGCTGTGCTGCACACACCACGATGTCTTTGCAGCTCGTCACTCGAGGTGACGTGGCTCCTGTGCTGAGGGCCAGATGTGCTCACGCTCAGGGCTTCTGAGGAAAGCTGCTCTGCATAGTTCACAATCCCCTGCTGCTCTGCGCCGCTTGGCTTCTCTCCTGACCTGCTGCCAAGTTGCACCCCGGCCAAAGCTGAGATGATCTCGTGCTGATTCGTGGCTTTGGCCGCTCTTTGTCATCTTCCAAACACCTCTGAAAGGTGCTTGGGGGTAGGTGACAGGCCCAGCCCCACGTGCCTGTTTGTAAAACCCCCAGAAAATCCCTGCTGGCACGGGGCAGGGCAGTGTGAGACACCTGTGTGTGCGTGCACGAGTGCTCAGCTGACTGCTGAGGCTTCCCTGGTGTCCCAGAACTAAAATCCTCCACCCTGTGCCAAATCCTGGTGCTGACTGCCTCCCCTGTGTGGTCAGGAAAAGAAAAGATATAATTATACAGAAAGAAGGATGAAGGTGCTGGTGGGTGGTGATGTGCTGGAGGACCAGCCTGGACCTGACCAGCCCCTGTGCCAAGCTCTGTCTGCCTCTCTTTGGCAGCACCCGTTTTCCTTAAGTCTGGAAGCAGCTCCACACTGCTTTAAGGCTGCTAAAAAGAGGGATGTGGTGGGTGTTGTGATGATCTGCCTGTACAGCTCCCTGTGTTCACTCCCTGTTAGCATCTGCAGCCCGTTTCCTTCAGGTTTTTGGTTGATCCCTGCAATTGTTTGGCTTTGGGCATCAGGTGCCCGAGGATGGCTGGTGCCAGCCAGGGCTGGGGGTGTCCTCAGAGCCCAGGATATCTGCAGAGCTGCCTCTTGTGCTTTGCTGATGCTGCTTTCTTACCCAAGAGCAGCTTTTTGCAGGTATTAATTACACCTGTCCCTGCCTGGTTTCTTGAAGGGTTGGAGGAGCTGCCTCCAGAAATAACCAGGCAGAAATTGTGGGTGAATTTCTAATTCTTATCAGCCTTGTGTGTGCTGTGCCGTGCCAAGGTACTTGAAAACCACTCAGCTTTT
The DNA here is from genome assembly GCF_035770615.1 of Melospiza melodia melodia. Taxonomy (NCBI): domain Eukaryota; kingdom Metazoa; phylum Chordata; class Aves; order Passeriformes; family Passerellidae; genus Melospiza; species Melospiza melodia. The sequence continues at coordinate 2,900,002 of NC_086211.1, forward strand.
CCTCCAGCAGCTCCCCTGTAGGTGTGATGTTTTTATGTACATTCCAGGTACCTGCGAGAGTTTTCCCCTTAATTTTGGATCCACAAAGGGTTTTGTGTTTGGTAACTGTGGGTTTCCCCAGGGGGTTTTACAGCCTCAGCTCAGTGAGGGAAACCATGTGTAAGCATCCCAGGGACAGGAGGGCAGGGTGTGTTTCCCTTGATCTCAGACAGGTTTGATGTTTCACACAGCTCTTTCCAGCTCCTCTCTGTGACCATGTTCACAGGGGTTTTTGGATGAGAGGAGAGACGAGAATGTTGACTCCATGTTCAGAAGGCTTGATTTATTATTTTATGATATATATATATATATTACATTACAACTATACTAAAAAGAATTAGAAAAGAAAGGTTTCCTCAGAAGGCTAAGCTAAGAATAAAATAGAAAAGAATGATAACAAAAGGCAGCTCTCTCGGACTCTGTCCGAGATAGCTCCGTTTTGATTGGCCATTAATTATAAACATCTAAGAGGGACCCATCACAGGTGGACCTGTTGCATTCCACAGCAGCAGATAATAATTGTTTACATTTGTTGCTGAAACTTCTCAGCTTCAGCAGGAAAAATCTTAAAGAAAAGATTTTTCACCAAAGATGTCTGCGACACCTCTCCACACATCACCCTGCAGAGAGAGCGCCGCTCCTTTCCCCAGAGCACGGATGTGAGGCTCGCTCTTCTGAGAGGAAAGGGGATTCTTAAAAATTGATTTGCTCTTACTCAAATGGAAATGGTTCTTGGAAGCCCCGAGACAGCTGCAGGCTGGGCTGGGCTGAGTCACTGCGAGCTCTTGGGCTGGGATGTGAGCCGGATGCGCCGGGACCTGCCCGGCTGTGGAGACCTCTGCCTTCCTGGGATGGAGAGGAAGAGCTCTCTAATCTGCCTTTACCAGGAAAAACCTGCAGCTCTCACTTCCCTGAACCCTGGAAAAAGTGCGGTGTGATAGGGTGGATGTGAGAGAGTGACAGAAGGAGGGGAAAGAAGGTCAATCCCACCCAGAGGAGCAGCTGTGGTGACAAAGCGCCGCTGAGCTGTGGGCACGTTTCCTGGGGAGCTTTTCCTTGTCGTGAATCAAAGCTGCCCTGTGGGTACTGGGCAAATCCAGCAGAAAATAAGTGTTGTCCCCACACAGACCTGGTCCAGCCTTTGATAAGAGCCAGGGTGATGCTGGGCAGTGGGGTGGCAGTGTGCTGGTGCTCCAGCCTTTAACTGGGGGGAATTTTTAAGTTTTGCAGCAAGGAGTGTGGTGGAACAAAGGAGAGAAATGTTCACAGGTGATTTCTCATGGACCAACTGGATGTGGGGTTGGTTCTGGGAGTGTGGATGCAGTCTGTCCTGTGGGGGAGAGGAACAGGGATGGGAGGAAGGGCAGGAGGTACATGGTGTGGGCCATAAGGAGGGATGGGTGAGAGAGGCAGAAAAGAGGATTGGCACTGAATATGTATCAAAAAGAGCAAAAATTTGGTGTGGGACAGCAGGAAATGCAGGGAATTGTACTGCAGCACTCTCCTGCTGCTTTCTGTGAGCTGCTGGAGCAGCACCCTGCTCCAAAGGGAATAATCCAAGATTTTCTCTGCTCCTGTACCTCAGAGATGTGGTGCTGGCTCAGTGCTGGAGGTCAGGAGTTTTCCTCTGAGGGAGCTCAGGCTGGGGAATAATGTCACTGTGAACCCTCTGAGCAGCTGCTTGGCTGCTCCCCAGTGCAGATGCTGCTCTTGAAAGTCCTGCCTGAAGTGTGAGGGCCAGGAAAGCACCTGGGTCAGTCTCTTGTTTCTGCCTCTCTCCCAGAGCAGGCAGCTGGGAACGTGAAGGGGGTTTTTTTCACCTCCATAAATTCCATTTTCATAGCAGGTGTCTGCTCTCTTACATCATTTGCAGAGATGACATCACTCTATCCCTGCCCAAAGCAAATGGGAGGGAGGATGGTAGAAATTTTTTTTTTTTCCCTAATTTTTCCTTTTTTTAAAAAGCAGAGAGGGGAATATTTTGCTCTCTTGATAAGTTTACAAGGACACCTGGAAGTACTTGAACGATGCCAGTTTGGGTAGAAAAAGTGTCTGTTGATGCTGGAGTTGAGTTACTGCTGCCAATTACAAAGTCAAACTATTCCCTTTCCCACTGTGCCTCCTGTCAGGCTGATCTATTCCAAGGACAGTTTGAGTTTTCTCTCCCATCAGGAAACTGTCACTAGCCACTCTCATCAATTCCAAACAGATTTTATTTTTTCATAGCTTACCCTATGGAGTGAGAAATCAAAGGAAGGGGTGATGCTGGTACCTGCTGGCAAGGAGAGGGGCACAGGTGATGGATGATGCATCTGGCTTTTTTTTTAGTGTGTTCTTTGCTTTTCTCTAAGCATTGTGTCCTTTGCCTTCACCTGACAATCCCAGGGCATCAGGGCTGGGATTCCTTCCAGATCTTTGTCTCAGGACAAAGCTGAGCATTGAAGAGGTGCAGCCTCAGCCACTGATTTTTTTGGGGGGAAATCCAGTTGAAATGAAGGATGCAAAGGAGGCAGTGTCCATTTTTTTGAGGGAAATCCAGTTGAAATGAAGGATGCAAAGGAGGCAGTGTCCATTTTTTTGAGGGAAATCCAATTGAAATGAAGGATGCAGAGGAGGCAGTGTCCATCCCAAAGGATGCTCTGCCTGCACCCCAGCTGAGTTCCTGCTCTGAATAGTTGCCCCTGTGACCGTCCCCACCTTTGCACAGGGGTTTTGCACAAGCTCTGGTGCAAAGCACCACAACTCTGGCCACGTACCTGTTGTGTCCTGTAATGTCACCATGTCAGTGTCAGCCAGACGGGGCTTCTCAGCTTCCTGAGGGGAGTCCGGCCTCTGGTCACATGTGGGAGTGGAGCCCTTGTGCTCCATTGTCACGGGGCAGGCTGACACATGGGGACAAAATCAAAGGTTTTTTCCAGCCCTCGAGGTTGTGCAGGTAACCTAAAAATACCTCAGGAATGTGGCTGGGCGGTGACATCCTCCCGGGGCTGCCCCGGCGTTATCTGGCTGCTGCACAGAGCCCGGGCGTGGCTCTGAGCCCCGGAGGTGCCTGTGCCAGCGCCTCTGCTTGTCAGACACTCTGCCTGAGGTGCCCATCCCCAAATTCCTCGCTGGACACCGGGATGTCACATCCTGCTCCCTTGCTCAGTCTCATCTAGAGCTGGTGGCACCGTGGCTGTGACATCCTGCCATGCTCTGATTGTCCCCAGCCATGGGCTGTCTCCTTTCCCATCCAAGGGGATGAGAGGATAGCACCATTCCCTTTCCACCTGGATTCAGTTCAAAGGCTCTGTTTTCAAGCGGAGTTTCCAGCCTGTGTGTCCTGTGCATAGTGGGGCATGTGAGGCGTTCCCATGGCATGTGTGGAACAGTGAGCACATCCCAGACTGGGGCAGTGCCTGCACTGCAGCCTTGACCAGGGAAGCTGCTGCCATTCCTGGGAGATGTGGGCTCATCAGGCAGTGTGTGCTGGGATGGGACAGCCAGCTGGTGCATGGCCTTGTCTCTGAGCAGAGGGAATGAAGTATTCCATGAAAATCAGGCTGTGCCCATGGTTAGACAGCAGCTCTACTTAGGGGACAGGTGAATTAATTTTGTGGTCTATCCCATACACACCTATAAAAAGCTCCTTTCCAGCCCCAAATGGGACACTTCTGCTGCTCATGGTAAAGCAGCTCGTCCCCTTCTCCACTCCCTGGCTGTGATGGTGACCCAGCCTTAACTGCAGTGGCCTCGGGAGGGGCTGTGTGTCCACAGGGGAAGGGTGGGGAGAGGGGCCCAGCGTTGGCAGGGCACTGTTTGAGCTCATTGCTGTTTTTGTGGGTGTGCTCTTCCCCTTATTCAAGCCAGCCCCCTGGCAGGAGGCTGCTGGGAGGGATGGGAGCCATCCTTGTCCCTGGCTCTGCCCTGTGCAAGTACCTGAATTCTTCCCAGGGTTTGCTCTCCCAGCATCCCTCACCTGTTTTGGGGTGACATCCCTCATGGGCAGGCTTTGTTAACACCACCTGATGCTTTTTGTTCCCCTGGGATTACCTGTGCCCTATAAAGAACTGGATAATTTCTGGCAAATGGTGCACGCCTGGTTATTCCAACTGCACCAGCAAACCTTTGAAAGAGTTCCCAGCAGTGAGACTTGAAAGGATGGTTGGGTTTGTTTTTATTTTTTCCCTTTTTCCCCCCCCCCTTGTTTGTTTACTTTTTAAGATGCTTTTGAGATGTCAGGAAGCTCAGCTTTACACCACCCCTGGTCCTCGGGCGCTGAAACCCAACGGGACAAATTCAAAGGAAATCTTCTTTCCCATCCCACCTGCTGGGTTAGGGACTTTCTGCTCCAGAGCAGCTCTGACTCTGTGGGTGTCTGTGAAGATCCTTGGAGTGTCTGTGTGTCTGGCTGAGAGGGAATTAGCTGTTAATGGAGTGAGTGATGGGAGGGCAGCATCTGAGAGCACTGCTCTCCCCAGGAGCGCTGGGGACGGGTGCTGGTGGCTCTCAGTGCCATCTGCAAGAGCAGCTCCTGCGTCAGCATCCTTTATGCGCTGATGATCTGTGCCTGAAACTATACCCTGGGAGTGGAAATGAGCCTGAGAAAATACCTTCCGCAGTCCTTCTGGGGCTTACATAAACACTATTTAAAATTAGAGCCACTCATTATGTTGGTATGTGCGTTTACCTTGACCTCTGACTTTTCAGCCTGCAAATGTGCCTGGTCCAGGCACAGCCTGGAGTTGGGAGAGAGCTCAGCAGCAAAGCACTGGTAGATTTTCTATAATTAGTTTAAGGTAAAGAATCTGGTACAGTATCTCCCCTCCAGGCTGACAGGGAAATCGAAAACAAAACTGCAGCCTGTCAGAGCTGAGCCTGGCTTTGATCAGGAACATCAGCTTTGGCTTCTGCTGGAGTGGCTTTGAGGGAAAGGGGAAGAGCAGCAATTCTTGGCCGTGGCTTCTCTTGCACGTGCTTGCAGAGAAATGAATGCTTTTATTTTCCCACTCTCCCTTGCTATTTCCCAGCCAAGTGCATGCAGCAATTTATATTTTGCTACCAGAGATGCCGTCTCGGCTGTCACCCTGGAATAGCTGCCGAGCTCCGAGCTGGCATTGTCATGGAACAATATTTCTCCTATTTGTTGTGGTAATAGTTGTTAGTGGCAGAGCAATTACCGTGTCACCTGCAGCACAACGAAACGTGACCTCTTTCCATCCCAGCACCCCTTTGGTGCCCCAACCATCGAGCCTGGGCTCTGCTGCTTGGTGCCAGGGCTGTTCTGGAGCAAGGGTCACTCCGGTGGGACGCCTGGGCCTGCAGGCTGGCTCGGAATGGTTGAGTTTGTGGGAAGAGAGCGTGTCCCGCCGGGATGCACTTTAGCAGTCCAGCGCTTCGGCAGCTCCCGGAGCTGGAGTTTGGCTCCCCACCAGTTTCCTGTTGACGTCACCTGCTATTTCTCTGCTGCAGTTTTTACAACTGTTGAGCTTTCAAGGGTAATCGGAGCCGAGTCCGGCCAACCTCGGCAGCTGCCGATGAGCGAACGCGGCTCTACCTTCCCCAATCCCCCCAGCTTGCCTTGGCTGCTGCTCCCAGCCTCGGGGACCCCCGGGATTTGGGGACACAGGGCTCTGTGAAGCCAGCGGGTGCTTGGGGCCATGCATTCCCACTGAAAGGAATCAGCGGTGCTTGCAAGAAGTGCCGTGCGCTGGATCCTGCGGGAATTTTTTCCCCTCCCTCCTCCAGTCCGCCCCCATCCCTCTCTTGTGCCAGGCGTGCAGGCGCTGCTCTTCATTTCTGGGAAACCATGGACAAGAAGCAAGGTAGATGTTGCAATTTCCAAAACACGTGGTGGGGGAGAGCAAAGGGCTGGTTTTGCTGCTAAAAGGGGCTGTGTAACTTTTCTGGGGTCAATCCACGCGGTTTTGTTTCTCCTGGCTTGGGCAGGGGGTCTCTCTTTGCAGCTGGGGATCTATTTTTAAAGCGCTGGAAAAGTTGCATGTTTCGTGCGGTTAAAACTCTGGCGTCTTAATTGTCTAAAAAAAGAAAAAAAAAATCAAATCCAGCATGTCTGAAGGAAACTATGCAGAGGGTGAATCTGGCTTCTGGCTCTGGGGTTGAATTGCATTCCTGGGACTCAGGGTTTTCCAGCAGCTCTTGGTGGCTGTCCCCTGCCTGTTGCACGGGCAAGGTGGGTGCCCACGGCCCCAGCAGTCAGCAGCTGTGATTCAGCACAGGCTGAGAGGCTGGTTTGGGGCTGCAAGGGGCTTTTTGTGCAGCGTGGTTCTTCCCTGCTGCTCGCCGGCGGGTTTGCAGAAGTGCGGAGCGCGCTGACCCGCGGGAGCCCCTCGGCAGCGGGACCTCGGCGGCTGATGAGTGATGGCCCTCAGCAGGTTGAGAGCCCTTTTTCCACTTCCATGGATAGCTTGTTCCACTCCCAACAGTGGAAAACAGCACAAAGCGTGCCTGTGAGGAGCTGGCTCTCATGACCAAGCACCCAAATTCCCCTCTCTGCTCTGCACCCTGCCTCCAATTTATTTCCTTTCTTTTCTTCTTTTTTTTTTTTTTTCCTTCATGCTTTTTTGTTCCAGCTCTTTATTTGCATCAAGGCTGGGATCCACCCTCCAGCCTTCTGCCCTATCCATGGCATCTGACTCTCCTCCTTGGATCGAGGAGAACTGAGATGCATCCAAAACATTTCCCCCAGCACTAACAAAGCAGCACAGCTCTCAGAGCAGCCTCCCGTGCCCAGGACTTCACCTGGGGCTACAACCAGAGCCCTGGAGAGGCAGTGGTGAGGTTTAATTTCAAAGGTCGACTCAGGCAAATAGTTTTATTTGCAGTTCTTTAGATTGTCCTGTTCATTTCTCTCCGCCCACGCCAGCAGAGTGGGAAGGAAAAACCTCCCGTGGAGAGGTGCAGCTCAGTAGGGCTGAAGTTGGTGGTGGCAAAAATGAGGATTCCGGTGTTGAATTAGGCAGTTCCAGGAAATGTCTGGTGGTTCTTAACTGGTGGTGGTTATAGCATGAGAAAGAATCTCTTTGGGCTTTTTTTTTTTTTTTTTTTTTTCTCTTTAGGAGGAAATGGTTCCTTTCTTAGCATAAAGGATGCAGTTACGTGCCTGCAGCATCACGTGGGTTGCAATTTCATCCGCACCAGGAACTTCTGTCAGCTAATTTTCCCCTGCCTGGGTGCAGGGCACGGTGCTGTGTGTGTGTCTGTGGCTGGCAGCCCTTTCCTGTGCCCAGAATGGTGCCCTGCCACAAGGTGGGCTCGGGGCTGGCAGGGATAACCAGGACATGTCCCCAAATCGCCTTGTCCTGCTGCTGCCTTTTGGCCTTTGCAGAGGGATCTCTTGAGGGGAATTTATGCTTGCAGACCCCTCTTGCAAGAGCCCAGTGCCCTGGGAGACTGGAGCATTTCCAGGATTTTCAGGTGACAGAAGCAGTTGTGCACATTCTGGCCATTCCTCCTGCAGGGACCCTCTTGGGAGGGATTGTGCTGAGGGATTGTCAGGGGTAGGAGAGGCAGTGCCAGGGACTCTCCAGTGGGAAGGAGCTGACAGCAGCTGCCTGCGGGGGCTGAAGGGCTTGAGTTGCAGGGTCATGTCATGCCCATCCCACTGCCTTGCTGCTTCTCTCTTTTTGGCCTTTTTTTATTCCCTTCCCTGGTTTTTCCTGCATTCTCATTCACCCTGAACGGGGCATGGGCTCTCCCCGGGGAGAGGCACAAGCAGTGGGAGAAGCTTGCAGCAAGGAGTAGCTCAGGCCAGCCTTTGGGAGCTGGAAATCTCATGTCAAATTTTAGGAGAGCTGTAACAAACAAATCCAACCTCTGCCTCAGCTTCCTGGCTGCAGGGCAGCATCCTGGGGGATTTTATTCCTGCAGCCATGGGCCGAGCTGGGTTTTCTGCCCTTCACAGGTGGCAGAGTCTGGGAGTGGTGGTGTAATACCTCTGCTTTAATCATTGCTTTTTCACGTTGGAGCTAGGAAATGCCTTTTGGGGCTAAGCAGGACAGGCTGGGAAAGGGATGGTTGCTGGTTCCACCTCTGGGAAGTCAAGGGTGGAAGTTTGGGAGTACAGGGTGCCTGTGACAGCAGAGTTCATGGCCAGGGCACATCAAAAAGACTCTCCTGTACAGAGCTGGGGGTTTGGAACAGGGAATCTCTGTGTCCCTTGCTGCCCTGGTATCCCATGCTGCAAACCCTGCCTGCAAGCTTGGGCTCTGCTGGACAAGGCACCCTGTGATTCCCAACCCCACCCTGGGTGCTCCCAGCTCCCTCCAACCCCAGAAGGGCTGAGGAAGGGCTCAGGCCACCCTGCAGAGGCTGGCTTGGGTGCCTGTGGACCCTGTGAGTCACGGCCACGGTGCCAGGGGAGCTGCTGGTGGCACAGAAGGTGCTTTGTGCCTGCTCCGCGGGGTTACTATGGCAATTGGGGAGAGGGAGAGCAAACAGATGGAGCAGGATCCCAGCCAGCACGGGGGGATTTCAGGGCTTCGTGTACAGGTCTGGCTGGTAACTGCTTGAGGAGGGGGGCTGTGTGTGGAGCAGAGACCAAACTGAGTTTTGGAGCAGGTCCTGGGGATGAAACGCTCAGCACGGGGCAAAATCCATCCCCTGAGTGCCCACAGCAACTCCCCAGCTTGCAGAGGGACTCAGGGGACCCCAGTTTCTAGATTCTGTTCTTGCTCTCCCACACTGAGTAGCAGGAGGCTGGGAGTGGGAAGGGAGGCACTGCTGAGCCCACGGACAGGATCGTTCCTCTGGCTCCGTTCTGTGTTTGCTGCCGTCGTTGCTCCACTGGGTGTTTTGCCAAGTGCCATCCGTGGGTGTGTGGGGCTATTCATAGTGCCCCTTCCAGCCCTGCTGGGTGGGCAGTGGGGAAGGGAAACTCTGCAGGCTCACAAATTAGAACTTGTGACTGCTCTGACACGGTCAGGTGGTTTCCATCCCAGCGGGATGGGTTTGGGGTGGAGTGGCTCCTGTGCTGCTTTCACTGAGCTGGAGGTTCACATCATGGAAACTGTGCTGGTCTTGGAGCCTTTGGCTCAGCTCTGATGCAGGAAAAGTGGCAGATAAGGTGGGGGTGTGGGCTGATCTGCTGATTCCCTCAGCAGGGAGGGATGCTGCTGGTCCTGCAGGTGGGACATTTGCAGCGTGCTGCAGACCCACAACCTCAGTGAGGTTTGCATTTGGGGAAGGTCAGGGCAGGAGAAATGAGTTCCAGGCACATGTTTTGTCCTGGAGCTGGCAGGGCACAGGGCTGGGGGCTGTCAGAGCTGGGGACATGCTGGCCATGTGTCTCCCCTGTGTCCTGCTGCAGCTGCAGGAGCTGCTGCATGGTGCTGTCTCCTGCTGAAATTGCAGCTCCTCGCTCTCCCCTCCCTTCCCTGGCAGCCTTTGGAGTGCTGGACTTTGTCCACACGCCTGCTCCCAGCAGCCAGGCAGGTGGGAGCTGCTCTGGAAGGCTGTCCAAGGCCACGCTGAGCCTGGAGCACACCTTGGTATTCCTGCTCTGCAATGGATCCTCCAGCTCTGTGCAGCCATAGCAGCTTTGGCTGCACAGTGCAGCTGCCCCCTTGTCTCTCCTGGGGGGATCAGGCCCTCCATGCTCTCAGCTGCTGAACTTTCAGCCCCTTGGGGTCAGTTTGTTTTCCCAGGGATGGAATTTTCACCTGCAGGTTTCTGGCCCTGCCTGAGCCCTGTTTCCCTCTGCAGCAGTGGGTGTTGTTATCTCAGGGCTGGTTAAAGGAGGGGGACATGAGCATCCTCTTGCCAGTCACTCCTGGTGCCTTGTCCTGGTGCCTCAGCCCCAGATTTGTGAGGGGTTCACTGCTGGCTGACAGTGAGCTCATGTCTGGTTTTTCCCTATTTTCCATTTGTTATGGATGGGGTGTCCCCTCTCCTGCTGGGACCAACTCCATCCTTTTGCTGGATTTTGGAGTGCTTTTGTTGGATTTTTGCTGGATGTCTCGTGGTCATTGCTCTCCATGGCAGATCCAGCTCTGCCTCTTCCCAGGAGGGCCAGGCTGGGGCTGGGGCCCTCTGACTGGGAATGTTTTTTGGGAGCCCTGCGCATCACTAATGGCGTGGGGACCTCTTGTGGCTGGAGAAACGGGGATGGGGCCAGGCCTGGCTGTGCTCCCAAAGCCCAGCTGCCTCCCCCTCCTGGAGCTCTGCTGGTCCATGAGCCACGAGGGGCACAGGGCTGCTCTCTGCTTTGGCTGCAGCATGGAGGCTGAGCTGCTGTCTCGTTTTTCTCTTTCAGATTCCAAAGGATCCTTGGAGCCACACAAACCAGGTAAGTGCCCAGCAGAAATTGCAGCTTTCACCCCAGAAAGGGTTTAAATCCCAGAGAGAGGGGACTGTTAATGGCCATGGAGGATAAAGAGCACTTCTGGGGTACAGTGCTTGGCTGCAAGACCTGGAAAATGGTCTCTTAGTGCACCCTTGGCTATTTCTACAGAGCAATGCTCAACAGTGTCATTGAGACCCTCCTGTGCTCTGGCTTTTGCCTGAAATTTTGGGCAGGTGGTCACTGTGACCTTCTTGGCATTTTGCTGACCATGGTGAGGGGTCCAAGCCGTGCATTCCTGCCTAGTGGCTGCTGGGAAAAGGGTGCTCGAAGGAAAAGAAACAAAAATCCATTTGCTCACCTCACTTGTGCATCTTCTCTTGCAGTGAAAGGCAAGAAGAAACGGGACCTGAGGATAACATGTGTCCCCATCAAACCACCCGTGGCCAACACCACGTAAGGATCTCTGCTGCTTGGAGCTTCTCCAGAGCTGCATTTGGCACTTCCCCACAGGGAATGGCCTGTGAAGGGTTCCCAAAATCAGCACAGTTGTTATTTTCTGTGAAGCAGGATGATGAGGAGGAATCTCACACGTGTGTGCAGACATGTGCACAGCGTGTGTGGCTCTGGGAGGTGCCTGTTTGATAGGAAATGTCCCAAAGGCAAAGACTCAGGATCCTCTGGGGAGCTCTCCCCAGTCTTTCTGCCTTGGCTGTGCCAGTGCCAAAGGGCAAAGATGTGGTAGAGAGAGGGAATCTGCCTGAGGGAAGAATTTTAATGCAGGGGAAGAGAAGTGGTGGTAGCTGGACCGCAACAGAAACCAGAGGCACAAAGTTGGGGTGTGTTTTACACGACCTGAGTATCAGGTTTAGTTTGAGTTGTTTGCAGCTCCTTACCCTGCTAAAAGGAGGACACAGACATCTTGCACTGTTGTGCTGTTTGGGGCCAGTGCCCAGCAGTATCTCAGGGCGCTGGAATTTCTCCCTGCCCTGTTTGCTTTGAGCTGCTGATGCTTGTTATGCCGTGGGGGAGAGCCCAGGGTAGCAGTGCTTGGTTTGACAAAGAGCAGGCTGCTAAAATTCCACTTCCATGGTGCTCTTCCAAAACACTTTGGGCTGCATCACCACTGCCGAGCCTTGTTTGCCCCAGAAACCTCTTCTAGAGAACTCCAGGAGAGCAGTGAAGGCCCCAAAAGGGAAATATCACTGCTGCAAACCCCAGGTAGAAAGGGGGAGGCAGGGGAGCTCACACAGCCCTGCCCTGCCCTGCCTGTGACAGCCACCTCCTTCGCCCACGGGCACATCTGCCTCTGCTCCTGCCAGGTTTGAGTTTCCCCTGGAGAAGGCCTCATGCTGGAGTCTGCAGGGCTTTGCATGCCCAGAGGCCGGTGCAAGCTGCCCCCTGCTCCTTCTCTCCCTGCTTTTCAAGCTGCAGTGCAAATATTTGCACAGTGCAAGGCTTTTGCTCAGAGCCCAAAGTACTTCCTTGAGGCTGGAGGCTGCTCTGATGGGAATTGAGACTAAACCAGTTGGGCAATCTCTGCTCTTCAGGAGCTCCCAGGGGATGGGGAGAGCCCAGCAGTGAGGCGCAAGGGGCAGAGCACTCTCGTGGTGGCTCTAAAAGCACCGTGCTGCCCAGAATGGGAAGTGGGCAGCAATAAGGGAAAAAAAAAGCCATAAAGCACAACTTTCACCTGCCTGGTGTTGTGCAAAAGGTGACACCAAAGTGCTGCCTGCTCTGGCTGCCTGGAACAGGCAGCAGAGTGTACACAAATGACTCACAGGGGAGGAATTACCTGTTGTTCCCTCGCGTGCGTTTCGGGCTACGTGGCTGTGCTGCTACAACACCTGCCTGTCAAAACACGACAGCCGAGCTGCTCTGCCACAGAAACGTCTCATCTCAGCTCCTCGGGCTCCTCTCCCAGGAGCAGGAATGGTTTCACAGCCTGGTGGTTTGGTGCATGTCTCACCTGGCTGATTCCCTGGGGTTCTCACTGTGCCCTGTGGGTGTGGGCTGAGGCGTTACTGGCACCATTTAAAGCATTTGTGGGTGTTTGGAGGGGGCTGGTTGGAACCTACAGTGAGGCACAGGGGGGAAAGCAGCAGCTGAAAGTGCTCAAAGGAATGTGAAACCTGGCCAAGAGGGTGAATGAAGCTGGGCTTTCTCCTGACTCTGTCTCATTTCTTGCAGGCCCCCGAGGAACTTGGACTCCAGGGCCTTCATTACCATTGGAGATAAAGTACGTGTCAATGGGGTTTCTTTTTTTGCTTCCTTCCAGTTTGGTTTTCCCTGGGCATGGGGAGCTTTGTGGATTGTGCATTGCAACCTGTCAGATCAGGATTGCAGCCTCATGGGCTACAATTCTCAATCTAAACCATTCTAGGATGATCCAGCCCCTCTGTCCAAAATGAGGGTGGCCTCACCAAGCTCTCAGAGTGCCCCAAACAAAGTCCCTTTATCCTGCTTGTGTTGCTGCTTGAGGCCCAGGAGAAGCTGGGCACAAAGTTTTCTCTCTGGTTCTCCAAAGTCTTTCCTGGTGACCTGATGAAAAGCACTGCTGGAAATAGCCACTGTCCCTCTTTTATTTCATTCTCTTGTTATGGGCTCTCTTGGGGCTGCAGAAGCTGTTTGCAAACGAGCTAAAAATACCCTGCATTGGATCAGCCCTATATCCAGACTCTTCCAGGCTGGGAGCTGGCTTGGCTGATGGGATCTGGGTCCCTTGGCCTCAGTGCAAGGATTAGGGTTGAGGAGAGGAAGCTTTGGCTGGGTCCAGGGAGCAATCCTGCTGCCTGTGATGTTTTCTGGTGTTGTGTGTAGCTGGAGCTCTGGGAGAGATGCTCTCTGTGACAGCCTGGGCACTGTGTGTGCAAGGGGACAGTGCTGCAGCCTAGGGAAAACTCTCCAGAGTCACTTCCCTGCCTGCTCCAGTGTTTGCAGGAAGGGTCTGGTCCAGGTATTTTGGAGTGACATGGTGGGAAAGAGGACTTGGGCAGGAGTGGAGCTTCAGGAGCAGAGGTGGGTGGTGACCTCGGGTCCCTGGGATGTGCACAGGCCATGCCATGCATCCCATTGTCCTGGGAGGGCTCCTTGGCTGCATCCATCACCTCTTGTTGCTGGGCAGGGCAGCACTGGTTCCTGGAGCGTGCTGGGAGCCTCGGGGCAAATGCCAGGAAAGGAAAAACACAATAAGCAGGAACAACTGCACAACACGTGTGCAAAAAGCACCACCAGATCCTTCCTGGAGGCCCCCGCACTGCTCCTCTGCCTGCTGCCCCTGCTCTCCTCAGTTCAGGATCCACGTCCTGCCCAGGAAAGGGCCAGAACCTTCCTGTGCTGGGCAGGGCACAGCTCAGGCTGAGCTCAGCCCTCCCTGCCCGCCACATCTGGCTGCCGTCCACAGCCACATCTGGCTGCAGCCAGGGCTGGCAGGAAGGTCGGGCAGACCCGCTGGCTGCTGCCTGTGCTGAGGGGACAGTGCTGAGGGGCCGGGGCTGGCCAGGGTCTGGCAGCCACATGTCCCAGCCCGAGGCCGTTTCCTCTCTCCCTGCTCAGGGCGTAGCTCCGTATCCGGAGCTGTGCCGAGCTCCTTTCCCACCCTCGCTGCCTTTGTGGCCACTGGGGCACTTTGGCATCCTGGTATTATTTTCGTTCCCTGAGACCGGAGGAGAGCTGGAGGCTGGATAAAGGCTGGCTGGAAGGAGGCTGTGACTTATTAGGAGCCATGAATGCAGCATCCAAAAATAGCCTGTGTGTCACTGGGCTGGTGCCCTGCCCAGCAGAGGCAGCAATTACAGGGGAACGTGGCTTTAGGGAAACTTGTTTGTGGCTGGTGCAGGAGCTCGCTGGCTCCCTGCAGTGTCAGGGTGAGCACTGGCCATGGCTTTTTCACAGCTCAGGTAGTTGTTTTCTTGGTGTTAACTCAGGTTTTAGCTTGCTGGCAGCTTTTTGGTGGTAGGAGAAGGTACTGAAAGTGGGTAAAACCTGTTGAACTCACTTAGAAATGCAGTTGCTGTGTGCATCTCATCTAAGAGAGGTGTTGTTAGACATACAGAGAGGTTTTTGTGACTGATGATTTTAGGGATGTGAGGAGATGTGAGGGATCCCTGCCTGCACACAGGGGTTTGGAGCTTGGTGGAGGCTCCTGACTGCTGGAGGCCCATGTTGGCACAGGAGCTGTTAAAATCCTGCAGATAGTTCAGCAACTGCAGAAATACCCTTGGTGGGTAATCCCCACAGGCAGAGAGGCACCAACCTTTGGTGCCCTTTTAGTGGCAACATTCCCTGGGCTTAAAGGATGAAAGTCCTGATCTCCAGCTGCAGAGGGGGAATTAAATGAACCCTGGTGAGTGTGGGGTGAGAGGGTTTGGGCTGTGATTCAACAGAGCCAAAAATACCCCCATCATGGTGCCTCTGGAGTCGTCCGTTGCTCAAAACGCTCTGCACCAGCGAGCTGACAGTGTTGCTGATCTCCTTGCTGATAAACCTGCTTGTCCCTGATGCCATTTTGTCCTCTCTCCCCAAAGAACTTCGAGGTGGAAGCTGATGACCTGGTGAGCATTTCAGAGCTGGGCCGTGGGGCCTACGGCGTGGTGGAGAAAGTGCGGCACGCGCAGAGCGGCACCATCATGGCCGTGAAGGTGAGCACACCTGGCTGGGCTGGGACACCTGGCTGGGCTGGGACACCTGGCTGGGCTGGGACACCTGGCTGGAGTGAGGATCATGAGATACAGCCCCAAGGGAGCAGAGGAACTGCCAAGCTCTGCTGGTTGTGGCAAGACGAGGGTGGGTTTATCTGGCTTTGGCAGGCTCTGGTGTTCCTGGTGTGGTTTGGCCCGTGCAGGGTCTGTGCTGATACTGGCTGGGCACACTGGGGTTGATAACAGGCCTGGGAATCCAGGATTGGTGCCTGCAGTGCAAGGCTGGCATGGCAGAGTGCCTGTCCAGGCTGCTGGCCTGGCCCTGCACCCTCTGCAGAGCGTGCCAGGGTTTGGCATTCGTTGGGGTTCTGTCTGGCAGAGGCAATTTGGGCGTCTCCTCCTGGGTGCTGCTGGCTGCAAAAGAAGGATAAAACACCCTGGCCCCAGGACTGCAGGTCCTGAGTCAGGCTAGGGGATTCAAGGAGCTCAATCAAAAGTTATAGTCATGCCTTTTTGCTTTGCTTGCTTTTAACCATGCAGGTTGGCCAGTTAGCCAACCCAAAACAAATGTTTGAATATCTACTAATATCTTCTACTGTTTGAATATCTGATATCTGGTTACCCCCCCTACACCAAACTCTTGTTGTTTCATGTTTGTCTCAGAGGATTCGAGCCACTGTGAACACTCAGGAGCAGAAGAGGTTGCTGATGGACCTGGACATCTCCATGAGGACAGTGGACTGCTTCTACACAGTCACCTTCTATGGAGCCCTGTTCCGTGAGGTACTGACCTGCTGAGTGCCTGGGGCCACCTGGGGCTCTGGGATTGCACTGGAGGCACCAAACTGTCCCCAAAACACCCCTCTGTGTTTATCTCCAGCCCTTAATCTCCCCTGGGTTTCCAGGGAATTCCCTCTCAGCTGCTTTCTCTCCATCCACAGGGTGACGTGTGGATCTGCATGGAGCTCATGGACACTTCCCTAGATAAATTCTACAAGAAAGTACTGGAGAAGAAGAAAACCATCCCTGAAGACATTTTGGGGAAAATGGCTGTGTCTGTGAGTGGCTCTTGGGTCCTTAGATGGGTTTATGCATCCCCTGAGCCTGCTGGGGGCTGTGGTGTGTTTGCAGTGAGAGGCTGCTGCTGCCTGTGACTGATGGGTCACTCTTTTTCCACTCTTTTATCCCCAGATTGTACGAGCTCTAGAGCACCTGCACAGTAAACTGTCTGTAATCCACAGAGGTAAGTGCTGGATGGGGTTAGTGGAGTGTGGCTGGAGATCCAGGCTAGGGGAGGGCACCTTTCCAGGTGTGCTATGTCCCTGTGGGATGCCTAAAGTGGAATCTGCTGGTGCTCAGGACTGTGGTGGACAGATCTAGATGCTTGTTCCTGAGATGCTTCCCTTTCTGCAGGGTGTAATTATCTTCCTCCTTTCCAGATGAAGGGTTGGATGTAACAACAGAATTCCTCACCACCTGTATTTTTTATGAGCATCTCTGTCCCTCTTGGAGTACAGAAATGCCTTCAAGGCAGCTCTTGGAGGTAAAATCCCCAAATCCTCCTGGCTGGGTAGTTTTAGCAAAGTGAGGGCTGGAGGAGACCTTACAAAATCCCAGATGGGAATTGTAACACCCAGGTCTTGCTCTCCACCCTGGTGAGGTCCCTTGTGTAGCTGTGGACAGATCAGGATGTGCACGAGACAAACTCTCCTGAAGATTTGGCAGAGCTGTGCTTTTAAGGCTGTGCTGGGCACATAAATCTCTCCTAAAGAGCTGGGGAAAAACTCCTCAACATTTTAATTCAACTTTTTGACCGGCCTGGTTGGAGAGGGGACTTGTTTTCCCTAAGGACGTGGTTGTCCTGTGAATAACTTTTATTGCAATAAGACTGGTGGGGCTTTGTCCCCCTTCCCCTGTGTTGGGACCTGCCTGGTCCCTCCCAGGCCTTCAGGGAATTGCCATTTTTGTCTCAGACTCTTCAATACCGCTGCAAACACCCAAATTTTCCCTCTTGCATTTCCTCTTAGACGTGAAACCTTCCAACGTGCTGATCAACAAGGAAGGGCACGTGAAGATGTGTGACTTTGGGATCAGTGGTTACTTGGTGGACTCTGTAGCCAAGACCATGGATGCTGGCTGCAAACCCTACATGGCTGTAAGTGCAACCCCTGTGCAGCCTCAGCCCTGCTCAGGAATGAGTCTGTTCCACCTCCAGCCTGAGATAAAAGCCACTCAGGAGTGCTCTGCTCTCCCTGACTCAGCAGAGCCTCCCTGTAAGCCCAGCTCTGTGTTAATCCCACAGTGACTCTCCCTCTGCCCCTTCCACCTGCAGAAGGACACAGAACTGGTTGTGGTGCTGCTCCTTGTTGGATAGAAAGTGCTGAGGCTTTTCTTGGCAGGATTGTTTAGTTTCATCCTCAAGTCAGTCTGAATTTCCCTTTGCCATCTGTGGCATCCATGTGGGAAGCGTGTGCTCCTGAGGGAGGGATCATGCAAGTCCCACTTCCCTGCAAAGAGGCAGAGTTGTGTGGAGCAAGATGTGGCTTTCATCAGAGCTGGATTCAACCTCAGACCCTGCCTCCATGGGGACATGAGCCAGGGAAATCCACCCAGCCTGGCTTTTGGAGACTGAGATGTGCTCTGTGGAGCTTGCACTGGGAAATCAGGAGTGGTAACATCTCCCATTTTGCTGTTACAGCCAGAAAGAATAAACCCTGAGCTGAACCAGAAGGGCTACAACGTGAAGTCAGATGTCTGGAGCCTTGGCATCACAATGGTAGCACCAAGGGCTGGGATCTGGACCTGCAGCCCTGGGGTTGGGATGGCTTTGGGCAGGTGGGGCTGTGCCCTGCTGGGAGCACTGGCAGCTGGGTGGGTGCCATCAAGCAGGGCTCAATTTGAGCATGGACAATGAGGTTAATTACCCAGGGAATTCAGGCTCCCAGCAGACAATACCAGGATGACAATGACTATCCATGCTGAGTATCCAAGAGTCTGGATTTTAATTGCCCAGCAGCTCCCTGCCTGCTGAGGGGTGGTCAGTGGAGCAGGGTTTGCTGCAGTTGGGGCTCAGCCTTCCTGCTTCACCCTCCAAGTCAGCAGAGCCTGTCAGGGGATCCCGGTCCTGCTGCACTGAGAGCTGCTGTGTGTGGTTTGCAGCAAATCCTGCCTGCGGGGTAGCTCACAGCAGCCAACAGGAAGGGGAAACGCTTTCAGTTCCAAAACTGCAGCTGCTTGGGATGGTTTATCTGCCTCCTGCAAGAAGCAGACCTTGCAGAAAGCAGCTGAGATCCTCTGGCGCCAGTGGACAGAGGAAATCCCAGCTGCTGGCTCCAGGGGATGCTGCCTGGGAAACAGCTCCTGCTTTCCAGGAGACTCTCTCTGAGGGCAGATTATTTTCAGGAACTTTCCCTGTGCCCTCTTAGGCTTTTGTTTTGGGGGCTGCATCCCTGTGTTTGTGCATGCTGTGTCTTGGCAAATATTCCAGCGTGGTCTCATCCAAACTCAAGCCAAACTCAGGCTGCTCTCCCTGGTGTCCCCATGCCAGTGCAGAGCTGGTCTGGCTGGCTGGAAATGTCATCAGGAATGTCATCTGAGCTGCAGGAAGCTGTGGGATGGGAGCCTCTGAGTGATGGAATATCCAAACCTTTCCAGAGCTGGAAGGGAGAGGACACCTTGCTGGAAGCTGGCCAGCCTGCAGCTGAATGGAGCCCCTGAGTGTTTGGTTCCTCCTTGTGTCTTCCTCCTGGGCTGGCTTCCTGGGGCTTTTTAGGTTTATTTTCTTTATGAAGGACTTGGATTGATTTCAGACCAGACAGTTTGTGGGCCATTGAGTTGCAGGGCTGTTCCAGGCCTTCCTGGGCTGGTGGCTTCATTCAGTTTTGGAGCAGCAGGAACTGAGTTCCCCTGACCCGACCCAGAGGCAGGGAGGGACACTGGGCTCTGTCCTTTCAGGTTTGTTATTCCTCCCATCCCATCACAGCCTGCCAGGCAGGTCTCAAGGTTCTGTTGCCCATTCTGAGACAGGACCTGATCCTTGGCATGAGGACACTACCCAAGAGCTGTGACAGACTTTTTCCTGCTTAAATGAGGGATGGAGCAGAGGTGACTTGCAGGAAGAACCCAGTAATTGAGGTGGTTTTGGTAAAATTATGTTCTAGCACTTAATTTTTCTTGGGTTTGTGGATTTTT
Organism: Melospiza melodia melodia; assembly: GCF_035770615.1. NCBI lineage: Eukaryota > Metazoa > Chordata > Aves > Passeriformes > Passerellidae > Melospiza > Melospiza melodia. The sequence goes on from NC_086211.1 coordinate 2,919,151, forward strand.
TGTGTGTCTAGCTCATGCAGTGCCAGCCTTGGGCTGCCTTAGGGCCAGCAGAGCACTTTGGAAACCAGTTCAGAAGCTGTGTGCTGTTATTATTATCTTTTTAAATAATCCCATTTTACATATCTTTTGTGACTTCCTGTAAATGCATTAATATGCTGAACCAACCTCAAAAGGAAGTACTTTTGGCCTCTGGGTCTTTGTATTTAAAAAAAAAAGATAAGAAAAAAAAAAGGTGGTATGACCCAAATTGAAAATGGTTTGTAAGGAAAGAGAGTTTTCCTTTGAATCTGTGCATGGTGGGGCTGTACCTGGTGTGTGTCTCACATTGAGGAAAGAGGGTTTTCTTTTGGATCTGAACATCATGGGGTTGTGCCTGGTGTGTGTCTCATGTTAAGGAAAGAGGGTTTTCCTTTGAATCTGAACATTGTGGGGTTGTTCCTGGTGTGTGTCTCACGTTGAGGAAAGAGGGTTTTCCTTTGGATCTGAGCTGTCTGGGCATCCTGGGGTTGTTCCTGGTGTGTGTCTCACGTGTCCCTGCCTTGCCCCCAGATCGAGCTGGCCATTCTCCGCTTCCCGTACGAGTCCTGGGGGACGCCCTTCCAGCAGCTCAAGCAGGTGGTGGAGGAGCCCTCGCCCCAGCTGCCCCCTGAACGCTTCTCCAAGGAGTTCGTGGACTTCACAGCACAGTGGTGAGGCTCCAGCAGGGACTGCTGGCTCTCCCAGGCTGCCTGAGGGCAGCCCTGATTTGTGGGGGTTGCAGTGGATGTGGGGCTGGCTTGGCTGTCCTTTGTTAGCCCATTTCTCCCATCCTCGCTGTATACCTGGTGCTCAGCATGGCAGGAAGCGCTGCCCTAACTGGTTTTGCTCTCAGCCTGACTCACCCAGGCTGGCTGGAAGGTGCAGAGGTTTCTCTTCCCCTTTTCCTGTCGCTGCTGCTGAAATGTTGGTGTTTTCTGGCAAAGTGGCAGCGAAACCAGAAGCACCCCCTGGCAGCCTGTGGGTGAAAGCTGCTTTGTGGTTCTGTGGGATGCTGCTCCCTCAGGGTGTCCCCTGCTCCCTGGAGCTGCCAGGCAAGGGCAAGCTCCCCCTGCAGGTGCTGGGAAACCATATCCTCCCCTTCCCAGTTGTTCTCTTGTGTGGGGCAAACTGCAGAGCTGCTTGGCTTGTGCTTTTTGTGGCAAAACACTGAGTTGTCCTTCCCCAGTTACCTGCCTGGCTGCTTTGCTGGTGGTTCAAACCTGCTCAGGCAAGGAGGGAGAGGGATGGGTGCAGCCCATGGGAAAGGGAGATCCCCTATGACAAACCATGTTCAGCAAAAGATCCCACAGCCTTTCTGTCCCTTTGTTTTTTCCTTGCAGCCTAAGGAAGAACCCAGCTGAGCGAATGAACTATTTAGAACTTATGGTGAGTGCAGAGCTGCTTCTGCTGGTCTTTATTCCCAGTTTTGAAACTCAACTCAGTGGTCCAGCAGGGAAATGGGACAAACACATGGGTGATTTTTCAGGCATGGAGCAGGATGGGTGTAGTGTGTCAGGGGTGTGGAAGGGTGTGTTGATTTCACGGGTGTTAAGGTCGGGGTTTCCAGGTGTTTTCTCCATCTGTCCTGTCTGCTCTGGGAGAGTTTAGACCTGGAAGGATGGCACTACAGCTGCCAAGGTGGGGTGTCCTGCTGGGGCTGAACTGAGAAATGCCAGAATTCATGTCTTAGCTGAAGAATGGTGTCTGGGGGAGTCTGGGGAGGAGAGTGGAATCCACCTGAAGCTGTATGACATCCCCCCGGGGTCTGTGGTGTCAGCTGACGTTTTCTTTGATCTCGTTGGCAGGAACACCCTTTCTTCACCTTGCACGACACCAAAGAGACTGACATGGCCTCCTTTGTGACAGAGATCCTCGGGGAAGACTCCTAACTGCCAGCCCCCAGCTCCCTGCAGTCCCTCCATCCCGGCTTCCCGCAGGAGAGCCAGCGAGGACTCCAGTTCAGGGTGCTTTGCACAAATCACAGATCCACCTCCCCGCCCTGGGGGCATCTCTGGCCCCATCAAAATCTCTTTTTCTCTTTGCCCTGAGGAAAATAAATCCCCCAGGAGGAGCCTTTTGAAGCCAGCACCTTCCCAGCCAAGCCAAGGACTCCGAAGGCTCAGGAGGTCCCTGAGAGGAGCAGAGGGTGCCAGGGGCCACCTCCCCTCCCCAATACCCACAGCACAGCACAGGGGGTTGTGTTTCTTTGCTGTCAGGGGAAGACAGAGAGACCCAGTGCTGCTGTGCTTCTCCCACTCCTCTCCTGCCTGCCCAAGCCCCTTCCCTGGAGTCTGGTCTCACTTGCCTTCTCTCTGTGCCCCCAGGAGCTCATACAGCTTTAGGGGCTCGTGGAGCTCCCTGGGCTGCTGCTCACACCAGAGGAATGTTTCAATGTTTTAATGTCTGGCTCAACACCTTAAGGACCCTTTGAGGCAGCACCAGCTCGGGCATCCCTCTCCCTCAGTCAATGCTGCTCTCTTGAGGAGAGGGAGAAAAAGGCATTTTTCCATGAGCTGCATGGGGCTTCACCCAGCATCCATCCCTTCCCTGGTGGGCACAAGGGGATGCAGACACAGCAGCTGCCTGTCCTCCCTGTGGGCTGGCAGGTCACATCCCTGCCCTGGGCAGCGCCTTCCTCAGCCCTGGCTGCCTCCATCCCACCCTGCCTGGCTCCTGGGAAGTCTCTGCTCCATCTGCTGTCCAGCCTGGAGCTGCTGTCAGACCTCGCACTGTGACACCGTTCCAGAGGCTGAACTCACACCCCTGGTGTCCCAAACTGTCCCCAACCCCTGCGGGTGCCAGCGAGAGCCAAAGCCCAGGGACTGGCCCGTGGCTGTTGTACATTTGATGTCTATATATGATGGACTTTGTGACTTTGTGTTTCCTAGGTTTGATTAACTCGCTATAAATTAAAGCCCTTTCTGTGTGGGAGGAGGGAGGAGCAGTTCTCTCTCTGCTGACAAATCCACTGTGAAAACCTGATGTGTTTCCCCCAGCTCCCAGCCAGGGGAGCCAGGGGAGCAGGAGGGGTTTCTGGCTTCTACTGTACATGATCACGGATAAATGCACCGGCTGTGGAATTTGGTTTTGTTTATTTTTTTTTCTTTTTTTTTTTTTAATAATTGAGTTTTTCTGAAGGATTATTTTTTCTTTTCTAATATATATTTGTGTGTGTGTATGTGTGCTCTATATATATTATATATTTTTAAATCAATGATGAATGTGTGGATGTCTATGTGGCCAGCAGATCTGGCGTCATAACAATTTTTCTGGCTAAATTTGGGCAGGTGGGGAAGGGGTCACTAGAAAACACTCTGGCCTAAGATTACTTTTCTTCTTTCTTTTTTAAAGAAATGCATCTATTTTTTAACTGAATCTTTTAAAAATCTTATTCCTGAAATTCATGCCCTGGAGGTCTGGATTTCAGGGTGAATTCCCAGTGTTCAGGGTGCCCCTCAGTGAAGAATGATGTTCCCTTAAATTCATTATCCCCCCTCCTGCAGTCCAGGGTTTGATGCTGTGCTGGGCTGGGAGCTGGGGTGCTCCACACCATCTGTCCCCACCTGGGAAAGCTGCTCTGGGGAAAATGGTTTTCAGCCCTTGATGCATCACACAGCCAAGGCTTTTCCTGTGCCATCCCTCTGATCCCCCTCCCTGAGTCCACAAACCCTGAGGAACCCAGCCCAGGTGGAGCTGCACAAACCCTGTGCAGCTTCACTTCAACCCTGACCCCCCAGCCCACCTCTGGATGGAAAATAAGGACGTGATTGATGTTCTCCATGTCTCCCTCCTCCTCATCCTGCTCTGCAAACCACCCGACACTCACCTGTACCTGCTTGGTTTGACAGCTTTGCTGCCGAGATGTACAACTGTAATTTTTTTTCATAGTTGGTTACTTTGGATTATTTTTGTTTTGAGTTGAGCTTTTGGGTTTTCTCCTTTCTCTGTTTAAATTCCTTTCCCCTTCCTTTAGCTCACTGTTTTTTGGTGCTTTGGGGAATGGCGTTCATTTTTGTAAAAATTTTTTTTTGCATGCTTTTTATTTTTTTTTTTCTGCATTTCTCCTCCTGGAGAGAGTCCTGATTTCTGTATTTTGGGATAAGGGAGCATCTGCCCATTCAAACAGGGGAGATGGCTCTGGGGTGGGCTTGGGCCCGTGTGGATGAGCTGAGGCTTTGCTGAGGAGGCCAACACACCACACCTCCCTGTGCCATCTCCTCTGCTTCATTCTACACAGGTTTACCTGTCCAAATCCCGTGTCCTTTCCACCTCCCTGCTCCCCTGTCCCACCTCATTCCCTCTGCAGTGGCAGTTCCTGGGGAGAACCAGCTTGGCTTTAAGGTGGGCGAGGATTTTGACTCACATGGGAAGCCCCTCTCCCCTTGTATTTTTGGGAATGGTCTGTACTCCTCAACCCCCATCCTTATTTCCAATAAAATTCACCCTCAAACCTGATTCTTGTCTCCTCTTGCTGTTTGAGGGCTGGGGGCGTTTGGGGCAGCAGCTTGGAGGGGAATCCTGCTTTCTCCCTATAGTGCGGAGTGATGCTGCTGCTAATTTGGGGATTGTACAAGCTGTGACCCTTGGGATGGGATCCCTGGAGCAGCTCCCTGGGCCTGGGGGTGCAGGAGGGGCTGGGGAGGGCTTGCAGAGCACGGGAACCCCAACTCAGCATCCCTGGGGCCGGGCAGGAGGGGGAGGCTGTGGGGTTCTGGGGCAGGGGGAGGCTCACCGTGGATCGGGGATCCCCTCGAGTCGAGGGTCCCGGGGCAGCAGGCGCTGCTCGCGGCCGCGAGGGGGAGGCAGCGCCCGGCGCCGGGACCCGGCGGGACCGAGCGGGATGAGCCGGGACCCACGGGGATGAACATCCACCGGGACACGGCGGGACCGAGCGGGATGAGCCGGGACCCACGGGGTGACCGGGACCTGGTGGGATGAGCCTGGAGCCACGGGGGTGAACATTAACCGGGACACGGCGGGATGAGCCTGGATCCGCGGGGTGAACATCCACAGGGACAGCCGGGATGAGCCGGGACCCACGGGGATGAACATCCACCGGGACACGGCGGGATGAGCCGGGACCCACGGGGTGACCGGGACCTGGTGGGATGAGCCTGGAGCCACGGGGGTGAACATTAACCGGGACACGGCGGGACCGAGCGGGACTGAGCTGGATGAGCCTGGATCCGCGGGGTGAACATCCACCGGGACAGAGCTGGATGAGCGTGGATCCACAGGGATGAACATTCACCAGGACACGGCAGGATGAGCCTGGACCCACGAGGGTCAACATCCACCGGGACAGCCGGGACGAGCCAGCCCCACGAGGAGGAACAACCACCGGGACCCCGTGGGATGAGCCTGGAGCCACGGGGTGACTGGGCTTGATGGGATGAGCCTCCACCCACGAGGATGAGCATCCACCGGGACCTCGCGGGATGAGCGTGGATCCGCAGGGATGAACCTGGATCCATGAGGATGAGCATTCACCGGGACCCCGCGGGATGAGCGTGGATCCACGGGAACGAACATTCACCGGGACACAGTGGGATGAGCCCGGATCCGCTGGGATGAGCCCCCACCGGCGGCAGGACCCGGCGTAGCCCCCGTTTCCATCCCAAGCTCCCCTCTCAGCCCTTCCCATCCCTCCCTCGGCCGGGATTAGGGCAGGGGTGCCCATAGGGGATGGAGCTGCGGGTTTGGAGGGGACTGCGAGTGAGGAACAGCTCCCTTCCCAAGTGTTCTCCCTGTCAGCCAGGCAGGATCAGGCCGGAGTCACTGCGTCCCTCAAGCACCGCGATTTGGTGGCGATGCTTTGCCTGGAAATGGGGCCGAGGAGGGGACCAGCGGTGCTGGGGAGAGCAGGGACCCCAGGAACACCCATCTGTGTGGTGTGGGGACGCACCCGACCTGCTGGGAGCTGGAGTCTGCTCTGTTCCAATTACCAGCTTAATAGCTACATGGAGACCATTAAAAATGCATCAGTGCCTCCGAGGAAAGAACTTCAGGAGAAGTGGAAAATTCATCACTTTGAGCTCCCTTATTAGGAGAAAAGGTGTTTTTTTCCCCCCCATTTGTCTCAAAGAGAGGCAAAGAGAGGTTATTCCTGCCTGGTGACTCCCCCATGGGACTGTCACGAGGTGCAAACAGGCAGTGCCCAAACCTGGGTGACAAGGACACAGCTCCTGCTGCTGAGATGGGAAAACTCAGCACCTCCAGCACAGGCAGGGGGCATGGGACCATGGGTGGTAGCAGCTCAATCCTCCTCAGATGAAGAGCCAACAGCTCTCCTTGCCCTGTGCTGAGAACATGTGTTGGGAGCATGGGACCCCAGGCAGGTGTGAAGGGGAGCTCTCCATTGCCAAAAACCCCAGGCAGGTGTGAAGGAGGGCTCTCCATTGCCAAAAACCCCAGGCAGGTGTGAAGGAGGGCTCTCCATTGCCAAAAACCCCAGGCAGGTGTGAAGGAGGGCTTTTCAATGCCAAAAACCCAGCCTTTTTAAGCACTTAAGGCAGTTATCAGGGTTTTTAAGGCACAACATGCTTACATGGGTACGTGGTTTTAAGGCACAACAAGCCCAAGTCAACCAACCACCAGACACCATGAAGTGGATGTAATGTGGACTTGTGACAGTCACACAGCACATCTGTCACATCTCTCTCATCTCTGTGCCCCTATTCCAGCTGAGTCACTTCCCCATAGCTCCCTTCTCCTTAGCCTAAGACCAGGCTGGAGCCATCTTACGAGGCCTTTCCTTTCTAAAGCCTTTCAAGCAGTCCCTCTAAAAGGGCAGACCCCAAAGTGCTCCCCCAGTACAGTGCAGGTGTTTGTACTGGTCATACTGGCCCCTTGCAGGGGTGGTTCATCAGGAACTGTAGCACAAGGAGTAATGGGTTCAAACTGAAAAGGGGAAAATAAAGGCTTTAAACACAAGAAATTCTTGGCTTTGAGGGTGGTGAGGCTCCGGCACAGGTTGCCCAGAGAAGCTCTGGCTGCCCCATCCCTGGAAGTGTCCAAGGCCAGGTGGCATGGGGCTTGGAGCAACCTGGGGTAGTGCAGGGTGTCCCTGCTCACGGCAGGGGGCTGGAACTGGGTGATCTTTAAGGTCCCTTCCAACCCAAGCCCTTCTGTGCTTCCATTCTGTGGTGGTTCTCTCCAGGAGCTCCTGAGCTGGAGCTCACGCTGTTCCTAAGAGCCGTGTGCGGAGGAGGGCTGGCTAATGGATTAGCAGGGGGTGTGATGATGCAGCCAGTTTTCTGGGGCTGAGGGTTATTTATTTTGCTTAATTTTTCTTTCTTTTTTTTTTTTCTCTTTTTTTTTCAGGTGGTGGCTGAGCCCGTATCTAGGACAGGGGTGGCTTTTTTTGGTGCGGGTGGCCTGTGGGCACCTTGTCGCTCGATAGTGTAAATTAGCGAGTTCACCCAGGCCAGGGGTTTGTACCAGACGTGTTCAATCCTCCCCTAATAGCTGCCTCACCCAGAAACTTCCAAAGCTCTTGTAGCACCTAAGCACTAATGAGCTGAAGCTGCAGAATAGCAGTGAGGCCTCAGGAATATGGATCAGCCTTTGCTGGCCCAGCCAGAGGCTCTAAAATGATTTCAGCCAGCACCCAGAGGGACCAGTGTAGCCCAGCTGGGAGGGAAGGGTTTAAATAAGGTGCCTTGGGTGCAGAAGCCTTTGCTGCCCATGAGGAGCTGCTGAGGATGTCTCCCAACTCTCCTCTCCAAACAGAAGTGTAGGTGGCTTGTGTTGAGGTGAGGAGAGCTCAAACTCTGGTTGAACCACTGGTGTCCAGGTGTGTTGGTGCCCTGCCTTTCCCCCTGATAACTGATCATCCCTGGTTGATCTAAGTTTGTTTTTACATTTTGTTTTTACGTTTTGTTTTTACTGCTGGCTTGGACAAAGCATCTCCGAGCCCTTTCTGCCTGGTTTGCCCATTCAGCCCCAGTGTGTGTGTGTTTATGAAGTAAGTTGTGCCACCCAGACGTGTGTATTTATGGAGTGACTTGTGCCACCCATCCATGCACAGCTGCTCCATCCCCTGGGAATTCTACATGACCAACACCAACAGGGTGCAGGAAAGCCGGGGAGATTTCTCATGACCAACACCAATGGAGTGCTGGAAAGCCGGGGAGATTTCTCATGCCCAACACCAACAGGGTGCTGGAAAGCTGGGGAGATTTCTCATGACCAACACCAACAGGGTGCTGGAAAGCCGGGGAGATTTCTGCTGGAGCCCCAAACCACGGTGAAAACTCCCCTCTCACCCAGCAACACCAACCTCCATCCACCCTTCCCTCCCAGCTTGAATCTCTATTGATTTTTCCGAGGCGGGAGCGCTGCTGGGGGAGCGCGGGGGTGGGAGGAGAAGCCTCAGCAGCCAAAGCCTGGAAATATCAAAGCTCGACGGCAGCGCTCCGGGGTGACCGGGGGGGTCACCGGCCCCGCAGGCAGCCCCGGTTCCCGGCGGGTTTCCCGGAGCTTTTCCAGCCCCGGAGCGGCGGCTGAGCCCCTCTCACGCTGAGTTAACCTTTGTGGAAATGCCAAGCGGAGCTGGAACAGGCTGTGCGTCTCCAGAGCTGCGGGCACACGGGCAGGGGGCTGAGAGGAGCCTCGGTGGCTTTTGCACCTGATTTGCATCTCGGGTGGAGCAGGAGGCACAAACCTTGATGAGAAAAGCTGCCACCTTGATATCAGCTGTGTTTTCCTCAGTGTCATTCCCCGCTCAGGGCTGCTTGTTTCTCCTGGAGGGACACACTCCTGATTGAAGCTGGGATTTCATAAATAAACCCCGAGGTTTCCGACAAAAGCTCCGGCTCGGGTCCGAAGCTGCCACGAGTGGTGTGCGGCTGCTCTGAGCACCAGTGCTCCGCTCAGTTAATTAATTAGTGATTAAATTAGCGTTTCCCAGGTCATGCCGACCCTCTGCTCGGGCTCTGCAGAGCATCACTCCTGCCACAGGTCCCGTTCCGAGCCGGAGCCGATGGATGGATGATCCCGAGCATCCTCCAGGACGTGCCTACGGACTGGGGAGCCCTGGCTGCGGCAGGAGGTGCTCGGTTCCTGTGCTGCCCCAGGGATGATGCTCAGGGCTCGCAGTGGCTCTGTAAACACCCAGCAGCTGCCGGGGATCGATCCGGGCTGGCTCGGCTCACTCTGGGCACGGCATGGACCCGCAGGAGTGGGTGGGCAGCATTGTTGGTGGAATTTTGGGAGCCTGGGGTAAGGCAGGAGGGATGGGGAGGTGCTGGTGCGAGGGGCAGGGGTGGCACTGGGATTCCTCAGGCAGTGAGAAATCTTCTCACCCCGCTGTTTTCCATAGGGGTTGTGGTTTTTTTTTAAACTTACTCCGTGCCTCTTTTCAGAACCTCTCCGAACAGCCCAAAAGTGATCTGGGGGTTCTGCTGACTGCACCCCACTTCCCAAATCTTTCCTGGGCTCTGACCTGGCCCCTTTTAGCTCAAGGGGTCAGGGCCTTCAGCTGTGAGGACCCTCCAGCCTCTCCCTCTCCTTCGCCATAACTCAGAGTGGGATCCACAGGAATTTGGGTTTGCTGCAGGCTGGAGATTGCCCGGTGGGCACCTCAGCCAAGACTGGAAGGTTGTTTTTGGGGTGCAGAGCAGCCTCTGTGAGCTGCATTTGGGGGATGCTTCCCCTCGGGGAGGAGGGCTGTTGATGATGGGGGCTCTGCCCTCCCTGAGCCCCAGCAGCAGCAGAACGTGTCCTTTGTCATCACCCTGCCCCACCCTGAGCTGCTTTAATTACAGCTCTGAGAGAGATCTTCCCCTTTATTCCCCCAAATCTTCTCCTTAATTAAAATCTTCGATCTGGGCCAGCGGGAAGCAGCTGTTGCCTCTTTGCAGCGTGCTGCAAGCTGCCAGCCCGAGTGTGGGCCAGGGAGGGGACAGCACGGGGACATTGGCACTGCCATTGTCACTGTCCCAGCCAGACCCAAATTTTGTGCCCAAGATGGGCTAAAAGGCCAATAATTTTTTTTCTTTTGTTGCAGCGTGCTGCAAGCTGCCAGCCCGAGTGTGGGCCAGGCAGTGACAGGGAGGGGACAGCACGGGGACATTGGCACTGCCATTGTCACTGTCCCACCTGCTCAAGGCTGCTGGGAGCCTTGCCCTGCTGAAGTGAGGGCTGAAATCATCTGAGCTGAGTGGGGATCAAACATAGGGTCCCTCTGCACCTTCCCACCACGGAGCTCTTCCAGTGAGGGTGAAAATGTCCTGAGTGCAACGAGCCCAAACCCATTTGGGGGTTGCCAGCTCCTGATCTGGGGAAGGGCTGGATGGTGCAGGTGGATGAAGGTGAAGGTGAAACTGGGGCTGTTCATTGAGTTTTGTCCCTGGGATTCACAATGTGCCTGGCCAGGGGCAGCTGTTTCTCATTTCTCATTCAGAGGAAGCCCATTGAACCCAAATCCATGGCTGGCACCTCTCAGGTGGGACACCCCTGTGTCACCACAGCCTGGGGACATTCCCTGCCATGGCCTCGCAGCCTCCTCGTGTTTTCTCCCAGGATTACCCGGGGAGGTGACTTCACCCTCCCTTCCTGCTCTGTTTTCTCCCAGGATTAGCCCAGGGAGGGGATTTTACCCGGGCGTTCCTGCAGCTCTCCATCGTCACAGCAACGGGGAAGCGTCGGGAACAATTGGTGAGCCGGTGGTGTCAGCTTTATCTCGGCTGGTGTGTCTCTCCTTGATGAAACTTGTGGAAGAGAAAAGCAGGGGGGAAAAGGGAAAAGGCTGCTGACAACAGATGTGTTATTTCTATTTCACCTCAGATTTACTGGTGCATGCATTTTTCATTCATGGAAGAGGCTGATATGCAGATTTATTCAGAGCAGAGCAGGTACAACCCTTTGTGGATCAATTCCTGCAGCAGGCTTAGGAGAAAAGGACTTGGCTGAGCAGACAGCCATGCAAGGCACTTCCCAAAGCCAGCCCCAAATTTTGTGCCCAAGATGGGCTAAAAGGCCAATGCGATTTTTTTTTCTTCTTTTTTCCCTTTTTTCTTTTTTCTTTTTTCTTTTTTTTTTCTTTTTTCTTCTTTTTTCTTTTTTTTTCTTTTCTTTTTTTTTTTTTTTTTTTTTTGTTTTGTTTTTTGTTTTTCTGCAAATCCACGCACTTCAGCCCAAATTCTGTTCCTGTTTTTGGCCAGGGGAAACTTCCACTGCAGTTACAGCTTGTGTTTCCCACATACTTCAGCTGGGGTGGCCTGGGTTGACTTTGTTCTTCTTCCAGTTCTGCTTTACTGGGGGCTCCGTGCCCCAGGGTGGCTTCACCCTGTTTTGGAGAGGATGAATTTATATTATGGACTGTATATATATATATATATATATATGAATTTATATTATGGACTGTATATGTATATATATAAATATTATATATATATATATATATATATATTTATTTATTTATTTATAATATTAAAAATTGTATTATTTATATTGAGATGTCTTCCTCAAGAGACCCTTCTTTGTCCTGGCTCCTTGGTCACCAAAGTCATACCTTAAACACCTGAGCCAGGTGTCTCTTACTGGTAGCTAAAATTTGGCCTCCAGATGAGTCTGAAGCTCTTCTCCTTCCATACAGAGCACGTAGTGATTTCTCTGTGATCTGGGGGGCTCTGCTCCCCTGGGGCAGGACACCCTCTGGAAGCCAAGTAGAATTTAATCTCCCTGCAGTGATGAAAGTGAATCCAAGAAAAGTATTTGAGGTGTTTTTCCCCTCTCATTAGGAATGGAAGACAGGAGTCTTCTGTCTTCTGGGTACTATACAACCAGCATGAATTATTTAGGACCGAGCATCTCTCCGATAAATAATTTTTTTATGTGGGGAGATTAAATCTGAATTTTTTAAAAAATATAATAACAAAAGCAATTTCTCTCTTGTAAGTCCTCATATTTCACCCAGCAAAGAGATCCCAGGCATCCATTCCTGTATTGATCAGCAAATAGGTCCTTTTATAGATTTAGTTCACCCAACCTTGTTTAATTTTGGATTCATTGATTCAATGCAAAGATCTAGATGAAAAGCAAGTGGGCTGTTTCCAGTGCTGGTGATGCTATTTTTAAATAAATCTAGTGCATGCTAAAATAAATATGCAAAACATTTTGTAAGGCCGCGTACGGGTGGGGAGACCAGATGTACTAAAATATTTAACAAACTTTTCCCTGATTTCTCCAAATGCATGTTTTATTTACCAAACACCAGTGGAATTTAATCTCACCCAGTGTTTGCTCCGACCCGTTGTCTGGGGTGAGCAGGAACGTGGGGCCTTGGAGGAGCTGTCTGCGCAGTGACATTGGTGGCACATTTAAATGCAAAGCTCATTAACCGTGTCTGGGATTTTTTGTTTGTTTCTCCCTTTTTTTTAATGTTCACGTTCCCTACAAGAGCAAGAGATGAAATACCCATCTACAATTCCCTTTCATCTCCAGGCTGGGTGTTTTTTTTTTTTTCCCCCCTCTTCTCTTGCTCAGATGACAAAGTTTCTCATTTGGTATTTTATTTGATTTCAGGAGATGAGAAAGAATTAAAAGCGTCTTCAGGAGGTTGGGCTCACCTTACTCTCTCCAGGATCCTTCAGGAGGAGGGTGAGTGACTTGGCAAAGGCTCCTGCCCCCAAAGGATGGGGTTCATCCCAGGGTCAGAGCTGCATCCTGGCTTCTCCTTCACCTGGGGTGACCATCCTGCAGATCCCACAGACCCCAGCCTCCTTTCCTGGGGCATCCCATCCCACTCTGGGTGCTTGTGCCTGTCTCCTCCCAACCCTCTGCTTTCAATCCAATCTCATTTAATTGAATTGTGGTTTTGATCACATCTGACGGTGGCGGAGATCTTGCTGATAATCAGATTCCCATGGAGAGGTGGAAATGGGGTTGGTGGAGGAGGGAGGGGAGACAGGGGCTGGTGTGATGCCACTTGGTCCTCATGTGCCACCAGGGAGGTGACACAGCAGCCAGGCTCTGCCCACTCTGGGGTCAGCCACATTTTGGGGATGGGTGAATTAACTGAACGTCCCAGTGGGGGCTGAACCCTGCAGGTTGTGTTTGTTTTGGTTAAAAAAAGGCAATTTCTTGGCAAAACCTTCCACCTTGCTGCAGGTTGGAGCAAATGCAGCATCCCCCAGCACTCCTGGTACCCAGCCTGGCCTCACCCTGCCCTGCCTGGACTCTGTGCAGGGATGTGCTCAGCACTCTGCACATCTGCCACGTGTGTGGTGGCAGGTGGCAGCAATTAATTACAGAGATTCATGTGTGATTTGCATGAATTCAGCTGGAAGTGCAGCCCCTGGGATGGGGGAATGTTCCTTACAGAGCCCCCTGCTCCAGGTGCCCCTCTGCCAGCCAGTGCTCCACGGGGTGTTCGTGGTGTGTGTGATTTTGGGGGTACCAAACAGGAGGGGCAGAGCAAGCAGCAGCCTCTCCTCCATCCCTTGGTCCTTGCCTGGGGCTTGGGCATGGCAGGGAAGGCCTTGGATAATCTGAGACAGCAGGAATTTCCCCCCAAACTGGGATGGAAACAAAATCCTCCACCGTGACTCAACCTCTCTCCTGAGATGCTGGAGGGACATGTGTGCCCCATTCCAGTGCCCCATTCCAGTGCCCCATTCCTGCTGACCCCAGGGCCCAGGGCAGGAGGAGATCAGTCCTTGGTCCACAACCCAACCCCACCCCTGTAGTGCTGTGATGTGGGGCTGCCATTGCATGAGACCACCTTGCTCTGTGTTTGCAGGCTCAGGGCAGAGGCTCGGTGCTCCTGCTCTGCCTGGGCTCTCCCTGGCCTGGCACAGCCCTGTTCCCCTTGGTTTGGGTGTTACAGCAGTTTTTCCCATCGAGCTGTGGCTAATTTGCCTCCTTGCTGTCTGGGGTTTAATGCACCCAATCTCCTTGGGCCAGAGAATCCCAGAATGGTTTGGGTTGGAGGGAACCTTCCAGATCATTCAGTTCCAACCCTGGGACAATTTCCACGGGACCACATTGCTCCAAACTGCATCCAGTCTGTCTTTGGACACTTCCAGGGTGGAGAGAGAAGAGATCTAAGACAGAACTGCCAGAGGAGGATGCAGGGCTGTATTTGTGGGTGTACATCAGGAAAGAGAGACTCCTGCAAGGAGCCTGCAGTGTGCTGGCTTGGTCCAGGAGAGGTAGCAGCAAGCCAAGAGACTCAGCTATCCTGGCCAGAAGGATGAGAGAACATTGCCAAGACAAGCAGGTGTCCAACAGAGCAGCTCTGGGCCTGGAGGAGACGGGGGGAGACTGGAAAGGAGCAACGAGGAATAAAACCCTGAGGTGTAAGGTGACAGCTAGAAATAGAAGGGAGCAAGTGATATTTGTATCAGAGGTATCCTGGGGAAGGCATGAAGGAATCCAGCCCTGAGAGCCCCAGCTCCTCTGTTCAAGCTTTTCCTCTCAAACCTAGCATAAACCATCTTAAGGCTCATCTCAGCTCACCACGAGAGAGGATGGAGCTGCCCATGGCAGCCAGGCACTTCCACTGGTCCACTGGCTTGGTTCTCACCTCCACTGGTTTGGTTCTGATCAATAATGAGCTAATTAGTTGCTATGGAGATGTAATGTGGGAGAACTTTGGGGAGGAGAAATTATAGGTAATTTTTATTTGTTTGGGCCCTGTTCCTATAGCAACAGGAGAACTTGTCACTGACTACCAGTTGGTTTCCATGGAGTTGGCTGCTAGTTCTGGGTTATTAATGCCTCCAAGCATAAAACAACTCACCTAGTAGGGCTGGTGGATTGTCCTCCATCATCCATGGGAACTTTGCAGTTTGCCAAGTCAGGGCCTGGCTCTCCCAAAAGTTGGGATGGAGTGTTCATCATCAACCAACAGTGTGGAAGTCCTGGAAGGATCGATCGTTCTGCCCCTCTCTTGTGTTGAAGACATCGTGGAATGAATAATCCATCACTTCATGGCTTGCTCCACTCGCAGCATTGCCTGATTTTTAATTGGGTTTTCTCAGTCTTCGGCTTCCAGATGCTTGGCGTTGATCTGCCTTTCTCTGCTAAATTAAAAAGTCTTTTAGCACCTGGCAGTTTTGCTGTAAAGGGACTCACTGTAATTAAGTCCCTTTCTCCTCTCCCCAGCACTGGTTCTCCTGAATGGAGCCGTTTGTTTTCCTGCAGCCCCTCACCTGACGCGTTCCCGTTTCCGCGCTCCTCCGAACAAAAGGGATGTGGTGTCTGCCTTGCAGAGGGCTGCAGCTCTGTCGAGGGACCTCTCAAACTCCTCCAGAAGCCTTGGAACCAGACCAAACACTCCTGAGCGCTGAAGAGACTGGATTTGGGAGAGATTGGTTTTATGATAGGTTGTAATTTCCCTCCCACCAGCTAACTCCTCAGCTTTCCACGGGTGATAATTACCCAGTAGGAGCTGAAATGTCTCTCCCCATTCCCCCCTTATCAACCCGTTCTCCACTTTGAAGGCATCACCATTTCTTCCCAGAGTGTCCTGGCCAATCTCTCGGAGCACCTGCTCATCCTCTGTTGCTTTGGAAGATGGTGCCACATCCACCACCTCTCCCCTTGGAGACCGCTCTGGCTCCGGCTCTGGAGGCAGATAAGTCGATCAGCGTGTGGATAAACCTTTAATGGTGTTTGGCTGAGCTCGCCAGGCAGTCGGAAGGGAGGCACGAAGCAAAGGGCAGCTCCCCACCAGCAGCCCTGCCTCGGATCTCTTGGCAAGCTCTGCTGCTGGCCCCAGCCCTGCATGCTGTGCTCGCAGCTGCTCCGGCCCCGCTGCTGAGGCACGGCCCAAGTGTCTCCAAGGAGGCTGCAGATGGGGCTGGAGGATGAGGCTGAGGATGAAGGCTGGCTCTGGAGACGGGAGGAAAGTCCTGAGCCATCCAGGTGGGGTCTGGCTGGCAAAGCCAAACCTTCAAGGTGGAAGAAAGGCTTCATCCAAGAGTTCCTGCATCTCCTTGGTGCCACTTGATTTGCAGATAAATTATCTGCAAATCTTCTTCTGTAAGAAATCCCCCTGCAAACTCTATTTTTTCTTCTGTGACCGTGTTCACAGGGGTCTTAGGATGAAGGAAGAGACAAAGATCTGACTTTATGTTCCAGAAGGCTTGACTTATTATTTTATTATATGTATTACATTAAAACTATGTTAAAGGAATAGAAGAAAAGGTTCCATCAGAAGGCTAGCTAAGAATAGAATAACAAAGAATGATAACAAAGGTTTGTGGCTCAGCTTTCTGTCCGAGCTAGCTGGGATGTGATTGGCCATTAATTACAAACATTTAACATGGGCCAATCAAAGTTCTGCCTGTTGCATTCTACAGCAGCAGATAATCAATGTTTACATTTTGTTCTGGAAGCTTCTCAGCTTCTCAGGAGGAAAAAATCCTAAAGAAAGAATTTTTCATAAAAGACGTCTGCGACATTCTTCCATGTGTTTCTTTCCAAGAGTGGTGCCCATGGAGGGAGAGGCTTGGGAAGTTCTGTATTTATTCACCATCAATAAGCAGGGATGGCTTTAGCAGAGGCTGGCTGTTGGATGGAGATGTTAGCTGGGTGAAGGAGGCACACCCAGCACACCAGAACCAGCCCTGGTTGGGAATCCAGGCTGGGGATGCAGGAGATGGGGCCAGGAGGTGACATGCTAGGAATGCATCCCGTTGTCCCTGCCTGGGGCAGTGGTGGGGGTCTCTCTGCCCACATCAGTGTGGCTGGTGGCTGTAAATAACAGGGATGCTCTGGGTGGTCACCTCCAGCCTGGCTGTGACCCGTGACTCACCAGCTTCCTGTCCACAGCAACGCTATGGATTGACTCATGGCTATGGGAGTGTTTCACCCTGGGCCCACAGCCCTTTGATTTCACCAGACACCCTTGTGTGTTTGCAAACCAGAGATCTCCATTTGATCAGGGCTGTGAAAACTGGTGACATCCTGCAGAGCCACTCAGCAGGTGATGCTTCATCCTGAGCTTCACCTGGTTCTTCTCCTCCCCTCGTGTGTGGCTGGAAAGAAATTCTTCCTGGCTTGCTTTCCTCTCAAATTTACCTCCTTGCTGTCTGCAGGGTACAGCCCTGTGGTTTAATGCACCCAATCTCCTTGGGTCAGAGAATCCCAGAATGGTTTGGGTTGGAAGGGACCTTCAAGATCATTCAGATCCAACCTTGAGACAACTTCCACTGGACCACATTGCTCCAAACTGCATCCAGCCTGTCTTTGGACATTTCAGCTTTCCCAAGCTGGGCTTTGCTTCACCTGTGTTGGTGCAGTCCCTTGAAAAATCAGTGTTTTCCCATTTAATGTCTCAGCCTTCCTGAGCCTGGAGCAGCCAGGGCTCTGCACCAGAGCAGGCATGGGGCCTCATGGAGGTGTGGGAAGGCAGATGATGTGGCCCTTTGGAAACAGCATCTGAAGAGGGGTCTGAGCATGGAAATTACCTGGCAGGGCGAGACCAGCCTTTGGAAAATGGCTTTGAGTCACAGAATCATGGAGTGGTTTGGGTTGGAAGGACCTTGAGATCATCTAGTCCCACCCCCTCGTCATGGGCAGGGACTCTGTGTCCCTGGTGCCAGTGGAGCTGTGCTGCTCTGCTCTGAGCATCTGTCACCAGTAGGGCACAGCAGGGAAGGGGTGGCGAGGGCCATGTCACCAGGTGAGGGTGGTGCCAGCTGGGAGAGCCACCCCTGGGGGCTGTGGTGGCCCCTGGCACGTCCATGTGGGGCTCCTCTCCTGCAGCAGGCTCTGAGGGACGTGGTGGAGCATCCTTGGAGGGTGTGATGGGAAAGGCTGGCGTGGCTGTGGTGAGCACTGGGGATCCCGCCCGGCTCTGTGGTGGGAGGAGGACACAGGGATCGTTTGGATGACACACGAGCTCATGCTTTTACTCTGAGTAACCTTCTGGCAGAGAATGGAGCCTTCTACCATGCCCTGTGCTCCTGGGGGTCCATGGCAGAGCCCTGGAGCAGGGCAGGCACACCCAGCCCCTGTCCATGAGAGTGTCCATGGCCACCTCTGGCAGCAGAAGGTGGCCATGGAGGAGCTCCATGCTGGGACAGGCCTGGGTGGCTGCTCCTCGTCATCCAGCAGCTCTGCCATGACTCTAACAGGCGGGTTTGGGTTGTTGTCCACAAAGTAGGCAGGACCTGTTTGGGTACAATGCTGTCCCAGCCTCCTGCTGCAGGTTTCTGCTGTCCCCAGTCCTTTGTGATGCCTTCAGCCAGCTCTCCTGGGAGGTTCTCTAGTGCTGAGGTGTCCAGATGGGCTTATGGTAAAGCCTGGGGTCCTTCCCAACACTTCTCTCTGCTTCCCAACACCTCCAGGATTTGTCCACACCCTAAAGGCCAAGCAAACTTTAGAGGAATGAATGAATTAACCACAGAATGGTTTGGGCTGGAGAGGATCCCAAAGATCATCTCATTCCCATCCCTGCCATGGGCAGGGACACCTTCCAGTGTCCCAGGTTGCTCCAAACCCTGTCCAACCTGGCCTTGGACACATTCACAGTCCACCCATTTTCAGCGCTGTTGGTTTTAACCCGCCATAGCCTGGACTTGGAGCACGCTGTGAACCTGCAGATCCTGGTCCTGGAGCAGCTCAGGAATGGGTAGGGAGAAGCATTTCTCCAAAAATCCCTCACGTGTGACCTCAGAGCTTCAGTCTAAAATCAAACTGAGGAGGACAAAGGTGTATTAGAACACCAGAGCTACACTGGGGCAAGCCCAGGCTGGGTTAGTCCTGGATGACAAAGCCATTTTGCCTTCAGGAATGGCCCCAGCAGACCCCATCCTGCACAAAGACCTTGCTGGCAGCCTCCTCTCCTCTCCCTCCTCACAGCTGTGGCCAACAGGAGGTTGCATGTGCCAAGGGGTGGATCTGCAGCCTCCTGTCCCTCCCTGCCCTGCCTCACTGGGAACATGTCTGTCCAGGTGAGCATGGCAAGGTGTTTCCTGTGGAGCCACTAACCAGTGGTTGAGCAAGCTAGAAGGGAGGTTCTCCTCCTTCCCCAGCCCTTTCCCTGCTCTGGCTCCATCCGTGGGCAGCGTCCTCTCTGAGCTGCTGAGGCTCCTCAGCCTCCCCATGGCAGGAATGGAGGTGTGAAGGTCTCCTCTGGGCTCCAGCAGCAGAACAGGGCGGTGAGGGCTGGCTCCAAAGAGGTGAGACCTTCCTACACCAGTGCTGGGGTGGTAGGAGCAAGAGGAGAGCTCCAGGAGCCATCTCAGGAGCTGAGTGTGAGTCTGAGATGGGATGGGATGGGATGGGATGGGATGGGATGGGATGGGATGGGATGGGATGGGATGGGTGGCCCTATGCAGCTGCTCCAGCCTTGTTTCACCTCCCACTGAGGTCCAGAAGGCTCCTTGATTGCCAGGAAGGGTCATTGGGAGGTTCAAAGCAGTGATCTACAGCAGTCCACCTCTGCTGGAAGTGTTCTAGAGGCTCAGGGGATGAACCAGCCATTTCTTGTAGGACCTGGGAGGGTTAGGAGGAAATCTGGGGGTTTTTCTCCAGGTCTGGGCTCCTCATCTGGCCCCAGCAGCAAAGGGAAGAGTGGATGGGGGGTCACCTCAGTGCTTGAAGGGACTCATGGTGGTTTCCTGGTCTAGCTGGGATGCAGCAATGTGCTCCAGCCCCAAGCTGGGCTTTTCTCCCCAGCTGGGCAGCCAGGCCAGAGCAGGAGTCTGTTTTTGTAGGAATTGTTTCTGCAGAGGGATTTCCTTGCTGTGTCCTCCCCCGTCTCACCACAGCCTTTTCCATGGGTGTTCCTGGGGCTGTTTCTGGGATGTCTCTGACAGGATTCCCTGGACATTTGGACGCTGACAGGGATTTTGTTCTCGGTGTACGGACGGGTCATTCTGTGTCCCTGTACCCTGCAGGGCAGGCTGTCCTGGGGCTGGTGGCTCTCTGGGGGTGCCACCCTCTGTGTCTGTGCCAGAGAGGTGCTCACAGTGTGCAGGGTTCATGGGTGCTGCCGTTGGGTGGGACCCAGGGCTGTGTTCCATCTCTAGGACACCGTGCTCCCTTCTCCCTTCTCCATCCTGTTTAAACTTCCCCCAGCCAATCAGCTCCTGCAGCAGAGCAAACATCATCTGGTAATTAATCTGCACAGATGGGCTTTGTTTGAACAAGCTGGTGTGCACTGGCCTCAGAGGAGGGAGCAGCAGGGCCCTGGGGTGGGGGCACCTCACACACCCTGCTCCAGCCTCTCCCATGTCCAGGGCATCCCTGGCATCACCAGATCCTTTGTCCAGTGCTTGGAGCTGAAGGTGGTCCAGGACATTTGGTTTTGTCAATGGAGAGAGACGTGAGAAAATGGGTTTTGTGGTTGTGAAACCCTGATGGAGCCAGGGAGGGAGGGAGGAGACTCCCACTCCTCTCTCAGGGGCCTCTGGAGCTGCTCCATGATCAGAGCAGCTGGGCTTGGACATGGAAAACATTGAAATGGAAAATGCTCAAATGGAAAATGTTACAATGCTGTCAAAGATCTCACCTGGAAAACCTCAAAGTGAATGGGAATCTGCATTTCTCAAGGAAAAAAAAAAAAACTTTTGGAAGCCCTCAAGTGCTTCAATACCCCTGGATTATTTTTGCTGCCCTGGTAATTATTGCCTCAGTTTGTGCTGAATTGGCAAAGTGCTGCTGTTACCCCAGAACCTCATTTTTCAGGTGATGTTGTTTGCTGCAGTGGTGGCCACAGGGGCTCACAGCTCCATGGGCACAGCTGAGGGCAGAGGAGGAAAATTCCCAATCCCATTGGCACCAGGAAAAATCCATTGAGCACTCAGAGCCCTGCCCTGCGCAAGGAGGGCATTTTTTGGGACAAACTGGGAACATGGAGCTGTGTCTGAGCCCTTTAGTGACAGAGCCCTGCCAGCCATTAGGGAGATGTGTCCCTCCACGTGTCACCTTCATGTGCTGGCTGCAGGTGACAGATGCCATGGGCAGCTCCATGAACCACAGGAGAGCAGAGCAGCCCTTCCAGCCCCAGAGATTTCAGGTCCCTGACAGCAGATCCCAGCCTGAGCTGCCCTCCTCTCTTTCTGTGTCCCTGCCTGCAGCTGGGGCTGCTCCTGTTTTTAACAGAGCATTTCTAGATTACAGCAAGTGACAGCAGAGTGATTTGTGGTGGGTCAGGTTTCCTGCCCCTTCTCTTATAGCCCTGGCTTATAAAAATATCCTCCCTGTGGGATTGCTTTGGGTCCATCTTTGCTGGCCAGTTCAAATCCCTGTGTTTGATTTGTGTTAGGAGGGCTTGGGAAAGCTCAGTGCCTCTTGGTGCCAGTGCCCAGCACAGCCCAGTCCCTGCCAGGGCTCCAGGGTGGGGAAGGCTCATTTCCATCTCTGTGGAGTGAAGGGAGGTGCCCTGGGGCTCCGAGGCAGGGAAGGATTCACCTTGGCACCCCTTGGCCATCTCTCCATGGTGCAGTTTCACAAAGCCTCATCTCATGTGCCCTGTGTGGTCCTGCTCTCACTGCCTTATAAAAATCCCTGGCTCAGAGGGAATCTGTTGGTTTTGGTGCATGGCATGAGGCTGGTTTTGGTGGGGATTGGTGTCTCAGGGGGCTGGGGTGGCCAGAACCTCCTGCAGATCCCAGAGCCATCAAATGAGCAATTAACTGAGGCTGATGAAAGGATCTGAGGGAAGAGTTTGATGCAGGAAGCAGCACGGATCACATCCATGGTTCCCCACCACCCCATTGTGCCCCACTCTGCCTCCCCATGGCCTCTCCCTGCTTTGGGAGGTCTCAAAGGGCCTCACAACCACCACTAAATGCAGATTTTTATTTTTTTTTTTCTGAGCAATCAAGACTGTCCCTGCTTCCCAGACAGGGAAACAGGGTGGGATGAGATGAAACTGTTCACCCAAGCCCATGCAAAACCTCAGCAGCAGATCTGAGCCCCAGCCTCCAGCATGGCTGCAAATCCTCCTGCTAATCTCTGCTTTGCTGAAGAGCTCCAGGGGAGTTTTAGTGGTCCCATTGAGATTACTGTCATTTCTCTCTCTTACTTCCACTCCACCTTGGCAGAATCGATTTCCTTCACTTTCTTTAGGCTTTCACTGTGGCAACAAAGCTGTGAGAAGATCCTTTTCTTCTGCAGGACCCCTCTTAAATAACCTAGGAAGCCTCCTTAGCACTCAGGAGTGGCTGTAGCTCTGTGTTCCCAGTGCTGGAGGTGACAGCTCTTCCCTTTGAGAGCACTTCAAGCACTTCCACTCCAGCTTGTAAAGGTACAGCACACATCTCACTGAGAGCTGAACATTCCCAGGACCTTCAGGAGGACAGAAACACAGCAGGACAGGCAGAGGAGACCCCCTGGGACATGCAAAGGGAGGAGAAGGCAGGGCTGCATCCATCCCAGGCAGGTTGGATGTGCTGGCTGCATCCCTGGGCCCAGCTGGAAGGAGCCCAGGGAGAGAAAATGGGCTGGCAGAGGATGCAGTGAGCAGCACAGAGCTTGTTGCTCAGGCAGGAATTGCTGGGTCCCAGAGCCTCTGCTGCAAGTGCCCCTTTGGAGGAGGATGGTGGGGATGGATGGAGACAGAGATCTCTGCAGCCAGGTCGTGGAATTTGGGGTTTATTGCAAAGGGCCTGGGTGCAGGGCCCTGCTGGGAGCTGCCAGCCACAGCTCAGAGCAGGCCTGAGAGAAGAGAGGGGGAGAGAGGATGAGAGGGTGAGAGAGTAAGGGAGTAAAAAAGGTAAGAGAGTAAAAGGGTAAGAGAGAGGGAGTTTCCTGTTCCAATACAATAAATCTTCTTCTGTGTTGAATATTTTAATTCTCACTAACCAATCTAGTACAAGGTACAAATCCTATAGCATTTCCATACAGCCTGTAAGAATCATTACATTATCATACTGTGTTACATTTTAAACCCTAAATACTCCTCTTTAGGCCCCTTCTGCCAAGCTGCCAGGGTCTGCTCTGACCCTTGGGCCTGCCTGCAAGCAGAGGGTGTTGAGATTACCTTCAGTCTGGCCACACCATTGTTTTCCAGTTGTTCAGTAACTAATCTCAAAGCTTGCTTTCATTTCAATCTCATTTATAGTTTCCATATTCTCAAAATCTTTTGCCAGACAATTGTATTTATAAGGCTTTCCTGTTTCATCTTCCCCATACCCCTTGTCCGGGGCTGGTGTGGGCAGAGCTGTGGCACCCAGCCCTGCAGCACCTGCAGGCCCACAGGTAAAATGCAACTGGGAATGGTGGAAATGCAAGGCCAGGCTGTTGTCACCTGCAAGGGGACAGTATGCAGTGTCCCAGCATGGCACAGTCCTGAGCTCAGCTGCTGCTGCCCCTGCCCAGGCTCCAGGGCAGGGAATCATCCTCACTTGCAGCACTTTGAGTGGCTGAGACACTTCTGCAACAGCAGTAACTGGCTTTGAGTCTGATTCTGACCCGACAGAACCCTGCTAATGCAGCTCCTGGATCAGGGCCAGCAGAGCCAGGGTGGAATTTCACCTTTCTCCACACAGGGAGATGCTCAGACTTGGATATGTGCAGGCAACATCTCTCTCCTGCTCAGACACTGCTCCCATTCCCAGCCAGGCAGTGATGGAGCTGCTCTCTGGGGTGGGATAGCCTTGTGGCACAAACATGGGCTCAGCCTCCCAAAACCACTCAGGAGTGCAAATCTCTGCCTGCTGCAGGCACAGCATGGATGGGTATCATGAATTTTTAGTGGGGATGGAGGAAATAATCTAAGCCAGGGCAGGCAGAGGAAAATGTTCAGGGTCTGGTTTGAGAGCTGTAAGCTTTGGAACCTCCTTTCTCCCCCTGAGCTGATCCCAGCCCTGTGAGGTTTTTCCCTACCTGCACTGCCTTTTGAGGATTTTATAGAGAAATGGGGAAACTGAGACAGGGAGATGTGCTGAAACTCATGCCAGCAATTCATCTGAAGTGCTTGGGCTCCCTTGGCTTACATGTCCCTCTCTTTTGTCCCTCCTTCTCTGGACTAAAAGGGTCAGGGAAAAAGTGCAGTCCCATCTTCATGAGGAAAATGGAGAGCTCCCTGTCCATAGACTGGATATGCAGCAAAAACATTTGCAAGATGGAAAGGATCTGCAGATTCTGGTTTCCAGGAGGGGCTCTTGGATGCTGAAAAACCCAGAAAAGCAAAAAATATCCAAAGGCTGTAGCAAACCTAGAGATCCAGCAGGTCTGCAGATGCAGAGGTGAACCCTTTTCCAAAGGGAGGGAAGGGAATTTGGGGGGTGGGAAATCTCCCTGGCAGTTCTGCCATCCCTTTAGGACACAGGGTGAAAGAATGGGCCCCAAACTCACTTCCACCCCCCAGATTAAGCAGTAGGGGACAATAAAAAAAATCACAGTGTCCCGACAAATATAATTAACAGGAAGAAAAGGAGAGATTTTTCAAAGTTTGGGTGCTCAGCAGCGATGTTTTATTCATGGCCCGGCAGGGAAGTGCTGGCGGTGCCATTAATTATGGGAGCTGCGCCTGCTCCGGGGAGCTGGGCTGGGCTTTATCATCCTGACACCTGGAACAGGGAACTGGGGCAGCCTCTGGGGCCACCACACTCAGGGACATGAGCCCTGCTTCTCCTCCCTGCACCATCCTTGTCCTCTGCCTTCCAGAGGGTCCTGCCACCCCTGCTCTTCTTGGAGCACCACATTCCCCAAAGAGCAGAGGATGGACAAACAGCCCCATAGGGAGGCATCACCACCCTCCCTATGGCTGGGAAGGTCTTGGCAGTGCCACTGAAGTCATGGCTTGGTCAAAGAACCAAATCAAAAGAGATGATGATGATATAAAGAAGTGCATTCAAAACACAACTAAAGCGCTGGTTGGAACCATCCCCGGGCTTGGTGCACCCCCCAGGAGCAGCTCGCAGCTCTGATGATTTCCTATTCTGGGAAATCTCCCCAGTAACTTTCCAGAGAGGTAATAAATAAAATATTTAGTGTTCAGCAAGCTAAAGCAGGTGCAAGAACAGCACAAGTGGGAGAAGGGACCTGGGAAGGGTCCCTGTGGGAGTTGGCTGCAGCTTGCAGAGATGTGAAGGAGAGGGACCAGCACAAATGGGGCCAGTGTGGGAGAAAGGTGACCTTGCAGCAGGACATCCCTGTGCATCACATTTATACCCCTGGAAGTGTCCAAGGCCAGGCTGGATGGGGTTTGGAGCAACCTGGGATAATGGAAGGTGTCCCTGCCCATGGCAGGGGTGGCAATGAGGTGAGCTTTAAGGTCCCTTCCAACCCAAACCATTCTGGGATACTATGAAAATATTGCCATGAAAGAAACTTCTCCAAAAATCTCTTTGAAATACAAAAGTGGTGAAGCAAGGCTGGAAACTGGGACAACAACCTGGGGGTAAAGAAGAGGGTGACCTGTGGCATTGTTAGATCCAGTCCAGGGCTGCACCCAGGGCGGCTGGTGCACCTGGTTGGTGGCACTGCACAAAGAACAGGGTCTTTTGTATCTGCAGTGCCTGAAAAGGCAGGGTACAAACCAGGAGAAGCTTTGAAAGCATCCTCAGAGGAGCAGATGCTGGATTAATGAGAGGAACAGCCTCTGTCTGCCTGGCAAGGAGGGACCATCCCTGCGGGTGTGGGATGGCAGGTGGGACCTGGCTGGTTCCTGCTGTCACCTGTGACTGGGGGAGCTGATGGTGGGGCGCAGTCCTGCCTGGCTCTGCTGGGACCCAGTGCTGCATTCCCCCATCTCTTTTAATCAAGGAAATGCTCAGTTGTGTCCAGGCCCGGGCGCTGTCACCGAGGATTGATGGCCTGGCACACCCAGCCCCGGTGGCAGCCCGGGCTCAGATGGCCCCGCTCATCCTTGCTTCCAAATGCAAACTGCATTTCATTTCTGCAGGAGAGGCAGGAAGGGAAGGGCTGGCTGAGCACTCCTGCCTGCATTCTCAGCCCCAAACCTTTCCTGGCCCTGATATCCCATGGGCAGGGCTCCACCAACGCCAAATCTCTGCTGCTCCATGGGGGGATGAACTCTATTCCCCATCTTAAGGGTCTGGTTGGATTCAGTGTTTTTTTTAGGAGCAAATAATGTGTCTAAAGAGTTTTGTCTGGGGGATTCCATCCTACACAGAAGGGGCTCATATCCCCCAAGATGCAGAGGGACCCAGAACCCTGGGAACCATCAGCAGCTACTCAGGGGGATGCAATTAGCTTAATTGGTGTGAGAATTAGAGGGAAGATGGTGTACTCTTGCCCAGCTCAACCTAATGAGAGGAGAGCCATCCTCCTCCCCAGCCTGCTGGTTATAAATAGGAGCAAACAAGAGGGGTGGTTTGGATGCTGGGCAAGGCTTGCCTGGTGTGGGCTCTGGTGGTGGTGGTGGGATGAGCTGTGCTGTGCTCAGCCCCTCGGTGCCTCCCCCAATTCCCTCAAGGGGGTCCTGGTGCAGCATCTCTGGGGGAGGTGGCGTGGGACAGTCTGTCACCGCAGCAGGGCTGGGCTGGCTCCCAGGCATGGCAGCTCCATCTGCTCCTGCAGAAAGCCCTCCTGTTCCCTCCTGTTCCGCCCCCACAGCCAGCCAAAGGTACCTGGTAACCCTTGCTCGGAGCTGGCTCCGCACAAAGCTCTGTGCTCTATAAAAAGCCAGGCTCCCTGGGAAGAGCCCCCCTCTATTAGGATTTTTATAGAGACACCCGATGATGAGCAAATCTCCCCTACAGACTGGAGTGGAGGCTCTTGGAAAGCAGATCTGGGAGGAAAGGGTTTGTGAGGGGAAAAGGACATGTTGTGGGGGCAGAGGGGCAGGGAACTGCTCCCCATGGTCTGAGCTGTTCAGGGGTAATAGCAGCAGCACTTGCCTTATCCCTGAGCCCTTCATCTTGCTCTGAACGTGTCAGTGCCTGAAACTTTAATGCTTTTACACTGATGCTTTAATTATTAAACGTGGAGGTAATGGAGAAGCCAAGCTGGAAGAGGTGGCTGCTGTGCAGGGATCCAATCCTGCATCCTGGGCATGCAGGAGGCTGCAGCATGGATCTGAGCATCCCAGGGCTGCTGTGCTGAGCAACACAGATCAGACACTGCTCTGGCTTCGTTCTGAGTGCTTTTTGGAATTCCCCACATTATATTCCTGCTCTGCAGGGACCACGGAAGGTCTCAGTATCTCCTGCTCTCTGCCCGTGGTGTGTTTGTCTGGTTAAGTTTGCCAGAGGGGACGGATGTTCTCGAAGGACTGACAGAGGAAATGTTTGTGATCCCTCTGAATGAATGTCTGTGCCTTGGTTGTCTGTAATTTGGGAGAGAACTGTGAGCTGTGTGGCTGCTTCCAAGGCTCTTTCCCAAAGGGAAGTGTGTCAGATTGAAGTGGAGGGGAACGAGCTCGTCTGCAGCCACGATCGGAGCCTGATGGTGCTGGGGAAGAGCCTCCCTCTAGCTACAAAACTGCACCGTGCTTGCCAAAAAATGTAAAGCTCTTGTGCTAACAGGGCAATTAATTAATTACAGCTCATTAGAAGAATTACAATCCCATTAGCTCCTTTGGATCATGATGGGGGGGAGCTGATCCTCAGAGGATGAGACTGAGGGCACTCCAGGCTGCTGAGAGCTGCACTGGGGAAACTGGGGGTGCTCTGGTTTGTGGGGATGGGGTCCTGCTCAGACCACCCCCAAATGATGGCCCTGTGCTTCCAGGGAAGCAGACATTGAAATTGCTCCTGCCTTCCCAAAATCCCAGTCTGCTCCCAGGATCTTGTCCTGGCTGTCAATCTCTGCTCTGTCTGGCCGTGCTCTGCCCACATCCCCATTTAGAGATGGCTCATGAGACTCTGCCTGAGGAGGGATGGATCAGGATAAGTATCTGACCCCATGTGGGACAGGTCATGGGGTCCTGGCACCACAGCTCTCTGCTTTCTCTGGAGCAAATCCTCCCTCCTGCCCTCCTTCTCCCCTTGAAATCCCATTAACGCTCCCTTTATTCTTTGCCTCGCTTTGCTGTCACTCTCCGCTCACTCGGTTCTTTGATCCCTTTAATTTATTACTTTTATTTCACAGAATCTTTTATTATAATTTTTTTATATATATATCTATAAGAAAAAGGCTCTGTCATCGAGGCTGGGTGAGAGGGGACCTCTCTGATTAAATATAGCAACGAGACGTGCTGCTCACTGCGTGCCAGCCCTGGGGTGTAGTGCTTGTCCTCCCAGAACTTGGGCTATTTCCCTCCTCCTCCTCCTCCTCCTCCCTGCTGGGACATGGAGGAGTTCTAGGGCCTGC
This sequence comes from Melospiza melodia melodia, assembly GCF_035770615.1. NCBI lineage: Eukaryota > Metazoa > Chordata > Aves > Passeriformes > Passerellidae > Melospiza > Melospiza melodia. Next base: position 2,947,354 of record NC_086211.1, read on the forward strand.
CACGAGTCCAGATAAATTGCTCCAGACCTTAAGCCCTGACTGGAGCAAACACCAAGTTTCCTCAATTTCCGTTCCCTGAGCCTGATGCTCAGAATCTGGGCGTTTCCGTAATGCAGTAACACACCTCATGAATAAAGATTAAGTTGATTAAAAAAGGAAAACCCAGAGCAAGGCTGAATAAAAGTGATTTGCAGAGATTAGATGCTCTAGCACATCAGGAGTTCCCTAAAGGGCTGAGCTAACATGTTCAAACATAAGAGCTTTAAGCCCTCTTCCCTGTTTTGTAATTAATGGCTGTGGGTTGGGAAGACTGACTCTCCCACTTGATAATTGTCCCTGTGGGACACACTGAAGTTTTATGCACTGCTCCAGAGGCCAGCATCTCCTGTAACCTGTTCCCTGCTTTCCATGGGATGTGCTTTGGGCAGTAGTTGCACAAACAATTCCCTTCCAGTGGCCAGATGTGGGGGGAATGGAGCAAAGCAGAGGGATGAGCCTTGTACCCCAGCATGCACAGCTTCTTCCATGCTCCTGGATCCCAAAACTGGGGATAACTCTCCTGTGTGACTCCTTCTAAGGAAGATGAATAGTGAAAATCAAGGGTTTTTTCTTATTTGTGAAAGTGAGACTGAATATGAAATGTGTCCATGTGATGCCCCAGCAGACAGGGTCATATCTCAAGTACCTGGAGCAGCCAAGGAAAAACACCCAACTCCTTTTGCTGTGCATCAAATCCAAGGGGCTGCTGCTGTCCCACCCTGAGCTCTCCCTCTGCCACATAAAAACAAAGGTTTTGTCTCTGAAAAATTGGGAAAATTGGGGGAAAAAGCCCCACAGTCTTTTCCTTCTCCAGGGAATCTCCTTCCCTGGATAGCCCTGGGCCCCAAAGCTTTAAACCTGCCTCTTGCATGCCTGGGGTGATGCTCTGGGAAAGGGGCACTGTGTGTTCTCTAATGGGACAGCAGGGAAAGGAATGTGAATACGTCATCTGGAAAATCTTTTCTCTGAGATTTGCAGGGGTAGATATACAGGCAGAATCCACCTCGCTTCATGTCCTCATCAGAATTTCCCATTTGTGCTCAGGGCTGCAGCAATGTCACTGCTCTGGGCCAGGGCAGTGTCTTGCTGTTTGAGTGAGTGAGACTATTCCTGTACCTGAGAGATGATAATGTAATTGGCCTTTTTAATTCTGACCTGAAAATGGGAGGTTTTCCACGCCACATATCCCAAACCCCCGTCCCCACTCCCTTTCCTCTCTGGAGATGCTGTCACTGAGCTGATGCTGGTGGACCCTAACTGGAAACCAGCCCCAAGGTGAGGCTTTGTGTGTCCCAGCATGTGGGGAGCCCACCCTGAGGTGAGCACACCTGGAGTGGAGCATCCTCAGGAAGGAAATCCAGAACAGGATGACAGCAGCAGAGAGGGGTAAAAAATGGAGCTAATTTAAAGGTTCCCATGATAGATTCCTGAACTTGATTATGCAGCATGGCAGGGTCTGAACTTGGCACTTCAGGGTCCTCTTCTTGTCCCTGCACGACCCAGGGGCTGCAATTCCTGCTGGAGTATTTTGTGTGTGTGTGTGTGTGTGTGTGTGTGTGTGTGTGTGTGAATTAAATTCCATCACAGGCAATTACCCTCAGTCTCTTCAAATTCCTTGGGGAGCAGGGAGGCATTTGCTGGTGCTGTGCCTGCCCGAGGAGTCTCAGGTGTCAGGAGCTGCAGCCTGGAGGTGGCTGCATTGCAGCGCTGCGCTGCTTCACTCTCTGATTCCTTATCCAAAGAAATTCCTGCCTTTCTCCGAGTTCCCCAGCAGCACTGGGAGGGGGGAGGCTCCAGGGGTGCATTCGTGTGCTGCCTGTGCAGCTGGGACAGCTGTGCTCCGATGCTGAGGGATGCTGCCTTAGCTTTGAATCCAACTGGAAATGCAGCTGGTGGAGCAGCAACTCCCCCCTGCTCCTCTCCCTTCTCCCTGCAGTCACAGCCATTCATCCCAAGCAGTTGTATCCAGCCCTGTGCTTCAGCAGGAATTGCTTCCCCATCAATCCAGCTGCTGTTTCTTTTCCCCCCCGAGGCTTCCAAAGGCTGTAAGTCCGCAGCAATGTGCAAATATTGGAGAGCTGTGCGTGGGGGATTAGTGACTTGGCAATTAAAATATTTGACCTACATCTTGTTGAGTACCAGCAAGGTCAGATGGAGCTGTGCTTCTTCCCAAAACTTCTTCCCGAAGGAATTTCAGTGCTGCTGTTACTTCTGTTGGAACAGGCTGCTACTGAATATAAAGGGAAGGGCTCAGGGTCTGGATCTGTGGGGCTATGTGAGGGCTGGACCCCCCAGCAGGGATTTTGGGGGTGGTGGGAGATTCTGAGGGCGGGTTGGAGATCATCTCCACAGCACAAACACCCCATAATATTTACAGGACTCTTCCCACAAACACAGCAGAGAGCGAGCATCTCCTTTTGTTCCTGAGATTGTACGTGCTGAGAATCCTTGTCCAAACAAATGAGTGGGTTTTTCTTCCAGCAAACATCACAGATTTTTTTTTTTTTTTCTTAATTTTTTTTCCTCTTCTCCTTTTCACGTGTTGTTCTCTCTGTTCTGCAAACAATGTTCTTTTTAAGCCAGGGCAGAAATCTCTGTGTGTGTGCAGAGCACGATGTGACGGCAGGACCAGCGATGTCCGCTTGGCAGGGAGAGGGAGAGGAAGTCTTTTATAAAGCTCCTCTCACCCCAAAAACAAAGCCCCCCCAGTACTGCTGGCTTTGGATGCTTTGCTCACAGCTGGGGCTACAGGGACAGTAGTCAGAGGGTTCCTGGACACCCCCAGGCTGAGGTCAGGCACAAACCCCCCTTGGGTTTGGGTGGTGATGAGTGGCTGTGACAGGGCTGGAGGAAAACTGGGAATTTGCTGCTTGGGACTGTGGGCTGTTGATTGTTTCTCAAAAATCCACTTGTATAGCTGGCATCCCCCCCAACAACCTGGGGAGGATGTTTTGTGCTGTGGTTTGAGTTGTAACAGGGATCCCTTGTTGTGACTGTGTCCAACAGCTCTGCCTGTTACTCCTGCCCTTGGGAAAGTGTCTGCTCTGAGCCTGCCTGCTCCAGGCAGGGCTGCTGAGACACCAACCTGCTGCCAGTCTAAGGGCATTGGAGTTCCTGCCTCCTGAGGCAGAGCAGAGGAGGCTGTTGGCATATGCTAAATAAACCTGGAGGTGATTGCAGCCCCTCGGGTGTGATCACAGGGAAGGGTTGTGCAAAATCCGTGTGGCTGCTCTGGGAGTTGCTGCTGCCTCTAACACTGGGAAATCCCAATGCTCCTTCCCCTTCCTGCTGAGCAGGTGCTCCAGGAGGCTGCCTCAGAGCAGGAGGAGCCCAGGCCATTGCTGGGCCCAGCTGATGCTCAAAACAGAGCCCAAAAACCTGAGTGGATCCTCATTTCCCAATGAAACCTGACCCTGAGGTTTTACCTGTTGGACCCAAGAGCGTGAACTTTTACCAAGAGACTCCAGTAACAGGTTTACCCAACAGCAGCAATGCCAGATTTTGGCAGAAGAACAGTTAGAAAACTGAAACCAACAGGTTTGCAGAAACCCCCATGGTCTGTCATTCCATATGGAAGTCACCCATTCTTTCCATGCTGAGGGGTCCCCCATCCTTTCTTTTGTTTTCAGTGGGGCTGGGGTGAGAAATTCCCAATTGCTGCTGGGGACTCACCTTAGTGAAGGTCACTGATGCTGTTTGCAGTTGTGCTGCCTGCCCTGGTCCTGCCTGGCTTCCCCTGCCTCCCCAGGATCACTCCAGGTGGGATTTGATAGCTTATCTTTACTGAGTCGTGCTGTCCTTGGAGTCTGGTAGCAAGGATTTCTTGCAGAGGCAGAAATGTCTTCAGGGCCACCAGTATGTGAGCCAGCAGGGAGCAGGGAATTGCTGAGTTTGGGTAAACTTGTCATTAGAGAGAAAATAGTTCCTCAGGTTCCTCCCTGAGCAATACACGACTTAAAATAAACCCTCAAAACAACAACAACAACAAAAAAGAGAAAAATCCAACCTCTCCAACAACCTGCACCTCAGCATGGCTCAAAAGAAAAAGAACATCTTTTTTCATTCAACAAATTTTCCTGCAACCTCTCCCTGATTTTCTTTGGGAAATGAACTTCTGGCTAAACCTATTCAATCTCACAAAACATTTCAATTTTGACAAGAGTGCATATTCTGAAGGAACGTGGTTTCATCAGAGTTCCTCCAGCCAGCTCTAATCCCAAATGCCTCGCTGTGACTAAACCTCATTTCTATGTTAAGTACTTGAGCTTGCCTGTAAGGACCAGGTAAAAACTCAATCAGTGGAGCAGCCTCCCTGCAGCTGCCTTGTTAAACAGTGGGCTTTTAAAACTTTTCTCCTTTTTATCTTAATGGAGAAGAAGTGGAAGGTCCCCTGGGGAGAAGCACAGTTTGATCCCTGATAAACCAAGCCAAAAATTCACACTGGAGCCTTGCTGACATGCAGGGAGGTGTGGGGGCTTGGGGGTCACTCAGGACTGGGCTCTGGGAAGGTTTTGCTGCTTTGTTTTTTATCATCCATCATCCAGAAAGGAGGGGGAGAGAGGAAGAATAAAAGGAATTCTTAAGAAGCATCTTTGTTGGGAAGCACAAAGTGCAGGCCTGGTAGGCCGTGCCCTCCTGCTGGCTGCAGGCCTCAGAGAAGGACATCAATAATTTCTGCTCTGCCATGGGCATTTACAGCTGGTGACAGCCAAATTCCCATCCCAGTAGTGCTGGATTTGAGGCAGGGGCTGCCAGGAGGGGTTTCCTGTGCTCCCAGAGACCTGGATCACACCTTGCCTGGGTATTCCACCTCACCCTACTTTCCCATCCCCGTGTGAGGCGCGTGTGCCACCTGGGCATTGCAGAGGGGTCAGCTCCCCGCTGAAAATGAGACCTTTAGGATGTTCCACAGCAGCTCCATGAGGGAATCAGCCCTTCTGTGTCATCTCTGTGAGCACTGGAGCACCCCAGAGCAGCAGGTATCACCTGATGGGATCTGCTGTGCCACCCCTGCATCCCAAATGGAATTCCCTGGCTCACCCCACAGGGATAAACACCCCAAAAAAGGGAAAGGGGAATCCTCACCCCTTTAGGAGCTCCCTGCCCTGGGCTTTGCTGGGGTGTGCTGGCGACTGTGTGTGCTCAGCACTGGCACTGCAGAGCCTGGCACCCATCCCAAACTCATGCAGAGCTCAGGAATTACATGTGACTGCTCAAAATGGGGGAGAGAAACAACTGGGAACACCATGGTGCTTTACCTTGGCTTTTTGGAAACGTGAAGTTTTCAGGGAGAGTCAGAATGCTCTGTTTAGAGTTAATTTATTTTTTTTCAATTGCCTCTTCTGCTTTGGAAAATGTCTTTTAAATTATCTAGAGGAGAACTGTGATTTACAAATGAGTGCAACAACCTGGTGGGGAGCTGGTGCCTTTTGGATTGAACAAACTGCTTTGAGGCTCATGGAACAAAACCTTTATAATTTAGTCTTTCACTTAAAAATAATTTGTTTCCATATGAATGTACAGTTTTTATTTTGCTCCACAACCCAAAGATTACCTCAGCCTTTCATCTCCCTGGCCCTGGGCACTACTGAACCTCTGTTTTGTAGGACTCCACCCTCCAGAAACCATCACAGGCAGGTGATCCCAAAATGCAGCTCAGTTTCAGCCTGGCCTCTTGGCTTCCCTGCTCGAGGCTTTGAGCAGAGGGTGAAAACTGGGGGTTTGTGCCAGTTTTGATGTTTCTCCACTCTATAAATTCCAATTCCGCTTGGCTCTGGTGCCTGCAGCTGCCCAGTGCCACTTGGTGCCGTGTGATTGAGGACAGGACTTGAGCAATCCCTGAAGTTTTACCTTTATTGCCATACCCAGATCCAGCTGCTGCCTGCATCCCTTTTCCCTCTCCCAACCCCTGAGAGCTGCCAGCAGCGGGCACAGAGGCCTTGCCAAGAGCAGGACAGCACAGATATTTGTGTGTGTATTCCCCCCTGCCAGCTACAGACCCAAATTCTCTGTCTGCCTCTCTTGTCCCCTCCTGGTGGCACGGCCAGCTCAGCCTGGAGCTGCAGGGCTGATGGAGGAGCCGCTGGTGCTGATTGTGCAGGGATAATTTAACCTTGCTCCGTGCCCAGCGCTGCCCCGGGAGGTGCAGCAGGGCTGGGGATGCTTTATTTAGCAGCGGGGGCGGGTGTGAAATGCCTCTTGTAAAAGACAGGGCGGGTTTGTAGTGTTTAAATGACCGTCAAATAGAGCAGGAGGCTGGGGCGGGTCGTGTCCTGTCTGATCCCTCGGCCTGCTGCTGTCTGTGCCCCCGAGCATCCTCAGCTGATGTCTGAGCCCACCGAGCTCTCTGTGACCTGGTTTGGCACAGGAGAGGATGCCCCATGCATGGGCAGGTCCCCCAAGGCTGGTGCTGACAGGTAAAGGCAAAATCCCACTCATTTGGGGTTTCCTTTGGCCAAAACCACTGTGGGTAAATCATTTGTAGATGCGAGCCTGGAGGGAGGGAGGAAATAGTGTCTGACAGCACAGCCCTCACCTGAGCTTTCACCTCACTGAGCAGCCTGAAGTGCTGAAGGTGCTCCCAGGTTATCCATCCTCTGCACCCTGCTCATGCCCCAGCCCAGCTGGTTCTACCCCGCTGTGTCCATCCATGGGCTCTCTCCAGCCTCACAACTCCAGCTGTCTCCAGAAGGCTGCTCAGGACAAAGAGGAATCTCTCTCTGTGTCTCTCATGTCTCTGGCAGTGCTGAGAAATTTGGGGAGATGAGATGAGAAATTCCCCACGTGGTGGGAGCTGAGCACTGGCAGAGTCTCCTGGCTTGGTGTGGTGTCTCCATCACTGAGGGGACTTCAGCTGTGGCTGGGCTGGAGGTGCTGCCCTTGTAGGAAGGGCTGTTGGGCTCTTCCCAGCCCTGCACCCAGCTGCCAAATCCTGGAGGACAAATAGCTTGGGGGCAGAAGTGATTTGTCATTTTGACCCCTTCTTCTGGTTTTTTTTTTGCCTCTGGGGATGGACAATTCTTCCGCACACACCAGAATTTCCCTGGAGCCTCCTCAGTGTCACCAAGGGGACCTGACAGGTCCATGATGGGGAAAACCCCTTCAGACCCCCCAGACCTCCTCTGTGCCTGTGTCCAGGAGGGAATGGCTGTGACATGGCTGCAGTGGCTCCAGCCAGGCCAGGGGTGCTTACATAAGATATTTACAGAGTGCCCAGGAGTGCCTTGGGAGGAAGCCAGCGTGCTGATTAGGTGACGTCTGCCCGGGCGGGTGGATTTGCCCTGGGAGCATCTGCTGCCTGTGCTGGTGGTCCTGCAGGCCCTGCCCTCTGCTCCTTTATGTAAGCAGCCAGTTGGGCTCTGTGGCTGCAGCCAAACCTCTGGGTTGGGAGAGGTGCCTGTCTGACCCACAGTGTGTCCACCCACAGTGTGAGCAGCTCATCACTGCTGCTTTTTCTTCCTCCTTTCCTGAAATAATTCACCCTTTGGATGAGGGGAAGGGGAGCTGAGCATTGGTTGTGGAGTGAGGAAAGCTGAAAGGGCTCCATGGTTTCTCCTGGGTGCTGTGAGCCCGCAGGGGAGCTGCTCTTTGCTGAGCATGACATGGTAAAATGCTAAAGCTGTGCTCATCACAACTGGCCCATGGAGCTGGCACTGGGATTGTGCATGAAGTCTAGGAATTCCCATCTGCTGCCCCAAATCCTCACCCCAAACACTGCAGGCCATGACAGCAGCAGATAAGCTTCTTTCCTCCCGCTTTTTCATGTTTTTCCAGTCAGGATCCCAAGCCATGGAGTCTCTGGCCTGGTCTTGGAGTGGTGGCATGCTGAGGGTGCATGATTTTCCCAAACTGGCTCAATTTTTGCTCTCAGTTGTGGATAAGGAGGCTCCCACCTCTGGCCATGATGAAATGCACTGGCCAAGGTCTCCTCAAGTGTTTGTCCTCTCTGTGTGCAGCAGGGCAGGGTCAGCACCTTCCAACTCCCAAAAAGTGTATCATGACCAGCTGGGAAATCCTCTGGGACTGTGCAAGGAGGTGCAAGTTTTATGGAGGATGTGCTTGTTTGGACCAGCACTGCTCATGGAGGAGCAAGGCTGAGCCATGCTGAGCTGAGCTGTGTGCACAGGGAGAAGAGAAGCAGAGGAAGAGCCAGAGGAGGATGCTGGGGAGTGCCATTCCCTGGGGACCCTGCTGAAACAAGCTCTAATGGGTGAAATTAAACTGAGTAGAATGGGAAAATTTCCTAAGATGTGTTAGAGCCTCCCGAGGGACGCGGTGCTGCCCCAGCAGCACAGTCCCCAGGGCAAACACAGGGGAGCAAAGCTGGCAGTGGGTCTGTGTCCCTGCTGTGGGGCTGAGCCTGGGTGTGCAGGAGCCTGAGCTGTGGCACCAGTGCTGGGATGCGACGGGGATGCTGCCAGGGTCCGTGTTGTGGCTGGGGCTGGGATCCAGCTGGAAGCTGGATGGAGCAGTCCTTCATTAGCAAAATCTGCAGAGTTTCACTGGCTACAAGTGGCATTTCATTTTGTCAACTGGCAGAAATACAAATGTCTTTTTTTCCCCCCCCTGTGCTAGCCATTCTGGGGAGAAATGGCTCACCTGCTCCATAGCTTTTCATGGAGCAGATTATTGCTCCTGGCTGATGGTTCCTCATGCCCAATCCTGTTTTTGCTGCTCTTTCCTGGGTGAGTGGAGACAAAGGTGCTGAGCCAAGAGAGCAAGACCTGCTGGGCATGGTGTGACCAACCTATGGAGAGCTGCTCCACATCCCTGCATGGCAATGGCCAATTCTTGCCCCCATCAGCGGTTTCTGGTCCCCAAGACCTCACTCATAGTGCCAAAAAAGCACTAGAATCAAAAGCCCTCAGCTGCTGTGCTCCTCCTGCTGCAGCTGGGCTCCTTCCCTGCCCTCTCTCCCTCCTGGTCTCACTGAAGCACAGGGATGTGCATTCCTCTATTTCCAGAGAAATCCACGGCAGTGCCTCAGCTCACTGCTCCTCACGCCCTGGGGTCAACCTCCCTGAGCTCTTTTGTGTCCCCTCTGTGCTGACACAGCCCTTGAGATGCTCTGGACGTGGATACCATGGCTGAGCATCCCTCTCTCCATCACCCAACTGCTCCTGGACATCCTTGCTGCTCTCCCAAGCTGAGATCCCCTGGTAACACAAACATCTCTTCTCCCCTGGGCCATCACCCCCTGCTTTCTCCTCTGCTGTGAGGGCTCCAGGGGCGAGAGCAGTGCCCACAGACCCGTGCCATCCCTCCTCCCCTCCGTCTGCCGCATCCCCTGGCCCGCTCTCTTCCCAAATCCCACCAGGACTTGGCCCTCTGCCTCCCTTTGCTGGCCAAGACTGTGGCCTGGCAGGGTGGGCACCCCGTGCCCGTGAGCAGATGGCCCAGGCTGGAAGCTGGGGGTCTGCCTGGGCAGGGGAGATGGAGCCAGCTCGGATGGGGCAGCAGTGCCAGGGCGAGGCGTGGCCGTGGCAAAGCTCATGGATATTTTTGACCTGGATGGATGAGGGTTTGTTTCCTGAGCTGGCACGTGTGGTTCTCACCGCCCAGTGGATAGAGGGACGTGTTTTTGGTCATCAAAAGCCTGCAAATGGCCTTTTTTGGAGCAGAAGTGGGAAGGGAGTGGGGTGCTGGGAGAGAGGAGCTGGTATTCCATAGGGACGTCTTGCAGTGGTGTCGTGGTCTGGTGTGGCTTGAATTCTGAACATTTTTCTGGGCTCTGGGCTAGGTGCTGCATCCATCAGCCTTGGGGCTTTCTCAGCTTGTATTTCCAAGTCCCAGTTATCACACAGGAGCCTTCGATGGGGCTCCAAGCCTATTTCCCCCAGCACCCCACCTTCCTCCTGCTGCAAACCCCATTGGAGCAGATGGGCGAGATGCCCATGGGAGCACACCCCTGCCCTGTGGGATTTGTGAACTACCCTGCACCTTTTGGGGCTCAGCAAACCCAGTTTGCTTGCAATCCAGCTGCTAGGTTTTCAGAAGGGCTGGAGGACAGTGGGCTGTGTCCCCAGGGTGTGCAGGACGGGCTGGTGGCATCAATCCGAGCAGCCACCAGGAGGATGGGTGACTTAGCACGTTTCCCCATCCCCGCCTCCCCCTCGGCCTCCTCCTCCTGTGGGAGCCCTGACATTAATGCAGCGGGAGGGGGGGGATTTATGGACGGCAGCCCTCCAATCGGGCCATCCATCCTGATTAAATTAGCCCTAATGGCTCAGCGCTGACTCGCGAGCTCACGGCCCCGCGCAGCCGCGCTCGCTCGCCAGGGCTCGATTGGAGCACCCCCATTCCAGCCCTTCATCCTCCTCCCCTCACCTGGACAATTCCCAGAAGAGTGGTTTGGGGCAGGGGAGGTTGGATCCTGGCTGGAGCTGTTCCCCGGATAGGAGCCCGGAACATGGGGGTCCCCAGGGCTGCGGTCCTGTGCCGACAGAAGGGGACAATGAGCTTCTCCCCAGCCCTGGTGGGAAAACGTGGGGAACTTTTCCCCAAAAGCAGAGGGAAACTGGGGTTACAGGGATGGAAGTCCCAGGCTATTCATTTGCATTTCCTGTAGCAAACTTGGGAGGGAGGGATAAGCCACCAGCATGTGCAGGTGATGGGAACACCAGCCTGGCCAGTTGTGGCTGCCCAGCTTCACCCAGCCCCACTCTTGGACTGGGGACCCTGAAGCTGCTCCCCTCACCCCAGTGCGTGCCCCTGGCCCATGGCCGGTCTCCCACCCCAGCTCTGCAGCCAATCTTTTAATCTATTTTTGAAGGAGTGTCAGGAACTTTGGTCTGGCACCTCTGGCTGGGCACTGGGGCAGGGAGGTATTTGGGAATCTTTCCATGGTCATGCTGGTGTGGCAGGAGAGCTGGTGTGTGAGGGGCTGCCTGACAGACAGAAAGGAGCAGTGTTTTGGGGTCAGGATGTCCCTGAGTGGTCTTGCACAAGACCACCATGCCCAGTGTGTGAGCTGGTGTCCTCTTTGATCTGCAAATCCCAAATCCCTGCTGTTAACTGAGTATCCATCAGGGCTGGGGCAAGGCCCTGCAGTGCTTTTCATCCTGGGATTTTGGTGTTGGTTAAAATTCAGTGTTTCTGAGGTTTGTGGAATAGAGTGAGATGGGACAAGCCAAGGTGGAGAGGGGAGTGGAGGCAGCACTGGAAGCATTGCCCTGAGGTGCTCTGGGGTATTTGGGAGCAGTGAAGGAATAATCTCCATCTCAGGAGAGGATGGGAGTTGAGCACCAGGAGAGTCGCTGCTCCAGGATGCTGTCAAAGGAGAGAGGGAGGAATTGCTGGTCCCAAACTTGTGGTGGGAACCACGGAAAAGTGAGGGAGAGGCTGCCAAAGAGCAGGGGAGGAGGCAGCCTCTTCATGTGCCGTGTTCTGTGGGGTTTCATGTTTTCTCTGTGACCTGCCAGCTCGTGACAGCCACGCTGAGCAGCGCCGAGCATCGCTGGCAAGGCTGGAGGTCTCCTGGCTGTGATTTCTTTCTTTCTTTTTTTTTTTTTTTTGTGAACAAAGCCTATGAATCCCCAAAAAAGGAGCAGGCAGCAGCCCTGGGATCTCGCGGGTGACCGAGTGTGGAGGAAGTGTAGCAAAAATTACAGACGGTGGCTGGTTTGCATCTCCCTCTGGCTGGGAGCCAGCCGGGGTTGTGAGCCCACTGCAGCATCCCTGAGCCTCTGCTCCCCTCCACAGGGGAAGGTTTCACTTTGACCCCCTCCAAAAAGGCCTCGCTGTTATAAGGATAGCGTGACCTGGAGGCACCCAAAGCCTCCCAAACGGTTTAAAATTATGCTCACCCCCAACGAAACAAACTTGGACTCCACTCAACCTTTCGAAAAGAAAATAAAATTAATCCCCGCCTGCAATAAGTGGCTCCAATTCTCAGCCCCCTCTCTCCCCCCATCTCCCCTCCCCACACACACACACAACCCCCTGCCCCTAAACCAGCCCAAAGTGAAGCCTTCAGGGACGCTGTCCCACCCTCGATTTTCCATGGAAGGTGCCCAGCGAGGATGATGATGGGCTGCAGGGCTGCTGCCCCCCGAGCAGCGCGGGGGAGCTGAGATGCATCCATCGGGAAGGGGCTGTGGGAGCTGAGATGCATCCATCGGGAAGGGGCTGTTGCTTCCCGGCTCTGTGCCTGCCGGGCTAGGAAAAGCCAGCGGAAGCCATCAAGGTGGAGGAGAGGAAGAAGAAGAAGAAGAGGAAGAAGAAGCAGCAGCAGAAGGGCCGAAGGGCTGGGGCGAAGCAGCCATTAGCAAAGTGCTGATGCAGAGGTTCCCTCGTGTCTACGGGCAGAGTTGGAGGAGTTGCTGTTCGCGGACAAAGGCAGCAGGAGGGAGTGGAGCTTTGTAGAAGCCGGAGCCTGTCTCACTGGGTGTCTGTGTTTCATTCCCTGTCAAAAAGCCTGGGAGCTGGTGGGGGGAAAAAAGCAGGGAAGCAAGCGGCGAGCTGCAGCGCTCGCTCAGGATCAGATAGCAGGGAAACCAATAGCGGCGAGAAAAAAAAAAAAAAAAAAAAAAAAGAGAAAACCAACCCACATCAACCAACCAACCCACCCACCCTCCACGCTGAGGCTGGAACAGGCAGGTCCCTGCCAACTCCACAGCACGCAGCAAGCAGGGAAGAAGGGAAGAAGTCCACCCTCCCCGGGCAGGAGCGGAGTTGAGCCCGAAGGATATTTGATGACACTTTGGCTACGATGGGTCCCCCAGCATCTTCCAGAGCCCATTTGAGGGTGAAGGCTCCGAAAGCACAGAGGGAGTTTGAAGCTAAATTCACCTGAGTCTGGATCTCTTGGTCGCTGGGATTTATCTGTTTTTCTTTTTTTCTCCACGGGGAAACCGAACCAAGAAAAAAAGCGAGTTTGTTTTTTTTTTTTTTTTTAATTTTTTTTTTATCTCCCTCCTTTTTTTTTTATTTTTTTTTAAATTTTTTTTTCTTTTGGAAGAAGATATTTTTTTCCCCCTGTGGTTGGAATGGAGGGGTTGGGTCTGTGCCTAAGAAGCAGCAGCCGAACGTCGGTCCTGGGAGAAAGCCGAGTGGATGTGGGGTGCCCTGCCAGCTAACTGTCCAGGAGCTGCAGCCCCACGGCCCGAGGGGCTGGATGCAGTGAGAGGTAAGTGCCGGCTCCGGTGCCTGCCCACCACGGCTCCTCCAGCTCCGTCTCAATCCCAAGTCAGAGGCAAAAACAGCAGTCTCATAGTGAGTCAATCACTTCCACCTATTGCAGCCCTAATGGAGAAATAAGACAGGGAAGTTTCGCAGCGCCGGCTCCACGGGGAAAGTTCCCCCTCACCCCTGTGCCCCAAATGCCAGTTTTTTTGGGGGGGGGGGATGCTTTGCCAAGCGGCGTCACCGTGCCAGTGCCATGGGCCCCCTCCCTGCCCAGCCAGCACTGAGGGTATTGCTGCTGCTTTTTGGGTTCCTCTCTGTGCTCCTGATCCCCTCTGCTCGCTTCCCCCGGCCAGCTCGCTTCCTCACCCAAAACTTTTGCACAGCGGCTGTTTTGGGCGATGCCCACGCGGGGTTGTGCCCCTCGGTGCCCACACAGGGATGTTCACACGTCGGTGTGACACACACACACACAGCTCCTGACCCTCCTATCCCCAGCTCCCCGGGCCCTGCCGGCGGGGACACGCTTGGGGTGAGCCCGGGAGCTGCGGGGCTGGGGGGGCTTGGGAGGCAAACTGCAAAGCACAGGGAAAAACCCGAGCGAGCCGAGCCCGGCAGAGCAGCAGCAGCAGCAGCAGCAGCAGCAGCAGCAGCAGCAGCATAATTGCATCACTGTAATAGTATCGGCGCTGAGCACGAGCCAGGCGAGTAAAATTGTCCAGAAAATGAGCTGTACTAAAGTGCCTCCAGTTAGCAGCACCTGCACGCCTTCACTGGGTGCTCGAGGCCGTTCGTATTTTTAGAAGTCTCTCTTAATTATAGAGCAAAGAGTGTGAGAGGGAAAATGGTGTGTATTTAGCAGCATTCCCGGACAGTTTTGCAGTGAATATGAGCACAAAATCACCAAATAGGGTTTATTTTCTTCCCCCCGTTTTGCACTTGTGATTTTGAACCACCTGTTTTGCTGTGGTGTCAGCAATCGAGGGCTGGGTTCTCTTCTTTCCTGTTCTTAGAAAGCGTGGCGTGACTTTGCCCGTGAAAAAGATGGGAAGCGGTCCTGCTGCCTTCCCTCTGCACCCCAAATCAACCCCAATTTCTGACATCTTCCCATTCCCATCCCAGGGGTGACACTGCTGGGGACAGGGCGCTCACATGTCGGCGCCAGGTCCTCTGCAAGCAGCAGAGAGCTGGGGATGTTTTACAGGTCACTGTGGAAAAAAATCCACAACAAGCCCTGCAACAACTCGTTTTGCTTCTACAAACCTTCTTCCCCTCATCCCCTTCTCTGCAAAACTTTCCAGGGCCTTTTGTTTGGAACAGCAGGTGAAATTCCCTTTGTGTGAGCACAAAGCAATGAAGCCACCAGAAAATAATGAAAACAAGACTTAAAAAAAAAAAAATTAAAAAAAAAAGAAAATCCTTGCCTGCTCTTTTCAGGCCTGGAAGAACAGCGAGCGCTCCCGTCCATGCCAGATAAGCTTAATAAAGCTCTGGCTTTGCTGGGGAAGGCGCCGTAAAGGCCACTTTACTTCTTGCCTCTGATCCAAAACACACTTTGAAATCCTGTGTTGCCTCTGCTGCTCTTTACCCAAAAGAGTTGCTTTGCCTGTGAAGTCAAAGCAGTTTTTTTCCTTAGCGCTGGAATGACCCAGGGATGGTTATGGCAATTCCCATGGGACCAGCTGGGGTTGGGATTTTGGTGTCGCCCTGACTCTGGTGCCGTGGTGCTCTGTAGTTTTTGGTGGTGTCACAGTGGGGTTTTCCCCTGTCCCTGCTGGCTGGGGCAGCTCCACCAGCAGCGCAGCAGAAATGTTCCTGCTGCGGATAAACTTCGGGGGAGCAGCACCGTGAGCTGAAACCTGGCATTTCCACCCAATTCCTGCCAGCTTTAGGGGCTCTTGGGGTGGGAATGTGCTTGAGAGACACAGGAGCCTCACCCAAGCCCTGTGCAGGGGGAACAGGGCTGGGTTGGCAGTTTTGGGGGTGCTGTCTGCAGCAGGAGTGGGACAGTCCTGTCCTGCTCTCCTGTCACCGCTCGGGTGTGTGGCACTTGGAGGGGACACCTTATGTAAGCAGCGATGGCAGCGCTGTGCCCTGGCTGTGCCACCCTGCTCTGCCACTGCCAGGCCCCGTCCTGAGGGTCCCCTCTGGGTGCAGGAGCTGCTGGATCACTGTGCAAGGAGCACAATCCCCCTGCCAGGACAAACAGCCCCAAGCCCAGGGTTTGCCTGTGGGTTTTGCAGAGTTCATGCTTGCACCCTTCCTGGTGCTGGCTCTGCTGTCCCCTGCCCTGGGGAGGTGGCACCAGGCTCAAGCCCCTTTCTGGGCTCTTTTGCACCCCTTGGCTGAAGTCCAGCCCCATTTGTGTTTGGCAGTGCAGGGCAAGGGCTGGCTCACATGGATGAGGAGGGAGAAATTGTCCCCTGAGTGTGGGGACACTGATTGGCAAAGGACCTGTGTCCCTGTCCCAGATCATGAGCCTGTCCTTCCATCCCCCTGAGTGCCCAGTGCATACCCAGCCACCTGCCCTGGCCCTGGTGTGCCTGAAATGGAGGAAAAAAAGAGGAAAAATGAGCATTAGGGTCTTGGGAAGCCCCTGTGCCCCAGGGAGCAGAGCCCGGCGGGTGTCTCATCACTCCAGCTCCACTCTGGCTTCTGAGTTGGGGTGCAGGGGAGAAAGGTGGGAGTGTGGTGGCAGGGAGGCTCCCAGAGCTGCTCTGCACGGATCTGGGTGACTGTGGGCTTGTCACCTCACAGGGATGTGCCCCTCTTTCACCATTCCTGGCTCGTTCCTGGCTTGTTCCCTGGTCCCAGCTGGGTCCTGCAGTCCCAGCTTGATCCCAGTTCCCAGCTCACTCCCTGTTCCCAGCTTGCAGTGAGGCAGGGCTGCCGGTGGGCGATGGATTCCTTGCAAAGCTCTCTCAGATTCCCCCGTTGGACTTTTGAAGCATCTGGTATCACTATCTCAGCGTCATTATGAATTAATTAACATTAATTTCCTGCTCTGGTATCTCCCATTGCTGGGACCTTTAGCCTGGGCTTTTTTCTCCTCCTCCCTGACATCCTCAAACAGAAATGGCCAGATCCAGACTGTGCTTGACAGAAAACCAGAAAGAAATCACTTAATTGTGGTGCTGTGGGGGATTTGGGCTCCCAATCCTGCACCAAGGCAGGGGATGCTGCCGGGATCCCGATGCTCTGGTAGCCAGGATAAGGCTGATCCTGAGGGTGCTGCCAGCCCTGTTTGCCCCCTGGCAGTGCCCCCAGCATGGGGATGGGTGTTTGGGGATGGGTGATGCCAGCTGTGCCACCCCTCACCTCCGTGTCCCCGCAGGGATGCAGGGCAGGTGGGGCCAGGGCTGTCCTGCAGGGGAAGGATTTTCCCTCCAGCTCTGGGAAATCCTGCTCGTGGCTCCCCAGCCTGTGCTGGAGGCACCAGGGGTGTTCCTGCTCCCTGGGATGCTGCTCCAGGGACGCTGATCCCAAGGAGGGTGATGGCAGGGATGCTGTCACAGGGATGCTGTCACAGGGATGCTGGCCTCAGGAAGGCTGTCCTTAGGGATGCTGACCCTCCGGATTTGTGAGGATGGGGATGCAGATGCAGCAGGCTGGCATCAGGGCTGGATCCTTTGCATCCTGCTCCGTGAGTCACCCCGAGGGAGGCACAGCCCGGCAGTCACAGCCTGACCCTGGCTCCTTCCCTGAGCCTTCACCTGCCCGGGTGAGCCCTGGACAGCCCAGAGGGACTCAGTAGGATGTGAACGCAGCACCCGCTGCCTCCCAGCCCCATCCCCACCTCCCATGCCCCATTCCCTGCCCCACAGCCGCCCAACCCTCCTGTCCCCCCAGTGCCACCCCAGTGCCACCCCCGTGTGCCCCACAGCAGCGCCACAGCATCCCTAGAGCCACCCCAGCCTCTCCTTGCAGCGTGGGCTGGGCTGGGGGGGTTCCCCCCAAACTCCCAAGCCCCGGGGTGGGGGTGGCAGCCCCGGGGGGGGCCGGGGGACAACCCTGGTGTCCTACATCCCCCGAGCTGGCTGGGGCTTACGTAACGGCCGTGCTGCAGTGTGTGCTCTGCTCAGCGCCAGTGCCACCGGCGGAGCTGCAGCGCGAGCCCGGCTCCCGGGAAATTCGCTTGTTGGGGACAGGGGGAGGCAGGGGGACACCTGCAGGGCAGCTGCGCTCCGGGGAGGGGCAGCGTCAGGAGGGGGTGGTTGGCAGGGCTGGCTGGCTGTGGGGTTGAGGTGTCTGCTCACAGCCCCTTCTGGCAGTGACCTTGGGGGTCAGAGGGGCCCTGGGTGGCAGCAGGAGGAGGGGTTGGGGATGGGGACGGCAGAGAGGGCACTGTCCTGGTCCTAAGTCAGAGGTGAGGTTGGAGTCCCTGCTGCACCCTCCTGCCACCCACAGTGCTGCCTGTCCCCTCTCGGAGAGCACTGTGCAGGCGGGGAAACTGAGGCAGAGGCTGTGCCATGCTGTGGGGAGCGGGTACCAGGGACCCTCTGGATGGGGAGGGGATGGGGAATTAGCAGCTCCTCAGAGAACCCTGGGTTGGAGGTGCCCCAGCTGAGCCCAAGCTCTGCCCCCAGAGCTGGTGTCCCCACTCAGGGCTGGCACTCGGGGCAGGCTGGCAGGGAGGGGCAGCTCTGGGTGTGTGTGACATGCCATGGGCCATGGGGGGACATCCTGGCCCTTCGTGTCCTCTGCTTGAGTTCCCAGGAAGCCACAGGGTGCCAGAACAGGGAGATGTGGGGAGAGACCTCCCTGCCAGGCTGTGCCAAGGCCGTGGTGTGGCAGGGACCAGTGTGCCACCAGTGTGTCACCAGTGTGTCACCGTGCCTGACCACTGCCAAGGGCCGTGCACCTGGGATCTGACCCAGCCCTGGGGGCTGTGGGTGGGCTCAGGGTGCTGACCTGAGCCCAGGGGCTCAGGTGGCACCTGCTGCAGGTCCTCCTGCAGCTGAAATGTCACCACAGTCCCTCTCTGGCCCAGCTCTGCTCCAGCACAGCTCGCTGCAAGCAGGAGCAGGGTTTGCGTCCCACTGCTCACTCGGTGCTGTGGGGACCTGGTGGGTCCCTGTCCCTTCCTGCTCGTGCAGGGCCATGCAGTGCCCCCAGCAGCTGGGCTGTGCCTCCGTGGTGCCTCACAGCAATGCCACCACCTGTGGGTGCCACCAGGCAGCATGGATGTCACTGCAGGGCTGTGGGAAATCCCGGTGTGATCCCAGTGTGAAATACGCGGTGTCATCCATCAGTGACAGCCAGGGTGGCCCCAGGGACCGAGGCAGTGAGACCACCCTTCTCCATCCCCCTTTGCCCCTCGTTCCCAGGCTCAGCTGGGGTTTCTGCCAGGGCCGGGTGGGATGGAGCTCCAGCACCCCCAGAATCCTGCTGAGTGCCCTGTGCCCTCCTGGAGGGCACACGCTGTGCTGGGCACAGGGACCCCACACCCCGAGGCCAGGGGGAACCAAGGACACCAGTGAGCTCATCCCTCCTGCCCGGGCTGGGAAAATCATTGCATTGTGCTCCCTGCAAGAGGCTCAAAGGCCTTTGGTTCCCTTTTAGGACGTGGCTGGAAAGGAGCCACCAAAACGAACGCCAGGAGAAATAAGGCTTCAGTAGTAACTGCTTTCTTCTTGGGGTCTGAATGTGGGTCGTTCACCTCACTTGGGGAACCCCCAGTGCTTGGGCTGTAGGGATGAAACTCACCCCAACACATTTCTGCCAAATTCCAACCTGTTGGATGATTTAAATTTGGGAGAAGTCTCTGGATTGTGCTGCTTTGTCCCTGCAGCACTCAGGGGAGCCCTGGCACAACCCCTGGAGGGTTGGGGCACCTGGCACGGTGGGATCCTGCCCCCCAGCCAGGCTGGGCTCCCAGCTGGGCTCAGAACACCCTCCACAGCAGTCACACCCATGGGCCAGCTAATCTGCATCTGACAGCGAGTCATCCTTCCCACCGTGCCGAGGGCTGTGCTGACAGTGTGCCTGAAGGGGCTGATGAATTAAGTGCATCTTATAAATACACCAGATATTAAAATCCCCGTGTAATTACAGTGCAATGGATTGTGTGTGGTGCTGAAGGGGAAGCAATTCAGCAGAGCAAAGGAATTACAGTGATAGAGGAGAGGCAGTGAGGCATCACTGCTCTGCTGGGGTACAGCAGGGGCTGCTTTGGGGCTGCAATGAGAGGCCCCAGAGCTCTGCTGGCATCCAGGGCTTGTCTGGGACTCTGCAGGGATTGGGGACATCGAGCTGGACCTGCAGAGTTTCGTGGCGGGGAGTGAGAGAGGGCTGAGCTCTGCTTCATCCCCTGCTCTGCCAGGGAGGAAGGCACCTGCTCCCAGTCTGCCTCTGGCCACACAGATCCACAAGCTCTGGCCATTGCTCACTCCAGCATCCCACTGCTCCCAGCGCTCCCATGTGTGACCAGCACTCAGTGCTTGAGCAGATCTAAGACAAGAGAACCTGATTTCCCCTTTCCTTTCCTTTCCTTTCCTTTCCTTTCCTTTCCTTTCCTTTCCTTTCCTTTCCTTTCCTTTCCTTTCCTTTCCTTTCCTTTCCTTTCCTTTCCTTTCCTTTCCTTTCCTTTCCTTTCCTTCTTTCCTTTCCTTTCCTTTCCTTTCCTTTCCTTTCCTTTCCTTTCCTTTCCTTTCCTTTCCTTTCCTTTCCTTTCCTTTCCTTTCCTTTCCTTTCCTTTCCTTTCCTTTCCTTTCCTTTCCTTTCCTTTCCTTTCCTTTCCTCTTTGCTATCTTCATTCCTTTCCTTTCTTTTTTCTGTCACCCCCTCTCTTTTCCCCTTCTGTTTTATGTTTGGATTTTTTTGTTTGTTTTGGTTTTTTTTTTTTTTTTTTTTTTTTGGCTTTTTTTCCCCCTGCTTTTCCTTTTCTCTCTCCTTTTCCCCTTTCATGCTCCAGGAGCTGCAGGTGTGTGATCTCCAGGCAGAGGCTGCTCCAGGGGGTCAAACACCCCATCCCATCACTCACATCCCCACGTTCCAGCACAGGGGGGATTTTTTGGTGCTTTCAGCCCCCCTGGCCCGGGGAGGGGGTGCCACCTGCCAGGACCTTGTGGTCACAGTGTCCCCAGCCCGGTTTGGCTGCGGGGCTGCCGGAGCAAAGGCTTCGCCTTAATGAGCCGGTGCTGCTCGGCTCGTTAATGATGCGGAGCGGCGCCATCGGCAGACAATTAGGGAGTGCTGTCCCGGGCTCTAATGAGGGCACAGAGCGAGCCTGGGGGTGCTGTGGGAGGCTGTAGGAAGCTGTGGGGTGCTGTGGGGTGTGATGGGATGCTGTAGGATGCTGTGAGATGCTGTGGGGTGCACTGGGGTGGTCTGGGACGCTGTGGGATGTTGTAGGGTGCTGTAGGAAGCTGTAGTATGCTGTGGGGTGCATTGGGATGCTGTGGGGTGCTATAGAATGCTGTAGGAAGCTGTGAGATGCTGTAGGATGCTGTGGAACGCTGTGGGATGCTGTAGGAAGCTGTGGGATGCTGTGGGGTGCTGTAGGAAGCTGTGGGATGCTGTGGGGTGCATTGGGATGCTGTGGGGTGCTGGAGGATGCTGTGGAACGCTGTGGGATGCTGTAGGAAGCTGTGGGATGATGTAGGAAGCTGTAGGATGCTGTGGAACGCTGTGGGATGCCGTGGGGTGCATTGGGGTGCCATGGGGTGCCACATGTGTGGGCACAGAGCTGGGCTGTGCCAAGGCACCCACCTGGCAGCACCAATGACCCACCCCACCACCACCCACAGCGCTGCCTCCTCCTCATCCTCTTCTTCCTCCTCCTCTCCCCCCTCCCCAGAAGCGCCAAGAGTCACACAGGACATTGTCCCTGTCGTGTCCCCATCCCACACTTGGTGAGGACACGGGGCCCTGTGATGCCTGCCTTCACTGGTGCAATGGTGTTTGTTCCCTAATCAGCACAATCTGGCAACCCACACCGTCCTCCCAGTCATTATTTATTATTAATTATTTGTTATGCAAATAGGGTTGAGGAGCCCAGCGCTGAAGGCAGCACAAACACAAACAGTCCCGGGCCTGGGTGTTTATGTAAGGGTGGGCACCATGGGAGGGCCTGGAGCCACCCAGGCTCTGTGTGCTGACCCCTGCCCAGGGTCCCCTGGGAGCTGGGGACACGCTGGTGGCATCAGTGGCCATTGGTGTGGCAGGGCTGGTGCTGGAAAGGACTGCAGCAGTGCTGGGTGTGGGCTGTAATAGGGAAAGGGTGCTTTTCAGGGTCCTGGGGGAGGAAGGTGATGACCCAAGGGTGTAGGGAGATGTGTTGGTGGTGGGTGGCTGAGGAAGGCGCTGCTGGCAGAGGTGGGAAAGGCGATCTCTGTGTTTTGTGGGCGCTGAGGATGCCCTGTCCCACTTTTCCCTGTGGTCCATCCCTGGGAATGGTGTCTGGGGGGAAGCTGGGATGTTTCACCAAAGCTGGTTCAGTAAGTGGCAGTTTCCTGTCTCCACCCCCAGATGGATGGAGGATGGGGCTGGGATCCACCTGTGCACCCCTCCCAGCCCCTGCCTGCTGCTGATGGGGTGATTTTGGCTGATTTTGGTGCTCCCCACCTTCCCCTTCCCCTCCATCTGGGGCTCTCTGCTCCGTCCCTGTCTCCCTTCCCTTTCCATTCCTCTGATCCCACCATCCACCCCAAATGCAGCCCCCATCACCTCCCTGTGCCACACAGCAATGGCACCAGTGGCACTGTGCCACAGGGACACAGCCTGGCAGCAGCAGGGCCCTACCCAAGCCCTGCCTGAGCAACGGGGAAGGGAACTGAGAAAAAATGGAAATTAAAGAGAGGAAAGGATTAATAAGGATCCTGCCTCAACCACAATGGCTTTGTTTCAGGAGAGCTGATACCACACGCTGCTCCTCAGAGGGTTTTGGGAAGCAGAGAGGTTTTGGCCATGCCCAGGTGCAGATCTGGAGTGCTGTGAGTGAGATCTTGGTCCCTGCCCAGCCAACTGATATTCCCTGGTGTCCTGCTGCTGTCCCCAGCCAAGTGCTGCACCGTGAGGCCTCTGTTGGCACAAAGCAGAGCCCTGGCAGAGTGGAGATTGGGAAGAAAGGTGTTCTCACAAGGCACAAAACACAAATGTGTTCTCACGAGGCAGTGCCTGTCCTGCTGGGTGCTCTGTGGAGCCGTGCCCTGTGACATGGGACAGCCTGGGATCTGTAGGGCTGCTGGCTCCTGCTGCACAGGGCATCACCCCACAGGCTGTGCACAGCTCACCCCGAGCACAGAACCACCTGTGTGTTTCTGACAACTCCCTCTTGCAAGCACCAAGCTCCATGGGGGTCACCTGTACATCCGTGTGTGTCCCTGTACATCCATGTGTGTCCCTGTACATCTGTGTGGATCACCTGTACATCCATGTGTGTCCCTGTACATCCGTGTGGATCACCTGTACATCCGTGTGTGTCCCTGTACATCCGTGTGTGTCCCTGTACATCTGTGTGGATCACCTGTACATCCGTGTGTGTCCCTGTGCATCCGTGTGTGTCCCTGTACATCCCTCCCCAGCCCCGGTGTTCTTTACTTTTTGCACTTCCCAGATCCCTCAGTCTCTGCCCCTCAAGGCTGCTTCCTGCATTTCCTCCATCCCGGGGTATTTGCCCTTTAGAGGAACATTTCTTTAGAGGTATTCATTCCCAGCAGGGACGGGAGGGGAGCAGCACTTTGCACAAGCTGTGCTCAGAGCTGCAGCGAAGTCCCGACAAAGCTCTCCCATTATTCCCGTGCCTGCTGTCCGTGGGGAGCTCAGCCTCTTTTCTTCCCTCTCCGCTGCAGGAACCAGCTCTGGCTGCCGCCAGGGTTATCTCCATCCTCCAGCTTGCAGCACGCTCTGCTGCTTCCCTGTCCCTGCGAGGGCTGGGGCTCGACCCCGGCCGGGCAGCTCAGGCTCCCGCAGCGAGCGCCGGGGCTTTATTCTCCCATCGCCCATAATGAGCTCGCAGATAAAACCAGGAATAAAACCGGGGACTTGTGGAAGTTCCCTGCCCGCCTGCTGGGCACCGGTGCGTGCTCTCTGCCCCATCCCGAGGCCAGGGCTGAGCGGGGGCTGCGGGGAGGGCTGAAGCCAGTTTCAGATAAAGCCAGATGCCAGTTTCTAATAAAGATCCGCTCCCGCCGTGAGCCGCTCCAGATGAGAACGGCGGGGAAGCCGCCGCCGGACGGACACGTGAGAAGCGGCTGAAGGTGAAAGGATCTGTGCACTGCCCGTGGTGTGTGCCGTGAGGATGCTCTGAGGAGCATCGTGCCCCGGCTCTGTCCGCCGTGGGGGCTCGGGGGCTGCGGGGTCCGGGCGCTGCGTGGAGCGCGGCAGGAAGGAAGCGCTCGGCGAGGACACAGCCAGCGCTGCGTGCGCGTCCTTACATGTGTGCTATTTTCAGCCTGACGGGGAGCAGGCCAAGTTCTCCAACAGATTGAGTTGGGAGCTGAAATCCTCCTCTCCTCCTCCCCGCTGCCCAGCACCCACCGCCGGCAGGCGCGGCGGGTCCGAGTGCGCCGCGGGCACCGCGCTCTGCCCCGCGCACCCCGAGCTCCCGTCCGGAGCTGAACCCCGCTCCCTCTGCCACTGCTGCCGCTGCCCCAGCTCGGAACAAGGCCTCAGGATCTGTCCCTGCTCAGGGACCAGCGGCTGCAGCTTCTCCTTTCCCCACTTTGCAGCTTCTCCCTTCCCCACCGCCACCAGCATCCTCCCAAACCCAACCTCATCCCATCATGGATCTTCAGCCTCACCTGCCTTTGGCTTCATCACACACATTCCCACCTGCTCTGCCCTTGCTTTTTTCCCAAGCAGAAGATATCCCTCCTTCCTCCCTTTCCCAAATTCCCCCTTCCTCAGCCCCATCACCGCGACCCCTCCAGAAGTGCAGCCATGTCCTCGCCCTGTTTGAAATGCAGGGAAGAAGCCCATGTGCACCTTACTGCCTCAGCACCCTGTAATCATTTTGTCAGCCAAAAGCCCTTTTGTCAAACCCCCACAGGCAAACTGGGAGGGGATGGATTGGGAAGAGGCATCTGACACCATTTCCTGCTTTTTTCCCCCCTTTTCCCATCCGGAGTTTTGCTTTACATGCAGGACAAGCATTGGGTTTTTCTCTCCTCTCCCTCTCCACGTGTTTCAACAACTGTCCAGAGAGAGTGAAAGGAATAAGGGAAATGTTACAGGAAAGCAGCAAGGCTGGAGAAAATGTATTGCCAGAGGCTGGGTCTGCTCAACAAAGAGCAATTACGCAATGGGAGGAGAAAGCTGTTCAGGCTGGACTAATGGAGCCCCAGGCCTGGTCACCTGGGATGGCCCCAAAATGTTCAGGTGCTGGGGGGGGGGGCATTAAATGGCTCCTTCTGTCCAGCACATGAGCTGCTCTCAGGGGTTTTACCGTGGGAGGTCGATGGCATTGGTTTGCTCCATTCTCAAAGCAACAAACTCAGTGACAGCAACTGAGGAGCCAGGGTTGTCCTTGATGTCATCTCTCCCACCGCAGCTTCAGGAGGGGTGTCCCTTTCTCAGCCCCTTCATCTTCTCTGATGAGAGTCTGGGGTCACAGCAGCGGCTGACAGCAGCCCTTTCCTCCAGGAAAAGGGTGGAGGCACTTGGAGTCAGCATTTCATGTGGCCTTGAGGACAGATGGGCTTCCCAGGGACAGGCAGACGGTGTGGGGGAAACAGGCTCTGCTCCAAGTATGGGGACCTCTGATTTGGGTTCTGCAGCCTGGGAATGTGGCTCTGCTTCTCTTCCCTGCTTTTCTTTCGGCTGGCACTTGCCTGAGCAAAGGGGCGAGCTGCCTTTGCCAGTCTGTGTCACATGAGCACCACGGGGAGTTTGCACAGAGCCTATCCCCTCTCCATAACCTTTCCACTAATGAGGAGGCAAATTCCTGGGATGGCTGCAGCGCTGGAAGGTCAGAGCCATCACAGCCTGGCTCTGCCCATGGTCCCATCCTCCTTTCCCACATCCTTAGTGGTTTGGGGTGTAAAGAGGAGCTGGGAATGGGATGCTCCAAGGAAATCTCATGTCCAGGATGGCACCACTGATGACTGGAAAAATGAGGCACCACAAAGCACAGCCGAGCCCTGCCTAACGAACAGGCAGTCGTTAACTCTGCGCCGAAGTGTTTGCAGGTCTCCAACACAGAGAAAAAAAAAATAAAAAAATCCCCAGAACCCACTTGCAAATGCTGCTCATCTAATTAGGGTACCAGGAAAGGCTCATCCATCCTTATGTGTCCAGCGTGTCCTCAAACACGCACGTGAAACCCGGGCCATCAAACACTCGGAGCCGGCGTCGCAGCGAGACGCTCCCGTCCGGAGACAGGTCTTTAAATCATCCCCGAGCTCTGGGAAAGCTGCAGACAGCTCCAGAGCGGAAAATGAAAAGGCAAAACGTTGCTCCTGGAGCTCTTGCCCTGAATTATTTGTTCAGCTTCAATAATAAGTTACACACAAGCCAAACTGAAGCTGCTCGGGTGGTTTTGTGGGGAGGACCAGCCTGGTGGATGCTGTGGAGCAGTGCCTGGGCCCTTGGTACTCCAGCACCTTTGGGAACTGATGTGCTCTGGGAAGACAAGCTGGGAAAAGAGGGGAAAGAATTCCCACTTTAATGGGCCTTTGTGCAGTATGAATGTGTGTGTGGGAGGTGGGATTGAAGCTTTTCATTGATTGTCCTGGAGATGGAGGGGACAGCAGTGCTGGGGATGATGTTCCTCTGTCTCCTCTTCCCTGGCCCTGTTGCTCCCATGGGTGAATGACTGGCAGGTACCAGCAGGGAAAACCCTGGGCTCTTTCCCTGCCTTATTCTAGGCTAGTTTGGCTAAATCTGCCTCGTTTAGGATGAATCACTCCAGCACTGCTGGTTGTGACCTGCTGGCCACTGTGCTTGCTGAGCTTCTGCAATTTCTCTTTTATTGGTGAAAATGAGAAGTTGCTTTTTCTGCCCTTTTCTCTGGGATCACAGATTGCAAATAATGATTGCCTTAAACACAGGCTATTTCCCAGCTTGCTGGGGATGGGATTGCTGGGTGTTCAGTGCTGGTGGCACCAGGAGCCAGGCCAGCTCTGTGTTAACATGGTCCAACAAGCATCTTGATTTAACTCTCTGTAATTTAACTCTCCTTTATTTAACTCTCCCCTTTCTCAACTTCATCTTTCCTAATGGAGCAGAGTGGATGAGGTCTTGCCACGAGCCATGTGTTGCATCCTGCACACTGGGCTCTGGGTTGGTTTCCATGTGTTTCTCATGGAAAGGTGATGGATCCTGCTTTGTTGAGCTGCAATGGATCCCATTTTCTCTCGTGCCTGATTCCATGGGATCCCATGGAGCACAAGGAGCTGTTCACACTGAGTGCCTGTAGCTGAACACATCTCCCTGCATTTATTGGTTGCTGCTTTTTGCTGCTTTTTCTCCCGTTTCCTTTCCATGGGATTATTTATAGCCAGGCCAACTCTGCTCCCACCCTCCTCTCCCTGTGAGGTCCCCAGGTGCTGCCTTGAGGAGGCAGGCACCTTGTTCCCAGTGAAAGATGCTGTCAAGGCTTAGCCCAAGGGCACAGGTATAAAACTTCCTGCAGGAACAGTTTGCTGCAGGAATTGTGCTGAACCAGCCGGACTGGGTGGTTTCAGGGGATCAACCAGGGCTGCGCTGAGATGATCTCACCCTCTTGCTTCCAGCCTGATCCCGTTGCTTGTGTAACTCAAACATGTTTTATAAGGAAAATATAACCTGATGATCCTTCCCCCTACGGACTAAGCCAGGATCTGATTTTGGTGTTCCTAGCAATAGCAAAATATAAATTTTTCCCCACGGCTTCTTCTCTTTGTGACTCCCATAAGAGCCCTGAGGATTCTGCTGATGCCCTGAGACAACAGCAGGTCTGGGCTCATGGTTAGAGGTGCAGATGAGACACTTGGGGACATGGGTTAGTGGTGGCCATGGCAGTGCTGGGTTAACTGGGTGATCTTAGAGACCATTTCCAACCCTGATGATTCTGTGTGGTGCAGAAAGGCAGGGAGGTCTCCAGGAACCCAAAGAGCGGCTCCACATTCGCCTTGGGTCTGTCAGCAACCTTTCCCCCAAATGGAAAATGAGCTTTTGGGGTAAAAAACCCCAACAAAACACATGAAAAAAAATCACTATCTGTGATGCCATCTGTGTCTGCAGTGTGGCACAGCAGGGACAAGCTGTGCCCAGACTGCTGAGCACCTATGCCAGGGAGCTGAAAGAGGTGGCACGAGCCTTCCTCCTCATTTTCCCCCCCTGGGAGAGGAATGTCCTGTTTCTCTTGGGAACAACAGTATCTCCTTGGCATCTCTCTCTTTAGAAGCTTTGATTTCTTTTCCAACTGCAGCTCTCTAGCCTCAACAGCATGTCTTGGATATTTTTTTCTCCCACCGGTCCCCCTCCTGTTGATCCCAGGGGAAGGCTGGTTGGAAACCTCTCCAGCAGCCCAGGCAAGAGGCAACGGAGGGCTGGGGGCAGCAAGTTGCCAGTTCATTTGTTTTCCTCGATGGGGTTTCAAAAAAAAAAAGTGATGGGCTGATGAGTTTGGAGTCTCAGGGGGGCAATTTCCCTGGCAGCATCCAAGTTGTGTCACCTCTCTGCTTGGCTCTGTGACGACAGTGTTGATTTGAATTCTTCCAACTTAAGACTGATTTAAATGATGGTGAAGTTGGGGGGTGGCGTGTGGGAGTAGAGCACTGAGCGCTATTCTTTTTCGGTTGTCATATGCCTCCATAAAGGCTTCTCCTGCCTTGGGGATTTGCATAGATCCCTGGTCCAGATTGTGCTGCAAAACCCACCGGTGGTCCTCAAAGCTATGGCAACGCTTCTGGGCTGGCTCCTGAGGCAGATGAAGCTGGGAAGTTTAGGTGTGTTTGCAAGCCTTATGCCATCATTGCTCCTTTTAGGGTTTGGGGGATGCAGATGGGGCTGGGAGAGCAGCTGGGAGACCCCACTCCCCTCCTGACCAACAGCATTCCCCCTCCTCTGCAGCCCCATGCCCTGGGGAATGTCTGGCTGCATCTCCTATTCTATTCTATTCTATTCTATTCTATTCTATTCTATTCTATTCTATTCTATTCTATTCTATTCTATTCTATTCTATTCTATTCTATTCTATTCTATCCTATCCTATCCTATCCTATCCTATCCTATCCTATCCTATTCCATTCTGTCTCTCCTCAGCATGTTCTGCTTCACTGAGCTCTCCCAGCCTTGCACTCCAAACCACTCTAATTTGATGGCAAGATGGTGAGGTCAGGAAAAAAAACCCAACATTCTCAATGTTTTTGTGAAAAATAGGTGTTTGGGTGATGACCTCATGGGGAGGGAGGCTGCAGAGTGAGCCAGTCTCCTACCAGTGAAACCGCAGGAGGCGAACGAGTGGGATTGTGCAAATGTCCCAGCCACAGGGAAAGCTTAATTCGGTGCTTGTAATAGCTGAGGACACGCACATCTGTAGGGAAGCAGGCTCCCTTCCTCGCGCTGCTCCCAGAAGGGCTTGTTTGTTTAATTTTATCTCGCCGAGAAAATTATAAAAGGAAAAAAAAAAACAACAAAAAAAAAACCAACAAGCCATACAACCACCACTCTGTGGTTTTACTCAGCTGCAGCACAAAACCACCCCAGCAGCGGAGCCTGGAGAGCGCCGGGAGCGAAGCCCTCGCCTGAGCCCAGGTATTTCCGTGGGGAAGCGGGGCAGCGAGGGGCCCCCGCGCTCTGCCAGGACCCCGCTGCCTGCTGGCACAGGGCCAGGCAGGATGGAGCCGCTGTAGGAGCCGTCAGAGCTGGAGAGATCCGCACATCGCACTGGCTGAGCTGCCCTGCCATAAACCCCACCGCCCCGGGCAGCGGTACCCTGCAAGGAGGGAGATGTTTGCCCTTTGAGAGGCTGCAGCAGGATGGGGGTCTCCGGGACCCCCGGCACAACAGCCTGGCTTGCCCAGGTGTCACCACTGCACCTTCTGGCCGAGCAGAGTGGGCAAGGTTGGATTTTGGGGCAGAAAGTTGAGATCTTTGTGGTGGTTGGCTCTCTGAGAGCTGCCATATAAACCCCGGCACAGAGATGGCTGGTGAGGCTGGATAACGTGGGAGCGCCTGTGCTCTGGTTCCAGCTCATTTTCCTCGCTGTCATTAGTTTAAATTTCCGAGGGAGCCTGGGCTTGGCATCAGACGCTGACATCCTTTAATTTAACAAATGTAAAAACGGGACGGTTTCCAAGTGGAGTGATTAGAAGCGCCCCGCTCCGTCCCGCAGCCGCGGTGCCGGGCGCTGGCCGGGCCGTCCCTGTCACCGCCGGCGGGGCTGCGGCTGAGACCTCCCACACTCGTCACACGGGTGTGACACCCATCATCACCACCATCACCATCCCTGCCCGCCGCTCAGCGCTGCCACCCCATCCTCACCATCCTCACCATCCTCACCATCCTCACCATCCTCACCATCCCTGCCCACCGCTCAGCGCTGCCACCCCATCCTCACCATCCTCACCATCCCTGCCCAGCAGCGGGGCTGGGAGCAGGAGCACAGCTCGCCGAGGGGAGGGACGGGGCTGTGCCCCCCGTGCCACCCCCACAGCACCCCCCGAGATGCCGTCACCCCTTCGCCCTGGCAAGGGCCTCCTCCACCTCCGGGTTTGCGTAGGAGGGCGCGTGTCCCCCCTAAGCTGCTTAATGAGGGTTAAGAAGCTAACGGGCTTATTTCCAGCAATGGTTTCCACAGCTCTGCAGGTGTCCCTGGAAGCAGAGTGGCCCTGCTCCCACCCGGGAGCATCCTGCTGGTGTTCCCACCAGCCAGCCTGTGCTGCCATGAGCTCGTCAGTGCTCAGCCAGCTGCCTGAGTCAAAGCAGTGCCTGTTTTCAGGGCGCTTCGACACCCTGTGACAAAGACCCAGGCTGTGGTTTGGGTGGGGAAGGGGAGTAGGGGGGTGGCATCCCTATGGATACATCCCCCACCGCCCTGGTCCCTCTCGCTCTGCCTCCAGAGCATCTCTGCAGCATCCCTGGGCGGTCGCCTGGAGACGGCCGCCGCGGGTTGCCACAGCGACGGAGCCTTCGCTCAGCATCCCTCCAACTCCGCAGCCTCGGCCGAAGTTGGGCGACAGGAAAATATCCCAGGGAAGGGATATTTGTCTGTCCTCCCCTGGGGTAGCAGTGCAGGGCTGGGGAAACTGAGGCACAGCTGGTGGAGTTGGAAGCAGCTGTGACGCGATGGAGAAGGCTTTGGGAGTTGCCTGTGAGGTTTAATGGGGTAAAAAGGGGTGGAAATGGGGCTGGTGGAGGGCAGGGGGTGCCTGCAGTCAGCACTTTGGGGGGCAGGTGCTGGTGCAGCACCTCCACACGAGTCCTCCCAGCAGCAGCCATTGATTGTCACCATGGCAATGCCAGCTTGCTCAGGTTGTCATCTGTCGTGACATCCAGCCCGTGCTGGGGTGGGCTGCAGGGGTGTGCACACCCTGGGGGGCTCAGCCACCCAGAACCCAGACAAAAACCTGGGGTCCCCACACAGGATGGGGAGACTGGCCCCAAAACCATCAGGGTCCCTCAGGGATGGGGCTCCACAGGGTGACACGGTGGCTCAGGCTGGTGCCTGGCCCTGGGGACTCTCTGTGGTGAGGGAGAGGAGGGTGAGACCCTTTGGGGTGACCATGCAGTGGTGGCCCCATCAGTCCCACCACGAGGGCTCCCCCCAAACCACGCCTATAACTGAAGGCGATGTCCGTGGAGGGCGAGAAGAGGTTACGTAACTTTGGCGTTTGGAAAATTCTTTCTGCTCCCTTATCGGCTTTATAAATATCTCGACCTGGGGCCAGGCCAGCCAGGGGCGAAGGTGATGACAAGGGCTGCTGCCAGTGCCCAGGCTCAGGCCTCTCCAGCCACCGTG
This sequence comes from Melospiza melodia melodia, assembly GCF_035770615.1. Lineage (NCBI taxonomy): Eukaryota > Metazoa > Chordata > Aves > Passeriformes > Passerellidae > Melospiza > Melospiza melodia. The sequence continues at coordinate 2,978,399 of NC_086211.1, forward strand.
CCTCAGTTTCCCCACCTCTATGGACGAGACCATCCCTGCTTCTCCTGCTGCTGTGCTGAGGGGAGGGCTCCTTGCTGCCTATGGGAGCAGAGAGGGTTTTTCCCCTCCAACAGAAAAAGAGGGGGATTTTTCTTCCTCTCCTGAAATAGGCTTGAGGGTGGTTTTGGGTCACAGACCTCCTTAAGTGGCAAGACCCAAGAACCAAGGTCCTTGCCCTAATCTGGTATCACATCCCCCAGGTTTCAATTTGTTGCATCCTTCTTGCTGGTCTTTGATGTCCTGGAAGTCCCTGGCTGGGGGTCATGCAGTGCCTTACCTACTGTGTTTTCCCAGCAGGATGCTGGGGTGGGTGCCTGCCCTGCTCCCCCTGCTCCCCACAGCCCAGCCAGGGCACAGTGGGATGCTGCTGCGTGGCTGCTGCCCACTGCAGGAGCCCCAGGCTTTGAGGGGGGGCTCAGCAGGTCCCCTGCTCACGTGCACTCCCATCTGTGCCACTTGCAGGGCTCTGTTCCCCCCGGGGATGTCGGAGGGCGGCCGGGGCCGTGTCGATAGCGGCGCGCACGGCACACACAGCCCAGGGCAGCGTTGTGTAACTCTCCGTGAGGCTCTTCACCAGGGCCATGTCACCCTGTCCCAATGCCACCAGACCTGTCATCCTCCCCAGTGCCACCAGACTTGGCCCTTGCCCCAGCCACGGGCTCCTTTTGCTCTGTGCCCTCCCATTGCCACCACAGCCACCCAGCCATGCCAGGATGCTGTGTGATGTCTGTTTGCACTGCTAAAGGGATGCTGGTGGGCAGGACCAGGACCCCAGGGGTTCTGCAGGCTGTTGTGGGTGGCAGCAGCGTGACACCACTGTTACCTCCCCAAGTCTTCCTGTGGCAGCGTTTTGGGTTTGCCTGCTGGTGCCCCTCTCCTTGTCAGCCCATGTGTGCACACAGCAGGGCCCGGGCTCGCCAACGCCGGGCTGTGCACTCGCCTTGTTCATTGTAGGGTTGCACAAGGACACACGTGGGGGTTGTTATTTTAGGGCTGGCCAAAAAAAAAAATAGGGATCCCTTCATTGCTGTTGTGATCTGCAGTGTGTATCTGAGCAAGCCACCCACCAGTGACCTGCTCTGTGCAAAGGAGCAGAGGGGGAACACGGGCAGATGTGCACCAAACCTTGGTTTAGAAATGACCTTTTAAATGCCTTAAATGCCCAGATCTCTGCCACAGGCTCTGTGTCTGCTGAGCCCCTTAACAACAGAACCTGATGTTGGGGCCCAGAAATAATGAATTATTTTAGGGATGTCTGTCTGGTTCCTTCATGGCCACTTCAATTTGAACAGGGCTTTCCAAGCAAGGTGTGTGGCCCGGGAGGAACAATGCGAGCCCTGGGTGGAGGCAAGGGGTGCCCTGGGACGTGGCAGTGGAGTGTCCCACAGCACAGCACAGCACAGCACATCACCCCCAGGCTCTGGGCTACCAACATCCGCGGATGCTGACGTCGGGCAGAGATTTGACTTCTTGCTGCCAGGGCCAGGCTGAGAGGGCACCCATGGCTGGTCCCCGTGGGCAGGGAATGAGGGAGGATTAATTGAGTCTCTGATCTCTGACGGCGAGAGGGGCCGGGAGCAGTGACCCCCCCAGCGTTACGCAACGCCTGTGCTAAATCTTCATGCAGCAGATAAAGACGGTCCCCAAAATACCCTGCCCTGCCTCTGCTGCCCTTCAGCTACTTGGGTTTGGGGTCATGACTGAAGTTTGGGGTCGTCCAGCTCTCCGGTGACAGCAAAGGAGCGTTGAAAAGGCAGAAAGATTGGGACAGAAACCTGTTACCCACTGGGAAGATGGTTTCCTCCCATTGAGGAACGAGAGCTTTAAAGGGAGCCCTTACAGGATTTTGAAGACACTGAAACTCATGAACTGCTGCGGGCAGAGCCATGAGCTGGAGGAAAGCTAATAGCTGCAAAAACAGTGCAAGGGCCTTTTTTGTCTTGAAGATGCCAGGGGAGCTGGACATCCCCAGCAGAAAAGGAGGGTGATTTTTCATCCTCTCCTGAGAAGATGGGGTTTGTGTCACGGCCATCATTAAACAGCAAGAACAAAGTGGTCTCGCCTTGGAACACCGCCTGCCTGACACCACTGTCTGCTCCACCAGCTTGGAATGTGTCTCATCCTTCTGGCTGGTCCTTCACCTCCCAAAAACCCTCTGAAATCCCCTCCAAGCTGCTTCTCTTCCACCGCCCCTGGCACCGCTAAGGCGTCGTGGGCTGCCCACCACTGTCGCACAGCGATTCCCCTCCCTGTCCCTTGGAAATGCCACTGAAGATGCACATCCCCCTGGCTGGCCGTGGCTCCCCGGGGCCGCGGCCGAGGTGCCGTGTCCTGTACATGTAGGGAAGAAGCGAGGCTGTAACCCGAGCTGGGCAGCAATCAGGCAGGACATCCATCCATCGGCAAAGCCCCGCCGCTGCCTGGGCTCAGCATCGCGGCTCTCGCTGCCACCGCGGGGTAAGTAGGGCCGGGAGGGCGGCTCTCCCCGAGCCTGGCATGGCCTTCCTCCCCTTTCCTTCCTCCTGGGGTTGCCAGTCACCTTTAGGGCTCTGCTGACACCTTAACCCAGGCTGGAGACACAGCACTTCAGAAATGACAGCTTTACCCTGGCACTGCCGTGGAGCCAGGAAAAGTGCCTGGGATGGTGGGACACGGGCTGGATTTCTCGCCAAGTTGAGCAGTTGTTAATGTTTTGATGGAGCAGGAACGATGGTGGGTTTAAGGTCCGAAAAAGGGTGGAGGGTGCTGATGAGCAGTTGATGACTCAGCCTTGCTTATATCAAAAAGGAAGCTTTTCACGGAGTGGTCAAACACTGGAATCATCTACCCAGGGAGGTGGTGGAGTCACCATCCCTCGATGTGTTTAAAAAAAGACTGGATGTGGCACTTGGTGCCATGATCTAGTTGAGGTGTTGGAACATGGGCTGGGCCGGACTTGATGATCTTAAAGGTCTCCTCCAACCTAGAAATTCTGTGATTCTGTGGTATCCCACCTCTCCTGGCTGGGAGGGATGTGTGTGTCCTGAGCTGCTTCTCGTGGTCATCCTGCTCCTTTCCGAGCATATTCCCAGCTGGAATGTCACCGTGGGAGATGCCATTGCTGTCCCCACAGCCCCTGGCTCTGGCTGGCAGCTCCATGGCTCCCAACCTGTGTTTGTGCCTTCAGGATAAACATTTCCTGGGCACTGGTGATTTCCCTGGAGTGGGGGGATTGTGTTAGGTGAGAACAACTGAAACTTGTTTCAGTTTTTAATTTTTTGGTGGTCTCTCTCCATGACAATTGTGAGGCAAATGAAGGATATTTCGGACTGACTCTCACACTTGGGAATAATGGGATTTGGGAAAGAGGCCTCCACTGGAACCAGGCAAGCAGGAGGTACAGGGTTAGTCCTGCTGGACGAGGATGAATGGATCCAGATCGGTCATCTCCTGCCTCTGACCCTGAGGTGTGAGAGGGCTCTTGAAATAATCCGTGCCTGTGATATCCCAGGGATGGTTCCAACCACTGGTGTTACCTTCAGGGTAGGAAGCCCTCAGCACTGCGCCCTCAGCTCGTTTCCGTCTGGTTGGTGACAAAATCCACTTGGAGACATTTGCCCTTTCTGCCTGGCTTTCCTTTTCTTCCCACGGTGGTTTTTAGCAGCTGGATGCTCCCCCTTGGTCAGGGCCAGGGCTGTTGCCTCTCCCCTGAGCCTCTTGGCATGTGCTGGATGGGAACCTGCCGTTCCCAATGGAAATCCATGTCCCCGCAGAGGCCCCAGCTGTGGCAGGCAGGAGCATGAATGACCAATTCCAGCCCTGTCATCATCTCCATTTCTCAACCTCCATTCCTGGGAGCTTTGGGGCTGGAGCTGGAGCCCAGCACGTGTCTGGATTTGGGAGCGAGCAGGAGGGACCAGGGCCATGGTCACCAACCCATCCAAGCACATCCTCTGGCCCACACCACCCAGGGATGGCTTTTTTGGGAGGGAGGCCATCACCACAGCCTGGCCGGGGAACAGGACTTGCTTGGGAACCTGTACAACCCTCTGGCACCTTGGGCACGGCAGGGCTGGGTGGTGTTTCAGTTCTAAGCCCTGGATATCCCCCTGCCATGAGTCCCACCCAGGGGGGCTCCTCTTCACCCTCCAAAGACCCCACTGACCCAGCCCCAGCCATCTCCATCACCAGAGTCCCAACCCCAGCAGCTCCTGAGGCTCCTGGGACACTGTCACCATGGCAGGCCATGGGCACAGGGCATTGCTGCTGCAGAACTTTAATTTGCAGGGCCCTGGGGCTGCTGGGAGCAGAACTCTGACGTCCTGTGGGTCAGAGCCTGCCAGGTGCAGGGTCTGGAGCATCAGCAGGCTGGGAAACCTCCCCTCCCCCTCGCTAAATCCCTTCCCAGGCGCAGGACAGTAGGTTACGGGACTCGACCAGAGGTTGGATTTAAGGAGATTACAATTTCTCCCCCAGGATAATCTAGAAATTCAATTAAAACTCTCTGTCTCCTGCCCGGGCTGCAGCAGGGCCGGGGCACCCTGTGCCCTGCAGCCATGGCCGGGGAGCGCTGGGGTCCCCCCGGGCACACACCAGGTAAGGGCTGACCCCCCGGGATCCCTGCCCGGGGAGGAGCTGGGGCTCTGCCCCTTCCCAGGCTGAATTCCTGGGACATTTACACCGTCCTCTGAGCCTGGGGGGCTGTGGGGGCCTGCAGGGGGTGTGGGGAGGGGTAAGGGGGCACCCCAGAGGTTTGGGTGAGTCTCATGTGGGCAGGGCAAGCTGGCTGGGTTTGGGGGCATCCTTTGGCAGCCCCTGCCAAGGCCTGTGACCCCCTTGCCCCCTGTCCGGGTGTGTGGATTTGAGGGGATGGAAGAACAGCCTGAGATTTCCAGGAGAACGAGACGGGAGTTCAGGACTGGGGGGACAGCAGGGCTGGCTGTGGGTTGGGGTGCCTGTGGGTGCTGTGGCATTGATCCCAGATCGCCCTGGCACTGTCCTGCAGCCGGGCAGGGGGACAGCAGCAGGGTGCATGTAGAGCCCTGGGGCCCTGTCAGTGCAGGGATGGGAACTGGAGCAGGGATGGGAGCTGGAGCAGGGATGGGAGATGGAACAGGGATGGGAGCTGGAGCAGGGATGGGTGCTGAGGTGGAGCAGGGATGGGAGCTGGAGCAGGGATGGGTGCTGAGCTGGAACAGACACAGCTGGACTGGGGTTCTCAGTCCCCACATCATGGAGTTTGGGGCCAAATGAATGCTCAGTGCAGCCTCTGAAAGGCTCTTTCCCAGGATCTCTCTGATCCAGGGCACATCCAGCAGGAGTTTTAGGGTGCTTAAGCACCAGCCCATCACCCCACAGAGGCCACCTGGCCCTGGTGGTGACGAAGGCTGCACGTGGCCCTTTTCCTGCTCCCGTACCCGTGGCATCCGCACGTGGCTCAGGGGGAGAGGGATGAGCCAGCATCTCTCCAGGCACCCTGGGGAGGGCCTTCCTTGTCCCAAGGGCCTTCCTTGTCCAACGTGCCTCAGTTTCCCTTCTGTATATGCCACCAAGACTTGCAGACAGTGATTTCTCACCTGCTTGTTGGAAATAGGGAGTACATGGGTGTTCTGGGCAGGGGTGTGTGCCCGTGGCTGTTTTCCTCCTGTGTCCTTGCCAAAATGGAGCAGTTCTTTCTCATTAGGGATGCACTGTGGTGGGAACCTCTTTCCTGTCCTCCCCGTCTGTGGAGTGGAAACAGGGAGCCATTTATCCTCATTTATTCTTTATATGTCCTGACCTGGCCTGCCTTGTGCTGACCCCTCATTTTTTGGCAGTGCTCAAGTACAGGCCATTGTAGGAGGGAGTTATTCAGGCATTGCTGCTGCCCTGGCACGGCTGGGGGAGCCTCCAGCCCCTGAGCTGCCTCCCCTCGGTTTGTGGGTGCCCTCAGTGAGGGGTGGCTTTGTCGGGACGGGGTGAGCAGGGGATATTTGTGCTTTCTCGGCCGCACACAGAGCTGTGTGGCATTGCTGTCCTCCTCGCCGCTGACATTGCTGTGCTGCTGCTGGGCCATGAAGGGCATCGCCGCGGGAGATAGCGGCGTTATCTCCCGGAGCGGGGCAGCGTTATCGCGGCTCGGGGCAGGCAGCAGCGCCCAGCGTGACCCGCTCAGCCATCCCCTCCCTGCCCCTCCGACGGGGCTCCTGCAAACTCATCACCCCAAACTCCTCCGAGCCCCACCTGAGCTGTGCCACACTCCCATGGGAAAGGAAAATCCACGCTGGGAGGGTGCGAGAGGCAGGTGCCAGCCGGAACGCGTCCCCTCCAGAGGAAAGGTGTGATGATAAATGGCATTGACACATCCAGCCGGCTCTAACTAATGACTTCCCCGGCACCCAGCGCCTGTTCCCAGCGCGCCGGCCGTCCCGAATATTGTTGTAACATTTAACATCCCCTTTTAAGACAAAAAGTAAAATAAATAAAATTAAGCGTGCGGTTGGCAGATTGCTGGAGATTCTCGGCGGGGATCCGCTCGGCGCTGGGAGCTGGGTTGCTGCAGTTCATGGCAGGAGTTGTTCCTCCCTGGTCAGCTCATCAGCTGGGGCTGTCCTGCCTCCCGAGCCGCGGGGAGCCGGGGCCGCGAGTTCCCGAAACTCGAATTATCAGCCTGGTTTGCTTCATAAACGTTAACGCTGTTTGCTCAGCCCGGGACGCCTGGCCCTGACCCCAGGGGATGGTCCCGCTCCTGCCCCGCACCCAGCAGGGTTTGCCAGAGCTGGAGCTGGGCTGGGATTAACGGGACTGTCAGGGAAGTTTTGACGTTGTTCCTGTGCGGGAAAATTGTGCTGGGCAGGTTTGTGGGACTCCCGGGAAGCAGAAAGGAAGGGGGATGTACCCCAGGATCACCTCTGGCAGCCCCTGGGGCAGTCCTGGCTGTGGGGGATGCCAGGCTGGTGCAGAGGATGCCCTCCGGAGCCGGGGAGATGCCGAGGGACCGCGGGGATGCTGTCCCCGCTGTTCCCCCGCTGTTCCCCTGTCAGAGCCCGTCCAGCCGCGGCTTTCGTGTGTTTGCATGAGCGCTCTCCCAGCCCGAGCCTCCCGCAGCGGCAGCGTGGGGCTCCAGCCTTCAAAATTAAACCGAACCAGAAACTCAGCTTTCAGCGAAGTCGAGAAAGTGTATTTCCAAACAAAACTGTGCTAAATAAAGGACGAGCCGCAGGCGGCCGCCTGCTCCGGCACATCCACTTTGCTGCCTTTATTTAGCTGCTGTATTTGTCTCCCCAGGCTGCCGGCCCGGGACAGGGGGGTCTGTCCCACCAGGAGCCCCGGGAAGGGCTCGGGAATGTGGGGTCCCAGATAGGAAAGGGGCTGTGCCACAAGAACGTCCCTGCACCCAAACCAGGGTCGGCTCCTGGGGTCTGTCCCGGCATCACCCCGCGGCAGTGGGATCCCTGAAACTCTGTGTGACATGGGAAGGGAAAAGGGGAAAGGGGAAAAGGGGAAAGGGGAAAAAAGGAAAAAAGGTAAAAAGGAAAAAAGGGAAAAGGAAAAAAGGAAAAAGGAAAAAGGAAAAAAGGGAAAAAGGAAAAAAGGAAAAAGGAAAAAATGAAAGAAGGGAAAAAGGAAAAAGGGAAAAAGAAAAAAGGAAAAAAGGAAAAAATGAAAGAAGGGAAAAAGGAAAAAGGGAAAAGGAAAAAATGAAAGAAGGGAAAAAGGGAAAAGGAAAAAAGGAAAAAAGAAAGAAGGGAAAAAGGAAAAAGGGAAAAGGAAAAAAGGAAAAAAAGGAAAAAAGGAAAAAAGGAAAAAAGGTAAAAGAAAAAGGAAAAAAGGAAAAAAGGAAAAAATGAAAAAAGGGAAAAGGAAAAAAGGAAAAAAGGAAAAAAGGAAAAAAGGGAAAAGGAAAAAGGGAAAAAGGAAAAAGGAAAAAGGAAAAAAGGAAAAAGGAAAAAAGGAAAAAGGGAAAAGGAAAAAATGAAAAAGGAAAAAAGGGAAAAGGAAAAAAGGGAAAAGGAAAAAAGGAAAAAAATGAAAGAAGGGAAAAAGGAAAAGGGGAAAAGGAAAAAAAGAAAAAGGAAAAAAGGAAAAAGGAAAAAAGGGAAAAGGAAAAAAGGGAAAAGGAAAAAAGGAAAAAATGAAAGAAGGGAAAAAAGGAAAAGGGGAAAAGGAAAAAAGGAAAAAAGGGAAAAGGGAAAAGGAAAAAAGGGAAAAGGAAAAGGAAAAAAGGGAAAAAGAAAAAAAAGGAAGGAAAGAAGAGAAAAGGAAAAAAGGGAAAAGGAAGGAAGGAAGGAAGGAAGGAAGGAAGGAAGGAAGGAAGGAAGGAAGGAAGGAAGGAAGGAAGGAAGGAAGGAAGGAAGGAAGGAAGGAAGGAAGGAAGGAAGGAAGGAAGGAAGGAAGGAAGGAAGGAAGGAAGGAAGGAAGGAAGGAAGGAAGGAAGGAAGGAAGGAAGGAAGGAAGGAAGGAAGGAAGGAAGGAAGGAAGGAAGGAAGGAAGGAAGGAAGGAAGGAAGGAAGGAAGGAAGGAAGGAAGGAAGGAAGGAAGGAAGGAAGGAAGGAAGGAAGGAAGGAAGGAAGGAAGGAAGGAAGGAAGGAAGGAAGGAAGGAAGGAAGGAAGGAAGGAAGGAAGGAAGGAAGGATAAAGGGGTGCAGGGATGGGGATGAGGAGCCTGAGGGTCTCTGGAAGCCCCACCACAGGTGAGGGCAGCTCTGCTGCCTCTGAAGTCACCCGGGCACAGCTCCCCTGCCAGCACAGTTAATCCAGACCCCAGCTAATCCTCTCACAGGTCACTGGGGGCTCATTGCATTTTGTTCACTTCTCAAATGCATCTAGAATTAATTTTAAAAACGCAACTCTAAATTCCTCTTGTGGCAAAAGCATTTGGTGTATTGTCCTGGGGCGAGCCAGAGGGGTGACAGAGGAGCAGCTTTTTCTGGCCCAAAATGCTCAGATCCCATTAAAAAAAAAAAAAAAAAAAAAAGAGGAGAAACATTAATGGATGCAGCCAGGATGGACAGGAGGAAAACTCGGGGTGGGAGACCAGGTTGGTGCTGGCCTGACATATCAGCTCTGCAAGGCCACTTTGGTCCTGTTTCAATTCCAGGGACTATAAGATTGTAAATATTTAGTATTAATATTAACTGTTTGTGCCTATTTTACTCTCCCCTGTGGCTCCAAGGAGGGAGAGGCTCTCATTCAGTATGTGAGCAATCCCTTGGTCTGCTGAGACGCCAACAAACCACTGTGGCTCTCAAAAACTCAACTTTAGTTGATAAAAATGGTTGTACTTGGATTACAGCAGGACAAAATGTGTTGTTTGGTATGAGGTGGTGGCACACATGGGTCTGTATCCAGCAGCTGGGAGGTTTGGCCAGGCTTTAGTGGTCCTGCTTGTGGTACAGTGCTTCTGGAGGGTTTCCTGATTCTCAGGCTGGATTTGGGGAGCATTTCAGTAGAAGGCAGTGCAGGGTATCATGGCAATGATGCAGCCCCAGGCAGGCTGTGCCTGGCAATGCTCCCTGGCACTGGCTGGCCCTGGACACTGTGTAATGGAAAGGGTGTGTTTGTCCCAGCGTGTCCCCGGGCACTGGAGCTGATTGCAGGAATCGAGCGCATCGATCGGGCCGGCGGATCCGGCACAGCCTGTCCAGCCCAGCGGCTTCTCTGTGCTCCAGGCACAGCTGGGCTCTCACAGGGGGCTGTCAGCTCTCACAGGGGGCTCTGCACCCGCTCCCCACCCCATGCTGCTGCTCTGTGCAGGTCTCACTACCAGAAAAGTGGTTCCATCCTCAGTGGCACGTCCCACGGCGCTAAATAATGGGGTGACCTGTGCCAGGGGGTCGTGTGTGGAGAGTTCCTGTGGTGCCATCTCTTCGAGGTGCTTGGGATGTGCCACATGGCTTCTTCACAGTCCTGTCCACTCCCTGATGCAGCCCCATGTGGGGCTGGGGGGGGTCCAGCAGCCTGGCAGAGTGGGCTCCCCCACCACGCGCTCATCTCCACCAGGCTTGGGCCACCTCTCCCATGTCCATGTCACCTCTCTCCCAAGCAAAGCTGAGTATAGGTCCTTGACCCTGCAGCTGAGCCTTCCAGAAGGGACCAAAACAGCTCCCCATTCCCCAGTGGCAGCTGTTCCTTCATGAGACTTGGCCAGCTAAACCCATCTGTGACCGTGGATGGCTCCATGTCCCAATGGACACGTTGGGAAAGTTGCTCCTCAGGACATCTGCCCTGAGCAAGTACCTTCTCCATCCAGATGCACGTTGGCTGTGTCCTCTCCCATCCCCGGGCAGGGGGACAGAGGTTAAATCCACATCTCCCTGTGCTTTCCCTCGAGCCCAGCAGAGCTGGTGCTCTGAGGTCGGCGCTGGGCTGGGCACCGATCCATCTGGCACGGGCAATGTGAACTGATGGAGCTGCTTCCAGGAGTACCTTTATTGGTATCTGTGTCCCACGGAGAACAGCTCGGCCTCTCTGCTTTCCTCTCTGGTGGCAGAGCTCGTGGGAAAAGTGAAGTGGAGAAACTCTCCAGGTTTTTCATCTGCTGGAGATGTTGAGTGTCCCACAAATGCAGTAAGATTTGTTCACTCGCTTCGTATCATGAAAGAAGAAACTCTAACACCTTCTCCTTTCCTCGGTGTGTTTTTTGAGAGCAGCCCAGCCAAGGAAGGGAGAATTAGAGCAGTGCAGGAGGTTGTCACTCATCAGAACCATTGGCCAAGCAGCCCCTCGGATCCCTGTGCCATGAGTGGTAACGGCCCTGTCTCTGTTTTCTCATTGCAGAGCCTCTCACAGGATCCACGTGGTGACGTGGCAGCCAAGACGTGGAAGTTTGGGACTTCTCTTCCACCGCAGCAGAATTTGGGGGGTGGGCAGGGGTGGGTCAGGGGGACACTGGGAGTCGCAAGACCCTTCACCTTCACTGTGGGCTTGGCTCAGGGATGACAACGGGCAGAGTCAACCCTTACAGCATCGTGTCCTCCGAGGAAGACGGGCTGAGGTTGACCACCATGCCAGGTATCAACGGCTTTGGCAATGGGAAAATCCACACCAGGAGGAAATGCAGGAACAGGTTTGTAAAGAAGAATGGTCAGTGCAACGTGGAGTTCACCAACATGGACGACAAGCCACAGAGGTACATTGCAGACATGTTCACCACGTGCGTTGACATCCGCTGGAGGTATATGCTCTTGCTCTTTTCCCTGGCGTTTCTGGTGTCCTGGTTATTGTTTGGGCTGATTTTCTGGCTTATTGCACTCATTCATGGAGACCTAGAAAACCCGGGTGGAGACGATACTTTCAAGCCTTGCGTTCTGCAGGTCAATGGCTTTGTGGCTGCTTTTCTGTTCTCCATCGAGACCCAAACGACGATTGGGTACGGCTTCCGCTGCGTGACCGAGGAGTGTCCGCTCGCCGTCTTCATGGTGGTGGTTCAGTCCATCGTGGGCTGCATAATCGACTCTTTCATGATTGGTGCAATAATGGCAAAAATGGCCAGGCCCAAAAAACGGGCCCAGACATTACTTTTCAGCCATAATGCAGTAGTGGCGATGAGAGATGGAAAACTCTGCCTGATGTGGAGAGTTGGGAACCTACGGAAAAGCCACATAGTAGAAGCCCACGTACGAGCTCAGCTAATTAAGCCCAGGATCACAGAGGAAGGGGAGTACATCCCGCTCGACCAAATAGACATTGACGTGGGGTTTGATAAAGGCTTGGACCGTATTTTCTTGGTGTCTCCCATCACCATTCTCCACGAGATCAATGAGGACAGCCCCTTGTTCGGGATCAGCCGCCAGGACTTGGAGACAGATGACTTTGAGATTGTCGTCATCCTGGAGGGCATGGTGGAGGCCACAGCCATGACGACGCAAGCTCGGAGCTCCTACCTGGCCAGTGAGATACTGTGGGGCCACCGCTTCGAGCCCGTCTTGTTCGAGGAGAAAAACCAGTACAAAGTAGACTATTCCCACTTCCACAAAACCTACGAGGTCCCGTCCACGCCCCGCTGCAGCGCCAAGGACTTGGTGGAGAACAAATTCCTGCTGCCCAGCACCAACTCCTTCTGCTACGAGAACGAGCTGGCCTTCATGAGCCGCGACGAGGAAGAGGAAGACGACGACAGTCGGGGTCTGGAGGACCTCAGCCCTGACAACAGGCACGAGTTCGACAGGCTTCAAGCCACAATAGCGTTGGATCAGCGGTCGTACAGGAGGGAGTCAGAAATATGACTCTTGGTCCTTCCGTTGACTTTTCCAAGGGTATTTTTTTTCCTCCTCTAATCTCTTCCCCTACAACCCGCTCAAATTATGCAGAACAATGCAAGTGCCATAGGAATGCTTGAGAAATTAGTATCGTTCATAGTTTTCAGTTTCATCGCAATAACCACTGAGCGGTCTGCAGAGGGGACGGTGGCAGGCCACGGCGCGTCCCCCGCGCCCAGCGCCCGCGGCAGGGCCCACGGCTCTGGGGGATGGATGGATGGACAGAGGGGTGGATGGACAGAAGGAAGGATGAGGAGAGGAGGGTCCGTGGGGCGTGGGCAGGTGCTCGCCCCGCTCGGCCCCGTGGGGTTTTGCTCCCTCCGCGGGGAAAATGCCAGCGTTTTCCCGGAGCCGAGCACTGCGAGATCCAAAAAGAGGAAATATCAGGAAACAAATCTTACTCTCTCTCTTTCTCTCTTTCTTTTCTTTTCCTTTTATTTTTTAACTGAGCGGCGACAACAAAACAATTGCTCCTTCGGCAGGCGGTCTGGTTCAGTTGCACAAGAACAACACTTGAAATAACATGCAACATTAATGTACTTCTTTTTAATTTGGGAAAAAACGGGGGAGGGAGGTGAGAGGGTTTTTAATATTTTCACCGCACCGTTTGGGAGACTGTTTACCAAAATAATAATAATTATTATTATTATTATAATTATAACAATAATAATAATATTAAATCTGAAAGAAGTCATTCAGTATTTTTTAAAAATGAACAAGGGAATGAAGAAGCCACCGGGGTCCTTTGAGGGGGTGACTTGTTGGGTAAATGCAAGAGCTAAAAGTTAAGATTGCATCCAATTTTGGGGTGTTTTTTTTGCCACTGGCATGACTTCATGTGCAGATGTAAGTGACTGTAGGTCTGTGACAGTGAAAGAAAGTAGTGGAATTATTGACAAAGGAGGTAATAAGGATAAGCAGGGCTGTGAGAGAAAAAAGCATTGTAAACATGGTAATTAGCCAATTTCTAGAAATGTTGGATTTTGGGGTGGAAATGGGGTCTGGAACTTCAGCTGCTGAAGTGTTGGGTCTCCCCCAACATCTCTGATGGGGAATTCATAAGGTTCACCATAACAGGGACATAACAGTTAAAAGCACAAAAATGAGAGTGGAGAGCTCTCAAGTTTGGGTATTTCCCCACTTTTCTGACCAATTTGGTATTTTTCTTCCTTGAAGAATATTTTCAAATATGAAAATCAATGGGAAAGTCATCTTGTTGGGCTGCATTTCTAGTCCTGGAGCTGTGTCCATGCCAGGCTGGGCCTTATGAATTCCCAACTCACCAGAGAGTGCTGCTTCAGAGGCAGATGTTCTCCCCAAAACTACAGATGCCAGTCGAGAAAATCACCCCATCTTGCGCTTCAGCCCATCCCTGTGTCCCAGCCTCAAGGTGGATTGTGCCTTAGAGATGCGAACTCATCCCGTGTCCCAGCCCTTCTCCACAGCCGCCATCCTGCATCCCCCCTCTTGCTCTGCAGCACCCTCATCCCATCATCCACCGCCTTTCAGGCTGGCCTTGGTGACAACTGCTTCAGCGTTGGCTCTGGCACAAGGCAGAGCACCCCATGCATGGGAAGGGTGCTTCCCCCTGCCCCTGCCCTGCTCCCACAGAGGGAAGGGGTCAGGCAGGTGCAGGTTGTGGGTCCCTTCATCTGGCTGTGCTGCTCGTTGGTGCTCTGGGAGCCAAACTCTGGCTCCGTGCTCCCTGTGGCCATGGGAAAGGCTTTGTACCCTCACGGGCATCCCTCGTCTGACCCTGGGCATGGAGCCCTTGGGGAGGGGGCTCAGCAGAGGGGTCCTCCACAGCATTTTGGCTGAGATGGGCTCCCGCTGCTTTTCCCCCCACAGCCCAAACCAGGGAAGCCAAGTCTTGGGGTCAGGACTTGCCGTGGTGTGGCAGAAACAGGATTTGTCCTGTGTCCCCATCCCCATCTTTTCCTTGCCAAGGGCTCTGGGGAACAGCTGCCCTGAGTGTCCCTGTGCCACCAAGCACCATGGTGGGGACCAGGACATCATCCCTGCAGAGCTTCTGCCCGCCAGTGTCTGTCACCATCACCCCACACTGCTGCTCTGGTTTTGGCTTCCTCTAAAAACCACTGGGAGAAAACCTTCTCATGGGGCAGCTCTTCCAGCACTGAGTGCCCCAAATGTGTTGTCCCCACAAGTGGGGACACGTAGGGACGTGCCATTGAGCTCCAGCCATGACATTTATGTTTCTAAGGCAGCGAAGGTGGATGCCATCCCATCTCCAATCCCTTTGCTCCTGGGGGGATGCTTTTACCCCCTGCTTTTTGCACCACAGCATCTGGGGGGTGGGAAGGATGGATGGGGGTGGGGGGCAGAGAGATTTTGTGTGAGCACTACTTATTTATTTTTTTAAAACAAATGCTTTTAAGTGGTTTTAGGTTCTTTTGAATAAATAATAATTATTAAAAAAAATAAAAGGTGCACATCTTGCTGCTGTAGAGTTCTCAGAGGGTTAACTTCTTTATAAATATATATATATATATATATATCACAGTAAATATTTGTATAAAAACGAAAGAGAAATAGAGATGTCTTTAAGTAAATTATTGCTTTTAAACAAACTTCTATGATTGTACAGTGTTACCTGGGAGAATAGAATAATATATACAGATGTATTTTTAAACTGCTGTGTAGGAGGAGGATGTGAACTGGGACAGGGAGAGCCTGTGGCTGGCACAGTGAGGGGATTTTGGACCTTCCCTGGCCCCTGTTCACACACCCCCTGCCCCAAGCCCTAGTGAGGGTCTAGCTCTGGTGAGATGTCCTATATCTACTGTATAGTCCTTGACCATAGACCACGCCGGTACATAGTGTATAAATATTATTTTTGCCTACCTGTGAGAGCTCAGAGCTACTGGTCTTTTCTCCTACCACCAGGGAGCATCGGGAAGGCTGCCCAGCCATAGCTTAAATCCCATCAATTGGCAAAGAAAGGGGTAAAATTTAAAAATTAAACAAAAAAAAAAAAGGTGGGAAAAGCCCAAGTTCAGCCCTTGTGTTTCCTTAGGGGGCTGGGAAGGCACGGGGATGCTTTGGGTGTGTGGGTTTTTGTGGAGGGGAATCCCTGTGGGAAGGGGCTTGGAGAGGAGCGAGGTGAAATGTGCCCCCCACCATAAACGGCCGCCGGCCATTTCCTGCAGCCAGCTCCATCCCCAGAGCTCGCTCCGGTGTTACACCTGATCCCTGGGAAGGAGGGAGCCGCTGATCCCTCGGCCAGCATCCCGCAGGGATCGCCCGGGGCCGGGGCTCCCCAAGCCGGGGGTCGGGGCTGCACCTGCTCCGGTTTGGCCTCACCCTGAACAATCCCCGGTGAGGGCAGCAAGCAGCAGCATCCCCACACCCCAAATCCACCTCTGGGGAGAGCATCCTGTGCCCGGGGGGCTCCTCACCAGGCCGGGGAGGGCCGGGGGCCATCGGGACGAGCCTTAGCTTCTCATCACCGAGTTTAGTGCACTTTGTCTTTTAGGGCTGGGACAATCACTTAGCGCTCAACCTTTCGCGATTCGGTGCCTGCTTGACCTTCAAACCTTTTGTAGGAGATGATTTCAGAGCCACCTTTTCTATCTTTAATAAGGCAGAACAAATACGTTTATTTTTAAACCCTCCCGCTCTTCCCTTTCCTCTCGTGCTGACAACCAAAAGAGCCCCCTCTGTGTGTGTGAGTGTGTGTGTGTGTGTGTCCCCTCTCATTTATTGCACACAGAAACGAGCGTGTGGCAGCTGTGGCCGTGTCCAGCACTCCGGCCACATCCTGCTCTCCCACCCCCCAATTCAGGAATGCTGCCACGGGGGGGTTGGCACAGGAGCAGGGACAGGACGTGGGACCGCGCCCAGCCCGATGCCACCCATCCCTTCACCCGCCAGCTGTGCACATCTGTCCTGCTGCCCATCCCAGGGCACCTTGTCCCCTCCATCTCCCCCCCCAGACACACCCCAGTGCTCCCCCAGGCTTGGCCCCATTTGGGGTGCAGGCCTGGCACCAGTTCACAGGGCAGGTTGGCAGCTGGGAGCACTGGTTTCCCAGGGGTGAAATGCTGAGTCTGTTCGCTGGGGCAGTGGTGGTAGAGAAGCTGAGGGATGCAATGAAGTATCTGTACCTTTTCCACCTCCGGTGTTTCTCTGTCTCATTGCACATATATTTGAGATATATGTGACAATGTATATATATATTTGTAAAATGTATTTCAGATGACAAAACTGGCCAATTTTATGTTATTTTAAATATATTATATATATTATATATAAGAGTCTCCAAAAGATATAAATAGACTAGAGAAAATAATATAAATATGTAATAAATGTATTTTGATCTATTTAAAATATCTCGCGTCATGCTGTATATTTTAAAGATCATAGTGAAGTGTCTGCCTGTAGCCAACTTCCAACGTGTTTCCAAGTCTGTCAGTTGTCACACACACAGGATATGTGGAGCAAACTTTGAGCAAGACTGGGGCCAGCACGACAAAGAGAGATTATTTTTAAGAGCCTTTTAGCAAATATCCATCCTGCTGCCTCTAGGCAAGAGCAGAAAACACACATTTGAATTTTTCTTGGGAGGATAATTTTCTTCCCTGCTGCAGGAATGCTCAGAATTGGGGGGGCTCTGCAGAGCCCCTCCCTGGGTACCACTCGCTCCAGTGGCTCTGCCCACAGGAACAGAGTGCAGCCATGCAGGGAGCCCGGAGATGGGAAAATGTGTCGGGCAGAACGAGCCAAATCATCCAAAACCGACCCAACAAATCTTCCCAGAGCGACCTTGGTCCCCTTGGGCCCTGGAGGATGTGTTTCCTACGGCACTGCCTCCTGTGGGGACCTCAGGGGACATCGCACCGTGTCCAAGTGACAGTTTGAATGGCTTTAATGGTCACGGCTGGAGGAGAGCGGAGACAGTGTGAGATGCTATTTACAGACAGGTTAATGGCCTGCTGGACACACAGCCCCTGGATTTGCCAGCCTGGATTTTCCTCCTGGCTTTCACACCTGGCTGCCACAGGGAACGGGGCTCGTGCGCTGAGATAACCTGGGGAAATTATCCATCATCATTCCTCAGGCTGGGCAGGGGCTGAATCCAGTTCAGGTGACCTCTGGCTGATCATTTCCACCCACCAGTGATGGTCTGCTGGGTCCAATCAGCTCCATCCCTTTCACCAAAAGGAATTTTTTTACTCATTTAAAATTAAAAATCCCCGCCAGCCACTCACTCTAATCATCACAGAGGGGGCTGGGGCTAAGCAAGATTTAAGAGCAAAGCCCGTTTAATTTAGCAAAGGGGGAGACTGAGAGGTGAGTTGATTAGAGCATTTGTCAGGGGGAGGATACACTGGTACAAAGAGGTAACTCAATCTAGCAGGGAGAGCCATAACAACCACCTCTTCCTGGAAGCTGGAGCCAGACAAATCTATCTTGGAAATAAGGAGCGATCTTTTAATAATGATTAGCTATTAGAACAAGCCACCAATCTCTGTCTCTTAATGCCTTTAAATCTGGACCAGATGCTTTTCTGGAAGCTTTTCTCTTGCTGAGGAGAGGAGCGGGGGGTTCTCAGGGATGCTAATGGCCTCTTAGAGGCAGGGAGGAGAGGAGATGGGAAAAACTCTACTCCAAACCACGGGCTGGATCTCGGCAAGGAAAATGCCAGGGAGGAGGTGGGGGATGCTCTGGCAGCATCTCCTGGGGACACGCACAGGCCCGTGCAGCAGCTTCCCACGGCTCCTCCCGTGCTGCTGGGGTTTGCTGTGCCATGAGGCAGTGACTCCTCTTACAGCAGAGACTCCTCTCAGAGCAGAGACTCCTCACACAGCATTAACTCCTCTCACAGCACAGACTCCTCACACAGCACAGACTCCTGTCAGAGCACAGACTCCTCACAGAGCATTGACTCCTCACACAGCACTGACTCCTCACACAGCACAGACTCCTCACAGAGCATTGACTCCTCACACAGCACACACTCCTCACACAGCACACACTCCTCACACAGCACACACTCCTCACACAGCACACACTCCTCACACACCAGACTCCTCAAACAGTTTTTACTCCCCACACAGCACTGACTCCTCACACAGCATTTGCACTACAAACCCCAGCGCTTCGTTTGTGGAAGCATTTAATGATTCAGGAGCCGGCAGCTCCCTGGGGACAGCTCCCACTGCCTCCAGAGTTCCTCCCTCGGTGGCTGCTGCTTGTACAGAATTCCCCAGGGAGCTGAGCTGATGCCGGCACCACGGGAAATGTGCTGCCAGGGTGTTTGGTCCTTGCTTTACTCCCAGTCCAACCATCCTCATCTTTGAGTGCTGAGCTGAGCTGAGGGTGGGAGCAGCAGGGATGGGAAGGAGTGGGTGCCTCTGAGGGGAATGACCTTGCTTACACCTCACAGGCCTGGCTGGGGAGTTTTCAGCAGGGATGGGCACCAGGGTAATGAGTCTCGGGCTGTTTCTTAGCTGGCAACATCCACTTCTAATATTCAAAATGTCTTTAAGGGCTAAAACCCTCTCTGAACTCAGCATTGCACCAGCCCTCACTGACTGCCCTCCTGCCTCTTTCCCTTCAGATTCAGGAGATCAGAACATCTCTCTTTGCCTTTGCAGAGATTTTTGGCCTCCCAAAAAGCAGAGTGTGTTTTCACCAGCTTGGATGGGTTTGGCTCAAACCCACTGAAATCTGGTTTACCCAGTCTGTCATCAAGAGGCAGAGAGTGGGCAGAGGGGCTGGGAACTCTGCATTCCCACCAGGACCTCACCTCAGAGGGATGAAGGCAAGGAACTTTGCCCTGGCCCCACTGGAGATGCTGCTGCTCCATCCATCCTGGCTGCTCCAAGAGGCTCAGGCCCTTCAGACCCCTCAGATCTGTTCCCTTGGCCCAGGAGCTGCCCCAGTGCCATTCCAGTTCGGGTACCTCGGATACCCAGGGATGCTGAGCTGTCTCTGGGGGTAACCATAGTAACGGAGCAGCATCTCTGCTCTCCTGCTGGCAATTTGCTTTTTCATCCTACATTAAGGTGGACCCTCTCCAGGGCCTTTCTGCCCCTCCATAAAGGCAATGCCAAGAGCTCTGCCAGAGGGGCCAGCTCTTCCTCTCCATCCCACACCAGGTTTCACCCCACCAAAAGCAGGATCCAGCCAGGGAAGCAGCCTCCAGCATCCTGCAGGGAGTCCAGGAAGGCAGCAGCTGGAGTTTCTCCTTAACACAGATTTTTAATTGTGAGTGGGACAAAATTATGGGGTTTCCTTACACTTGTTGTTAACAGGTCACTGTCAAGGTTAAAAACCTCAAATACTTTAATTTTTTTTTTAATTGTAAAATGCCTCTACTAGCAATAACACTCCCGCTTATTAATATGGATTGGCTTTTTTCAGCGCAGAATGTAATTATCACCCGCTAAGTACTTTGTTCACCTTTCACATTTCTCCTCACTCGGGGAAGGCAAACACATGAGTCAGCGTCCCTTTTTCTGTCACTTTTAGGCAGTTTTTTTATGACAAGCCATTGTGAATCAGCACAACACTGCAAAGTTCAGGTCACAAACGCTCCCGAGGTGCTGCTCACAGGGAAATTCGGTGATTTTTACGAAGGAGGTGAAGGACATCTCCTGTGTTGACCCTGGGCTTTAGTGGGAAACCCCAAATGAATAAATTTGGAATCAAACTGGGCTCGGTGATGCTGATTTGAGGGGAGAAGTGAGGAGGGTTTCCCGTGGGATATCAGCAAGGGGAGGATGCGCTCAGGCTGGCAGATCAGCATCCCTTCCCCAGCCAGCCGACACTCCCTCTCCTCTTCCCCTGCAGCTGGCACGTTTATTTTGGAAACACCTCATTAGGATGTAATTAACCCTTCCCCTCTTTGCCTGACGACCCCCGGCATCCCCCCCGTCCCCCAGGCCGGGGCCGTGCCCGCGCTCCGGGCTGGCACCGGCGGGGGGATGGCCCCAAACGGCGCTGCCCGTGGGTCGGTGCCCGCCCCGGGGCTCCGCTGTCCGCTCGGGTTCGGGGCTGACTCAGCCCCAGATGGTTCCGCAGCGCTTACATAACGCGTGTTGTGGCGGGGGCCGGGACGCGGAGCGCGGCGAGGAGGTGGGCGCGGGGGCGAGGGAGGGAACAGAGCTAAAGATAAGCCTGGCAGCACTGGCAGAGCTGTGCCAGGCCCCGCGGGAGCCGCCGGGGGAAAGGCGGCCGGGATCGGGCACCGGCATCGCAGCCGGGCCCCGTCCCCATCCCCGCTGGCACCGCCCGAGCCGGGGCGGCCTCCCTCTGCCTCTCGCCAACACGCCCAAAATCACCCCTGGTGCTTCACAACAGGTTTATTTCCCCCTGGTGTTTCGTGATCCAGGGCTGAAGCAAGCTGGGTAAAGATTTCCCAGATTTCGTCCCCATCCTTCCTTCCCTCCCTCTCCTCTGCTTCACCCTTGACTGCTGACCAGCACTGGAGCTCACAATGAGAGCAGAAAACTGATGATATTTCTCTAGAAGGGATGTTTTGGGGTGACCTTTGACCTCTGTAGAAGTCTTCCTCTTTATCTCAGTTTACAGTTCCGATGTGCACACGAAGATGAACCTTGTTTTAGGGCAGTTTTATTTTCATGCTGAATAAAAACCATTCTAATACACAGAATGTTCTGGGTGTGATGGCTCTTCTCAGGTGGGGCAGCTGTGGGGTTTGGAGCAGGTAATTCATTACCTGAGACACTGCTGCATGTCTTTTATTATTTATACATGGATTTGTCTGGCGCTACCCCAACAGGAGCCTTCCCCAGCCCCACTGATTTCATTCCCAAATCCCTTTTTTCCCAAACCCGTGGCTACAAAGCAACCCCAGCTTGGGGGTCCTGGAGAGAGGCAGGAATCCCTTGGAGGGATTCCTGGGTGGCTGAGGGTTCCTGCTGCAGGAGGGATGGAGAAGGCCCCTGGCTGTGTCCCGGATGCCACCTCTGAGCACCCCACACTGACACCAGGTGTGGGGGTGACAGCAGGAACAGGCTCTGTCAGGAGAAGCAGCACTGATGCTGGCAGGAAGTCCCCAGCTCCTGATAATTAGGAGAAAAACCAAATAAATCCCTCTGCAAAAGACAAAGTGCAGGGAGAAGCTCAGGCCTGGGCTGCTGCCAGCCCTGGATTTGCAGAGCTGCCCACGCAGGACGGGAGCAGAGACAGGGATTGTCCCCCCAAGGTCAGGGGGACAGGGGTGGCACTGGTGGCTCCAGCCCAGGTGGGGGGCTCTGGGTGCCCCCCTCACATGCAGGGTCCCTCCCAGGGCAGGGCTCCATCCCAGATCCCCAGAACAGAGAGCTGCACTGGATTTATGGCAGCAGGAATCTGGGGATTACGCCGCCAGGGTCTGACCAGCCAAAAATTGTTAAAAATCAGAATATCCGTAGCTCAAATCCAGCTTAAAAGTCAAACCAATCATCCAAACCATCTGCCTCACCATTGAAGATAATACTACTTTTATTGTTTCCATAAGCTGCTAAGCAGCTTTTCAGCAGGAAAAACCTTCTCTGCTGGGACATTTGTGGCCATGGGACAGCACGGGGGCCTGCCCGGTGGCAGCCAGGTCCTGCTGGGATGGGGATGCAGGGGAGGATGTGGGGCTGCAGGGCAGGGATGGTGCTGGGGGTTAAATTCTCTGTGCCATGGTGCAGATACCCACTGCTGAAATCCACCCATGGAGGAGGGCTGACACTGCCAGCTCTCCTCCAAGACATCCCAAAATTTTCTGGAGGTTCTGGCAGCTGAAGGTGGTGAGTGGCAGGCTGTAATGGGAGCTGCCCGTGCTGCTGCCCACCTGACCTTCTCCCAGGGGTATTATTAGCCCATCAGGAGCAGCCAGCAGCTCTCCATCTGCAGGTCCTCCCTGGCTGTGGGCCAGAGAGGGGAGCTGGGCACTGTCCTGGTTTAGGACAAATTAGGGGAAATCTCCAAAAGGGAGCCCCCCAAAACAAAACAAACCTCCAACCACCCCTCCCCCAACACCGGGTTCGGGAAGGAATTTCTCGGAGGAGCAAAGTGGAAAACAAAACCTATTTATTTACAAGTAACAAAAGAACACTCCCCAACACAAGAAAAGGAAAGAAACAGACTTTGTGTATGGTGAGGGCGTCAAGCTTCTCTTGCAAGCTCCAGGTGTCCTGGACGTCTCAGGTCAGGTCCGGAACCGGTCCAGTATCTTCAGGGGAGGGTAAGAAAGAGGGAACAAAAGAAAAGAAAAAAACAGCGCAAAAGCAGAAAGCAAGCAAGCAAAGCGGCTAGCCAAGCCAAGCAGCAAAAAGCCAAGAGCCAAAAAGCCTGGTCAAGCACTCCCCCCCCTCTCTTCCCCGCCCCGCCACAGCAAGACGGCCGGGGGGGGGGAAGAGAGAAAAGGCACAGCTGCCAGACACAACACACGATATTGGGATAAAGGCTGTCAACCCACGACACTCCACCCCTTATCCCATATCGTGAATATACAATAAAACTTTCATTTCACTTACTCACACCTTTGACACTTACGCATTCCTCTCATCTTACTTGCTCAGACCTTTGACACTTACAGTTTCCTTCTGTCTCACATTCAACAAACAATGACATTCATATATGAGTCTCATCCCACAATCAGGTCTCCCTGAGGTACACACCGTGTTGTTCCATCTTTCTGCATTATCCACCATGTATAACCTGGTCCTTGAGCAAAGACAATCCCACGGATGGGTTTGTCTGTACTCGAGGCAGGGTTGATCCATACTGTCTTTCCCAACAAACCTCTGACATGGGCCACTGGGGCTTTATCCCCATCTACTATCTTAAGGAGCTCAGACTGAGCAGGACCTGCTCGGTTGGTGGAACCTCGAGTGTTAACTAACCAGGTAGCCTTTGCTAAATGCTGCTCCCAGTTTTTTAAAGACCCCCCACCCAATGCTTTTAAGGTGGTTTTTAACAATCCATTATACCTTTCCACCTTCCCTGCAGCTGGTGCATGATAGGGGATATGGTATATCCACTCGATGCCATGTTCCCTAGCCCAAGTATTAATAAGATTGTTTTTAAAATGAGTCCCATTATCCGACTCAATTCTCTCGGGAGTACCGTGCCTCCAAAGGACCTGCTTTTCAAGGCCCAAGATAGTGTTACGGGCTGTGGCATGAGACACAGGGTAGGTTTCCAACCATCCCGTGGTGGCTTCTACCATGGTCAGTACATAGCGCTTGCCCTGGCGGGTCTGAGGCAGTGTGATGTAATCAATCTGCCAGGCCTCCCCGTATTTGTACTTAGACCACCGCCCCCCATACCAGAGGGGCTTCACCCGCTTGGCCTGCTTAATGGCAGCGCACGTCTCACAGTCACGAATAACCTGAGAGATACTGTCCATGGTTAGATCCACCCCTCGGTCTCGTGCCCACTTATAGGTGGCATCTCTACCCTGGTGGCCTGAGGCATCATGGGCCCATCGTGCTAAGAATAACTCTCCCTTATGCTCCCAGTCGAGATCTATCTTCAACTCCCCTATCTTTGCAGCCTGATGTACTTGCTGGTTGTTTTGCTGCTCTTCATTAGCTCTACTTCTGGGGACATGGGCATCTACATGGCGAACCTTCACAGGTAACTTCTCTAACCGAGTAGCGATATCTTTCCACTCTTCCGCAGCCCAAATTGGTTTTCCTCTTCGCTGCCAGTTCGCCTCTTTCCATCTCTTCAGCCATCCCCATAGAGCGTTGGCTGCCATCCAAGAATCGGTATACAAATAGAGCCTTGGCCACTTCTCTCTCTCTGCAATACCTAGGGCCAGTTGAATAGCTTTGATTTCAGCGAATTGACTGGATTCGCCTTCTCCTTCAGTAGCCTCTGCAACCCGTCGAGTGGGACTCCATACAGCTGCTTTCCACCTCCGTTTCATCCCTATGACGCGACAAGAACCATCGGTGAATAGAGCATAACGCGTTTCTTCTGCTGGTAACTGATTGTATGGCGGAGCTTCCTCAACCCGGGTCACTGGCTCTTGTTCCTCATCCGCAACACTAAAGCTTTCACCTTCGGGCCAATTTGTAATTACTTCCAGGATCCCAGGGCGATTTAACTTCCCAATTCGAGCGCGCTGCGTAATGAGGGCAATCCACTTACTCCAAGTAGCATTGGTGGCATGGTGGGTAGAGGGAACCTTTCCTCTGAACATCCATCCCAGCACCGGTAGTCGGGGTGCCAGAAGGAGTTGTGCCTCTGTACCAATCACCTCCGAGGCGGCTTGGACTCCTTCATAGGCGGCCAAGATTTCCTTTTCTGTTGGAGTATAGTTATCTTCAGACCCCCTGTAGCTCCGACTCCAAAATCCCAATGGTCGGCCTCGGGTCTCGCCAGGCACCTTCTGCCAAAGGCTCCAGGACAGACCATGGCTCCCGGCTGCAGAGTAGAGCACGTTCTTCACATCTGGTCCTGTCCTGACTGGACCAAGGGCTACAGCATGAGCGATCTCCTGCTTGATTTGGATGAAAGCTTGCTGCTGCTCAGGGCCCCAATGGAAGTTGTTCTTCTTGCGGGTAACCAGATAAAGGGGTCTCACAATCTGACTATACTCAGGGATGTGCATCCTCCAGAAACCTATAGCACCTAAGAAAGCTTGTGTTTCCTTCTTATCAGTTGGTGGGGACATAGCAGTGATTTTGTTAATAACATCTGCAGGAATCTGACGCCGTCCATCTTGCCACTTCACTCCCAAAAACTGAATTTCTCGGGCAGGTCCCTTGACTTTGCTCTTCTTAATGGCAAATCCGGCTTCCAAGAGAATATGAATTATCTTCTCTCCTTTCTCGAACACTTCTATTGCCGTGTTCCCCCAAACAATGATATCATCAATATATTGTAAATGTTCGGGAGCCTCACCCTCTTCTAGTGCAGCCTGGATCAGTCCATGACAGATGGTAGGACTGTGTTTCCACCCCTGGGGCAGTCGGTTCCAGGTATACTGCACTCCCCTCCATGTAAAAGCAAACTGGGGCCTGCATTCTGCTGCCAGAGGTATGGAGAAAAATGCGTTAGCTATATCAATGGTCGCGTACCACTTTGCTGCCTTGGACTCCAGCTCGTACTGCAGTTCCAGTATGTCCGGTACAGCCGCACTCAGTGGTGGAGTCACTTCATTCAAGGCACGATAGTCCACAGTCAATCTCCATTCTCCGTCAGATTTTCGCACGGGCCAGATAGGGCTGTTGAAGGGTGAGTGGGTTTTACTGACCACCCCTTGGCTCTCCAGCTCTCGGATCATTTTGTGGATGGGGATCACGGCATCTCGATTCATCCGGTACTGCCTGCGGTGCACTGTTGAGGTGGCAATTGGCACTCGTTGTTCCTCTACCTTCAAGAGTCCTACTGCAGATGAGTTCTCTGATAGTCCAGACAAGGTATTCAATTGTTTAATACCCTCTATCTCCACTGCAGCTATTCCAAAAGCCCACCTGAATCCCTTAGGATCTTTGTAATAGCCATTCCGGAGGAAGTCTATGCCCAAAATACACGGAGCCTCTGGACCAGTCACAATCGGATGTTCCTGCCACTCCTTCCCAGTCAAGCTCACCTCAGCTTCCAACAAAGTCAACTGTTGTGATCCCCCTGTCACTCCAGCAATGGAAACAGGTTCTGTCCCCACGTGTTCTGATGGCATTAAGGTACACTGTGATCCGGTGTCAACCAATGCTTCATAGTCTTGTGGCTCTGATGTGCCAGGCCATCTGATCCACACCTTCCAGAATACCCGGTTCTCCCGTGCCTCTTCCTGGCTGGAGGCAGGGCCCCTCTAAGCCAGATTGTCCTTCTTTCCCTGGGCATATGCCTTAGAAGTTCCTTCAAGGGGATCGGACATGTCATCGTCATCAGCATACTTAACATCTCGGCTACGAGCGACCGGAGCTGCTATCCTTTTGGTGATACTTTCTCTTTTCTTCAAATCATGCACCCGTTGTGCCAAAGCAGCGGTGGGTTTTCTGTCCCATCTCCTCATGTCTTCTCCAGACTCACGCAGAAAAGCCCATAACTCAGCCCGTGGGATGTACCTTCTCTCCCCATCAAAGGAGCGCCAGCGTTGGACACCAGGGCCTCTAATTTGTACAGCTGAGATTTGAATAAGGTCCTCCTTAATCTCTTCCCGGAGTTTCTTATGATTCTCCTCTATTTTGTCCTCTAGTTTCTGCAGTCGGGTTTCCACTGCTGCAATTCTGGCATGAGTTGGGCCATGCACAGCATCTGCATACGCTCGAAGCTTCTTTGCCATATCGAGCACAGTCTCATATGTATCATCCCGCTTCATTATTGCTAGGGCAGAAGCGTATTCAGGTGGCCCAAGTCGCACAAGTTTCCTCCACATTACAGGTGTGCATGGTACCAGGTCCGGATTCCTAGTTGTTGTATCATCTGAGAAAATGAGCTCTGCCACCGCCATCTCTCTCAGGCGTTGGATCGCCTGTTCTATGGTCTTCCACCGTGTCTGCTGCATATAGAGATCATCCGTACACAGGTATCGTTCTGCTACGCTTCTTAGGACCCGTTCCCAGAGGCTGTGAGGGTTAGCCCCCCTCATCATACCTTGATCAATGACAGGATCATGTGACAGGGATCCCAAATGCCTCGCTTCAGTACCATCCAAAATTGTAACCTCCCCTGCAGCATCCCAAAGGCGGACTAACCAACTAATTATAGATTCGTCAGGTTGTCGTCTATAATCCTTTCTTAGGCCCCTGAGGTCCTTCAGAGAAAAGGAGTCAATATTAGCTCCAGATTCTGTGCCCCTTGATGTGGCCTCTGATTTTGGTGAGGGTCCTTCTCCTGCATCATCATCATCATCCTCCACCTTTCGATCAGTCTTGCCTTTACACTTTCCACCTCTTGTATTAGCTGCAACAGCCATGGGTTGGGGCCTATTGTCTGATTCAGCTGCTAGCCTGGAGCCTGGGATGTTAGCTGCAGCCTGGGTCACTGGGATAGTAACTAACTTATCTCCCTGTTCCCTTTCTGCTATCTGCTGCTCCACAGTATCTAGCAGAGTACGGTAAACAAACGCCAAGGCCCAGCTCACTGCAGTAACCCTTTCCTCCTTAGTATTACCATGGCACTTCTCCCTCAAATACTTTGCCACCTCGACTGGATCCTGAATTTGATCAGATGGAAAGTCCCAATCTATAGGATCGGAAAATTCCTTTAAAGTCTGGCCCATGTCCTCCCATTTCCCACTCCAGTCAAGATTTTTCCTGCTTTGTTTTACTCCTAAGTCAGGAGTGTCTCTAACCCCTCTAGAAATCTCAGTCTTCATTTTATACACACTCCAGACAGTATAGAAAAGGCTTAATAAATTAAATGCCAGAAAGATGGTTTCTTTCAAACTCAGGGGAAATTCAGTATTTTCTAATAGAGATGTCAACAATTTGGAGGACAAGAAGGAGGACAAAGGCTGAAAAGCCCCTTCCCCTTCTTCTCCCCAAACAAACTGAGTAAACAACCATAACAGCAACCCATACATTCCTGAAATGAAGTCCAGCATTTTTATCCGACACATCATCACACATAAGACCAGCACAATGACTATTCTGGTTAGTGCCCCCCGCTTACAAAAGCTACTTATTAGGGACAACATCAGAGCTATTTTTGGGTAAGGAAATAACCCCAGGGACCACAAAAGTATTAAAACTTCAAAAACCCCTAGGGACCAGAAATACCGGCAAGCTTCCACTCCAAATGACATTATGAATCACCAATATGCCCACCAAAATAGCCAAAACCAAAATATTATTGTTATAGGTTTTTTTCCACTGTTTTTTTTTTTTTTTGGCCTCCGTTTCCCGGCCAACGCACCAAAAAGTATATTGTCCTGGTTTAGGGCAAATTAGGGGAAATCTCCAAAAGGGAGCCCCCCAAAACAAAACAAACCTCCAACCACCCCTCCCCCAACACCGGGTTCGGGAAGGAATTTCTCGGAGGAGCAAAGTGGAAAACAAAACCTATTTATTTACAAGTAACAAAAGAACACTCCCCAACACAAGAAAAGGAAAGAAACAGACTTTGTGTATGGTGAGGGCGTCAAGCTTCTCTTGCAAGCTCCAGGTGTCCTGGACGTCTCAGGTCAGGTCCGGAACCGGTCCAGTATCTTCAGGGGAGGGTAAGAAAGAGGGAACAAAAGAAAAGAAAAAAACAGCGCAAAAGCAGAAAGCAAGCAAGCAAAGCGGCTAGCCAAGCCAAGCAGCAAAAAGCCAAGAGCCAAAAAGCCTGGTCAAGCACTCCCCCCCCTCTCTTCCCCGCCCCGCCACAGCAAGACGGCCGGGGGGGGGGAAGAGAGAAAAGGCACAGCTGCCAGACACAACACACGATATTGGGATAAAGGCTGTCAACCCACGACAGGCACGATCCTCCCTGTTTCCCTGGGGAGATTTGGGTTGGAAGGGGCCTTAGAGATCATCTCATTCCAGCCCCCTGCCATGGGCAGGGACACCTCCCACTGGACCAGCCCCATCCAGCCTGGCCTTGGACACTGCCTGGGCAGCCACAGCTTCTCTGGGCAACCTCTGCCAGGCCTCACAGCCAAGAATTTCCTCCCAATATCCCAGCTAACCCTGCCCATCGTTAGTTTGAAGCCATTTGCCCTTGTCCTGTTACTCCATGCCCAAAGTTCCTCTCAGGCTCTCTTGTAGACCACCACACTGAAGGTTTCCAGCCACAATCCAAAATCTGCTCACCAATTCCTGGAAGATGTCCGTGCACAGCACAGAGATCAGTGTCCTGTCTCTCCTAAACCCTCCCTGTTTCATCCCTTGAAATGGCTGCTGTGCAGTTCACCCTCTCCCTGCAGTTCACCCTCACTCTGTAGCCCCTGAGGTGAGCTGAGGTTTCTATTCCCACCTACAGCTTCCCTGGGCAACAAAAGCATCCCCTGTCCTGTCCTCATCTGACACCCTGACAGACAGACAGACAGACAGACACCCCCTTCACCCTGGATTTCCAAACAGGGCCTGTACAAGGAGTAAAAGGCCAGGCTGGATGGAGCTGGGAGCAGCCTGGCCCAGGGGAACAGGGGATTGGGACACTCACTGGTGTCTGTGGGTCTGCACTGACGCAGGGACAGCACAAGAACTCGTTACTGAAATCACCCTGGAGCTACTGACAGTGCACATTGGTGCTGCTGACTGGCTGCTCCTCCTGCCTTCACCCAGGCTGAGTTTGCTTGCAGACATCATTATCCCATGGGAACACACCTGAAGCAAAACTTTTTTCCCTCATGTGGAAATGAGGAAGGAAAAAGAGCTGATAGATCAGCAACCGACAAGCCAAGAGGAACCTGCTCTTCTATAGATCACCCAGCTTTTATTTTGTCTGATTTTAAGTGCCTGGCAGTGAACTGGGCCCTTCCTGTGCCCTGGGAGAGGCAGAGCATGAGAGGCAGAGCATGTCCAGCTCACCAGAGCATCCTGGGTTTGCTGCCCAGCTCCCCATGGCACTGGAGCCACCACTGCCACCTGGAAAGGGACTCTGCAGTGACACAGAGCATTTCCCTCCTGCCCAACAACAGCTCAGGGACACCCTCAGCTGCCCCACCTCTCTGGGCTCTGATTTTGTGGCCCCTCAGGAGCACTCTCTGCTGTCTGGCTCCTCTGCAGCCCCCAGCCAAGGCAGGGGATGTGCCAGGCTCCAGGGATGGCTCCATCCTCCTCCACCTCCCGACCTCTGCCCCGGGCTGGCCTGCGGGACCTGACTTGCAGCTGCCAAAGCCACAGCACTGATTTTTAATTAGGCAGAGGTGCAATTAGTGAAACACAGCAGAGTGAGAGGAGAAGCCCTGGCCTGTCAGTCTTGGCTGTGAGGTCCCTGACGCTTTCCCTTATCAGCCCAGGAAGAAACATTGCCTTGACTGTGACAGTCCAGAGAGGGTGGGGAATGCATCAGACCTTGCTAAATCCCAGCTGGATTTAAATGTCTGCAGGATATCACCCAGCAGAGCACTCTGGAAGCCTTCCCCCCAGGAAAATGGACAGGTGATATGCACAGCTTCATTGCTTTTGTGTGTGTGTGTCCTTTGTCCACACGGCAAGGTAAGGGCCGTGCTGAGAGTGCAGAAGAGGGCGGTGCTGTGTGCCTGCATCCCTTGCACCGTGTGTTTCCAGCCCTGTGGATGAACACAGGCTCTTTGATCTCAACATCAGAGATGTCCAGACACTCCCAGGGATCCAGGGAGACACAGCTGGGAGGCACCGACAGGGTCAGGCCTTTGGAAGCTGAGTTAGGCCCAATGCATCCATTGCCAGATTTCCACATGCTCCCACATCATCCACCCTCGTCCTGCTGCAGGAGGGATTTGCTGCTCTGAGCTGCAGCTCCTCGAGTGCCAGGGCTGTGCTGGGGCTGCAGATCCCACCAGGGCCATTTCCGAGATGCTGGCAAAGATCCCCTCGAGAGGAAAGGAGCTCAGCCAAGCCTGGAATGACCTGCTGGGGCAGGGCAGGCTCCTTCCACTCTGGCTGGGATTTATTTAAAAGGGGATTCTTTGCAGGATGGCCTGGAAAGGGGGGGTGTTTGCAGTGTGGGGCTCCCAGACCACAGCTGGAACAGCCCCAGAGCCTGCCACAGAGCACTGCTGAGGTCAGGCTGGGTTTGTGTGTGGAGTCACAGCACCCTGGGCTGTGTGATGGTGCTCAGGGATGCCACACATACCTGCATCCTGGTCCCTCTTCCTCATCCCATATCTGATAAATCAACGTCCAGTTCCTGTATTCCCACAGACCAGACGCCATCCCTCTGCACCCCCTGCCCCCAGAGCCCATCCCAGCTCTGCTCCCCCTCCAGCACAGACCCTGTGAGCTCCCTGCAGCCACAGCTGCTCCCACACACTTCCCAGGCTTTCATTAACTCCAGGCTCCTCTCTTTGCTCAGCCCCTTGGGAAATAAAACTCTCCAGTGCTGCAGATTGTGTTCAGGTGATGTTCAGCAGGGGCTGAACCCTCTGGCAGTGCCACACTCACCTCTGCTGGGGCTGGGGAGGGATCCAGGATGGATTCTTGTTGGAAAGGTGTTTCTGTGTGGCCAAGGACGTTGGCAGATTTGACCAGCTTGCCAAAATAGTCACCTCAAAGTTTGTCACAGCCACACCTGCCAGGCTGGCTGTTCTTCTGGGACAGCACCAGGAATGAACTGGGCTCTCTGTTGCTGCTCAAACACAACCCAGTGGGGAAACCACATGGAAAAAGAGGCAAACTCAGGGATGGGGACATTGCAGTGGTTCCTGGGAAGCTGGGCTTCCACCACGGTCTTTCCACCTCTCCTTGATATGCCCATGACTCAGTTCTATCACAAACTGGTTTCCAGCTCCTAACTCCAGTACAAAGCATTCATTGTTTTGATTCCCCTCCCCAGACAGGGCTGCAGAGCTCCAAGCCAGCTCAAATGGGAGCACCCATGGTTCCCACACTGTGAGAGCATCCCCTCTCCCACGGGGGTCTGCAGGGCAGGCTCATCCAAGAGAAAGGATCGGGTGAGGAGGAGCAGCCACCCTGCCCACCCAGCCCTGCTCCCTCACTCTTGCCTGCTCCCTGTTCCTCATCCCTGCCTGCTCTGTTCCCTCATCCCTGTTCCCCATCTCTGCGTGCTCCCTGTTCTCTCATCCTTGCTCCCTCATCCCTGCCTGTTCCCCATCCCTCCCTGCTCCCTGTTCGCCAACCCTGCCTGTTCCCTCATCCCTGCTCCCCATCCCTGCCTGTTCTCTGTTCCCTGTTCCCCATTCCCCATCCCTGCCTGTTCCCTGCTCTCTGTTCCCCCATCCCTGCCTGTTCCCTCATCCCTGCTCCCCATCCCTGCCTGTTCTCTGTTCCCTGTTCCCCATTCCCCATCCCTGCCTGTTCCCTGTTCTCTGTTCCCCCATCCCTGCCTGTTCCCTCATCCCTGCTCCCTGTTCCCCATCCCTGTTCCCTGCTCCCTCATCCCTCCCTGCTCCCTGTTCCCCATTCCCTATCCCTGCCTTCTCCCTGTTCCCCGTTCCCCATCCCTGTTCCCTGCTCCCTGTTCCCTGTTCCCCTGCCTGTTCCCCATCCCTGTTCCTTGCTCCCTATTCCCCATTCCCCATCCCCGTTCCCTGTTCCCCATCCCTGTTCCCTATTCTCCATCCCCGTTCCCCATCCCTGTTCCCCATCCCTGTTCCCTGCTCCCTGTTCCCCGTTCCCCATCCCTCTTCCCCATCCCCATCCCCATTCCCCATCCCAGTTCCCTGTTCCCCGTTCCCCATCCCCGTTCCCCATCCCTGTTCCCTGTTCCCCATCCCCGTTCCCCATCCCTGCTCCCCGTTCCCCATCCCCGTTCCCCATCCCTGTTCCGTGCTCCCTATTCCCCATTCCCCATCCCTGTCCCCCATTCCCTGTTCCCCGTTCCCCGTCCCTGCCCGCTCCCTCTCCGGTGCCATGCGCTCTCACGGTGGCAGGGCAGGCGATGCCAGGCGCTGCTCGGGCACTGTTGTCACCTGATCTCGGCCGCCCCCGCTCCGAGCCCGGACAGAAATAAACGCGGGAGCTGCGGTGGAGCCGCCCTGGCACGGCGGGCAGGGCTGAGCCCATTGCTCCCTGCTAATGCCAGGGACTGATCCCACAGAAATGCAGAAATTCCCCTCGCGCCTCTCCAGCCTCCTGCTGCACACAAACCATGGCTCAGGAGCAGGTGGAACAGAAAAGGACATGGTTTTTAACCCTATTTTGTGAATTTTCCCCTATTTTGTGAATTTTCCCCTATTTTGTAAATTTTCTTATTGATAGAAGGTTCCTTCTTTGTGGGGTGAGGCTAAACTTTCCACAGGAATTATATTTTTCCTTGAAAGTTTGAATTTGTTTAAGAAGAAGGGTAAAAAAAAACACCAACAAATCTTCACATTATATCCTGAAAATATAAAGCCTGAAGCTCCATCTCCCCTGGTCCTGGCAGGGCCCAGTGCTCCTGCTGGGCAGCAGCTTTTTGCTGTGTAAAATTGGCATCTCCTTGCAGCTTCCATGGTGCTTCCAAGCATGTGCAGAAATACCTGTGGCAGGGCGTGCTGGGGCCAGCCAAACTCATTTCAGTCGTGACCTGAGCAGGTGCTGGGCTGGAAAGGTCCAAAGCTGGGGCAGTGGCTTTGGCAGGACAGCACAGGAGCTGTGTGGTGACAGAGGGGACACCGCAGGCAGTGATTTGGGGTCTTCTTCAGCACTCAACCTGAGACAAACCAGCCTACAGAGGGACTCAGCATTTTTCTGCTAAGCCCTGGGCTCTCACATTCATTTGTGTGGCTGGAAAGTTGCCTTCACATCTCTGATTTGTCCTGTGGTGCTGAAATATCAGAAACTCTGTCCCAGAGGATCTTTGCTTGCAGCCACCCCAGCCCTGGCTGAGCTCAGGATGTGCCCCAGCTCTGCAGAAGCAGCCCCAGGAAGGTTTTGCCACAGCAGAACCAAAAATTGGTCACCAACTGCGTCTCCTCATGCTCCAGGTGTCCAAGTGGCTTCCAGGGCCCCTGCCCTGAGCAGGAGACATCAAAGGCTCTGCCAGGCAGGGGAAGGACCAGGATCCTTGCAAGGAGCCCAGCGTGCTCTCAGCCTGGCAAGGCGATCAAAGGGGAGGAACAGACAGATCTGGGCAGAAAACTGAGAGAGAAGGCAGCAGCAATATGGTCCTGGAGCAAGCAGGAGCACAACCCCTTGGCTTCCATTCCCTGCTGCCTCCCCTTGCCTCCCGGAGTGCCTCAGCTTTGCACAGAGCTGATCTCCTGCAGCTCTCTGGGCTGCAGCCCCATCCCAGCAGCCTGAACTCTGGAGCATCCACCAGAGAGGCTCCTGCCCTTCCCAGCAACGTGCCAGGGAAACCACGAGACTCTGGGCTAACCAGCATCTCTCCAGGGACAGACCCTGCCTTTTCTGCCTGCATCATGCTGGATTTTGTCCCTGTCCCCAAAGCCTGTCTCCTGTCACCCCCTCTCTCCAGGCCATACCTGGTTCTTCCGAAGGCGTCATGACTTCACTGTCTATTTTTATCCAGCCCACTGCTAAGTAAAAGCAGAGTTGACACTGGCTTTTGGGAAAAAAAAAAAAAAAAAAAAAAAAAAGGGAAAAAAAAAAAAAGAAAACAAGGCATTTTTCTTATTGTGTGGGAAAAGATCCATGGGCTGGGTTTTCTTTTTCTTCCCCCTTAACTTGGAGATCTCCCAAAGCACACAAGTGCTGTTAACTGGAAAATAGGATGATTCACCAGTCCCCTGGGCAGATGGTACCCAGGCCCTCTATTCTCCAACTCCTGGCAAGGGAAAATGCCCCCTGTAAAACTTAAAATAAACAGATGATCCTGTATCCATCAGGGGATCTGCCCTGCCAAGCCGACGCATCTCCTGCAAGCTCCTGCGTGTCCCCAGAGCACTCAGGTGATCCCCGTGGGTGTCCTGCCCCACAGGGGCACTTTGGGGCATGCAGGATCAGCTCAGGGGTGCAGGAGGGTCCCAGAAGCTGCAGCCTGCCTGGGAGTGCTGGAGGCTGAGGGATGTGCTGGGTTAGAGCCCCAGGTGAAGGGATGGAGCTGGAGCAGAGCTGCTGCTCCGTGACAAGGTGTCTGTCCCTTGTGCAGCATCTGCCACACGATGCCCTTGCTCTGGGGTGCTGAGGAGATGCTGACACATGGAAAAGCTGGCCTGGAGATCCCTGTGGGTGAACAAACAGTGGGGCCAGAGCAATGAAGCAGCATTATCTTCCCTGCAGCCCCTGACACGTGTCACGGGAGGGATCGTTCTCTGCGCGACGTGACTCAAACCCCATATGGACAGCGCAGGAATCTGCTGTCCCTCCCAGACACAGGGAAAGCCTGTTTGTAAATGCCCCCAGCTCCTCCCTTCTGCAGGAAATGGAACCTCTCATCCTTACTGCATTCCCCTTCCAGATCCCCAAATCCTGGCCACACCAGCAAGAGGGCTGGCCCTGCAAGGAGGTCTCATTTCAAGGACACAGCAAAGTGAGGGGCTCTTGAGGAATTTTGGGGCACCATGATCCCTGAAGCACATCCCACGTGGAAAGTGCCCATCCCCAGTGTAATTTCAAACAGAAGCTGTGGAGGTGGTGCTGGAAAAGACTGGGGTGAAAAGAGGAGCTTGAGAGGGCCTTGGGGTGACCCAGCAGTGTTCCCTGTTTGAGATGAGGGTTCCTGGACCCCAGGAGCAGGGCTGTGTCCAGGGTCTGTCTTTCCCTGCCTGGGACATGGTAACAGCAGAGGAGCCCCAAGCACAGGCTGAGAGGCCAAATTCCCAGCACTTTAAAATTCCCCCTTGGAAGCTTTTTGGCTGCTGGAGGCCTGGGTTATTTCTGGATGCACTCGGCAGGAGTGTTTTTCTCTTGCTTTGGAGCAGGGATGAACCAAGATCTCAGCTCAGCGTGCACACACACAGCCCCAGTGCCCTGCAGCACCCACAGCAGAGCGTGCCCTCTCCTCTCCCTGCTCTCCAGGCCAGGGATGAGCTCCCAAGAGTGGGGATCAACCCAAGAACTGCTCCCTGTATGAGCCAGAGACACAGGACAGCGTCCTCCTTTCTCTCCCTTTAAATCAGACCTTTTCAGCCCAAATATGACAGACTCCTCACAAGGGTCTCTCCTGCTCCCTGGGCTTCCTCCTGCATTCCTGCTGGCAGCAGGTCAGAGAATTTTGGGCTGCACAAATTCAGCTCCCAGAAGGGCTCCTGGGACAGAAAACCAAGGTTTCTTAAACAAGGTTTCTTAAACCACCCAGAGATGCCAAGCCTCAAAATAAGTGACAGCCAATTGTGGTGTCACCGCATTGCCCACACTGCCACAGCTGCTCTGGGCATTTTTATCAGCTTTGCCCTCCTCCTGTTGCTTTTGTGTTTTATTGCAAGGCACCCACTCAGCCCTCACGCCCTGGGGTGGGCACAGCCTCTGCCTGAGCCCACTCCTCCACCTCTGCCTGAGTACGAGGCTGTGACAGCCCCCAGGTCACCTCTGGGTGTATCTGCAGAGGGATTAACAGAAGAAATCCCAGGTTTTTAAATGCCAGATATATTGGATAAATTGTGCTGCTGTTACAGATTTAGGAAGGAAATGCAGCCAGCGCCCAGGAGTTCTGGTCTGGCAGCAATGTGGGCACCCTGCAGGCAGGAGGTGTTTGGGTTTGGGGGGTCAGGAGTGGTTTTAGGGCTGTGATTGCTCCTCTCCATTACCCCCTGCTCCCAGGGAGGGGCTGGGAAAGGCTGGCTGTACCCTGGAGCTGTTCAAGAGAGCCAGGCTTGACCTGGAAGGGTTAAACTCACCCAGT
Source organism: Melospiza melodia melodia (assembly GCF_035770615.1). Classification (NCBI taxonomy): domain Eukaryota; kingdom Metazoa; phylum Chordata; class Aves; order Passeriformes; family Passerellidae; genus Melospiza; species Melospiza melodia. The sequence continues at coordinate 3,014,941 of NC_086211.1, forward strand.
TCATGCAGCAGACCGGTCCCATTCCCCTCCCCATCGCCCAGCCCTGTGGTGTCCAGCTGCAGAGCAGGAAGGAGGGGTTGTAGCCCCTGCTCTGGCCACCCAGCAGCTGCCCTGCCTGCTGGTCCAGCCAGCTGAACAAGCTGCCAGCACTGGGGGATCGTGGGCTCAGTGGTCCTGAGGGGCAATGGGGTGTGAAGGAGGTGGGAAGGGCATTGGGTGAAGGAGATGGGGATGAAGGATGAGGAGGTGACCTTAGCCCTGGCACCAGGAGTGGGGCAGGTGGCTGGGGTGAGGTGGGTGGTCTCTGGTCCTCATCAGAGAGGTCCCTTCTCAGCCTCCATGTGTGGGGAGTTGGCAGAAGTATAAACATCCCAGAGCTGGGATTTGGGATTGCCAGGATTCACTTTGGCCACAGATTTTCCTGGCCTGGCTGCAGCTCAGACAGAAGTGATTTAGCACCTGAGGTCCCCAGCTCACCTCACACCCAGCCCTGGGCACTCCTCCCTTGGATCCAGTCCCCAGCTGAGCCACTGGGACACGCCTGTAAAGATCATTCCAGAAGGATCAATGCAGCTGGAGGGTCCTTCTGGTGCCATCCCAGCCAGGGCATGGTGGCACCTCCTGGGGACAGGGATGTGATGTGGCAGCTGGTGAGAAATCTCACCCCACAGAGGTTTCTCCTCCACCTTTCCTCTCCCAGACCTTGCTCAGAGGGAAGGAGAGCAGGGCAGGAAGATGAACAGCCCATTTCAGACCCTGATCCCAGTGCAGACACACCTGGAGGAGAGGAGACCATTTCTGCCACAGCTCCTCACACACAAGGACCCTTCTCCTGCAGCAGCCCTGAAATGTGAGCTGGGAACCAGCACCAAGGTGCCAGCACGCTCTGTCCTCGTGCCCCCACTCCCCCACAGCTCCTGCCCTGCCCTCAGCTGCTGCTCTCCATGGAAATTTGCCCTTTTTCCCCCTGAGAACAGGCCCTGCCCGCGCTGGCTCTGGCTGTGCAGCGCTCCAGGCTCCCAGCATCAATCCATCTGCCAGCCCTGGTGTCACGAGTGCATCATGGAAAATGCCATCGATCCACCAAGGTGGGGACTTCATTTGAGGGCTCTAATGAGGCAGGGATTTAACCTCATCACACCAAGGTAAGTGCAGCAGCTGGGTGCCCTGGCCAGAGGGCAGCTGCTGGTGTTTTTGCCCAGCTCCTCGTGTGGGAAGGTGTTTCCAAGGTCACACTGGTGTTAGGGAAGGGCTGGGCTGGTGTCCAGAACTGAGCCAACATCTCGTTGTGCTGGGGTGTCCAGGCTCCTGGTCCTGCCCAAAGTCACAGGAGAGTTCAGCTGCAGCTCTCAGCATTGCTGTCTCTGGTGCTTCCCTCCATCTCCTGGCTCCTTCCTTCCCATCTCCTGGCTCATTCCCTCCCATCTCCTGGCTCCTTCCTCCCCTCCCATCTCTTGGAAGCCTCTTAGTGCCTCGAGTTAATGTACTGTTTCAAAACAGCTTGTTCTGGCTTCACAAAAGGGTAGAAAACTCAGGGGAGAGCACTCATTAGGAGACTTCCAGCCTGCCACCAATTCACTTTACATCTCTGATGAAGTCCTTTATTCCAATTTCCTCATTAATGCACCACATTAACAGGATCACTCCTTAACTGGGGTGCATTTGCCCTCCCTTCCCTCAGGCCATGCAGCTCAGCTGCCTGGGCATCTTTGGCTCTGCAGGGCCTTGGGGACACAGCCAGGACAGAACTGGATGTCCCCAGGACTAAAGTTCTGCTGTGGGATGGAGCAGAGAGCACAAAGGCAGCCGGGAGGGTGATGATGAGCACTGACCGAGGTGCTCCTCACCTGTGAGCAGCCAGGCACAGGGAGGGCAGGAAGGGAAGGGAGAGCCCTCACTGGGCTGGGGAACGTGTCCTCTGTGGCCTGGGGCAGCTCTCAGTGCCACCAGCAGCTCGGTTTTACAAACATCAGGGTGATGATGACAATTCCGAGTCCTCCCCTGCGCATGGCAATGATTTTTCCAGTCTCAACCACGAGCTCACAGCATCAACCTCTGCTGTGCTGAGCCCAACGGAGCCCTGATCCCCCCTGGATTCCTGAGATACCACCACCACCCTCTGCTCCCTCCAGAAGAGTTTCCTCTCCTCAGCTGGAAGCAGGTGCAGGCTCCTGATAACTCTTCTTTGTGTCCACAGAGGAAATGGGGCGTGAGAACAGCCCTGCACACGAGCAGGATGACAGCCCTGCTGCCACTGATCTCAGCTCGGGCTGCAGATGACTCTTCCCTGCTCCCTGCCAGGCCTGGCAAAGTGAGACACTGTGAATAGAAAACAAAGGCTTAAATGTCCCTAAGCCAGTGATCCCAGTGATGTCCCAGCACACCCTGACAACGAGGATCTCCTCCTCCTCCTCCTCCTCCTCCTCCTCCTCACAGCTGGTGGTGGCAGGACACGAGCACATGGTGGAATGACTGTCTCTGTTTGCAGGACTGTTGTTTTCAGCACACAGAGAGGAGGGTGTTAGATGGTGGAAGGTGTCCCTGCCCATGGCAGGGGGCTGGAATGAGGTGAGCTTTAAGGTCCCTTCCAACCCAAAGCACTCTGTGATTCTGTTCCTCTGGCCATTCACTGGTATCTCTGCAGAGCTGAATTGTCCTGATTTCTTGGTGTCACCAGCCTCAGCATCAGGTGTCCTGATGGTCTTAAGAGCAGCTGGCTGGAAGCAACATCCTGAGGCTCACACACTCTTTCCAGCTGTGTATCAGCATCCTCCTCATTCTCCCACTCCAAAAGATCCAGGCAGTGAATGTGGATCCCCACAGGGAAGTGTGGTCTGACCCACAAATGAAGCAAAAACAAGGAACAAAAAGAAACAAGCCCAACAACAAACCAGAAAAGCTTTCGGAAACTGGGAAAGAATCACAGAGCGATGAGAAGGAGAGGCAGCTCTTCAGGCAGGCCTCAAGCCTAACAGATCCAGATCTCCTCTAAATCCTGGGCAACTTCATCTCTTCCCACACAGGAGAAGTGGCACAAGAAGTGCACTCAAGGGAGGGTCAGGGAGGGATTTCCCCTTCCTCCCACCCATCACCATCAGCTGAGGATGAGGGTCAGAGATCCAGATCTCCTCTAAATCCTGGGCAACTTTGTCCCTTCCTACACAAGGGAAGTGGCACAAGAGGTGCACTCAAGGGGAGGGTCAGGGAGGGATTTCCCCTCCACTCCTTCCTCCCAGCCATCACCAGCAGCTGAGGATGAGGAGGAGCAGGGTCAGTGGGCTTCCCCTGAGAGCGGGGCCACGCCGTGCTCCCACCCTGCCAAGCCCACTGGCGTGTGTGTGCACACTCAGCATCAGTCAGAGCTCAGAGACACGTTCTCCCCAGCATCCTCCCTCCCTGCCTGCCTCCCTCGCCGCCTCCTGGAGCCTCGAACGTCAGTGCCTGTGGGGGAGAGCCGGGGAAGAGCTGGGGAGCAGGCTCTGCTCTGCGGGGGCAGCTCCGCACGCTGCAGCGAGGGCCAGGCGGAACGAGCATCCTCAGCGGGATCCAGGAACCCCCAGATCCCTGCCGTGGGGACTGGGAGCATCCATGCAGCAATTAGGGATGCCAAAGGGGGTGTGGGGAGAGGCAGGGGGATGAGGAGAGGATAAATAAGCTGGAGAAGTGAGGATCCCGGTCCTCTCTCACTGTTTGACATGCAAGTCAAATTTGCCTTTGAAAACCTCTACGTCTTGGCAAGGCTCGGAGAGACAAGGCTAAGGCAGAGCCATGGATCTGCCTCCTGCAGCCAGCCTGAAATTGTACCCTACAGTATCACACACTCCTGCCCACGCCCCAGCTGCCCCCACTTCAAACCCAGTCAGCACTGGGATTCCTCTGCAACCATGGCTTGGAAATGGGCTGCTGGGAGAGACAGATGCCAAGGGAGAAAGGTTAAACAGACATTGTGCTCCGAGGGGGGAAAAAGAAGGATCCAATTCAGCGTTGCAGTTTCTAAAACAGTCTCCTGAGATCCTGAGTGAAGTGTGCGCAAGCAGTTTTGGCAAGGAGAAACAAAAGACCTGAGAGGAGCAAGAGGAAGGATGAATGAACAAAAGACAGGAAAGCTGCACATGTTTTCAGTCCCTGAAGTTCACTCATCTCTCTTTTCATGCCCAAGCCCTTTTCTTCTTGAGGCACCTTTGGGAAAGGTAGGAAACGGGGGGTGGGGGATTTACTGCTGCTGGGTTTAGCAGTGGATCCTATTAACTAAAAAGAATGGGAACAAGGAAAAATTCCCAAGGCGAGAAAAAAATTCCATCATTAATTGACAGGTCCCTGGGGGGGCTGGAGCGGAGATGTTGAGCTGAATTCAATTACAGACCTGGTCAGAATCAGGCAGGAAGATGTGGCTTCTTTCAGTGTGTCAATTAAAGAAGGACTGGGAACGATAGACTTCTCTGACCCATGACTCAAAGCAAGCTTCCATCCGGCACTGCCTGATGGCCCCGTGGCTCCCACTGGGAACAGATGGGCTCACGGGCAGAGCAGGGATGCCAGAAGGCCTCCTTGCAGGCTGGGCACTCGACAAAACCCAGCCTTGTGCCCGCTGCAGAAATTGCTGTTCTCTGCAGGAAGGTGGCATCGTTAACAGTAATTAATTTGCAGCCACTGTGCCACCTGAGCGGAGCCCAGCACAGCACCACTGAGCCAGCAGCTCCCTCACCAGATCTGGGGGCTGTCCTCAGCATTTCCCTTAGGGAATGAGGAAATAAGTGGCCATGTGAAGAGGGGAAGGGCAGAGAAGCTTTCAGAAGGTACCTGGGCACTGAAAGCTCTGTGTCAAATCTGCATCACCCCTTTCCTGGCTGATGGGAGCAGCTCCCCTCAGACAACCTGGTGCTGCACAGCCTGAACCCTCCAGCTCTCAGTCCCTGGTACCACAACAATAAAAGTAGATGTCAGTAGATTATCACATCCTTTTCCCTTCACTGTTCTCCCCTTGGGAATCCCAAATTTTCAATTTTCCCTCATTTCCCCTGCAGCAAGGCTCAGCTGAGCAGGGCTCTGAGAACACGGCCCAGACAAGAGATGGGGCAGAGCACAGTCACATTCCCTGCAAGCTGTTCCAATGGAAGGTGTCCCTGCTCATGGCAGGGGTTGGAACCTGATGAGCTTTAAGGTCACTTCCAACCCAAGCCATTCTAGGATTCTGTGCTTGATTCCTGCTGGGCTCAGGTGGGCAGGAGTGTGTTCCTCCTTTGTAGGATCAGAGAACTTCAAAGGAACCTCCCTCTGCTCCATCACCACTGGGAACACCTGCACATCCTCCCATTTTCAGCTAGCTGCTTTCTTCAAAGGAGTAACACCACTGTGTTCCTACTGACACCATTTTACACCTTAAAAAAAATCTCTCTTTCTCCAGATTCCCCTTCAAGGGTTGAAAACATCCTTTCTTCTGCTTGTTCCTGCTACTTTCCTTCTCCTTTGAGGATGCTTATTTTATTGAACAGTCTCCTTTGCAACACATGCAGCCTACTTCTTACCACCCTGGATCCACCCTGCCTGGCCTGATCACATGGATCAGGATGCCATGGGTGGCTTCAAAGCCTTTTGGGCATCCTCACACAATCCCTCAAAAAAACAAAAACAAAAAAACAAACAAAAAACCCAAACAAAAACAAACAAACAAAAAAACCACCCCAAAATAACAAAACAGTGAGAAAAGTGATGCCAGAAAGATCTGATTCCACTCTGGGAGCAGAATGCAGGGATCCAAGGAAAAAGGTGAATAAGGGCTGATCCTGAGCTCTCTGTGGACCAGCTGTAACCAGGAGTACCACAAAGTTATGAAGAACAAAGAGGTGCTATACCAACATCTCTGTGTATTTATAGCTCTTGAATGCTCCTTTTCCTGTTGGTGCTTAAGTGGCATTGCCAGCACCTGGGGAAAGAGAGGGATGGGCTGATTGATGGAATTATTCCTGGTCAGCTGCTAACTGGTGGGAGAGGCTGAGCAGGGGGGATGTGCTGCTGGGAGAACTTCTCTGAGGCCTTGGGAGGGAGGAAGAAGCCAAGAACAAAGGATCTGTGCAGTGTCAGGCAGGGCCTGGAGCGGGAGGAATTCCTCTTTCTATGTTCTTGGCTTATTCACAAAGATTCCCAAAACTCCTGGAAGGAGGGAATGGGCAGGATGAGCAATGCTTCACTCCCAGCCCCAGAGCACAGTCCCAGCAGCAAAGGAAGAGGTTTGTTACAGTCAGCAAAACCCAGCAGTGGGTAGGAAAAGGAAAAGGAGATTTTCTGCTGCAGCTCCTCAGCGGACCCTCAGCTCGGGGGACCCTGAGGGTGTGGGGAGCACAAGGTGAGGTGTGTGAATTCCTCAGCACAGGTGCTGTGGGAGGAACAGGCTGTGGCTCTAAGTCAGAGCTCTGGGACAGAGCAGGGAGGGAAGTGTCCTGTCCCTCTCCCTGCCACCCTTTGGGCTCATGCTTGAGTCACTTCTCCATCCAACAGAGCATCCCCACGCTCCAGGACACTTCCAGCACCCCTCCCCTTCTTCCCCTGCCTTTCTCAGCTCCCTCAGAGTCCAGAAGGTGTTGACAGTCCTGGAGGGGAAAGAGAAAGCAGCCTCCCCTTGGCATGGTGAGAGATGCCCTCCTGCCCCAGTGCTGAGGCTGATTCCTGAGGAGAGGCCCCCCATGTGCTCGGGGAGCTGTCAGCAGGAAAGGAAGGAGGGAGGGAAGGAAAGGGCACGTGCTGTACCCGCCAGTGCTGCTGACTAAACCCTCAGGCTTTGTTTGCTTGGTCTCTGCAGCCCCATAAAAGTCAGATGAGCCTTTCAGGCAGGAGCCTGGGGAGGAACAGAGAGGCCTGGGATAAGTGCAGCAGCGTGAGCCATTCCCTCCTGTGCCTCCCCATCTGGGGGGCCCAAGGGAGCCATTCCAGGTCCTTTGGTCTTACAGGAATTCCTTGGTCTGGATCTCATTCTCCTGCAAATTTCTCCTTTTAGGAGCAGTTCCATAAGGCCATAAAAAGGGCTGGACTTGGGAAGGGCTCAGCCTGAAGCTGAGCAGGGACTGAAGACAGAGAGAATTTCAGTGACTCCTTCATCTCAGCCTTCCCTCCCCAAACATAAGCCAGGACTAAAGGGCTCCCGAAGATGAGGAGAATTTTAGAGCAACAAGGCAAAGAGCACAAACCCATTCCTGCAGCCTGGGAAGTACCACAGCAGCAGCAGGAGCAGCAATTATCCCTGTGAGGAGGCAGGGAAGGAGTGAGGAGTGCTTAGCAGGGAGGTGTAAAGGGAAATCCTACTTCACAAGGGCCCAGCCAGTCCTGCTTGTACCAAGTGACAGAACTGACAGGAACCTGTGACAAAACACAAACAGTGTCTGGTGGGTACAAAACAGCAGCAGGGACTCATTGCTCTCTGCCCCAGCAGGTATTGGGATGCTGAGAGACAGTTCCCAGGTAACACGTGGGGCTTCTTATTTGAAAACTGCTCCTTTTATTATCATCTTTCCTCCCACTGCAAAAGGCAAAGAGAAAAGAGACAGGGAGAGGGAGAGTAGTTTGACAAGCTGAAAACTTCTCTGAGGGGGGAAAATGAATAAGTGGGGAAAAAAAATGAATAAGGGGAGGAAGAATAAAAGCGCAGGTGAAGAAGGAAATACAAAGTCAAAATGCTCAGGGCTGACTCAGTGTGGTGCAGGGTTTGTGAGGGACACTCTGCCTTTTGGAAATCAGTAATCCAAAGGGCTCTGCATGTGTGCATAAAGTTATTGACTGACTGCATTACATCCACTTATCCCCCATTAAGCAGCAGGCTTCAGCTTGATCCCCAACAGCAAGGAATTAGAGTAACTCTACCCTGCGTTTTTAGAAGGGTTTCCATCTCCCAGGAATCCAAAGTGCTTCAGCAGCCCTCCAGGGAATGCAGGACTGACATCCAGATCCTTCTGGGGTGGAGACTGGCAGTGGGACAGGCTGCTGTGTGCAGCAGGGATGGGACGGAGCCCTGGTGCTTCTGTGCAAAGCTATAGGATCTCTATTATGCAAGCAGAGTAGGAAAGGGTTGGCTTCCAAGGACACAGAATATAATTAGCCTATCTCAGAACAAGTAGTGATTCCTCCCCTGCTAAGCTGCTCTCAGTTCAGCTTCAAACAAATCATCTCTGCTCCCTGGCTGTGTCTCCACACACGAGCAGCAGACAGCTCTGCACGTCTGGAGAGGCTCTAGGTCTCCATACAGTTACTGAACACTTTCAAAGCTGACTTAGAAAGTTTTTGTTCTCTTTTTCTGCCCCCACTTCAGTTTTCCACCCCCTCAGCTGTACTGATGCAACTGCTTGTGGATCTATGGGGAAATGAGACCACAGAAATTAATTTTTTTTTAATTGTTTTTTTTTTCCAAGACGTATTCACTTGCATCACTTGAGCAGAGCAGCCCCAATCTCAGAGCAACACAAAGTTTGGTGAAGAGGCGGAAAGAAGCTCCTGGAGGGGGAGGAGGAGGAAAGCAAAGGAGCCTCAGGTGCCTCCATCAGCTCCTGCTGTCCTGAGGTGCTGTTTTGGAGCCACCATGGTCACACACAGCCCTGGTGGCCCTGCAGCCCTGCCAAGGCAGCTCCGTGCAGATGTTCCTGCAGCTGGCACGGGGGGACACTCACATCTCCCTTGTCTCAAAGATGCCTCTTTGCTTTGTGTCCCTGGCCTCACTGCCGTGCCCCAGCTGGCTCCCCACGTGGCAAAGCTGCTTTGTCACAGATGTCACTGGAGCTGCTGCTTCTCCTGGAGCTGGAGAGGAGCTGGGGAGCTCCAAAGGAGGAGGAAACTGCAGCTCCCTCCAGGGGAAACAGAGACAAGGGAGAGGTTTCCAGGTCATCCCAGACTTCAAGGGCAGAAGTGGGGAAAGGTCTTGCAGGAAGAGATGAAATCAGGGTGTTAACCATGACAGCAGCCATGGAGGGCCCAGCACCTGTGGTGTTGGGAGCTTGGAAAATTCACTTGTGCTACAACAGGGAGCAGGAGTCCTTAACTCCTCTGCCTCTGCACCACTTCCAAAAATCCTCCAGATGGGAGCTGGGGATGACTGTGTTTGTTGCCCTGCAAACAGCAATGTCCCCATGCAAAGTGGTCAAACAGGGAGCTGTCAAACTTCCCTTTACCCCCTCTCACCCTCCAGACAGTGCATGAGAGGCACCTTGTTTATGGGCCTGACACTGGGTATGACTTAACCAGCTTTGACAGGGGTGATCCTATTTATAGGAGGAGCTCCTAATGCCTCTCATTCAATGTCATGTTTGGGAAAAAGTGAGAAATGAAACAGAAATGACCCCTGAGTTTCTACTTTCAGTAATGGAAATTTCAGCTGCTGACCTGGGCAGGTTGGGCAGCACTGAGCCAGTTTACTCAAGGTCACTGAGAAGTTCACATCACAGTCCAATTTCCCCTATTTGAATGTCCTTCCTGGCTTGGCTTGGCACTCCTGATGCATTTTCAAGTCTGGATCCCTCTCATTTTGGAGCCTTCCAGAAATTCAACTGCAGTTCAGCCCATTCCATAAGGATGGGGATGTGAGGAGATGAATGAGAGGTGTTGCTTCCTAGATTGCCACTCAGGAGTTGCACAAATGCTTTGCTAAAACACCCCTGAACACAGGTCAAGCACAGGAACAACCAACCAACCACCTTTATTGCTCCTCACACACCAAAGGCTTCAGCAGAGGTCAGATCTCACTGGGGGCAGCAGCTCCTCCCAAGGTTTAGGCTGGAGATCAGGGAAAGGTTCTTGCCCAGAGGGTGCTCAGGCACTGAACAGGTTCTCCAGAGAATGGTCACAGCCCCAAGGCTGCCAGAGCTCCAGGAGTGTTTGGCCAATGCCCTCAGGGACAGGGTGGGATTGTTGGAGTGTCTGTGCAGGGCCAGGAGCTGGACTGATGATCCTTGTGAGTCCCTTCCAACTCAGGATATTCTGATTCTACAAAAACCTCCTTTTTTAAACCCCTGTAAATTTTCCTAGCACCTCAAAGGATGGCTGGCCTTGCATTTGGCCACCAGCCCTGGTCCTTCTGAAGCCCTCTGGTCATCCCCTCCTCAGAGGGAGCATCCAGAGGTGCAGTGCTGAGTGCTGAGCCGTGCCAGGAGACAGCACGTGTGCGAGGCATCCTGAGCTCCTCCATGACTCAGAGCCAGTCGCCTTTTTCCCTGCAGTGCAATTGTACCAGGCCCTGACAGCATCAGCTGGCTTCTATCACTGCTCCACATCAGAGCTGTCAGTCCTGAAGACAATGGAAGGTGTGTGGAGGGGGAGGAATTGAGCATCTCTGCGCTCTGCTGGCTTCCCAGAGTGATGCCAAAGTGGCGAGCAAAGAGGTTTTGATGAGCAGCAGCAGCAGCAGAGGGTTTGATTAGCAGCCTGCTGCTGCAAGAGGCTCAGCGAGGACGTCAGTGACTGTGGCAGCGCTGAAATAAAGAAGAGACACTTCTGGAGCTCCCTGCACTGCTGTTTTGTGGGGAAGAGCTCATCTGGTGGTGAGGAGAGCTCTGGAGGGCACAGAGCCCCTGGATGGTTCATCCAGGCTCACAGCTCTGGGGATGGAGGGCATCTGTCTTCAGATCCACTGGCCCCAGTGGGGTCTGCAGAGGATTTGAGTCATTTCCTCAGTGCAACTCATCTCCCCCACGCGTAACTTCTCAAACTCACCTGTTGCTGTGGCAGTGATGACAACAGAGAAGGAAGAGACTTGAGAAGCAAAGTCTGGGGGCTCTTAGTGAACAAACAAAAAACCTCAAGCGAACACAAAGCTCAGATCTTGCTGAGTCCCGTGCCAAGGAGGAGGGGGTGTTTGTGCCTCCTTCAGGGCGTCTCCTGTGGCCCAGGTTGGCAGGGAGGATCACCCACCAGGATTCTCAAGCCGCCCCTGCCCCGTGCCGCTCCCCCTCGCGCTCGGGGGCCGCTTCCTGCCCACGCCCACGGGGGGATTGGCGCTCTCCCTGCACATCCCCGATGGGATGGGATGGAAAAGTGACAGCAGCCATGCCCAGGCTTTGTCTGTTTGGCTGGCAGCTCTGCCTTCTTTCATTCCTTCTCAGCAGACTTGCACCTGCCTGCTGTCCTCGTTCTGCACTTATGCACCAAAGTCCCCCAGCACAGAATTCAGCTTTTTATTCTGCTTCTAAAGCACAGAACACAAGGACTTTGAGGCCATCTAGATATTATGTTTAGCCTAAAACCAGGGCTAAGGGAAGTTGTTATATTGATTATTTTCCAGACTCAAAGGTTAGGTTCAAAGCAGGGTAAGTGATTTGGAAAAGGTCCAGGGAAATCTGTGAACCCTGTCAGAACAGGGTCTGTTTCTCTCAAAACTCAATCCAAAACCTGAAGCAGAAGTTCACCCTTGCCTTCAGGATGGACTTAAGACTGATTCCTAAAGTGCTGAGGCATTATGTAAAATAAATTAGCTTGGTCTGTGCAGGCCCAAGCACAATGGGTTTCTAAATTAAGCCCTTGTAAATGGAAATGGTAAGACAGGTGTGAGAGAAGATACCTACAGGCTGGAAAGCTTAATCAGAAATGAAAGTTGCTGAATGGACCAGCCAGCGATTTCAGCAAGCATTACGTGGTGTTGCTGCAAAACAGCAACAGAATGGCCATTGTTTTATTGATCCCACACAACCTGCTGGGCCCGTGCTGCTGATGCACTCAGGCTCTGTGTCACCGTGCCCCTGAGAGCTGCTGCAGGGACAGAAGTCACCACTTGTCCCTGGGCTCTGCACGGCCCCAGCCTGTGAGTTTCCATCCAGCCCCCACAGGTGAAATGCCCTGTGATGACCAGCTGGCATTTCGTCTCCACAGTATTCCTCTGGAAGTGACACGTGGGGAAAAGAACACATTCAGCACCAGGACAAAAGCTACAAAATAAGCAGAAAGGGAGGAAGTTTAAAAATTAATCAGAGCTCAAAGTGCTGTCAAATTTTTCCTTCCCTTGCCCTTTCTGGACACACAGCCATCACCAAAGATTAAAACTGATTTGACTGACCAGGTCAGGCCAGAGCAGATGTGATAATAGGAAAAAAAGGAATGACTTCAAACTGCCAGAGGGCAGGGTTAGATGGGATATTGTGAAGAAATTCTTCCCTGTGAGGGTGGTGAGGCCTTGGCACAGTTTGCCCAGAGAGGCTCTGGCTGCCCCATCCCTGGAAGTGCCCAAGGCCAGATTGGACAGGGCTTGGAGCCACCTGGTTCAGTGGGAGGTGTACCTGCCTGTGGAAGGCAGGTTGGAACAGGATGATCTTTAAGGTTCCTTCAACAAAAGCCATTTTAGGATTCAGAACATTGTGTTAGACTCTCCTGGAAAACAATTTACAGATCTCTTCCTCCACCCCCTTTCCTCTGTAGCTCATTCCTGTTCCCTTGCTATGAAAAGTTTGGTTGTCTTCTCCTTTTTCTGTCTGAGTCTTTCCATGGCAGTTAGCTGCCATGGTGATAGAAGTTAGAGAAATTAGTAAGAAGAAGAGTCATAATTAACAATTGACTGACAGTCCCATCTGACCTGAGACAGTAGCTGAAAGCTGCCTCCCACTTCAATCTGCTTGCCACGAACCAGCCAGGAACAGGCAGATCCACTAGCCAGGGTGGCCTGGCTGCTGGCTCCATGCCTGCAGGGGCTGCCCTCGGTGGGTTTGGTGCTCAGAGCCTCGGTGAGGATGTGCCACCATTGCCCTCTTCTGGATCCACAGCCAAGCCTGCTCCAAAGATGGGAGATGTCACCATCCAGTGATGGCAACACTGGTGACCCCAAGGGAGCCGTTTCACTGGGACCTCCCGCAGCTGCCTTGCACTATTTCACCCCCAGAGCTTCGAGTTCTTTGTGTTTCTCCTTCCAGAATGGTAGGAGAAGCCTCCCTCCTTCCCTACACTGCAGGGCAGGTTTACAGCAGATGGTGGCTTCAAAGGGAAGGAGATATTAGAAAACAAATTAACGCTAAATATATGACTAATTCAGGATCTTTGTGAATGTGTACCACTGTGAAAGGTGGGCGGTTCAAAACCTCCCAGGAAGAGGGGGGGATCTCAGGTTCAAAAGGAAGGAGATGTGGTTAAGCTGAGGAACTCCTTGCCACAGGATGCTGAAAAGGCTAAAAATATATATGAACTTAAGAACCTGGAAAAGTTTGTGGAAGAGAAAGCCAGTGAGGGTTACTAATTACACAGAACTTCTAGCCATTTATATAAGTTATGTTTCTACATTAAATACATATTTATGGAAGAAAAGGCTTCCTAGTCTATTTGAGGTGCCTTCTTTTGGGATCATAGGACATGATCCTGAATCAGCCCTTTGCTGACCCTGTGTAACTCACTCCTGTTTGTATGAATATGGAAAAGCAGGGGTCAGGTCCTCAGCTGCTCCCTCAAGGTTTTATTCAGCTTGAGGCAGGTGAAGACTCAGTAATTGCTCACTAACACACTTGGGGCCTGGCCCACCATGGAGCCCTCGAGATGTGGTGTTTTTGTAATGCACAAAATTATGCAGAAACCTCACTGTTTTGTACAGGGAAGAAAATTAGCTCAACTCAACAAGGCACATTACTGATGGACTGAGCGAGGCAATTTTTCACACTCAGCTGGAAAGAATTTCTGCACTTGTCTGTCTGCTGGAGATCGTGCAATATGGTAACACAGAGAACCAAACCTGACACTGGAAATTATGGGGCTGCTGTCAGCATCCAAGCACTGAAAATAGGCAGGAAATAGGAATCTGGTGAGGAGTTTCAACAGCTTGACCCGTCTCTGTAATGGACTTTAGAGTCAAGAGCAGGTTGATGACAGTTGTTAATCCCTTCTAGCACAGCCCTCCCTCACAGCTCTGCCTGTGCTCCCTGCTGTTAAATAATGTATCTCCAAAACGGGGAGAAAATAGGAGAGGGCATCTCCTGTTTCACCCAGCAAGGGGGAAAGGAAAGATGGGGGAAAGGAAAGATGGGGGAATGATTGTCCCTGACAACAGGGAGAGGGACGGATCAGGGAGACAGGGGAGGTGCCTGGGTCCAGGGTGAAGGACAGGACACAGAGGACATATATCCCTGAGCCAAGGATTTAGGGGGAAATTGTCACACACACCTCTTGAGTCAAGGGTGGATCAGTGAGGTAGAGTGGGATGCAGGCTGGGATTATCCAGGAAAGTAGGAATGGAAAGCAAAATGCTCCAATCCAGTGCAGTCAGTCCCAGAACAGGCTCTGAGTGTGAACAGTGTGACAGAAGGGACAAACCCACAGCTGAGGTGCCCCAACATTGTCTCCAGTGGGGGTTTCTGCCAAATGAAGATCCCAACATTGAACTGCAGAGATCTGGAGAGGAACCTGTGTGATGGAGGTGTCCAAGGGTGATAAATGGGACACAGAACAAGCAGCACACAACATGCTTTAAAGAAGCTCCTCAGGGCCTGGGTGACAGAGTGCCTGGAAGACAGATCAGGGGCTAAAAGTCAGGATTCCTGACCCATGATTAAACTGTGGCACATGTTAACTTACACTGGACAAAAGACACACTCTGCCCCAGTTCCCTGCTTTCCAGCAAGTGTAAGAGTCATTGTCTGCCCTAGAAAGAGAGCATTCTCCATTCATGTTTGGGAGGCTCCTGGAGAGCAGAAGCTGTGCCAGTGCACAGCATTATCTCCTCACATCCTGCAAGAACATGCCAGCAACATTCAACCTCCCCTCAAATCCAGCGGCAGGTCACAGCGATTGGCGGGTCTGGCATGTGTGTGACTGTGAGTCACCCAGGATTACTGATCTTCATATTAATCTATTGTTGTAAATGACTTGGAGCTGCCTACAGACAATCCTTCAAAGTATGGAACAATGGAGAACCTGCACATCTGAATAAAGCCTCCTCTGCATGGCAACTTATTGCCATCGTAACCAGCATAAACAAGAGCAATTAAGACAATTTCAGAGCATCACCTCCTCCCTCTGGGGTCTTAATGAGAGCACGCTCAGAAGGGGGCTGGAGCAGAAGCAGCAAGGGCTGGGAGTTAACTTGTGCAGGAAAAGAAGGGTAGGGAGAGTGCTGGATCCAGAGGGTTGCTCCTCTCCACTCCACAGTGCAACACAAGGGCAAGCAGGGGGAGAGATTCAGTCAGCTCTGGGGTAGATAGAAAAGGCTTGGAGCAGCAGAGCTTTTCTGCTGTCTAACCCTCACACCAGCTGTCTCTGCAGCTCTGCAGATTCTGCTGACATATCCAGGCGAGCAGAAGTAGCCAGAAGGGCTACTGAGAAAAACACAGGCACCACACAGAAGGATGACTGGGTTCCAAGCCATAAATCTTGGTAGACTCAGGATTGGACTGATGGCCTTCTAGGAGCAACGTGCTCAGGAAGAAGCAGTTCTTCAAAAGATGATGATTATCCATCCCAGAAAATAAATACAAGCCTCCACACAGTGCTGTTGGATTAGTGTATAGGCTGCACATGCTCCATAAATCTTTGCTATATGCTACTGATCTACGAGCACTCAGACAACTGAGAAGCTGTTTGTGGGTGGCTGTGCAGTGAGGAGAGGCGGAAAACTGGGAATTTCTCCTTTGAGGAATCTGTCAGGAGATGAGAGGGACTGACCTGAGCAAATACTCCAGGGAAGGAAGGGAGACAGCTCCTATCAGCTTGGTGATGGCACCTCTTTCTTTGGAAATCTGGCCCCTTGCAATAGATGGGGCTCTGGAGCAGAGCTTTTGTGAAGGTTTTCATAGGATTGAAGGAACTACATGATTTTCAACTGACTCTTTTCCAATTTAAGGCAGAAGTCAAAAACGTGGTTCCTGCACTGTCACAGTGTATAAATAGCCTGATGGAAGCATAACAGCAGCTCAGTTTGGTATGTATCATGCACTCAAATAATTTTATAAAAAATCCCACAGAATTCTATCCAGCTCCTCCTGCAAGAAGCTCACCAGCTTCTGTTTAATGTGTCTGCAATGACAGCTACCCATACATCAGGTGGATCACAAAACTCACACTAGAACCAAAATGGTTCTTTCCATTCTCTGCAGAGACAATTTTTTCCTTTTAACTTGAAATTTGCTATCGTAGATTTGATTGTCTGTTTAAAAAAAATGAAGAAAAGTGGCACATTAACTTGCAAAGAGAAGAAAGGAGCTAAATCTGAGACCTCTTATCTCAATCTTTCCAATGCCTAAGTGCTGGATAATTGGAATTGCTGTCTGAGCCATAAAATGCAGTTTTGCTCAGATGTTCCTAACCCCAGATAGTCTTCTCCTTTCTGCCTCTCCTTCAGAAGCACCCTGGTTCTAAGATCTCAGGAGATATGTGAAATCTGACCTTCAGTGGAGAAAGATCCTACTTAAACTTCCTAGAAGCCAGCCAGCACTTGATAAGCGCTTTGCAAAATGAGCAATCCACTTTTCTTGGAGTCAGGAGTTTTTTGGAAGGATGGGGTCACTCAGCCAAGCACAAGGACCAGTTTACCCTCAGCTAAGAATTTTCACAACCCTCCCACCCAAAGCACTTCTTATCACCAGGCAGGTTTTTAGGAGGGAAATAGCTGGGAAATAGTCACCTTTAGGAAATTGGGTCTATTTGTGCTCATTGCCTTGTGCTTATTCTATGAGTGTGCAGAGCTTGAGTCCACCTGAAAAACATAGATGAGTCTATAAAGAGAAATAACTATTAGTAGTTGCTGATATTCAAGACAAGACAGCTTTCCCCATGGGTTTCTTGTTTGGGTACTGCCTGGAGGGCAACTAGTGAGGACTCAGCAATTCTGAACACCAGCTTACATATTCAGGAACGTCATGTCAAAGGCATCCTAAAATACAGGGAAAGAAAAGACCATTTGACAGAGAAAAATGGGGAGATGTAAACAGCTGGATCTGTTCTCTGTCACTGACTCAGCAAGGGACATGGAGCAAATCACTTTATTTTTCCATGATTCAAATACCCCCTTGCAAAATGAGGCCAACAGCAAAGCAGGTCCAGCACTTCCCATAGCGCTCAGGTTTGTACCTGGTGGGGTGTGTGTGTCAGCTGGGGAGCACCAGAGCTTTCAGTTCACAAGGAAGGTCTGCAGAGAGACATCAGTGTTTGTTAATCCATGCTTTATAACGTTCCGACATCTGGAAGGGCAGAGCAGAATCGTTATCGTTCAGATGATGACCACTGTGTCCCTTATGAAGAAGAAATTAAAAATAGGAAGTGGTTATAATTACCATTTTGGACACCATTCCAGTGGCATCATTCTCAACACAGTGCTGGGGTTATAAAGTAATAGCTGAGGGAATGTCAATTTACAAATCCTTTTTTCAGTGCAGCAGAGTGTGAGCCAGTCCGATCCCTGCTATCTCCTTCCCCGACATCCAGCCGTGCAGTTCCCAGCACTGCTCGTTCGGCTTTCTGAGCTCCATTGTAACATTAACAAAGGCAGCCCAGTGATATTGTCACATCCAAACGATGGGCAGAGACAGAGAAAAAAACTCCCAGTACCTCTAGAAATGAAAACAGTAATCTTGTTCCATTCCAAATGGGAAGAGAATTTCCCAGATAAAGATTTACCTGTCTCCTGCTCTAAGGCAAAGTGCTGTTGCCCGTTCCAAGCTCACTGGCTTTGCTCTCCACTCCACACAAGGAAGTGAGAACCTGCCTTTGGAAACTGCTAACCTTTTCCTGCATGGGAAACCAAGGGAAAGCACTTTGTTTGGGAAAGGCTTGCGCTGGGATTCATAATAAGCCATCATTGACGTGACAGACCTTGTTGTTGACTTGGAGCCAAATCTTGAGGTCCTTGCCTGAAGGATCAGAAGGATTTGACCCCAGGACTGTTATTAGCCTTGACATCACCAGCTTCTGACATGGGATAGTTTTCCAGTGAACTTGCTTGAGAATGTTTAGAAATGTCAAGTGGCCGAGCCACGAGGACACAAGAACAAGAAGGTATCAAATTCGCCCAATTGAACGGGAGAATTTCAGTCCTCCCCCTGCTCCCGCTGGCGATGGCAGCGCTGCTGACAACCTATGTCAGGGTCACACTGCCTTATCAGGCCCCTCTCAGCCCAGCACCCTCCGTCAGCACAATCCACGTGCGCCATCCCAGACAAGCGAGAGCAATGGGATCCCAATGTAAGCGCTGACACCCACGACAGAACTTTTCCAGCACCAATTGTGTTGTGGTGGACAGAGCTTGTACAAAACGGTTTACACAGAGGATGGGCACTGTGTGAGCTGGACAGGAGCCTAAAAGTTCTGGTTGTGGTGTGGTAGCATTTTGCCAAAGGATTCCTGGTGTCACATCATGTTGAGAGCGTTGAGGGTGGGGAAGGAGAGGGGCAGAGGAGACTGAAGAAGCCACAGAGCTGTAGGCACCGATGAGCTTGTGAGGTGCAGCGACTCACACATTTACTTTTACTCCATATAGGCCAGAACTCCATGCTGAACTCCAGCAGAGGAAAGGCTGTGTGTTAGGTAAAACCTCTATCCAAACTTTCTCCATGCATGGAAGGGCTACAGCACTCACTTCAAGACTTGCAGAGCAGCTCAGCTCACCATGGTTTAAACCAAGCCTTTGCCATTCCCCATTGTCTTCCCTGTGTTCAGTGCTGCCAGCTTTCCTTGGACACATCCACAGCACAGTAAATCTTCCTCCTCTGCTCCTCGACTCAAGCCACCGTTCTGGTTGCTGAAATTAGTCAAGGTTTAACAGGATCTACTATTCCATTCACGCCTCCAGAAGATTTGTTCCATCCAGATGCCCTTACTGAGTGAAGCTCCCATTGTTTCATACAGCTAAAATCAGTTGCACTAACAAAAATGATAAGGTGTCAGAATCCGTATCGATCATATATCCACCCATCTCTCCTGCCATCTCTCTGCAGTTTCCGCAATCCTTGAGAGCACCACTTGTTAGTGCGCTGCAGGAACTCATCCAAAATGCTTTAAGATCCCTAAATTAATCATGGAGGATTCACCTTCCCTTCCATCAGGAAAAACAAAAGCTTGAAATTCAAGGGGAGGGCTAGAATCTCCCCGGCTGATTGGCTGGAGGATGCCTTCTCGCCCACACGTCCCACTCAGTAACATTTCCAAATATTTTTGAGCAAGCTGAAAACAATTGTGTTGGAGGGGCAGGGGGGCTGCTAATACCCTATCGGTTTCACATTCCTAGGAGAGTTCCCAGCCCACCAATCTGCCATCCTATATCAGGCAATGAGCCCTCAGCTGGAAACTCTACCCTGGCTCTACCTATTGTCCAATGTTTTCCTTCCTGCCAGATGATTGGAATTGCACCAGTTGTTAATTTTACACCTGCTGTTTGTGAATATCCAGAGTGACCTTTCCGACAACAGCCACCCCGGGGGATTTCTTGGTGGAGAGATGCACACACACACATGCAGGAGCAGATAGAAAGGGAACAGGAAGGGGCCTCCTGATGAATGATGGGGGATTAAAATAGCTCCTGCTGGGGCCATGGTGGAATATTGGAGGGCAGGAATGATGAAGCGGATGTTTAAAACATAGCGAAGTGTCGATCTAAGCACAGAGGACAAAGTAGTGTTAGCAGATCCCTTCCTCTTTCCAGCTCTCTCCTTGTGCCCAGCTGGCTGAGCAATGCAACTCCCAGAGCCTCTTACAAAAGAAGAGTGGCTCCCTGGGACGCTGAAGCCAAGGTTTGGAGAGTCTGAAAACCCTTTTATTTGGGAATCTGAAAGGAATATCTGCCCTGTGGCCCCATTAATCACTTCTTACCTCGGTGTAACTGACCCTAATGCCAGCTCTGGAAGGTATCAATCACCCCAGAAGGGATGTGTCAGTACAGCATGGACAGTAAAAGCTATTGGCTTCTCAGTGCTGAATTTTAGCTGGTCTGAGGAAGTCACAGGTGCTCAGATATCACTGTGACCAGTTTTAATACTCAGATTAGGTTAAACAGTTCTAGCCCACTTCAGAGTAGATTAAGAGCACTCTGGTTATTAAAAATGATTTGTGGTGCCAGAGATGGATCAGAGGAGAAACTGTCCATGGGCTGTAGCCACATAACCTCCACATTTCCTACAGCAAGCTGGTACTTGGCTGAAGAAAGTGGAGTGGTATGCAAATAGGAGCAGGAGATGGCAAATTTTCCTCTGAAAAAAGACTGAATATTGGATAAATAACACAGTGGTGGATGTCTGCTGAGTGGTAGCAGATGTTCAGGGACAGGCAAGCCTGACCCTTGTGGAGGAGAAATCACTGATGTGGATATCAACAGAATTCTGTGTGCGCAGTGCTCAGTCCCAGGCATCCATCCCCCTGGTACAGGGATCCGTGTGCCAAGCAATCCCTCTCCCAGAGACCTCAGCTCAGGATAATGCACACTTTTCCTGGAGAATGGCTCTGGCTCGGGAACAATTCCGTTCAGAGATATGAGGCAAATCTTGTGTCCATTCTCTAATCTTGCCAAGCACAACTCAAATGGAAAAAAGCCTCTCAGATCTGAACCCCAGGTCCAAATCAAGCTGCCCTCAACTCCTGTAACTTCTCACTACAGAATGAGGGGACCCCATGCTGTTCTAGAGTTTCCTTTGCAAGTGAGGCTCTCCTCACATCTCGGCTAATGAGCATCCCACTGCATCTTGAGCAAAATGGGAGCTCCAAGGGTTAGCCACTTCCCAATTTTGAAAAACAACATTCTGACAATCTAAACTCCTGCTTTAACCCCAAAAGACATTCCTCACATCTTCTCCTGATCAAGTGAAAAAGACAGAACAATTTCTGCAGAGACCCTGTCTAAAAATGCCAGGGGAATAATCCCAACATACCTCTAACAGAAAGGATGTCCCTAATGCATCATTTTGCTACGGTGTTCTTGTGAGTCCTTCTTCTGAGACTTCCAAGCCACCAAGCCACCACTTTCTAAATATTCTTGGTCAAAAATTCACTCAAATTAATGGACAGCTGCAGACAGTACAACATGCTTTGGGCAGCATTGGAAAGGGTCTGTGTGTCAGGTATCCCCAAACTCCTGGCAATCAGGGGAACAATACTCGTAATCTCCAAAAAAAGAACTCCTTAGCTGAGTGAAACCCATGGTGGAGGAACAAGGGTGGCAGATGAGCTTCTCTCTGCAGCCTCATCAACATAGTCATGGCCATCTGCATCTCTGGATTCAGCTCTGTCCTTGGCCAACTCAGTTTAGAAAAGGTTTTGTTTTTCTTGGGCTGGTTTTGTTTACAGCTGCTCAGCCGAGGCAGGGAGGTCAGCAACAGCTGAGTGCAACCCAGGCTCTCCCAAGTGTACGTTCTCCAGTGAAACATCTGGTTACAAGGCAAGGTCAAACGGGCCTGAAATGGGAGAGGGCCACAGATTCTGCCCGCTGAGATGCAGCCAGCTGGGAAAAGAACAGGCTTTTCTGGGTATGTTGGAGGATTTGGCTGGGAAAAGAAAGGAGAAAAAGAAACATACTGCAGAAAAGCTGAGGATCGAGAGGCTGGTTCTTTCATCAGTTAAGAATCAAGACCACCCTAGTTGTCAGATGAATTGCTGAGTCTTATTTAGCAGGAATTCTAGTTGCTCCCAAACAGACAGAAGGTCTCTTCAAATCCTTCATTTATACATAGTACCAGTGTATGTATATGAATACCTCTATTCCCCATTATCCTGGGATTGCCTCAAATACACATCTCAGACCTTCTCACTCCGTTCTTTCTAATTTTCACCTCTCACAAGGCACTGGAGCCGGAAGGATGAAGACAGATCCAACGTGCACATTGCAAACCTTGATTTCCTGAGTTCCATGGGACAAGGACCACCCAGCTGCTCAGTGTTTGTCCAGCACCTGCACCACTGGTGCCCCAGACAGTGTCTGGATGCAATAATGACACAAATAACAACATTGTTCAGGACCGGTGTGAGAGCTCCTGCAAACCAAAGAAACCATTCAGGAAGCCCAAAGAACAAATCCTTCCATGCAGCCCCTGGGAATGCTAGCAGCAAATATTTAGGGTTTCTTTGTTTTTAAAGCAAGGCTTGTTCCTCTGAACAAGAATCAGAGAAAAAAACCCCATGTGAATTGGATGAACCAAGCACACAGAACACCAAGAGAGGAAGCTCATCATGCAGACACAGTGGGAGGTGTTGGGTGAACTGGGATTGATTCGTGGACAACCGAAAAACAGCAGAAAACACTAAATTCACATTATGGTGTTTATGTAGCATGAGCTGACCAGCCTTAATAACACTAATGCTCAGTACATGATTTCAGAGAGAAGCAAGTAAAGAATAATTGTCTGAGCATGGGACCAAGCACTGTTTCTGAGCTCTGATTCTTCCTTCTTCCGGACTTTCACTAAATATCCTGACCTGTTTGTGCTTGAGCATCCTTCTGTAAAAGGATAAGGACAACAGCAGTCACTCACCTACTTTGGTGGGTAATGAATGACTCAGAGAGCTCTCACCGACCTCCTGAAGTCCTGCACACAATACCCGATGTGTCATGCAGCACCTCACAGCAGCCAGAAAGCTGTCACCTCCTAATGGGCCTGCCTTGCCAGCAGGGCAGGGCAGAGCCTGCACAAGGTCCTCTGGCACCTCTGTCCAGGCTCCGAATGGTTTGCAGAAGGATCCACTGTGCCATGGAAGGGGTACAGAGCTGGGGAACAGCTTGAGCAGGGTGTGCACTGCCATTCCATCGCGTCCTGCTGGAATGCGGACATTATGGGCAGAGGCATCTCTTGAGGCTCAGCACATCAGCTGCTGCCTTCATGCACCACAAATAAAGGACTCCAAATCCAAACCTGGAAGCCAACCAAAATACCAGAAGATCGTTGTGCTTCTCATGTGCATAATCTGATGCCTAATTTGCATGCAACGCTTGTGTATCTTAATCCCAGCTTTCCAGAGGATGCTGTCCCATCCCTGATCCCATCAACAGATGGACTCCATCTGCCCAAATGAAAGCTACAGTTTCACCCTGCTCAGATTTTCCCACCAAACTGCTGGATGCAGCTGTTACCCAGGGCCCTGCCTTGCGCAGCCCTTGCTCTGAATGCAGAGGTTTTCCTTCAGAAGATTGTTACCATTTCAGTCTCCCTTCAGGCTGCCTGGACATGAGCGAGCTCTGTGCTCCAATAAACTCCATCAGCACTTCCCAGCACACAGCACTGGCTGGAATCTGCCTGGCTTGGAGCACAGGTCCAGTGTAAAACTCCACACAGAGCAGCCAGTTATTCATAACAGTCTGTACAAGGCACATCTGGAGTGGGACTCAGCTCACACATATCTGGGAGTGTAAGAGCAGCCACTGCTTGCTTGAACACAAACATCACCTTTAAAAACTTCCTTAAAATCCTTTTAAAAGCCAACCATGTGATTTTGGCAACTTCACACACCCCTCATGCTGCAGGTAATACTCAGTGAAAAGACATGTTTGCTCTGACCCCCTGGTATCTGCAAATATTGAAGGGATAAAATGGAACCTGGTCCCATGTTTTTCCCAGAAAACCATAAGTGAGGCCCTGGCACAGGGTGCCCAGAGAAGCTGTGGCTGCTCCATCCCTGGAAGTGTTCAAGATCAGGTTGGACAGGGCTTGGAGAAGCCTGGGAGAGTGGAAGATGTCCGTGTCCAAGGCAGGGATTGGAACAGGATGAGCTTTAAGGTACCTTCCAGTCCACACCATTCCATGATTCTATCATTCTGTATTTCATTCCCCAAACAACAAGCAATAACAAGAACACAAAGTCACATCCTTATTCCTGTCTCCCAAAACTAAGGCAGGGGCATTAGGAAAAGGTGCATTTGCAAACCCACAGAATTCGATTTTCTAGGATACACTGAAGAGTTAAAAGGGTAAAAATGCCAACTGGGAGTGCTGAGTATGCACATGTGGGAAGACGCTGTAGAAACTGGGCTTGAGAAGCCACACGGTTAAATGTTGTCATCCTCATCCTTTTCCTTCTCTTCTGTCTTTTCTCTCTCTAGAAAAAACTCACTGTATCTTCCAGTCATGATGAAAGAACCTTCCTGCTGCCCACCCCAAACCCATGACCAAGTGCTTTAAGAGCAGAGTTTTGTCACGAGGTAAAGGGTCAAATAGTCCCCTCTCCCTTTACTCATTTACCCCGTGGTAGGTACATTTGGGTCATTCCCAACCTCTAATGGGCACAAGGGTTTCTTTGCCTATTGAGGCTGTACCAAAGTAGCAGTAAAGTTTTTTGAGGCCTCCCCTCTCTCTGCTGCCAGGAGGGAGGGAACCACACTGACTGAGAAACTGTCTGGGACTTGGGCACTTCCCTTCCTTTTCCTTTCAGAAATGTTTTGATTAAACTAGCAAAACCATTCATTCTCTCCATCACTCCTTAACTTTATTTTTGTTACTTCTAGACAGCTCGGAACACCCTTTCCTAGGTAACGTTCACTAAATCTGTCTCAGAAGCCAAACCTGCTGCCTCCCTGCTCCCAAGTGACAGAGACACTCCCCTGCAGTTGGGTCTGGCATCACCTGGGGAGCACCAAAGAGCCCACCCAGCTCCATTTCTCTGCCCCCTGGTTCTGGGAGTGCCATCCTGCAGCTGGCAATGATCCCTGCCTCACTCCCCATGGCTCTCAGTCAGGAGGTGCCATCCCTGAGCTGGGGACAGGGAATGCTGTGGGGACACCTCTGTGGCCTCCCCATAGCAGTGGTTTAAGGGTGCTGACTGAAAGCATCCGCTGTGGCTGGGCAGCCGTCCAAGCACGCTGGATCCAAGCTCAGTTGTGCTTCCACAGGGATCACACTCCTGGACCTCCAACCCTTGACTGTAGAGAGCAAAATCCTAGAGCAGGAAAACTGCCCTTAAAGCTTGTTCCCTCTCTAGTTGTTCACAGCAGGGATAAGTAAGGCCTCATCTATAATCACCTAAAACCATCACATGATTCCTGCTCTGGCAGTACAACAGCTGAGCACGCTGCAGGATACACAGCAACACACATTGGTGATGCACCATTACACATTCCCCAGTGCAAGCCCTGTTGAAATGCTGCCATCAAATTATTTCAACTGATCAAATCAGGAAAAAAATAGAATATTAAAGCCCCAGATAACAAATTAATAAGAATAAAAGCATGTAGGTGAGAATTAAGAAGGCATTAACATTCTGATGGCATCTGCTGCCTAAATTAAACTACAGGGAAAAAAAAAAAAAGAGTTCAGCTGACGCTCAGGATCAGGACAAATAGTTCTCAAATGGAAATTACAGTTTTGAAAATTATGTACCAAAAAAGGATCCAAATTAGGACATTTCTGATTTGTGAAGTTCTTTCTCCAGGTGGGGATCTCAGGCTTGACTGGAGGGCTGGCAACATGATTGGCAAGATGCTGGAATTGCTCAGTTCCTGCATCCCACAGCAGGACCAAACTGGCCCAGAGCCCAGCTGGGACAGTGTCTCATCACTTCTTTGATCCCTCTGGGGCTCTGTCCCTTTTTGGACTTGGATCATATGGATGTGGTGTGTAAAGTGTGTTTCATTCATGCAGACACCATCTTGGAAAAAGAGGAGGAATTAGGCCTGGATTTCCAAAGGAGTTTAGTGCTAAATTATGTGAATAACTGCATCAGTAATTTACATGAGCAGTTACTGTGACAACTAATAGTGAACAACTTAAGTAGCCAGTTGAGCATGTAATGACCTGAGTTATATGCACCATCATGTCTCTCTGGCACACCAAATTAGGTGTGCATACACATTTTGCATGCCCTGAAGGACTTCTACCTCAGCAACAGCCTTAATTTCACAGCACAAGCCTGATCTCAGCAGCCTAGCACGGCACAGCCAGTTTATGCAACACAAAGAGCTGGCACAAACTCCACAGCCCAGGTCAGAACGGATCCTCAGACAGCTAATTAATTTTTACTGCTCCTTTGTGAACTGTAAATTACCCTTCATTTCCTAGATTTCTGTCCCATTTTTGCCTGCCTTTCTCTAGTGGAGCAGTAAAAAGGGAAAAGTGCCAGTAATGGGCTCTCGTTGTGATAAAAGCAGCCACGATTCACTCACGCTTTGAACAATGCTCTGCTTATGACCAGAATATAAAGGCAATTGGGTTTCAAGAAACTGTCCAGTGATAATGACTTTTCCTGTAGATGGGAGGATAGGAGGAATATTTTATAAAAAGAAGGGCGGGAGAAGTGTCTGGTTTTACAGGACAAACACAACTGAGTTCCTCTCCTGCTGAGGGTTAAAAACAAGATAAATGATCTTCACTTAGAGACCAAGTTCATCAGTATTGCCTGCACAAAAGAGAAGGGAAACTGCTTACAAGGCTGAACTGCCAACAGCCTCCCCTTCTCATTCAGACAGGAAAGAAGAGCCTCTTCCCGAGAAAGAGTGACCTTCAGACCACACACACACCCCCAGTGTCTTCCGAGAGCAGCCCCTGAGCAAACGGTGCTGGAGCAAGGACGGGCACGGCTTTTCAGCGCTGCTGTGACCCTGTGCAAAGACTAAAGCTGCTGATTCTGCTGAATCCAGAAAGCAGCACCCTGCCAAGGAAAGATCTACCAGTGTACACGCTCCTGCAAGCCGTGGTTCCAGTCTGTGTTCTCTGCTGATGTCACTGTCCACAGAATTGTAGAATGGGTTGGGTTGGGTTGGGTTGGGAGGGACCTTCAGCTCACCTCGTTCCAGCCTCTGCCATGGCCAGGGACACCTTCCACTATCCCAGGTTGCTCCAAGCCCCATTCAACCTGGCCTTGGACACTTCCAAACAGGAGGTAGCCAGCTCTATGGGCAACAAAATTAATCTAAACCTTTTACCTGCAGCCTCACACTGATCAGAGGCAGAAGCAGCTGTCAGGAAGAGATCACAACACACCTGAGATGAACTTTGTTCAGGCACTGCTGAAATTCAGGACAGATTTAGCATTGTGAGACTCACTTCACCCTTGTGTCAGGACACAGCATTTGCATTAAACCCACAAATAACAAAAAGGTATTACAGGAATTTTCATGTGGTTTCATCTACCAAATGCCCTTTGAAAGGCCACAGCCACAAGAACACACAGAAGATCTCCAGGTCCCAGCTGTTGGGATGCTGCAGGAATGAGAACACGGCACTGCTGGGGTGCATTTATGGGGCCTTCAGCATTTGAGATACTTATATTGCAAAACACCACATTCCTCAGCTCTGACAGAGCCTCTTTTATCTCCGTGGCGGATTCCTGAGCTGCAGTTACTGCCAGAGGAGGGTGCACAGTGAGTTACTGGCCAGGGACCCTGAGCTCCTCGTGCCTCAAGTCATTTACCCAGAGCACCAGTGACGTTATCGTGCTCAGCCCATATTTACTACAGCTACAAACTGATTCAGAGAAACCTGGAGTGCAGGATTAATCATTACTCTTGGGATGTTGAAAATGGATACCAGAACGGACTTCCAAATTAGGTATCTAAAAGTCCTGCATCTCCCAGGAGAGCCCCATTACATCTCCCTACTCCTTCTAATGGAATCTATAGTATGTGAGCACGGCTTTGCCTCCCACAAGCCCTCCCTGCATAATTATCCCCAGCTCAGATTGCTGCTTTCTGTAATGGCTGGAGAGCCACTTTCTTCAGGCTACTGAGATGTAAAGAGGAAATGTTTATTGCAAAATGCGAGTCAACCACAGCCAGTGGGTCTGGGCCATGGTGGAGGGATACAGAAATGGCTTCTTCTTCTTTTTTTTTGGCCTCAGAAATAGAACTCACTAAAAATAGCAGTTCCACAGGAACAAGACTGCCTGAAAATAGCTGTTTCTCAGGAGCAGGGCTGGCTGCTTCTGAAAGAAGTAGCTATTAATGTATAATTGTCCCTGAGGCTGGTTTCTGAGAAAATGCTGTACATACAGAGGGCTGTAAAGAGATATGTTCACAGCAGGGAGCACAGGCACCCCTCTCTTGTCAGAGGTCCAGTGAACTGCAGTAGCTCATATCAGTGTATTTGGTTCAATAATCATAGGCACAGTTAGATCCATCTCAGCACTGGGAAGTATTTCCATCTGTTCTGGTTAAGGCAGCACTCTAGGATGCTCTTACTAGCTAGACCAGTAAATAAGAAAACCTCCATCAGCTTTAACTGAATGCGCACCTCTCCCAGGACTGAGCAGCTCTGAAATCCCAGCACTTTCTTTCCACAGAAGATCCAAGAACTTTGTTGAATTGCAGGTTGTGCAATCTACTCCTAATTTCCTGCTCTACTCAGCACTTAAGAGTTTTCTTGCGCAGATGCTACAGGGCAATAAATCTTCTGAAGAATGGCTCTACATTTCTCCCACTATGGTGTTGCCTTTTAATGAGGAAAGACAAATTGCTTGTGAGATTGGCTGATTGGTTGGTTATTCCTTAAAATGTCTCACTCATCCCTCTCATAACACCATGGGTTCAACAGCTCATTTCTTCTGTCTTCATTTTCCTTCCCAGCACAGCCAGACAATATCTATATCGAGGCCATTCTCCTCCTGTTTTTCTCCCCTTAAGGAAAAATCCATCTGGCCAAAAGCAGCAGAGATTATGAAAAGTCTAGAAAAGGCAAATTTTGGAAAGCAGCAGCTTTAAGGTGGGGATGAAACACAGAGGGCCTGGCTGCTGCCATCACTTCAGTCCTGCAACACCAGTGCCAGAAGCCAAAGTAACCTGTGCTGGGAGCATCCCAATGTCCCAAAGGCTGTGGGACTGGGCTGGGTCATCAAAGGATGGAAATCTTAGATTGCGCCTTCCAGGCTCTGCTCTAAGTGCTGCTTCAAGTCATATCTCTGTTCACTGGTGATCTGACACTTCAGCATTCCAGTAACAGGAGAAGGTGTTTTCCACAAGAAGCTGAAGTTCTACCCTCTGAGTGGCCCAAGGCTGGTCTTATACCTTGAGAAATTACTCTTTCTTTTCCTAACAGAATTCCAGGGGGAAAAAAATGGCATCCTGTTTGTCCTTACCCCAGGCTGCAGTTTCCAGCATGGAAACTACTGCTTCCATGGGAAGGCTTACATTGCATGTGCAACGAAGACCAACATTCCCAGGCTTCATTTGATCCTCATTTGCTTAGGAGAGGGAACCAGAGATGCTGCAGCCTGGATGATTTCACATAACTACAACTGGAAAACATCTAAAACACAACATATACAGTGCCAGAAGTGTGGTGTCTGATGTGGCCCAGTAATACTGGAGCAGGTACACACACCCTATCACACAGCCATGACATCCAGCCACACCATTCTGATCCTTCCATTCCCTGTTGCCAAGGGGTTTGTTATATAACGGCACACATAAAGGGAAAGATCTGTAAAATATACAGACACAAATATGCTCCTTGCTTTGTTGTTTTGCTAAAGTTTTGAAAAATGTCTTGGGATCCTCAAAACCAATAGCCCATGAAAGACAGAGTACTTGATTCCTGTTGGATAGCAGCAGGATGAGGATTTTTTTCTGCAGCGCAGATCAGTTTGATTAAACAAGCGTTTTGTTGCAGCCGTCATACAGTGCTCATTAAAAAATACTCTACATTTGTGTAGCATTTATCATCCAAGAATCTCATCATGTTTTACAAAATGTAATTAATTAAACTTTACAACTCCCCCCAGAGAGGGATAAGGAAAATGGAGAGCTGCTTTAATCCATCACTGAACTGCAGCAGGTGCTGGGTTAGAGGAAAGCAGCTTTTCAGCAGCACACAGCAGCACTGGATCAAGAAGAGAACATCTCCAGGCAAAGTCACTCAGGGAATATATCCCACACCTTGTGTTTGCATGAACTGTGCACTTCCACAAAAGGTTAAATGCCAATTCTTGCAGAGAAGAGGGGGATTTTTCACCCCCATCCCTCTCCCCAGGTTTGTATCTGAGGCACTCGGCAGCATAATGCCTTCCACTGAATCCCAAGCAGTGCTAAAGCCCAGGGGCACCCACGACCCTGCTGGAATCCAGGAGGCAGAAGATATAAAGCCACACAGCTACAGATTGCATCTCACAGTCCTGGAATGTTGTGCAAGCTGGTGCTTAAAGTGGAGGGAGAGTAAAGTCCCTTTAATCCCTTGCTTACTTCCCTCTCCCCTCCCCATCTGTAAATCCACACCTGTTAAAGGTCACCCTGAAATGAAATACATTTAAATGCTTCCTGCTGCTGCTTGGCTCCCCTGTCCTGGTCCCCTGTGATCCCTCCCAGTCCACGCTGCAGAGCAGAGGGAAGGGGGGTGCCCACGTGCCCTGCTTGAATGTCAGTGTCTCATGGCTGAAATCCCACCCGACTCTTGGTGATCTTTAGAGAGGAATCTCCCTCTCACCCTGCCTTTAGGAGCAGATAGGATAACACGGCCATGGGGCAAACCTGATTAGGCAGATCTGTTATGCCACTTTCACTACCTAGGAAAAGGTAGAATTTGATCTGGTGCAGGCTGGGGAGGGAATGCAAAGGATCGCTTTAGTGAGAAAGTATGGCAACAAAACCACAGGGAAATGTGCCAGGAGAGAATGATGCAAACAAACACAGGGAGGGGAATGGATGGAGCAGCACCAACTCATTCACCAGTGATCAACAGAGCTGTGAATCCAATGGCAACTGCATGTATGGATTAGAGAAAAAGCCTTCACCTAACCCTGGGAATACAAACCCTGCTAGTTCTCAGCAGGAAGATGTGCTGGGTTGAGACTGGCTGTGGTCTGGGATCTGCAGGAAACAACATCAACAGGTGCCACAGGGCTTTGGAGGCAATAATTCCCAAAGCCACCAGTGCCTTTGGTCTGAGTGAGGCTCAGTGTCAGCAAGTGAGCTTCTTCCAAGAAACAAGGTAGGAGAGAGAGAACAGTCATTGGCTGCTTCAGCTGGAAGGTCAGAGAGACAAATTCCACATTTATTTTCATCAGACATAAATGTGGGATGAGAGAAGTACAAGGATTGTGCTGGAGGAACTGACAATGAAGATGGTAACAAGGTGATTTATTTTAACCTCTGTCACATCATTTAATTAGTCTCCAAACCCTCCCCTGATAATATGAGGCCCATTTGTACATCCTCCCTGCTGGCCCACTCACACTTAGCCAAACAGACACGTGGATAAAATGGAATTTATCACACCAATCTTCTCCCACTAATGAAGGCAGATCGCCCTGCCCTTCTGGACTGATATCACCGTGCCATTCCCAGTGGGTACATGCCTTTCCTCTTTTTAGCATGAAGAAACTGGGTTTTACTGGTCCCTGGTTCTATTTTCATGTTTGTCTCTGGGAAGCAGCCTCAGATACAGCTGTTGCTGCAGCAGATTTATCTCTGTGAAAATTCCTGCTTTGGTTTTGCAAGTGTTTTAATTAACGTACATTATTTTAGTACACTTTACTACTGATAGCATGTAATTATCTCCCCACAGGTATATATTTAGCTAACCACCAGGCTGATCAAAGACTTATAAAATAAGGTACTTTTGCAACTGACACCGGATACAAGCAAAGGCCAGCAAGGCAGGACCAAAGGAGGAGGGAGGAATTCCCCCTCCACACTCCTAAACCCAGGGCTCAAATTTCACCACTTAAAAAGATGATCACAACATTAATGTACACATTTTATCACAGGAGCATGAAGATGCATCAACACTCAAGTGCTGTGAAGGAGAAAAGAACTATGTACATGCTAAACTATTAATCATTGGTAAGTGATCTCCTCTGCAAAGTGTTTTGAGGTTGATGAAGGAAAATGGCTCTATAATAACACAGAGCAAGCAATCTGCTTGCAATCACAGGTTCATTCTCTCAACTGCTTTTGCCATGTCAATCCCTAGGTATTATTATCTCTGCAAGGCAATTCACCATTTCCTGAGGAGGTCTGGCCATGGAAGAGATTTCAAACTCCACTCCCTTTTCTTATCCTATTCAATGCTGGAGTCTGGTTTCCACTGCCAGCACAATTTTAGATGAAC
Source organism: Melospiza melodia melodia (assembly GCF_035770615.1). Lineage (NCBI taxonomy): Eukaryota > Metazoa > Chordata > Aves > Passeriformes > Passerellidae > Melospiza > Melospiza melodia. The sequence goes on from NC_086211.1 coordinate 3,046,818, forward strand.
GATGCTGAAACCCCAGCAGCTGCTCTGCTCTCGCCACACCAGACTGTTCATGCAATTAAAAAATAACTGACTGGATGAAGCAACCTGGGGACATAACTTTTCTCCAAATTAATGGCTGATAGAATGTGCATCTCTCTGTTGAGCTTCTGCAAGAGCTGGTAGCCTGTGATTTCTCTTTCTCCTTGATGGCTGCAGCTCCTTAACCTATGCTGGTGGGAATTCATCAGATTGAAATGAGTGCTTTGGAGCCAAGAGGCTTCCTGTGCCAAACCACATGTTTCAGAACCGTATCTGGTCCACAAACCACTGAAGGTTTGATCCTTTATTAAAAGCACTGGGTGCTTTGTCATCAGTTTCAGTGGGCACGGGATCATTTAGGTAAATCCTCGTTTCTTGACCTTCTTGAAGGCCACTCTGTGCTCCCTCACACACCTGCAGACACTGTGTCTGTGTATTCCTGCAGCACCACTGACCACCCACCCAGGTGAGAGCCTGAGTGTTCAAAGGGTGGCACATGGAACAGGAAACATGATCCCAGTCTCTGAGGGAGGCTGTCCTGCTTTTTACTTCTCCTTTTCAGCAACTCAGATGAAGTGTGACTTAACTTTTTGGGCCACATCTGAATCTTTGGACTAAAAGCTGCAATATTATGTGTTACCTTTGTTAGTGGAGGAAGGAAATCTCTTTTGTATCCATTGACGTGTTTTGCAAAATGCTCTGTGTGTTTTGAATTTATTTCTATTTTTATTTCTACTTCTATTATTTCTATGCCATTACGTACAAACTTCACAGCATTTTCTAGAGAGGTCTTCACTAAGATGAAAACCTCAGGGCAGCACTCCATTAGGCTTTTATTTTTAGAGGTTGGGTTAAACCTTCTTGAAATTGGTAGGTTTAACTGCATTCCTTTATTTAAGGTAGCTGAAGGAGACATTAAGTCTATTGCCACCCACAATACAAGATTGCTCAAGAACCTGAAGGCTCTGGGAGGACAATTTGGAGTAGGATATTAAAAGGAAAGAAGGTTATGTGTGGATGCTATGGTTCAGGTGGAGGAAGAGACAGAAAGACAGAGTATGGAAACAATCAGAGAACGGAAACTTCAAAGAGCCTGAACAATCATTGATATAAGACCTGGAATGAATACAAGGATTTGGGGTCACATTGCTGCCTGAAGCAGGTGTGGAGCTCTAAGCATGGCAACTGGTTCTCAATGTCTGAATTCTTCTGTGGTCAGGAAAAAAGAGCCACGAGAATTCTTGTAAGCAAACAGAAACACATCAGAAACATCTTTGTCACAGATCCTCCCATCTGGATCCACCAACAAGACCCTGAGTTTTGGCCAGCAGCACAGGTCAAAAGCAGGAAATGTGCAGCAAAACCTCCTGCACATCTGTACCATTCCACTCTTCCTGCTGGGTCAGGTTAAGGTGGCATAAAGAGAACAGCTCTGCTCCTCTCACCCTGCCAGCACAGGCAGCTCAGGCCAAGGCTTGAGTCACTGCTGCCTCTAATTGAATTGGAGATGGATCCTCATTAAGGATGTCCATTCTTACCCTAACAATCCAAATTTCCCCAGATCTTGCTATAAGCAGTTTGAGCAGCTTTATGTGCTCCTCTGCTCTGCAGGGAACTCCTTAAAACGAGGCCCCCGCCACTGGCTTTCTTCCTGTAGGTGAATTAATCTGCCTTGCATGAGTAATCCTATTTAAAACAATAGGTTGCCTCGCAAGAATGAGGGAAGCAAGTTTGGAGCATGATTTTCTGCAAGTACTGTAAAAAGGGCACATAGTAGTTCATCAGGGGACACTTCAGCCATAAAACGACAGTTACCGGTAAAGTCCAATAATAAAATAAAGGATAATTTCATAAGAGGATTTTAAACTCATTTAGCAGGGTCTAAATTTGGAACCCTTTCTTCAGGTAATCAGACACACTATACATTCCTAATCTTACTTTCTGTTAATAAGGAAAAAGAAATTGAAAATCAAGCAGCAAGCAATGTATTCCTTCTGCCTTTTAAAAAAAATTATGTGATGTGATGTTATGTTATGCTATGTTATGTTATGCTGTAGAAGTACTCAATGTAAATAAATTAATTTTGGTAAAATAGAAGGTGAAACTAGACACAGATACCAGCCTCTGATGTGTGACACAGTTCCATGTATCTTCAGACAGCACAAGCCCCTCAGATCATTTAATACCAGGTAGCAAAACCCTGCAGACTTCAAGAATCCTGCAGTGGCAGGAGGGAGGAGTATGGAATAAGACTCTGTGAGCTGAGAAGTAAAAGCTGCAGAGATTAGTGTTTATGTGGGAGCCCTGTGGGCTCCTTTCAGCGTCCTTAATTTAGTTTTCATCTCTGATCCGCTCTACCAGTCCTCTGTGGGATGGAGATTTCATATCCCGGAATCCCGGGGTGCTGTTTGACCTGTCAGGGGCAGCGGGGGAGCGGCTGCTCCCTGTTTACCGCTGCAGCATTTGGCTTTTCAGCTTCAGCACAATAAACAACAACAAACCCTGACACTGCCATGAACCTGCACGGGAGGATTTGAAGCCTCTAGAGGTCACTACACGGGGACCGTCAGCCGCAGCCGCTGCCTGCGAGTGACACCTGCTGGAGTCACACCTGGTGCCACCACCCAGGGCTGCAGGTGTGCCCAAAACCCCAGCAAGGCTCTGGGGTAAAGGAAATAAATCTGGGTGGCTCTTTCCCGTTTTACTCTGAGCTGATGCAGTCTCACCTCAAATTCTGCATGCAGTTCTGGGCGCCACAACACAAGATATAAAGCAATTTAGAGGAGGCTACAGAGATGGGGAAAGATCGAGGGGAGAAGCAAAAGAAGGAGTGGTTGATGTGACTTGGGTAGTTCTGCTGGAGGAGACTGAGGGGAGATTCATCAGGGCTGCAGCTCCTCCTGAGGGGCAGAGCAGGGCCAGCTCCAATCTCTGCTCTCTGGGAATGGCTGGAATGTCAGGGGGAATATCAGTAAAAGGTTCTACTCCCAGAGAGGAGTGGGGCACTGACCAGGCTCCCCGAGAAATGGTCACAGCCACTCTCAGGGCTGCACAGGCTGCTCCATGCAGGGCCAGCACAACTCTGTTTGACTCTGGTCCTTGTGGGTCCCTTCCAACTCTGGATATTCATGTATCAGGAAAATAAAATTTATCTTTATCTGCACATTAACTGCTCAACCACTCTGGTTATATGGGTTTATTTACACTGTGTACCCCAACCCAGCCTCTCCTTTTGCCTTTGACACCCTTCCAGAGGAGCTGGAGCAGAACACAGCGTATTCCCACGGGGAAAAGTCTTCAGTGGGCACTGAAAATGAACTTCTTAGAGTACAATAAGTGTCAATTTCAATGTATGTTGCAGTATATGCCGTCTGTGAGCACATATTTACCGTGATAGAGCTGTAACTTAAGAACACACTGGAGAAGGTTCATTTGTGGGACATCGACAAGATTGCTGATGGAGACGTGTGAAGATGCTGATGACAACTTGTGAATTTTTCTATATTTCCTCACAATCTGAAGCACTGCAAGGAGGGCACCTGACACCCTGTAACGTGGGACGGTGCGAGGCGCTGCCCTGGGGGATTGAGGGACAGGATCAGGAGTTGTTTACCATCCCCTGAGGAACAGCACAGCTGATGAAGGGACCTGCTGGACTGCAAATGAAGGGAAAATCCCTCAGGTGCCCTCTGCCAGGCTGGCAGTGCCTGTGGCACCTGGGGCAGGGTGTGCAGCCCCCACTGGGGAATTGGCTCCCAGAGAGGAGATCACAGAATCATGGAATGTTGAGGGATTGGGAGAACCTTAAAGATCATCCAGTTCCAACCCTCTGCCATGGGCAGGGACACCTTCCACTGGATCACGTTGCTACATTCTCCGTCCAATCTTGCCTTGGACACTTGCGGGGAGGGGGCAGCCACAGCTTCTCTGGGCAACCTGTGCCAGGGTTTCACCACACTCACACGGAGGAAATTTTTCTGAATATCTAATCTAAATTTCCCCCACTTCCAATTAGTACCCATTACTCCTTGTCCTGTCCCTAGGACAGGCTGCACGGGCGCAAGGTGGCACCGGGACCGCCATGGTCCCTCATGAGGGAGCCGTGCCACACCCAACATGGCGGCGGGACACACCCAACATGGCGGCGGCCCCGTCCCGCCCGCCGGCCGCGTTCCCGTCCCTAGGACGGGCTGAATGGGCTCAAGGCGACACCGGGACCACCATGGTCCCTCCTGAGGGAACAGTGACACACCCAACATGGCGGCGTGGCACACCCAACATGGCGCCGGCCCCGTCCCGCCCGCCGCGTTCCCGCCCTTCCCTCCTCCCATGAGCCCCCGCGCGCGTCCCTTCCGGGCACACCAAGATGGCGAAGCCGGGTGAGTGCGGGGGGATCAAGGTGACCGCGGCGTTCCCCTCCTTCCCTCCCTCAGCCCCGCGCTGACCGGGCTCTCTCGCTCTCCCTGCCGCAGTTCTCCTCAAGGACACCAAGCTGATGGACGTGAAGCTGGGCCAGCTGGGCAGCTGGCTGGCCATGAGGGACTTCACCCCCGGCGGCATCTTGGGGGCCATCCGGAGAGGTGAGGGGGATGCGGGGGAGGACCGGAGGGCGCGGGACCCTCATTCCTTCTCCTGAGGGAGCCAGGGAAAATAGCGCACAGTAATCCCTGCCTGCCAGAGAGGATGATGCCTGAGGGGAGGGTGTCTGGCAGCGCAGGGGCTGCTCCATGGCCAATTTTGCTTCCCAGAGCAGTTTCTCCTGTAACATGTCGTTTTCCCATCTGTAAATTTATTTCTCGTGTGGGTTTTATGCGCTAGATGTTTGTTCTCGGTGTTCCTTCTTGTATAAAGGGGAAATGGGGTGCCTTTAGTCCTGAACCCTTTGGCTGGAAATCTTGGGGTTTTACAGCATCACAAGTAAACAAAAAAGGATTAAATGGCAATTGATCCCTAAAGATGGTGAAAGAGGAGACAGAGCCCTTATGGATCACTTTGGGACCAATGTCATTTGCTGCAGATACAAATGTCATTCAGGTAGATTTAAACACAAAATGTCAAATGTGTCTGCCTTTGATAATACATATGTGTGTGTGTATATATTGTATGGAAGATAATTCAAAAGGAGCTTGAGCTCATGAAAGTCCTAATAATATTTAAGAAGAAATTGGGAAAATGTTTTCTTTTTTTCTTTTTTTTTTCTTTTTTTTTAAGGCTTAGGTCTATTAACTGGGGATCACCTTGCTCAACCAACACACAGGTTGCCTCCTCTCAGACTTGCTTCTGAGACCTTCAGATGTGTCATTAGAACCAATTTCCTGAAGTTTTGTGAACCCAGGCTGCTTCTTTCCCTCACAGGGTAACACACAACCCATCTGGCTGCTCTGAAACCTTTTCCTCCTCCACAGGTCACCAGAGATACTACAACAAATACATCAACGTGAGGAAGGGGGGACTCGGGGGTCTCTCCATGTTGCTGGCTGGGTATATTGCCCTCAGCTACATGTGGAGCTACAGTCACATCAGTAAGTAAAAACCATGGTTTAGTGTGTGCAGGGCAGCTTGGAAGGTTGCCTGGGGGATAAAAACAATCACCTGCTGCTGCTTTTAGAAATAAAAGAAAGATTGTTGGCAGACAAACTTCTTTTAGCTGTAGAAAACTTGAATGCTGAGTATTTTCTTGGCAATGGAGAAAGTTTAGACCTTGATGCCTGTCTGACCTGACAGCACCTAGGAAATAAATGCTCAGGGGTTTTTCAGAATGCTTTCTTGCCTGGAATTTCAGGTGTGGTGGGTTGTTTTTTTTTTTCTTGAGAGTTCAGCAGAATTAAATTGCTGTGCTTTGCTGCAGAGCACGACCGCAGGAGGAAATACCACTGAGACACCCTCAGAAGGTGAAGCTGCAGCTCCTGGCACAGCTGCCCTGACAGAAGACATCAGAACTATGGATATTAAACCTGTACTCTTGTGACCAATAATAAAGTGCATACACTTTACATTTCCTGAGCTGACATTCTCCTAATTGAATTGTTAATTGTACTGTGCAAATAAATTTGTCTTCTGAGAGTTTCACCCCTCAGGGTAAGTTCAGAGGGAAAGCAGCTGCTCCTTGGGCTGTATCATGAACTGTTGGTAACTGATTCCTGTTTGATAAAAGTGCTAGCATGGGATTGCTTCTTCCTGGCCATTAGGGACAGGCTGGACAAGGGGCTGAGAGGATGTGTTTTGATTTGAAAGAATATCTGAGCTTTGTGTGCCCTGTGGGTGTTTCTGGTTCTCAGTCAGGCTGTCCCCAGGGGCTGCAGGTGTTTTGGGCAGTTTTCCATCATTGCACAGCACTGTCTGAGAGCAGACAGGGCTGCAGCTCTCTTGCTGTCACTGCCTTAGGTAACCCAAAATTTCTATCAGAACTCCTTTCACTGCCAAAACTGGGAGGTCGTTCTGAGTGGGAATAAGCTTCAGACTTTTAATCTGTCAAAATAAAGGAAAACTTTCCTTCTTAAATGCAGCTCAAAGGAGCATCTGTGGGTGTGGCCCCAGCTCTGAGCTTCCTCATGCCCCAAAATCACACCAGCACCTGGAGCTGGGCACTGCTGCCCACCTGAACCATAGCTGTCTGAACAGCAGGGAGGGTAAAAACCACTTCTTGAGGGACATGAGGAATCTCCCAAGAGCTTCAGTGGTTACAGGAAGGCTTTCAGTGTTGGAAAATGGTACTGAAACCCAAAAGCTCCTGAACTGGGTGGGGAAGGTGATCAGGCACTGGAGTGTTTTGTTTTAGCTCCCTTTCCACATACCCAGTTACAAACAGATCACAGCTCAGTCTGAGGGGGGCACAGAGTGTTATCAAAGTGTCTGATGGTCTGTGACTTCAGACTTCAAACTTCCACAATGAAATAACTGCAGTCATTGACACCAACACAGGCTCTGGTCACTTCTCTTAATCCAGCCACATTTACCTTGTTCTTCAAGAAAAATAAATTCACAGCCAGCTTTTGCCATCAGTACATTTCATAAAAACAAAGTATAAAGGCAGGCAGCAAATGAAGAGATGGGGTAGAATCAATAAAGCTCACATTGTGGGTATTTTTTTTCTTTTAATTCACATTTTGTCATTGGCCCTTTTGAAATAGTCATCTCAAAATAAATGGGGTTTGTGATGAAAAAAAGAAAATATGCTTTCAGAAGGGATCTCTACCAACACTTTAAAAGCTGTGTCCCATAAGAATAAACAGCTCCACTTCTGCTCTCTAGTGTGGGAATACCTGCTCAGAGTGAGCTGTTTGATGGGGGCTGAGACAAGGCTCTTCTATTCCTACTCCAAGCTGTGCTCTTGTCCCTTCTTTCTGCAAGTGGGAACTGAGCACAGCTGCAGCTTTCCTATAGTCATTGTTCCTTATTGTCTGGCTAACCAGAGAGATGCCAATTTATTCTCCCCCTGATCAGTTCTCTCCCAGAAGATTGATTTCTAACCTTCAGCACAGCAAGAAGCACAGAAACAAAGTGAGTGGACACAGGTTTTACTGCCTGATGTAGGTGAGGGGTTTGTCAGCCACCAGGACAAGCTCACCAGGCTGACCTGGAAACAGGACTTGGCTTTTGAAGAGCCACAGGACAGCAGAATCCCTGCTTCCTCACTGAGGAGAAGGCATTGCAAGTGTTAAGTCTTCCCAGTCAGTCTTCCTGCTTCCACAGGGAGGGCTGAAACGCTGCAGATTCTCCAAAGAGAAGTGGCAGAAGGAAAATACTTTAAAGAAACACTGGCCTAAGATGTGTTTATGTGGAGTGCTGCACCAGTAAGGGCTTGGTTTATCTACTGGCTTTTAGATCTACCTTTCATAAGGGCTCAATGAACACAGGCGGAGGCCAAAATTGATTTTAAAAAGGTTAAAACTTAAAAAAAGTTGGGAACAATTACAAAAATGTTGCTTAGCAGCAGCCAGCCTCTGACCAGTTCTTTCAGTAATGGCATTAAAAAAACAACCTGATTAATAGCTCCAGACATTGTGCTAGGCAGAAACCTTTCCTCAGTGGTAACAGCTCCCTTGCACCTTCCTGCTGCTCCTTCACTGTCCACTGAGAAAGGCCAGGTGTCCTTTGGTGCATCTGTTGGCATAATGACCTTTTTCACCACACTGGAAGAGAAAGAGACAGGAATTATTGCAGATACACAGCTCTTTCCTCTTAGCTGCCTTTATTAAGGCACCCAGCAAGTGCTCCCATTTGGAAGCTTTTCCACACGTGGAAGATGCAGCATTTAGCAGGTGCAGTGAAACAGGGTGTCAGGAGGGACAGGATTTATGGGCTGCTAGCAGGAGTAAAAACTGCTTCTATGCTTGCAGTAACCTGATGCCATGTTATTCTAAGACTACTCCATGTGATATGCACCATATCCATAGGGACTCTCCTGATCTTCATGAATAAACAAAGAAAAGCACCTCTGAACTTGAGAAAGTCACAGATTCGTGATTTTGCATCTTGAAGCTACTCAAGCACACAGAAATGCCAGTGCCTGGTGCAACAGCCTTCTCCAGATCTGTGATTTACTTGCAGATTAAAGAGGCAGCTATTAAACGTTTTCAGTGAAATGGATTCAGCTATTTAACATCCCTCTCCAATCACAGTGACTTTCACCCAAACATGCACCTAAGGCTCAGAGGTGACATGTAAAATGTTGTAACTGTCAGGGCAAAAGGGACAGGAAGATTCTTTGTCCTACTCTAGTGACTGTGGCTTTTGTGGAAAAATAAGGAGATGGAAACTTGTGTCCAAATTTTTCTGGTGCTCCTCAATGAGCAACCAAGGTGAACAACTCATTCCTTGCTTTGACTCCACAGGGTGCATTTACAGCTCAAACACTGAGCAGGCTTTGCAAACCTAATTTGCTACTTTCAATGACCTTCCAGGAGAAGAAAATCTACACCCACCAGTGTAAGCAAGCCAGCTTATGAGACAAAAAATTTCTATTAACTCTTATTTTGAAATGTGCAGCTTGGCAGTCTCCTTCCAGTCTTTGGGGCAGGGTTTTCCTGTTTATTAGCAGACAGCAAAGTCCTACAGAATTTGTCATTGCCACAGCAAGGCAGCAACCTCAAAACTCAAGGCCAATTCCCACAGCTGTATCCAGGCACCACACAGTGTCTACTGAGCAAAGCTCAGAATTCAGGGACCTTTTTACACTGTGAAAAAGCTTTTTTGCCTTCCCTCCTGAGCCCTCCCCTCTGCATTACCTTGTAGCAGGTGACCTGCTCCAACGGCCGGGGTCCTCTGTTCCCACTGTTGTTATTTTGAGATTGCATGACTCCAATGACTTGGGGTGTCCTCTGTTGGGTAGGAGAAGAGTTCTGACTCGTTAAGTGCATCAAGGATAAAGATCTTTGTGGTTTTTGTTTTGTTAAGAAGGGAAAAGAGCACCCCATATGTCAAATGATCAATTTTCCTCCAAATCTGTGTGTGGGTGCTCTGCCAGCTGGAGCAGCAGAAAGCAGAAATCAAGCACTGAGCCTTACAAAGCCCAGTGATCCTGTTTTTCTCTGGAAAGCAGAATTGGAGAGTAGGTTCAGGCTGCTAAAATATCATTGCCATCACGGAGGGATGTCACCCTGATTACAAAACCTGGCAGACTGCTGCACAACCACATCTGATGTGTTTCTGTGTGGCGTGGGAGTGTTCTGTGACATGATCTCCATGTGAAGTTGGAACAATTGTGGGGTTTCATCACTACAATGGCACTCAGGGTTGCTCACTGTTTAATTCTCCCTTCCAAACCCCAGAGCCTGGGTGCCCAATTTTGACCACTTGACAACCTAATCTAATTTAAAGCACCGTGGGAGAGCTTTGAGGGTGGCTGTGTGGGGAGGCAGGGAATCTGGGTACCTTTTGCTGTGTTTGTGTTGGCTGAGGCAGTGGTGGTTGCTCTGTGGTTCCCATTGGCAGTTCAAACCGAGGGCTGGTTTAGATGGAAACAAGAACATTGATTCTCAAATCATATGCCAACATTTTATCATCAGCTCAGTCAAGTAACTCCAAACAACAAAACATTCAGCCAGTTAAATCTGGTTCACAGGAAACAGACCTCCCCCTCCCCACTTCTCTTTACATATGTGTTGCATATCCCTCTGCCTTCTGGAATATAAATCCATGTGATTCCACTGCACTGATGGCACCTAATCACCATGCCAGTCTCACTGGGAACTCCCTGGAGAGGCCCTGCCCCATACCACAGATTGGTTTGGATTGGAAGGGATTCACAGCTCATTCGGTTCCAACCCCCCTGCCACAGGCAGGACACTTTGAACTATCCCAGGTTGCTCCAGCTCCATCTAACCTGACCTTGGACACTTTCAGGGATGGGGCAGCCACAGCTTCTCTGTGCCAGGGCCTCCCCACCCTCACAGGGAAGAGTTTTTTTCTAATTCCTAATCTAAACCTACTCACTTTCAGTTTGAAACCATTCCTCCTTGTCCTGTCACTACATGCTTTTTTAAATATTTTTTCAATCCTCAAATCAGTAAAAATTTGGCCCAACTAAACACTGGCAAATCTCCAAACCATTGGGAAGCACGGGAGCACCCTCATTTGACATGAACCAGACCACAAGGGTAACACAAGGCTGCAGGGCAGGCCTGGAGCATACTCACTGCATGAATTTACAGGCAGGGCCCTCTGGACAGAATCCTACCAGGTAATTCACACAAATGACTCTCCGAGTGTGCCGATGTCTGCACAGGGGACCTGCAACAGCACAAAGCTCAGCAGTTCCCATTCCAAACATCCACATCCCAGCAGATCATGCCAAGATGGAACAGCAACACCCCCCCTGGATCTGCAGGCACAGGAACTGTGGCAGGCACATACCGTGTTTGCAGAAGCCTCTGTCATACCAGGGACAGTCTTTGATCTTCGACTCCGGGTCAATGTGCAAGAATGGACATTCCTTGTTACTGCATTCCCCTGTACCAAAGGCAAACACACTTCTCAGTCAATTGTGCAGGTCCACACTTCTCAGTCAATTGTGCAGGTCTGAGATCAAAATGATTCTCAAAACATTACCTGGATCATGTAGCTCCCACAGAGCTGTTACCAACATTTGTAACTTCAGGCACAACACTCTCACTGCCTGCCTTAACCTCCATGAAGAGATCCAAGGACTCAACCCTGGTCAGCCAAGCTCTACCAGACTGGATGATTTATGTTTTTTAAAACAATGGGGGAACTAAATTTGAAAGAGCAGTCATGGTAACAAAACCTAAACATGTAGTGCACCAGAAGTGTGGAGAAACTACAAATTGCACACTAACCTCACTCCAAGGAAACCTACAAGACTGTAAGTTTCTGGCACCAAGTTGCCCCATTATGTCCAGATCTCCAGAGCTGGAAAGCAAGTGCACAGAAGTTTTGCACACCTATGCCCTCTGCTGCTCATCAGCTCCCCAAAATCACAGTCATGCAAAGACCAGCTGCTCAGCCTACTCATCTCATACTACAAAAAAGAGAATTAAGGCAAAAAAAACCAGTAAAAAGAGCAGTTCCCCCCTCTTCCTGCAAGGGACAAGCAGTCAAGTGAAGACACCTACAATACATCACAAATTTACGTGGATAATAAGGTGAAGCAGATCTGGGAAAATGTCAGCCTAACATCAACCACAGAAGAATGTAATGCCATGAGGAGGAGGATCTTCTTCAGACTCCCACACCTGCAGGAGCTGCTTACCAAATTTGGAGTAGAAGTAACACTCAGGCATCTTGGTCATGTCATACTCGTGCAGGAACTCGCACTGGTCTCCCTTTTTGCACAGTCCTCGTAGCCAGTGTTTACAAACAACTGTCTTTTCCCCACTGATGTGTCTGAATGGGCACATGCCTCCTGTGGAAGGGTGGGAGAAGGGAAAAAAGAGCAATTAAAGTGTGTCACACAGGGCAACAGCAATCTCTCTGCAAGAGGGGTTTCAGAAGACAACACCTATGATTTCAGGCTTAGGTGATAATAGCAAAACAGGGAGTTCTAAAACAGATTTGTGGTATCCTCTAAGGAGCTTCACAACAAAGTCTCCAGCTCTTAATCCTGGACACTACAAACCATAGCAACTAAGAGGAGATCCACTGCAAAGTCAGCTTATGGTGAGTTCAAACCTTCCTTTAACAATAGTTTTGTTTATTTATTCCCAATTGCTGCAGACATTCCAACATCCTTCAGTTTCCTCCTCTATCTAAGTTATCCCCTCAGCTTTACAAAACAAGAGCACTATAACCAGTGCTGGAAAATCTGTTTTCACCCCCCATCCTGTGAGAACAATTGCCTTTTCCAATATTCCACACCACTTGCCTTTTCCACATGCCGCCTTTAAAAAAAACTCACAGACAGCTGCACCCGATTCTGTGGAGAGAACAAGGAAACATCATTTATTTTATCAAAGCTTCATGGCAACCTTTAAAACATTTCCTGCCCTAGAAAGAAAATCTGATCTCCAACATCAAGAGAAAAGCAGCATTTTGGTTTGGGGAATTTGCTTTCCTGCAGGAGTTTCTTGTGAAAGCCTGGCACCCAAAAATATCTGTTTTCTTCTTGAGGGACATCAAGCGGAGTTTGCAGATTTGGAGGTGCTTGTTTTGCTTTTCAGCTGTTTAAGTTCTTGACTGGGTTTTCTCCTGCTGTTAAGTCAGTCCTATCACAGAATATCCTGAGTTGGATGGGACCCAGAGGGATCATCACAGTCCAACTCCTGAACCCTGTATTTATAGTCATGGCATTAGAAGTTTTATATTTCTTTGCCAGAAGTGTCTGAAACAATATTGGCATGTTATCCCTAGCAAATCCTGACAAAAAGGAACATTCAAGGGAGTTAAACACAAGTTTAGTAGCCCTGCCAGAAAAATTCAGCAAACTCTGAGTCTCCTGAGTTAGTGTCAGAGTGAAGGAAAGATTTAGAGAGTCAGCCATGGATAAACCTAAAGCAGATGACTCTCCCCATCGAAATGCTTCATCTACCAAAAGGGAATGAAAAAGGAAATATAAAGTACTGAGCAGGAGAGTGATGTTTATTTACAGTAACATCTCAACTTTACTCTTCCAGCCTGGCTAGCAGTAACTACGAACTTCACTAAGTAGAAAAGACAAACATCTGGGTTATGACAGAAACTTCACGGGGAAAGCAGAAGTTGAGTAGATCTACGGGTAGGACCCGAGGAAGACGCTCAGATCCCTGCAAACCTCCCAGGCACCCCAGCCCAGCCCTGCCCACCCTGCTCGGCCCCACGGCCCGGCCCGAGCCCCCCGCGGAGCAGAGAGCCCACACGCACTGTCCATGCCAGGGAAGGGGAGCGGCTGTGCCCCCAGCTGCTGCTCCACGGCCAGCTCCAGGTCGAACGTGATGTGATCCACGCTGGCGATGAGCTCTTGCATGGTGGCAGCTGGGGGCCGCCGGCAACGGGAAGGTAGGGGCGGAATGGTGGCGGTGTTGGAGGCGGCGGGCGGGCGGGCCCGGGCGGGCCCGGCCCGCCCCGCTCCGCTCCGCGCCGGCAGCGCCTGCAGTGAGGGGAGGCGGCGGCGGCAGCCCCGTGGCCGCCCCGCGCCGCCCGCCCGCGGAATGACGGGACCCACGGCGGGCACGGCCGCCCGGCGGGCAGCGCGCGCGCTCCGGCCAATCAGCGCTCGGGGCGCCCCAGCCCGGCGGGCAGCGCGCGCGCTCCGGCCAATCAGAGATCAGTTGGGACACGCCCCTTCCGTGCGCGCAGGCGCTGTGGGCCAGGGGCGGAGTGAGCAGGGACCGTGTGAGGGCCGGGCCGGCTCCGAGTTTGATCCCGCTCCCGGTGCCGGTCCCGGTTCCGCTCCGCACCCTCTCGCTTCCGGGACAGCGGCACATCATGGGCTCCCTGCGGCTCCTCGTCCCCCGCTGGTGCCGCTACGCCTCCCCCGCTGTGCTGCGGGCGCGGTGCGCAGCCCCCGGGATGGGACCCGGGCAGGCGCCGCTCCTGTCCCGGCCCCCAGACCAGGGCCTGCTGCCGGGCTGGAGAACGTGCAGCTCCTCCCAGGCCTCCTCCAGACTGCCCGGCAGCGACCCGAAAGACATCACTGCTAGAAGCTCCGCTGGAGCTGCCGAGGAGCAGAAGGATGACGATGATGATGATGAAGGTGTGGAGTTTGGGACGTTGTCTGATAAATTTTCCTCTAGGAAGTATTACCACAAAACCACAGCACGCTTTCGGGATTTAAAGCTTCGAGAAGAAGGAGAAGAAGAACCAGAAAGAAAACCTCGACGTGGCCCTAAGAATACTCCATACTGGTACTTCCTACGGTGTAAGGCTCTCATCAAAGAGGACAAGGTTTGAGCCCAGCTCTTCTCTTGTTTTTAATAGCACTGATGAAAGATGCAGCTCTGACTTGCTGCGTATCACTTGGTATCTTTACAGAAAGAATTAAGATAAGAATTTCCTGTAGAATCATAATAAAACAGTTTGGGTTGGAAGAGACCTTAAAGACATCCAGTTCCACCCCTTGCCATGGGCAGGGACACCTTCCACTATCCCAGGTTGCTCCAAACCATGTCCAGCTTGGCCTTGGACACTTGCAGGTATCCAGGGGCAGCCACAGCAACCTGGGCAACCAATGCCTCACTTCCCTCACAGTAAAGGATTTCTTACCAATATCTAACCTAAATCTCTCCTCTGTCAGCTTAAAACCATCCCCTGTCCTGTTACCACATGCCCTGGTCCAAAGACCCTCTCCAGCCTTATTGTGAGGAACCCCACACTTTGTAGGACTTGCACTACAATCTGCCCACAGCTGCATTTATTAATACCCATTGTAGTTGATTCTCTTGCTGCCTGTTGATGGATTTTTCTCATCCTTGCAGCTGGCAGAGGCTCTGGAGCTGTTTGAGGTGCAGATGCTGAAGGAGGAGCGTGTCCAGCCAGAAGAAGGCAATTACACTGTTCTCATTGGTGGCTGTGGCAGGGTTGGATATGTGAAGAAGGCATTCAGGCTCTACAATGATGTAGGTTTAACTTCTCTCTCAAAGTATTTTCTAAGCTAGAAGTATTTCAAGCATTCAGTCACGTTTGTTTGTCTCCAAAACGCCTCTGTGTTAGTGTTGGCACCTTCTTAAAAAAAAAGTTTAAAAATTCAAGCTGTCCTTTTGTAAAAAAGCCAGTTCAAGTCCTTCTTCTCTTCCTTCAGATGAAAAAACGAGGGTTGATGCCCACAGAGGCCACTTACACAGCCCTGTTCAATGCCTGTGCCGAGTCCCCCTGGAAGGACTCGGGGCTGCAGAGCGCCCTGAAACTGCGGCAGCAGCTGCAGAGCAAAAACCAGGAGCTGAACCTCATCACCTACCACGCCCTGCTGAAGGTCTGTGCCCTCTGCTCAGACCTCAGGATGTGCTTGGATGTACTCAAGGTAAACTGGTTACTTTTCTCCTATTAAACCTATTCTGTGCTGTGGTTAAAGCTCCTGGAAGTTGGCACATTGCATCAGGTTTTGATTTCATTTCCAGCAGAGATAATTACAGATCATGTGTTTCTGTTTAATTGATCTTATTGTCATACAGTGAAATTGTATGTACCAAATACAATCGGTATTGGTACCAAAGTTTAAACTTAATTACCTAAGAGGAGGCAGTTTTGGCTTTAAAACTGGCTGGGTGTGTCCAAAACTTGTTACATCTATCACCAGAAGACGAAGGTGGTTTTTGACTTAAGCACACAGGGTAACTGGGAAGCTTAATGCTCTCTCTGCTCTTTTCAGGAAATTGTGCAGAAGGGCCATGTCCTCACAGCTGAGACCTTCAGCTTCCTCCTCATGAGCTGCATAAAAGACACCGAAAATGGCTTCAGATTTGCCTTGCAGGTTTGTCCTTGTGTTGTGAGGGGAGGGAAAGTGCTGCTGTGTTTAACTCATCACCTGAACACCTGGAAATAGCAGTGGGGTGGTGGAATGGGAGGAGTTCAGCTCCTCCTAGCACGAGTTCTGCAAACCGGACTTTGCTCAGGACATGTCATACATTGTACATTCTGTACATGCTGTACATTCACTCCTTCTCACACAGATCCCATTAACAGATGTGCTTACAGGCTGTTATTTAATATCCATCTTCCCCTGTTCAGGTTTGGCAGCAGATGAACAAGCTGGGAATCAGGGCTGACAGCCACACCTACAACCTGATGCTGCGTGCAGCCAGAGACTGCGGGATCGGCAATCCCGCTGTGGCCTCCAGGCTCCTGCTCAGCCCCCCTGAGAGCTCACCTCAGCTAAAGCTGCCACCTGGCAGGAAGGAAAAGGTGAAAAATCAGAGGAAGAAGGGATCAGAGAGTGCTCCTGTCCAGCTGGATGTGGAAGCTATGGAAAAGCAATTGTTTCAGGAGAGTTCAGTGCAGCCCGAGGAACGGATCCAGCCACAAAATAAAGATGTGGCTGGGGCTGAAGCAGAACCAGCTGCTCCTGACAGCCCCAGAGTCACTCACAGCAGGGCTGGAGCCTTGATGAGGAGAGCCCAGAGTGAGATGGAACAGGAACAGCCACACCCCATCCAGAAGCTGCCTTTGTGCAACCTGCCCAACTTGTTGGATTCCAGGGTGGCTGACACAGCCGTGGTTTCCCTGGGGACAGTGGCCACACCATCCCACAGACTGGCTCTGATGGGGGATGTGGAGGGATTCTTGAACAAAATGAAAGAGGACGATGCAGAGCCCAACATTAAAACATTCACATTACTGGCTGAACTGGTGGAACCCCAAAGCCCCTCAGAGTCCTCTCTGCTGGCATTGCTGGATGATCATAAAGTAAAAGTAGATGTGACCTTCTTTAACACTTTAATGAGGAAGAGAAGTAAACTGGGAGACCTGGAGGGAGCAAAGGTGAGAAAAACCTCAGAACCAGCCTCATCACCACCTGATGTCTCAGGCTTCTCTTTTGCTGAGACCCATTTCTCTGTCCACAGTAGAAACTGGGATCTCACACCATTTCCCACAAGGTGGTGCTTGGGTTAATTTCTGAGTATGGATTCTGTTCTAGCATGTCCAGCTCCCTGTCTGGAAAGCTACAGTAAGAATTTTTGGGAAGTGATGCCAACACTTGTATATTGCAGAGCATGCTGCCAGCTCTGGTGAAGAGGGGACTGTCACCTAACCTCCACACATTTTGTAACCTGGCAATTGCCTGCCACAACCAGCAGGATGGACTGCAGCTGCTCTCGGATTTGAAGGTAATCAAAGAAAACTGCTCTGCTGCTTGGGGTCTGGGCTGCAGGAAGAGGCAAAGTGAAGTGTTAATGCTTTTTAAAGACCTGATGAGGTTTTTGTGATGAGTGGTTTTGTTCTCTTCACAAAAACATGCAGCTCCAGAGTAGCTGGAGCTCAGGTGGTCTGTCTTAGCTTGTGCTGGCACTGCTCAAGCTGCTTCACAGGTCCTGTGATGAGAGCTGTAAAAAGTAAAAAGTGCCCCTCTGCCTTTTCCTTCCTGCACTAGTCAGAAGATAACTTGTTTACCCATAGCATTTGCTCTTTCCAGAGGTCTGGAATAACCCCCAACAAGCACATCTACAGCAGCCTGATAGCTGCAGCTGTGAGGCAGCTGGATTACAGTTACCTCACGGAGATCCTGCGGGACATGAGGAACAGGCAGGTGCCTCCCAATGAAGTCATCATCCGGCAGCTGGAGTTTGCAGCACGGTACCCTCCCAAATTTGACAGGGTAAGGAGCCACGACTGGCAGGCTGTGAGGGCATAAATATGATGGTTTAATGTCTGCCTGAGTGTCCTCTGGGTTTGCCTGGTCTGATTGATGATTACTTGATCACTGTTTCTTTGTAGGATCTTGTAGCTCCTGCAGGCTGGTGCTGAAGCGAGCTCTCATCTAACAGAAACTTGTTCTGGTGGGTTTCTCTTTGCAGTACAAGCACAAAAACCCATACCTGGAGAAGATTGATGGTTTCCGTGGCTACTACTACCGCTGGTTAAAGGTGATGGCTGGAGAGGAGACCCCCCACCCCTGGGCCAAGTACAGGACAGCAAAGCCTGGGGGGCAGGACAGCGAGGCAGAGGCTCTGCAGGAAAAGGGAGCAGGATGCTGAAGTTTCAAGTTCTTCCAGCACAAGGAAGGTGCACGACTTGCTTCTTTGAACTGGCTTGTAGTAAAGCTGCTTTGTGTATCCCCAACCCCCAGCTCTTGCAATAGTGAAATAATAAAATATTTCCTTTTGTTTTAAGGAGGAGCAAATACATTTTCAGTGAATTTCCTTCAACTGCTGAGGATTAGATGGGCTGTAGTTCAGCAAATTCCGTGCAAAACAAGGAAGCAAAATCAGAGTTAACAGGGGCTTAGCTCAGTGCTGGTTTTGTCTGTGTCTATCACTTCACATGTGACCTCTAAATCTCTAGACTGCTGGCATTCCTGAAGGGATCTGTGCATTAATTCCAGGTTACAGACCTCAGCAGAGAATTCCACTGAAATGCAGCTTCCATCTGCACATGGTCAGGGAAGAACCCAGACTGGACATTTGGGAACTGTAATTCCTTTCCACACAGCCTTTTAAATTGACTCAGTTGAGAAAAAACCCAGAGCAGCTCACTGTACAGAGCAACCTTCAAGCACCCAAAACACATCCAACAGGAGAAGAGGGGCACAGGAATGTTTCACCAGAAGATCACAGCAATCTCTCAGGAAGGCAAACTTTATTTTAAAATAAATGGCTACACAAAACCCTACTCCAAAGCACCCCCCATTTATGCACGATCCAGGTGATCATGCTGATGCTTTAATTTAATACAGAAATAGCCCATCACAGAAAATGGCTGTAATTGCACTCATAGTCCATTGAGGAGAAGGAGGAGGGTGTCCCTCAGAGTTCAAAATACAAGTTTGATGGCAGAAGGCTTCACCCAGAGCAGCCTCTGCATCCACAGTGAGTGCACTCAATGATTCTGCCCTGAAAAACAAACATGAGGAGGGTGTTAGAGCCAAGCACAGCCAGAGCAGCAGGCTCAGACCCCCAGGCAGGGAATGGCTCTGGGTGCGAAGGGTTTCCACAGTCTGGTGTTATTTCCCATACTTTTAACAACCTTAAATGAATGCCAAAGCTGACAGTAACTTCAGCACCAGCTGGACACCAATTCTACCAGCAAAGGCAGAGGAAATGACCAGGAATTACAGCACTACTCTGCTGTCCCTGGGCTGGGAGAAGTCAGAACCACAGCAGGGCAGAGGAACAAGCTGGAGACTCACCACTTCCAGCTTGCTTTTGGGGACCCTGCAGATGCAGTTGGTGCCAAAGTTGGTGTCCCGAGTCTGGATGCAGCGCAGGCAGCAGAGATTCTCATAGCCCTGCTTCTTCCACTTGGCTATCAGGTTTTTGTCAGCATAGCCCTCCTTGATGCAGTACTCATAGAGCTCTGGGGGGAGCAGACAGTCACAAGTTATCAGGAGATACCAGCTTTAGTAACCAGCAGGTAGAGCTGGGCAGCTGCCAAGCCTTCCCTCCACCCTCCTTCCCCAGAAACCTGCTCCCAGTTCAGTGGCATACACAGGTGAACACCTCACCCACTCCAGTTTGGCCCTGCCCTCCTCACCTCTGCTGATTGCTTTCCTCTTGTAGAAGAGATCAAAGATGTAACGTGTTTTCTGGTGGTGGATCCTGAAGATGGGCCAGAGAGACTCCACTTTCCTCTTCCCTTCGTGTGGCTCCGTCTCAGCTGGGAGGGAACACAAACACCAGGTGACCAAGTGCTTCCCTCACTCACTGTGCAGTGAACTGTTCCAAGAATGCTCATAACTTTATTACATGGCAGGGATAAAACTGAGATTAATGGAAGGAGACTCAAATGAGAGAGACCTGACCTGGAAGAGCTCCTTTAGGATATAAAACCAGTGGTAATGGGATGACATGACCCACACTGGGATCAGAAGTGACTTCACCTTACAGGAGCTACCACACACCCATGAGCTTCATCCCCCAACCAGCTGTAACCAAACCTCCGTGCTCCATAACCCCAAAATTAGCGACCAGCATGGCCCAGGATCAACCTGCAGCACCACTGGAGGCACAGACACAAAAAAGGTTCCCCTGTATTCACGAAGCAGCTCTTGTGAGCCTGTTTTGGGGTCCCATCCCTGAGAACACCCACTCACCTTCTCTCATCTTCTGGTCCAGTTCGTCCAGCGTGGGCTCGATCAGCTCCCAGCCATCCGGGGGAGGCTTCCTGCTCCTCTTCACTTTGGGCATTGCCTCGGCAGCGAGAGGGCCAAAGGCGAGGGGAACTGCCAGCACTCCCTCGGAACCACTGGGGAAAGCGGAAGGTATTGGAATAAGAATCCCAATATTACCAGGTAGATTGTGCCTGGGCCAGTCTGACCCTTGCTGCTGGGCCAAAGCTCCGGGCAGATCCCGGTGATGCAGAGGCCGCCGGCCCGGCCCGAGAGCCCCACAACGGAACCCGGGGCCGGCGGGCTGAGGGGAGGCCGCAGGTCCTGGTGCCGATTCCTGTGCGGACCCCGGTCCCTGTCCCTGATCCCGGTCCCTGATCCCGGTCCCTGTCTCTCCCCCCGGTCCCTGATCCCTATCCCGGTCCCGCTCACCGCCGCTCCCGTCGCGCCGCCGCCGCCGTCACCCGGGGTCCTCTCGCAGCCGCCCCGCCCGTGGCCGCGCCCCTTGGGCTGCCCCGCGCGCTGCCTGAGCAAAACGCTCCCCGCCGCCCGCGCCGCCGCCCCGAGAGAGCCGAGAGCCGCCGGGGGGAACCGGCCCCGCTGTGCTGCCCCGGCGGGAGCACCGGGAGGGCGGCGCTGAGGGCAGCGCAGCGGCGGCGCTCGGGCAGCCCAGCGCGGGGGCCTCCGCTGGGGGCGGTTCCGGTTCCGGTTCCGGCGCCGCTCGGGCCGGGGGGGCCGCGCCGCCATCGCCGCGATGCCGAAAGGTGGTGGGGGCCGGGCCGGGCCGGGCCGGGCGTGCCCCGCGGGGAGCGGCGGCGGGGGGAGCACGGGACACGGGAGAGGAGGGGGCTGAGGGCTGTGTGTGTGCGCCGCCCCGGCCCCGGCGCGGGCAGGGCTCGTGTTCGCCCCCGGCTGTGGAGGTGCCGCGGCGGCTCCGCTCTCCCGCTCTCCCGGCCTTGGCGGAGCCTGCGGGGGTCCCTTTCCCCCTCACCGGGCCCCAAACGCGGCTCTGTTTGTGCTCTGGGGAGGGTCTCGTGTTCCCATTCCCCGTTCTCGGGGGCTCCGGGGCTGCCTCCCCGCGTTCCCCCGGCCCGAGCCCCCCACAGCGCCGCGGCGGCGGCGGCAGAGCCTGGGAGTGCCCGCGGCCCCGGGCCCGCTCCATGTGCTGGGACGGGAACTCCCCCGGCTCGGGGCGTGAGGCCCACGGGGAGGGGGAGCCGCCCCACCGGGGGCACCGGGGGCTGGCGGCCATCCCGGCCGGGGCTCGGGGCTCCAAGGGCGGCTCTTTGATGCTGCCGCGGGTTGGGTGTGCGGAGCGGGCACGGACTTGCTGCTGCTGCTCCCGGTGTGATTCAGGAGCGGGGATGGGGCATGGCCGGCCTGGATCCACCCAGAACCTTCTCCCCATGCGCCATCCGCAGAATTGGCTCTCCCCAAGCCGGGCACACGCGGTAAAGCCAGCCCGCATCGTTCCTGCTCCTCCTCTGCAGCTTGCTCTGCTTTGTTTCATCAGCACTTCCTAGCCTTTAGCACCAAACTGATTGTTGTTTAGATTTTATTGAGCCACTTCGTTTTGGGTCCGTTTGCACAGTGATGGGAGATGGGGCTGAAGCTTTCACGTGGTTATTGTGAAGGCAAAGAACCATGGCGGGTTATAACCCCATTTTTCTTATTTAAATGCCTGTAACTCAGGTTTTCCTGCTCTTCAGTTCATTGTGCAGATTTCAGTGTTTGATTCAAACCTTTTGCTTTTAGGAAGAAGAGGGGCTTTGGTCATTTTCCCCCAAGTCAGTGGGAGTTGTTGGATTGGTGGCAGAAGAGTGGATTTTGGCACTCACTGTTTAATATAAAATGGAGGGATATAAAGAAGCTACTAATAAATTTTACATTATTCTTTTTAATTAATTTCCCATTTCCCCCCCCTAATACTTTGATTTTAAGAATAAGAGATTCCATCAATATTATTCCCCTGTCTTCCATTTAAATTCCTTAATTAGGCTGTTTAAAGCTGAAGACAAATGTGTTTGAATGTGGGCCTGCCCGGGCACCACTGGGCTTTGCTGCAGGTGAAATCTGCAGGTGATTCTGCTCTGCTTTAAAAGTGCTTCACAGAGGTGGAGAAGAAGCATTGTCCCTGTTTTCAGATGGGGAAACTGAGGCACAGAGCTGCTCAGTGGTGTTGGACCAGCTCCCCGTGTCTGCTGTGAGGTTTGATCTCCCTGTGGGAGCAGAGCCCCATCCCTGCACTGTGCTGAGCTCTTGTGGGCTTCATTCTTCCATTTGCTTCTTTTTAGGCTTTTAACATAAAATAATTTCTCTTTAGCTGCTTCTCCCCCTTATCAGCAGTGTTTATTTGCAGTTGTGAGCAGTTTGTGTTCCTTGGTGCTGAGCCCAGTGTGGCTCTTTGGGGTTGCTGTGTCCCAGATGTCGCCGCTGTTCCCTCGGGGTGATGTCAGGAGCTGGGCAGGGAGGTCCTGTCTCCCCAGGAGCATTCCCAGGGCTGATCTCCTTCCAGAGGTGTCAGAGCTCCCGTGTGGGATGGCTGGGAGCAGACAAACAGACAAACTCCTGTCTGCCTGCATCCAAGCTTTGCCTGTGCTTAGGGCTGGAGAGCCCATGAGCTTCCCCAGGGACTGGAATCTGGTCTCTGCACTTCCCTGTCTTTTGGGAAAGTACCTTAGGAGTTTCTGTAAAGCTTCACAGTGAGATTTGGGGACAGAACTAAGGCATTGTGAGAGTTTGTCTGTGCTGAGCCAGGAGAATCGGTCAGGAAATGTTGGATCTCTGAGGCTCCCAGTCCAACAGAGAGCAGCTCTCCCATGGATCCCACACAGTGCCAGGGAGGGAGGGATGGATGATCCCTCATCCCTTCCCATCCCTGTAAGGTTCCCATTGTCCTTGGCAGGTGAAATGGGGAGGATGAGGCAGATCCAGAGTTCCCTGCTCCTCCCGTGGCACTCCAGGCCTGCTGCAGTGGCAGAGCTGCCCTGCCAGAGCTGTTTGCTTTGTGCCAGTCTCTGTCCCTCACTCAGGGCTGTGGGTTGGCTCTGTCCAACTTGCTTCCCAATTCTTTGGGCTGGAATAAGCAGAGCAGTGGCTTGAGGGGAGCATTAATGGCTTCAGCAGTTCATTAATAACAGAATCTGGAACTTGGGGCAGTGCCAGCCACAGGGACTCCCCTTCTGGGTTCCTAGAGCTTGTTTTTATTTTTCCTAATAAAGCAATGAAACTTGGAGGCTCCTTTTAGGACTCCTTCAGCTCCCATTGTAATTCCCAAAGCTTTTGTCCAATTAGCTTCCTATTTTTTCCTGGCACAGTGGGAGTGATTAAGCAGCCAAGCTTGTTGGAATGTTGGTTGTAACCACAGGAACACACTGTGATTCCTCCTGTGCAGGAAACTGGGATCTGCTGTGGGACTGAGCATCCCCTCCCAGCCTGGGAAGGGAATTGGAGAGGCACAGGCAGGGAAGGGTGATGTCAATAATCCCAATTCTCTGTGTCTCACCTAAAAATCTTGGAGCATTTCACCAAGTTCACTGGGGGGTTTTGTGTAGGGTCTATCAGAGGAGTTATTTTGGTTTGTCCTGTCCACACCTAAAGTCCAGAGAGTGCTGCAGGAGGAGCAGACCTTTCTGGAAGTTAGCACTAAACCATTTGTTGTTTTTATTGTTCTGTGCAGGTAGAAAAGGAGGCCACAAAGGCCGGGCAAGGCAGTACACGAGTCCTGAGGAGATTGATGCCCAGCTCCAAGCAGAAAAGCAAAAGGCAAGGGTATGTGTTTGCTCCTTTGTGTGTTTTCTGTCCCAGTTTCTGCCTTTTCCAGCCTGGTTTTCACTGCTCAGGAGCAATGGCAGCTTAGCCAAATGCTGCAGATCATTCCAGCAGTGATCACGGCATGGATCCCAAACATCTCCAGCTGGGGAGGCTCCAGGGTATCACCCAGTCTGGTTCTGAGGCCTGGGAGAGCACCCAGGGCAGCACTGGAAGGTTGAAGGACAGGGAGCTGATTACACAGCAGCTCTGGAGGTCTTTTTCCCCCATATTTTATCATTTCAGTCTCCAGTGTCAGCTCATTTTTTATCCATGTTCTGCAGTTTGGCTTTGGAGAACAAGAGCCACATCTTGACATGTTACTGTATATGGAAATTACTGTATTTGCCCTCTTTCTATCATAGATTCGTGGACCAAACTCCTTTGACTTCTTCCTGAACACATGATTTTCATATTTGCCTCTGCTTTGTAGGAGAGATAAGAGTTTTCTGTGTGGGTGTATTTCTGTGCCCCAGCATTGGACTGTAACAGTTCCCCCCACTTCCACCACGACCTGACTGCTGTCATAAAACCCTTGGCTGCATTTTGGGGCTCTTGCTCTCTTTAATCCCAAGTTATCACAGCTCTGGTGACACTCTGATGTTTTCTGTGACTTTCTGGAAGTGCTGCCTCAGCCCAAATACACAATTCCAGCTGAGGCCTCACAGCACTGACCACAGGAGGATAATTACACCCCATGTAGGAAATCCTGGTGAATACCTCTGAGATGACTCTCAAGCAGTTCTGAGCCATAGTGTTGAGTCCTTTTTAATGTTTTGCCCAGCTGCAACTCGAGATGATTGTTTGGTTTGCTGCTTAGCCACATATTCCAGCTTCATGTTGGATTTCTTCTTCCAAACTGTAACTCCTCTTGGTTGGTTTCTGATCCCACCTTCTTGGTTTCATGCCATATTTCCAAATTCTGAAACCACTGATGAGTCTCATCCTGTTTTCCAAAATAATTCCAACTCCTACCAGTGTGATGTCATTCACAAACTGTGTGAGTGTTCTCTCCTTCCATGTTGTTAATAAAAATACTGGAAGTGGAACACAAAAGCAGGACCCACTTGAAATGTGTGTCTTGTTTTCACAGCAAACCAGAGAGCTGCTCTTTGAGAAGGATTTATTTTTTGTCATGATCCATATCACATAGTGATGGTTACATCTAACACTGATACATTAAGGAAAACTTTTAAAATCCCCTACAATTAACAAAATTACTCCTCTTACTGTTCCTTGCTCATCCACTTTGCTGGTTGTTTGATGAGAGATGTTGGTAGTGTAAAACAAGCTGTTCACACCCATGCTTGTTCTTCTTATGATTCAGAAGTTAATTCCCAGGTTCTGAATGGTGGAAGCTGTGCTAAAAAGGCTTTAATTCCTTGGATAATAATATTCAGGTTGATGGTTGTCAATTTTCTCCTCTAGGTGTTTTTATTTATCCACAGGATAAGCTCAAAGCTGCATCCGTGTAGTTTCCAGTTTCTGAGGTAGTGTGCACTGGGAACCCAGGCTAAAATTCTTCTGGAGAGCTTTGATTTGGGGAAAGTAAAGTGCCAGTGGTGTCTTTCTGAGTCATTTTCCTGCTAGAGAGAACAGCAGAGTTGTTTGGAGGTGATGCTGAGGAGGAGCCCTCATTCTGTGACAGGCAGACCCCCTTGGTGGCACAAGGCCACATCAGGAGCACCAGTGCTCAGAGCTGGCTCATCCCTCCAAAATCTCATTTAAGAGCTGGGTTTGGGGTTTTTAGTGACATACATTTCCTCTGATTCTGTAGGAAGAGGAGGAGCAAGAAGAAGGAGGAGAAGGAGCAACAGGGGACCCTAAAAAGGAGAAGAAATCTTTAGATTCGGATGAGAGTGATGAAGATGATGAGGATTATCAGGTACTGCATTCTCAGGGCACTTAATGCACCTAATACTTGGGCTGGGGGGGGATGCACACTCTGCATTCTGAGCAGAGCCACCTGCAGTGCATTTTTTGTAGAACTACTTTTAGAAACCAAAAAACGCTCACTTGACAGCATTTTGCCCTCAGAATGAGAACTTGTGAACATTTACAAATGAAATACAAAGACAACAGGGTTTTTAAAAAGGCTGAAGGTGCCTTGATTCATAAATGATTTGTAGTAAAAGCTTGCCTTGTGCTTTTGGGGTGCTTTGCAGTGTGTTTGGGGTGGGAGAGCTCCTCAAGCTCCCTCTTGTTCTTGACAGCAAAAGCGCAAAGGAGTGGAGGGGTTGATAGACATAGAGAACCCCAACCGTGTCATTCAGACAACCAAAAAAGTCACTCAGCTGGACCTGGATGGACCCAAGGAGCTCTCAAGACGAGAGAGGTGAGTGTTCCCTGCTCACCCTGCAGTTTCACCCTGCAGTTTGGTGCAGGGAGGTGTTTCTGAGACATCCTTAAAAGTGTATTGCTGCCTAAAGCAGGCACTGAGCAGCAGCAGACTGAGCTCACTGTGCTTCAAAATGTGGTTCCTTAGAAACTTCACAGTTGTCTGTCCTCTGGGCTATCCTGGAGCCAGGCAGCCTGCCCTGGTCCTCTGAGAGAAAGGGATTTAGGCCATTCCTTTCCTGAGGTTTTATGCCAAAAATCAGACCTAAGAGAAACCCTGAAATCACACTGCTGTGAAAGGGATTTAGGCCATTCCTTTCCTGCAGTTTTATGCCAAAAATCAGAGCAGAAATCCATTAACCAGAGGTCTCTTTGGATCCACTTTAATCCTGCTGCAGAAGGTTCTCTAGTGACAGGTAGCAGTTTCCCAGATTCCAAATATTTTTATCTGGCCAGATTAATTATCTGAAGCCCAAAGTTTAATCTTCTAGTTTCGTTTAGCAATGGTAAGGTTTGGAAGGGAAGGTTTAATCTTTTTTATTTGGGATAGATTGCTTCAGCAGAAGGACACCTTTGAGGGTAAGACAGGGAAAAACATGTCACAGTTCTTGTGATGTGGGGCTAAATCATTTCACCTCCTTGTGTGTGGAGGAAGGAAGGAAGGAAGGTAGAAATAATCTCTCACCTCACCCCTGTTCAAACCCTGCAAATAAACAGAACCTGTGCTTGAAAACTGGTGAAGGACCCCCAGTTTTGGGTTTTTTACTGGTTGGAAAGCCCCACTCTGACTGTTCCCCTGGATACCCTGGTGACTGGTGTGTTTCCTTTGGGCAGAGAGGAAATAGAGAAGCAAAAGGCAAAAGAAAGATACATGAAAATGCACCTAGCTGGGAAAACAGAGCAAGCCAAGGCAGACCTGGCCCGATTAGCCATCATTCGGAAGCAAAGGGAAGAAGCTGCCAGAAAGAAAGAAGAAGAAAGAAAAGGTTAGAGAATAATTAATCATTTTCACCTACCTTTCCAAGAGGCACACATCCCTCCTCTGAGCCTGTGTGGTGTGGCTGAGTGTCATCAACTGCCCTCAGCAAAGCCAGGCTCAGCTGTTTCCCTCTCATAAAGTTCTTGCTTTATAAACCAGGGAAACAGAGAAGGGAATTGCCCTGGATATCCATCTTGTCCCCTGCCTGCCAGGCAGTGCTGGCTCCAGTCTGGGGGTTTGGCAGGCTCCTTGTGCTGGGTGGTTTGTGTGGTTTGCATGTGGGGATCTGAGCTGCCCAGGGAGTTCCCAGCACTCCTTCCCTGGGAGGTGTGAACCAACAGTCTGAGCACGGCTCCTTGGTGCCTTCCACAGAGAAATTTGGGCATCAGGGTGATTTGGGGACACCTGGAGAGAGGCCAGGGATGGAAGGGAACAACAAGAGGGGCTGTGCCTCTTACCTCTGAGAAATTGATGGGAAGGGTGGGATTTTTTCATTACCCAGCTGGCAGGATTCAAATCCCTGGGGCTGCCAGAGCTCCCCCAGTCCCTGATGTGCCCCATGAAATGATGAAACTCTGTTTGTTGTTCTCCTCCCCAGCAAAAGACGAAGCGGCCATGGCAGGTAAAAGACTGCAGTCACTATCCCTTAACAAGTAAGCACAGGCCATGCAAGAGGAGGAAACACCAGGGAACTGTGCCTGGTCCTGCCAGGAGCTCTGCCTTCCATCGCTGCCACGCAGGGCACCCTGCAGCATTGACCTCACCTCCACCTCCAAGAGACACTGACGATGTGTTTGTCCTCATCCTGGCACAGATTTCCATTTGGGGTTAGGGGCAGCTGCTCTCTGCAGTGCAGAGCTGTGCTGGACAGCAATTCCCTGTAACAGTTTGGAAACATGAATGTTTTTGCTGTTTTTAGGATCAAGAAGTCGTAGACGGTGGGAGGGGGGCAGGGTGGGAGGGAGCTGTGTGGGAGGGGAGGTGCTTCAAATACTAGATTGCAAGAAAAATAGATTGTGGGGTCGTTTGGGGGTGGGGCATGGGGTGGGGAACTGCCTTGGTATGAAATCCCAAAGGATAATGTATCTGAGGAATCCAGTTGGCAAAGAGCCCATCAAATTTTGCTGCAGGGCGTTGCAGTATAAGCTGGGAGCCTGACTTCATGGACATCTGGAGTGCCGTTCCTTCCTGGATTCATCCCTCCTTTCTTGCAGCCAGTCTCCCCTTTTCCCTCCTCTTCATTTTCTTTTTCTGCTCCTTATTAGGGATAGTGCCAGTTTTTAACCACATCATCCTTTGTTTAAAGGAGAAAAAACAAACAACATTTATTGTGTCGGATCCAGATGGAAAAAAAAAAAAAAAACCAAAAAGCAAAAAAAAAAAACTTGATCAAGTTTAAAAACCACCAAGAGAACTTGTATATTTGGCTGATTAAACTGTAAGTTATCAGAGCTGCTGTGGCCTCGTGTGTGTGTGAAGGGCACAGCTGGGGGGTCCTGGGGGAGCTCGGCTGCACTGGGGGGCTGCTGGTTGTGATGTTTGGGGTTTGGCTCTGGGTCAGGAGCTCCCTGAGCACACACAGCCTGAGGGAAAAAGCTTTTCCTGCTGATTCTGATGGATGTCTTGCACAATCTGTTTACCACGGTGGAGGAAACAATTACCCTCAGGCCGTGTCTGGCCTGGTCCCCCGTCAGAAGGGCAGTCACTGCACTGTCACCTCCTCTCAGATGTCACAGCACTGTCACCTCCTCTCAGATGGCTCTGGAGGGGAGCAGCTCCAGCCTGCTGTGCCCCAGGGATCTGGGAGCCCTGCTGCCAGCCTGTTCAGGGACACCAGTGCTTCCCAGACTCCCCAAAGGCTTGGAGCCCTGGAAGTCACTGGGAGAGGGGTTGCAGCTGTGGAAATGAAGGGTGACAAAGGATTTGGTTTTGTGCCTGGCTGCAGGGACTTGGGCACAAGGGTGTGACACAGGACTGTGCCCCAGGGAGTGTCAGTGTGAGCTGCTGGCTCAAAGCACAGCTCAAACCAAGCCAAGATTTGGGGTAGGAAATGCTCGCAGGGAGCTGTGGGAGATGAGCAGGTGCTGCAGGAGAGGTGCCTGTGCTCTCAGCTCCAGGAGGGAGGAGCTGGGCAGGTGGGGACAGCCTGACATGGGACAGTGGGTGACCCTTGGAGCACAGGGAGGTGGATGGGGCAGGACAGGGGGAGGTTTTGGGATGGAGCCGGGCAGGAACCACAGGGGAGAGGGTTGAGGGTTGTGAACACATGGAAAGGGGTGGAAAAATCTTCTCCAAGTAACAGCTCCCCCTGACTGAGGGCTGGAGCAGAACTCAAATGTCATTGTCCCTCTGCAGCCACTGCTCCCGTCCCAGGATTAGCTGGGCAGCCCAAGGTCTCTGAGCTGGCTCCAGGTTTGGGAATTGCCCACCTGCCAGGACTTTACCAGGGAACTGAGAGAATGATAAACCTGTGCTCCCTGGCCACTTCCATCCTGTGCCCTCCATTTTCCTCAACACCAATCCAGGTTTGAAATGGTGCTGAAGCAGGGAACAGAAAAGTGACATTGCCTTTATCCCCACAATCCCAATTCCTCCTCAGCACTGGTGGCAGAAAGGATTTGACATCTGTGGTGAGATGTGGCACAGCACTGTGCTCTGCACTGATCACACCTGTGTTTGCACTGAACTTGTTCTAAGAAAGTGCAAAAAAAGAAAACCATTTTGATTTATTCAGGAAAATCCTTTATTTGCTATTTCTCCAAGCAGTGTATGACCAGCATCGGGAAGGATGGTAACAAAAATAGTAAGAAAAATGGAGGTTTCATGTCTGGAAACAGCCACCAGGGCTGGCTGGCAGCGGGGACAGGCACTGGTGGCAGTGTGGCACGGCGTGGGGGTGGCACAGGGCAGCAGGCAGAGCAGGGGCACAGCAGGGGCAGCTGGAAGCTGGGATGCCCTTCCCAGGTGGCTCCTTCATTTGATCTTGAGATCCTTCAGCGCCGACTCCAGGCTCTGAAATGAAACAGGAAAGGGAACAGGAGGTGTCCAGCAGCTCATGGCCTCCCAGAGACACTGGAGGTGGCTGGGGAGCTGGAAGGGGGGAACCCTGAGGGGTCCACGGGGATTCCTTACCTTGACATCCCAGATGCTCATGCCCCCGTCCATCCCTGTGGTACAGAACTGGGAGCACTTGTCCTTCCCACCAGTCAGCACTGAGATCTGGCTGTGGGTGCAAGGAGGGAGCAGGAATCAGTCCCAGGGCTGAGCCCTTAGGGGTGGGAATGGGGCTGGACCCCCTCATCTCCCCCACAGCGCAGGAAGGCACTGGGGATACACAGGGACACTTGGGGATACCCAGGGATGCTTCAGGACCATCCCAGCTTTTGGGACTAGGCCTCTGTACCTCCCCGTCCCACATCCAAGGATTCTTTGGGGACACCCAGGGAAATTCAGGGATACCCAGGGCTGTCACAGCTCCTCGGGCTGGAGCCTCAGTCTCTCCCTCACACGTGCTGGGATGCCCAGGGACGTTCTGGGGATATCCAAGGATGCTCCAGGGCTGTCCCAGCTCCTGGGCACACCCAGGGACCATCGACCTCGAGGTGCCCCAAGCCTGGCCAGCCCCACCTGATGCTGTTCTTGTGCAGGGTGTCCAGGGTGGCATTGGCCGTATCCGAGCTCGCTTTCTTGTCCAGGTTCTGGAAGCGCTCGCGGGCGGTGAGGCCGCGCTGGGAGCTCTGCTTGGGCACGTCCAGCTTCCCCCCGAAGCTCAGGGCGCCCTGGCTCTCCTCGTAGGTGAACAGCATCGGGCAGCAGTCGTGGCCCTGGGGAGCAAACCCCAAACCCGCCCTGCTCAGCACCCCGGGCGGCTCCGGCCGCGGCTCCCAGCCCGCGTCCCTCCGTGCCCGCACTCACCGCGGCCACCAGGCTGTGCTCGGTGATGAAGGTGACAGCCAGCAGGGGCAGCGTCTCGGTGCACAGCGAGGCAACGCTGCGAGGTGTGAAACGCGAGCTGAGCTCCAGCCTCAGTGCTGAGACTGGCACAGCTCACCACACGGGGGGAACCCACCAGGGGAGACCCCACCTCCTCCACCCCTGGTGACCTGGGGACGTTCCAGGTCCTGGGGCTGAGCCCTCTGTGTCCTACACCCGTGTACAGGGATGCTCAGGGGACACCCAGGGATGGTCAGAGATGCTCCAGGGATGCTCAGGGGATACCCAGGGATGGTCAGAGATGCTCCAGGGATGCTCAGGGATACCCAGGGCTATTTCCAGCTCCTTGAGGCTGAACACTTCTACCTCCCCCACCCAAGCAGAGATGCTCAGGGGACACTCACAGATGCTCCAGGGATATTCTAGGACTAAGCCAGCTCCTGAGGCTGAACCCTTCCATTACCCAGACCCACACGCATGGACACTGGGATTGCTCTTGGCCCAACCCACCCCAGATACCTCCATGCCCGTGTTGGTTTGGGGGCCAAGCCCTGCTGCCACCCCCAGCACAGCCTCCCCCAGTCCCCCCTCGTGTCCCAGCCCTGCTTACGCCATCTTCCTGCCAGCATCAGCGAGGCACAGGGTGCTGTCGTGGCTGACCCAGGCCACGCGGGAGCCGCTGGCCGAGAAGCTCACGCTGTGCACCCACCCACAGCTGCTGCTGGACTCGAACATCAGCTCCCCAAAGGGCATCTTGGAGCCCCAGGGCGTGGGGCTGGGCCGCTCCTCCACCTCCTTGATGTAGGCTGAGAAGATCCTGGCAGGGAGAGAGCCTTGCATGTGTGCCTGGATGCAGGATCTGTGCCACCCTCATCCCTGCCCCTTGGTTCAGTTGTGTGACTCAGTTTCCCCGGCAGAGCTCGTAGGGTGTCCCCCTACCCCCCATGGGTGCTGTACCCCTGGGATGGTGTCCAGACCTCCCTGCATCTCCCCAGTGCTCCATTCCCTGCTCCAAACAGCCCCTGGGGTGAAGCTGCCCCCCAACCCATCCTTGGGGATGCATGGGTCCCCCCGATCCCCCAGCCCCTTCTCCTCACCTGCACTTGAAGTCACAGGAGCCAGCGGCCAGGAGGACGTTGTTGGGGTGCCAGTCCAGGCTGAGCACCGTGGAGCGGATGGGCTTCTTGATGTGCTTGCAAACCCACCTGTGTGCAGAGGGGGTGGCAGCAGAGGGGCAGCATCACCATCCCCAGAGCCCCCCTGGGATTTTGGGGAACTGCCTGGTGTTGTTTAGGGCTCCAAATGTGCCAGGAGCTGCAGTAGCAGCGTGGGCATGGGGAGCCCATCCCTCCATTTCCCCATCTGTCTCCACCTCCAGCTCCTCCAGTCTCTTATTTCCCCATCCATCCATCCATCCATCCATCCATCCATCCATCCATCCATCCATCCATCCATCCATCCATCCATCCATCCATCCATCCATCCATCCATCCATCCATCCATCCATCCCCCTCAGGACAGACCCCCTCAGAGCCTCACCAGTCGTTCTCCTGCTCGAAGTAGCAGATGGAGATGAGGCGGGAGCCGCTGCCCACGGCGAATTTGTTCTCCTTGGGGGACCACTTGACGCAGCGGGCGGCGCGGTTGATCCTCAGGATCACCAGGGTGGGCTTCCAGACGTTGCCCTTGAGGGTCCACACGTAGGCGTTGCGGTCGGTCCCGCACGTCACCAGCCGGTTGCTCTCGGGGGCCCAGTCGATGCCTGGAAGGGAGAGGGGGATGATGGTGGCCCGTGGTGGCCCAGGGAGCCTCAGGAATGGCAATGGTGGCACTCAGGGCTGGGGGTGTCTGAAGGTGGGGTTGTTCTGGGTGGCCTCTGCTCACAGCTCCTCTATGCCCCAGACCATCCCTCCCACCTCAAAGCATTCCATGTCAACCCATCCCACCCCATCTCTCTCATCCATCCATCTCATTCCACCCCATCCCTTCCCATGCCACCCACACCATTCCATTCCATTCCAACCATCTCTCCTATATATCCATCCATCCATCCACCCACCCACCCTACCCCAGCCCTTCTCTTCCCATCCATCTCAATCCATCTCATCCCATTTTTCCCATCCATCCCTCCTCCTCATCCCTCTCCACCTCTCCCATCCCATCCATGCCACCCACACAACCTGCTCCATTCTCCTCCACCCCTGCACAAGCCCCATCCACTGGGTGCCAGTGCCACGAGCAGGGCTGGAGCGGCTCTGGGACACCATCCGTGTCCCTGTCCCCTCTGCCAGCCACGACTCACCTGTCACCTGCCCGTTGTGCTCCTTCAGCTCGTGCACTTTGCTCCACTTGGCCCCGTCCTTGCGGTAGATGTGAACCTCGTGGTTGTTGGGGCACAGGGCGATCTCTGGGGGTGACAGTGGCCAGGACAAAGCCCTCCCTGGGTCACAGGCTCTGCAGGCCAACCAGACCCCCCCCACCCCTTCCTGGGCTCCATGTCCCCACCAAGCCCCTAACCCTGCTCCTGCACATTGTCCCTATGGGAAGGGAGAAGCCCACGGCCCAGGGTCAGTGCGGTCCCATGGGGCTGGTGGGCTTAGACAGGGCAGGATGGGATGGAACGGGACTGCTGGGGGTGCACAGCTCCCAAAAGCAGCCCCGTCCACCCCGCCCCGCCTGCCCGGCTCCCGGCCGCAGCACAGAAAGCGCCTTTTGTTCTCCCTCATCCCCCGGGCCGCGCTCGGGAAATGCCATCGCCCGTGAATCACCGGCTCCGCTCCCTCCTTCCCTCCCTCCCCGGCCGCTGCCCGGGGCTGGACGCTGCCCTGGCACCCCCGTGCCCGGCTCGGTCCCGCACGGGCACCGGGGACACCGGGATGGGCTGTGCCAGCCTCCAAACCCGCCCCTGGCAGGATCTGCTCCCCAAACCCGCCCCTGGCAGGATCTGCTCCCCCAAACCCGCCCCTGGCAGGATCTGCTCCCCAAACCCAGCCCCTGGCAGGATCTGCTCCCCAAACCCGGCCCTGCCCCGGGGATTTGAGCCCGGACAGTGCCCGGGGATCCCTCGGGAATCTCGGGCAGCCCCAGGCGAACTCACGGGTGCGGTCCTTGTTCCAGGCATGGCAGCTGATGGGCTCCAGCAGGAAGCTGTGGTAGGCCATGGCTCACGGGCTGGGGACAGGGACAGAGCCCCAGGCTGTCAGGACAGGCTGCTGCAGCCACAGGGGTGAGACCCCAGCCCCACAGAATGATCCGTCCCGCTGGGATCAGCCCTGTGTTGCAGCCCACCGTGTCTCTCAGCCAAGGAGAGGGTTCTCCTGAGGATCTCCAAGCTCAAACTGTCCATTTCCAGGAACTCCCAAACCCCGCTGTCACCCTGCCCAGCTACCTGGGCACACAGGGAATGGTGCCAGCAGCCCCATGTGCACGCTGGGGTCCCACCGTGGGCAGCACCTCCTCTCTCCACCCCAGCAGCGCCAGATCCACTCCCTCTTTCCACACCTCTCACTTAGGAAGGGCCAAAGCCCCACGGAGGCATTTCCATCCCATCAGGACTGATCCCTGCTCCTGGCTGGGCTCCCACCAGTCCTGCTGCTCCCCAGCTGCCATGGGATGGGGAGTTTGTGCCAAAGGCCCCCCCAGGTGCCACGGGAGCAGGAAGGGCTCCAAGCAGCATCACAGCCCCTTGGCCTTCCCGCCCAGGGAGGCAGGGAAACACCTCGCCAGGGTGTGGCTGGCGACGGGAATTACTCACAGCCTGCTCTCGGCTATTTTGGGAACTCCCCGAGCACGTCCCGTTTTCTTTGGCAGCAAAAACGTTACAGGGGAAGGAAAAAAGTCCCTCTTAGCAAAGCTCCATCCCTGAGCTGGGGAAAAGAAAATCTGAGGAGCTCCATCAGCTGCCTTCTGCATGTGGAGAAATTCCAGAGGTGATGCAGGACAGCCCTGCTGTCACACAGGCCATGGACATGGATGAGGAGGCAGTTCCCTACCCAGCCCCACTGATCCCCTGGAATGCAGCACAGGGTGGCCCAAGGGGGAACAAAGCTGCTGCTGCCACCACAGGACTCTGCCTCGAGCCCTGAGGACGGAGCAGGATGGACAAAACCATCAGCGACAGGGGCATTGCAAGAGATCAGGAGAGGAAAAATGTGTGAAAAAGGGGTTTGGCTGAAATGGGCACCCGGCTGAAAGGGCTCCTGGGAGGAGGGATGGGAGGCAGGACACACCGAGGTGCGTTCTGGCTTTGACACTAGGAAAACAGCAATACTTTTACTTTTTCCGGGTGGTTTGGGAGCTCAGAGGCACTAACCCTCCTCGCTGGGGTCCCTGCTGCTCCCTTGCCGAGTGCCATCGCAAAGGGACGAGCTCAGCCGCCGTGCCAGGCACGGAAACCTTTGCCAGACACGGGAAGGAGCGAGGGCTGCGAGGGCCGGGCCGCTCCCGGCAGCGGGTGGAGTTTTAATTTCCCCTCGGCCCCTTCCGAGCCCTTTTATTCCCCCTCGGTCCCCGCTCCTGGTGCCCCCCTGGCCGAGTCCTGCCCTGCCCAGAGTGACCCCCGGGGCTCGGCAGCCCCTTCCCAGCTGGGAAGAGCTGACATCCCCCACCGCACCCCCCAAACCAGAGGCTCTTGAGCGAGGAAAATGGGAATTTTCCGAAGGCCAGACAGGGCGGGATTGGGAGCTGGAACAGCTCCGTTATCTCCCCAGCCGGCCCAAGCAGTTCGGAAACATCCTCGGAGGAGATAACCAAACCTTGGCAGAGCCCGGGGCCGGGGGCTCCTCCCAGTCCCGGAGGAGATGGAGTTTGGGTTTTACGAGCCTGGCGGGGTGGCGGGAGCAGCGTTTGCACCCAGTGAGGATCCTGCTGGAAGCTGGGACCCCCTGAAACTCTCCCCGGACACTGTGGGGGGACCCCTGCCCCACCAGGACCCCAACAGCGACCCCCAGAGCCCCTGTGCTCCCTGCGGCAGCTGAAGGTGTTAGCCCCTGCTCCTGCCGGCCAGGCTGGGGACACCCAGAGCCCAGTGCTGCTGGGGGGGTACCCTAATTTCATCACACTGCAACAGGACCCCATGAACCAGCCTGGCCCTGAGGGGACAGCCCCGTCCCAGGGCAGAGGAAGGCAGCTCTGAGCCTCCTCTTCCTCGCACCGGGCGAAGCGGGGAGCAGCTGATTCCCGAGGAGGGGAGGACAGATTGTGGCAGCCCTGTCCCTGCCGGCACCAACCCCGAGGGGACCCCACAGGAGGACTCTTTCCATCCCCCCAGAGCTGTCAGACCGCCGGCAAGAGAAAAAACCCTGAGCCTTGCTGACAAAGCTGGAAAAAAACCCCAAATACCCAAACCGCAGCGACAGCGATGCTCGCAGGGGGCAAGGGGCTGCCTGCACCCCCCTGACCCCGGCCCGGGCGGACCCCCCGAGCCCTGGAGCGGGGTGTGGGCGCCAGAAGCGGTGACAGCCGCCGTCCCAGGGACAGCCCCGGCTCCGGGCGGGCACAGAGCCCTCCTTACCTTGCTGGGCAGGGCTGGCTGGGCTCGGTTCCTGCGCGGCGGGGCTCGTTCATGGACTCTGGGCAGTCGACACGAACGGAACCCGGAGCGAGCGGCGGGAGCTGTGCCTGCCCCGACCGACTTCCCTTTTCCTCTCCGAGAAATGCAACCACTTCCTTACGTGGGCGTTGGGGGAGCCGAGCGCCTCTGGGGCGCCCTGCCCGTGCCTGCGGCCGCGGAGCTCCGGCACCGCCGCCCGTGAGGGGCCCCGGGCCCGGGACGCTCCCGGCCCCCGCTGGACGTGGGCAGCGCGCCCGGGGTGCTCCAGGGGGGACAGAGCCAGAACAGAAGGGAAGGATCCCCGCCGGGATCCGGGTGTTGCTCACCCCCGGCCCCGATGAGTTTTCAGAGGGATGGGAACTCCCCGGTGCCGGTGCCCACCAGGGAACAGCCATGCCCGGAGCGAGCCGCCCGCCGGCATCGCCGCCCACGGCCGGGGAGAGCCCGCGGAGCCAGAGCCGGCCGCCCTCAGCAGCAGCTGCTGCGGGTTCTGCTGGTTCCTGCATCCCACAGAGCCCGCTGGGACCCAGAGCCAGGCTGGCTGTGCTCACCATGCCCGTGTCCCCACGCAGCAGACAGCCAGCCCTCTGCTCTTATCACCTCCTGCTTCAGAGCAGCTCATTTTTATCCCGTTCCTGCCTGGATGCACTCATGCCTTCCCTTCTGGGCATAGGGATGCACTCACTCACCCCTTCCCTCTCTGCTACCCCCCAGATCCCCTGACTGCAAGAAATGAAACACTGATTATTTTATGTTTAGAAGGGAGAGGAAATTGTAAAGGCAAGCCTGACTGCCGGGGAGAAGGTGGGAGACACAAGGAAACCAGAGAAGGATCCAGCTCTGTGATGGAGAACAGTGGCTGCCACTCAGAGCTGAACTTCCACAGTAACAGAGCTGAGAAACGAGCAGGGTGTGAAGCAACTCTGGTTCCAGAGGAAGTGGTAAATTTAGTCATTGGGGTTTTTTTAAGATACTTCTGCATTTTCAGCAGAAATGACAATTTTCAGCTTTGTAAAGCAATGCCATGAGCCAGCTAATCCCCTCAGAACACAGCAAGGCAGCAACAACAGGAGGAGGAATACACCCTGTGAATAAAGCTGTGTGCAAATGCTTCCATGAGCTCCTGAGGCTCGGAGCTGAACTGAAACAGGTACCTGGGGACAGAGATCAGCACAGAAGCCACACCACACTGACACCTCTGCTGCAGCTTCCCTTGCTCACCAGTTGTTATAAACACAGGATTTTAGGGGTTGAGAGCTCAGCTCTAACAGGACACAGAATCCCAGAACCACTGAGGGTGGAAAAACCCTCCAAGTTCATCAAGTCCAACCTGTGACCAATCCCCACCTTGCCAACCAGCTCAGAGCACTGAGTGTCACATCCAGTTGTTCCTTGAACACCTCCAGGGATGGTGATTCCATGAAGTTCCACAAATTTACCACAAGATTTGCTTTTAATTTTTCTTCCCCAGCTGAGGCTCAGCAGATTTTTGTCTCACCTCCCACACAGAGCTTTCCATCCTGTCCCCAGGCACTGACCTGGGAGCAGGCTTAGGACAAATCCCAAAGGTAGCTACAAATAATTTTGGTCACTCACCTTTGGAAAAATGTTCCCACAAAGCAGACAACAAAAAAGACATTCAGGTTAATTTGCTGTTGTTATGGATTAAATGCAAGGCAGACAGAAGGAAGAGAAGTAGGATAAAAATCATTCATCCTCCAAAATTGCCACCTCAAGGGAAGAATTCCTCTGGAAGAAGCTCATCTGAATCTTCACATGCAGATATCAGAACTCCAGGTCTGTCAACTTTAGAACCTTTCAGTTAAGATGAACTTCTCCTACTTTAAGGCCATAAAATATCAGTGCAGGGTTTTCCCCACTCTCTCTCCCAATTTCCTTAACATCCCTTTTTTAATCAATAAGCATCAAAACAAAGAATCAGTTTTTCTCTTTTTTATTATTATTATTTCTAGCAGACAATTTACATAAAATTCCCCTTTTAAGTTAGTGATTCATAACTTCCTGCAATAAACTACTTAAGGAGCAGCTTTGGTAAAGAATGGAATGAAACAACCAACCAAAAAAAAAATAACAATCACAGCTGATTTTGAAACCAACACAATTCACCAAATTTAGATTCAAAAGAAAATCTGCCAAGCTGTATTTTCTCAGTGTTTCCAAATATTTCACCTTCCTCCTCCCTTTTCAGGTTTGTGCAGATGTGGGAGCTGCATTCTGTCAAGCAGTTTGTCCTGCTAGATCATGGAAATCCATCTTTACATGATTCGTAGCCCTTGGATGGAGGACTCTAAAGTCTTGAAGGAGAGAAAAAAAAAATCTTAATTACAATCTGCTCCAGTAGCTTGGGCTAAAGAATTCAGTGTAAATGCTAACAAAACCAAGTGAAAAACATGAATATTTGAAATTAGAATCCCAGAATGGTTTGGGTTGGAAGGGACTTTGAAGATCATCTCATTCCAGCCCCTGCCATGGCAGGGACACCTTCCACTGTCCCAGGTTGCTCCAAGCTCCATCCAGCCTGGCCTTGGGCACTGCCAGGGATCCAGGGGCAGCCACAGCTGCTCTGGGAATCTGTGCC
Organism: Melospiza melodia melodia; assembly: GCF_035770615.1. Classification (NCBI taxonomy): domain Eukaryota; kingdom Metazoa; phylum Chordata; class Aves; order Passeriformes; family Passerellidae; genus Melospiza; species Melospiza melodia. Next base: position 3,086,176 of record NC_086211.1, read on the forward strand.
AGGGCTTCCCCACCCTCACAGAGAGGAATTTCTTCAAGTAAAGGATTTCTTTCCAATGCAAGAGCCAGAGACCACAACAGTCATTCCTTTCAAAATCAGCCATGTACAGGCCAATGATACAGACCTAAAACTGCACTAAAGCAGCTCAGAGATCACCTCAACTTCTTGTTTGACTCCTGTCCCCACCAGAGCACTCTGGCACCACACAACACAGACAATCTATTCCTTCCCTATATCAGATCCCATATCCCAGTTTTGGGAAGACCAACAGGGACCTCTGTTGGCTAGGCCTGAGCAAAGCAAGCATGGACATCAATACAGCCTTTCAGCATTTTCAATATGGTATTTTCCAGCTGTTAGAGACAACTTCTTGCTCCTTGGGTAAGTTAATTCTGAGAGGACAGGGCCATGTTCTGCAGCAGGCAATGAGCAGAGCCCCATGGGATGGCAAAAGGAAGAGGCAGGGGGTTGTGTTGTACTAATTGTTCCTGTCCAACTGTGGCTGAGGCTGGAGAATGAAAGAATTAAGGGGATTCCTACAGGGACATTAGTAATTATATTAAAAAATAAATCTGTATTATCACCATCTGCTTAACAAACTGCATCTACATTTATGCAGATTCTTGGATCAGTTTTTTTATGGACTTCACTAATGGTTTTGAATATTCCAGTCTGCATTTCCTGCTGCTGCTAAAACCTGGCTTGGGGCTGAGCCCCAGGACTTGATACTAGAGATGAAAAAAAAGAAAAATCTATCACCCAGCTAGTTCACATAAACATGGTAGTAAAAGCACATTTTTACCTTGAAATCCCAGATGGTCATTGCTCCATCGATGCCGGTGGTGCAGAATTTCCGACAATCCCGTTTGTCTATCTCATAAATAGACACTTGGCTGCAAACAGAGAGTGAGAGCTCCAACACCCATTCCAGAGAGCCAGAAAACTGGGAAATTTGGGTTGAATTCTACTCCTACTCTTTGGATGGAGACATGACTATACCAGAGCCTACACTAGATTCTTGGTAGAATGCCTCAGAAAAATAAGCCAAGAAAAAGATGCTGAAAGCTCTTTAATGGCTTGGTGAGACTAAATGTTTTCCTTGAATAAAGAGAAATTGCTCAACATCCCTGGGGATCACATAACTCTTTTAATGCAAAGACATTTTTTTACCCAATTAACTGGAATGAAGCATTTTGATTAACAGAATTGTGGAATGGTTTGGAGCAGAAGGGACATTAGAACTCATCCAGCCCCACTCCCTGCTATGGGCAGGGACACTTTCCACTATCTCAGGTTGCTCCAACCCAGCCTTGAAAGCTTCCAGGGATGGAGCAGCCACAGCTTCTCTGGGCAACCTGTGCCAGGGCCTCCTCACTCTCACAGGGAAGGATTTTTCTTTATGTTTAACTCAAATTTTCCCTCTTTCAGTTTGAAAACAGTGACACATAATAAAGTCACATAGCAGTAACATCTGAAACAGGAAGCTGGGATGTGCATTTCAGGTGGATTTTGCTGGCTGGATTTTGCACAGTGCCTCCAGCCTCTTGGGAACTACCCACATATTTGATAAGATAAGCTGTGTCCAAGGTACACAACACATTAACCATGAGCAAACAGCTCTAAGGGCATGTCAATGATTAACCAGCAGCCACATAAATCCCAGAAACAGAGAGCTGCTGAGGAAAGACCACAAGGGATACCTGTAGCCATGATATTTTCTGAAAAATCCCTTTGCTAGGATTTTTCTCCTGAGAAGCTGAGAGAAACAAAACGTAAACAATAATTATCTGCTGCTGTGGAATGCAACACATGGATCTTTGATTGGTCCATGTCGGTTGTTTCCAATTAATGGCCAATCACAGTCAGCTGGCTTGGACTCACTAAGAGTCAGGAGCTTTTGTTATTCATTCCTTTCTGGCTAGCCTTGTGATGAAATCCTTACTGCTATTCTTTTAGTATAGTTTTAATGTAACATATATCATAAAATAATAAATATAAACACGGAGTCAGATCCTCATCTCTTCCCTCTTCCTGGGACCCCTGCGAACAGCACCACAGATAGCTTTGCTGTACCAGAGAGGTGTAGCTGGTAAGTGCTGGCAGAACAGGCTGCCTGGAGAGCTCTCCCTGCCCTGGTGCTGGCAGCAGGACACTCACGTGATGCTGTTTTGGTGCAGGGTCTCCAGGGTGGTGTTGCGATCCTCCGTGGTGGCTCTTTTGTCCATGTTGCGGAAGCGCTCCATGGCCGAGATGTTGCGCTGGATGCTCTGTTTGGGAATGTCCAGTTTGGACACGAAGCTCAGCAAGCCACGCTCGTCACAGTTGAAGAGCATCGGGCAGCAGTCGTGGCCCTGCAAGCAAAAACCCATCAGGAAACCTCAGCATTCCCTGCCATTCCAACAGGCAAGCACTGACACAGCTGGGCACAGCTGGTTTAGTGTTATTATTAACTGTGCAAAGTATGGGGTTTTCTCCCCCTCCAAAACACGACAAAGCTCTGCAAGGAGGAAATAGCAAACACTTACAGCTGCCACCACGCTGTTCTCCGAGACAAAGGACACGCTCAGGAGTGGGAGGAACTCTGTTTTCAGCTGCGAAACCCTGAGCACAAGGACATTTGTTAGAGGGATTCACTGAAACCTCTCATTTTCGGCTCTAACAAAAAACAGGCACCGTTCCCACACAAGGATTGTTGGAAAAGTCAAGGTAGCTTGGCTGTCCTGTGGTGACAACAGAAGGTTGTAATTTGCAATAAGAAGTTTCAGCCTAAGCAAAGTGTGCTGGAAGATTTATAACAAAGCCAAGTGTTCCAGGTGAAAGGCTAAGGTTATCAAAATTATGTGTAAACAGGGGCAAGAGTTAAAAAGGAATACCCCCAAAAATAGCTGTATTGATGAAGATATTAATTTCATTTAAATATATAGAACTCTTGAAATTTTGATGCTTGACATCTTTGCAGAGGCAAAAAGCCTGGATATTCATTTAAGTCAACTTTTGTGATTTAATGACAAATAAAGATTCTTGAACACTTTATAATGAATTATATAAATAGAAATATAAAAATTCTTAAACACTATAATGAATGATATTCCCTGCCACGTACTTATACAATTGTACTGATCAGAACCACAATTCAAAATTAATCCCAGCAATGCCTGGATGATCCCAGACACTTCTGCTACCAAAACCTATGGAGGATCTCATCCTTCCTGGCTGGAAAGCCAAGGACACTGCAAAGTTATGCAGATCAAGAGGAGCAGCAGAAGGAGCAATTGTTAGTAAAATATTTTGTTGCATTGGAAGGTGTAAGTTGAAACCTTGCATCAGCAGCATCTTAAGGACAGATGTTGAAATTAATATTTCATGAACTTACTTTCCAGCTTCTGGTTAGGAATGTGGTCTTAGTGCTGCAGTGAGCATGGATTCTCTTTGAATTGGGAATAATGTCTGGAATATTGCTTGGAACATTTTGTATTGCAAATATTGTTTTGAAAAAGGAAATATCTTTTCCTGGGTTACTCAGTGGAACATACCTTTTTTCCTAAATGCCTCTTTTTCCCCCTCCAAAATAAATCCACTATACACTCACTGAAGGATTCTTATGTGGAATTTAAATTATATACTCTAAAATTCACAGAAACAAACCTTATTCATAGAATATTTATATTTATATAAGCCTCAAAGAGACCTGGAGCCTACAGTAAAATAGGCAACAGAGGCACGAGCTTGCAATCCCAATATTCCACATGGAACCACAGAATCACTAAGGTTGGAAAAGACCTTTAGGACCCTCAGGCTCACAGCAGCAGCAAGGGATACTCACATCATGTTTTTGGAGGCATCAGCCACAGACACGGTGCTGTCGTGGCTGACCCAGGCCAGGCGGTTGCCGCTGGCGGAGAAGCTGACGCTGTGCACCCAGCCTCCGCTGCCCGCGCCCCCAAACTCTGACATCAGCTGCCCAAAAGGCATCTTGGAGCCCCAGGGAGTGCTGGCTGGCTTTTCATCCACTTCCTTAATGTAAGCAGAGAACACCCTGTAAATAAAAAGAATCTGGTGTGAACAAAGAGAGAACAAAGCTCATGGGAGCATGGGGTGCGTTTCATGTTGGAAGGAGAGAGATGGGTGCTGATTCTCCCAAAATAAAATATTTTGGTGTCTTTGAATGAGCCTGGAAGCAGCAGTACAAAGGGTGTAAAAGCTCACAGGTTTCTCATGAATGCTGTTCTTGTGGCCCTCTCCCTTTTTTCCAGAAGATGGCACAAAAATACACGTTGTCAGTGCATTTTTCCCCGTGCCAAGATTTCCCTTTCATCCTTTTGCGGTGCTAACAGCTCTCCAGAGTCAAGACTTCAGCTAGAGAAAACCCAGGAATGGCACTGTATAATTAGAAGCTAATACAAACACCTACAAAATTACCCACTTTTTAAGAACATTCCTGTTTTAGCAGGATTTCAAAGAAAGAAATCTGATGTTCTAATGCCAGCAAAGGAGCTCTGAGCCACCTTCTTCCGGTTCATTATTGCAAGAATGCCTTGAAAACCTGAAATACTGCAATGTTTTTACAGAATTTTTTTTCCCCAGCACTACAGTTTTTAAGGTATGTTTAAATAGAAAGCCTCCCCCTTTCATCAAATTCCTTCTGCATGAGTCAGACATGCCACAATATGGTGTTCTTGACTGTTACCATGGAATTTAATGGGACGTCACAACCATAGGATTTGAGTCCATTGAACAGGAGGAGCAAGGCAGCTACACCATGCTACTACCAGAGGGGGAAAAAAAAAAAATCAGTGTAAATGAGAAACTATAATCAAATATTCATGGTTGCAGTCACACACAAACAGGAATTATTTTATAGTGAGTTGAAGAAAATGTAGCCTCCCCTTCCCTGTTTTTTGTATCTTTTGTGTGTGTGGGGTAAGCACTTCCAGAGGTACCTATACTCAGCTTATTTCAATAAAGCTGCTCATATGGAATGAGAAGGGTTTAACTGCAGCTATATTAGGTACAGATTTTCAGGGAATTAAGTATGGATATATATTTGGCTCTATTAGTTTAAATATAATCTAATGATAATCCTTTAAAACTTTGAATTTTATAGAGCTACCTAAAAGGATGGTCTCTTAATGTATGGAAGTAGGACAAGATGTTTAAAGCAACAGCCTTTGACACAAGGCAGGAAAATCATACCTAAGTAGGGAAGACCTTGAATTTAACTGTTACTTAAAAATATAAGAAGTCTTCTCCCTTATTAAAGTCTCTCTGTCTTTTAAAACCAAAATCACCTCAGCTTGAAGGCCTCAGCCTTCAAAGAATGTTAGGAAATGACTTTCATTCCCTCAGCAAGAACATAAAATCATACTTATGTGTGCTTGTAGCTATAGATACATATGTATTTCAGATAAATATAAGGAGAGCTCATTTATCTTGGCCAAGCACCAAAAATCTCTACTGAATATCCAGCAATTTGCAGCCTGCCCTCCACTCCTTCCCCAAATTATTTCCCACTTAGTTGCTTATTACGTGGCAGTGGCTCTGGCAGATCCATTTCCTAATTTCCATCAGAACAGGTGCACACTTCAGGTATCTTTTTTTTTTAATATGGAACTGAAGGGAGAACTGGAATTCTAGAGATCTGTACTCCTCATTTACAAAAGAGAATACTTTTTCATGGTTTTGGGGAAGAAACAGAATCCTAGAATCCCACACACACACATTTCAGGTTACCTATGTCAGAATCCTGAGGTGCTTTATGAAACCAAACTTAAAAGCTTCCATATGTGAAAAGCAGCTGCTTCTGTTTCACATCACCTATTTTGTGACAGGAAGTGAATACATACAGTTTATCTAATTTAAACTGTAAATAAGGCAGGAAAGAGGAGACAACTCTCCCCTCTCTTTCCCAGCTTCCATTTAACATCTCTCCTTACATGAAAAGGTATCAAAGGATGGGGTTTAGATGTGAGGGTTTCATTCTGAATTAAGGAATGCAATAATCAGTCCCACCTCCCCCTCCCACTCCTCCTTAGTCGTTTTTAGTACACACTTTGAAGCTTAGAAATTGCCCTATTACATAAAGAATTTAAGAAAAGAAGCTTTCATTATCATTGAAGGTACAAGTGATTAAGTCAATGTGGATTCAAGTCAGGCCCTGCAGGCTCCCCATGCAGAGTTCCCTGCAGTGACCCCAATCACTCAGCACAGAGCAGTTTGCAGGGCCCATCCCTCACACTGCAATTTCACAATCAGTTGCAAAGTCTCCCCCATCCATCTCTCATACCAATCTGCCTTTAACAGCTTTTTTTTTTTTTTTAATGGTCTTCAAAAATCTCTTCTATTGTGTTGAGTTGCTGGTGGATCAATTGCTTGACTCAGCTCCCCACAGGCAAAGGGGAGGAAACAAGGAACTCAGAAAAAAAAGATGGGAAAACACCTTTGGGAATGACCAGTTACTCTGAATTTTGGAAAACTGCACCATTAGGGTATTGCTTTTTAACCTCTAACTAGCAGTGCTGGTGTTCTACAGGGTAACACCTGCTAATCCAACTTCAGCCTAATGACCAACTCTCAGCCTAAATGCTGTGTAATGTCACAAATTCAGGTGTGTCCCTCAGCAGATCCATGCTGGCAAAGTCAGGGCACAGCAGCACCAAAGCCAAGCTGGATATTTTATTTTGGTACCAACAGCAGTACACAATGAGCCACCTTTTATTTTAATAGCATGTGCAATTACCTGATGAACATACTCAAGCTACTTATTTGATCCAATAACCCAAACTGTAGGTAGATATTTTAGTTTCTCTCACCTGCACTTGAAGTCACAGGATCCTGCAGCCAGCAGGACATTGTTGGGGTGCCAGTCCAGGCTGAGGACAGTGGAACGAATTGGCTTTTTAATGTGTTTGCTCACCCACCTAAAACAAAAGCAAACCAAAATAAGACATAAATTTTATATGAACATGTTTTACCTGATTCCCACAAATCCATGAAGCGCTCCTCAAAAAGACTGCTACCTGTCAATGACAAAACACATCAGTTTTGGAAGAAACTTAATGTCCAAATCTTTCACATTCTCTTGTGCAATCTGTGAACTTTATGGTTAGCTTAATTAAACTTTCAAATATTATGAACAAACTCATCAAATATGTATCTCCTCAGCTGAGTCTTACTCCCCTTCAAGCTGATTTTTATGATGCATCAGATGGAACTTCTTGATGTGAATTTTGTCCAGGAATTGCCAGGTCCCTTCTCCCAGTGAGCACAAGGTCAGCTGGGACTGTGACACTGAGCTGAGCAGCACTATTTTCATGGATCACCAAGCACAAGTCCTTCTCCAGTCCTACCAACAAATTTTATAGTCACATCTCTTGCCTATTGACTTTTCTACTGTTTAAAAATACAATAACTATAAAACACAACAAGAAAATGGGGTGACTGCCAACAACCCAACCAGTGCATTCATCTCAATTATCTGCAGTGCAGTGCAAAGTGGTCCTGCTGCTGAATTCATCAATAGTGGCCTAAATATGTCTCAGCAGATTTGGTTTATCTGAACTATTTACAAACCAGTAATGAAATCTATTATTCACTTTATGGCCTTTGAGGTGATGGTGCTTTTTCTTTGATTTTACTTCCATCAGGCACAAGTTTTAAGGCTCACAATTTACAAATTATATTTCTTTAGCATATGGAGTCTCGATTCTTTTGCAGACAAGTGAGGCAGAAAAAAAGATAGCGATAAGTGAATATGCTGGAAAGCATAAAAGTCCAAAACAATCATTAAAATGTATTTTGCAGATGGTGCCATTGTTTTTTCATCTCCACATGGCAGACTGCACAGAGGTCACCTGTGTTTTTGTCCTGTTTAAGCAACCCAAAGTAAGAGACACACACTGATTTCAGCTACAGATGATACAGCAAATGTAGCTCCAACACAAGAAGACCAGAAGCATTAAGTTTAGATGCTAAAATGAGAAAAATGTTAATGGTAGAAATATCTTTGTGATATTCTTATGTGAAATCCATAAACTGTGGTAAAAGTACATGACAAAATGCAGAACAGGTCATGACAAGCTCAAACATCTAACAGATCACCCTGGAGATGTGACAGAATGACAAGAAATGGCCCAAAATAACAGATACAGAAGGAAGAGTCCAGTGAAGGCTTCTTCATTCATTCTGGCACGAAGAGGGAGAAGAAAATATTTATCTTTTTTTCAACCACAGAGTTGTAGTAATGAAATCTTTACTCTGCAGAAATTCTTGCACTTTCAGAAAAGCAACATATGTTTACGGCAGTCAGGCAGAGCACATCCACGCCAACTTGTACTGGCTGAAAATAGGCAAAGGCCTTGAGGTGCTACAGCAGAATGAAGAGAGAGAACCTTATTCCCCAAATGTTGAAGTCCACAAAAGAACTGATGAGGCCATCCCTCTACACTTCCTGAGTATTTCAGGAATTAGTAAAATAGTAACAGCATTAAACAACTTCAGCTTTGCCATGCTGACCCTCAAGACACAAACCCAGCTCACCAGTCATTTTCAGACTCAAAGTAGCACACGGATATGAGTCGAGCTCCACTGCCCACAGCAAACTTGTTCTCCAGGGGGGACCACTTGACGAAGGTGGCGGCGCGGTTGATCCTGAGGATGACCAGGGTGGGTTTCCACACGCCGTCCTTCTGGCTCCACACGTACGCGTTGCGGTCGGCGCCGCACGTCACGATGCGGTCGCTCTTGGGAGCCCAGTCAATGCCTGCCAGTGAAGGGGGCACAGGAATTCATTTTCCCCTTTATGTTAAGGGAAAACAGAGATCACCTCACAGTTCTCCGTCACAGAATCCCAGAATGGTTTGGGGTGCAAAACACCTTCAAGACTGCCCAGTTCCAACACCCGTTCACTATCCCAGGTTGCTCCAAGCCCCATCCAACCTGGCCTTGGACACTCCCAGGGATTCAGGGGCAGCCTCAGCTTCTCCAGACAACCTGAGCCAGGCCCTCACCACCCTCACAGGGAAGAATTTTGCCATATCTAATCTAAATCTCCCCTCTTTCAGTCTGAGGCCATTCCTCCTTGCCCTGTCACTGCAATTCCTGACAAACTGATCACTGACACAGTTATGACTTATGTCATTCCCCTTCATCTCTTATTCTCCAGGAGCTGTTTCAAGCTGTTAGGGATACTTGTTTCTCCCTCTAGCTTTCATCAAAACTACAGATCCCAAATTCCCAGATGCCAGGGATGTGCTGGCTGAGGAAGCTCCGAGGGCTGACCAACAGGTGGAGCTCTGCAGGCCGGCCAAGGCCTGTCCACCAGCACCCTCCAAACCTCTGACTTGTGCAAGATCCCTCTCAACAGCTGAAACTCAGCAATTCTAGAACTGCACAACCTCTAACAACATTTTGTGCTTGTTGCCAGACTGCAGCCATGATCTAAAGTTTAGATAACAGGGAGTTTTGGTTAGCTGCTATCAATCTTTACGCACTGACACAATGCTTACATTTTTTTCTGTGCCTGTTTAAGCTGTGTCACAAGAAGGGTTTACGAAGAAAAAAATAAATTCAAACAATAAAATAAAACCTTTGATAAAGCTGCCATTGCTTCTTTCCCCTCCTAGGAAATGAAGGATGTTCCCAACTGGAAAGTCTTATGGGAACATTATTTTTCATCTTTTCCCTGGCATCCTTTGGGATGCAGTCCTCAACTCTCCTGCCACAAATTATGTATCAGTGGTTTTCCATTACCACATTCAGTATTAAAAATATCTCTTAAGCTCACAATCTGAAAGTGGGATAAAAGCTGTGGAAAGAATTTGTACTAATGCTATCATATTATTCATACATTGTTTACTTCAAAATAAGTTTATGCTTAAAAAGTTCAGAGCTTGGTAGTCTGAAACTGCAGTTACAGGAGTTCTAGCACTGCCTTTGAAAGAGGGACCATCCTGTCTTTCCTTCCTTCTCCTGCCCACCACCTCCTCTCAGCAGCCCTGGTGCTATTCTGATTTAGGCCAAGTTCAGATTTTTAGCTCAGCAATAAACAAGCTCTTCCTGTGAGTGAGCAGAGGCAGCTCAGCACAAACCTGAGCCACAGAAGGACCTTGTCCCCTGTGATCAGGAGCTGCAGTGACAGCAGCTGACTCACTCCTGCCAGGGGTTACAAGCAGTTTGCTCAGTGGCTTCTCTGTGTGTAACCAGAGTTTAACTCCACTCTTTACAACCAGCAGAGTGTTTTGTACCCCAAAGGCTCACACTGTGCAGGAAAGCAGGGACAGTTCTTCTCCCAAGTCATGAACATATGGCTTCTAACACTAACAGGTACAAGTAGAATGTCTTGGGGAGGGGGGGACAGGACACTTGAGCTGCATTTGTAAATGCAGCCCAAATGACTCTTCACAAAGGAGCAGGATAGTTGCACTCTTGGACAGCAAGAATTGGAAAAATTAAAGTTCCTGCAAAATGCTGTTGGAGTGGTACTTCTGCCCATTAGTGAGCTGAGAAGAGAATTTGCTGCTTTGGGCATGTGCTTGTATTAATTACTTTCACTTCCTTAAGAGCATAAAGCCCTTTTAAAAATATCACCATGGAAAAAAAACCCCAACCCAGTTATATGAAAGACTGCCACAGAAAAATCACATTTTTAAAAATAACACCTTGTGACTCATTGTGGTAGCTCTTCTTAATTTCCATTGTGGATGTACAGGGCCTGCAATAAATGTGCTCACTGATGGTCTAAGTCCAGGACTGACCATTTGATATGTATATATAGTTCTTAAAAAAGGGTATTTATTGTTGGAAACCACAAAGCAATTCTACAGTTGTATACTTGATGAAATTTTAGCACTAGCACTTGAAAGGGAACAGCATGCATCACTGTGACACAAGCAGATTACTTCAGCAGACTGAAAATGTGTTCTCATTATGTCATTAGGGATGAAAAATAAGCCATAGATAAGAAAAAATGGCTCAGTAACTCCACTGAAATGTCTGGAAATGAGATAGGGCTTTTCTTCCTAACATTCACTGCATGCAGTTCAGAAAACTGCTGCAAGGCTCTGTCTAAGTGGGAATGCCAACCTATAAAAAGATCTATTTACTCAACACTTGCAGATTTTCTGTTCAGAATCTCAGCTGAGGAAAACAGGAGGGGCTGGAAAACTTCATGTGTGGCTCAGCACATTCTCACCTGTAATGTGTCCATTGTGTTCCTTCAGCTCATGAGCCTTCACCCACTGGTTCCCACTCTTCTTGTAGATGTGCACTTCATGGTTATTAGGGCTAATGGCAATCTCTTGAAAGAGGAAATAAAACAATCCAATTGTAGAGAAGGCTTTTTAGTAGCAAATGCTATATTTGGAAAGATTTTTCCCATCTAAAACCTCTATTTACAAATTTGAGAGCATTACATGGGCTTTGTCAAGGAAGGGCCAAAATCCCTGGAAAATCTCCAATAATTATGGACAAAGCATCATGGAATGGTTTGGGTTGGAAGGCATCTTTAAGATCATCCAGTTCCAACCCCCTGCCATAAACAGGGACACCTTCCACTATCCCAAGTTGCTCCAAGCACCATCCAAGCTGGCCTTGGGCACTGCCAGGCACAGCTTCTCTGGGAATGTGTGGGAAGAATTTCTTCCCAAAATCCCACCTAACCCTGCCCTCTGGCAGTTTGATATTGGTACACATTATCATGGTTATGAGTACTCTGCACAGGAAGACAACACATTTGGAACACAACAATCCACATTATATAGAAAACTTGGCCAAGAGGCAAAGCTTTGTGGAACACCAGGAAGACTCAATTACCTCCTATGCCAGAGCTCCAGCAACAAGCTTAGAAAAGCTCAGATTTTGGAAGACTTGTGCTTTTTGGACCAGAAGTAGAACATTTAACATGTAGAACTATGTATCTGATCACACCTTCCCTAAATGAGACCCAGAAGATCAGCAGATCAAAAACTGACAGTAGAAAGAAAACAGCAATTGAAAAATGAGAAACTAAAAATGCAAATGAGCTGATTACTTACGAGTACGGTCTCTGTTCCAGGCATGGCAGGTGATTGGCTCCAGCAGGAACTGATGCAGAGACATTCCGAGTTAAAGAGGTTCCTATGTTGTAAAAAGTGAGAAGGCTGAAAGGTGTAAAAGTGAAAACAAAACGCTTCAAAATGAGAGAATTAATAAATCCAAGTTTACCTTCAATATTTACCAAGCATCATTCAGTGCAATGCTACAATTAATTTACAGATCACAAGCTAATAAATATGATAAGAATGCTCAAGAGCTGCCTGTGTCACATCCCAGATATTTTCAGTAGGATGATGAATTTGCATTGTCCTGCTTACATTAGCTAATTGCAATTGCCCTAAAAGCCAGATACACTTGCTGCTTTGTGTAACCTCACAGACAAGAGAGCAGGTCCTCAAGAAACCTAATAAACCTATTAATTTTACTATGGAAATAGAACAATTAAAAAAATAAATATCTAGGACAAAGGTCAGTGAACTGATTCTAAAGCCTGACTTGTATGCAGGCTCACAGGCAGCACTACTACAAAATCTTTTTTTCAAGAAGTCAAACTGATGTGTAACTGGTCTGCTGATTTATTATTTGATAAAACCATTTATATGTATCCCAGGGAAAAATTACTAAGATTAGTAATTAACTAATTAGTAATTTCTTCAAGTTAATTATAGCAGTGAACTGTTTGATAATCAGGCTTCTGCCCCATGAAACTCTAAACATTAAAACAAGCTGAATCATTATAGTTTTTGAGTATTTGGTTTAAAAATGGCTAAATACCTACTTTTTAAAGTGATGGCTGGTACAAGAGACAGTACTGAAGTTCTGCAATTGGAGGCACATCCATCCACAGACACAAAGTTGTTTAAAATGTTTTTATTGTATTATCTTCCATCCATTTATGCTGCCTTTGGTTAATACACAGGATACAATAGTATATTTTTGAAATGAAAATATTTTAGACATTAAAGTATTTTAGACACCAAAATATTTTAGGTATTAAAAAATAGTATTATGTGTGCTGTATTAACCAGAGCAGCACAAATGGATGGAATAAAAACTCAAGGTCACCTGTAATAATAAAAATGTGCACAGCTCAATACGTCCAACTTGGACTTGTCAATTCCTTTTGGATATTCCACTAATTTTCACAGCAATTTATCACTGCCTGATGGATCAGTGCATTTTTACCCCCACATATCCCTCCTAAAAGAACTATCTCCGTGATGTCATTCCAAGACATCCACACCCATTTCAGCCTGGAATTACAACATACCCAAGTATGGCCATGTTGGCAGAGGGTGGAGCCTTCAGGACAAGGTAGGAATTTGGAAGCAAACAGGAAATGAATGGCAATCCAACAGAAACTTGGGACTGAAAGAAGGGTGAGTGTGCTCTTAGGGAGCCTCAGGAGTTACTATCACACCATCAGTTCAACAAATACTTTGAAAGTGCTGGATCTTGGAGCAGAGGTGAGACAGTTTTTCACCAATGCAAAAAACTGGAGAGACTTTTTCTTTTATTTAAGGAAATCAAGCACTGTTATTCTAAAAATATGCAAATTATGGGTGAATTTCAAATGTACTTGAAATACAACTTTAACAATCTGAGCTTTTAGTCCAGCTCATAATTTTAACCAGCATGATTTTCATGGTTCTTATAATAATCACATGCCACCAATCAAATGAGGTATTAAATACACACAGTCCTAGGCAAAATAATTATTTTTTGTTAATGTGAAAATGTTGCTATAATCTGGTTATCTCTGCCCTTGGACATCCATCATTTGAGATCCCATGTGTGGAAGCAAAACACAACTGCAAAGTGCTTTTTCCAGGATCTTGCTTTAGCTCCTGCCAACATTCAGTAGCAGCAGATTTCCATATACAGGAAAAGTTCAAGAGCTGTTCCACCAACAAGGAATGCTCAGCCTTTGCTACTCTTTCCGAAATAAAATGTAAAAATATCCAGTCTCCTCTCCCCAAGGAATGCAGCTATTTTGAAACACTTTCTATCACAACTGTAGTATTTTATTCACAGACTGGCATTACATATAAAATTTGGTGCCACCCTAACTCTTAGTTCAGGTATTTTTACTCAGGTGCTCCCAAAACCTACCCAAAGGTGTATGATCCATCCCTTCCCATTGACTGAATTACCTGAGCTTCACAACTGGCTACAAGAGACTTTTTTCCATTTTGCTTTGGTTACAAACCCATAAAACACAACAGTGATGATAACCTCAAAAAGCAGTGCTATTTCTGTCTCCTGATAGATACAGTGCCATGTTCTTTGGGAAGATAAATCTTTAAAAAAGTTTTCCAGTTATATTTATTCCTTACTAATAGACAGACAAAATTCAGCTTATACTTCTCTTGGGAAAACGCTGCTGGCTTTATGATTCTCAACAAATTAATAGCCTCAATGCCTTCCTATCATCCAAACTCAAAATCTCACATGGGGAAAATAACAGTATGGCTTTCTTAGCAAGTACTTAATGCAGCTCTCCTTGAGTTTTATTTCAAATGGAAAGCAACTGACTTTGAGTTTCAATAAAATATTTTTAAATGGAGGAAAAAAAAAGGGAAATCTTGCACCTTTGTAGAGCAATTCTTTCAGTACAAGGCCTGGAAGGATCGAGGCTGGGATGTACAGCACTCAGCTGCTGTCACCTCTTCTGGGGTGAGAAATATGTGGTGAATGGTACTTGGCCATTCCTGGACAAGCAGCCAGCCAGGATACGGACTCAGAAGTGGTGATGGAATGCGTGTGACAGCGAGAAATGGATCTTTTTAATCCTTTCCCCATCTCGGAGCACCTACACCACTTGCAAACACCGGGAAGCCAAGCACCTGCGCTGCAGGACAGCCTCCCAGCGCTGTTACTGCCTCCCAAGCCACTCAGCGCGGATTTTCAGGGGGGTGGGCGGCTCATCTCGGGCACCTCCCGACACCAGACACCGTTAGCAATCAGATATCAAGCAGATAAAGCCGCCGGGACGGGCACGGATTGTGAGCTGGGCCCTGCCAGCACCGGGCACGGCGGGGCCGTGTGGGCACAGCGGGGGAAACGGGGGGCACCTCCTCGGCCTCGCCTCCCCCCGGCCCCTCAGGGCGAAGCGGCGAGCGGTGCCCACCGCCTCGCCCTCCGCACGGCGCCCGCAGCCCCTCGGGGCAGCGATGCTGCGGTGCCTCCCCCCCGCGCTCCCCTCACGCCGGCGGCCCCGCAGGCTCCCCCCCGGCCGGCGCCCATCGCTGCCGCGGCCGGGACTCACCTGAGGCGGCGGGGGCGGAGCGGGACTCGCGGACTCTGGGCAGTCAACGCGACTCCGCTCCGGCGGCGGGAGAGGCCGAGCGGGCCCGGCTCTGACACGGGCGGCAGGAAACGCGCGGGGCGCCTGCGCCGCCAGCCCTCCCCACACAAAGGGCGGAGCGGCGCCTGCGCGGCCCCTCAGGGCGGGGCGGCCGCGGCCGAGGAATTGACGAGGTAAGGAGAGAAATTTAAGGTCATAAAGCCCGGCTGGCAATGTGCCCCCGCCGTTGTGTGCCCTAAACCGCATCGGGCAAGTGACTCTTAAACGCCTCCAGGGGTGGTGAGTTCGCCGCTTAGCTGGGTATGCTGTTCCAATGTCTGACCACCTAAACAGTGAAAAAAAATAAATTATAACATCTAACCTGACTCTCCAGTGACTCAATTTAAGGCCATTTCCTTCAGTCCTCTCACTGCAGGCACGGTAGAAGAGGCTGGATCCCGCATCAATACACGCTCCTTTCAGATCTACTACAAGTAAAGGAAATGGGGGGAAAAAGAAGGTATTTGCCCCTGCCCTGTTGTTTCTCTGAGGAGAAAAATAATAAGGGTGTGGTTATCGATTGTTCCCAGTAGATGATTCCCAAAATACAGAGGTGCTGGACACATACATGAGATTGTGTCCCAAACGGCAACACTCGTAACCCATCCTACAGGATACATCCCAGAAAATCTATTCTGGTATAATCGAGACAAAAGGCACAAATATCAGAGCAAATAAACCCACATTGAGTCTCCATGGAACTAACCAAACCCATTTCCTCAGCCATGGCTTATAAGGTTTGCTGGACCTTTCATGAGCCTTTTGCCCTCCTCTGGACATGCTCCAGCGCCTCAAGGTCCTTTTTGAAATGAGAGACCCAAACTGAACTCAGCACTCAAGGTGTGGTGCCACCAGTGCCACATACAGGGGGACAATCACTGCCCTTGTCCTGCTGGCCACAGTGTTCCTAATTGTTACCTTATGCATCAAGAGTTCTCTTATCATTATAGTGCAAGGATTCCACATCACCAGAGCTTCATGCCATCTCGATGTTTCTTAAAGACAGCTCCTCTATACACTGACCCTTCCTGGTCCTTGCAGTAGCCAACTGACTGCTGAGCCCACCAATCCACTCTTTTATACCACTGCTCTTATTGGCTACAAGTGTGGCCCGTTAACATAAGGCCTGCTCCTAATTTTTAGTAATTGGTTCAGTTGCAACTCTTTGGGGGATAAGATTATATTCTATACCACCTTCATACTGTATCCCCTACACCTGATAGAGGAAAAGGGGATAGGGCTGCTCTGGAGCCAAGCTGGGAGAGCTGGGGAACTGTTCAGCCTGAAGAGAAGAGAAGAGAAGAGAAGAGAAGAGAAGAGAAGAGAAGAGAAGAGAAGAGAAGAGAAGAGAAGAGAAGAGAAGAGAAGAGAAGAGAAGAGAAGAGAAGAGATCCAAGGAGATCTTAGAGCCCCTTCCAGGACCTAAAAGAGCTCCAAGAGAGCTGGAAAGGGACTTTGGACAAGGGATGGAGGGACACAACACAGGAAATGGCTTCAAACTGAAAGAGGGCAGGGTTAGATGGGATATTGAGAGAAATTTTCCCCTGTGAGGGTGGGGAGGTCCTGGCACAGATGCCCGGAGAAGTTGTGGCTGCCCCTGGATCCCTGGAAGCGTCCAAGGCCAGACTGGACAGAGCTTGGAGCAATCTGGGATAATGGAAGGGGGATGGAACTGGATGATCTTTAAGGTCTCTTCCAACCAAAACCATTCCATGATTCTATGATTGAGGGTTGGAATACCAAAATAAGTACATGAGCAATAAATTACCCTACTCTTAATCCCCTTGAGGAATTGCCTCCTCTTTGGAGTCTCATGGTTTGTCTCCTTCAAACTTGTGAGATTTTGTGAGCTCAAGTACAACAACAATGAACAAAAAAGTCTGAGAGAATGGGGAGAGATAAATGAGCCCCAGATATACTGAGGAGCAATAGAGTAGTGAGTTTAATTTCAAGTCTGAGAGAAAATAAACAATTTATAAGCATCTCAAAGGAAAAAAAGAAGGTGAATGCTGGCCAGTATGGCTTTGTCAGGAATGAATTGAGCCAATCTAATTTCCTCTTCTGGCAGCATAACAAGGATTGCAGATAAGGGCAAAGCAATGTATGTCATATATCTTGATTTTTAGTAGAGTTTCTGACACTGGCTTGCAGGATATTCTAATAATAAACTGGGAAACCAGTCTAGATGATACTGCTCTAAAGGAGTTGCAAAACTGGTTGAGGGAAAAAGTACTTAATATCAGTGCTTGTACAGGGAATTACCTGTGCATTACTCATCTGTGATGCAATATTGCAATTACTGCATCTGAAGCTGAGATCAAGTTCAGAATAAACACAGTGGCAGAACCAGGGTTCAAAATAGGAGCTCTGTGGTAAAAATGGGATGTGGTTGAGCAGCAGGTGCACTGCTGTTCAGCCCAACACCATCAGATTTACACCACTGGGAATAGGGCAGCTGTGCTGCAGGGAGGGTGGAGGGGCTGCTGAGGGTCAAAAGCTGAATAGGAACAAAAAAAATTTATTTTGTAGATGAGGTAAACACCACACAACACTATGTAAGGGTAAGAAAATCTGAGTAACACGCACAAAGGGATCCTGCTCTGCTGAGCTGCATTAGAAGAGCATTAGAGTCATGTGCACCAGAGAAATGTGGATGATTTGGGGGAAAAGGTGGCAATAATGATCAGGGTCTTTGAACACCACTTCAGCTGAGCCTGTTGAGAGGACAGAAAACTGAGGGAAGATGTGCATAGTCTTGGGAGAGATGAAAGGCTGCTGCTCTGAGGAAAGGAACAATTTGTTCCCTTATGGCCGCAGGGTAGGGCGAGAAGTCATAAACCGAGACAACAACGAGGCAGATCTGAGTAAAAATCACCAGTGACTGCTTTGAAGTAGTGAAGCCCTGTGTTAGGAACTGATCTGACAGGATGGAGGGCTGCTCTGAGAGGTTTTTAAGAATGAATCTGAAATATTTGTCAGGATGGCAGAAGTGCAATACAAGGTCTTGTGTCCAGGAAGGAGGTGAGGGTGGATGGCCTCTGTCAGTGGTCCTGTGGCTGCGAGATGTGTAATCAGTGCAGCCCTTATTGGTTTTGCAATAAACCTGCCCCAGCTGCAAGGATTAAAGGCACACAACTAGGCCGAGCAGAGTTACATAACTGCAACAAAATTACATTTTAAGTACGGTTTTATGTTTACAAAATAACTTTCACCAGATGGAGGGAGGGCATCTAAATGAGGAGCTCTGCAGAGGTTTTAAGCATTAAAAGCTAAGACCCTGTCTCCAATGAGGCTTCCCAAAGAATTTTCCACCGCTGCTCCTGCTGTAGTGCTGATACAATTGCTCTGTGCTAATCCAGAAGGATGTTGATGTTTTAGAGATTACAGCCTCACAAGCAAGGCTGAACTGATTTTAGTGAAAGTGGTTTAGATGAAATCTGACCTTAAGGTATATATGAAAAAAATATTTAAGCTGGGACATCCTCATTCAGCTACAGGGTAGCAGCTAGTCAGAAAAATTCTCTGGAAGCAGGCTGTTAGATACACAAACAGGTAATTGGTGAATGGAAAGTGTATTCTAGGTGTGCATTGCCACAGGAGCTGGTTTTGCCTCTCAGCTTGTTTGAATTTACTCCTTCTGTGCTCTCTACCCTCCTGTTGTGATGCCTTACATCTTGAGTTTGAGCAGAACATGATGTTCTGCTGTCTCACTGTGAAAAATACAAGTTTTCCCCCATACAACAAACCTTAATAAGACTGTGAATAAAGGCTACTGATGAGAGGAATTATTTGCAAGAGATGACCTGGATCACATCTCCCATCCTTGACTTGAAGAATCTTTAATCTCTGCTAGCACAGATCCATCACACAGTGTTGGATGAGTTCCATCATTCCAGATATAACAAGGATGTATTATTTGCAAAGTTTTGAGTCTGACACAGAGATAATTCTTTTGTCTGAAGATTCTTTCACACCTTTTCTGTCTTCTATTCTATTCTATTATTTTAAGAGAATATTTAGCCCTTACTGTGCATCTGTTTGGGGAGTAGAAGGATGCTGCTCCTTTTCCCCTTCTGTTTTACCATTAGTGAAAACATCTGTACTGTCCATTAGCTGTTCCAGGGGTACCTCTGTGCCTAAAGAGACTTGTGGAAGATCTGTGTTCCCTTTCTCAGAACTGCATGAGTCAGCTGGTGTTGAGAACACACCTATGTTTTCCTCATCTCCATCCCACACCCTTTTCTGTTCTAATAAATTCATGGCAGGTGGATTCAGACATGGGAGCTTCAGATTCCCTGAGCCACTGGCTCAGGGAGGACAGAGGCCTTGGATAATCTCCCCAGGAAGGAAAGCCTGAGACCTCTTTTTCTTGTGCAGAATTTTCAGTCTCCACACAGTGTTTCTGTTCAGTGTCTGGCTATTTCCAGTTCCTTCATGTGCAGAGGAGCAGAAGGACGGTGGATGTGCCATTTTGAGGGTCAGAAACAGGATAATGGTATCTACCCCAAAAATTTGAAGTTACTCGTGCTCTGGAGTTTTGTTGAAAAATAAAAGTCATGCTGCTGATGACAGCACATCTTCCAAATTCTCCTGCATGTTCCTGCTGCATCCAGGCACCATAAAGATTCTGATGGATGAGTTCTGCACGGGGTGCAAAGTGCTGAAATTCCCTTGTGCTCCAGTGGGTTCAGAGTTCCCACATGCAGCTTTTCTGCCTAGCCTGGATTTCCTCGAATTAGTGCATTCCCTTTGGGACACATTGGTTGTTAAATGAAAATATTCCTTTTCAGGTATTTGTGCTGAATGTGGAAGCTAGGTGCAGGAAAGAGTTTCATAGCTGCTCTGTTGGAATAATCTTTCTAATATATTTATACATGTTTTTTTTTACCCTGGGGTTTCATAATGGTGGGTTTTTTTCCCCTCCTCTCAGGGCCAACTGTTCTGCCTATTCCTTCTTGACTTATAGGTCTTTTATTGCAATTTAATAGTTCTTAATCTTTTCCAGGTGCACATAATGATCCTGCTCTTGACACAGATCTTTTGCCACACAGGAAGACTGTGAGGAAGGTATGAAACAGATTGGGAGCACAGCTATTTATACAGATCATGGAAAGCTAGGATATGTAGATTTGAAATCTGTGTGTTACCTTCTGAGAAATTTTGCCATATCTTTAATTTTATTGTGTATCACAAGCTGCCTTTCTGAAGGCTGGATCCAGAATTCACTGAAATCATTGGAAGTAATCCCTGACATTTTGGACCACTCTAGATCAGACCATAAACCAGGTGGTGGGGTGCTTGTTTTGAACCACTGGACTAGTCAAAGTTGTCATCCCCACCTGTTATTAAATCAATAGTTTTGATTCTAATGACACTTCAGGCTTTTATTTCCACCCTCCAGTGGAAAGAAGGTGGCTGAGTGTGTGCTGTGGGTGGAGGGTGAAGACATTGTCTGAGCACACAGCAAGCACAAAGGTGGCAGAAGGCTCGGTGTCAGTCTGGGAGGAAATGCTGTGCATTAAATCCCCAGCTAGCTGTGATATTTGGGAAGTGCCAGTTGTCAGCACAGTGCCAAAGGAGCAATCTGCTCAGTGCTGGCAGCTCTGCTCTCCTCTGCCAATTCCAAATGCCACTGACTCGCTGGAGAGGGAACCCAGCCTACTCTTTGTTGGAGGGCTGATAGGTGTGAGGAGTGGAGTTGTGTAATAAGTGAAAGAAAGGACAAATCAAGAGGAAATGGAGGAATTCCTCAGGGTGCCATCTGTGATGCAGATTACCAGGGAGGCAGAGTGAAAGTGAATTTCTTCTTTTGTGGATTAATTCTGCCAGGCTGCAATCAGTGAGCTAACATGCATCCTGCCTTTCAAGATCATAAAAAGCAGTGCAAGTGCTGACATCTATTATTAACACTGCTTTCAAATCAGCACTGGAGAGAAATAATGGAATATATACCTGAAAGTTTCCAGCTACCACCAGAAAGGGCAAAAGGTGGGGAGGTGACTTAGATCAGCCACAGCTTTCTCTGCTCCCTCATCACCTCCTCAGTGCTCGCTGATGATTTCCTTGTGCTCATTAGTGAAGTGTTGAAGGTCAGGCCCCTAGCTTTCATTTAATAGTAAACAAACTGATTTTAGAGGGCAGGAAGAAGTCTTAGAGACTCAAAACATCTTTCCTATCTGCTCCTCTCTTCCATTCAGCTGCCAGAGATGATTTATGAATGACACAATGATACACCTCTGAGGCAGAAACAGACCCTGTTGTTTACCAAGTCCTGAAGTCTGCATCCATTTTTCTGAATTTCTGCTGGATTTGAGTTTATATACCAATATTATTTATTTCAAAGCTCTGCTGCAGCAGCAGCAGCTG
This sequence comes from Melospiza melodia melodia, assembly GCF_035770615.1. NCBI lineage: Eukaryota > Metazoa > Chordata > Aves > Passeriformes > Passerellidae > Melospiza > Melospiza melodia. Next base: position 3,107,918 of record NC_086211.1, read on the forward strand.
GCTTTAGACCTGACTGAAGCTGTATTTGATTGCTTTCTCAACAAACACAGTCTCTGCTCCACAGTTTATGATATGGATGTGTATTTTTATCTCATGGAAAATATGAGCCCCACAGCTCATTTAGTGCTTACTGTTTACTGATATGAATCATTGGAGGACTGTTATTGGTGCTGCTGTAAAAATAATAATAATAATAATAAAAACACACTATGGAAGGAGAGTTCCAAAGGCTTTAATAGAAAAATTGCATTCTGGTAACAAAGGCTGCTCTTCAGCAAAACAACATCATGTAAATGTGCCACAGTGTTCCAGAATGCTGCACAAGTTCAGTGCTATGTGGGTTTTATATAACAAATAAGTTTTAAAACGCCAATTTAATATGGAGATAGCAGCTCACCTGCTTAAAATGCATCCTTTTATTATCAGTCAATTGGAGGGGAATGTATTGGTTGTATTTTTTATCCTATTCGAATAAAAGTCACATTTATGACTCAGTTTTTATAACCATTGTGCCATAATTGAAGCTGAGAAGTGCTTCTTGGATTATCAGTCCTTTCCAGAAGTTACATTCTGCTCCTTGGAAATGTTATCATGGGTGGTCTTGATGGAAAAGCACTGCAGACTCTAATGGGGAATGTTAAAGTGGCTTCATAAATCTGTGCACAAACTGAAGTGGCAGGTATGTTATTTCATTCTGCAGTCTGTAATGCAAGGAGGCTTCAAATTTCACTACAATGGATTTCACTGGGGGCTACAGTCCGTGGAAGAAATCTGAGCACCATGGAAACAACTGTAAAACTCTGGTTTCAATGGAGGCAGAATCTTATGCTGTCCCTTTTAGGCTGGTTTTTCCCTCAGCAGTGTCTTAATTGTTCCACCAAATTTGTTTAAAGTCTCTTCATAAACCTTGCTAGGAGTAAAGCTGGGCCAAGATGGTGCTTTTGTGAAAATCCCGTTATGAGTGTAAAATTTTTAAAAACTGAGCTCTTCATATTCCATGGAATTATCAGACTTGCCTTATAGACCACTGATATTTATCCATTATTTGTCTAATCCTGGATTTCTTACCCAGAGTTAAGATTTAATGTTAAAGCACACGCACATGAGCTCTCTGATGAGGTAGCTGTTGCATAAGCAGTTGTGTTTTCTCTGTGCATGGACACTGAGCTCATCATGCTTTCTCCATGACCTCTGCCTGCTCCTGGAATTTTTCAGAGTGCTCACTGCCCTCCAGGTCAGCCTGCACTTCTTCCACTTCTCCCTGAGGTGGGCAGAGGCAGCACTTACAGCTCCTGCAGCTCCTCATGCTGGTGAGCATCCTCCTCCCTTTGCATCCAAAGGTCCTGAGAGCAGATGAAAGATTAATGTAAATAATGAAGGGAGAGGATGCTGAAAGTTGTAAGAGGTCTCTCTGCAAAGCCATTCTTTAAGGTGATGCCAGATTTTTTTTTAATAAACCCAAAACTTAAAACCAAACCCCATGAAAACCCCAGCATCATGTTTGCCTCTCATTGTAGCCACACTGACTTTAAGAGAATTGTTTCTGATTGAGGCTGACGTAACTGAGCACAAGTTAGGTTTGAGTGTGTGTGTACATATAGATGTGTATGGGGAGACAGAATCTTTTTTGTAAGTCTTTAAGTTACTAGAATTGGATTTTTGGCAGCAGTTGTATAACTTCATTCCAACAAAGAGACAGCTTTTTACTAATTTGCTTACTTTGTTTTATTTTAGCAGTGAAGAGCTGAAGGAAGCTCTCTAGTTTTACATCTCTGTTAGTTTCCAGTCCATTTCTTGGCTATCTTATTCAAACAGCAATCTCAACTTCTCTTAAACACAGAACATTTTTGGTTTAATTACATATAAATAGTTCTTGGGTTTTCAGTTTGGCAAAAACTGTTAGTAATGCTTGTCTTGTATAAGATTTGTTGAAACTACTGCAGATTGAAACTGGTGTGAGTGGGAGAACGATGGATTTTGAATATAAATTCCCAGTGTGTTCAAGATTTCTGTCTAAACAAGAGCTCATAATCTACTGCTTTGTTACTTAAGTATAAAATAGAACTGGAGTTATTTTCCATCTAGTTTACCTGGCCATGCTGTTGCAGTTTGGTCAGGTCTGGACAAGCTCACTGCTGTTCCTGCTGGCACAATCCAGCTGCATTTCCATTCTGGGCAGGTCAGTGGCCATCATTTCCAGGCAGAGCTCTTCAGCACGCCCCTTCACTTCAGTCTCCAGACTCGCCTGCAGAGACTCAATTGCATGCTGGTGAGTGTTTCTGTGGACTCCAGTGAAGCATATGGTACAGCAGTCTGTTATCTTGGGTCTGATCCAGCCCTTGTATCAAATTATTGCCCACCAAGTAATAAAAATATAGTGACTTTTCAAATCTCTTAAAATTGAGATACCAGGACTTTGTACCAAGCCATTCACAAATACCTCCTTTTAAAACAGGGCTGGAGAGATTTCAAGAGGTCATCCTAAGAATGTACAGTCTAAAATATGGATCAGCTCCTGCCAAACCAGTCCCACTTGATGTGAGACCAGACTGCATTTAACTTCCAGTAACAGAGACCATAACCTCCAGACAATCTGGTCCAAGCAGTAATTCCCCTTAATGATTATCAAACTTTCCTAATGTCTAACTTAAAATCTCCATGCTGCAACCTTATTATGTACATAATGTAATTATGGTCTCCGTGATTATACATACAAAATCCATCCAGTTATAAATGCAAAATCCATCTGGTGGTGTGTGGGCAGCAGGCTGGCAGGAATCTCTCACATCTGCAGCATTGATACCTCCAAGGAAGTCTCTGCTTCCTCCAGTGCCACCTGCAGTTTGTCCTTCTCAGTCTCCAGCCTCACTGTTTGCAAATCCTGAGTGTTCTTCCCTCCCTTCCTCAGCTGATTGATTAGATCCTTAATTTCCTCTAGGGAAGAAAACAGATATTTCATGTGATAGGTTTATTTCAGGACTATGAACTCTCCTGAGTGCACCAGACAGATCCTTTGACTGGAAATAGCATGAAATGGTTTCAGTCACTTTTTGTCAGCTGCCCTTTTCTTTCACTGCTAGATATTATCCTGGATTTCTGAATGAGCCCTGCTAGCTGCATGTGCTCACAGAGGTGGAAGAATGAAGCACACTAATAAAGAGAATTTTTTTCCCAGTTTTTATCCAGCCTTCCCCTTTCCCCCTTTCAGATGGTTGCTTTCACAAAATGGGCACAGGACACCACATCATCTCCTGCAGCAGAGAGGGGCTCTCTGCCAGCTGATGGAGGTTGGGGGAGAGCCCAGGAAACTCTGGGTGTGTGCCAGGGTGTCCATCACTGTTTTCTCTTGGCCACAAGGACAAGAGACTGTAGCATCTTCTAAATGTTTACAGTGTAATCTTCCAGAGAGTCCTATAAGAGATCAATTTTTGTAATTTACAGAACTGTAAAAAAAAAGGCAGGGGGGTGGGGAAGGGGGAAGGTGTCACTGGACAGCCAGCAGGGAGAAGGGATGCAAAGAGATTTAGAGGAGTCTGACTGACTTGCTCTGAGCTGATTGCTGGAGATGCTGAATCCTCTCCATGGAGGTTAAAGGGAATTTCATCTTCCCAGGGTAAAGCTGGCTGTTGCTAACAGCCCCCCCAAGTGAATTGCTCAGAATTAGAGGATGCTGGTAGCCAGAACTGGCACTGCAGCCTCTCTTTTATGGCACCAAATTAATGTCCTCAGAGACTGAAAGCACTGCTAGGAATAAGGGAAGTGGAATTGGTGCTGGAAGACACCCCAACAGATCATTCAGTAGAAATCAAGGGGCTTATGATGTGCACAATTTTTGTACATCAAACCAGTACTTAACCCTAAGGGCCTTGTTCTCTTTCTTCTTAGATTCCAGGTGCTCCAAGGATCCTTCATAGGCAGCCTAAAGCTCTACATTTTCAGTTGTGTACATTCCTTCTGTGAATTTACTTCAACCTGCAGCTCTTTGCCCCTTTTTTGCCATTCCTTTAGCATCTTACCAAAGGCTCTGTGCCTCTTGTCCAGAGCAGCACAAGCAGCATTGGCCTGGAAAAATAAAGCCAAGCATTCACTGGACACAAGTTTTCTTCACACTTCGCTTCTCTGTATGTCCTGCCAGCCAGTCACAGTTAAATTGGCAGCCATTCTAAAGGCTGGCAGCATTTCTCTTGGTCACTCTGAATGGATGATTAAAATGTTTATGAGGCTGTCTTTCCTCACCATTAGGAATTTAACAAGATCACCCAGTTCCCATCAGTGTGATAGCCATCCTTGCTCCTGTGGTTATAATGATGCTGCTGTGGAGCAAATGTTTTCCACTTCAGATGTTCCTTGTGCAGATGTGCTGCTGGTAATTGCCTGGGTTGATCAGTGTGACTTTTTCTATATTAAAGCAGATTCAGTTACAAACAAGATGTTATTCAAGACTATTTTAGACTGTTTAACTGCTTGTCATGAAGGGAAAGAATAAAGGTACATTTTTCTTTCCTAGGAGCTTTTAATCACAAATATTCTACATATCCTTATGATCCACACATGTGTTCAGATACCATGGTGACAAGCACACCACAGGAACCATAGAATAAAGAACTGCTTCATTAAAGAAAGGGATGGGGAAACAGATTTTTCAGCCCAGTAATGCAATGCTGTATGTGGGATTTTCGGCTCTTGGGATCTGTTCTAAAGCCAACTGCAGGCATTGGCAGGTACCCAAGGACTTCAGTGGATTTGGAGCAGCCTTTGTGCCTATTTTAAGTAACATTTTTATTCAAATATCCTACAGTTGCACTACTATTCATGCTCTTACACTAACATGAGCAAGAGTAGAAATACTAATTTAATGAAGGAGCTGGTGTTTAAACTGTGTTGTTTAGGTCTGCTTTGAGTTTGGTAGTTAATAACCAGTGGCCAACCCACCAGTACTGCAGCACTGAAAAGTTCAAAGCAGGATATCATTATCCTTTAAAGGAAGATGAATACTTTGCCTTGCAGTAAAGGAGGGCTTTTGCTTTAGCTCTACTCTTGTTTCTGGAAGTCAGCTAATGAGCTTATGAGAAGCATGCTGTGTGCTCCCAGGAATTAGCTGTGGCTCTCATCTGCATTTTCTCTTGATGTGAGAAGCCCTTACCTTGTTTCTCATGGCCATACAGATTACTTGATATTTATGGAGAGACCTTAAGAAATAAGGAAATGGATCAAAGCCAACCTGAGTTAACAGAAATGTCCCAGAGCCTCTGGTACCAGGTGTTAGATCTTGGTGGCCAGGCTGAGTACACTCCTGGATTTCTGGCCTTCTCAAGTCAACAGTGAGTTCCTCCACTTTATTCTAAAGCCTCTGCTTAATTTTCTCCATATTGGCAGCCCAGGTTTGGATTGATCCCACTGTCTCCTCTGCTTTTGGAGCCTCACAGCCAACTTTTTCCTGAAGGAAAGATGGCAGAAATATCCTGGTGAGTAGACCATGGATTTAAAGAGTGGTGGAATCAGCAGCCCTCACCTACTGAAACACCATCACTGTTTTCACCAGGGAGAAGATGGCAACTTGGCAGCAGTCTCAGAAAACAGATTGTAAAAACTTTGGTGTTTGCTTTATCCTTAGGAAATTATAGTGGCTTTTGTAAGGCTAATGGAAGAGTAAAGTCCTGTTGAAATTAAAAAAGGCTACCCAAATTCAAGCCTTAATCAGAAAGGTTTGTTTTCTGTTGTCAGTGTACCAAAGTTAGGTCTCAATAGCCTCTGTTATTGCAAGTATTATTTTCCTTCTCTTGGCTGGAGCCCTTTGCTTTCTCTCTCTCTTACCAAATTACATCCCAAGATATCACATCCATGAGCTGTGACTCAGCAGCCAAGCTAAATAATGAGACTGCCCTAAGCCCCAGACACCCTGAAAGCTGAGTGCTCACTTAGTTTCCTCCAGCTTTTGCTTCTATCAATGGCATCAGTCCTCCATTTGGCCATCCAGACTGTGACTTCAGTGTTGAGTTTAGAGAGCTGAACGGCAGTTCAGCTTTGTTTTTCTCCTCTTCCTCCAGCTGCTCTTTCATCAGGTCCAAATCCTGCTTGGTGTTGTCTGGGCTCCCACTGCAGCCATGCAGGACTCAAGGTAGAGCAAATTCCACTTGAACCACTCAGTCCTGGACCATCTAGAAACATCTCAGCCTTCAAAATATCTTCCTGTTCAGGAGCCAAGGTTTTTTGTGGTTTTTTTTTTTTTTTTTTTTTTTTTCCCCCTTACCTATATTTTGCTGTATTGGAGTGAATTGAATTGAGCTCATACAACTGAAAACAGAACTTGGCATGTCACCATCACTGTTTGCTTTCAGTGTTTCAAAGAATGATGACAGTAAACCCATTTGGTGATTGTTCTGAGCACAGAATCCTTGCCAGACTGGTGATATACAGGTGCAGCACTAGAATTACTCTTTGGAGATAAGCAGACATTTCCAACACACAGGTGTCAGACAGGGAGATGAAATGTTGATATATTTTGAGCCAGGCTTTTGTGATCTCTGCAAATAAACTGCTGCACAATCCACTGAATGGACAGTGGACTGATGATCAGGAGGCTCTCTGTGCTCTGCTCTGCTGCCAGCCCATGGGAGACTCCATATCTCATTTCCATATCCATACAAGGCTCATGTGCCCCACATCCCCTCCAAGACCAGCTGGTGAGAAGCCCAGACATTACCTTGGGTGAGGAAGGTCTCCTTTGTGAGGGCTAACACAACAGATTTGTTACTCTGAAGTGGACAACGTTCAGAGGAACAGGCAGTGATGACCCAGGACAGCAGCAGCACCTTGGACTCCTCACCCAGCAGTCTCCTCAGGCCATCTTCATGCAAGGTGAGAGAAAGTTTTATAGACAGTCTGGGTAAGCCTGCTCTGAGCTTCCTGGAGCTCCCAACTCAGCTGGCTGGTTTTGGCTGTGCAACAACTGTACAAAAAAAGGAGAGGAACTAATTCAATGTGACTGGAGTGAGAGAGAAGGATTGGGCAGATCTGTGAGAGGAGACAGGGCAGGGCTGCCAGAGCTGGATGGAATATAGGGGAAGAGAAGGACCTGAGGGAGGTAACATTGCACAAAGCTGTCAAGAATTTACCTTGGAGTCTGATGGCTTTATTTTCAGCTTGGCTCTCCCCCACTGCAGCCAGCTGGGCATTGGCCTCAGCCAGGTTATCTTCCAGCCAGTGCACATGAGCATGGGAGTTCAGCTGGAAGAGAAAGGTCAGTCATATGATGCTGAGTAAGGCTTCAAGGGCCAAGATATTCTCCCTCCCTCCCTCCCTGGCAAACTCACTTTATTCCAGTTGGTAACTGCACTGGGATGACTGTAGCAGCCCGGGGGAGTGCAGAGTGCCCTGACCTTTGTGAGGGGGATGCCTGCTCCGTCAGCCAGGATGGGCAGTGCTCAGCATCAGCTGCCAACAGCTGCTTCCTGGCATCAGCAGCTCCCACTGGAGAGCTGGATTCTGCTTTGCACTCATGGCTGCACCTGTGGCTGCGTTGGTTTGGTGAGGAATTCCCTGCTGGTCTCACCCCCTGGATTTCTGCAGACATTCCATGCTTACACTGAGCTTACCAATTTCTGCCTTCATGAGCTGTTTGTCCATCTCCAGCTGTTCTTCCACTCTGGGGCATCTCCATGAGCTCTGCTATCCCAGCCATGGCAACTGCTCTTCCTGTCGCCCTGCTTGAACTGACCTTGCTGCTTTCTGTGCCACTGGACAAGCTCCTCTACCTGTTTTCCCTAATGTCTGACAACATGGACCTACCTCCTGATATGGATGAGAATTAATCAGCTCACATTTCTAAAGTAAATTAAAATGAAAATGTTCCTTATTATTGATGCTATCAATCTGTATTAGTCATTAGAACATGTTCAGAGCATTCTATTCAAACATAGTCTCACCTTCCAGGTCTTCCTCCAGCTCTTCACTGTCTGGAGTGAGTGGAGTACACACAGGGGCACAGCAGTGTCTGTGAGCAGGAGATGTGAGAGAAATTTGTGGGAATATGAACAAGAATCTTAATTTCTTCACTCCCTTTTTATGTTTGTCAGCTCAACTGGGTTTTATTTCTTGGGAGAGATCTATGGCTGAGAATACTGAGCCAAGAAAGAGGAATGTCTGGCCAGGTGTCTCAGCAGACAGCTGATGTTATCTGCAGCATGGTTGGCTTCCTGTATGATTTTGGAATTTGGTCTTCAGGAATATAATCAAGCTTACTTGAGGGAAATAGAGGCTTGTTCATAGAAATAGCTGAAATCTAGGTCTTTGTGTCATGTTTTTGTTGAAATGCTGAGTGTTTAGTTAAATATTTGAATACTGAAATACTTGGATGAAATAAATATTTGAATTCAGAATGGTAACACTGCACATCCTGTGAGCTGTGGCCTCATTTCTTGTTTGATTTACCACCTTTCCTTCCAGAGTGAGAGGGTCAGTGCCTTGGAGGGCAGTAGAGTCCATGGAAAAGTCTACCAGACATCTTTGCTGACTTCCTGAGGAGGATCCTGGAACACATCACCTTTCTCCTGGTCAGAGCAGCATGGCAGGAGATCTGCAGTTCCCCAGAGTTCACAGTGGAGTTTCCAGTGAGTGGATAATACACAAGACAAGCTGGATTCAGAGCTGGCTGAACTGTTCAGTCACTGGAAACTAAAAGGCAAATGTTTCCAGGCCCAGGGGTTTCACAAGCTCATAAAGAAGTCAGAATCTGCTGTAAAAAAAAAACATCAGTATCTGCCTGGGGAAAAATAAATACTAGATCTCAGCTGGTTCTGTTATTTAAGGGTTTAAAGAGAGATGGGATCCAGACTCCATTTTAACAGGGTAGGTTTAAAGGGTTATATTAATCTTTCATGCCAACTCAGTCTTATCAAAAAGTCAAAGCTGCACAAGCTGCCTGTTTTGGGTGGCAAAGGTAGGACATTACAGCAAATGAATTAAGCCAAATTATATTTTCTGCTTGTAGTGAACAGCTGAGATTTAGTGTCCTGTCTCCTTAATGGGACTGGCAGGGCACTTAAGTCCCTTTTCCCTTTGTGGAAGCTCCTCTTACCCCATCATTAACGGGTCTGCACAGAAAGGCTCAAGCAGCCTGGGAAGCTGAGCCTGTTTGCAGCTCTGAAGGACTAAAACATTTAATTTTTCTTCTGTCACTTAAGTGTCCCAGCGGCCTTGCTCTGAAGCACAAGGATCTTGTATTCCCTGTGGAGAATTTGAAATAGCAAAGCTTGCAGTATGTATTAATGATTGTACACATTGCCTTTGCTACTTAGCTCATTAACTAGGTAAATTAGTGGTTTGGATAATATAGAGTTGGATATTTGTATTCCAGGAAGTTAATTTCTAAGGGGAGGTTTCTCAGAGCAGCACTGGCAGACCATTCATTGAAGTAGTCAATAGTGACACTAAAATAAAGTTCTAATTTGTGATAATATTTTGCAATTCTAAAACAGTTTTTGTCTGAGGATCAGAAGGCCTTACATAAACATTTAAGCCTCAAAACTTCCCGGTGATTATACACACTTTATATGTGGGTGAGTGTGGAAGATGAATTACAAATATCAGACAATGAGTCAGAGAAAGACTTAGGAAACAAAATCTTGCATTTCTGATTCTGCCTGCCTCAATTACTGAACTGTACTTGTGCTTGTCATTGGATTAATGCTGATGAGATCTGGATTTTCCCAGTGAATTTATGGTCAAGGCACTTTTCAGCTGTAGCTGATGCTGTCAGAGTTGTGACGTAGCACAACTGCACCCAGTAGGATTTTGTACCCTGGGAAATTCCACTCCAACTGACATATTAAGCCATGAAAATTCCTTAGAACATCTTTCAAGTTTTGCTCATTTCATCTCCTTGAGGCTGGCAGTTGTCATTTTGAGGTCATGCTCTGCTTTAGGATGAGCCTTTTCCATCTTGCCATGGATTTTCTTTTCTTCTTCAGGGTTGTCCTCCAGCTAGTTGAAAAGAGGAGAATAAATGTGAAAAAATACTTTGTAACAAGCATAAAAGTCGTGGGATCATGGAATGATTGGGCTGAAAGGGACTTAAAGACCATCCCATTCCACCCCCTGCCATGGGCAGGGACACCTTCCCCTATCCCACGTTGCTCCAAGCCCCATCCAAGCTGACCTTGAGCATTCCATGGATGGGGCAGCCACAGCAAGCATTTAGATGATGTTTATCAGAAGGGCCCAACATGTTGAAATCAAAGCAAAGAGGGTCATCTAAAATAGAGACCAGGGCAACTGCACCTCAGGTATCTCAGTGGCAGGTTGGCAGCTGTTCTTGGACAGGTGGTTCACCTTGTTCTCCTAACCTTGTTCTCCACACCTTGCAGTTTTCCAAGAAGGGAGAAGCCAAAACCAGTGCACAGAGTTGGGTGAGAAGCTAAACTCTGCCCTGGCAACAGACTGAAACCCCAAAGAATTCACCCAAGGTGCTTGGGCTCCATGTGTGGTTTTCAATGGGGCCACAGGAGCTTGGTCCTGCAGTGACTCTTCCCAAAGCATCCTGCTCACCCTCAGAATTCACACAGCTCTTTTGGGCAGTGGCACGAGTTGGCAACACTTCACTGTGCTGCCATGAGTTAATACCTAGAAATACACAGCCCCTTCCTGTTAGTGCAGCATGCTGGAGTCTCACAGTATTGAATCAAGTACACAATGGGGTTTTTTCCTTCCCCCAGACCAGGAGAATGAGAATAGAAGATAATAAAGAAAAATGAAACAGTTATTTCTGCCTGGTGAACTCCCTCCAAAGCCCTCTTCTCCTTTTGGCATTTAGTGACTGAGTAATTCTGAGCAAAGAGATCTAAGTTTGAACCCCGTGGTCCAATGCCTGCAGACAGGAAAAGGTTTTTGTGGATCACACAAGCCGTTAGCAGCAGCAGGACAAAATGTCACTGGAAACTTGTGCTTCTTTAGAAGGAATCTGAGATTCAGTTAATAAATTCTGAGGCATATGAGGCATCTGTGAGTTTAACATCCTGTGGAAGTTAACACTGACTTCAGAAGAAGCAGCAGACAGCCACATGGCTGCTCTGGTGCAGATTTAAAACTTCTCCAATTACATTAAATAAAAAACAATTCAGGTGCAAGAGAGGGAGAAGCATGCCCCAAGGCTGGATGGAAAGGAGTTTCATGGCTGCAGAGGGAGATGTGTTATAAGCAGAGGCCTACCGGCATCATTACATAAAAGTGGGTCTAATTAATAAAGAATGTCAAGGAAATACAATGTCTTTATGTAGAGAGATCCCTAAAAATTCCTCTGGAATGACTATTGCTATCAGGTGGGAGGGTGAAGGGAATAATTAAATCCATTCCAGGTTGTATGAGATGCTAGAAGACAATATAAGAAACCGTGGGGGAGATGAGCTGGGTAAATCTGAGCATCCCTAAAGGTGCTCTGAGTGGAAGAGCTGTAATGGTTGGCTGGGTTCATTTCCTTGAAGAATAAGGCAGAAAAAGCCCCTGGTTATGTGTCATACCCAATTCTCCTTCTGGGTTCTAGCCAGGGTGTTCTCCAGCCCTTCCAAGTGAGCTAATCCTCCAGTATCCACTTGCTGGCCCTCCTGTCAGCTCCTTCACACCCAGGAGCTGCCTCAGGAGGCCCATCCTTCATTTTGGGCCATCCAACAAGTTCCCTTGTTCCTAATGAAGGGGTGGGAATCCAGTGTTCATCCTGTGAAAGGCTGCTAATAAGATTCTTTTAACACTCCTGTGTTACAGTTGATCTCTGTGACTCAGGCCTCAGCTTCTGTAAGTTAAGCATGAAAACCTCTGTTTGTACACACACAGGTTCCTAAAAAAGAGTTTGCACTGCAAGAAGATGAGAAGATGCCACCCCAACTTGCTGAGTATCAGTATATCATACTGAGTATCAGTGGTGGACCAGGGACAGAACTTGTGACAGCAGCTCCTCTGCTTTAACCAGGAGGCTTTTCAGTCTTCATTTGAGTTACAGTCATGCTGCCTGTGAAGATCATGCATCATCCCCATGTGCTCTTTATTCATTCCATGTTCCGAAAAGGAGCCTCTTATGAGTCACCTGAGGGAGCTGATGCCCTGCCTCGATGAATCCTGAGCCTTTCACCATTCCCTGTGGATAACAGCCTGCAGTGGGTGGAGAGGTCACCCTTCTCCTGGCTGAGGGTAGCTTGTCAGCTCCTCTGCTCTTTCCTGTCTTCTCTGAGCTCCCAAATCTTTAGGAGAGAATCTTTGACATGATTCTTCTCACCTCCCATCCCTTCAGTTACATTTCCTCCTCCTGCTGAGCCACATTCAGCAGCAGCTTCACCTGGAATTATGGAGTCCAAGCAATGAGGCTCCCAAAGCAAGTCATTTCTATTCTAATGGCTCCTGAAAGCCCTGAGGTGGTCATTTTATTATCAGATCCTAGAGGGTTTTGCATACCAGTGGGAGGCCTGGTGTTTCCTGAAATGCCTGTTTAGTGCAGTTTCATATCTCTGGTGTGAGTAATACAGCTCCTAGAAAAGGTTGTTATGGAGCACAGGAGCAGATCTGTGTGCCAGCACAGAAGTCAGGACTGTATGCCAAATTCTGAACTGATATAAATGCAGAATGATTCTTATCATGATCTAGATTCACACCAGTCCAGACCAGAACCCTTTGAAAGCTTTTACTTTCTAAGCCTGTGGCTTAGCCTCGTTTGGCTCACACTGGATCTGGGAAGGTGTGCACCCAGATAAAAAGGCAGATTTTGGTACAACCCTATTTAGAAAATTGGCTTTAATTTTTTGTTGTTTGTTTTACTTAAACTTGTTTCTCTTGGTCAGCACTTTCTTTCCCCTCTTGGCAGAAACCCAACTGATTTGTCCATCCTGGGCCTGAGTGAAGTGAGCTGGAACTGCCCCTTTGTGATGGCTGTGTGGTCCTGCTTAAGAGAAGTGAACCAAATATCTTTGTTTTAGCTTTTAAATGTTAATGAACAGTGAAATCTTGTATTCCCATGCTCATATCCTCACCCTCCTCTGGTTTGTGCTGGTTTGAGGAGTGGGAAATCCAGGCCTTGAATTTTGAAGACATTCTCTTTCCACTCCCTAGAGGCAGCAGACATAGATTCAGATTTCAGGATTTTCTCTATTTACTAACTTTTCTGGCATTGATTTGGAAAGAAATTATTCAGGCCCCTTGCCCTATCAATAATTAACAAGAAAGTCACTGACTTTCTCAGTGTCTCTAACTGAACATGGCTGTTATTTTTTCTCCCAGCCCTTATCTTTCCTGCCCAGACATCCCAAGCTTCTCAGTGCCTGTAATTGCCACTGTTTAATTCTGCAGAACAGGACAACCTCAGTTTATTTTCCTCACCCTAATGTTTAATTTCTCCCAGAAAAGCAGCTGCAGAAACTTGTGGCCATTCCTCTGAATTGCCATCAGGCCAAGCCTGTGGCAAACAGAACGTGTGGGGCTTCAAACAGCTGAAGGGGTGGAAGTTTTGTCCTTGATAAAACTAAAATACACCTTGTGCCATCCTGTGATAGGAAATGCACTGAATTGTTTTAGTAGTAATGAAAAATAATAGTAGTAATCTTGCAGCTGTTGGCTTTAAAGTATTATTGAGGTTGTGATCTCGATCCATAAGTTGAAATCTAAGGATAGAGTAAGTTGGATGAAGGATGACTATTGTGTAATTATTATAAAAGTTGGGAAATGCAGATTTTAGGTTCTTGGAAAGAACAGAATGCTCCCTTCTGCGTGGCTGTTACAATAGCTACTTTCATTATGTTATGACAAAAACATATGTGCAAAATTAATGATGCATGCTGCTAATATTAGATGACTACAACAATCTCTCTACATTTTACTTTCCAGTCTTAAATTGGATAAATGATCAGTTAGTAGGATTTTTGCCTGACTAAGGAATAGTAAAAAGCAAGTGAGATTTATTGCATAGCTGAAGGTGCACTTCATTTGCATTTTATTAACTGAACTGTCTGATTAAAAGTCAGTTTCAGGAGCGTGTGTAAGAGAGAATATTATATGCATGAGGAAGTGGGTTGCTGTAGAAACTCAGACTCTGCAGCTCTATTTGCACCAAAGGCATCCTGAGTCATAACTGCCATCAGTTTAGTCAGCCCAGTTTGGTTGGAGTAAATGGAACCCTTTTAAATCCAACCTGCACTCCTTTTCCCCCAGGGCAGGAGAGCCAGGCAGCAGCTCTGGTGCCTTCTCATTGTCCACAAACCCTGCAGAGATCAAGCTGGGATTCAGGTTTTGGTATCTAACATGGAAAGACAGGTATAATGATAGAAAAACTCATCAGCAGTGCAGAATCCTCATCACTGCCTAAGATCTTCTCTGGTGTATCTTCCCAGCCCCACAGGCACTGAAACATTGCTGTAAGGAAGCCTGTGGATGTTCCTACCTGTGAAAGTCCTTGGAAGAAGCAGAAGCAATGGAAGCAGCCATTTCTAGCCACTCCCTCTGTGATTTCCCATCAGGGACAGGATCCCTGCTCAGGATGCAGAGCTCTGACATCTGCAAGTGGAAGATGTGCATTCAGTAATGGTGCTGGAATTCAAACAGCACGAGTAACTGCCTATTCATAGCACATTTGTTTGCTGTTCACTGCTTTCCATTACTTGCCCTTCCACTTTATTATATATATCATAGGTGAAAACTCATATTGCTCTTCCCCCTCTGCAACTCCCTGCTTCTGTGGTTGTCCTGCAAAAAAAAAAGAAAAAAAAAAGAGTCAAAGGAGGCAATACAGGCCAATAAAAATGGTGCCAATTTGTCTAGTTCCTGCTCATGTATTTCCTAATTCTTTGTGCTTCTCTCACAAAATGAGAGGTTTATTAGACATCCTGTCTCTGGCCCTGGTGCTTGGAGGTGTCTCTCAGCCTGACATTCCCCTGGGCACAAGGCAACCTGTGAAGGGATGACCAAACTCTTTCATTCCTGCATGAGGATCTGCTCAGCCAGCCCCAGCTTGTGCAGGAGGCACTGTGTGCTTTGCCTGAGGATTGCTGCACACTCTTTGAATCCATTTGGAGCAATGCAGTGGGTGAAATGCAGGGATGTGCTGTGCAAAGCAACCCTCAGGTAGTCCAGCTGCTCCTGGAATGAGACAAAGAGGAGTGGAGTGACAGAGCTAACAGGAGTTACCAAGGCTGGAGAGAGAAAACCTTCTGGTTTATAAAGTCATTTGCATTTCCCAGCTGGAATCATAGCCCCTTAACAACTGGCTTTAGCTTTGGATACACAGAAAAGTAACACAAAACTTCTTCTGTAATGCATTTCCCATCTTCATTTGTAACTTTCAAGGCAAAATATGAACAGGATTCTCTGGAGCTTTCCTGTCCTGCTTCCAGCACTCCTGAGAGTTACTGGAAGTGCTGTGACAGCAGCCTCAGAAAGAAACATCACATCCTCAAGGTGCTGGATGCATCTCAAGAGTCAGTCTCCCCTTTTGATGCTGGTGCTGTTTATCAGTTTAGCAAAGCCCAAGATGGAGTTCCACAAGCAGAGGGGAGATGTACGATGCAACCCTGTCCATTTGATAGCTCAAAATGTTCAAAGCAGTTTCCCCTTCTCTCCCATTCACCTCCCAACAGCAGAGTGCTGGGCTGAGCTGATGACAGCCCTGGTAGGCAGCGGGTTTTTCTGGTTGATCGAAACCTGACATTTGTCTGGGCACCAGAAGGCCACTGAGTGCCAGGGGGAGATTCTGTAGCCTGTCATTAATCCAGGGCTGCACTCAGGCTCCCATCTGTGCAGGAATGTTTCTGGAGCAGCGCTCGTGGTGCCTTCCCGAGCGCACGAACGCGCGCGCACCGTCTGCTTCTCGTGCTGGAGGGGCAGGAATCTCAAGGTCAGAGCAAGATTGTCTTTCAGCAGGGAAGAGAAGGACACAGGAGCAGACACAAGCTGTTACCTGGATGAAGGGAGTGTTACAGGAACAGGCTTTGTCCTTTCCACAAAAGAGCCATGGGGAAGCACTGGGCACCAGAGCTGAGGACATTTGCGTGCTGACACATAGAGCTGAGAGAATTGATTGTACCCTGATGTTCACTCTACCTGCAGCCTCCTCTGCTTGAAGGAGGATACAGAGCAGGTCATGCTGGATTTCTGAAGCAAATCCACCCCTGCTTGGTGGGATCCTTGTTCCTCTGTTACCACCCTGTGATGCTGTGTCACACCTGGAAGGAGCAGGGGAGGAAAGGCATGACCAGTTCAGATACAGCAAGAGAACAGCCTGGTACTGCATGAGAAAGCAGATTTATGATTGTTAACTTGTGCAGAGAGAGGCAGAAATCCTCCCTGTGGGTACAGGGAAAGGAAATGAGTTAATGCTGGCCTGGGAATAGCATTAAAGCAATCCTTAGAGTCTCAGTCCTCACAGGGGGTCCTTTCCATGGAAAACCCATTTACCCTGAATGAATGATTCTGCAGCACTGCCAAAGGAAAGCATGTTATGGAGAGATTACATTTTTACCTTTTGGGCTCATACTTTTATACACTGACAGAGAGGACAATGTGGCTTATAGGCTGCTATAACCAAGCACAATCAGAACACATTTTGGCACAGTCAAATGTCACTTTCAGAAACCTACTTGCTAGCAAAGAAAAGAAATTGTTGCTGAGTGTAAAAAAGATAGACCAAAGGGTCTGTGATTCATGCTCTGATCATGTTCTGTCAGTGTGTCTGTGCAGTGGAGTATATGAATAACTGGTGGAGTTTGATAATATGCTTAAATACTGTTCCTGCTGCTAAGCATTAGCATGGCTGTGTGACAGCACAGCAGAGAGACGAGGCACAGCCACCAGGAAAGGCAAGACAGGCTGCAGTGAGCTGCAGGGCTCTGCCTCTTCAGTAACATGCAAGCAAGGGAAGCAAACCTTGATTTAATCTTTGGTTGATGTGTCTTTTAGGTAGCTTTCCTATGGCTCTGTGTTACTAGAAACAAGCTGTGAGCTTTTGGGGGTTTGTTCCTTTTCAGATTTTCTGTAAGGATTATATTTTTAATCAAAGCCTGGTGGGGAGTCATGGAACAGCCTTGCTGTTCTTTGTGCAATAAAATGCCCAACTGTGGCATCACAGGTCAGACATTTGCATAATCAGTATTTTTAACTAATTGTCACTAGAAAGCATTTCTGAGATGAACATTTCTGTATGGCAGAGCCATCTCTGCCTTTATGGCAACAGGCACATATTAATTTGGTTCAAGCTTGTACTTTCCCCAGTGTTGCTATATGTGGAAAACCCCTGGAAGTTTGGGGTGATCTGTTCATGCAGAGGGCTTGGACTCATCTCTGACTTTGCTAAGAGCATGTTTCAGCTTACACAGGCTTAGAGAAGGGGCTTGGCAGAAACAGAACTGTCTGCACTGGCTGTGCTGATGTTCCTTTCTCCTCCTTGGGCTTGAGGAGATAGGGTGATTGGCCCAGAGGTGTTTCAGTGGCAGCCTTTGATGGCCAAATCCTCCATTCTGGCACTCTGATGCTGAGAGGATGCTCTTCCACTCCAGTTTGTTCCCTGCTTTTCCCCTGGGCCTGGTGGTGACCCCACTGGAGCTCTCCAGACTGCAGCTGAGTAACTTTATCAGTCCCTGTTGGAAGGAAGGTGAACATGTTAATCTGAGTACAAGGGAGGAAATCCCTCATTGTCCCCATTCCCTTGCTGCATGCTCACCAAAATGGTTGCAGATCAGCCCTGCTGGGAGCAGACTGGGAAGGACAGAAGAGAAGCAGCTCTCAGCTCCATCCCTTCACACACACTGTTCAGCAGGGCTGGCTGGAACAGAGCAATAATACCTCAAACAAGGTGCTGCTGCCCCTGGGCTCCTGTCAGCTCTGGAGGGTCTGTGCCTGTGCTCCAGCAAGGCTCCAAACTCGCCAGCAAGGCAGGGCTGTTGGACAAAGCAGGATCAAGTCCTTAGCTGACAGCTCAGCCATCTGCCAGGCCTGCTGCCCTGTGGCAGCTGTGGATGCCAGCTCTGACTCTCAACAGCACATCTGTTCATTTAAAAAAAAAAAAAAATCTGAGTGTTGTTTAAGGTCATTCTATATTCCCCAGAAACAAGAGTCTGGGTTTAGCAGCTTTTCCAATCTCAGTGAACTGGCTGAGCTCATAGCACACTGGCTTTGCCCTGGTTTGTGTCACCAAGTGTGAGATCTCGAGCCAGGTCCATGTTGTCCACCTCTGCCTGCTCCTCCTTGGCTTCTGCTGGAATTTCTCCATGACATCCCAGGTCAGAATTTTCTTCTTCTGGACCAGAGCCCAGGACATCAAAGGACAGCAGGGACACAGACTCCCACAAGGGAATTCTTAATCTGCTCCATAAGCTGGAAGCCAGGCCATGGTGTCAAATATTTAAAATAATTTTCCATCCCACTGAGATTTGAGCAGCCAGGTCCCTTCAGACCAGCCCTGTGCTTTGCTCTCCCAACCTGCCCAGAGCAGGGAGAGTGCACAGCTCCAAACACACCAGAGCATCTTGCAGTGTGTTACTTGTGAGCCATGATTTGGAACTGCCTGTCTTTGTGGACTATGAAAATCATATCTGCTTTGTACAAAAGGCTTGTTTGCAATGTATAAATCCTGGGAGCTATAAAATACCAACAGCTGCTGGAAAGGGCACTGGAAGTTCAGCAGCTGGAGACTGTTTGATCTTGCTGTAGCTCAAGTCCTGCTTATAATAATAGTCTCAGAAGCCAGCAGATATTCCCAATAAGCTCTGCTCAGCAACAGATACTCTTCAAAATGATATTAAAAAGGAAAATATGTGTCAAAACTAGACAAAGGGTCAAGTCTTCTCCTCACAAAAGCTGCTCCTTGAGATTACACGTGTATGCGAAACGAGCAGGTTTTAACCTGTGCTCTCTGCCACAGCTTTCAGATCTGTCAGTTTGCAGGCTTCAAACAAACCCTGTTACAGCTCATCTGAAGTCCTGCAAACCCCAGGCCACTGAATGTTAACCAGACACTCCTGCATCAAGCTCATTTACTCTGGAGCTGATATTTTATCTTCAGGCTTCAGCTCACAGACAATGAACAAATCTTCAGGCTGTCCCAGCTGCTCCTCAGTTGCGTATTTATCCTCAGGTTGAAGAAGCTGAATTTTATCCCTACAGGAAGCACAGGCCAGGGGGAGAGCATCCTGTTTGCTGTATTTTCACTTTCACTGATGTTCCTTCAGGTTTCCAGTGAGAAGTGGCTCTTCCCCACCATCTGTGGTTTTTTGCTGTGATCACACCTTGATGCAATGCTAAAAATTAGGATTGAACACAAGCAGAAGTTTCTGCAGCAAGAGGTAATTACACAATCAGTCCAAACAAGGCATAACAAGCAGGTTTTGGACTGGAGGCTGAATGTTCTTCTAGGTTTCATTTCCTGAGCATGTTTTGAGTGTTTCACAAAAGAAAAACAAACAAACAAACAAACAAACAAACAAAAACAAACAAAAAAAACCCACTCTTAGTGGGACAAGGGGACAAGTTGCTCAGGCTGCCCAGGAGATCCATGTTGAAGTAAGTGGGATTGAACACCCAAACCTTTTCAAGATTATTGAAAAGCTTGTCCTGGCTGTCTTCTATTCCCTGTCCTGAGGAGATTCAAGCAATTAGCATGAAGCAGCTCAACACTTCGGTTTGAAAATTATCATTTTTACCTTCATGGCAGCCCTGCCAGATCAAGGGGGACCTCACCATTCATTGATCAAGATAAGGGAAGACAGCTTTCCTTTCTCACTCTGGCCTGCCTAAGGAAAAGTCACTTGCAATCCTCTTCTTCCTGGATAATTAGTAACAACCCCCCACTGCAGAGAACCTATTTCAATCTCTGACCAAGCTCAGTCCTGGTGAGTAGGTTTTTTATCCTAGAAGCAGAGGATTGAGCAGAGATGTGAGCATTAAAGGCAGTGAATAACACACACAAAGTGCTGTAGCAGTAAGTTCAAGGAAGAAATTATAGTATCTCTTGGCTCATTCCTGAGAAATGATGCATGACTTCTCCAGACGTGGAACACAGAGGGGAGCATATATATGTTTGTATCCCAGATGTATCCAGCAGCCAGAGATTGAAAAGTCACAGCCCTCTGGATGTCAGTGACAATTTTGCTTTGGATATCAGTGAAAGCAGCATTCCAATATCCTTTGGAAATCTTGTGAGTGCAGCAAAAACCACAGCATTCTTCAGTGATGCTCCCAGAATATGCCTTTAACCTTCACAATGTTCCCACTGACACGAGTGTTAGTACAGACATTTTAGCAGCAAGTGAAAGAGAGGCAGAAAATGTCAATGCTTGTCCAGTTATGTCATTGTTGGGTTCAGGAGCAGCTGTCCAGAATAACTCATCCTGCTACTGAGCATCCTCTGAATTGCCAGTGCATGGTTTGTAGGGTTGTCCTGTGCATTGTGTCCTTGCACTGCCCTTTGTTTCAGTGAAGAGCTCTGGAGGAGGTGGTTTGTACACTGAAATCACTCTGTCCATGCCTTCTTCCAGTCTCTAACACAGTTTGGCTTTTGGTTTCTAAACCTCACTGCATCAATTCACTCCAAAATCCCCAAAGGGACACCAAATCACCAGGAGGTCCTGCCTGGGCATTTTCATCCTTCCCTCTCTCCATGTAAGTCTGCTCTGTGGTGCATTATGTGAGTTCTTCAGGAGAGTTTAGGTTGACTCAAATCACCTTTATTACCAATTTTGTTTAGTCCAAGTAACTCTGGGGAGAACTCCCAACCCCTTCTGCCCACAGAGCTCCAGCCAAGGCGCAGGGGGACCTTGGACCTGCCCAGCAAAGGTCTGGCCGTGCCAGGCAGGAGGAGGCTGAAAGCTGCAGGAAACAACCTCAGCTTGCCTTGGCCTTGAACTGTCCACAGAGGCAAATCCAACATATGGCTCTGGGAGTGATGCAAATCTGGGATGAGTTGGAAGTCAGAGAGATGCAGACAATCCCACATTAAAGAATGGCTGGTCCATATGTTTCCTCTCTCCTTTTTCTGTGTGTTGAAGGGCTTTGGTCAGGAAATGTGGTGGGGTCTTTTCACCTTGAGAGCTGAGATTTGTGGCTCTCAGTTTAGTGTTGGATGCACGTGTGCAAGCACAGAACAATGCACCTTCCCTGCAGAGCTATTTTTAGGGTCTTGGTTGCAAGGCAATTACAGTTTTGTGCTGATGAGTGTTAGTGATGGTTGCAATATAATCATGGAGTGAAAAATGTACAGCTTTGGGGGAGGCATCGTGTCCTTTTTGTGTGCACAGACTCTCACAGGCAAGTAAAGAAATAGGAAATAAATTTGTCATCATCTAAAACATGTAACTTCGCTGTAGAAGAAGAGACAGAGTTTGGTTTCATTTACAGCAGTGCAGATCCCTCCAGTTCACAGAATTCATTTCAGATTTGCTCGTGTCTGATTTAATCAAAAGAGGGTCCATTCAACACAAGAAAAAACCCAAAGCAAAGTTAATATGGAGAATTATCTGCTTACTTACAACTCCCAGTGTTAGCCCCAGCCAGCCTCCCTGTGCCACCACAGTCAATTCAGATAAATTTGCCTTGGATGAGAAAATAAAAGATGAGTCTGTTAATCAAGATTGCAATATCTGTAGGAAAACAGAAAGTAGCTGAGAGGTTCTGAGTGTTCATCAGGGACAGACAGCATTGCCTGTAGGGGCAAATTTGAAAGTCAGTGAGAGGAAATTTAATTTTTTCAAAGATCAGATCTATAAAAAACTGTCTTTCTTCTTAGATTCTGTATTAGAGCTTAAAGAAATCCTCCTTTCTCTGCAGCATATGGCAGAAGTATGTAGCACACAGAAACAGGAGTGAGGCTTCAGTTGAAATTCCCAATGTTTTACATGTTCACTGAGAACTCCAAAATTAAACTGCAGAAAATCTGCAAAATAATCTGAAAAAAAATCTGTAAAATTAAAAATAATCTGCATTTTGAATCTTTGCAGCAGTGATCAGTTGAAAGGGCATTGATTTGAGGGGTTGTTCAAAACTATTTTTTAATTTGACATAAAAATAAGAAGGCAAAATGAAAGTGACAAACTCAGTTCAAGTAAATAGGAACCAATAATGCTCAGTGGGAAGTGTTAGCAAATATAAATTAATGCTTGAGGAAGCATTTTAAGATAGTTTTGGTTTTATTTCTTTCTGAGGGAAGATCTTTTCATGATGTACAGTGACCTACCAGTGAAAGACTGCTACTTACAAATGGAAGGAATTGTTCTTCCTCCTATTTTTAGCATTATTAAGGGTCTCCAGAAGAGGATTCATGTGGATGACTTGATCATCCAGGGATTCCTGCAAAAGCCAGCAGGATGCTCGATGCAGAATCTTTGGGCTTTGAGCACAATGACCCCTCACCATCCAAACCAACCCGGGCAATGGATTTTCTGTCAGTCAGCTCCCACGAAAAGCTGAATTCCCGCTGTGAGCAGGAATTCCATTCAGGTCCAGCCCTGCCAGAGGCTCTCCATGGGGGTCCAGCCGTGTGGATTTGGGGCAGTCTGGCTAATCCCAGCTCCAATAATGAGCACCAAATGCAAAATGAGCTGCGGGGTTTAGTTCTAGGAAAGAGGGTTTGGGTTATCCCAGGACTGAGACGCCCACAGGGAATGGTGGGGCAGCGCTGGGGACCTGCAGGCAGAAAGCTGGGAAAGAGAAATGATGTTTGGTGCTTGGAGTAGGAGGAAGGTTATTCCAAGGATAGAGGGCAGCATAAGACAGGCTAGGAATGTGTGTGGGATAGGGAGAGCCTGGGGGGAGAAGTTGTGGAGGAGGAAACAGGCACAGGGACAAGCTGGGACTTGACAATCCTGAGGTCTGGCAGTGAGGAAGCTGGAAGGAGGAATAGGAAACCACCCGAGGAATCCCACAAGGCTTGAATAACAGGATTTCTGCTGCTTGGCCAAATGTCGCTGCTATTCGTGTCCTTAAATTCAGAATTGTTTTACTGACCCCCCCACAGCAGGGTCTGAGGGGACAGGAAAAAGGAAAATAGGAACAAAGAGGAAAGAAGGAAAAGGAAATGAGGAGAGGAGAGGAGAGGAGAGGAGAGGAGAGGAGAGGAGAGGAGAGGAGAGGAGAGGAGAGGAGAGGAGAGGAGAGGAGAGGAGAGGAGAGGAGAGGAGAGGAGAGGAGAGGAGAGGAGAGGAGAGGAGAGGAGAGGAGAGGAGAGGAGAGGAGAGGAGAGGAGAGGAGAGGAGAGGAGAGGAGAGGAGAGGAGAGGAGAGGTGCCATCAGTATGGTGAAATTATTTCTAGTTGATGCCAAGCAACTTTCCTCATTGCTATCATGACAAAAAAGACTGGGTCTTCCTCCCTGATTATTGATGCTTATATCTCCTTCCTTATTTGAATAACCTGTTCTTCACAATATTTTACCCAGACAAAACACTTTTTACTATGCTTTGGTTGTGCAGGTGGCAGGAAATTCAGCACTGGGAAATCCCACCTGGCTGAGGATCCCTGAGGCTGCTCCACAGCACTGCTCTCTCAGGAATCTCCATGCTCTCTGCAAACACTGTGATTATTCCTCCCACTGCTATTTATTCCCATTTCAGACCACCTGGGAGCCCCCAGAGCTCTGTGTGAGTGTGGATTCATCGCAGCCACAGATCAAGATTCCCCCCTGGTTTATGAATGGGCAAAAAGAAGTGCAGGGAATTAATTTGTAGAGGGCAAAGCAACGCAGAGAACTCAAATATTCTGGTGTTTTGCCATTTGCTTTTAACAAGGAAAGCCTTTCTCTTCACCCAGGAGGAAAAATCTGTCCTAGGGCTTGTTCATGGCCTCAGGTTTCTCTTTTTCAGGCAGAGTCAGGAGCTGCGTGGGGTCAGTGTCATTCACACCCTCTTCCTCATAACCATCAGTGATTTTGGCTCCTCTTTTGGGTAGAAGGTAAAACCTGAAGGAAAAGAGAAGGACAGCAGTGATACCTTCTAGTTCAATGGTAACCTGCAGTAGAAGGAAAATCCCAGATATGGATGGGTAGCTCCTAAGAGGGGTCAGAAACAAGAGATTGACTGGGAAAAAATAGGGAGAATATTCCCACTTTCTCTTTGGCCTTCCTCACAAGGTCCAGGCCACTGGGAACATGCCTATGGCTGAGAACAAGGAGCTTTTCTCCAATCTTTTTGTTTCCTGGAAACTGTTAGACCGATTCTGGTGAGGGCAGTTTTTGTATTGGGGTTCGGAGGAAACCAAAAGGGAGGACCTGGTTCATCAGCTCCTGCCCTCAGCCACCAGAAACTCCCAGGAGAGCCCACAGCACATCCATTTCCCATGGCCCTTGGTGGTTTTCACTCTTGTCACAACCTGAGCTGTGGCAAAGCCATTCCAGGGGAGGGAGCAGGGCAGTTCAAGGGCATGACTCATGTCCCAGGGCTTTGCATTTTTTGGGACGTGTTCTGTGCTGGGAGCAGGCTGTGTCCCGCACCCCGGGCAGTTTTCCTTCCCCACCCACACCTCTGCTCCAGCTGATGGTGAGCTCTGTGTCCGTGTCCAGCAGCCCCTGGGGACCAGCCCCACCTGCTCAGCTGCTGCTCCCTGCAGAGGCCAGGCTGATCTCATCATGCCATGATTAAAGGGAGCAGGGGCTGTGCTGTGGCTTTGCTTGGCAGCAGGGACACACTGCCCAGGCCCAGGGCTGCTCCTGTCCCACCTCTGCAGCCCCGGGCAATGCTGGGCGCCAGCCTGGTGACTCAGCCAGCTCAGGAGCCAGCATGGCACAGAGGGAGAAGCCCCTGGGCTGGGCAGGGCAATTCTGGCCGCCAGGGGCTGGTTCAGAGGGCACTGCTGGGGCTGCTGTCAGGACAGCTTGGCTCTGGTCGGACGCAGCAGCGGCCCTGGCTGTCCTGGTGATCTCATTTCCCCACCATCCTCCTGAAAACCTTGATGGGCTAAAAATATCCGTGTGCAAGGATTGCAAGGCAGCAGGGCTGTGCCCTTGGAAACCAGTTTCCCAGCTCTGAAAGGTGCTGGTGTGACACCCTCAGCTGCAATCTGCTGCTCTGGGGTGGATTCCAGCCGCAAAGCAGGAAGGAGAAATTTCCTCCGTCCATTTCCGCTTTGATCAGGCACAGATAAGGAATGTAACAGCTCAGCACTCATTTCCCCTCTCAATCTACACAGCTAAATCTGTAGGCTGGCTGGGCTGAGATGCCTGGATTTGCGATGTATATTTGAGCCCTGGCTCAGGTCTGCACTTAATCTATCACCTCCCTGAAACACAGGGAGTAACGTGGTCCCTGGAACAGATCAATGAAATGTTAGACCAAATGCCTACAGAAAATAAGTGTATGGCACAAAACAGCTCATACTTGCATCAAACAGAGTTTCTTGGGTGTATGGCTCAGATTCTTCTGGAACTTCAAATTCTTTGTACCTCGTCCTTTCACAGCTGGGGAAACTGAGGCAGGACATAGCAACAACTTACACCTTCAGAGCTGTCCACCCAGTGCCAGCCCATTTTTTGGCAGACAATCTACCTAAAAAAAGTCTGTTTTGTTCTGACCTTTCAGTCTGAAGGCAGGAGTGACTTTTTAAAAGCTTAGGTGTAAATGTAAACCCAAAAGTCAAGGAAGGGGTAAGGCCATGCCAACAGCTGGGGGTGAGTTAAAACTCTGAGATTTCATTTCCTCAAGATCTGTGGAATTTAATAAACTTATGGCTAAAATACCTGTGAATTCAGGTCTACCTGATATAAAACAGTGACTATAAACCCAGATGGGCTCCACGCATACCTGCAGACACCATTATTTTCTTTCTGCCTCCCATTGCTGCCTCATGGCCCTTCCTGCTCTCCATTTCACACCTCTTCCCAGCCACACACACAGCAGGTTAAACCCAAGGTCCTGGAAGGTGTGTGTTTGCAAGGGCTGGCCAGGCTCTTTCAGAGCTGTCCAAAGGGCCTGAACCAGAAATTACATTTTAAAAGAGACAACACATTCCTTATCTCTAAGTCCGGGGGGTGGTAATGCTGGGAGTCTGATTGGGAGGCTTTGATCCCTCAGGAGACATCAAATAATGCTTTGTTTTGTGGCAATTTCTTCTTGTCTTGCCTTGTAGGGTGTTCTATAAACTCACTTCTGGGGGGTAGGGGACAAGAGGCTGAAATAGAAAGATCATCTAAATAAACTTCCGTGGAAAGTCTCATCCTTGGCTGTATTTTCTTGCCAAGGTGGAACAGCAGATTTCATCAGAGCTGATCTTTGACAGGCAAACCTCAGGCTGAACCCTTGGCAGGAGCAGCCACGCTGGTGATGGAACTGAAGTTTCATTTTAAAATCATTTCTGTGCCCCATATTTATGATGAATAAAGCCTGTGTGTTTGCTGCAAGCAGGGAGGATAAAGCTGTTGTTGTGTGAGCATCCTGCATGTTTCAGTCACTCAGTGGGTATGAGCTGCCCTGAAAGACATGAAAGACAACAGCTCCTGTATCAGCCCTAAGTATTTCTCTGCTATATTTGCCTCAGCTGGAGCGTTTGGGATGTGGTTACCCTGCCAGGATTGCCATTGTGGGTGTTGTGGGTGAACACGCTTGGGATTGAGTTTCCAAGCAGGAAGATTCAGATAAACAACTGCTTTGAGGTGAAAATTAGAGAGTTCATGTTACACCCACCTCTTGAATTTGTAACTGACTATTCACCCTGAAAATCTGATTCTAGGAACTCAGCATGTCCCGTCAGGAGCAGAATAATACCACAGAAACCATGGCCAGCCAGAGTCCTGAATGCTGAGAACTGTGATTAACTCCTCAGGAATCTCTCTGGAGCAAGTCATATTTTCTGGGCTTTTTTAGGTAATTATTTCAAACCTTGAATCTGTGAATGGAGATTGTAAACAGTTCTCAACCCAACATCTTAGAGAAGAATGTGAAATGCATCAAATGACTAATGGGTTCTGACCTGTTTGCTCATGTGTAACTCCAAAAAAATAAATGTTTTAACCACACAGGAGGAGAGAGCTGCAAAGGCAGCTATTGGATCTCTCCATGCAGTGATCCAAGGCAGAATGGTAAACCTGAATAGCTGCTGGCCCAGCAGCTCACAGACACATCAGCAAGAACCAGGACCCAGCCAAGCTGCTTTGTGCTCCCAAGGGTGCCTCTTGCTGAGTTCAATGATGTGTTGTAGCCCTGTCCTGTATCTCACTGGCCACGCTCTGCTCCAGCACCTCACCACACTCCAAACCTGCTGGGACAGCCTGGGCTGGGCTGCAGCTGCTTCCCCAGCCTGTCCCCTGGTGATTGCATTGTCTGGGAGGGGGTTGGAGGTTCCCTCAGAGGACAGGAGAGATTGTGGAGTGACGTGTCCCGATAGCAGCGCACAGCAAGCCCTGCAGACCACGGCTGGTGCAGGGAGTTGTCTGCTGAGCAGGATGTTTGCCTTTGGTGTGGGCTCAGCTTCTTGCCCTGACACAGATTCCTTCATCATGTTAAAGTGAGACTGAGAGTCCAGCCCTCTTGCCTGAAGGGATGTGGAGCATAATTCTATTTTCAGGTTGGAAAATGGCCTTCAGATAAAGGCAGGTCAGCCCATGTAGAATCCCAGGATGGTTTGGGTTGGAAGGACCTTAAAGCTCATCTTTTTCCATCCCCTGCTATGGCAGGGACACCTTCCACTATCCCAGGGTGCTCCAAACCCTGTCCAACCCGGCCTTGGACACTTGCAGGGATGGGGCAGCCACAGCTTCTCTGGGGACCCTGTGCCTCACCACCCTCACAGGGAAGGATTTCCTGCACGTACCCTGCCTGCATTCCACCTGTCCAATACAGATCACACACAGGAAAGGCTCTTGTCTCTTCCTCAGTGCTGCCAGGGATCCCAGGCTAAACACAGCAGCCCAGGTGCCCACAGTGACATTCCCAATTAAAAAGAAGGAGAGTGTAAATGGAGGAGGACAAGATGAGGAACAGGGAGTACAAAACTATTTATGACTGCTTGTTATAGAGCCTCAGCCTTTGTGCTGCTGTGATAAGCTTTGGAATAACAAGTAACTCAGCTTAGGTGCTGCATTTTGGGGTTGCATTTCAGCAGCAGGAGCAAACTGATCTCTGGTGGTTTGGGGAGGAATGGAATCCAGACCTGCTGAAGGATCACAGGGTTATATAAAGATCTGCCTCAGGAGACTGCAAGAAGTTTTTGCATTTATTAGTCATTTAGAAAATAATGAAAGCTGCAACTTCATTCTCAGCTGTTGTCTGTGCTTGCTTGGGGAGGATCAGTGTATTCCTGTGAGGGCTGCAGGGATGCTGTCTCTACAGAGACACGAGCAGGCTCCAACCAAACAAGGGCAGATCACTGCTCGTGGGGCA
This sequence comes from Melospiza melodia melodia, assembly GCF_035770615.1. Taxonomy (NCBI): domain Eukaryota; kingdom Metazoa; phylum Chordata; class Aves; order Passeriformes; family Passerellidae; genus Melospiza; species Melospiza melodia. Next base: position 3,136,236 of record NC_086211.1, read on the forward strand.
CTGAGGGTCTCATGGGGACAATGCCAAGGCCTTTCAAATCCCACCAGGTGCTCAGTGAGTCACAGATCCTGCAGGAGACAGTCTGTGCCTTGTAATCAAAAGCTTCAGGGAAGGGTACACACAGGAAAGCAAAGTTCAAGTCTGTCTTCCTGGTATCCAACTTCTCAGTGTTTCATTTTCAATGGCAACACTCAATACAAGGAATTAAAGAATCAGAGAATCATGGAACGGTTTGGTTGGAAGGACACCTAAAGCTCATCTCATTCCAATCCCCTGTCATGGGCAGGGACGCCTTTCACTATCCCAGGTTGCTCCAAGCCCCATCCAGCCTGGTCTTGAACACCTCCAGCTTCTCTGGGCGCCCTGTGCCAGGGCCTCACCACCCTCACAGGGAAAAATTCATTCCCCATATCCCATCCAGCCTTGTCCTCTGGCAGTGGGATGCCATTCCCTGTGTCCTGTCCATCCATCCTTTGTCCCCAGTCCCTCTCCAGCTCTCTTGGAGCCCCTTTAGGCACTGGAAGGGGCTCTCAGCTCTCCCTGGAGTCTTCTTTCCAGGTGAGCACCCCCAGCTTTCCCAGCCTGGCTCCAGAGCAGCCCTTGGAGCATCTCTGTGGCATCCTTGGGCTCATTCCAGCAGCTCCTCATCCTTGTGATGAGGGACACCCCAGAGCTGGAAGTACTGTCCCAAGGAGGGTCTCAGAAAATGCAGCTGAGGTGCAGAATCCCCCTCTCTGTGGGATCAGCCCAGGACACTTGTGGGTCCTGCAGAATTTGGTTCACATTTTTACATACAATTTGTCACATTTCCAGGACAGCAGTGGAGTGGCAGGAAGGAGATGACACAAGGAGATGGAATTACTAGGGGGGATCCCCAAAAGCTTATTAACAAATCAGTGTGTGTGAGATGTGAAGCAGTTGCAACAAAGAACATCACCTCTGGGCTTAGCAAAAATTACCTGCAGCTCTTGGATCAGGTGAAATACGCATGTCCAATCCTCTTTTTAGCATTTCCTAAGCATGGCCTTCAGAGGAAAGCCCCTAAATACACATTTTAAACAAAGCCACTAATTTCTGTTGAAATGCTGTCCTCAGCTGGGATAATTGGAGGCGCTGGAGCAAGGTGAGCAGCGTCTGGCAGCAGGAAAGCTCATCCCCTCCTCTAATTAAGCTGCACATGGACTCCCTGACAGCAAGGAGGCATCCAGAGGCTCAAGACCCCATGATTTATATGGATTTCCTGATGTTTTCATGGAGTTTCTATTTCCTGCATGATTTACAAGGCGCTCCACTCCTTTAGAGAGCACCCTACCCTTTCTCCTCCTTGGTGCTGTGGAGCAAGGCCATGCATGATTTATACGAAATTATGTGGGATTTTGATTAATCTCAAGGTTTCTTCATCGTTCCGTTATGCCTCATCCCCAAATGCACTATAGATTTCTCTGTTTCAGATCCTTGAGTTACAGAGTCAGGGACTAAAGGAATAATTATTGCTGGGCCCTGCTAAGGGAAAAAAAAATAAGATTTTGGCCATAGGTGATTATAGTTTCTGTAGCTGAATCAGTGTCCCATAACTGACAGAGGATAATGGATTTAATAAATAACTCTGATTAAGTCTGATGTTATTTTTAAATAATTTCAAAAACTGTTACTCTAATCCCTCCGTGGCTGGCAGAAAGGAGGATGCTCAGAAGTTAAAATTAGTTCCTTCACGTTCAGCCTGGTGTGGAGTTACAGGCTCCAGGGCTGGCCTGGTTTTCTGGGGCATCCACTTACAGGGGAGCCAAATGGACACAAACAGCTGCCTTTGGAAAGTGGGAATGAGCTCCCACAACTCCCTCAGCCCTGCTGCTCTCCTTCCCAGTGCTCTGATGGCTCAGCAGGAGCTCCCAGCCCAGCTGATGGGACAATCAGTTGGAGTTGTCCACAAGCTGTCTTCCTGCACACAAATCCTCTTTCCCCTGATTCACAGGGAATTCCCAACTCTCCCGGGCCTCTTTATCAACAAATATAGATTTCTTCTGTACAATGTCAATGTGATTCATTTCCTTTCTGGGTTTCAGTGCCTACATTTCAGAGTGATCCCATTTCTTGGCTGGGAAGAGGACCTGAAGAACATTTTGCCTTGAAAAGCACCACAGAATCCCACAGTCACAGCAGGAGCTGTTTCAACTGAAATGATGGAAAACCATACTTCTGTCCTCCTCCTCTTTTTCCTCCTCCTTCTTTTCTCTCCCACAGAGATGGGCTGGCAGAGCTGTTCAGCCTGGAGAAGATAAGACTCCAGGGAGAGCTGAGAGACCCTTCCAGTGCCTAAAGGGGCTCCAGGAGAGCTGGAGGGGGATTTGGGACAAGGGATGGATGGATGGATGGATGGATGGATGGATGGATGGATGGATGGATGGATGGATGGATGGATGGATGGATGGATGGATGAATGGATGGGACACAGGGAATGGCTTCCCACTGCCAGAGGGCAGGGTTGGATGGGAAATTGGGAAGGATTTTTTTCCCTATGAAGGCAATGAGGCCCTGGCACAGGTCCAGAGAAGCTGTGGCTGCCCCTGGATCCCTGGAACTGCCCAAGGCCAGGTTGGACAGGGCTTGGAGCAACCTGAGAAAGTGGAAAGTGTGCCTGCCCATGGCAGGGGGTTGGAATGAGATGAGCTTTAAGGTCCTTTCCAACCCAAACCATTTCATGATTCTCTGAACTGACACATGCCCATGACTCCCTGGCTGCAGAGGAACAGGGGCAGAAAAGCAGGACCACGTTTTTGGGGCTACTCCACTAAATTAAAGGAAACCACAAACTGAACCTTCAGCCTCAGAAAATCCAGCTGCAGTGCTCAGATTTGCCTCCAGCTCAGCAGCAAGGCAGAGATAACAATAAATCCCTTCTCCCACCTTCTGCATGTCCTGATTAGGCAGGCTGGAGCAGATGGGGGCTGTCATTATTCCCTGCCTGTTCCGTGCCTGGCACAAAGCGGCTCCGAGCGCGGCTCTGCCCGAGGGGGCTGCACCAACAATAGCTCTGACAAGAACCTGGTGGCTGCTGCTGGGAGGTCACAAGCTGCCCAACTCCTGCCACCCCAGGAGGGACCTGTGGAGTTAGCACTGCCTCCCTCACAGGTTGTGTGCCAGGGGGATGGAGCCCAGCTGAACAAGGAGGAATTTCCAGGCTCCATCCATGCCACACTTAGGAATGCTGCACATCCACGAAGGCATGAGGCTGTGTCAGGGAGATTTAGGCTGGATATCAGTGAAAGGTTCTTCCCCCAGAGGGTGGTCAGGCACTGAACAGGGTCCCCAGGGAATGGTCCCAGCCCCAAGGCTGCCAGAGCTCCAGGAGCATTTGGACACTGCTCTCAGACACAGGGTGTGATTGTTGGGGTGTCCAGGAGTTGGACTCTGATCCTTGTGGGTCCCTTCCAGTTCAGGACACATCATGATTTTATAGACCACCAGCAGTTACATCCTCAGCTGTTGCAGGAGCCCACATGGATATTTCCTTGGTGTTAGTGTAACAAATAAGTGAAATTAATTTGTTGATGTTCATTTAATGGAACTGCACTGTCTCACACTGACAGAGAGGACACTGTGTGAGAGCAGCGTTCAGGGGCTGGCAGGGATCCCTCCCTCTGCTCCTCTCCATCCAGCTGAGGCTCCCCTCCCTCAGAGGGATTGCTCCAACCAGCTGCTGTGCCTGTGCAGCACCCCAGGATGGACCCAAGGCTGTTCCTGCCACAGAGATGCCACACACTGACAGCTTCCCTGACCAGTACCTTTCTCCACATGCAGTGAGGGTAAATCCATGCAAGAAACATGAAAAACACAGGAGATGATATCGGGGCTTTTCTCTCAGGACTAAAAATGAGTGTTTTCAAATCTGCCCCAGTCAGAGCCTCACTGAGGTGCAGTGTGGGGTGAAGGGTGGCAGAGTGGGGGAGAACAAAAAAAAAAAAAACCCTGCACTGGAACCACAGCTTCTCATACCTGTCACAATGTGGATTTTCAGCTTGAGCACACAAAGCTGAGCTCAGGGGACACTGTCATGTAGATTTAGGGTTTTATCTCCTTTCCTCTCCATTAGCTGTGATATTTTCTTATTATGCTGAAACCCAAAACTTTTCTTTCCTCCGGTGGCTGTTCCCTTCCCCATTTGGCAAATATTGATCTCTCTGTGTCCTCAGCACAGGTTCAAATCCACCCCCCTCACCCTCAGCCTGCTCCTGGGGTCAAATGCGTGGCAGTGCCCCCTCTCATGACATCAGGGACGGGAGTGAAGGACAAGGAGGGGGATGTTCATCCATTGCACGTGTTTTCCTCTCCCTCTGTGCGCTGGAAGTGACAGGGAGCTGAACAGGATGGGGCTGATTGTGCTTGGCAGGTGGAGAGGGAATGGAAGGAGCAGGGAGAAAAGAGCAGCCTGGGATAACCACGAACTTCTCCCAGCCTTGTTCCACACTCACATCCTGCAGCACCTTGGGTGAGAGCTCTGCAGGCAGGGCACCAAAAGCTGGGGCTGGCCTGTGCAGGAGGCTGCCCCCACTTACCTTGGGGTGTGATTTTAAGCCAATTTAATTAAATTGCTTGGCAAGGTTGCGAGGACTCATCTATTTCAGCTTGAGCCAGGCCTGTTTTGATTTAGTGTTGCCTGATTAGGAATTAGTGGAAACAAACCGCTCAGAAAACAAAATTAGAGGGTGCACGCTAACTTTTGCACCAGATTAAGTTGAATTAAAAAGCAATTGAAATGTAATTTTCCTGTCTCAAGCAGCCAAAAAACAAGATAATGCAACCAGTGGCACTTGAAGCTTAAAATCACAGCAGCCAGGATTAGCACATCTGGCTTTTTAATGCCTACAAACAACAGATTTATCTGAAGGTCTTTCCTCAAACCTCCCCATCACCTTCCATATAAAGCTGTGTACAGCTCATTTTATTTGCTTTGAAATGCAGAATTGGTGTGACCCCAGGACTTGAATCCAGGGCTTTGAGCAGCCAGAGTATTGCACAGTGTGTCTCCATAGGTATTTCCATGCTGGGCAATAGTAGTTGTTCCCTGAATTGCTATAATTTGGATTGGAATGGCTCTGTGTGCATGGTGGGAAGTGCATGGTGTGGACGGTGCAGTTCCCATCTGCATCCCAGCATCACCTTCCTCATCTCTGAGTGTCTTTGTTCCCCATCTCCCTCGTACAAAAAGATGTCAAGTAATTTAAAGTCAGGTTTTAATTAAATATTTTAATTGCTGTTTTCCCTACCCATTTGGGAAACACTGCTCCTCCCTTCCCCACCAGCAGGACCAGGCTGGCAGCCCTGCCCACACCAAGAGGGTTTTATGAGGCTTTGCTAAAAAAGGTGATGGTGTGGAGGGGGTGCCAAGCCACGATGTCTTCAGCACCTCAGTGTCCCCAGAATTGCCCACAGTGCTGCAGCCAGGCCCTGCTGCAGTGCTTACCTGAGGGTCAGGGAGCTGCTGTCCCTGTGTGCCAGAGCAGCAAGAGCAGGACTGGGGCAAGGGCTCCATAAATGAAAATGTCTCCTGACTGATGGACACTGTCATGGGCACAGAACACAGCACTTTGTGAGCTGCCCAGCAGCTCCTGGCCAAAACCTAAAGGACTCATGGAGATAATGGGCTCCTGCTGGGTTTCTCTCCTTGCCACCTCCCTGCTGTGCCAGCCAGCAGCTCAGTGCCTGATGATGCTCCAAGTTGCTTAATCCTGTCTTGGCTCACTTGCAACCTCTGTGCAGCTGATTCTGCCTGGCTCCCTGGTCCCCTCTGACTGGAGGAGGTGCTCTCCTGCCCTGCAGCACCACCCCCAAACTACCCAGATAAAAAATGGGGCACCCCAGATTGCCTGTGCCCTCACAGTGATGGGGTGGCAGAGCCCAAACTGTCCCCCAGAGCCCAGGACACTGCCAGGTACAGGCTGGCATCACCACAAAGGGCCTTGGCCAAAAACAAGGGCAAAGCTGGCAAAGCATAAATGTAGGAAGGAGATCTGGGGGTTGAGTGGTGGCCCAGAGAAGACAGACTCATTCCATCCATCCATCCATCCATCCATCCATCCATCCATCCATCCATCCATCCATCCATCCATCCATCCATCCATCCATCCATCCATCCATCCATCCATCCATCCATCCATCCATCCATCCATCCATCCATCCATCCATCCATCCATCCATCCATCCATCCATCCATCCATCCATTCCCAGGTGCATCCAGGTGAGGGAGCAGGTGCAGATGATGGGGGGCTGTCCTGGGGAGAGCCAATCATGGAGGGGCACTGGGGGGGTGTGTGGCCCCATGGGGGAAATAAAAGAGGCAGCTGAGGGCAGTGGGGCATGAGGCCCAGTCAGAGTAAGTGGGATGTTTTTCTCTTTTCCTTCTCCTTTTGGGTGCTGGGTTGTTGTTTATTCTCTCATACCTCACTATGGGTTCCTGGCTGTTTGGGGCTTGGCTGGGGTCAGTGTGTAGGCTATGCTGCCCTTCTGCTGGGATGGAGTGGAGAAAGCTTCCCCCAAAAGAAGAAGATTTCTGGGGTGTTTGGCTCTGTTGGGGGAACAGGAGGGGAGGCTGGGGCAGACCTTGATGTTTGGGTGTTGGGATTTAGGCCATGGGGGATGGGGCATTGAGCCAAAGGGTGGCTCAGCCTGGCCCTTCTGGAAGCTGGAGGAGCTCAGCTGGCTGCATGGGAAAGGAGTGATGCTGCTGGTGCCTGGCCTTGGTTCCTGGGACAGGAAACAGGGAGACAGAATGAGCAAAACACCAAAACCTTGAACTTCAGAGGGTGGTGAGAGGGAGTCCTTGGAAGATGCTCTGAGCTGCAGGTGCTGGCTGTAAGCCTGGAGGGGAGGAGAGGAGGCACCATCTGTGTGGGATCAGCCCTGAGTTGATGCACACCCTGGGTTTAGGGGTCCCATGATGGTGTCTGCTCTGAAAACATCTCCCTTATTGCTGGCTGAAGCCTTGTTTTTCTGACAAAAGCTGTCTGAAGGCCAGGTCTTGGTTTATTTGCGTGTAAACCTCTGGCTTTTGCTAGGAGGTGCTTAGAAATTATTTTGACCTGTCCCTGTTTCATGATGTCTCCCTAGCAGCCTGTAATAGTTGCTGGGCTTCCAGAACTTTTTTTTTATCAGCTGAACTTGGTCACTTTGTGTCCCTGCATGTGACTGTGGGCCTTTGCTAGCTGGGGTGCAGGTGGAGGAAGCCAGGCTGGGCTCTGTGGTGGAGTGAGAGAGGCTTAGATGTGGCTGTGTGTCCTTACATCAGACCTTGAGCCACTCCTTTTGGAGGCGAGAGGCTTTGCCAGGCTGGTGTGTCACAGTAAATGTGAAAGCCCCAGGATGAGGGCTGGAGGAAGGGGGTGTTCCTGTCACCATGGGCTGTGTGTCTGCCTTCCTCCTGGAATTGCAGCAGCTGTAATTTTTGTAGCCTGATATTAAGTGGTAGTTTGTGTTTGTATTTAGTTCAGCGGCTCAGCTGCAGCGTGTGAGGATCCTACCAAGCTCTGCTTGGGGCAGGGCATGGCCAGTGTCTCCTTTGCAGGGAGTGTGGGGTGGAAATGTGTGGCCCGGGCTGCTGGTGGGAGTGGAGGGTCCCAGCCCCCTCAGTGGCTGGCAGGGGATGGTTGTGGGCAGCTGTGACCTGACCCTGCTCTGTGCTGACCCCCAAGAGCACGTGAGGGTTCCAGCACCTCTCTCAGCTCTGCCAAGATGCCAGTCAGGAAGCACAGCCAGCACAAGCAGCTGTTCAAGAACAAGGGCAAGGATGAAACTGTGAGTACCCACCTGCCTGTGCCAGCGTTTTGGGCCCCAGCAGAGCCCACTGCTGGCAGGAGCTGATGGAGGGGCTTCTCAAGGTCCATGGCCCCCAATCTACCTGTGGGAGGGAATGGGGAATGGCTCTGGATACCTTCAGCTGGGATGTTTGGGTGGTTTTTGGGACGTGGTATGGGGTTGGCTGGGCTGCAAGGAGTGTGGTGGTACAGGCAAGGGGGATGTGAGTTTTGGGTGTGTGGCTGGAGAAGGGAGATGGCTCAGCCCCAGCCAGCTCAGCTCTCCACAGCAGTTATCCCTGTGCAGTTGGGGCTGGTATGGGATGTCAGATGTAGGATCTGACAGCTTGATTTAAGCCAGTAGAGGAGATGAGGATTTGCCTTTCAGGTTCAGAAAATCTACTTTTAGAAACACCCACTGGTTGCTGGTGTATCCAGCAGTCCATATCCTGGGGAGGCACTGAGCTAGAGCCTTCCTCTGTTCCAACTCCTTCATCACCCTCCAGGCCACAGGGAGGAGGTGCTGGCTCCCCACTCCTCCTGTGGGAAATGTGGGGCAGAGGGATGAACTCCCTGGGGAATGGGGCAGTGCAGGTAGGAGCGGGATGCTGTTCTTCCCCCAGACCCTGAGGAGGCAGAGGGTGGAGGTGAGCGTTGAGCTGAGGAAGGCCAAGAAGGATGAGCAGCTCCTGAAGCGCAGAAACATTTCCATCCATGAGGAGAATCCCTCTCTGGGAGAAGACAGAGAAGCTGAGGTGGTGAGTGCTTGGTGCTCTGTACCTGGGCAGGATCAGTGCAGCAGCAATCATCCCCTACTTGGGCCACTACCAGTTCCAGCTGGGGTGACCTGAGTGAAGTGGCTGGTGCCATTCCTGATCTCCATGCCCAGTGCTGGGGAGTGTTTCAGGCTGCCTGGCCTTTGTCTGTGCAGTTTTTCATGGTGATGCTGTCCTGCTGGCCTCCCTTGATGGCAGGTAGAACAGGCTGGTGCTCTGGCTCGCTGGGAGCTGCTCCTGTCTGGCTCCCTGCACAGCCAGGGGTAATTACTGAGCTCACAGCCCATTATGGTGTCAGTGACTATTTCACTGCTTGATTACAAGCATTAGCTGCCTTGAAGGCTTTTGTGGATTGTCCTCCTCTGCCTCATCTCCAAACTGTGTTGCATAAAGAATAGACACTGCTTAGATATGAAGTGGTGACTGAGCTGGGTCTAGACAGCTGATTGACTGCTGAGATTAAACCAGAGGGAGTCCCAGCTCCCTGGCTGGCTCTGAATCATTCCCTGTGACACAGATTATTCAGCCCTCCTTGGAGGAGATCCTGGAAGCCGTCAATGGGGACGACACCCAGCTGCAGCTGCTCGCCACCCAGGCCGCCAGGTATGTGCCCAGCTGCTGGAGCTGTGCTGGGGCCTGGGGGCTGCAAGTTCCTCTTTGAGGAGCTCTCCAGAGAGATGGCAAAGGGAGAAGGGGCCTGGTAACCCAAACTGCCCATGGGAATCTCAGCTGGTGCCTGTTCTGTGGCCTCTGTGCTGTGCTTGGCTCACAGTTCTGCATGAGCCCAACCCAGGGGTTGGCTGTGCTGCCCTGTGCTGTGCCAGGAATTATCTTGGATCCCACAAGAAATCGAGTGCCAGATGCTTGGGCAGGACAAGGACTGGAGAGCTGGCTCTGTAAAGGGTCAGTGCTGAGCAGGGCTGTCCCCACAAGGGTGGGGGCACAAAGGACCACAGGGCTATGGCTGTGGTGGCACCACGCAGGGTTCCTCATGGCTGGCTGTGCTGTGTCCTCTCTCGCAGGAGAATTCTGTCCAAGCACAGGGACCCCCCCATCGATCAGTTCATCGAGCTGGGGATCATCCCCAGGCTGGTGGAGTTCCTGGGCCGTGCTGACAATGCTGCCCTGCAGTTTGAGGCAGCCTGGGCACTGACCAACATTGCCTCTGGCACCTCGGAGCACACCAGGGCCGTGGTGGAGGGAGGAGCCATCCCAGCCTTCATCTCCCTGCTGTCCTCCCCACACATGCACATCAGCGAGCAGTCAGTGTGGGCCCTGGGCAACATTGCAGGTGAGGAGACCTGGAGGGGCATTTGGAGGTCCCTGACTGAGCCAGGGACTTGATGACCCTTGTGGGGCCCTTTGAATATTCTGGTTCTGCTGGGGAGATGAAGCACTGGAGCTCCTCTCCATGCAGCTGGGTATCTGAGCTGCTGTCCCTACTTAACCCCATAACCCTTCATCCCCTTGGTGTGGCCTGGCAGCCTTTGAGATCCTGTCTTGGCTCTGCAAGAGGATTTTGGCCGAAGCCAAGGGCAAGACTCTGTCCTGCTGGGATGGTTTAACCCATTAATGTCACCATAGGGAGAACAGAATGGGTCATGCCTGGCTGGCCTGCTGGCACTCCAGTCTGCCCAGTAAATCCTTCCCACCTGGAAATGGCTAATAGTGTGTGGCTGGTGGGTCACCCAGCCCTGGCCCTGCAGGTCTGATTGCTGTTTGGTGTTGACTGTCTTGTGGCTTGGGCAGATGCAGTGACCAACCCTTTTTATCTGTCCAGGGGATGGCCCCATCTACAGGGATGTCCTTATTGCTCGTGATGTGATTCCTCCCTTGCTGGCTCTGGTGTCACCTGCAATTCCAGTAAATAACCTTCCATTTTCTTGATTTAACTGCTCTTAATCCCTTGGGTGATGGGTGAGTCCACTGTCTGCCTTGTACACAGCAAACTGTTTGTGTCATTGAATGAGACCCTGCTCTAAACTGCTTTTATGGCCCTGCCAATGCACAAAGCTGGGGGTGCCAAGCAGAGGCTCCAAGTCAATGTGATCTCTTCCATCCTGGCCTTTCTTATCCACCTCTGGCTATCTCAGGCTAGGAATAAGATGAAACTGGTGCAAGGCAGGCTTGCATATGCAGGTGGAAGGGCTGAACTTGCCCTGCAAGCTTCCTGCTGCTGCTCTGTGGATTGTCTCTGCCCTCTGCAATGGCTCCTGCCCCACTGTTCTGCCTCTGGTGTGTGTGAGAACCCTCACAGGCTAACACAGACTGAGAGGCCCTTGGGGGCAGTGAGGATCCCACACCTGCCTTGTGTTCCAGGTTGGGTTCCTGAGGAACATCACCTGGACGCTGTCAAACCTGTGCAGGAACAAGAACCCCTGCCCTCCCTTGGATGCTGTGCAGAAGGTTCTGCCAGCCCTTGTCCTCCTCCTGCAGCACGAGGACAGGCATGTCATCGCTGACTCCTGCTGGGCTGTTTCCTACCTCACCGACGGCTGCAACGATCGCATCCAAGTGGTGGTGGAGACAGGGATTCTCCCGAGGCTTGTGCAGCTCATGGACAGCCCGGATTTGATTATTATGGTAGGGAACAATCAAATCTCCACCCTGTGGTCCCTTAATGTAGGAAGGTCTGAGGAGAGGGAGGGCGGGTGCCCTTGTGCTGTGTGGCAGCTGTGGTGTGCTGTCCCCTCAGCCCATGGAACTGACTGCCTGCCTGTCAAGCCACTGCTTGTTCTGCTGGCTGGGGCTGGAGGCTGGGTAGAGGCTCTAAAGCTGCTTAGAGCAAACAAGGGACGACGGGGCTGTAAATAAACAGCCATCACCCACAATGCTCTCCTCGCGTGAAGGATCAAGCACTTAGGGAGGGATCTTGCTGGGCTTTCTGACATGTATCCCTCGAGGTAAGGACTCTCCTCATCTCCTCTAATCTCTGTCTAGACTCCAGCTCTCCGTGCTATCGGGAATGTGGTCACAGGCACAGACCAGCAGACCCAGGAAGCCATTGATGCTGGTGTCCTGACCGTCCTGCCCCGGCTGCTGAGGCACTGCAAGTCAGGGATCCAGAAGGAAGCAGCATGGACCCTCAGCAACATTGCAGCAGGGCCTTCCCACCAGATCCAGCAGATCATCACCTGCGGGTTATTGCCACCTTTGGTGGAGCTGCTTGACAGGGTGAGAGATGGGCACAGGGCTGCTGAGGGAGGGATGTGGGGTTCAGGAGGTCTGGGATGGCTCCTTGTGAAGCATTTGGTCCCAGAGCCACCTGAGCAGGCTGCTTCAGAGGTCCTTGGGACAGCCTGAGCATCCCAATTTGTGAGTACACCTGCATGGAAACACATCCTGGGGCTGCCCTTGGCACCTGTGCCAGGTGTCCATGCACCACCCAAAGGGGCTGGGAAAGCTGCATATGAGGGAAATGGTTATCCTGGCCTCACACTCATCCTGGAGGGTACTAAAGCTTGGGAATGCCTTTGCTGTGCTGCTCTTCCAGGGTGATTTCAAGGCTCAGAAGGAGGCTGTGTGGGTGGTGGCCAACTTCACAACTGGAGCAACAGTGCATCAGGTGGTGGAGCTCGTCCGTTCCGGGGTCCTCAAACCTCTGCTCAACCTGCTTTTGGTCAAAGACAGCAAAACCATCCTGATCATCCTGGACACCATTTCAAATCTCTTCCTGGTGAGATCTGCTCATCCTGGGTGCCATTTTTTAATCTTTTCCTAATATGGTCTCATCTTTTGACTTCCTTCTCCCAAAGAGCAGCAAGGAGTGAGCCAAAAGCTCACTTTGTGTGCTTAGAACAAATGACTGTTGGCTTTTTGGAGTGAGAGACTTCATGTTGTCTAAATTTGTCTTGGATACCCTTGGGTTGTCTACAGGGCTTGGCAAGACTGAGTTCCCCAAGTGCTGCTCTTCATCCCCTGCTCTCTGGTTTGGCTGGCAGCCCCCAGCAGAGACTGGTATTCCACAGGCACATCCCTGGCATCAGGAAGGGACCATGAATGCAGCAGCAGTGAGCCTTTGACTTGTAGATCAGGGTTGTAATTACAGAAAAGACCATCTCAGACCTGTAACTGATGTTCTGTTTTCCTGCCTGGCTTTCCAATGCTACAGGCAGCTGAGAAGCTGGGAAAGACAGAGAAGTTGTGTCTGCTGGTGGAAGAACTCGATGGTCTGGAGAAAATTGAGGATTTGCAGAACCATGAGAATGACATGGTCTACAGAGCTGCCCTGGACATCATACAGAAATACTTTTCTGATGAGGTATATGTGAGCCCTTGCTGTTTCTCAGCTGAAAATGTGAAGTTATTACACACTGGAATGAAACACAGTGTAAGGATACTGGAAGAGGATTTTAAAGGAGACCTCCACATGACCAGAGTAGTCCTTGCAGCTTCTTCCAGCTGCTTTTAAAGGTCTGTAAAAGCTCTGAGTTGTCAGCCAATGAGCTGGACAACAGACATGGATGGCTTGATAGCATCTTGCTGCTGGAATCTAAACTGGCATCAGCTGGAGTTACTGCAGTTACTGATATGAATACCAAATGTGGAGAAGTTTCCTCCTTCAGAGCTGAGCTGGCTTGTCACTATGAATGGCAGCCTCCTACTCAGCTGATAACAGTGCTCAGGTTGCATTTGGATTACTTGACCCTTCTCATGGTAAGGAATCCATGGAAAAAGAGGATAGGACACCAGCTAGAAGCTGCAAGGGACCAATGACTGTCACAGATGCCATGTTTGGTCCTGGCCTTAGACTTGCAGATGGGAAAACATCAGGGAAGAGGCTTAGAGGTCTGGCAGGCCTTGGAAGTGTGGCTCAGTTTGGGTGAGAGCTGCAGCAGGGGGCAAAGGTTTGGCTTGGAGCTTTGTCAGAGCAGGGTCTGTGGGGTGTCCCTGTGAGAGGATATGCAGGAAATTCTCCACAGCAGCTCTGGCTGGAGGGGCTGGATGCCAGGGAACATCTCCCTGAGCAGTCCTGGCTTGCTGCTGTTCCAAGCAGGCCATTTAATTTCAGTGAGCTCTACCACTGCAGCCACTTTTATTTCCATTTGCTTCTGGAGCCTGAGCCCAAAGGTTTGGCTGCTGTTGTGTGTGGGCTGCAGGGACACTGCAGCTTCAGGTGCTGCAAGGAGCAGGAGGGCTTGGCCTGGTCTCCAGGAGTTCTGCTTCAGTCAAGCTGAACTTGACAGGATTTTTAAAACAAGACTAAAACAGAGTTGCTGTGAAAAGCTTAGGTTTATTCAAATGGAGACCCTGTAAGTAATTGCTATCATTTTCCTCCTAGGAGAATTTAAACCTGGAGCCCCAGACTGGCCAAGATGGGCTGTATGATTTCTCAGTAGAGAAGCAAGACTTCAACTTCTGAAGATGAAGCATGACACAGCTCTAAACTGGTGGGTGGAAGTACCTTGGAAGAGCTCAGACATCCAAACCATGAGGAGCAGAGATGCTGAGCCTTTTTACTTCTGAAACCAGTCAATAAATTGCACTTTTGGCTTTGTACCTTTTGCCTTTAATTATTTCCCCCCCTCTTTTAAGCTGCTGTTGCAGATGACATAACTTTTTTTTTTCCCCAATAGCATCTCAAGGCCTTGCAGGAGTGTGTTGGAGCCCCTGGGCAGATTTTCTGGGTGGAATCTTTCTTCTAAGTACCTTAAACTGCAGGAGAGCAGCATCCTGCCACCAAATCCTTGAGCTGAAACTCCTAGGCTTGACTTGGAGTGGCTGAAGTAGCTCTGAGAACTCTTTGAGAGGAGTTTCACCTTCTGCAGGCACCATCACTGCTGTGGGGAAGGAGCTGAGCCAGGGCCAGGTGGGCCAGGGGCCCTGCTGTGTTATTTCCCCGGGAGGAGTTGTGTGTGGATGTGGGAGATGCTGAGCAGATGCTGCTCCTTTGCTGTTGGAGGCAGTGCAGGGGCAATGGTTCAGCTCTGCTGAGCTTCCCTGCTGCCACCCATCAGCCTGGAGCCCATCAGCCTCTGCTCTTTCATTCCAAGGACCTGAATTTCAGGTTCCCATGGTGTGTCCCTGGCTCTGGCTCTCCTCCTCTCCAAGCCCTCCAAGTGTGGTTCCCAGCAGAAGGTGAGGGTGGAATTGAGCCATGAGCTCAAAGGTTTTGTGCTGTGGGTTCTCAGCAAGCTGCTGGCCACTGCTCCAGTGCTGATGGTTCCCAGCAGACTCTGCCCCAGTCTTTGCTCCCCAGGGCTTGAAGCACCCCAAAAGCTTTGCTGGAAGCTGCTCCCTCATCCTGCTTTCCCTCCCTGCTTTGGGAGTTTGGCTCTTCAAACTGACCCTGGGTGGGCTCAGGGCTCTGCTGCCTCAGGGGCAGTGGGAGGTGATGGGACAGGCAGCTTAATCTGGGGGGAAAATCTCCTCTTCAGGAAACAGAGACTCTTCCTCTTCCCTGGATCTGCTCATCGGAGGATTTATGCATTGCTCCTGCAGGCCACCCAGGGAAAAGGGAGTTGGTGGTGAATGTGTTCTCTGGGAGGAGCTGGGCAGCCTCACTTATGGGGGTAGCAGGGTTGAGTATCACTTATTTAATATTCAAACACTGGGATCTGATGAAATGCAAAGTGCTTCTTACATCCAGAACTATGGACTTAAAAACATGATACAGCAGTGCCTGAACATCACCTGAACCAGGGCTGGGGCTCTGTGGGCTCCCCACTGCTGCCAGGGCTGCTGGGGCACCTGGGAATGGCCACAGGTAAAAGGAATGTGAGGGAGCTGAGCTGCCACCAGGGACACGGAGCTGGGGCCATCCCAGTTGGTTTTTGCCATGGCCAGGCAGGGCTGCCCCTTACAGCTGCTCTCTGCTGCTGCTCTGATAAAAAGAGAAATAGGAAATCTCTTGGATTCTTTTTCTTGCATGTGCTGGACATAAATCTGTGGTGGGTGGTGTTACAGAGAGCCAGGGGCCCAGAGCTGCTCCTTTGCATCCTTGTGTAACTTAACAAAATACTGTCCTGAAGGCAGGGGCCAGGACAATGTGTCTCTCTTTTTAAGAGTGCTGGGCTGCGCCTGCTGTCTCCCCTGGCAGCTGGAGAGCTGGGCCCGGTGCCTGCAGGATCACCAGGGCTCTGTGTGGGTGTGTGAGCGACCTGCAGGCAGCTGCTTGTCCCTGCCCTGCCCTCCCCTGCCAGCCCCAGGCACAGCCAGCAGGGCAACTTCAGCTCTGGGGCAGGGGAGGCATCTCCTCCTCTCTGTGGGGTGGGATGGGGCATTCAGGGCCACCAGAGAAGGGAGATGATGCTGTGCTCCCATCCCACTCTTATTCCTCCATTGCTATTCCGCCATCCCATTCCTTTACCCCCATTCTCCCACTCCTGTTTCCCTATCCCATTCCTTTGCCCACATTCCTATTCACCCTCTTCCCTTACCCCATTACTGTTCCCCTATCCCATTCCTTTACCCCCATTCCTATCCCCCCATGCCATTCCTATTTCCCCATCCCACCCCGTTTCCCTATCCCATTCTCTTATCCTTTTTCTCCATTCCCGTTCCCCCATTGCCCCCACTCCCTCCCCTCGCCAGGGGGCGCTCCCCTACCCCTTCCTGCGCATGCGCCATACCCCGACCTTCCCCGCTCCGACCTTCTCCTCATGGCGTCCGGACGCGGCCACGCCGCCCT
Source organism: Melospiza melodia melodia (assembly GCF_035770615.1). Classification (NCBI taxonomy): domain Eukaryota; kingdom Metazoa; phylum Chordata; class Aves; order Passeriformes; family Passerellidae; genus Melospiza; species Melospiza melodia. Next base: position 3,152,429 of record NC_086211.1, read on the forward strand.
GCGCGCTGACGTCACCGCCCTCCGCCGTGCGCGGGGGCGTGGCGGGGGCGTGGCCACGGCTCTCCGCGGCCGGGCCGGGCGGGCGCGTCGGTGGCGGCGGCGGCTGAGGCTGAGGCGGCGGCTGGGGAACGGGCTGAGGGCGCCGAGCCTGCGGCGGCCGCCGGAACGCGGGCCTGGGCATTCCCGGCATCGTGAGGAGCGGGCGGGCTCGCATGGCGGGGCCGCGCGGAGCCGCCGGTTGAGCTCGGCGCCGCCGCCGCCGCCTCCTCGTTCTCCTCCTCCTCCTCCTCCAGGCGCGATGTCGAATCCCGGTACCCGCCGGAACGGATCCAGCATCAAGATCCGCCTCACAGGTAACGGGGCGGCGGCGGCACCGTGTGTGTGTGGCCGCACATCCCCGGCTGGGCCTGGGGTTCCCTCCCCTCCCCGGCGCCTTCGCCCCCTCCCCGGCCTGGCTGTGAGGGGAGGGGCGGCCGGGCCGAGCTCCAGCCTCGCTTAACTTTTATTCGCCGTTTTTCTGTTCCGCTTCCCCCGCTGCGGCCGGCGGAGCCTCTCTGCGCTTTTGTGTATTTATATATTTATATTTTTTCCCGCCCCTCCGGCGCGGGGTGCCTGAGCCCCTTTGGGGTGACAGAAATGTGAGCAGGGCGGGGAGGGGGTTTGTCACGGTTGTCGCTGATTTGTCCCCCTCGTTCTCCAGCGGGTCAGGGCACGCTTCTCCTTCCTGGGGGCTTTCCTGCACTGTCCCCGTGGAAGGTGACACTCGCCACCCCCTCCAGCAGCCTGGCCCTGACCGGGGTCCCTTCTGCGCTCTTCCCGATAGGGGATCCCTGTTGACAACTCTCCCCTGTGTTCTGCCAGTTCGTGGAGTCTCTCTGCACCCTCCCAGTGTGGGGGTCCCTGTGACACCCCTGTCCCCCTCCCAGCCCCTTTTGGGGTCTCTTCTGCACCTTCCCTGTCTGTGGGCATCCTTGTGACACTTTCCCCCTTCCCCGCCCTTTCCCAGGTGTTCCCCGGTTCCCTCTCCCGTGGGGTATCCCTGAGCTCTCCCTTCCACCCCTCCAGACCCCGCTACCCCTCCATGGGGTCTCTCTGCACCTTTCCCAGCAGGATTCCCAGGGCCCCCTCTCCCACAGACTGGCTTTCAGCAAAGCCTTTCATAATTTTCCTCACTTCACTTTAATTAACAACCCCCCCAACCTCCTGTGTGCCGAGGAGGATAACTCAGTTGCTAATGAGAAAATACCCATTTAGTTGCTCTTAGCTGGGCTTTTTTTAGCGTGGTTTTTTTAAATTTTCCCTCCTTCCTCTCGACTTGTTCTCACCTGGCACATCCTGGCATTCAACTTTGGAAGTTCGTTCCCTGTGCAGGGGGTGACACCCAGAGCTGTGTCTGTCCTGCCTCTGTGCAAGGCCTCTGGAGGGTTCATGGGTGGATAAACCAATTTATGTTGGACCCTGCAAGATTTGAATGAAGCCTTTTGGAAGCTGCTCTGCTTGATGCCGAGCCTGCTGCTTTAATGGGAAGAGACACAGTTCCTGCTTGTGGAGACTGCTGTGTGAATTATTAAAAAATAAGGTCCAATCCATTCTTTCAAAGGCAACAAGTGGGTGCTTGGAGGTCACTTGGGCTGGAGAAGCCTCAATGCAGCTCTGGGTGACCAGAATTGATCCCTGGGGAGGAATCTTCCCTGTGTGGGTGCACAAAACATTGGCAAATAATGAGAAAACGGTGCTGGTGAAGCTGCAGTTACAGGTTAACTTGCTCCTGGCACTCAGAGGCAGATCATCAAAAAATAAAAATCCTGGTGTTCTTTTAATCCTTTGATTCTGCACTGCTTGTGCTTCAGAAGAGCAAAGTTTGTGAGGATAATGTAAATCTGAAAATCCTTTTCTTGGATGGGAGAAGGCTGGAAATATTTTTAGGTTGTATGAATGATGTTTGATCTGAAATGAGTTTTGTGGTGATGTATACCAAATGTCAGCTCAGTCCTTAATGTGGCTTATTTTTATGCAAGTCAGTCAATAAAAATGTGAGTTAAGTAACTTAGGCCATGGTCATAGCCCTTCTGAGCTGGAGGAGATCATTTAAATAACAGAGAGAAGCTGTTGGGTTTAATTTTAAAGGCTGAATGCTGCAGCAAAATGCTTTTTTACTTTTAGCGTACACTAGTCTTCTCTGAGCTGGGAATGTTTCCTGGAGCAGACTGAAGTTTCAGTTTATTGAGCAACTTGGTAGATTTACTTTTTATTACTCCCCATTTTTTAACTGTATTGAAGAAATCTCCTGCTTGCTCAAACCCATCTTCTGTTTTTACAAGCAGGAAACCTGGGTGCTGTGACAAAAACTGCTGCATTTAATCAACAAATAAATTGCTCTGGGAGAGGTTTAGCTCTGGAATCGTTGGGCAATGCTGAGTTCTTGGCTGGCACTGGGGTGCTGACTTACCTGTTTCACATAGCTGCAGCCAGCCTGGCTGTTGTTTTCTCATCTCCTTGGCTCTTGGGAGGTTTGAGCACATTTAAACCAAGACAGGGGACCTGGTTTGTTATGATTTACTACCTGCATTGTGTTTCCTGTGATCAGGCACCATTGAAGTTTTGCAGTACTGAAAATAGCAGTGTAAATACCACTTAGTGTGCCTGGGAGTGTCACTGGGTGAATGGCAAGGGAGCAGTGGTTGAACCTCCTGGGATTTTTCTAAAGAATTAATTTTTTCCTCATCTGTTGTAAAGGTGTTTGTGGTAGCAGAGTGTTGGGATTATTTATGTGAATATAAGCAGAAGTTCTCAATCTGCTGATGATTAGCAGAAGTGATCTCTCAGCTTATACAGAATGTCAGTCCTAGCCTGATGCAAATTGTAATGGAGTAAAATGGCAAATAATGCACCCTGTGCAGAAATACTGAAATCCTCAATGTAACACTGAGTTGCATGACAGGTTAAAGTGACTTTGTGGCCTGTGGATCTCAAATATGCTAATCTCCTGTCATATCTCAGTTTCTCCTCTCCTTTCCACTGAAGCCTTTACCCCAGTGGGTGATGCAAGAGCCAGAGATACTCTGGCCTTGTCTCTTGTCCCTTGGAACAGTTCTAGGCAGAGTAAGAGAGAACTTCCTGTTACATCTGTGATCTCTTCCTATCTGAGCTGTCATCAGGGCAGAGCAGCAGCGGGGGAATTGCCAGCACAAGGATGGAAAATGAGGTGATCCTGTGAGTGCATGTCCTTGCCAAATATGCTCAGGGTCTGCTGGGTCAAGGAGGAGCACAATCCACAGGCCAGGGAACCTTCATGGAGCACGTGTCCCTTTTTTACCCTTGTGCTTCCCTGGAACCTTTGTGTGCTGCTGCTCCCTGGGGAGGATCTGAAGGGTTCATCACCTGCAGGGCTCACACTCGCCGTGCTCACACTTGTATCAGCCACAGGCCCTGGTGGAATCTGCAGTCTCATGGTGCTGGCTATGGCAGACACCCTGATCCAGGTACCTGGTAGGCAAAGGTTGCAGGTGGGACTGGAAAGGCCATGAAGAAATGGACTAAACATGGAACTTCACCAAAAAAGCTGCAAGTTGGGTTCTGATTTTGTTGATTCTGGCTTTTTCAGCAGGGTCTCAGCAGAGGTGTTAAAAGCTGGCTGGCTGCTGGGGCCATTGTGGAACTGAGGGAAGTCAAACTGTGAGGATCACATCCTAGCTGGATCTCACATACACAGTCAGATAGCTGTGTTGAGGACTGATGGCAAAACAGTTTCTTTAGTTGAGAGGCCAGAGCTGGTGTAACTGGAGGATCCAAATAATCTTCTCCAAGCACCTCCCTTCACTGTGGTTCAGAGTCCTCAATTCCTCCTTGGAAAACCTGGCCTGGGGAGGTTTGCTGCTTGTGGAAGGCAGGTGTAGGTGAGAATCCTCCCAAGTGTGAGGGGTAAGAAAGTGCAGTGTCAGAAGCATCAGGGAGGAGTGAGGAAGATGATGATGAAGCAGGTGTGAGGTGAGAAAGTCAGAGGGGATTTGTAGGTGACAAATCTGATTGCTGTAGGGAAGGTGGTTGTGCTTGGCAGTGGCACAGAAAGGGGAAGAGCTGACACAGATGTGTGTCCTGCACACACTTCCAGCTCAGTGCAGTCAGCCCGTCCAGGGAAGCCCCAGCCACCAAGTCTGGCCAGTTGGTAGCTGGTAAATGGGTGGCTTTGGGACTTCCTGCATTTGTGATTCCAGGAATCCATAAAAAAAATACAGTGACTTCAAGCAGAAGATGAAACATGATGTTGTCATTAGAGCAGTGTTCACTTAGGGTTGTTACAAAGGCACAGACTAAAGTGTGTCCCAAATGTCAGGATGTTTTACTTCCCTTTCATGGCTAATGTATCGAGCAGTGCACAGAGTTAACTGACTGATCAATAGCAGCACTGATATTGGTGACCTGCACACTTTCTGTCCTGTGTTCAGAACAGTGAATATCTGTGTGGGGATGTCTCTATCACACATGGTGAATACATCATGGGCTGGATGCAGTTTTATGTTGGGCATCAGGAGCACTGGGGCAGGAGTGCAGCAAGAGCTGGCTGCTCATCCCAGCCTCCCTGGCAGCTGGTATTTAATATTGAGCCAGCCTTGTGCCAGGGGAGACACGGTGGGAAGCAGCAGTTGGGTAGCTCCAAATTTATTGAGTGTGGCAATCTGGGAGTGTGTAGAAATCCACGTTTCATTCTTTTCTGGTGAGGATTTTCTGTTCCCCAGCCTGCTGGGAGCGGGGCCCGGCTGCCGTTGGAGCTCGGCCGCACGTTTCCTGTGCGGTGCTGAGCGAGGCACTTATCTCCCTCTGCCTCCCTTCCCCATTTGCCTTGGGAAGCAGCAGCAGTGTTTTTGTGAAGGTGAATTCCTGGCTGTTCAGAGCCCTGTGGATAGGGATGGCAGAGAGGCTTGGGCCATGTAACTCTGAGGACATGAAGGAAAATAAAATTTTGCTTTCACGGGAGGAAGTGGAGAGCATGGCCTTTGCAGTTGGCCAGCTGACGTTTTTGGGCTGCCAAAGTGGGAATCCAAAGAGCAGCCCTTTGCTCTGGGCAGGCTATGGGGAGCAAGTCTCCTTTCTTACTTCTCCCAGTAAGTCAAAGCTGTGCCAGCACCATTGTCCTGGTGGAAGTTAAATGACCAAAAGGAGTTTGTTTGAATATCCCCCCTCAGGCGGGGAAAGTAGAAACAATAACTACTTTATTTCTGACTTGAAACTTTCTTTTGTCAAATTGAATGTCTTCATATAAAGAAATGCAATTTGGGATGTAGTTGTGCAGTTCATGATTTCTTTTTTATTCCATACTGCCCACCAGTCTAAGAACAGTTTTCTCATCCATTTCTTGAAACAGCTTTATCACATTTCTAAGATTTTGTAGCATCATCCTTTCTGTTTGTGTTTCAAAATTAATCATCGGTTCCAGGGAAATACAAGCAGTGCTGAATTTCTCAGTGAGGAGGTTGCTCTTATACCACGATTTTCTGTGTGCTGGGTAGAGGAACTTTACTGCCAGCAGCTCCAAGGCTGCTAAAATTGCCACTGTAAATAAAGATCAGCAAGCCCCCTCAGTTTTTCCTGAGCTGGCTGGAGGCTTGCTTGACAGGTCACAGAATGGAGAAGTACATCATGGAAATACCATCCATGTGTGTGGTTTTTGGAGGTTTACCTGGATTACTGCCCACCTTGAAGCCAGTCCAGTTGCCATGCCTAGAGCTGGATTAATCTGGTTGGATTACTTGCTGCTATTTATGGTTCTTGAGTCAACTGCTCACTGTCGTGTTGGTTTGGGCTGTCTTGGTGGAGGCAGTGGGATAGAGCAGAATGGTTTGGATGAGATGTGGATAAATCAGTTGGGTGGGAAGTTTAGGTATGTACCCAGCACAGCAATTAATGTGAGACTTGAGTGAGGAAAAAATTAAAAAAAAAAAAGGCTGGAAGAGATGTTCCATCTGCCATCTTTTCCCCTAAGTTTGGAATGGAATCTTTGTTGTTGTTGTTACATTTCTCTATTATTATTCCTCTGGAAATAGTCAAAGTGAGAAGGACTAAAGTCTGGAATATCACTGAAAGCTTTGATATTTTTCATGGAAGCAGATGCTGATTTATTCCTGCAGAGTGAAATGAACTGTTACTGCAAATGGTTTGCTCTTTCCTGTACCGACAGAGGAGTCAGTGCGACCTCAAGTCTCGAGGCTGACAACCCTTGTGTTGGGATCTGCTCAGCTTTTAGGGAATGTCTTCACTGAGGTTTTACTGTGGTCCTTGGTGCTTCACCATCCCTGTGTGAGGACAGCACTGCAGTTGAGCCACTTGCAGCTTTTTTCACCTGGCTGTCATCTCTCATTCTCTCCCGTCTGTTGGCAGGCTGCAGTTAAGCCTGCGGGTAGCTGACATGGAGCACTTGTATTGTGGCTGCTGGTGAGGAAGCTGCTGCTCTGACATTGTGATGGTTCAGGTGCTTACAAGTGAGTCCCTGCAATTCTGCTGCACTAACTCAAGATGTTATTTCCTTCCTGGTCTGCTGACCCTCGTTGCCAAAAATTTGTCACCTGCCATGAGAGAGCTGGTGGAAACAAACCTGTGCTCACACTTCAGCTGCTGCAGTGCAAATTCAGCCTCCCTGTGTAAGTCTAGCTCTAGGGTTTAGACTAAGCTGCTGAACATTGAAAAGCTCAGGTGTGTGCAAGTCATGTGTTGGGAGTTTTTGGGAGAGAAAATCAGAAGAGACATTAGTGATTTCATAAACCACGCAGCAAGTGTGTATATCTCAATTTGTAATTATTTATGTAAGTATTAATGTAATAAAAGAAGAAAGCTGCATATATGTTTGCTAAGTGAGGCAGTAGGTCAATTAGCATTAAGATGCTACATGTTTTTACACTTTGTTTCACACGTGTTTAAGGGGAAATGCAGTAATTTATGAGAGGGGATCCCTGGGGATATTTTACAGTTTTCCATGTCTGGGAAAGTCATAAAATATAATTGGAGAGCATAGCAGAAATGATGGAACTTTTTCTTTGTCATACTCTTTTATGAACTGACAGCTACATGGTGAATATTTGGGGGTGTAGGATGATAAATCTGATGATACTCTAGTTGAGTTGGCAGAGTAAGCATCCATGCTGTTTCAGAGAGAATCTCTCCACAGGGCTGTAATAGCTTGATGCCTTCCTCTTCAGTAAGTCATTTTTGTCAAGTTAAAGGCCAAAATTCAAACTGGCTTGTTGTCAGGGACACTAAGCACAGCAGGCAAAAATCCCCAAGGCTACCCAATTCCCAGCATAGACAGATAAAGCTGGCAGAGCCTGCTTTCCCTGTCTTCCCCTCCCCCGGAAAAATCCTCTTCCCTGGGTTTTTTTTTTTGGAGGATATGGGCACTATTCTGCATACTAATACAATTTAACAGAAAGTATTTAAATGGAAGGTTTGTTTGTGGGTAAAACAATCCATTATTGTTTGGGAGTAATGGAAAAATAATGGACAATCCCTGCAGTGAGCTGGCCATGCTGCAGGCAGCTGTTCCAGCTGTGCTCACCTCGCCACAGCTGCAGGGAATTGTCCTTGGCACAGCAGCCTGGCCCTGCCTCGGCCCCTGTGTGATGGAGCTGCTCAAATGGGTTAAGCCCATAATCCTAAAGTAAGAAATGATGGGAAATTCTGTGGGGTTGGGCTTTGTGCCAGCTTCCCGTGTTACACTCGGGGTCCTGAGCCCCTGCAGCAGTTTAGGAGTAGGGGCAGTGTTGAACCAGCCATTGACTCCAAGGGTTGTTGACCCTGCCCTGCCTCTGGTACTCCAGCAGTGCTGGGTGTCCCTGGGTGTCCTCACCAATGTGCAGTTTTACCCCTGGTTGGGTTTTTGAATGGTGGATGTTTCTTTCCCAACTCATTATGAAGGTCTGCTGAAGAAAATAAAATTTGTTTCTTTTGCTTTCATAGCTAACCTGCTGTTATCCTTCTCTGGCAGGAGGTTTTGCTTTCATAGGTAACCAGTAGCAGGAAAAGAAATATTTTTGGTATGATTCAGTCTTTTTTTCTCAAGTTGCTGAGATCTTTGTAGCTACATTTCATTATTTGGAGTAAAATGGCATTTTGGATGAGTGAATTAGGAAAAAAAACATGTTTGTTGACCTTTGAGTATGTTTATAGTTTTGTCTTCCTTAAATATCTGCCTATTTCCTCTAATAATGACTAAAATAAAATTATTATGTATTTATCAATTTAAAGTTTCCATATCTTATTTTCATCGCAAAATAGCAAATTAAATTTGCATGTGTTAAATTCTGGGCTTCCAATTTGTCTTCCTGATGTTTTCAGGACAATATTAAAAGCTCCCCTTGTATTTTTCTCCTGAAAATAAAGGTTCAAACACTGAAGATAGTTGCCTTTCTTATTTATACTGGAAAATAACTCCTCACGTCAGTCTGGACTTTTTTTTTTTCATGGCCCTGACCTTTCCTCTTCATGTGCCAGGTTTGGGCTGTGTTGCACCCACAGAGCCACCTGGACATCGTGGCAGAAAATTCAATCCCTGTGGTCAGTGATTGCACATTCTTTAGTACATGAGGCATGTGACCTGAAAAGTTTATTGGAAAGGAAACATCTTTAGAAATACATGTGCTCTGTTTTCCTGAAGAGCAAAAGGAAAAAAAATACTCCAAAACTCCAGACTGAAAATTAACTGAGTATATGGATTGTACTGTTGCTTTAACAAATTTTTTTTTGGCTACATAAATGCAGAATTTAGAAAAATGAAGGATTTCAATTTGATTCACACTTGCAGTGATTGATGCATTTCCCAGGGAATCTGTGTTCTTTGTCCTTTTAGCTGATGTGTTTTGGTTCCTTTCCCATGTGCAGACATTTTTACAAGCATGTGGGAACTTCACTTTAATTCAGAATGAAAATATCATATTTTACAAGTGTAAGTCTGATTAGCAGATACCTCTTTGTTGCTCCTTTAATGTTAATGGGGAGAGAGTGCATTACATTTGGTAAGCTTTGGGTGAGCATAAGCTAAAGGTCTGATGTCAGCCTTTGAAAGAGAAATTGGGTGAATTTTCTGGGCTCTTGAAGTGATACTTACTTCAGTGCTTTATATTCCAAGGAATTCTGAGCAACGTCTCTCATATCTCTTTCTTAAAAACATCTGCGGACAGGTAATGGCCACATTAAGTGCTGCAGTGGGCATGTTCATATCTCATGTGTCTGTAAATACCCTACTGAGCAGATCAGAGAGAGCAGAAATGGCTTAGTGAAAAAAAAAAAAAAAATGCCTGAAATGTTGTGGGTTTTGGAATTGGCAGGGAATTGCTGTGTATCTGATTTTTCATCTCCCAGCCATCCCTTACGTAAAACGTTTTGTGCTGTGATCGGCTGCTGCATTTAACCCAGCCCTGAAATTGTTTTTAACCACAGTGAGAATACTTCTGCTGAGGTCCCCCTTGCACAGATGAGTGGTGAAATAAGGTGAGATGAGGTTAAAAGGCAGAAGTGAAGTTAGGGAAGCCAGAAGGTGCCAGAGAGTGGTTCAGCTGTGAAACTCAGCATGGTCCATCAGCCTCTGAATGTTCTGGAGTCAGAGAAGGGCTTCAGTGCTGAACTCGGGCTTTAATGACTTTATACAACTTGGTAAGTGTGTGATATAACCAAGTTCTGTGATGTAACCACCCTCAGATTTAAATCTCTGCCTCTTTTCCCAGAGATCACATCATTCATTCAATAATCCAACATTAAATTTACCTCTGGAAAAGCCCAGGGTGTAGGAATAACGCTCTGGCTCTTTATAAGAGTGACTTCTGCATATTGGGCAATAATTAACTAAAAATAGTATGCTATGTGTACAGCTAACATGCTATAATAGGAACCTATATCTTTTATTCCTTCTTTCCAAGAATTTTAAGGAATTTAATGTTAATAGACTTCTTTCAAGATTTATTAATTAATGTGTCTGCTCATTTATTGTGAGACAGCCGGGCAGCCTGACACTGCTCTGAGGGTGATGGAATCAGCTCAAATAATTGTGCTGTCACCACCTCTAGAAGGAGACTTTGGCAAACAGAAGAAACATGTACATAGGTGCTTTTCTGTGTTATGTTCTTCAGTTTAAAATTAAATACCTCCTTGGAGTTCCAGGTCTGTCTGGTAACAGGATAAATGACACTTCAGTATAACCCAGCAGCTTGGCTTGGACCTCTAGTCACAGTCATTTCTTTTGTAATTTTTTTTTTTTATTTGTGCAATCACAGAAGTAATTTGACTTGTTACAAATAATGTTTTGATAAGCTTCAATAGAAATTAGCAAACCAGCCATCAAATGGGATTTATAAAAAGTTGCTTGGGAAAATATGTTGTAAGTAGTCTGCAATTCAAGGCATTTCCTTTGCAGGATGCTTATCAAGTCTGCATGTGCTACTTCCAAATTGAACTAGAACATAGATGAGAGCCATTTTTGATAGAAAGGGGTGGGGGGAAAGAAAATAAAGCCCAGTTGGAAAGTAGTAACAGGTTTTTTTCTCATTGCCTTAGGATGTAAATCCTGCAAGTGTGCAGAGAGAGAACAGACTTTGAAACAGCCGAAGAAAACAGATTTATCTGTGATGTTTGAGATGATGCTGGTAGTGTAAACGTGATTGAAATAGTCATTGTGGGAGTGGTGAGTAAATATACCAGAAGCTTGGGGATAAACTGACTTCTCTGCTGCTCCATATGCCAAGTAAAGGCAGAATGTCCTGCTTGTTTCTGGGATGTTCCTTCACCGGGGAGGCTGTATCAGGAGGAGCAGCCACTGGTTTTTAGGATTGTCATCACTCCCAGATGCCAGTGTAGAGCTCTTCTTTCATGCCCTGGATGTGGTTGCTGGCCTCCTCTGGGCTGGTGGAATTAAGATGTTGCAAGAGCGAGGGGGAAAAGATCCAGCAAATATTTCTGTGAGGATTTCTTGTAGATTAATCAGTTTTTTAGCCTTTTGGTGTTTCACAAATCAGCAGTGAGATCTGGAATGTGGAAGCTGTCTACACTTTTCAGGACAAAGTGCTGCCTTATTTGACCATCAGGCTGATGGATAAACTTACAGGACAAGCTTAATCTTTTTTTCCAGACTGAAAAATTACCAGGCTGAAAAGGGATCTCACCTGTCATTCTCCTCTAACTAATTTTTGGTTTTTCATCTGGCTTCAGTCAAATTTGATAAAGGCAGAGCCGTTAAGCAGACCAGGGCTCAAGATTCATGGAGATGAGGAGCTTGGGAGAGCAAATCCACCCTCCCATGGTCTGGCAGAGTGGTCCTGGTCCCAGCCCTGTGGAAGGAGCAACCTGGGAAAGTGAGAGGAGCTCTGAGGTAGGAAGGGGAGGGACATCCTTGAATTAAGTCCCACACACCTATAGGTAAACCAGTATTTATGAACTATGCTGAGAGTTTGGGGGTTTTGTTGGGTTTTTTTCCCCCCCAGAATTTAACACTCTCTGAGACAAGCACCCAGATGACTTGATCAAGCACCTGTAATAACACTCCCTATATGTTTGTTTGGATTTAGGGGTTTTGTTTTGCCTTTTCACCCAGCTGAAACTGTGCCTTAATTCCTCACACAAAGCCTCAGCTGCGCCCTGCGAGCACGTCGCTTCCAGCAGCAGCCACTGCATCAACCTCCTACTGGCATTTTTTAATTAAAAGAACAGCACTATCACTTCAAATTAGTGCCACATAGCTTATTGGAGTAAGGAGTGAAATGGTGTTTAAAGGGTTTTCTCTCGTGGAAATTTTTTATTAAAATTTGCTCTCTTTTGGGTTTATCAGCAGTTTGTCATTCAGTGCTTGGACAATATCTGATTCTGAGGTGTGCAAGTCCTCTGTGATATGAATGCAAATAAAAGGCTGCCTTTTAATATCTTGACTATTTGATAAACAAGAAGCACCTTCTTCATAAAAACAAAGCAACCAACATTATATTATTTTATGATTCTCACAAAGCAAGTGTCAGCCTGTTTTTCAAGTGCCTTCCCTGTATGGAGAAGGTAGTGAAGAAATAAATATTTCTGGGAGCTTTTGTGCCATGAACTGTGAAGAGCTGTTTTTGTAATCCTGTTCAGTGAAATTGTTAGGGCTCAGTTATACTAAATTACTGTGAGAGCAAGGAATATATCCAGAGGGAGGTAGCCCTAGTGAGAATTTTCCTCATACAGCATTTCATTTTGTCTGGAATATTAGCACTGTTAACCAGCCATGCGAAATGTAATGTATTCAATCTATTTAATCAATTTCAACTGGAAAGCAAACGTCTTAGGCTTTGAGTGAACCAGCTATCCTCATGTACTGGGTTTTTTAGTTATTAAGTTCTGGGCTTTGAATGTGCTAATATAGTAGTAGCTTGATAAAGAACTTTTTGTTCAAGAGAACTTTCTTCATATTTTTTTTTGCAGGGTCCTGGAACCAGCCTGGTGTCACTTGTATAAAATCCTGTGTCTGAATATCTGAATATTAAGATTGTATAGGAAGAGGCATCATATTTTTTCCTTCAAGCTCCAGTTTCTTTATGTAATACCTTTGATCAAAGTATCTCAGAGCAGTAGTGGGATTGTAATTTATTGATGTAATGGACACTGACATTTTGTACAAGGAAAATGGCAAACAGGTGCTGTTGAAAGGCAGAGTGATGAATGTATAATGTTGAAAAAATTGCGACCGAACATCCTGGTTGGAATAATGCACTAAAACATTTTCACCCAGATCCCAGTCTTTGTGACTGCAGAGTCACTTGGGATTTGAAAGGGAGCTTTCTTTAGTGAGGAGCTTGCAAGTTGTTAATAAAAATTGCCAATGGGAGGAAGGTCCACATATATTGTTAAGCCACTGTTGGGAAACTGATTCTGCAATGAAAATGTTTATTTGTTTTGAAAGAAAAATCTGTGCTAGAATGCTACGCATGCTCTACTTATCTGTTTTCATTCTAAACCCTATTTTTATTTTGCTCTCTGCAGCCAGTCTGTAAGTAAAACATTCCTAGCATCCTTTGGCTGGAGATTCAGTCAAGGACTTTTTTGTTCTGCTTTCAAGAAGATGGTTCCAGTCTTTCTTGAAGCTTCTCCAAAGGAAGTTTCCTTCTATAGTGGATAAGGTGACAATGAGGAAAGTCACAGCCTATGGTCCAAAGGCTTAGTGTCACCCTCTTATTGTTGTAATGTCCTGCCATGTTTAATCTGACAACAAATGGAAACATTTTAGCATAGCTACACTGGCACACAGTAAGAGTTGGAGCCACTCTGATGTTAGTTCTGCTTGAGTTCCCTGGGCTCTCGAGCTGGCTGTTAGCAGGATAATGTGGATAAATGTTGTGTGGGCACAGAGGAGAGGGGCTGTGTCTGTGTCCATGGGCAAGGCCTCTCTCCCCAGCCCCCATCCAATCAAAGGCTGTTTGCCACCACGGATTGGATTGTCTTGCTCAACCAGGGATTGGCTCTGACCAGTGTGTTTGTTTTGTTGTTCATCCCTGGTGACTGTCAGTAGCACTTGGCTGAATAAACAGAGACTATTGATCAAATTTGAAGTCATTAGCTTGGCAGTTTAAATAGATGCTGGCCTATATGGTTAGAACAAGGGAATAACACAGGCTGATACAGCTTTATTTGGAATAAAAGCCTTCTTTTCACAGAGTCCTGTTTGGTGCCATTCAGTTCCCAGTTTGGTGCCTCCCTTAGGTCATGCAAGAATGAGATATTTTGCTTAAAATACCTAAAGTGAAGAGGGTGGCTTTGCTTGTGTAAGAGAGTGATAAAACAGATACAACAGGGATCCACTGAACTTTGGTACTAATTTTGGAGATCAGGTTTGGAAGAAGGGAGTGCTGCCATGGGTTATTGGTTAACCACATCCAGCCAGGGCACGCCTGGGTGGAATCCTGCTCCAGCCCCCAGCAGTGGTGGATTGTCCATCTCACTGCTGCTCATCTGGCAGACACACGGCTGGGAGATCTGTTTACACCAAACACCACGGGTGATGAATCACTGCTGAAGGAAGGAGCTTCCTTTGAGTGGCTGCTGTGCCATGTGCCTGACAGCCTCCTCCATCATTGGAGCATCTTGGAGGAGCATTCTGCTGAGGGAGCTCTGGAGTGCTCTGAGATCCCATTCCAGAGGATGGGCAGTGCTGTGTGAACTCCCCAGCACGGAGCATCACCAATTCCTTCCTGCCAGCCCGGTGCTCCTGAGTCACAGGGCTGTGTGTCTGTGTGTCCCTCGGTGCTCCTGAGTCACAGGGCTGTGTGTCTGTGTGTCTGTCCCTCGAGAGCAGCACGGGGCACACGCGGATTGACCCACATTGCCTGGGGCACTGCAGCAGTCACGTGCAGCTCTCTGCCAGGAAATCAGATGAGAACTGATGTAATTCAGTTCATCCAACGTTTGCACAGCCTGGGCCAAAGTGCTTTCAGGGATTTACCACTTGTGTGACTAATAGGTGATTAGGTAGATTGGAAGGAGTGTGTCTACGTGCTTCATGTAGACAAGACTTATCCTGTAATAATGGCAGCACCAAAAAAAGTGTCTTACACATCATTCTCTCATTGTAGTTTTTGAATGGAACTGGTTATTAAATGAGATTTTCTTCCTCTGCGTAAAAGCTTTCATACTAATTCCTTGGAAAGTTTGTTGCTTGGGGATGTTTTCCCTGTGACAGCTGGACAATTGTCCTGTAGAGGAAAACAATAATTCAGTCCTGGGGTTAATAAAAGAACAAAAGTAGGTGAATGAATGATAAAAATTTGGCTTCACAAAGCTATTAATACCTCTGTAATTGCAGTCTTTTTTTGGAACAAGGCTCATTTCTGTCCCATTCTCCTTTGCTTCTGCCACAGCTTCCTTATTCCTGCACATCCACTTGCAGTCCCCTCCTTCCCCAGTGCCACCACTGTCACCTCCCCACGTCCCTCCCCAGGCTCAGCAGGGCTGGCATAAGGCCCAGGCTAATAAGCCCAGACAAGCTGATTCCCTGGCAGGTGTCCAGGTGGCTGCTCACCTTTTAGCATCAGTGCCCTCCACAAACATGAGTGTTTGGGGCTGCCTTGGGTTTCTCATTTGTAAACAAAGAGAGTTGGAGCTGAGTTCTCTGAACAAGTGAAAAAATAGACACAAAGACAGTGGAGAGCGATTTGTAGCCTCTTGGGCGGATGTTGGAAGGGATTATAACGGGCAGAATAATCACAAAACAGGCTACTGGAGATTGAAAAAATTTCCAGGAGTTAAAAACAATATTGTAAAACAGCTAATAAACCTGATTCCAAATGAGAAAGGATGCCAAGAATTTAATTTGGGTGAACACAATTTTTCTTCTCTCTTCCTGTTTTTAAACTTGCTACCTTTATTTTAGCTTTTGTATAGGAAATTAAAGCAATTGTTCCATTCTGTAGCTCAGCACTTAATCAGCCTGGATGATTTTTTAAATTTTTACCTAGATGGTCAGGGTGTCATTTTTCCCTTTTTTTGCACATGCCTCTTGAATCGCCTGGAATCTGACAGATATAATTTGAATATGGAATGGTAATGAAGACAAAAATAGATGTGTGCAAGAGCTGGTAACAGGGAAACCATCAAGAAGAGAAGTCAGTGGAATGTTTAATTCCATCTAGTGTGGGCAGTTTTCCCCCTAAGACATTAAAAGCATTTCTACCTCAGTACTAAGATCCAAGTTAGGATCAAGACTTCATTTATTATGGGCTATTAGGCTCTGCCACTTCTTTCCAGCACCAACTCCATCTTGATGATCCATATGTTTGTTATCCTCAGGTTGATAACGACAGCCCAGGGAGCTCTGGGAAGAAAGAAGTACTTGGGAATGAATTCCAGCTGGTTCAGTTTTTGGCTGGCCACTCTGAGTAGCCTAGAACAAAATGAACTCATGGCTCCGGGCTTTTGTGCTCCCTTAACTCTTCCCTGAATATGGACTTTGACTGCCCTGATTTTTGAGTCAGAGCTCACTCAGGGTCAGGTCAGAAGGGGCTGCTCCAGCTCATGTGTTTGTTACCATCCTGACTGCAAAGCAAACAGCAGATCTCAGAATAAGGAAGGCAAAAACTGTAAGAGCATGAAAAAGTTTCTTTGGCAGCAAGGCCCATGGCTTTGAAAAGCTTTACATGACAAGACTTGAGGCTTTTTATGTTTCTATCCAAACATGCCAAAAAGCACTCAGCATACCTCAGTTAAAATCTAAGCATGGAAAACAGCAAGATGTGCTGGGAATCAGGGAAAGTTTCTGAGGCATTTGCTAACCTGAGGCATGTGGTGGTAAAGCAGTGATATGGTGCTGATGCCTTACTTGAAAGAAAGAATGCTTTTCATTTACTTAAAAAAAAAATTTGGGATATTGACTGTGCCTCTTGAAAAGTCATCCAGTACCTGCTGGAATTTCTCCTGGTAGCAGTTACTGAAGTTAGTAGTGGAAGAAGAGGTGCTTGGTAAGTGTTATTCTTTGCAATAGATTTTGAGCAACTGCTTGTTACAAGATTTCCAGTTATTAAATTCAAAATGAGTCTTGGTTACGCTGAAATAAGTTAGGTCCCCTGCATTGTTCTGAGGTTTCTTCTATGTACATAGTAGCCTGTAAGCCAAATTTTCCTGTGGAATTTCTGTATTGAAAATTCTTCATTCACTGTTTCTATATGAATGAAGAAATGTGGATTCTTGAACATTGTGACCACAGTGGTCATCAGTGTTTTTATACTTTTATTTATGAACTTCTAAAAACTACTCTGGTAAAATTTGTTGGTTTGTATTTTCAATGTTTTTAAAACGGGGATTTTCTTCCCCTCTTCATTTTGCTGGAAGTTAATCTCAACATCAGCAGCTTCCTGGGGCACTCAAGTGATTCTCTTGCCAGCTTCCTGCTCGTGGTTCACAAGGAAGCTTCAGTTCAGCACTGAGTTGAGCAGTCCAGAGCCAAAGCTGCACATTGAGCACTAAGGCAACGTTCCATGTGGATTGTTTAACTACAGCTCTTTTACTGATACATTTAAGCCCCATGGGATGGACTAATAGTTTACATAGTTTACAACTTACACAGAACACCATCAATTTTTTGAATAACAGTGTTCTTGCTTTTGAGCAATCTACTTAGCACTTGATGAAAACCAGACATTAATTTTGTACTGTTTATTATATACCCCAATTGGAAACTTTTGTTCCTGTAAAGTTGATTTTATACCTTATATAATTGCAGTAAGATATCAAAGAAGTCAAATACTGGTTTTGTCTTGAAAAAACAAATCTCAGTTTTAAATTGAGATTGAGAATGTGTTAAATTACATTTTTTTCCTCCTTTAAAATAGTGCTTAACATTCAAATTGCTTTGTTGAAATACTGACACTACCTGTATGTGATGGAATGTAAATACCAGCCACTCTTTGGAGATACAAAACATATGTTTTAGTTTTAAACTGAGAAATCTGCTTCGTTTTAACTTGGAAGTTGTAGACCTTTTGCTGTTTCACAAAAATTCAGTGTTTCTATTGAACTGTTGCTTGGCTGTATCTACTCCAACTTTGCCAAGATTTTCTGTACCAAGGTTTCTTCTTTCACAGGTTTCACTGTTCTGCAGCAGCAGGTCAGACTCCTTTCTGCATAACAAGCAGACACTCTGAGGCAAGGCAATATTTATATATTGAGCTGGAGATAGTACTGGCTTAGAAGGTACAGAGGTTGTTGTTGTGTTCCTGACATTTCAGGTGTTTTACTCCGTGGTCAGGACCCCAAGGCTGGGTCTGGTTTAATTTCTGTGAGTGCTTGTGAATTCTGCTGATCGTGGTGCTCAGTTAAGTACCCGCAAATGTGTTGCTTCTGGTTTTGGTCTCTTGTTCTGCACTTTCTCCCCTTTATAAAGCAGCAGAGAGCAGTTGTGCAGGTTTTCCTCACGGAATTAGGAAATGAATGGCTTGTAAAAGCTCGGAGTCCATTAATTGGATGGTGTTTTGTGGGGGAAAAAAAGCTCCTGTTAGTACAGAAACATACCTGTAACTTGAATCTCACAAACGGCTTATAAAACATGCAGGGGTAGCAGTGGTCTGGGTAGCCCCAGAGAGAAAATCTGGGAAGAAGGAGAATCTAAATTTCTGTGTTTTACAGTGAACATAATATTTATTGGAACAGCCTTTTATGTACTGAATTAATAAGCAAATGATCAGCTGTACAGGAGAGTCCTTCTAGGGTTCTTTTTGGTAATGAAAATAAGGTGTTCAAGGCTTTCTACCTTGAACTTCTGAAAGTGAAGATCAGAGACACCTTAAATGAAACACACCTCCCTGAAATGCTGACTGAGCACAGGCACTGCTCTCTGCTGCAGGAGTGTCAGCTATTTCATACCTCATTTATGCTCAGCAATATCTGAAGCATTCAGGGTTTCTGTTCTGTATTTGATTTTAAATTTAATGTTGTTCACCTCACATTTTCCAGAGAAACAGATATCTGAACATTTGGCTAGGATTTCTAGAAAGGACCTTTTGTTACTGGGACTCTGGGATTAGGGCTGGGTTCGAGCTGGGTTCAATCCCCAGCTCTGCCTGGGACCTGTTGTGAGCAATGTTGGGATGAGAACAGGGTCCCTTTAGGTGCTGACATTTTTAGGGATTTGAAAAAGATTCTTTGAAACCTCCTTGGTGTTGAAAGTACAAAAATATTTTTGGCCATCTTAGTAAAATTCGGTTTGGAATCTGAGTTATGAGTGCATGTGGGTGGAGGAACATGTTTTTCATGCTTTAGGAATTTTTTTCCAGATGCTTTTGCGGTGCTTGGGTAACTGTAACAGCAAAGTATTGAGATTTCAGCATGGGTGTATTCCTTAGCTCTAATGCAATTTAAGGGAATTGAGCCACATAGTTTCCTGGTGTGTTTTTAGCTTCATTTTGGTGATGATGTTGCACAGCTCACGTTGTGTCTGATCCAAAGTGTGAGCACAAGAAGAATGTGCAGGGCGTGCAGATAAGTCTGTCTGGATAGACACCACTTGCTTGGAAATATGAATTATTCAATGCAAGTGCACGTGGTTAGAGATGCAAAAGATTGAATAAGGGAAGAATTCCAGAGCTGTGTTGATCCCTGTATATAATAATAACTGTATTACAATAACTGTAACTTGCACAGTGAAGTGTGGAGTAAATGAAAAGTCCATTTTGTATTTCCAGCAGGATTTTTTTCCATTGAAATTGTTTTGTTTAGCTCTCAGCTAAGAAGTTGTATTTGCCCTGAGAACAGCATATGTGTGGTTTTAACAGCAATTTTGAGGCTTTTACAGATTTTCCTGTATCTTACTAGTGTATACAGAAGCTGATGCTGTAGCTGAAGCCTGAGTGTATCCTTTGGTTTCAGGGAATCAGGAGACTTTGTGGAATCTTGACTGAATTTGGGAAATCTCTCCTTACAAAATTATTGTCCCACTTGGCTGTAGTCCTGGCAGAATTATTGGTGGGGGTGGATGAGTGAGTTTTAGAAACCATACAGTGGGTACAAATTACATTATGTTCTGTTAACATATTTCCTGGTAAAGCTGTGTAAATGATGGGCTGTTCTTGGGAATGGCTGTAAAATGGTGATGGTAATAACTGACTTAGCTCTTAAATTCCAGTTCTCACAGAAACTGGTTGTGCTTTGGACATGTTTGGAGGCAGCAAAGATGAAGGGGAAGGGATATGAGGGCAGACAGAGCTTCAAGGACATCTTGGTGACAGAGGAGGTGTCATCACTCGGGGTCTCACTCTTGCCCCAGCATCTCTGGCTGTATTTCCCACATCTGAGCAACCACTGCAGGGCCAAGAAGAATAATTAGCTGATGAAACAGCAGTCTACAAAAGGTTTTCCCTAAAAAATAAAATTTAGAAGAAAAAGCACCCATGGTAGTACAATTTGAGTGGCACATGGGTGACAAAGCCCCATGGGCAGGTTCTGCTTTCAGAGCTGAGGGTGTGCCTGTAGGACTCATGCATTCAGGGATATTTGGGGTTTGTGTCTGTCTAGAAAATGGGCAACTCTGAGTGTGACAATGCTCTTGGCCTGGATTAGAGGGAGGCATTGCAATGTCATAAGAAAACTGAGGCAATAGCTGGGATTTAATGAAAGATTTAATCTGAGAGGTAACCTTTATCTTAGGTATTTGTTAGGGGTGAGTAAGGGGGAAGAACAGAGAGAAAAGTTGGTGTGAGAAGTAATTGATAAGCTTATTCCCACTTCTGATATGTGTGCCTTTCTCAGATTCTGTACATCAACATTAATTCAGCTTCCTATTGATCTCCCTTTCTAGCCCTGCAAAGTTCTTCAGCTGATTCCATAACTCTTCAGTGTTTCTCCAGTTTTACATCTCAGTCAGTTAATTTTTAAACTTGCTTTACTGGTCTTGTACTACACACAGTCTCAGTTAAAAGGGAATTTAATGAGTCTTGTTCTTCCAATAGCCCTGTGCTGGGTTTTTCAATGATTTATATTATTGAGGGTTAAGTCAGCCCTTGCTGGTTGTGTGTGAAGACTTATTGTTGGAGAATTTTTCAGTTTGAGTAATTCTTAGGAGCAGAGATGAAGCTCTTGTGTTTTGTCAACTTGGTTTATTTTTGCAGTAGGAGAACTGCCTCTCATTCGTGACTGCTTTCTGCTTAGGTAGGATGGAATTCTGATTCCTGACTAAGTAGATACTTTAATGACATGTTAATGGACTAATAAAAATGGCTTTTTCTGGGTGTGTGGTTTTTTGAAGATCTCTTCAAAGTTGTCTAGTGTTTGCAACTGGCTACACGAAGCCAAGTTCCAGCCCACGAGGAGATCATGCCTTGAAAAGAGGCTTTGATTTTTACTGCAGCCTACACAAAAGGGCCACAAAAAGAGTTCATGTATCAACTCTAGCGACTCTTTGAGAATTGAGGGTTTTATAATGAAGCCTTGCTTTAATCTGGTAGTCAAGGTCTGGTTTAGCATGAGTTCAGGCAGAGCCTTCCAGTGTCAGGGCATGAATGCAGGGCCTGAAGTCAGAGGGTCTCAGGGGTTTCTGGTTGGTTTGTGTCTCAGATTGCAAATCTCATTGGCACCACAATGCTGAGATGGTTAGTGAAGGCCACTCAGGGTGCATGTCAGGATGAAATTAGTTCCATACAGCTAATTGGCTTATTTGGCAATGTAAGGAAGGCTGTGGCTTTGTTTATCTCTTTGTGCTCGGCAGTTTGGGTTCGGTTACTGAGAAGTTAAAGCAGTCTGGATTTGTGCATTTCAGTCTCCAGCAGACAAAGAAAAAGACCAAAAGTATTCCTAAAGCAAACAAAAAAATTACTAGAATAGAAACCTTGGTCTTTGTGGTGACAATTTAAAGTGCAATTTGTGAGTAAAGTGGTGTATTTCAGTTCAGTGATGTGGCTGGCTGTAGAGAACTGCATTTTTACACACTTCAGCCATCTTTCCTTTCCCATAAAATCATTTTTTGTACCCCACCACATATAAATGATTGTCATCCTTTAAAAAACCAGACATGTGAAACCTTCACGGGTTGTCTGGTAGTAGAAATAATAGCAGACCTTATCTGCAGTGAAGTCTCATTTAAGGTTATGTGCAGAGAACACAACTGGAAGCAGAGTCATTCCTCAGGGCACTTCAGAAGGGGTGGCTTGTGGTATTCAGAGTATTTTCCACAAAATCCACGGAACTGTTTGGATGAGACATGATTTCACATAAGAAATTCAGCAAGATTTTAATTGTGGGCCTTGAGTTTTAGGGTGTTGGAGCAGCATGTGGTGAATAGCTGATGTTTGCTTTTTTCTCCTTTTTTGGGGGAGGCTTTTTTCCACTTCATGTGCATTATTTTTGCCATGCAGCCTTCCCAAAACTGTTTTTCAGACTGGGATTTCTGCTGTGGAAACCAGGCTGTGAGCTGGCACACACAGGGGACTGTCCTGCTGGGGCACCTCCAACACAGGCTACCAAATTCACAAGTCAAAACCTACACAGACTTTGCATTAGCAGAGATAGTTCCATTACTTGGATGTCTCAAATTTGACCTGCTTTGCAACCTTTTTCATTTTCCAATTGTGTGCAGTAACTTCAGTTTCATTTTATGTCAAGTCCTTTATTGCTTTCTATTCCAAAGCCTCATTGTTCTTCCTTGCTTCTATCTTAGAACAAACCAAGCAGCCTGTGGTGCTTGTAATGATTCTGCTGCATATCTCTATGATTAAAGATGGTCTGTACAGAAGGAAATATTGAGTGAAGTCCTTTCTACGCCACCAGCCTGCTGGCCTGTATTTATCTTCTGTCACAAAGTAAAACAAATATATCCTGGAATCTGGCTGCCTGTTTGTACAAGCATAAATAATTAACCTGAAATATCCAAGGGAAGGCTAGAGATGGCTGAAAGTGGTGTTTGCCAGCATGGCTCACTGTGACCTCTCCCCACCTTTCCTAAGGAAGATGTGGATGTGCTGCTGGTTTGTCTTGGCTCCAGAATTAACTTGGGTACTGAGTTGAAGGCCGTGGTTAGCTCAGATCATATCCACATGTGAAGGTCCTTCATTTGAGCATGGAGGCTCCTGCCTTTAACTTGCAAAGTGTGAATGAATGCAGTCCCAGGTGCACATTTGCCTGCTGCTTTGCATTGGTACAGGCTGGGCCTATGCAATATTTTCATCCCTTGCCTTATTTACTTTACTTTTCCCCCCAGGAAACTGTGTCCTTTGTACACTGTGCAGCTGGAAACACTTGTAACATCTTAGCAGTGTGCAGTGGGATGGGGTGTGTTGGGAGTTGGATTCTGTGATCATTATGGGTCCCTTCCAAGCTGAGACATTCTGGGTGTATGGGAATAAATCTGGTGCTGATGCAGAGTCAGGCTCTGTTTACTTGGGAATGTTTGAAATGATTCCTCTCCCAGACTGTTTTTCTGTGCCTCCCTGCAAGTGCTGCTCTTGCTGCAGGATGTGTCTCAGGGTGAATTAGCAGCTTTCTGATGCAATTCTCACACTGGTGCCACTCTGTGCTCTCCTCACTGTACCAGTCCTGCTCCTGCAGCACCTCCTGAACCACAGCAGATGATTCATTTCTGTTTGGAGGCAGGGTGGACAACCAGGGCCTGGCAGAGGAACCTCTCAGCTCACTCAAGTTACATCCCCAGGGTGAATACTGACTTTGTCTAAGGCTCATCCTTTCTTCACCTCCTGCCAAATATGCTTTCACACTAGCACTTCACCCAGCTGGCTAATTTGGCCTTTGAAATTATCTCAGTAATGTCAGGTACTTAAAAAAACATTCCCATCCCTTTATAAATATTATAATCTAGATGTAGAGACATTGTTTCGGTGTTGTTTGGGATCTGTTGTATTAAAAAAAGAAGTTTTTCAGAGCTGTGCAACAATCCTGAGCTGAGCATAAACAAATCCTGTGTCAGGCTGAAACAAGTTGGTTGACTTTGAGCAGGCAGAATGTAAATACCCAAGTCAGGAGAATTAGTACCTTTTGTAGTGTTGCAACAAATGCAGGGAGATCACTCCTGCTGACAAGCCCAGGACTTTTCTTGTTTAAAAGAAAGAAAAAACAATTTGGAAAATGGGCAAAGAAGGGATCTGGGCAAAGGGCTCAGGGTTTGTCTCATTCTCCTAAACCCTCTCTGCACCAGGGATAAAATTAATAACTTTTTAAGCCTTTGTAGCTAAACCTACCCAAGTCCATGCATTTGGGGCTTGAAGTAGCAGCCATCAGTTGGAGCTGATGTGTTTGAGAAGGAAATGTGGCCCAGTCCCAGCTTTGCAGAGCAGGGAGGGGCTGTCTGCTCTGCTCCTGGCGTGGTTTCACATCCAAGGCTCCCGTTGCTGACCTTTGCCACCTGTTTTTTTACTGGAATTTAGAAATCTGTGGCTTTTAAGTGATACAGCTCTTGCAAATATTTTTTGCTCTAGTGGGTTTAACATGCAAATAGTAGAACAGAGCCAATGGTCCATCTCGGGCAGCCTGATTCTGGAGATTGCCCCATAAAGGTTTATTTCAGCTATTAGCTTTTGTGCCAATATTTTTCTTACAAGAAAGAGTAATAATTTTTGCAACCGAAAATTGAGGGTTTCACAGGCTGTGAGTGGAAAATTGGCAGCTGTGCTCATCTACTGTAGACTGAAAGGCTGGGGCAGAGGGAAAAGAGTTACATGAAAAATATAATTCTTCAATAATAGCTTTAGAAATTTATGCTGCTGTTTTGAAAGCACACCTGAAGTATGGAATAAAGGCAATAATTATATGGACAAACCATATGCAGAAAGTTACAGATGTCATCCTTTTCCAGCTCAATAGATAATTCTTAAAACTGGGGATGGCAAAGTAGAGTTGATTTTAAAAATCTCACAGAATTCTTTTTGGCTGGTACTAGCATGCTAAAGTTCTTATTTTACTTGTACTTAGTCTCTCTTTCTTGAATAGTTTTTCCTCTGAAACACTCTCAACAGGAAAAGGAAATTAAAGGTTGCTCTGTCCTTCCACAGGCAGCGGATGGTGATTCTCTAACCCTGTGTTGTTTCAAATTGAATTGCCAGAGTCTGGCACACTTCTCTTTTTGGTCAGTTGTTTAAAAAAATGCAAGAGAAGCTTTCTCTGATTATAGTTTACCAGTGTAAGAAATAAGTAATTTTTAATCCCTTCTAAAAATACTTTCCTGGTGTGGCTGCTTTAATTAT
The DNA here is from genome assembly GCF_035770615.1 of Melospiza melodia melodia. Classification (NCBI taxonomy): domain Eukaryota; kingdom Metazoa; phylum Chordata; class Aves; order Passeriformes; family Passerellidae; genus Melospiza; species Melospiza melodia. Next base: position 3,177,100 of record NC_086211.1, read on the forward strand.
TACTAAGAAGGAGGATTTGTGTATTTTTTTCCATGAGCTTCTGGGTTAAATAGTGGATTTCTTTGGTCTGTTTGCTTGACATGGGAGGTGAGGCAGTTTTTTCTCTGCTGCCTGTGTTACGTAGGGAATGTCTCTCTGGAGCTGAGAGGTGGAATTCTAGTAGAAGTATATAAAAATAAATAAATAAAGTATTTGTTCCTTTGCACCTTTCCTTTCCCCAGTGTAGAATTACAGTGAGACTGAGGGTAATTCAGGAAGAAGGGGAGATGGAGATGAGAAGGGGAAATGGTCCATACCTGGGGAATTGCCCATTGATTATCTTCTGAGCCTTCATTCTCATGCTGAAAGATTTTTTTTCCCACTGGGCAAAGAGACTCCCTCAGCAGTAATTAGGTCTTTTATAGTTACCTTCCTTTCTTGGATCTTGGTTTGAGATAAGTTGAGCTCCAATATTTTCCTCTTTGGCTCTGGAGTTGTTTTTCCTGGCCTGTTAGAGGAGTTTAATGGATACTAAACAACTTGGATTGCTGAGATCCTACTGAGCAGTCCTTATGGAAAAGCAAAATTAGACTTGTAACTGGTAATAGACCTGGTAGAAATGGAGATTGATGTGAATTTCCTGATGTAATTTTTTTCTTAAACTGCTGTGCTGGTGAGCAGAATTGGAGAGAGGGAAACGATGTCTCATTTGTGGCCCTTTCAAAGGAAAACATCTTGATGCAGATTTTTTTTCCAGTATATTTATTTTTCTCCTGAGTGAGGCCTGCCATACTTCTCCCCAAACCTTTGTGTATTTACATACACTTCTGCTGTTGCCTGCCATGCTTTGTTTCACCATGTACCCACACTGTGTGTGCAAGGAGCAGGAGGTTGCACTGCATTTGATGGCACTTAGTGAAGAGGTCTCTTCCAGGAATCCCAGAACTGTTCTTTATTCAGAAAATGTTTAGCCTTTGTTCTAAAATGGATGGATTCTCAAACAACAACAAAAATCTGACTTAGTATTTGTGTAAACATGCAGTAAAGAAAATTATGAGGTTTTAATGCAAAGGGATGTTCATTAAATCTTCTGTGTGTTGTAACAATAGAATTAAAGCAGCAAATATAAAGCCAAATTTATATGTAAATATTCCAATCCCAGATAAAGAAAACAATGCTCACATTTAATATTTAGGTGTTTTTTTATGAATTATTATCAGGTATTAATTGAGCTGATGTGATTACCAGAAAGCTTTTTTTTTTTATGGTTTTAAGATTTCTTTATCTGCTTTTTTGTTTTGCAGTATTATGTGCCAAGAATCTCGCAAAGAAAGATTTCTTCAGTAAGTATGTCCCAATTGTGTGGCTTTCTGCTTTGGATTAATCAGATTTATTTGGAGATGGTGCATTACTGTGGAGGCTCATCTGTGTGTGTCAATGCACTGCTTTACTACAGCAGTACACCTTACTCTGGGGTGTAGATTGTGTGCACTTCAGGGCTGGCAACACTCAGGGCTCACAGATTCCAGCTGGAAGTCTGACTGATGGAAGCACAGGCAGAGCTCACAGCTCTGTGCTGGGGGGTACCAGGAGCATCCTCAAACACAGGATTTACTAAAATATTTTCAGGATAATGGCAACTGTCCTTTCTTGAGGGGAGAGCTTCTAATGGCGTTGTCTTGGAAGCAGCAAAACAAAGGACTGTGTTTAACAGCAGCTTTTCCTTTCCACAGGACTTCCTGACCCGTTTGCTAAAATAGTTGTGGATGGGTCAGGTCAGTGCCATTCCACTGACACTGTGAAGAACACGTTGGACCCCAAGTGGAACCAGCATTATGATCTGTGAGTTGCGTCTAAGCTCATAAATAAACAGTACCCCAGAGATTTGTCTACTGAATAAATAGTGCAGGGTTGGCACTGCAACTTCATTTTGTGTTAGGAAGAAGAGTCACATTTCATAGAATCTCAAAACAATTTGGTTGGAAGGGACCCTAAAGATTCCACCCCCTGCTATGGGCAGGGACACCTTCCACTATCCCAGGTTGCTCCCAGCCTGGCCTTGGGCTCTTCCAGGGATGGGGCAGCCACAGCTTCTCTGGACAACCTGTGCCAGGACCTCCCCACCCTCACAGGGAAGAATTTCTTCCCAATATCCCCTCTAACCCTGATTTTTTTTCCAAGAAAATCCTTATTAATAAAGAAGCGGTACTTTGCTTTTAGGTGTTTGAATTTGGAATTATTTGTGTGGCAGGTACACAGCACAAAGGCTTAGTGAGCTCTCCTGGAGCAGTGCCATCCAGTTTTTGCAGAAAATTGTCCTTGTTGGAATGATTTATTTTCTTCAAATTATGAGAACCATAAATTCTGCAGTTTTGTACGTTAATCGACTTGTTGTTTAGCTTTTAATGAGGCTGGCTGTAGTTAAATTCATGCTGCAGCAATATCAATTTCCCATGCTGTGTGAAATCACTGTGCAGTAATTCATTAATAACAGCATTTTGGGCATAAGCACTTGTGTACTTCTAATAAAGAGGCATGACCAATGTACTAAAATGTGTCAGAATTTGTACCAATTACAGCGTCAGCTCTGTGGAGTAAAAAGAGGTTATTATTTCTAAAATTACTCTTTTAATATGTATCTTTCTAGATACGTTGGGAAAACAGATTCCATAACCATCAGTGTATGGAACCATAAAAAAATCCATAAGAAACAGGGAGCTGGCTTCCTGGGGTGTGTCCGACTCCTCTCCAATGCCATCAGCAGGCTAAAAGATACTGGATGTAAGAGCAATTCCTCCCTGGTGTGACCAAGAACCCTCCATACCTTGTGCTGAGTAGTCAATGTTCCCACCCAGCCCTTGCCAGGGTTGATTTTTCCAATTCTCCTTTGCAGACCAGCGTTTGGATCTATGCAAACTCAACCCCACAGACACCGATGCTGTCCGAGGCCAAATAGTGGGTAAGAATGATCCCAGCTAAATTCCATCTGCTTGGTAAATATCCATAGGGAAAAACTCCTCTAGTCACTGCTTCTGTGCTGCTTTTTCTTATTTTACTGGGATTAAATTACATAACCTAAAAATTTTCATCACACTCCTATGCAGGAGTTTGTTTCCTCTCAGTTGATGATGGGAAACAGCATTAAAATCAGGGAATGCATCTGGCAAGGCTTCTGCTGCATCTCTGGAAGGGTGAATGTCACTGGGAAATGATGCATTTGGGCAAGGTGACAGGCAGAGGGAATCTTGGGTGTCAAAAAAGGATCTGGAGGAGTTATAAGACATTTTACAAGTTGCTGGTTTGATACTTTTGACTCATGCAAGCCATTTCCAAATTTCAACAAGGCCGTGCTCATTTTACAGCAAATTTACCCCACGTTTTACTGCCCCCAACCAACTCCAGCTTTTCAGTGATATATATTTGGCAAACTCAAATTCTCACCCTAAGATGACATCTAGTGGTGAGCAGTTTTTTTCCAGCTTCCCTTTCTAGGTCCTCATGAAACCCAGATGTAGAACTTGACATGTTTGATATTTACAGAAATAAACTCAAGTTTTGAGGGGATGACACTCTGGTTTCTCTTCTGCTTTTTAAAAATTAGTAATGCTTTAAAAAAGCATTTTTAAAATTAGTAATGCTTTTTTTAAGAGAATGGAGGGAATTTTGGTAAGTGATGTGTTCTTGTGCATAGGGTAGAGCTTTCCTTAATATTTTTCCCTGTATAAATGTGGATTTGTTTTTTTCTTTTTGCTGTTTTTAAAAATGCAGTTTTTCTTTTATTGACCTGAGCTTGTGTTTTCTTCTTTCAGTCAGTTTACAAACACGGGACAGAATAGGCACAGGAGGTTCTGTAGTAGACTGCAGAGGGCTTTTGGAGAATGAAGGGTAAGGATTGTTTTCTTTACACTTAATTAGAACAATGGTCTATGTGTGGAAAGACTGTAACTAACATTAGAAACTTAAGTAACAATGTGACTTCTGCATTTTCTGGGAGTGTGTATCTGTCAGTAGGATTATTAGGCTGAACTTGGTAAGGCTTGATTTTATTTGTTACCAGTGCAGAGAAATTTAGCTATAAAAACATTAAGAAAATGGCGCCTCTTGAGTTAAAAGTACTTTAGTTGTGGGGAGAGAGAACCATTTATTTCTGCATTCACTTCTGTTGTGATGGAAACTCGTGAAGTTTCCCCATTTTCAGAACGGTTTATGAAGACTCCGGGCCGGGGAGGCCGCTGAGCTGCTTCATGGAGGAGCCGGCGCCGTACACGGACACGACGGGAGCGGCCGGAGGGGGCGGCTGCCGCTTCCTCGAGTCCCCCAGCCAGGAGCAGCGGCTGCAGGCGCAGCGCCTGCGCACCCCCGAGCTCAGAGCCCACGTCCAGACCCCTCAGAACCGGCCCCACGGGCACCAGTCCCCCGAGCTGCCTGAGGGCTACGGTGAGTGCCCCACGGAAGGGTTTCCTTGTGAGTGCCCCACGGAAGGGTTTCCTTGTGAGTGCCCCACGGAAGGGTTTCCTTGTGAGTGCCCCACAGAAGAATTTCCTTGTGAGTGCCCCACAGAAGGGTTTCCTTGTGAGTGCCCCACGGAAGGGTTTCCTTGTGAGTGCCCCACGGAAGGGTTTCCTTGTGAGTGCCCCACGGAAGGGTTTCCTTGTGAGTGCCCCACAGAAGAATTTCCTTGTGAGTGCCCCACAGAAGGGTTTCCTTGTGAGTGCCCCACAGAAGGGTTTCCTTGTGAGTGCCCCACGGAAGGGTTTCCTTGTGAGTGCCCCACGGAAGGGTTTCCTTGTGAGTGCCCCACGGAAAGGGTTTCCTTGTGAGTGCCCCACGGAAGGGTTTCCTTGTGAGTGCCCCACGGAAAGGGTTTCCTTGTGAGTGCCCCACGGAAGGGTTTCCTTGTGAGTGCCCCACGGAAAGGGTTTCCTTGTGGGTGCCCCACGGAAGGGTTTCCTTGTGAGTGCCCCACAGAAGGGTTTCCTTGTGAGTGCTCCACAGAAGGGTTTCCCTTATGGAGGAGCATCAGGGGGTAGGATGGTCAGGATGGATGGAGATGAGAAATCTCTGAAGCCAGGTGGTGGAACTTGGGGTTTATTGCAAAGGGCCTGGGTGCAGGGACCTGCTGGGAGCTGCCAGCCACAGCTCAGAGCAGGCCTGAGAGAAGAGAGAGGATGAGAGGGTGAGAGGGTATGGGAGTAAAAAAGGTAAGAGAGTAAAAGGGTAAGAGAGAGAGAGAGTTTCCCGGTCCAATACAATAAATCTTCTTCTGTGTGAAATATTCTAATTCTCACTAACCAATCTAGTACAATATACAAATCCTGTAGCATTTACATACAAGCTCACAAAAGGGTTTCCTTTATGTAGGAGCGTTGCGGGGTAGGACAGTTGGGATGGACAGAGACAAGAGATCTCTGAAGCCAGGTCATAGAACTTGTGGTTTATTTTACAGAAATAAAATAAAGGTTTATTATTGCAAAGGGCCTGGGTGCAGGGCCCTGCTTCGAGCTGCCAGCTACAAGTTGGAGCAGACCTGAGAAAAGAGAGGGGGAGAGAGGATGAGAGGGTAAGAGAGTAAGAGAGTAAAGGAGTAGAAAAAGTAAGAGCGTAAAAGGATAAGAGAGAGAGGTTCCTGTTACAATACAATAAATCTTCTTCTGTGTTGAATATTTCTAATTCTCACTAACCAATCTAGTACAATACACAAATCCAGTAGCATTTACATCCTATAGCATTTACATACAACCCCACAAAAGGGTTTCCCTAAAAACTCCTCTTTGTAGGGTCTGCCAAGCTGTAGGGTCTGCTCTGACCCTTGGACCTGTCTGCAAGCAGAGGGTGTTGTTTCATCAAAAGGGGTTTACCTTCAGTCCAGCCACACCATTGTTTTCCAGTTGTTCAGTAACTGAGGGATCTCAAAGCTTGCTTTCATTTCAATCTTGCTTATAGTTTCCATGTTCTCAAAATCTTTTGCGAGGCAATCATATTTATAAGGTTTTCCTGTTTCATCTTCCCCAACACCTTCATCCAAGAAGTTAGAAAAATTTTCTTCCCTTTGGATGCATCGAGGGGTTTTGCCTGTTGGAACAAGCAGCGTCCACGTGTCTCATTCTGCCTTTTGGAAAAGGAACTAAGTGCAGATGGGAGTTTGAGATTGGCTAATTAGCAGTTGGCTACGCCAGGATACACTGAGGGGTTGATGGTAAATTAAACATGAGGTTGTGGTATGATGCTGTTACAGAAAATTCACTGCTAATCTTGGCTGTGTATCTAGGGAGAACGAATGGAAAGAGCTCTTTAAACTAGAGCAGTAATGCTATTTTTTCCTTCCCCCTTGGCATGTTGTGTAGGTTTGAGCCCACATTTGAGAAAAGACTGGGAAAATATATAAAAGCAACAAAGAAACCAATAGTACAGAAGATTAGTGAGGATGGGATTAAGGAGAATTTAAACCTCAGAAAAGAGCACACCAAATCTAGGAGTAGAGAAATCTAGTTTGGGGGTTTGGATTATCTCACAATCTAATACTAAAAGTACAAACTAAAACATGCTGGTGCATGGATCTGTGCATTTCAAAAGAATGTTGAAATGTGTAGTCAGAGTAAATTTGTCAAGGACAAAACAGTCCATGTTTCAAGAGATCAGTGTGATGGCTCCAGTACTTTATCTTAGGAGGAAAATATCCTAATGTCTTTTAACTGTTTAATTTTTCTTTTTTTTAAGATTTGTAATTTAGAATAATCTTCCTTCCATTTTTATAGAGCAAAGAACAACGGTACAGGGACAGGTTTATTTTTTGCACACACAGACTGGAGTGAGCACGTGGCACGACCCAAGGATACCGAGGTATGGATTTGAAGTTAAAAGTCAGGGGGGTTGGTGTGTATTTGTGTGGCAGGATGCTGGATTTATAAGGGCAAAAATCTGTTAAATGGCCTGTCTGAATTTAAAGGGAGGGCTCCCAGCAGAGGAATTGTTTGGGATGTTTCTAGCTACCTTTTCATCAAACATTAAGGATTACTCTTTTTGAAAGAAAGAATTATTTACTTGTGAATCGTGTGGGGGGAAAAAGGAAAAAAATGTGTAGCCCTTCAGGAATTCCTGTTTGACAAATTCTTCCTAAAATGTTGATGTGGCTGTTTTTGGTGAAGCTTCAAATTTCTGAATCTTACTTACAATTTTTTTCTGTATGAAAACAGTTTGGACTGCAAATTGAAGAAAAAACTAACTTATTTTTTTTTAAATAATTGTTTCTTGAATATTCAGCTTGTAATTTTTGTTTTATTAGTACTCACTTGTGTATAACTGAATAAGAGATTACTTGTTATCTTTAAACTTGAAATGGTTTGAGGTTTTTATGCTTTAGGCCAGTAATTTGCAGCTAGAAAATTTGAATCCTTCACATGATTAATTTAGTAAAGCCTCTTTAAACCTTAACCTGCAGTTAATCCAGGTCTTTGTGAGTGAGGTCTGGTGCTCTTCCTGAGTAGCTCTGAATCTGGGCTGTTTCATGGGCCACCTGCACACCAGATTCCAGAGTGGAGTTTGTAACTCTCAGCTGCTGCACTGTCTGGATAATAGAGGAATGTGGTACAGGATATTAGAAAAATGATACAAAGTAGTGCAGGCAAAAGTGGTGATAAAAGCTCAGTGTATGGAAGGAAATGAAAAACTAAGCTGAGAGAGAAAGAAAATAGCTGATTTTAGATTAGCTGGTATTGTTACAAGAAGAAATGACAGTGGTTGTTCATTTGTATCAGTCATGTCAGGCTTGTGTGCCCAAAGCTTTGTGTCTTCTTCAAGTGATGCTGGTCACTCTTATGGAAGGTGCTGCTGCTCCTCTCCCCAAATCCTTGAGCCAGGGTTTCAGGGGCAGCAGTGGAAGTGGACACAGCAGTGTCTTGTGAGTCACAGGTCACACCTATTCTGGTTAAAGGTGACTTTTGTGCTACCAGCTCGTGGTGCAAAAACCTAACCTTGGCATGGGGCAGAGCTGCAGGTTAAAACTTGCAGTAATCAGATCCCTGCAGGACTTGGAGGTGCACAGCTGATCTCAGCAAATGGTCCCAGCCATAATCTCCTTTAAGGAGCCTAACAAGGGTTTGTCTGTCTGCCTGAGTGTCCCCTTGGCTTATATTCACTGTGACACTAAGGCACCTTCAGTGTGCAAAGCATTTCTACCTTTCTAAACCCTCTCAACTCATTTATACAAATATTGCATGGTTAGATTTAGGTGAGGAGTTGCAAAGTGGTGTCTTCAACCCTGGATCCCTGCCAGCTGTCTGAAGAATACTTTACTTAACAATAGGTTTTCTGCCTAAAAATAATCTTCATGTTTCCTTCCTTCCTTTTCTTGCCACTCTTGGTGTTTTCCTCTGTTAGTTGGCTGGAGCTTTAGGTATTTTCAATCTTTTTAGGTATAAATACATTTCATGTGTCTGATTCAGACACTGCCTGGAAGTGAGTGACTGCCTTTAGCAGCACTTAGAGTGATACCTGAAATTTATCCAGGAAGAAAGGAGTGAGTGAATGTGTTAAAAGGCTTACTCTCAGTGGTTTTTCAGTCAAATAGTCAGGATTCTAACCTTAACCTGATTAAAGAGGTGATTTAAATTTTTAAGTGATCTTGGTATTTGGTTGCTTCACATCTGCATTAATATTTTGTTTGTTTTTCACTTTAGAGACCTTAACAGTGTGAATTGTGATGAACTGGGACCTTTGCCTCCAGGCTGGGAAGTCAGAAGTACAGTTTCAGGAAGAATATATTTTGTAGATCATAACAACAGAACCACACAATTCACAGATCCACGACTACATCACATCATGAAGTAAGATAAATAATTCCTGTCAGGTCTGGGAGTCATGAGGGTCATGAAACCCTGAATGATAATTGAGGAACAGATGCAGCCAGTGCTGTAGTCAGGGTCCAAGCACTGATTCTCAGTGCTGGTTTTATCTAAATTTTTTGCTGAGACTATTCAGAAGGGTTTTACTCTGCTCTGCACAGTTCTGGAGTTGCTGGGTGTGGGGTTCCACATCTGCCAGGGGTTCCCAGCAGCTCATGTCTGTCTGGATGAGCAGTTCTAGCTCTGTGCTGTCTGTTCTGGATCTGGTCTAACTTCATGCTCCCTTGAGCTCCAGACAGTGGGAGTATAAAGCCAGCTGGAGTCTGGTCAGTGGGTGCTGTGCACAGCCAGTTGGGGTTTAGCAGGATTTGGTAACTCAGGTTCTGCATCATGGAAAGGCAGCTGAACTGTTGTGGAACTGACCCTGGAAGCAGCCTGGCAGTGCTGCTTGTGCCCAAGGCCAGACTTTTACTGTGCTTGAAGCCAGCCAGGGAATCTCTGCATCTGAAAAATAATTGCTCTACAGCCCAAATAAAGCACTGATGGATAAGGATAGTTGAGTGTATGAAGCTGCAACTGTTTGAGTCAAGTGTTATCTTTCTCTCTTAAAAACCACAGATGCAGTATTTTCACTGTGTCAGGAATCCCCAGCCCCATTCTGCTTGAAGCTGGAATAAAATCAGTTGCAGTTGTTAAACAGTTCCCTTTATAAAGGTGTTGTTTGTTCCGTTAGAGATCTCTTTCCCTGTTGCACTCCTGAAAGTTCTCTCTATGTGTGAGAAACCCACACAAACTTCAATTACTGCTCAGTCAGCAATCAGTGATCATGCTCCAGAGCCTTCCACAGTGCTTTGCCATATAAAAACAGTTCAAAAATGCTGAAACTCTTTAAGTGTCTGTGTTCCTTACATCCCTGAATTTAATGTAAAGATAGTACAGAAGTATCCAGCTGAATACGCATTTCACTCCATGTTCCTTTTAGAGAAGCTTAATCATTTCTTCCATCATTGTTTTACACATTCCTTATTGTTGTGTGTCCAGACTAAATATTGTCCTTGTTTTCTCCAAGCCATCAATGCCAGCTAAAAGAGCCCAGCCAGCAGCCTCTACCAGCTCCAAATGAGGGGTCATTGGAAGAGGGTGAGGAGTTGCCTGCACAGAGATATGAAAGAGACTTGGTACAAAAGTTGAAAGTTCTTAGACATGAGCTCTCTCTTCAGCAACCTCAGGCTGGTCACTGTCGCATTGAAGTATCCAGAGAGGAAATATTTGAGGTATTTGATTGATTTTTTTTACTGCTAACAGCAGCTTTTGTCATTGAAGAGTTAAGTAAAACTGATCACTGATTATAACAACTTTGCTTCACAAACACCCACCACATGACACAGTTGTCATTGAAGTTTGCTTCAGGTTAGCACTCAGAGTCATGTTTTCTGTAGTTCAGTAACAATCTGTGTATTACAGAAATGCAGAGATCTTAATTATGGTATTAGAGAAATCTTAATAGACTTAATTATAGGAAGTAAAAGAGCTAATTGTACAAATGCACATACAGGAATCCTATCGTCAGATAATGAAGATGAGGCCAAAGGACTTGAAAAAGAGGCTTATGGTGAAATTCCGAGGAGAGGAGGGCCTGGACTATGGAGGAGTAGCAAGGTGAGATTTTGGGGGTTTTGGTGACACCTCTTAACTGTAAAGTTGCCCTTTAAGTGCCCTATGGTTGCTACCATCCCCTTTCAAGTTACCTGTTAATGTCATATGTTAATTATTTGTGGTCTAGTTTATAGATGGTGGCTGTAACTTCACTCTTTGTATGGTACACTGGAAAGTGGAAGCTTGTGATATAACAGTTGTCCCACTGCAAGTTATGAAAATGTGATCAGCTCAAATTGTGAGGTCTCTCAGGGAGTATATAGACCCTGAAGTGAGACCCAGATCACAGGCATGGTTTTGTTAAACACACCTCTCTGATTTCTCACAAATGGATTGCAGGAGAGTTCCTTTTTGTTATTTCTCAGCTGCATTCAGGAGAGTTCTCTGATCTGTTGGAGCAGGAGTGGAGATGAACTAATCCTAAACAAAAGCTAAAATTTCAGCGAGGACTTGCCTCCCGCTTAAAAATGACAATAACTCCCTGCAGGTCACATCAGATCTGAAATTCAGGAGCTGATTTAGCATCACTGAAAAAACGCTCACCTGGTGGCTCAGAGTTGTGTAAATTCACAGAGAAATTTCTCACATCCACAAAAGCTGCCCACTTAGGTGTCTTTCAGTGATCAATCCCTGGACAAAGGAAAGAAGCTGGAACATTCTGAGCTGCCTTACCCCAGGCAACCTTGGGTGTCTCCACTGTTGACATCCTGTTACCCTGATGCCTTTCATAATTGCCCATTAGTTGCAACTGACTGTTCCAGATCAGTACAGCTCCACTTCTAAGCATTACAATTGATAGTTCTCTCTGAATATTTTGGACCTGGGAATGCTGTCCAAATTTAACAACAAAGGGGTATTTGTCATGGTGGCTTGGGAGGTCAGAAATAGCTTTAGTTCTGCTCCTGTCCTTGTGTGTTACTGAGGTGAGAGAATTTACCCAACCCCTGCTTTTAATGCACTTGGTCTCTGTCCCTTCTGGCCTCTGCTGAAAGCAGTCACCAAGCTGGCAGAAAAACAGCTTTTGTAAAGATCCCCAGCAATTGAGCTGATTCTAATCCACAAATTTTTTAAATATTTCCTTATACTGTACAGGTTGCAGAGAAGCAGATCTCATAGGCTGATCTTATAACTGAACTCTGTACAAAGGAAGGATTTTTTTGGAAGTGTGGCCTGTTCAGACTCAATTAGTTGATGGCATTGTCTAACAGCTTGCTGTAGCTTCTTTAAGTGATGTTAATCCCTTCAGTGCTTCTAAACTAAACCCAGTCTGCCCTGAGTGGAGTAGGACATTGTGGGGTTTTAATCACACCCTTTTGGTCTACAAATGGAGGGCAGCAAAAGAGGATCTGATTTTGAAATAAACATTCCATGACTGATCAGTCACAATAATTGTGTTGTCTAAAACTTAGGTGCAAGTTGCACTCTTCTAAATTTGTTGTTGGTTGTTTTTTTTTCTTGGCAGAGAGTGGTTGTATTTACTGTGCCATGAAATGTTGAATCCCTACTATGGACTCTTCCAGTACTCCACAGATAATATTTACATGCTGCAAATCAATCCAGACTCTTCTATCAATCCTGTAAGTACTAATTTCTCAACAAAATTCCTACTTCAAGAGATGTCCTCTGCAGTTTCTTACAGCTGTTCTTTCACAAGAAGTGTCTAAACTGCAGGGTAAATTGGAATAAGAAGGTGTTAATGTCATATTTACACAGTAAGAAGCAGAGGGGTTTTGTTCAGAAATTAAAAACATGACAGCCTTTGATAAATATCTGATTTCTGTGAGACTCCTCAGTACTGATTGGTTTGCACAGTGACTCTGAGAAGACAAAACAGATGAAATTCATTTTCACTGTGAGCACAGCTGGTTGCATTCCCAGCAGTGCCACCCCATGACTTTTAGGGATGTACCCCTTGCTTGCCCTTTCTTACTACTCTCCTGTGCTTGCTTTTTCTCTTACTGGAGGATTTGTATTGATGCAGACCCTAAAAGGAGCAGCAGTTCTGTATTAGTAGAGGGAATTCTTCCTGACATGACATTTCCTGACATTTGCACTGGAAGATGAGGGAGGTGGATTGGAGGAATGTTAACCATAGGTCTTACACCTCAGCTTTCAAAAGTTAGTTTCAAAGGAACATGAAAGAAATGAGGGAAACAAGCACTCTGCTTCCTCAGGACTAGATACATTTCGATGGCTAAATAAAGAATAAACTCATTTGTTTGGAATCCTCATCTTCTTGGATTTTGGAGGTTTCACAGGGATTTTCTTTTTCCAAGTTTTTCCCTTTGAGAGGTCTAAAGATTTTAATCCAGTTTATTAATCAGGTAATGCACAGAGACTTGTTCAAGGTTTTTAATCATTAATGTTTTGGTTTTGGTTATGTTGTGAGGAGAAGTGGTGGCTGCTCTTGCCCAGAGGGCTGCAGGTAACTCACACAGAACAAACCACCGAGGGTGCCACAAGATGTCAGTGTCTTCCCAAGGCTGATTCTCCTCTCTCCCTGCAGGACCATTTGTCTTATTTCCATTTTGTTGGTCGGATAATGGGTTTGGCTGTGTTCCATGGACACTATATCAACGGGGGGTTCACAGTTCCCTTTTACAAGCAGCTGCTGGGGAAGCCCATCCAGCTCTCAGACCTGGAATCTGTTGACCCAGAATTACACAAAAGTTTAGTCTGGATCTTGTAAGTACTGAATTTAGCAATGTCTCACTGTAGAGAAAATGGGGTAGAGTTTGTTGGCCATAGTGAGATGCTTCAGACAAACAGTTTGCAAAAATCTTTTTTTGGTGGCTGTCTGTACAAAGTCATTAAACTATTCTTAATATATCAAAGGTACTTGAGGGAAAGTTCTCATTGCAAACTCTCCTTGCAATAAAATAGATACTAAATCATTAAAGGTGGCATGGGTATGGTAGAATATCATTATCAAAATCCAAACTCAGGATAGAGGTCTGAGAGGAAGTACAGCCTTCTTCAAAAGAAAGCCAGCTCTGATTAAAGTGAAAATAAATGGAAGTAATTTGGGCTTGCAGAACAAGATCCAGCAGTCAGTGTAGCTTTGGGACTCTTCAGAACTGCTTTGCGTTATCTTAATTTCTTTTCCTAAAAGCTGTTTTGAATTTTGTATTTAAAGAAGTTACTGATGCTGAAGTTCTTTATGTATGATCTCTTCTGTGCTTCAGATTTGTGACAGCAGAACAGATTCTTGCTGGGTGTATATATGTGTGTGTGTGTGTGTATTTCTGTATACAGGGTTTTATCCAGTATCCTGAGTTCTGTTAGAATCAGATGAATATCCTATATCTGATCAGGCTCTTCAACATGCCCTAAACCATACAGCAATTGGTGATGGTGGCAATATTCCTCTGGTGTGTGAAATGCAGGTGGTAACTGAGATTTAGCCTGAGGACTACCTAGGTGCTCAGATAACTGTCACCATCACCACTGAGAGTTAGCAAAATGCCAGGAATGCTGAGTTTCCCCTCTGTGCATTGGCAGAGAGAACGATATCACACCAGTCCTGGACCACACGTTCTGTGTGGAGCACAACGCCTTCGGGAGGATTTTACAGCATGAACTCAAACCAAATGGCAGGAATATTCCAGTGACAGAAGAGAACAAGAAGGAATATGTCAGGTATTGCCAACAGAAATATGTCCTGCAAATGGAGTGGGAAGAGGATAGTAAACAGAATTTTTGTATACAATGAAACTAGGGAAGTAAGGATTTTGGGTGGGAACTCCTGAGTCTTAAATGACACGAATGTTTTCACTGGAAGACCTGGGGAGATGAAGTTCCGAATGTATTTTGGTTTTTCCATTGATGGTGCAATTATTGTTGATGGGAAAATGAATGGATAAGCACTTCTTTCATAATACAAAGTGTGTGTATTAAAACAAGGTCCTCTGTAAAATGAGCATTTTGTGAGTCTGCTGTGAAACCCCAGTGCTGTCCAGCTCATCACCCCTGACTCCTTCCTTCCTCCCTCTCAGGCTGTATGTGAACTGGCGGTTCATGAGAGGAATAGAGGCACAGTTCCTGGCTCTGCAGAAAGGTTTTAATGAACTTATTCCTCAACATCTCCTTAAGCCTTTTGACCAGAAAGAACTTGAGGTATGTTTTATCCACATGGATTATTGTTCTGTAATTTGTTTGATCCACAATCAAGCACTGATTTAAAAAACAAACATAAAACAAACAAACCACAAAACTTATTCCATTCTATATACCAGAAAGCTGAATATTTGTTCAACCAAACCTTCTTAGGTTTATTCTAAACATTCTTTGGGTTGATATTATTGAGAGTTCTACTTAAACAGGGAAAGACAAATACACTGTGGTTTCTATCCAAGGACTAATGCTCGAGGCAGGTGGTCTGAGAAGGAGGAAACACTGCAAGTTTGAGGAATTGTTGGCAAGACCAGACATGTTATTTACCCCAGAACGTGTTTTGTCCAGTAACTTTTCAGGCATGGCTGTTTCTGTTTGCACACAGGAATTGGTTTGCAGAAGTAGAAGAGTTGAGCATATAAAGAAATTAATTTGTCTTCTTATATCAAATCCTGAGGTGCAGAAAGCTACTTCTTAAAATAGTTCCTGTTATAGCAATTTTTCCTCTGGTTTTGCTTCCTAGAAAAAATAGGATAACCTGTGGAATATTCATCATTTGTGGTTTAGAAAGCATTTTGTGCTAGTCAGTCATGCATTTTGCTTAATCCCACAAAGTTCTTGCATTCCATTTGCTTAAAAAGGTAGATTAAAAATCCATTAAATATTTCAATACTCTCCATGTCAGAACAGTCACAACTCCCCTAATGATGTGAGCAGGTGTAAGTGGGTGCTGTCTTGGTGGCACAAGGCAGCTGCTCAAGGGCAGCTCTCAGCAATGGGATCCTTACTGTGGGATATTATGGGAAATTTAAAATACATGTTAAATATATGTTAAAATAGATGTTAAAATGTTTTGTTCTGAGGGGTGAAGTTTGCTCTGTGCTGTTTATTTGTTGTTGCCAGAGGAGGTGGTTAAATGCATGGCCAGCAGCAGCTTCCTTTTTGCAACCTGGTGTCATGTGGAAAAGAGATTGAAGTGATATGTCTGATCTATGTCAGATTCTCACAAATGGTGTCAAAAAGCAGATGAAAAGTTTCTGTAGTTTGGTGTGGAGCAACAAAGCAACTCAGATGTTCCCACAAGCTGAGCAGGATTCCATTGGCACCTCTAGGACAATCCTGCAGCAGGACAATGATGCTGTGCCACAGCCTTATTCCAAATCAGTCCTGTGCCCTCATAAAGACAGGCTGCACCTTCCAGGGAACACAGATTTAATAAAGCAGATTTTGCATGGGCTTCTGACTCTTAGTTGCTTGTGAAAGTTCCAATGCTGGTAAAGCACTGCTTGGGGTCAGTTTCTCTGCAGTCAAACTGGAGAGATTTGGAAGGTTACCTTGCACCAAAAAGGTGAGTGAAGCACCTAAACAATGCCAGGCTTGGTGACGTGGTTGGTTTATAACTGCAAACCTGAAATTACTCTGGACTTTAAAGCCCTTCCTAATCTTTGAACAGCTGATCATAGGAGGCCTGGATAAGATAGACCTGAATGACTGGAAGTCCAACACACGCCTAAAGCACTGCATGGCTGACAGCAACATTGTCAAGTGGTTCTGGCAAGCAGTGGAAACATTTGATGAGGAAAGAAGGGCAAGGCTGCTGCAGTTCGTGACGGGCTCGACGCGTGTCCCACTTCAAGGTTTCAAGGCTTTACAAGGTGACTGATGTGGAGGCTGAGTTAATCTGTGGTTGGGGAAAGGGATAAAAGTGGTGTGGCACTTACAGGCCCCTTGTAAAATATCAGCATATGACTGGATAAGTCAAGCACTTGCAGACTTCAGAGCTTGAGAGCTGTTTTACATTTGTCAGCAGCTCAGCTGCTGCTGAACACTTTGGCTGTTGCTGATAGTGATGGAAGCTGGTGGATCTGTTACTGTGCAGTGCTTTGACTGCTGTCAGTTTTGGCTCGTCAGTCTTCTGCAGCTCTGTGCTCTGAGGTTCAAATAATTCCGTGCAAATGTGCACAGGGATATATGGCTGACTAAAGAACTTTTTCATGTGAGAATTGTATTCCCCTTAGTGTTCAGCAACAAACCATTAGGCTTTAAAGCAAATTTCTGAAAATTGCAGGTTTTTATCAAAAATGTGGCAGTGTCCTTGGCTGTTCTGATCTCCTGATCACCTTCCATTTGTTGGCTGACAGTAAATTGATGTTCAAAATTAAAATACTAGTTCTAGTTTACAAGGAAAACCTTCATGCACTTAAGTATTTTCATTTTTGATGGTGCAGCTTCATTAATATCAAATTTAGCAGCTTTCCAAAATACCAGTCTGTAAAATGATTGTCACAAACAGCCCTATCTCTTCTGCCATCCCTTCATCAGCTGCAAATATCTCTACAGATTTAGCCTGGGACATACTTAGGCTTGCAGCTGGAGCTGTAATTTCCTCTCTTGCCTTTTTATACACAGCAAAATGTGTGTGTGTGAATGATGCTTTGTTGAAGTGCATTAACTAGAATGTCTGTCTAAGGTTCTACAGGCGCTGCAGGACCCAGACTGTTTACCATCCATTTAATAGATGCAAACACAGACAACCTTCCAAAAGCTCACACTTGGTAAGATGGAAACACTCTGCTTCCTCTCCCTTTGTCTTGATTTAAAGGAGTCATCTCTGTCCTGGGCAGGGGTGAGGCATGTGATACACATGGATGACTCCAAGAGTGCTCTGTTAGCTTGGATATATCTGTACTCTGCAGCCAGCAAAATAATTTGCCTTTCTTAAAGCTTGTCTTCTATACTACCTGTGGTTTTCATTTATTCCAGAGGTGATTATTCTGGGTAGTGAGACATTTGTAAGTTTATTTCTTTATTTCTTCATTACAAAGAAGTGTTGTCAGATGTCGAATGTTGCAAGCTCATGCTGTTGCTGCAGTATAGGCATAGCCTGAGCCCTTGCACGGAAATCTCACTCCATCAGAGGCAGGAAATGGTGTCAGCAGCAGCAGACTGTCTGCAGGCAGGGCACAGAGTGGGCTTGCCTGATGTGTTGCTTTTTCTTTGCGAGTCTCCTGCATCTTCCTCTTCCTCCTCCTCATCCCAAACGCTGCCCTATTAAGCTGTGCATTCCTGCTGTAGAAATAGCTGGTTTTCATCTTGTCTCCTTTGGCCACTGAGACAGCTGAGAGTTTTTACAATTTCTATCTGTGTGCAACCTCTTTACATTTCTCCCCAAGAAGCCCTTCAGATCCATCAGTGTTTTGTTCCTTTCCCTGCAGCTTTAACCGGATCGACATTCCGCCTTATGAGTCATACGAGAAGCTTTATGAGAAGCTGTTGACAGCTGTGGAAGAGACTTGTGGGTTTGCTGTGGAATGAAAAAGCAACCAAAGGAAACAGATGCTAGCTCATGGACCACCAAATCAAAAGCTAGAAGAAGCTTGCTGTGAACTTCCTGCTAAGCTGTCTGAAACATCTGAACTCTGACAACTTAGAGATGAGGCTGTTTCCCTTAGGTCGCTGGTGGATTTGGGTGGGGGGGGTCGGGGCTTTTCTTGGTGGTTCCCAACTCTATTTTCTCCCCTTTGTTACAATAACCCCTTCCCTCTTCTTCTATCCCCCCTGAAATGCAGCCAAATTCAGCATTTGGCTTTGGTTACACAGGATATTCTGCTAGATTTGTAACACATATTGTGATAGGGTCAGCGACCTGTGGGGCTTTTTTAATAGGAGAATCAAAGTGTATTTGAGAATGAGCTTAATTTGCTGAGGACTTGAAACTGGTATGCACCTGGTTAGTCTGTCTTAAATCAAGGTTGAGCCTTTGTAGAATCCAGCAGGTGCAGAGTGTCTGACTGGCACCAGAATTTGCATTGCACATTTTAAACATCTGTTTAAAAAGTAAACTTCTAGCAGAAAATACCTCCATATGAACACTTAACTGAAAGGTAAAGAAATCCAAGTTCTGCCTTAGCAGGAAGCTCCCAGTGGAAGCTGTGGCTCACCTTAAGAAAAGTGAAGGAATCTGGGACAGCTTAAACGGTATTGTATGATTTCTTTTTGGTTGTCCTGGCTGAAATCTAATTGTTTTGCACGTGAAAACAATTCTTTTCTCCAGCAGAATTACTTTCCATCGTTTGTTCAGATGTGAGTACCTTGCAGAGAAGCCTTGTGAGGAGGAGACAGAGGATGAAGATCCATTCAATCCCAAAGCTGTGATTTCTGTGCCACTGTTTTACCCAAGATGTGTTTGTGTGACTTTAAATTCTAAGACTCACATGGAAATCACTAAAAGTCAAGTTAACAGAACAAACTCCTGCTTCAAATTTTTTGGCCTTGGGAAAGATTTATTTGGAGATTGAGGTGAAAGGGGAACTGCATAGTGAATACATTCTAAATGTTACAGAAAGCTATTGGAACAATTTATGACTTCAGTTATGTAGGGATGAAAATTTCTCCAGAGAGCCATAAGGCTATTTTTTCCAATATCTGAAACTAATATTAAAAGGTTTGTTCTCTAACACAGGGGAAACAAAAGCAAATCCAATACCTGAATGTCTTGATTTGAAACACAGGTGTCTGCTAAGGAAGGCAGGAGCCCCCCTTGTAATGGAAAATGTAAACCCCTTTCCTCCAAATTATTACAATTTTGAAATTAAGGGGCTTTCAGGCAAAGATATGAGAAATAGGAATAATGGCTCTTTACTAGTATATATAACAAGGCAATAATACAGAAACGCTGGCTTAAAGTGACAGAGTCAGGCTAGGAGCTGACACCCTGTTGGTCAGGGTGGTGGTGGCAGCCCAAGTTAGTGGTGGCTGCAGTCCTGTTGAAGTGATAGATGTGGTTCTGTTGAAGCAGGGATCCTGTAGAAGGGTCTGGTCCTCCTCTGAAGGTCTCCAGTGGTGGTTATGTAGCTCTTGTCCTCTGGGAATGCAGTAGGTAAAGGCTGTGCTGTTCCCAATCTCAGATTATATCCAGGTAGGAATGCTTGGTTCCTCCCCCTGGGTGGAGCATCTCACCATGGGCGATGTGATTTTGTCAGTCATGCATTGAGGCTCAGTGGCCCAATTAAATAAGATAATTCCTCCAGAGGGAGTTATCAGGGATGTGTCATGGAAGAGATAAAGAGCACTGCCCCACTTGGTTTTAACAGATTGTGATAGAGTACATACTTTTGGTTACATCTGACATTGTAACCTAAGACACTGAATCACTAACATTTTTCCAGTTGGCACACCAAGATGAGACAGTATTTTAACAAATAACATGGCTTCAGAGAGACCCAGTTATCTATCAAACATGTCTAAACTTAAGCAGACTTGCTTGTATAGGATTTTTTTTTCTTTGGCAAGCCTGATTTTTAGGGAGATTGATGACTGAACCACTTAACAGATGTTACATTAATGGAATAATGGAATAGTGCATTGAAATTCAGCTGTGGGTAAGAGACTGTCCTTAGGAGATGTCTACTGGAATACTTCTATTTTGTTTTTTTATTTAATTGCATTTGGTAATAGCTTTAAACTGTGATAGGACAGAAAGTAGAGATTTGTCAAAACCTGGCATCTTTCTCTGTTTTGTTTGTTTGTGGTTTTCTTTTTGCCATTGACCATAATTCTTGTGATTTGTTGTCGGGAGTCGCATCGGAGGTGTAAAGTTGTACCATATTGTGAGATTTGCACAGGGTGGCTAAAGGTGCTCATCCTGCAGGACTGTACAGGAGAGGATGTTCAGCCCCCTGTTCTGTGGGGATCTTTTGGCACTTGGAGCCCAGTTTCTGCAGTTCTGGTTGTTGGGATGTGCAGCAGTTGGCAGACAGCATCCCTGCAGTCCCAGGCTGAGTAGCAGAGTCCCCAGAACCCTGGATTTTCCAAATTGCTTTGAAGTCAAACCTGTTCATAGAGTGTATTTAATCCTTTCAGTACGTTTGAATGTGCAATAAACCAGTCAGATAGGAAAAATGCAAAATGGATTATTGCCCAAAAGCTTTGCATGCAATCTCATGTGGATTTTTCACTAAAAGAAGTGTAAAAAAACCCCAAAAACCCAGATACTAAAGCCCACCCCTAATAGAAATCCTGTCACACCTGCAGCACAACTGGCTCAGTACAAACCAAGTGAGGTGAAGGGAAAGGCCCCTGATTTGGAGATCTGTAGGTCAAGTAGCTTTATGTCAACGACCCAGTTGACATAAGATAGTTCCTAATGTCTTTGCTAGGTCAGTGTTTTATTGAATGCACAAAATAAGAATAGGCAGGATTGTTGTTTGGAAAAGTCTCTGTTTTTTGCTGTATTTAAAAGCCCTTGTCAAGGTACCTCCTCCGTACTGACAGTAACAAGAATAGGGCACTGTCTTTTAAATGATTTCAGTTCTCTTTTCAACAGCTTCACCACCTCTCCCGTCGTGTTGTCTTTGCAATTTTGTGCCACTTCAGTGACGACAGAGACATTTTTTGTCTTGTTCTGTACGTGCATTTGAGGCAGGCCTTAAAGCTGGTTGGGTGGATGGAGGAACAGCAAGAAGTGAGGCAGAATGGCTTTGGAGCCATGGGCTGTTCTTGCAAGGCCAGGGAAGGACAAAATGCCAGCAGGAGTTAGCTTGGCTTGAGCCAGTGGCTCTCAGAGGTCTGGGATAACCTCAGCTGTCCGAATTTGTGTGTCCATCCCCACTCGCTCTGCCAGCACTTGAACTCAGTTGTTATTCTCAAACTTGCCCAAAGAAAACCATGGAGTCCCGTGTTGGTGTTGCCATTCCACGTTCCAGCGCCGAAACTCTTGGGTGTGACCCGAAGGGAAGACGAGGCACAGCACAGTGGGTGTCCCTGCTGTGCCACACAAACCCCTCTGCTGCAGCAGCCCTGCCCTGGTGCTGCTCTTCAGCCTCTACTCTACGCTCAGGGATGTAGGAAACCCCCACTCTGCTCGTGTGCTCCAGCAGGAACAAAGCAGACTGTTGGGTGGATGGGTGTGAGTGTTCTCTTGGGCATTATGTTAGACAAGACCCTGCTCCAAAAAGGCTGCTCCAAGCTCCAGGCGGTGCCATCAGCTCAGCAGTGTGTCCTCAGTTCAAGTGGAGGTGGTTGTAAAATCCAACAGGTTTTGTAAATTACTGATCCAGCCACCAGGCCAGGTTCGGGGCTGTGTGGCACAGCAAATTCCCAGAAACACAGTATGGATCTGGTTTTAATCTGTTAATTTTTTTTTTGTTGTTATCGTTGTTGTTGTTCCTCAACCACTTTATAATGTATTTTTTTAATTTATTATTTTGTAATGTCATGTTTAAGTATTGCTGCTATCCTTGTTATTCTTCCCACTGTTTTTATTGCAGATTTATTTTGTGGAAGTTGTACACTAATGTTTCATTTTATGTCTAAATCAAAGTATTTAAGGAAATACTAGTTCTATTTAATGTGGTTATGGAACCAGCTGGAATAAACAGTGATTGTATAGTAGGCTGGACCCAGGAGGTCATGTTCATTTTTGTTACATATGCAATAAACTCACAACTTTAAACTCTTGGTAGCTACTGTTTTGTTTGTTAAAATATTTGTGGGAATCAGAGGAAAAGAGTGGACAAAGTATCAAAACACAGCTGATTTTAAAAGCTCTATAAGGACTTCCCAGATGAAAGTCCTCTGCAGGGAGAATACTTTTCCAAAACCTCAGTTTGCAGAAAGAAATTATAATCTCCCCCTTAATGAAAGCTGGATAAAGATTCTCTAATGTTGATTAATCCTTGCTCTCCTGTTTGTTTGGGTTTTTTCCCCTAATTACTGCTGCTTTGCAAGTGGGGAAGGACAGGAGCAAGTTTAAGGAGGGTGCTCAGTGTTGGTGTGTGCTGCAGCAGTGCCTTCCCTCCCTGATGCTGAAAGCTGAGGTTTCTTCTGGCCAGAATTTTGTTCAATAAATAAATAAAAAAGAAGGGAGTACAAATAAAATGCTTTTTATTCTTTCAGTAATTTCACAGTATGAACAAATGCTGCAGCCCACCCCTCGTGTCAGCCAGCAGCAGGGAATGAACGATTTCATTACCTGGAGCAGGAAATCGTGTCACTTCTTCAGTGCTCTGTCACACACTGACACTGCTGTTTTCTTTAATAACTACTTTCTGTCAAATTTTCCTGATTTCTGCTTTGCTTTTGGTGCTAAGAGAGAGAAGGGTCCTTGTAGCCTGCTCCAGGGGGATCCTGTGCAGGGGTCCTGGGCCTCCCTCCCCATTGCTGAGCCCCCAGAAAGTTCAGTCCTGCCCCCCCCATTGCTGAGCCCCCCAAAAGTTCCATTCTGCCCCCCGGCCCCCCTCCCCATTGCTGACCCCCCAAAACAGTTCAGTTCTCCCCCCGCGACCCCGAGCCCCCAAAAAGTTCCGTTCTGTCCCCCCGGCCCCGCCCCTCACGCACGTGCGGCCCTGGCCCCGCCCCCCGGTCCCGCCCCGTCCCCCGGGAGCACCGCCCGCCCGGCAGGGGGCGTCCCGCGCCGCTGCCCGCCCGCCCCCCGTGTCTCTATGGTAGGTTGGCCGGGCCGGGCCCGCTCGCGCCGCCCGTCCCCGCGCGCCGCTCTGTCCCTCCCTGGCCGTGTCTCTATGGTGCGGGGCGGCGCGGTCACGTGGCGCGGGCCGGGCGGAAGCGGCGGGAGCGGCGGTTAAATGAAGCGGGGCCGGAGGGGCGCCGGGGCCGCCGAGTGCCGGGGTGACCCCTCTGTCCCGCGGAGCCGGTGAGTGCCGGGACAGACCTGCCGCCCCACGGGGCGTCCCTGGGCCTCGCCGGACCCCTCGCCGCGGGGTCGGGCGCTGCTCCCGGCTGGGCCTGTCCTCAGGGACGGGTCGTTCTCCCCCCTCTCCCCGCGTCCCCTCAGGGCCCGGTGTCCGTTCTGTCCGTTCCTCTTCCCCCGCGTCCCTTCAGGGCCGGACCTTCCCCTCTCTTCCCGTCAGGGACGGGTCGTTCCCGCATAGCGCTTCCCTTCAGGGACGGGTCCCCCGCGTCGCCGTCCCCGTGTCCGTCCTCCCGTTCCCCTCCACGTTCGTTTAGGGCCGAGTCCTTCCTCGCTGTTCCTCAGGATCGGGGACACCGCCGCCCCCTCCGGCTCCCCTCAGGGCTGGGTCCTTTCCCTCCGCCCTCCATCCCCCCTGGGCCGCTCCCTTCTCCCCCTTCCCAGGGTCAGGGGGTCCCTTCACCGCCCCCGTGTCCCCCGCAGCCCCGAGGGACACCCGGGGCAGGCGCTGCTCCCGGGGCTCCTCACGGCTGTGCCGGTACCCCGGGCCCGGGTTTGGTGTTGGGGATAAGCCGGAGCTGGTGGGCAGAGGAAGGTAAAAGATTTTTCTCTTCTGACCCCTGTTCAGTGTGGGAGCACTCGGTGCTGTTGGGACGTCTCGACATTTCAGGTATCTGCTGTGGGAGCTGCTGCAGGAAAGAAACCCCAAACACAGCTGTCCTCGGAGCTGAGGGATCAGTGTAAGAGATACTCCTCTTCCTCCTCTTCTTTCCCTTTTCTATTGATCCAAGTGCCAGCCAGCCGTGGTGGAGCACAGCCTGGGAGTGTTAATGTACACTGCGTTTATGGAATGAGCTTTTCTGCCCCTGGAGCTGACCTTGTTCCCCCAGATAGCTGCAGGCAGGTTGGGATCCCACCCAAGTCTGAGCTGTGGGGAACTCAGGCATGTGTGTGTGAAGAGAGGAGTGTGAGCTGGCCCGGGGCAGTGCTTTGGGGTGGGCAAAATGTAAATTGGCTTCAAGAGTCATCCCATGGATCCCCGGCTTTGCAGCTGTGCTGGCTGGAACCCCGGGTGGGTAACAGCTGCTTGCACCTGCCAGCCCAGCCCGGGGAGCTTTTCCTTTCATCTCACCTGTGCTTTATGACCTGGAGTGTTGTCTTTGACTGTCCTCCAACATTTTACTTTAGACTCTTACTGACAGATGCCTGTAACAGTTTTCATACAAATAAGTTTAGCTGTTGATGTTTCTGTTCAGTTTCTTACGGTTTGGTCACTGTCCTGCGACCTCTGATGCTTTGAAAGAGAGGAGCTGATATTGCTGCTGTGCACTTTTATTTCCATAATCCAGGCATGGTGCTGAGGGACTAAAGCTTGATGTCCATGAGCTTTTCAGAGTATTCCCACTTGTCTTTCTTTCCCTGTGGAACAGGCAGCAGTTCTGGAAGGTGCCTTGGTGGCTGAGAGGCACAGCCAAAGACCTGTGGGCAGATCTCTGCTTCTCTGTTCTGCCTCTGTGGAGGTTGATTCCTCTTTTTTAACAATTTCTCCTCTCCCACCTGATGCACTTTGGAGCTCTTGCAGGTTTCCAGTGTAGCAGTGGAGGGAAAGGCAGGTGTCCCCCGTCAGGCATTCAGACTGGCCTTTGCAGGCTCAGCTAACATGGCCTCTCCTGCTTTCAGAGAGGATGGCATGAGGGTTTTTCCTCCAGCAGCCTGTTTGGAAGGCGAGGCAGGAAATCTGAGACCCATCACTCAGCAGATCCAAACCTTGAGCAGCCTCTGGTACATCCCTGAACAGGTACAGGGCCTGTGCTGCTCAAACCATGGGGTAGCACCCACTTTGTTTAGGACTGGGAGGATTCCAGGCACAGCTTTTAATTCCAGAACTGTGGGATTTACAGCTTTAATATGTGCTTTTAATTTTTAGGATGAATGCTGTGCAAAAATTCCACTGCCTTACATCAGGCTTTCTGCAATTGTAAACACGTTAATAGATTTCATGTGCTGGGTGTCTTGGTGCTGTGACTGCATGCTAATAAACAATCATCTTGACAGGAGTTTGTGCCTGGAACACCAAGACTTGGGAAGGGACTCAGACAGATTTCCTGGAGCTCTGTAGACATCCAGCCTGCTTGGAGGTGCTGCACTGTGGTGACAGGTTTGCTTCCATCTCTTTTTCTTGCTTCCTAGGATGTTTTCCTTCTGGTTGCACTGGCTGCAGGCAGTGAGGGCAGGAGCAGCAGTTCCTAGAAGGGCACTTGGGGCAGGTGTTCCTGGTGATAAGGTGCAGGATTCCAGGATTCTGGATTCCAGCAGGGTGCTGGCAGCCTGTTCCTGGCCTGGAGTTCAGGAGCTGCCTCGGAAATGCAAATTCCGGGGCAGACCAGTGCTTTGTCTGCCTGAGAATGCAGTGGGCGTTCCTGCTGCTGCCGAGGCTTGTGCTTTGAAATTGGACACAAATCACTGCAAAGTCCTGTGGCAAGGATAGGTGGGGCAAACACACAATTCCTGCACAGCTGGAGAGAGGCAGGAAGCATTTCCCAGGGGCCAGGAGCTGATTAGCAACCTGGAGTAGCACAAACCCAAGTGCAAGAGACGTGGAGCCCTTCGGGTGGTGTTTAGTGCCTGCTGGAAGAAGCTCCCATTCATTAATTTGGAATGGGTGTCTTATTTTTATTTATATCTTTCTAAAGCCATTGTGAGTGGTTTGCTGTGTGTGAGTGCCAGCAGTGCTGGGTGTTGGGGCTTGCCACTGGCTGCATTCTTTCTGGGACAGTCAGAACTGCACCAGTCATTGAAAGTTTGGAGTTGTTTTCTTTTTTGTTTTTTGCAGATGGATCTGATCTGGAAATATTTTAAGACTCCCTTTAAATTATTGAATTTGGACATCATTGTAACTGTTTAAAGATGAGACATTAATAGTCTCCAAAGCTTGTGTGTGCACTGAAGTGATGGTGGGGTTTAGAGCTGCTTCTTGTAACTGGGATTACTCCCAGTGGGACAGGTGCCTTTTTAAATACAGCAGAAGGTGTGAAACACACAGCTGCCTGGGACAGCAGCTGTCTCCCAGGAGGTAAGGTCATTTGTGTACAGCCTGGGAGTTCCTGTGTTTGAAATGGAGCTGAATAATGGGCTGGCCAACATTATTCTAGAGTAGTTTTGTTTTTAAGGAGGTTACTGGAAGTGGGAGATGGGGGAATTGGGGCGGGGTAGGCAGAGGAAGCAGGAAAAGAGGGGAGAAAAAAGCCACTTAGCAGTGTCCTGGTGGCTTGAGTAAGTTATGTTTGTCAAAGCACTAAGATGAGAGATAATAAGGAGTGTCTCACTGAGCTGGGATAATCTCATTCTCACCAACCTTTGTGTCACTTTTATAGAATTTCAAGTTTATTTTGGACTATCTCGGGAGTGATGTTTTTCCTCTGGGTCAGTGCTTAAGGCCTTGCAATGGTTCTAAATTCATAACAATCCTTGAGAAAGCTTAACTCCTGAGAATGGGAAGTGATATTCCTTCTGAATGACACCTCTCTCCTAATTACCAGCCCTGCTGTGCTTCCCTGCCTGTGTTCCTAGGGGGAACTGTCAGTGCCTGATTAAGTGGAAAAACCATTGGGCTTTAGGGGAGGATTTCACTGTGGGGCAGCTGCTACCCCGAGCCACGCTGTCACCTCACAGTGTTCCTGACCCAGGTCAGAGGAATTTAAATTAAACATGTGGATTCCTTTCTGGCTTTAGGGTGCCCCACTCCTGTGCTGCTGCTGGTGGTGCCCAGCTGCTCCCAGGATGAGTTTTGGAGGCTGTGGTTGCCCCTTGTAATGAGAAGCGAAGTTGATGAGCTGAAATAAAACTGGGAGTGCTTGTGGGTGGCAGGGTGGCCTGAAATGTTTTCAGTGGTGTTGCTCCCTCAGCCTGCTCTCCCCTGCAAGGAGGCCAAGCTGCTGTTTGCATTATTCAGAGGAACATTTGGATGGGATCTGTAGAGGCACCACGTGATGCTGCTCTGCAGCACAAGGTGGTTGGGATCTGCACTGGCTGGAATCTCTTTGTGGGTGAATATAAGAATGAAAAATGGCCTCAAGTAATATGTTTTGTCCAAAGCACTCCTTGCACAAGGCCTCTGTACTGCTTTATCCAGACTGACATGCTCTTACCAAGCTGTGGGCACTGCTCCTGGTATTCTTTGGAGGAAAGCAGGCAGCGTCTGGCTTTTTGCAGCCCTTGCAAAACCAGAGTGAGGAACAGATTTACACTTCCACTTCCAAATCCCATCCCAGAGATATGATGTGTTTTGGTGTGATGGATGGGAAGGAAAACCTCTCCCTGATGCTTCTTGCAGATCATTTCTGCTTGAAGGCCAGTCTTGGAAGGAGCACTGGCCCCTGTACCCCTGGCAAGTACAAGCTCTGTTGGGCAAACACATTTCAGGGGGTTGGCAGAGGGAAGGGACAGCAGTGCTGACAAGCTGCCTGCAGCACAGCCACGCTGCTGCTGAGGACTTTCCTCCTCTCCCTGCTCTGCTGTCATGTGCTGAAATGCAATTGAGAGAGATGACAGCAGCAGCATAATGGGGAGGCAGGAAAAGCAGCTCTTTCTTTCCTTTCAGGAAAGCAGCAGGGTAGGGCATTTAATGCCTCCTGTGCTGCTGGGATTTCCAGCTACGGATGAGCAAGAGCTGGGAGCAGTAACTTGGCTAATGTAAATAGTTCCTTGTGGATTGTTAAAGCAGAATCCTTTTGTACTGGAGCTTCACTGTGTATCAACTGGGAGGTGCCCTTGGATCTGCCAGGACTGGCACAGAGCAGCTCACAGGCTGGAAGCACCTCTGCCTTGGACACAGTGTCTGGAGAGTGCTTTCAGCTCAATGTGTTGTGTTTATTTAGTGATTTGTGGCTTTTTTTACTGTCACTCCAGCCCAGCTAGTGAAATAATCTGTCTGGTAGTGCAAACCCAGGAAGGGAATTTCTGTTCTGCTGTGAGGACTCACCCAGTGTTGGACACGGGTGTGTTGACCAAGGGTGGGCACAGATTCACTGCCTGTAACAGTCTGTCCTGAAGTGCTCTGAGTGCAGCCTCTAACCCCCTGGTTTTGTTGTCCTGTGTCTGAAATGTTGGTTTGCCTTGGCATTAAAGGGTGGTACAGTCTCATTAATCTACAGGACTGTGGACCTGGAGAGTTAACATGCAGCTCCTCTTTTCTCCCTTTTTAGCTCATCATTCATTCATTTGTGAACTTTAGTAGTCTCAGAAGAGATTCATGCTGGATGTGGAGCATCTCTAAATCCAGCCACCATCTAATTTCACTGTTTTCTGTTCTGATACAGTGATATTTACCTCGAATGCAGCCTCTTTGCTTTTCTGCTATTTTAACTCCACAGTGGCCACTGCCACGTGACGTGGGTGAAGTCAGGCTGGACAACTGTCCTGAGCCTGGAGGGCTGCCCTGGCTTTTCACTGCTGGGAGCTGGGCTGGAATTGGCTGCAAGGCTACACGTGGCTGTAAACAAAACTAAACCCACTTTTACAAAGGCTGTGCTGCCTGTCTCAAATCTTTTGACAAGTGGTCATCTGTGGTGCTGGAGCAGTAAGGGGGTAGTTCAGTTCTTCTGTGACAATGCTCCTCCTGCAACAGTTGTTGGGTGCAAGAGGCAGCTTATTTTTTACTCTTTCCAGCAGAAATTGGTGCAGAGGATTTGTTGCTCAGGTGTTGGCACCTGTCTTACAGGGTTTCTGTTGGTATTTTACTCTGAGTAGGTAAGGCCATTTAAGACTTATCACTGTGAACTTGGCCTGTTGGCCCAGTCTGGCTCTAAACTGGCTTCTGTGTATATTTAAACCCTTAATTGATTGTGTAAAAGCATCTTTGAAAGTGCCTGACCTTGCAGGAGGAGCACATGTAATTTGAGTGGTAGGGACAGGCTGTGGCTGTATCAGCTTAAGCTGTAGTTTGAGATCTTCCTCCTTCTTGCATTTTATTTTATCACCTTAATTCTGTTCTCCCAATTCCACCATGTGTGGAGGGTGTCTGATCTGAATCCTACAAAAATGTTTTCCAGGGCATTTCCTCTCAAAGCTGTAAGAAGTGCTGGAGGAGCACAGTGTGAGGGGAGGAAGCAAGCTGTGGTGTGGGAACATGAGTACCCTTAACAGGTATTGAGGTGAAACCCTTCTGAGCGTGAAGCCACAGCCTCTGGCTGCTGACCTTTGGAGCTGTGGCAAGTGCAGGTGCTTAATGTGGCCCTAAAAAAGGGCACAGCTGTTGTAACCAGAATATGTGACCTGTGAATCATTCCCTCACTCTGGATGTTTGACACCTGGAAGGGTTGGTGGCAGGCTTTTAAGTCAATAGTTCTGAAAATGCTGTGCAGATTGACAGGGACCTTCTTTTTGCCCAGGTGGGCTGCTGCAGTAACTCAGATTTTTTTCCCTGCGTGCCACCTCAAGGTCAAGTCTCAGCTTTTGTGTTGTCAGCAGCTTTGAGAACGAGGTGAGGTGTGCTGTGCTTGAAAGCAAAGTTTTTTGTGATAAGTTCAGGTCACATATAAAATAAAATACAAAAATACCCCCTTCCGTATTTTTTATTGGTGGTGCATTATGCTTGTAATTTTTTCTGGAGCACGGCTTCCCAGTGCAGCTTGGGTGGTTTCCTGAGTGGGATCCAGGGTGCCATCAGAGCCTGTCAGTTCCTTGTGGTTTTCAAGTCCTCTGGCTGCCTCTAGAGCTGAACCTAACTCTGTTCTTTCCAGCCCTTTTGGTTTTGGTCTACTTGTCCCTCTCTGCTGCTTTTGACAGCAGTTTGCTGGTTGTGTGCAGCCTGGTTCTCCCTGCTCTCAGTGCCCCTGCACACAGGGCTGTGAGCTGAGCAGGCTCCTGGTTGCTCATCAGTGAGAATGTCAGTGCCACTGCCTGTCCCAGCAATCTTAAATCCTTTATTTCTGTTTCCTCTGCAGTGAAAACAGAGCTAGGATGGGAACCTGAATGCTCCTGAAGACATTCATCCAGCTTGTTAAATAACTACTTAAAAGGTTGCACTTGGATTTCTTTGTTCTGTTAAGATCTTTAAAGTGGCATTCAGGATGCCTTAAAAAAGAAAAGAAAAAAGGTAGAGAAACTACTGAGGATTTGGAGAGGAAATGCTCTGTCCTTTCTCCTGGAGGGATCTGTGAAGTAGAAGTAAGAGAGGAGCACTCTGCTGTATATCCTGGGGCTCACAGGGCATTTGTGCTGCTCTTTTCCACGTGGCTGCTGGGTTTATGGAGAAGAGAAGGCAGCTGCAATTAATGCTGTGTGGAGCTGTGGCAGGTGTGTGCAGCACCCGGGGCTTTGTGGCTCCAGCTCTTTAAACCCACAGGTGACTGAATCTTGGTGCTGATCAAAGCAGCCCCTGGCTGGGAGTTTGGGGAAAGGAAACTGGAAGTAAAACTCACTCTGGAAACAGCAGAACTGCAAATCACATGGTTTCACATGCTCTTCCATTCATCCCCACCCTTACAGCACAAAATGAGAACAAGTGAGTTCTTCTGAATGTTGGTTTGGGAGCAAGGCTGGGTTTGTGTGCAGGTCTGTAGCCAAGTGCTGGGCTGCTGTGTCTGAATTGTTGCATCAGTGTGAAATGCCAAGCTGGCACCTGTGTTTGTGATGTGGGAGGGAGGTTTTGGATTTAGGGATTACCCTGGATGATCTTGCACATGCCAGAAGTCTGAGGCAGGCAGAGTACAGCCCTTTACAGGAACTTACTCCAGGAACACTTCCTTCTCCCTCAGAACCTTGATTTTTCACTTCACTCTCAAAATGAACTGCTCAAGGTAAAGGCATTAACTCTCCTTTACAATCAGAATTTGTAGATTTAATTTTTTTTTTCAGGATTCTTTTGGGGGGAGGGAGAATGACAGAAAGGTTTCTACTTGTTGTGCAGAGAGTGGGTTTTTGCATGCATCAGAAGGAGGAGCTGCTCAGGGAGATGGGATGATGGAGCTCTGTTATCTGCCAGAGGAACTGATGGGAGTCCTGGGAAGGCACTGAAGTGTCCACAAGTTGACCTTGATGCCAATCACCAGGGAGTAGCTCAAAGGAATGGGAAACTTTCATTTGTGTTGCCCAGTTTTGGAAAATGAATGCAGCAGTTTCAAAACAGTCCTACATTTTAGAGAGTAGCTCACAGAGCAGATATTTTGCTAGGGAAATGCAAATATTTTGCAGGTTTGGGAGGAAAACTGGTGCCAATGTATGTGGCCAGCTGTTAGTGAATTAGGTAAAACTGGGTACATTTCCTTCCTCTTGTACTTTGTGTTTCAGATAAAAATGGTGATTGGTACTTCAAACAATTATGATTAATAATTTTGATACTGTGACCTTGATGAAGTGAACTGCAAGTAAGGTTGATGAGAAGTCTTGTGATGTACAAACAGCCAAGATATTTCCTGTAAGTCCTGAGTGGGCTTAGAAAATGGGGGAAAAAAATCTAGTTGGGGATTTGAAACCAAGTAATCCCTAAATATCTTCTCTCTTGATTGCCCCTGAGTAAGCAATTTCCATTAGCCTGGAGCAGTGGCACAGGTGTAGCCTGTCCTGTGTTCATCTGCAGCCTCTCCTGGTGTGCTCTTGGTCCCACTCCTGACTCTGCAGTTCCCAGTGGTGAGCCTGGGAGGAGAGGGCATCACTCCCTTCAGTGCTTTCCTCCTTGGGTAGGGGAGGGTGAGGAGCTGGGAGCTTTTGGGGAGTAACTGGAAGCTGTGATTGCTGCCAGAGTCATTCCTCATTTCCATCTTCATTCATGACCTGTCCTGGAGCTGCTGGAGCCAGGTCCAGGCTGGTGTGGTTTTGGAAACAGTGGCTGCTGTGCTGGGATACTGAGCTGTGTGTGTTGGGAGGAGGTGAGCATTCAGGTTTCATTTAATTGCCACAAAATACTTCTTGTGTTATATAATATAGTTTGTTGTGGTTAAACAAGTTCTGTGGCTTTCTGCCCTAGAATTTTTACCTGGCTCTTTTTATTGTTCATTTCAGTTTCTGTTCCTTGATTTTTCTCACACCTCAGGAATCTTGTCTTCCCCTTCTCATAGTGTATGTGTTTCAAATCCTGTGGTAAGCCAAGCCAGCTGCTAATGTGGGAAACACTTGGGGAATACTTCATAACTCACCAGCCAGTTCTGTTATTAAATGATCTTCAGGTTTGTTGTTTCTCTTCAGCACATGCTATGGGTCCAAAAATTGGTGGCAGAGCTGTGTGGATGCTCTTGTCCTGTGTCTACCCCTGGTGTGGCTCCTGAGAGGAGCCTTTGGCCAACACCTGTAGCAGATTGTGCTGCTGGAAACCAGGGGGTGTTTCCTGTGAGCCTCTGCCCACACCCTCCTGCCCTCAGAGGCCAGGGTAAGGCTTTTGGGCTGGCATCAATGCTTTTTCCACTTTTCCCAGGCTTGGAACTGAGCAGACCTGCTGGCAGAGGCCCTGCTGCAGCCCCACGTGTTGCCCTCTGGCTCTGTCCCTTTGCAGGGTGTGAGGCAGTGGCAGTAGCTGCCCTGTGCATAGCAAATAGGATTTGTTTGGGCCCAGCAGTTCTTGTTGGGCTTGTGATCAGGGGATTTCTCATTTTCAGTTGGGATGATGCTGCTTAACACGATCAACCACTGTTAAACTCTCCCTGCTTTTGCTCAGTGCCTGTTACAAGGAGCAGCCCCCAGCAAATGGTGAACCCTTTGAAATGTTTTGGTGAAATGTTTGACAGTAAGTCAGGCTGGTTTATTTCCCTTCTGTTGTGCTTTCTTTTATTTTTTTTTATTTTTAAAGACTGAATTTTTAGCTTTTCATTTTGGTGGTTGTCACAAGCCCTGCATTATTTAAGTAGCTTGTTTTAGCAGCTTGAAATAAACCAGAAATTCACCTTGCTCGCAGGCTACCAGCAGACACGTTTGCTGCCCGCAGGCACAAAGTAGGAGTTGATGCTCCTCTGTCAGTGTAGGTGAGCCACAGTGGTGTTCTGTGAGGGGGAGAGGCTAAAACACAGTGATTTGATGTTGCTGACATCTCTTTCAAGTTGCTCTTTTTTTTTCCCTCCCCCCTGTTCATTTGGGATCTCAGTTCCTGCCTCCCCTGCTTTCTGTCTAGTCCTGTTGCCTTGAGCTGCAGCCAGACAAGAGCACTTTGAGCCCAGTCCCATCTTGGGTATGTGGGAGTTCAAGATCTCAAATGCTGTAAATGAGGGGGGAAAAATACATTACACTGTGTTGAGAAGGGGGGGTCTCCCCTTGACTGTCAGTTTGAATTCCAGCACCATCTGAAGATGCTCATCACAGCACAAATGTGGGGTGGAGGGAGCAGATTTGAGTTCTGCTCCAGTTACTGCAGTCCAGAAACGCCTTCATCTATCAGGAGATTAAATATATGCACAGCACCAATGGTGGCTAATTTTAGGTTAAGCTAAAAATATGTCATGTGGTGTTTAAAAGGATTTTGAATGGGTTTTGGAAATCCTTGTGTAAGCATTCTGTGTGCTCCTGAGACCTGCTTCCCCTCGTAGCAGCTGATCCCTTACCTCACAGTGGTGGTTGGAAGCAGTGGTTTGGTGGATGACATTTTTGCATGTTTGAGGAGCTTGTCCAGGAAGTCCCTGTGACCTCAGCTGTCAGTCTGAGGTCTTGTCACTTCAGAGAACTGCTCAACCCAAGTCCCTGGTGGGCTCTGCTTTTCCCAATAGCTGTTCTGGTAATGTGTTCTTCTCTGAATTCGCTGTAGGAAGAACCATCATGGGGAGGATTTTATTGTCTGCACAGTGAGACAGCTGGGGTGTGCTGGGTCAGAGGGTGCTGGGCACTGCCCAGGCTCCCCAGGGAGTGGTCCCAGCCCCAAGGCTGCCACAGCTCCAGGAGGGTTTGGACAATGCTCTCAGGCACAGGTGGGATTGTTGGGGTGTCTGTGAGGGCCAGGAGCTGGGCTCTGATCCTTGTGAGTTCCTTCAACTCAGGATTTTCTGTGACTGAGTTATGGAGTAATACAGAGGTGAAATTGGGTGGGACCATGTTTTCAGTGTGGTGGTTCCTCCCTGCAGTCAGTGGGTGTCTTAGAAGTCATGATGAGAATTTTGTGTCACCTGGATACTGCTATAGGGATTCAAGTCCCAAATCCAGCTTGATGTGCTGTGATGCAGATGGAAGCCTTTTATTAAAAGAAGAAAAATGAGAATGTTTGGAAAGTGTTGACCTGACTGCTTTGCTGTTAAAACAACTCGAGTTTCCTGTCCTTGACTGCATTGCAGGAAAGCTGATGGGCATGTTAGAGCCTGCTTACAGGTAGCCTTATTCTTTGCCTATAAATAGGCTCTGAAATCACTGAGGTAGTGTGGAATAGCTTCTTTCCATCTGTCTTCCTTGCTTTTTTATTATTGTTTATGTAGGGCAAGACCCCAGGGTGGCTTTGATCTTGTTACTTCACATTCTTGGCGGGCTGGTGCTATAAACATGAATAAACTTCTTATTCATGCCACTAGATGGAACTGGCCCATGCTTATGGATATTTGTTTAAACTTCAGCTCTGTATTGAGTATTGACAAAATGAATTGCTAGCTCTTGGTGGAAGCTTGGCTTTCACTCTCAAAGCAGGGCTTTATTAAGATGCTTGGGGTTTTATTCAGTTTATTTTGAAGTAGGAAGAATTGCCAGTTCTTTCCAGCCTTGGCTTTTTTTTGTTGTTGCCTTGACTGTGTATTACAGTTCATGCTATTTATTATATTCCTGCTTTTAAACCATTTTGGTGGTGTGCACACTTTCTTCTATGGAAGTGCAGGTAGTTTTTTATCCCAAATTTAATTTCAGAATATTTCCTGTACCTCTTCTCACTGCTGAAGGTGGAAGTGTGCAAGTTCCTCTCTACAGGAGCCAGAGTGGCCCATAGAAAATATGACCTTAGTTTTGTGTCTTATCCATCATTCATGGATCTGAACAGCTGGGGCTTAGCCAGCACTGGACAAAGCACCATTTGAGCTATTTGAGAGAAGATTTTTTTTTTTTGCTTTTTTGGTGGCTGTGCTGAGCATTTACAGTGTCACCCCCCTGTGAAGCAGCCAGCCCTGCTAATGCACCATGAGTCCCTGGAGGGGAGAAATATCCAACCCCTCAGCTTTGCTTGGAGCAGATCTGAGCACACAGCTGTCCAGCCCCTGTCTGCAGCACTTGATGCTGCAAGGGCTGGTTTGTGGCTCTCACAAGTGTCCCTGTTCCTCCCAGGCAGTCTCACAGTGATCCTTTGCTGTGTTTGCTTGGTGACCTTGGCCACACTGGGCCTGCCCTGCTTCCATTTCTCCACCTTTTAAATGACAAGAAATGAATTGATTTTGTTTGCTAAAGGAGTCAGGCAGCTAAGGATGGAAAAGTGCTATGCAGGGCTGGGTGATTGCTGTGCACAAATACCAGGGAAAATACAGCTGTGATAATGTGGATGTGACCTTTTACAAAGGCCAGAATTTGCACTTTCAGTGCCCCAGCACCTACCTGGGATGGTGGAACAGCACTTTCATGCCACTCTGGCAAATAAAGATTTATTTCTCCTTATAAGACAGAAATGAAGAATCTAGTGGAAACACCCCCAGAATTTTGCTTTTCAGGTGTTTTCAAAGCACCATGTGCCAGTGATAATCTTGGAGCTGCCTACTGGAATTAGGATGTGCTACTGAGGTATCAGGACTCAGTTGCACATTTGTGGCAATGCTGGTTAGAAGAGGCCTCTTGCTGTTCCCTCATCCAATTTCCCACTCAAAATTGGACCAGCCCCAGATCAAGGATCAGGTAAATGTGGATGTTTGTAGGCAAACCTTGAAATCTTTATGCTGGAGGTTTCCTCTGAAGACAGTTCCCTCAGGCACTAAGCCTGTGCTGCTGGGCTTTTATAAGTGCTAAATTATACATTCTAATTTTTATTATTGTATCTTGTGTGTCTGAATTCATTTCTTCATTTTACTGTCCTAGCTGCAAATCCTGTTCCCTGCAGAGGAAGTTAAGTAGAATTACTGAGGGGGAATTTATTCTGCTCATGTGTACTAGCAAAAAGGATTTTATAGCAGACCCACCATTTTCTTCCAGCTTATGCATCAGTAAATATTTAATAGTACAGATTCCTCTGTGCTGCAATGAGGAAATGAATACTTTCCAATAAGAGAAAAAAAAACCTCCTTTCTCCTTTCAGTGATCAAATTTTGCTTGGAGTTCCTGTGTGTGTTCAGCCTCTCTGTGACAGTGGGAATGGAGAGCTCTAAGCTGGCAGAGCATAAAATGGAAACCTCCTGTTTAGTTTGCAGTGATTCCTCTGGCCCCCTAATCCTGTTTGGGAGCCTCTGGCCAATTCATTGTGCCTCTCTGAGAACAGGTGGGGGTAGCAAAGCTCAGCTTCAAAAAGCCAAGTCCTGTGAGGGAACCTGATTCCTGTCATGCTCTCCTTTTGGTGTGAGAGCAGATGGTGTTTCCTGGAATTTGTACCAAACCCTTGCTGTAAATCAGGGAAATCTCTTCTATAAAATAGCAGATGGTGGTAAGGAAGTGTTCTCTGGAATGTGCCTGTGCTGTTTCACAGTGCAGGCACAAACCACACACTGACACTGCTCTGCCCAGGGTGCAGCTTCCTCCTGACACACCAGGAATGAGGGGGGTGTGGAAATGAGCTTGGAGCATCTCTGGTGGCTCTGAAGTTGTGCCTCACTTGGCAGCACTGGGGGAGTTCAGGCTGGGATGGTTCTGTTCCCCTCCAGGCTGTGTGTGACTTCCCTGGCAGTAAGGGTGACAGGGATGGTTGGAGTGACACCATCTGAGGGTGTGAGATGCAGGTGGATGTGGGGGTGCCCTGGGACAGCTCAGGCAAGGGGATTTTGCCCCTCTCACCTGTTGATGGGGGCAGGAACAGCACTGTGTGGGTTGGTGCATTGGATTTTGGTTGGAAACAAGAGAAAGTCCACATACTGGGAGGGTTTGAGTCCTGCTTGGGTAGAACTACATCTCTCCTCCTTTTCTGTGATTGCATGGCTCCTCCAGAGAGACTTCTCTGGCCTCATTGCACTCTTCAGTCCACTGTCTTAACTGTTGGAACACAAAATAACAAACATATCTCCTTCCAGGTCCTGAGAGGGGGTCACAGAAAAATACTCATGTGGAGAGACTGCTGGGAGAGCCAGGAGAACCCCTAGCAGCTAAATCTTGGAAAAAACCCTTGGGGTGAGTCTGAGTTTGCCTGACTCCCTTGTGGTTTTATTTTATCTTCCAGTTCCTCATGTGAGCCTGACTGCCATGCTGGGGCATTGACACTCTGGGGTGCAGCTGTTTAAAATGGCAGAGAGAGGTGGGAATGAAGAAGTGATTAACCTGAACAGCTTCAGCAATCACAGAGGGAAAGGTGAGTACTGATTTGTGCCTGTTTCAAAACACTTTGTGAAACTCTGCTGAGCAGCAGGATTCACAGACACTGAACTTGCAGGGAGCTGCTGGAGGTCTGTTCTGTCACATCACACACTATTCTGTTACACTGACTTAGCCACCTACAGAAACTCTTTCATATTATGCAGGCATGCAAAATATTTGGCTCTTGTGTTTCTCATGTTGTACTGCCTCAAGGGATGTTGCTGACTTCTTGGGAACACTGTGTAGAGGTGTTTCAGCAGAACCAAGGAGGATCCATCCTTCTCAGAACCCCACAGGAGAAAGCTGACCCTAAATTTATGCTCTCACAGGGCTGATGGGTGCATTGGCACCCATCCCCTCATGGGTGGAATTTAAAGTGAGGCTTTCTCTGTGTGCCTGAAAGGTGATAAATGAACACTCATGCTGAAAAATAAGCCAAAACATGTGAGATTTTAGGGAAAGCATAGTTGCATGTTCTCTGTGCAGTACAGAAACCCTCTATTTCTGCCTTGAATCTCTCTGCTGTGTTCCAGCAGCTGTTGAGTAGCATCTATATTCCATCCTTGACAAACCTTGAGGCACAAGGTTGTCATTACTAGCAGGGTATCTTTGGCACCCACAGCCACAGGCCTTATCTTGGTCCTGCATAAGGTGCTCCTGCAAAGCCTCTCTTTCAGAAGAGACTGAGTTGCACAAAGACCCTTATCTCTCTGCTAGATTGCACTGCATTTTAACAAACAAAATGTCTCTGAGATACTGAAAGTTCAGGATTTCTCTGCAGAAGTATTCCCTACATGCCTTGTTTGTAATAACTTTTGCAGCAGCTTGACTTGTGCTGGAGTTCAGGGTAGAAGATTCTTTGTGAGTGTCAGTGGCTGTCCCTGCAGTGCTGCTGTGATGAGCTGAAGCTGTGCAGGTGTTTTGCTGGAGGCTGAGGGATGCAGGAGTGGCTGTTACAATGCCTTGCAGAGGAATTGGTGACCTCTGAATGCTTCTTCCTGCAGTGCAAGTGGGAAAATTGCTTTCTCAGACGTTTCAGTGCTACATGCACCTTGTAATTCCATTTATTTACCTTGAGCCAACAGCTGACTTCAACTTTACTTACTGTTCTGCAGACTGGATAAACCACAGAGATGAAAGTCTTATCACAATATCAGATTCCTCAGATGAAGATTTGCCTTTGTTGCTGGAGATGCCAGAAAAGCAGCAGACTGAGGAAGATGATGATGATGACATAGTCATCTTAGCAGAGGTAACTTTTCATTGTTGTAGCTGCTGTGCTGTATTCATGGCCTGTATTGCCCAGTCTTGTGCCAATACCTGATGCATTCCTCTGAGTCCTGCCTGGCTATAGCAATCTGCTTAGGATGTCTGAAATAACAGTGAAATGATGGCATTTTGCTGGCTTGATTTAGTCATATTTTGGGCACAGGAGAGGAGAACCAGACTGTGGAACTGTTGCAGTTTAAGTTCTACATGATGAAGGTTGTAGTTCCTATAAAGTTGTCTGTTTGAATCCAGCAAGGTGGAGTGTTTTGCAAGAGGACTTGATCTTCCATAAAATGTTTTCAAACCTTGCTTTGATTTATAAATGTACTCTGTATGCTTTATATTCCTCTATACTATTTGCATTCATGTTGGGCTGTTGCAGGCACTGATATTTTTGCAGCATTTCATATCTGTCTTATATTAAGAATATATTCCACTTTCCTGTTAAATTAACCAGAAGCACTGAGAAAATAGGTTGCAAAGCTGACCTTTCTGCTTTTTAGTTGAAAACAGCAGCACAGAGCACTCAGGCTCTGTTGTCATACAGCAGTCTGCCTGCCAGAGGCAAGAACAAGGCCAGAGATTAATACTGGAGCTTTGGTTCCTGCCTGTTTAAATAAATTGGTGAGAACACAAATATGTCATCAGTTAATTCTTCCTTTCCAGACAATTTTACTGAAGGGGAAGTGAGTACTGAGGTGAGCTTAGGCAATTATTCCAATTTGAAAGTCCTGTGCATCCCCAGTTCTGCTGAAGGTTCCTGTAGCACCTGGGGACAGGCTGGTGACACAGATGTGTGGGTTGCAGTTCTGTGCTTTATTAAGCATCTTGCTGAACAGACTGTTTATCAGTTTCCCATCAGAAGTTTCTTAGATGCAGGAGTATCTGGAGCAAGGATTCTGACACATAGACAAGAATTCCTCCTTTCTCTTGTTGATGTCATTTTCAGACCCCAAAGCATCAGCAGCCTCTGCGTCCCAATGTCATCAGACCTGCTGCTCCATGGCAGGGTGCAGACACTGTGGGGGAAGGAGGATCCAAAAGTGCTGTGGAGCCATTGAGCACAGACCTGCAGCATTCAGCTCTGCCCTGTGAGGGAGATGGGAGTAACCTCGTGGTGGAGAGCAATGCTGGACCAAGCAGGGGGGAGAGTGTGGATGTTGCCTTGCAGCAGCCGGGACCATCTGAGCTGAATGGCTCCAGATCTGAACTTACAGGTAGCCAGGAGCCTGGCCCAAGTTTGCTGCCACTGATCAAGGTGCATCCACAGCCTGCTGATAACACACAAATCATTAGTCTGGAGAATGCAGACCTTCCACCTCAACAGGAGGAAAGGATGGAAGCTCGGGAATGGCAAGGAAAGAACTTGGAGCCAGAGCAGAAGCTTGAAGGAATAGCTGCTAAAACTACCCCGGAGCAGGGGGGGATGCAGGAGCAGGGCCAGCCGGAGCCCCGGCACTTCCCCCCGCAGGAAGATGAGCCCCGCGCCGTGGCGAACGGCCGCGCTCCTCAGCGAGGGCAGCCGGAGGCAAACCCGGCATCCCTGCAGGCGTACGGAGGGAAGGCTCCAGGGCCCGCCTTCCCCCGGCCCGAGCCGCCCCAGGACGGCATTCCCGGCCCTGCCTCCCCGCAGCCGGCACATCCCCCCGAGGAATCGGCTCAGCCGGCGGGGACGGACAACAACGAGCAGCCCGGGCCCGCCTTCCCCGCCCAGGGCTCGCAGGAACTCGGCTCGGGGGACGTGCCAGAGCAGGGAGCTGCTGGGCAGGAGCAGGACCTGACTGCACTGCTCATCAGAGAGACAGTAAGTATTCCCAGGGCTCCTCTGCCTCCTGTGTGCGTGTGATGTTTTCAGACGGGTTTTTCAAGGGGTGTGGAATCTCACATGCTCGGAATGCACAGCTGCAAATCCTCTTTGCTTTGGCTGAGATTCAGCCACACACCAGGTGAGGAGCATGTGATGAGCTGTCCTGGAAAACTTTTGCTTAACATGAAATAATCTGTGTCTGTTCCCTTAAAGACCCTCTTGGATCTGGTCTGGTTTTATCTGGTTCTTTCCTAACCCAATACTGTAGAACCGGTTTAGGATTGGATATAAAACTAAATGAGTAAACCTGGGACACTAAACAGTGGCAGAGTAGGGTGGAGTAGAGAAGTTTAGGGACACATGGCTGAGGACTGC
The DNA here is from genome assembly GCF_035770615.1 of Melospiza melodia melodia. Taxonomy (NCBI): domain Eukaryota; kingdom Metazoa; phylum Chordata; class Aves; order Passeriformes; family Passerellidae; genus Melospiza; species Melospiza melodia. The sequence continues at coordinate 3,218,156 of NC_086211.1, forward strand.
TTTCAGCTGCCTCTCCTACAGGAGTGTGGTCCATGCCCATGTTAATGCCACCACGGTGGCCAAGGGTAAGGGCTGCCCTTGCAGTTTGGATTTTCAAGCAGCAGCACCAAGGAGTAACTGGATAAGCACCATAAGACTTGTGCATGTAAACTGCACATGCTCCATGTGTGAAGCTTGGCATGAGGGGCACTGGCTGTGACAGCAGCAGTATGGTTAATATATGATAAATAAAGCTAAATAAAAATGTGGTGATTCATGTGTGTGATGTTTGCCCACCTCTCCCCTTGATTGCTAGGGAAGGACTTGTTGAATATTTTTTTCTTGCAAATAGGCATAGTCTTATGTGTTTGTATCTTCTACCACCACCCCATCCCCTCCAAGTCTTCCCCCACCACGTCCCATGGCTAATTCTACTTGTGAAAACTGCAGTTGAGGAATATATTTTTTTTAAGTAGCAGTCTAACTGAACAAAATTCAGTTCTTTCCAAGACCTCATTGCTCAATGCCTTTGAGCTGGGTAAGAGGCTATTCTTGCAGTGTCAGTCCAGTCTTGCAAAGCAAAATACCACATGGTAGCAGTAGCTGTACAGAAACCCCAGAGAGAGCAGCAAACACTGGGAGAGCCTTCTCAGAAATGCCACCAAAGGTTTGTTTTCTGTTCTGGTCTCATTGCTGGTGTGTCTGGGCTCATTGGGTGGGTGTACATGTTGTTGGTTTGTTTCCTTTTGCTTTGGAATGTTGTATTTCAGCACATAATCTGGAGCTCCTTGCTGCTCATGCTGAAGGTAAATATTCCCTTGCCTTGGGTTGAAGTTCATTCCTATGGAGCCTGAATCTCTCCTTAGGCCAGATGCCCTTGGCTTTTCACATCCCTGCCCTCAGTCTTCCTTTGAGAAAGGGCTGTTAGCAGCCATCCTGTGGAGCAAGGCTGGATGGCTGTAAATGATCTCTTGACCATTTTGTCCTGAGTCTCAGGATTTTGTTGATTAATTACACGTAAATTCCTGTCCTGGGTGCTATGTCTGTTTCACAGCTTCTCTAAAACCTACATAACCTTTACCTTTTCCTACTGTAGGAAGCAAGATTCCCAGATGTGAAGAAGGAATATATTGAAGAATTAATTCTCATCAAGAACTGCTATGACTTAAATGTGTAAGTATAGAGGCAAGAACCAGAGTGTGTCATACAACTGCAGCACTTCCTTCCTGACAGGGATGCTGCTTTAGAGCACATCCAGGCTGGGCCTTCAGCACTGCCTTGGTAGTACCACAGATTCTTTTTTTGTTATTCTTCTAACTGAGCTGGTTTTAAGTCCTTTCTAGTTCTGTTGTGCTGTAGCTTCTCTGCTTTTAAGATAGTTTACTTATTTAAACATACTGCATATAATTTTGTCTTACCTATTACTAGAGCTCTTAAAAATGGTGAGTGTCAGGATTAAGGTGTTCAGATGACTGCTATAAAACATAGTATGGAGATGGGTTGGTGAGTTTTGAGTTGGAGGAAATCATTCCCTCCTTCATTTCACTGGTTTTTGGGCTTTTCCAGGTAAAGCTTACACTGGCTTGGAGTCCATTAGTTGGTGTCATGATTTTGACTTTTATCCCATTTACTTGCTCAGGTAGCAGTAGTGCTGTTGGAATTCTCTCACATTGCTTTTTGGGGATAGAACAGAGCAAATACATTTAAGGGCTGGCAGGATTGGTTCTAGAGATCTGATGAGGGACTGATTTTGATCAAACTAAGCAGAAACATGGACAAGAAAATTAAATAAAAGGAGAGGAAAGCTAATGTGAGGACTTGCTTTCCAAATGGCATTAACAGCTCAGGAATACCTTAATGTTAATCATGCTGGAGGTTTCTAGGAGTCAAGTTAGAGTCAAAAGTTAAAGAAAAAGTGATTACCCTTCCTGCTGAGTTGCATCATCTCCCTGCCCTGCTGGGCAGAGCTGGGCAGTGAAGGATTGCGTGTGCTGGCACCAGCAGCACCGAGGGGAGATGCTTTGAAGTAAATCACTTGTGACTGGTGTCTGATGCTTGGTGGCCTCTCTTTCTCCCCTCTGCAACTGTCTCTGCTATCTCCAGCATGTCCAGACTGGTTACTGTGTGATCCAAGAATGAGGAATAGCTGTTGGTTGCCAGAGTGTTCATTTGTGTAAACCCAGTGCCCTTTCCAGCTAACTGGGGCACAAATTAAGCAGCATTTGAGTGCGTGAGGCTTAGAATGAGTCACTGGGCCATAAGTGAGTTAACTGGTGAGGAACTAAGGATGATCCCATCCATTGGGCACACATTTCCTCTTCTGCTGTGCTGCCTGTGCTGTGAAGTTGTGTCTCCCAAGTAAAGCTTCTTGGTTAGAAAGTCAGCAGACTAAAAATTCTTTCTGATCCTTCAGAAGTGCTTTCCGTGCAGTGGTGGAGCAGCTTTGGGGTGCCCACACCATGGACTGGCTGCACCTCAGGGTGGATGGTTGTGGTGGGAGTGTAGAAGGCAAGCAGAGCCATTCCTTGGGGCAGTTGGGCTGTGGAAGGTGTGCATGTGGCTGCAGGACCCTCCCAGATTGTGTGGAAAAACCTCGGGTGTCCTGGGGGGATTTAACAAAGCCTGATGGAATTAAATCCCACTATTGGCTTCTGTCAGTCTTAATGTGCTCCTTCCCTTTCTGCTCCCGAAATCTCTTCTCTCCCTTTGTGTGCCACAGAGCCAGGGAGATGAAAAGGTGCTTCCAGGCTTCCCTGTAGGCCAGCTACAGTGCCTGCTCCGTGGTGCATTACCCACTTACTGGATGATAAAGATTTCTTCTCCATATTTTTATTCCTTTAACCAAACCATCTTTTGAGTTGTCACTGCAGCTTTTGTGTGAGAACAAATGGGTCAAAGCACTGGTCAGCCTTGCTGGCAGGGTCTTTTTGATCTCCATGGTGTGTCAAGCTGAATCAGGCTTGAAATATAATAACTAAGGGTGAGTGGTTTTGGGCAGGGGTGAGGCTTTTAACCAGCTCTGTGTCCTGTGGTGCAGATATTAATGAACAGTGCCATGAGTGTGGGTGTGCTGTGCAGCAGGACCCACTTAACTAATTGTCACACACTGGAGGTCAACATCCCCCAAAATCCTCAGCGTTGAAATGGCAACATGCAGGAGATTCAAATGTACCCTGGCCGTGCCCCAGCTGAAACCCTTTCCTTAGAGCCACGATCTGAGCTCCTTGAAGCTTCTGTTTTGTTGGATTAAAACAGTTATCTTTTACCAAAGGGATGGCCGGAGGTGGGAGCTGGAAGCTATTAAATGCTCAGTGCTAAGATATTTGTTGTTTTTCCCTGAAATGATCTTCTTAAAACTTTCAGCTGATGTGAAAGATAAGATGTGGGAGCCCCTCTTAGCAGGGTGTCATCTATTCAGCTTTTGTGTGCCAGGAGCATTCACACTCAGTCAAAAGCTTCTGGCTCAATATGTCAATACCTGATTAAACCAAAAGAAATGCCCCTGCTTTGAATGTGAAAGCAGAGCTAAAGTAATCGTGCCTTGATAGTGGGTTAATGCTTCAAGCCAGTTCAGATTTCTTAATTAGGGACTGATTTCTGACATCAGGAATATAAATTAGCTGCAATTATGTCTTTGCAGCAGCCTAGCACCTTCTCATTCCAATAGTTCTACAAATGTTAATTGCTTGTCCAGGCTCTTTTCAGAAGGATCTTATTCTGCAGCTGGGGAAACTGAGGAACAGCTGGTGTTACTGGCCCCAGCCAGCACAGCTGCTTGGTGAGGGCTGAGAAAAAGCCTGAATCAGGCTGCCCTTTCAGAAGGGTTTCTGGAGTATTTGTGGTTCTCCACCTATGGGGCATTTTAAAACCCCTTGCTGAGTCTTTTCTAAGCTAAAATACTCAGTTAAACTGCACTTACCTGGCAGTTATGACTGTTTGTGGTAGGACCTCAGATATGCTGCATTTACAGGCTATTAGGCAAATTTTCAGCAATTTTAGTGGTTATTTTCTAAGTGCTGTTCTCACCAGACCAGTTTCTAATGGAATTTGGGTAATGCTGGTGTGATTGCAGGCTTTGTTACAATGAAACCTGCATTCAGAGTTTGTATTCCATGGACATATGCATCTTAAACATGATTTTGTCTCTGCTTTAATCATGGAATCACACAATAGTTTGGGTTGGAAAGGCCATTAAGATCACCTAGTTCCATCCTCTCTGCTGTGGTCAGGGACACTTTCCACTGAACCAGGTTGCTCTGGCTGCTTTAATGTGAAGGCAGACTGAGAATGGAGGCTTTGATTCAAGTTTGAATCTGTAACAGTTTGTTGAGGAAGACATGACCCTTTTATGGGTTTTGTATGGATTTTTGTGGTTTTTTTCCATATGTGATTTTTGTATTTATTTCCATATATGATTAGTAGCTCATCCATACAAGCTTTAGGTATGTAAACTTAATTATTGAAAGACAAACCTTTTTGCTTTTCCTTCTGCAGCCACACTGCTGATTATTTTTCGTTTAATTCTCAGTCATTTTCTTGCAGTTTTCTCTAGTCCAGGACCACCCTTGGTCCTAACATGGCAGGCTTTGACTGTGACCTCATAATTATCCAATACTAAAAACTGGACAAATGAGGAATGAACCTGAGCTCCCCAGCCCTGAAATAACTATATTTATCTTTTCAGACTTTGTAACTTTCTTCTGGAAAACCCAGATTACCCAAAGAAGGAAGGCAGAGTGGTTTTAAACCCCAGCAGCAGCCTGCTTGCCAGCCAAGATGAGACAAAGGCAAGTGAGAGTATCCACATCTCCTGCTGCCTCTGGGCAGTCTGTTCAGCCTGAGTGGACCTTGGGATGTCTGCTTTGATTAGTGTGTGTTTGCAGAGTGCTTGACTGAGCCTGGCTCTCACAGGAGGCCTCTGGGTATGTGTAAGGCAGCGTTAAATAGCAATAATTAGTTGCTTGCAAGATGACTTCCCAGCCTTTCCTGTTTGGCTGTGCCAGAGCTGCACAGTGTCTGCTCCTTTGCCTCCAGCAAGCCCCTCTGCCCTGCCTGCCTGTCACTGCCCCATCTCAAGTGTTCGTTTTGATAACTGAGACAAGAATTCCACAATCATTCTGTCATTCATCATGAAGTAGCCTTGGCCCTTGGGTCTCTCTTGTGAGGCCTTTAGGCATTGCCTTGCAGCCTCCTAACTGCAAATCTCCCTACAGATGCTTGATTTTGTGCTTTAAAACATCCATTTAACAAAAAATTCTCTCTGAGCTCCACTCTGAGGGTGTTGTGTGGCCTGGGAGAGATGTTGAATACCTCTTTCTACTCTTGAAAGCATCTCTCTACCTTGAGCTGGTAAAGTTGTTCACTCTTCATTGTGAGCAATTTTCTAAATACTTCTTGCTGTCTCAGGCAGCCACTCACCATGGTTTTAAACAACATTTTACCTTGTGCAGGTCACCTGCAGAGGTGCCTGGGCCAGTAGGCTTTGCACCCACATTGTGCTAAGGTGCTCATAGTTGGGTGCCTGAATTTTGGCTGGTCTTGCAGAATGCCCTGGTCACTGAGAGCCATTTGTGACATTCCTGTGTGTATTTACAGCAACCTTTCCATCTTTTTCATTTTCTCCTTAGGTGCCTAAAGTGGACTACTTTGACTTTTCCAAACTCGCCCCCCTTGACCAGCGGTGCTTTATCCAGGCAGCTGATCTCCTCATGGCAGACTTCAAAATGCTGAGCAGCCAGGACATCAAGTGGGCCCTGCATGAGCTCAAGGGGCACTATGCAATCACACGAAAGGTTCTCCTGTTCAAGTCTGTTTTCTTCCCTGGGCTTATCTCCCGTGTCTGCAGAGAGCACTGTGATGGCTTTGGCCTTACTGTACCATCTGCTGCTGTGTGGTTATGGGTTTTATAATAACCTTCCTTTCCTTTTAAGAAGTTTTAATCCATTTAGTAGAGATTTTCAAAATTTATTGACCAGACAGAATGCTGCAGGAAGTTTTTACTTTCCCTAATAGGAGAGCTGGGGGAACATGAGCTGGCTCGTGGTGGGTGATGCATTAAACTGGGAGGTGTTCCTGTGTGTCGCCACTGAAGTGCAGTATAATTGCCAATAAAACCCTGGCATTTAGTTAAATCTAAAACATTTAGCTGCTGCTGCTGGTTAACTGGCTGCATGGAATTAAGAAGCAGCCTGAGTATCACTGTCCTGTTTTGTCTTGTGACTTGTGGCATGAGTCCTGTATTCCTTATAAAAGAATTTCACTGTCTTGGAGATGCAAAGACATTTGTTTGAAGTATCAGCGAACTGAATGTCAGTGTGGGTGCAAGTTTTTACTTAGATCTGCTCCTCTGATATGCCCTTGCTTGAGCTTGTTTCCCTACTGTTCCAGGACTTAACTAAAACAAAACTTGTATGTTCTCTTGATTGATTGAGCACTGAGTATTTGAACCTCACCTTTTTAAACAAGAAGCCAAACCCAGCAACAAAAAAAGAAGCCAAACCAGCTGTTTAATACAGCTGGTGCTCACTTTGATATTAACAGCTGAGCTGTTATGAAATATCATTAACCTGCTTTGTTTTTATGGAATAATTACTTTGAGTATATAAAGCAACAAGGTGAGCAGATGAAAGATGTATATTTGCCTCTCTTTGGAGTTTCCTAGTTTTGGATCAGTCCTATGCCCATGTTTGTACTGTGCTTCAGCTTGAATTAAGTGCTCCTGCCTTCTTCCAGGCACAAGATTTAAGGCTGTGTGTTGTTTTCTAGGCCTTTTCAGATGCTATCAAGAAGTGGCAGGAGCTGTCTCCTGAAACCAGCGGGAAACGAAAAAGGAGGAAAGAAATGAATCAATATTCCTATATAGACTTCAAATTTGAGCAAGGTAAATGCCAAGCTCTGTGTATTGTGCTCTCTGCATCATTATTGTAAGCAGAACTGGCTTGCAGCTGAAAGCAACTCTTGAAAGGGGATGTGGTCCCAAAAGAGCTGTGTTTCTGTCAGTGGTATCTGTTTTGGAGATGCTCCTCATTAGCACCTCTGCTTGGTAAAGTGCTGTGTGAGCTGCTGAAAGTCTGCAGCTGGTGGTGTATGCAGGAAGGAGGATTTAAGCTTTGTTCTGGCTGCTTTATCCCTTCTTATTGAGCCTTTACCTCTGCTTCAGGGGATGTGAAGATTGAGAAGCGCATGTTCTTCCTGGAGAACAAGAGAAGGCACTGGAGGAGCTATGACAGGCTGTCCCTTCTCCCCCCAGTGCTGCTGGAGCAGGAGTTCTATGAGCAGAAAGTCAAAGAGATGGCAGAGGTGAGTGACAGGAGCTGCTTTGATCATGTGCAAATCTTCAACAACTGCTGAAGTTTTGGCCCTAAACATGAAAAATCTGTCTCTTACAGAAACTCAAACACTGAACCAAGTATTGAATAACTATGTTTTCCCCTTCCCTTCCCTACCTGTTACACACATGTCTCTTTGCAAGAAACTCCATTATAAAGGAAAGAAGCCAAGCACAGAATTTCATATTTACTTAAATATGCAGCTGCTGCTTGTGCAAACACCATTCTGGAGGGGAGAGTTTGCTATGAAGTGGTGTAAACTCTACTAATTAAATCTTTCCTCTAATTGTTAGCAGGCTTCTCTGCTGCTTTAGGGCATGTAATTGCAGCCTAGTGTTGGTGCCAGGCCCAAGGCAGTGTCCACTCACTGTGCCCTCCCCAGGCTGGCAGTCCTGTGGCTCCAGAAGGGTTTCTTCTGTGCTGAGAACTGGGTGTTTTGAAGCAGAACCTGCAACGCCCACTGCTGTGTTGTCTTCCTCTCCTAGGCTGAGGAAGGAGTGAACTCTCAGCTCTGCACCCACAGTCCTTTCTAAAGTAGCTCCTTAAAGATCCTTGTCTCTTAGGCAGATGGATAAGGTCTCCTTTGAAACAAAAAGCTCATGTTCTCTGGAGGGGCCCATTGGGTGAGATCATCTCTGCCCCTGGAAACCTGAACCCCACAAGACAGAATTTGGTTCTTTGTTCTTGCTGCCTTTGCTTCTTCCATCTGTTTTAGCTGAATCATAAATAGCTTAATGGACTGGAGGGATGGGCTCAGTGATGTTACAAGCAGACAGCGAGCCTTTTATGGTGGTTTGTGAGTCCTGAGATAATGTAAATGAGTGGAGAGTTTGGAAAATTGCTTTATCTAGTCTGTAAATACAGATGCACATGTTTCTTGCAGCATGCAGACTTCCTCCTGGCTCTGCAGATGAACGAGGAGCAGTATCAGAAGGTCAGTATCCATAATGTTATAAGTTGAATTAATTCAGCTTGTGCACAGACAGTGCAGTTCCTCCTTCACAGATACTTTTAGCTCTGGAATGGAGCTTTTCTGAAGCTGCATTTCACTGTGCTGCTTTTGCTGAGCTGGCAAAACCTGTGTAGTGTTTGTTGGCTGGCTTTTAGGAAAGGTAGACAGGAGCTGAGGCCAGCAAGACAGTATTGATGCATGTAATGATCTGTAGTAATTCAGCTTGTATCTTCACTGCTCAGAACAAACATTGCAACAGAATAGCATCAGGTTTACTCTCATTCTTGCCATTATGGCTGTTTCAAACAGATCCATTGTTGTCGGAGCTTGGCCAGTGAGAAGACCTTCCTTGTTTGCAGAAGGAATTATTTAAAAACCTGAAAATCAGCTCTTCTGCTTCAGAGAAAATGTAGAGAACAGTTCAGCAGCTGTGCATTGCATTTTGGTTTCAATGTTCATTTTCCTTTCAAACTTTGGAAAAGTGGGCTATACTTATACTTTCTAGCAGTGGCAGACTTGTCCACCCCCACAGCTAAGAGGCCAAGGCAGGGTGTGCCCAGGCAGATGGTAAATGTTCCTTTAGAGGGTAACAGATCTGAATCTTGGTTTTCCCCATGAGAGTGGTGTGCACACTGAGGCTGCTTCCCTGTGACTGCAGCTTCCCAAACCCAAAATGCTGCTCTGCCTGTGAGCTAAGAATTATTAATCACTGCATGTTCTTTAGCTCTTTGGAACTTGTCAAGTAGGACATGTAACCATAAAATGACTTAAAACTGAGTTTCTGGTTGCACTTAGGGAATCTGGACCACCAAGTAAGATATCTAATGGAGTGGTGTATATCTGCAGCTTTTTTTAGCATTAATGCTGGCAGTTTTTCCTGCCTTGCAGTTATGTGTGTGTTGCTATAGCTGTTGATGTTTTGGTGCTGGTTCCTCTGGTGGCTGCAGGACGGGCAGATGATCGAGTGCCGCTGCTGCTACGGGGAGTTTGCCTTCGAGGAGCTGACTCAGTGTGCAGATGGTCACTTGTTCTGCAAGGAGTGCCTAATTAAATATGCTCAGGAGGCAGTTTTTGGCTCTGGGAAGGTAAGGATTTCACAACTGGACGAGGGGGAAATGGGTAATTGCTGTTGGGAGATGACATTGCTGTTTGTGTAGTGTTGTTGCTTAAAACAGATGTAACTGCACTTCCCAGGAAATACTTGAATGGAATGGTGTCCTGAGATCCAAGTCAGTCTTGCCATCAAGTGAAGCCAACAACTTCACAATGTGATCTTTGCACAGGATTTCAGGGTTACTAACCTCCTTTTTTTTTTTTTTTTTTTTTTTTTGCTCTATGCTTAGCAATTTGATTGTTAGAAAAACTTTATACAATGCTCATAGTAAAACAATAACTTGTTTGGCTTCTATTTTGTAGTAAATAAACCAGTGGTATCTGTACAGAGAACAATTATCTCTGACTTGGCCTGTCTCCTTCTACCTAAGAGTGTTTCTCCTTCATAATATCACTGTGATCCCAACTTAATTGGGGGGTTAGTTCCTCTATGGTACTACTAACCTCCTTGGTCTCTGATTTAGCTAGCAATTATCCTGGTATTTAGCTGAGTTATAAACAAGTCATTAACCTGCTCTGAAGTGTGTCTGCTCCTTTGCCTCAGGATATGATGCTCAAACTGTGGGATGCTGTTGTACTCTGGGATCCATTTCATGTAAATGTATAAACTGGCAGCTATATTTCATATGACTTTATTGAAAAGATTGTAGTGTGTGAGTGCTGGTTCTCAGCAGAGACTGAACAATAATAACAGGCTGATAAATGGTCACAGTGAACTTGGAGTGAATTGTGATCCTAGCTGGCAACAGCATCTTCCTGCCCAGTGCTTGTTTGAGGCCTGATTTGTTTAATTAGGCTTGTTCTTTCCGTGGTGAGGCCATTCTCTGGCAGTCATCTTAGGTGGATTTAGATGAGATATTGAGAAAAAATTTTTGTTATGGGGCACTGGCACAGGTTACCCAGAGAAGTTGCAGATGCTCCATCCCTGGAAGTGTTCAAGGCCAAGGTGGACAGGGCTTGGAGCAAGCTGTGATAGTGGAAGCTGTCCCTGCCCATGACAGGGATTTAGAACTGGATGATTTTTAAAGTCCCAAAACCCAAGTCATTCTGAGATCTGCTGACTTCAGCCCTTGCTCTGTCTGAGCAAGGCTCTGTGATTTGCTTGGAAATGTTCTGGATCCTGAGTTGCTCTTTGCTAATGTCATGCTGAACCTGAGCCCTCTTTCCAACCCCAGTCAGAGCTGAGCTGCATGGAAGGCAGCTGCACGTGTTCCTTCCCCACCAGTGAGCTGGAGAAGGTGCTCCCAGAGAACATCCTCTGCAAGTACTACGAGCGCAAGGCCGAGGAGGAGGTGGCTGCTGCCTGTGCAGATGAGCTTGTCAGGTGAGTGTCCCACAGAGAGTGCTGCACTTACTGCTGTGCAAAATTGTTCCCTGGAACTCTACTTTTGTGCTGACTCTGAGATAGGTAGCTTTTAAAGAGCTGGATTATAAATTCAGTCTTCTGCCTTCCCAGGTCTGTTTTTATTCTGCCTTTGACTAGGAGCAGATTAAAATTCAATAGACTTGTCTCCCCCAAGACTTGCTTGCCAGCTCTGTGCTGATCCACTAAATTACATGGTCAAAAGCAGTGCTGAGCATATAATATTTTGATTGCAAACGGGGAAGTGATTGAAGAAATATGAGCAAAAAGGCAATAGTCAGCACATCCTGGCAACAGGCAATGGGTTGGCAGCCTTAGCAACTTCCATGCAGCTATTTGACTAAATCAGCTTTCAGCAAAGCTATGTTTGGCACTCTGCATTAATGGCATCTTGTTTTGGGCTACAGGTGTCCCTTCTGTAACTTCCCAGCTCTACTGGACAGCGATGTGAAGCGGTTCAGCTGCCCCAATCCCCGCTGCAGAAAGGTAATTGGGGCTTGCTTCACATTTGGTCTCTTGTGGAGTGTTGGACAGGAGAGCTGGGAGGACAACTCACCCTTCCTAGTGCAAGTATCTCATGTGACTGCATAGGGCAGCAAAGCATTTGCTGGATCCTACTGATCTTCTATAAAGTTGGGTGCCTGGACAGGTGAATTTCAGGGCACTGTTAATAGAGGAGGAGTCCTGTCTTTTCTTTCAAGGTATTGGCTAAAGAAGCCTAATAGTTAAATTCTGTTGTTTGGAGAAGTTGAAGTTGCCAGCACTGAATTCTCATGTGAAAATAGAACTTACTTTGGGGGAGAAAGCTGTTTATGAAATATGCTCAATTCCATTTTACATCCTGATCTCCAGATAGGTTTTGTTAACGTTTAGCCTTCACAATGGGGAAAGGAATGTCCTGGTGTTGAGGCAAGGAGGTTTGCTAGGCACTAGGTGGCAATGTTGATTCATGTTTAAATCTCAGGTTTTTTCTAACTGTTTTTGCAAAAGCTGAGCTGTTTTCAAAATGTACAAATGTCAGCACTAAATAGCAGAATTTAGGCTTGAAAAACATGAACCCTTCAATGGGCAAAATGAATTGAAGTTGCTTTTTCCCTAAACTGTGTAATGCAGCAGAGTGATCATGTAAGAGGGATCAGTGCTGAAATGTTCCTTTCCTACTGCTTCACTGTTTCATTTCCTTCCTAGTGTACTGCCTGTTCCCCCCCTCCCTGGGGTTACAGCATTCCAGTGGGCTGGATTTCTGGTTTCCTGGACAGCTTGTGTTGATTCATTAGCTGAAAATCTGCTGAGTAGCTTTGTGCTCTTCTTAGAAGTCTTTAACGACTTCAGGATTTGAAGTCGAGGGTGAGGAATTTGTATGGCAGGATGTGGTGTCTCAGCATCAGCTGCAGTGGTTCTTCATATTCCTGCTATCTCTTCTCTCTCCAGAATGAAGAATTTCAGTTAATGCTCTTGCTTGCAGGAAATGGTTGCCCTAAGGGAGGAAAGGGCTAATCTAGGGAGCTCCACAGAGCTTGGAGAGGATGTACTGGCTTTGCTAGCAGTGCCTCTGGTGATGGCTGATCCTGGAAGGAGTCCCTCTCTGGTTGGAAGGACTGCACTCACATAGCTGAACCTAAAGCAAGGGGAAGGTCAAAATGTGTCTCTCCCAAAATCTCAGAGTGCTTTGAGGGTGGGGAGAGGAGGACCAGATGGTGGACCTGTTGTATCCCTGTGCTCCATCACCTGGATCCTTTCTCTGGCTTTGGGAGTTTGTGTTGATACCCTTGGGGTCTCCATTAAATCTTGCAGGGAGGTTCATTCATATTTGGGCCAGCTATGGATATGCTGGAAAGCAAATGATGTGAACCAGCTGCAAGCCTTCACTTTGCCTGTGTGTCTGTGTGCTGGGCTCAGCAGTAAGAGCTCTACACATAACCAGGTCACTGCCTGTGCATCTCACCTGGAGTTCCAAGTGCACCTTGCAGGGGCCAAAATGTGGCTAATGGTAACTTGAGCAATGGGCAGAGCTGCCCTGCCCCTGTGAGTGCCCAGCTGCACAGGGAGCATGCAGATGAGCTGGCACCATCTGCCAGGGCCTCTGTGGCTCCAGCTGTGTGGCACCAAGTTTGGCTCCTGGTTAGTGACCAGGGCTTGAATCTTTATATGACAAACAGCAGGGTGGAGGAAAAACTTAGTTAGCCAAGGAAAAAGATCAGTTCTGTCTGAGCCACCCTACAATGCGTTCTGTGTGTGTGCAGTCTGAGCTGGTGCTGGGGCAGAGGCAGCTTTCACTCAGATTTGGCTGAGTATTGAGGTTTTGCTGACTGCACATGGAGCCAGGCTTCCTGGTGATAGCAGTGTTTTCCAGGCCTCCATCTTGGAGGGATCCCTGCATGGAAGCAGCGCTCAAATTCCTCATCTCTAAGGATGCACATTCCTCCTCCCAGCACTACAGAGCAACCCAAAACTGGCAACTGTGGTAGAACAAGGAAAGGCACATGTTGCTGGTTGAGTTGTGCAGCACTGGGAGGTGAGGGTGCACTTCTGCATGGTGGGGGAAGTGCTGTTTTCCCCCAGAAAAGGAAGTCCATCCTCTGTGCTCAGCCCTCCTCCCAAGACCCCACACTGCTGAAGACAAGGCTTTTGTTCCCAGCTGCTGCTGCTGCCGGCCCTGGCGCCGTGTTGTGGGAGAGGGAGATGGTTTCCCTTCTTTGCAGTCTCAGCACAAAGCACTGCAGGGCTTTCAGCCAGCAAGAGATGGGGAGCTGAAAGCTGCTGTTGCCATGGAAATAATGCATGCACGGAGCAGCAGAGAGCTTGAAACCCCCAGCACTCCTTTCAGAGCCAGGCCACATTGCAGGGACTTGCATTTCCAAGAGTTTTCCTTAAAACTCCTTTTCACAGCATGGAATTTTTATTGCTTTATGGTACCCAGTTGTCTGGGTCAGTGCTGAGATGATGGCATGTGGCTGCATGGTGTGGGATGGCATTGTCCTTGGCTTGGGCAGCTGCCATTCCTGTGCATCCACAGTGGGTTTGGGGACTGCCTTGAGCATTGATGTGCCTATCTCAGATGGATAAAATTTCTGCTCTTTCATCTTCAGCTTAGGCTCTCTGGCCACCAGCAATCCTCATGTTGTTTTAATTAGCAGCGCTGAGGCTTTGTGTTTTAGGGCATGCCTTATTAAGCCGTTCCTTGTCTCGGGATTGATTTGGAGGTGCTGCCTAGGAACAGATGCACCCAGCTGCTTTTAGCCTTCATTTTCTGCTGGAAGTGGGGCAGGTTTAAACTTGCACTGAGCTGTGCCTGAGCACAGCCACTCTTAGCAGGGCACCACCAGCACCCGTAATGAGCGTTGAGTCGTGCTGTGGGGTTTGCGTGGCTCTGAGAGAAGGGGTCTTGCTGAAATAAATTACTGCTTGATCAACAAGACCTAAATTTGCAGAGGGAGGTGAGGGGGGTCCTGTGACACTGTGATCTCTGTACCTGGTACAGCAAGGCACATGCAGCTGCTTGTGGTTCAGAGGTGGGTAACACTGCTTAGGAGTGTTTTATGGAGTGCAGGGGGAACTGTTTGTGTAATCCAGCACCCAGCAGCAGGGGATGTGTTCAGGATGACACAGCTGTCCAAGGATGTCATCCAACACATACCACAGGGCCCATTACTTCTGTGCTAAAGGCTGGGCCATGCTGCCCAGAGCTGCCCTGCCCGACTCCAGATGTGCTGTGGATTTAGGCTTAAACTGTATCAGGATTTGTAGCTGGCAGGGTGCGTGTGCAGCATGGAAAAAAAGATTGTCCTGGTTGGAGAAATTGAGCTTGTCCAGAATGCCTCAGAGTAGGATATACATATGGAGAATTACTTAATTCTCCTTGTTTTGCAACATGTTTTCCCAGCTGTTGAAGTCTGCTGTCTCATTCAGCTTCCTGACAGCAGCACAAACATTTTGAAAGTCCCGTGGCCCCATCTCATTCTCTGTTCAGACATTCTTATTGCTATTATCCGTATGTTTTTCCTTGAGCCTGTTTCTTTGGATTTGATTGGTACTTGGAGCTTAGTCCCACAGCTTTAGTACAGAGCAGAGCTGAAGGTGGCATTTGCTGTGGCACACCCCTCTCTAATTTATTCTTAGTGGCGATGACCTCAAGTCCCAGCTCCTGTTTAAATTCCCATCCTCCTGTGTCTCCTAAGAAAATTTGTTGGGATAAGGAAGAGAAGGAAGTGTGGTGAGGATGACGTTGTGACAGAATGGTTTGGATTGAAAGAACCCTTAAAGACCATTCATTTTCACTTCCCCCACCATGGGCAGGGACACTTTCCACTAGACCAGATTGCTTAGGGCTCTGTCTTGGCCTTGAACGCTTCCAGGGATAGGGCTTGGGAATGGAGAACTCATGCCTGTGTCTGCTTGGATCTGGAGACCTGTCTGCCACGTGTCCATGTCAGCAGAATTCTCTAAGCCATCTCCTCATGGCTCTGCATCCCTGACACCTCCTGCTCTGGATCTCTCCGCTGCGCCCTTTTTAAACTCGCAGCGCGCATGGGAACTCTCTGGGTGCTCTCAGTGCCAAAACCACAACAAATGGCGAGTTTCCGTCTGTCAGCTCGGCTCAGCCCGGCTCAGGCTCTCCACGGCTGGGCAGGCGATTTTCATTTTTCTTCCATAAAAGGACATTGAGGCTCGGCTGCAGCCGCGGGGCCGGGGCTGAGCCGCGGGCAGGGCGAGCGCGATGCTGTCGGAGCCTCCTTCCCTATCTCCACACAGGGATGGGCCCGAGGGAGGGAGGGAGGGAGGGACCAAGGTCCAAGGTGGAGTTGAGGTGATTGTAGGCAGCAGATAACACCCCCGTAGGTTTTATTGCCAGGTTCTAATGGGAGGTAGATAACAGGAGAGAGTTTGTGGTAGAGCAAACCTTAAAAGTACAGTCCCGTGGAGGGCGGGCACATGCGCTGAGCCATGTGGGCTGTGCCATCGAGGTGGGGAGAGTCAGAATTGCCTGGGGAGTGCTGAGAGTTGGGTGATCTTCTCATCCCCAGATTTATGCTGGGCAAGCTGCTTATCCTGGGAGGAAACTGCAAGGGGAACGAGGAAAGGCAAAATGCTGGGGGTACTGTCTTACACCTTAATTTTTGCTGTGTGCTCGGAATGGGCAGGAGCAGTTGCAAGAATTGAGTTGTAAGCAGTAAGTTGGTCCTAAATTCCCCTTTCCAGAGAAGGAGGCACAATGATCAGCCCAAATCACTGCTTGCCAACTTGTCACCCTTTGAGACACACTGTAGAAGCTTTGAGAATACCCCCACCTGGAAAGAGGGTAGGAGTGGGCTGGGTTGATTGCTGTAGTGGGGTGGAGAGGCTCCATCAGTGGGAGCTCAGGTGCTGCTGCTGCTTTAACAAGGTCAAGTCTATTTATGCAGTGGTATGTGGAAATGCCTCACTTGATAAATGAGTCTGACAGGAGGAGAGGGTGAGGCCCAGCCTGGAAATGGACCTGAGGAAAGAGGTCAGTTTAAATGGGGTATCTCTCTTGCAGAGAAAAAAAAACCTGCTGAAAGCAGGAACTCAGACTAGTCCCTTTAAAAATGGACTGTGTAAGTCAGTGCAATTTTGAGCAACAAAGCTTACTCCTTGTAAAAATAGCTTGCTTTCTGCCTTGTACAGCAATATCCAGTCAGTGAAAAGCCAATTGAAAAGGCTGTTCACTGACCAGTGAGTGCCTCTGTGTCAGGCCCATACGAGGTAGCAGTGCTGCCTTCCATTCATAGCTTTGTCCTTTGCTGGGGAAAGGTTCAGAAGTAACAAACTGAGTACAGCTTCATGTGGAGATGGAAATTTAAGCTTCAGCATCTTGTTTAGCCTTTTGTCCCTGGGCACAGGGAGCCTGCAACTATTTTGGCAAAGGGAACACTGAGAGAGGCAGCACCTGTGGTGGTCAGTTCTGATTTATGATGACTGTCTTTGGAGATAGGTGATGGATTCCATGAGGAATTGGATAAGAACACCCTGAGTGGGTTGGGAAGGACTGTTGGCTCCCTTGAATGTGGAGAGTTGGTGGAGTGGCCTCATAGCCAAACTCCTGAGGCTGGGAGGACCCTGAAAGCTGTAGTTGTGCTGAGGCTGAGATGAGCTGGCAGCTTTGCCATTTCCTCCTCAGTCCCTTTGAAAATGAAAGGGACAAGAGGGTTTTCTTCTGTCTCATGCAGACAAGAGTGGGAGTAATGTAACATAGTCACCCTAACAACAGGGAGGAACCCTAAATCTCTGTATGGACCAAAGTGCTCAGATTCCTTCACTTGTTTGATTTTTTTAAACAGTGAAGCAACTTTGCTCAGTCACTTGTGTGTCCCCACAGCAGGGTAGCAGTGCCACCGAGTGTTCTGGGACTGCTGTGAGCTCTGTGCAGGTCCTTTCACAGCAGTTTGAGGTTAAAACCCTGCCTGGTGTATTTCAGAATGTTGGATCAGGGTTATCATTTTGCAGTTGCAGTGGAAATGGATGTTGGAGGGGATGGAAAAAGGCTGTTCCCAAGGCAAATTAAAAACATTGTTCTGACCTTACTCAAGAAGCTGTATCTTCCTTCTCATTCCTCCCCCTCACATTCCTGTCGTAGTAATCACTGATCTCTAACCTCAGCTTCATCTGCCACAGCTAACCACTTAAAAAATGCACTTAAAAAACCCCCATACACCTCATTTTGCTGTACCTTAGTGCTTCCAGGACAGAGTCATCTTTGAAGGGACGTGAGTCAGCAGCAGAGGTTTGGAATAGCATCGAGGCAGGGCACTGAGGACTCCTTGGGATGGCCTAACCTGGTGCAGGGAGTGTGGGGAGGTGTTTTGCTTCTCCTTTCTGTTTGCACATAAACAGATTTCAGCAGATGACACAGTCATCAGACTTCCTGAGCTAACACAAGGCTGCTGCAGATGATGGCCATTCTGGAGGCTGTCAGTGGAGTTTGTTTCCTAATTTGGTCACAGTGTGTTCAGGGCTGGCCTGCTTTCCTTTTTTCTTTTTTCTCTTTTTTTTTTTTTTATTAAAACACCCATCCTTTTCTCTCATTGTTGTGGAGGGGAAGCTGTTTGTATCTGAGAACCTCCAGCTTCTCTCACTTCCTCTCCACAGAGGAAGTGATACTTGAAAGGCCCAAACCACCATGCAGTTCTGATCTTTCCTTTTTTGTTCCCCTTCCTTTGCCATTCTTCTATGAGTTAATCTCAATACTGGGTGTTTATGCTTTCTGAGTAGTCATTCAAGCCCTTTGTGCTGGAGGACTTTGGAGTAGTTTAAGTGTCAGAATGAGCTGTGCTGCAGTTAAATTATAACATTGATTAGATTGATTTATTTGAAATCTATATTTCAAGAGGGAGTGACATGTGTGATTTCAGTAGTGGAAAGAAGAGCACATGTGTTGCTTTGTACATCATCCCTCACAAGAGGCCTGGTACCATGTAGGAAGCTGTAAGTGCCAACCAGGAGAAAAGACCTTTCAGAGTGAGTTCAGTTGTCTTACAGATCTTCCTGTAGAAGATCCCTGCTTTTCAGTGTTGGAGCAGAGTCAGCCCCAAACCAGCCACCTTCCTGGCATGCAGAGACACTTCAGCCCTTCCACTCTTCATGTGAGTTCTCATTCAGCAATAGGAACAGCCAAGGAATCATCACCAAACCTGTAGGCTCGTTATTGCTTTGCTTCTATGCTGGGCATAGCAGGAAAAGGAGAACATAAAAGGTAAAAGCCAGGTTCCAGCTGATGCAGTGAGGATGCAGCTCCAGCAGCTTTATTCAGTGCCATGGGGAGGATTGTGTGCCTTGGGGGGGTGAAGCTGTTGCTCTCTAGGGAGCTGCTGTCAGTCAGAGGAGCTTCCCAAGCCTTGGAAGCCTGGGGAAATGCTGGGTTACCTGTTCAAACCCAGCTCTATTTTGGGTTCACAGGACATGTCATCAACAGCTCCAGCAGAGCCTGGGTTTAAGGTGTGGCCAGAGCAGATGGATTAGTGGCATTAAAGGTTTGGCTCTAGATGGGCAGGTACAGGCTGGTCTCAACAGAAATTCTCTGCAGAGAGGAAACTTCAGTGTGTGTCATTTGTGAGATCCCAGGTTAGCACTGACCTCTGAAACATGAGTAACGGGGAAATGGGAACACTGGGTGGTGAGGCAGCAGGTCTGGAGGGGCAAAGGGAAGGTGAAGCACAAGTTTACTTCTAATTTAGTAAAAATCATCTCTGTGTGTCATTCCTATTTGCATATTATCCTCTAATTAGCCATGACTGACTCACCCACCACTTCCACCTGAAAGGAATGATGTGTTTTGAAGTGTATGGTTTATAATCTCTGTAGGCCAGCAATTCTCCTCCTCTTCTCCTCTCCCCTTCCAATGTCCCCCAAAATGCATTCTCTTATTGCTTTTAACCTTCAAGCCTCTTTTCTTCTGCTCTCTCTCTGTTACTACTCTTGCATTATTAATGGACTGTAGCAACTCAGCCAGAACACTGACATTACTAATTACTACTTGTACCAGAGGAATGGGGAGCAAGATAGAAACTGGGTCAGGAAATGTTGTCATCATAAAATGATAGCATCAGAACTGGAGAGCAGGACTGTGTGTATGGGCAGGTTTGCATTGGAAATGCCTCCTTCACCCTGGAGCACACCTGGGCACACTTACCATGCACATACTCTTTGCTTATTTGCTGTGGGCAGTTGGGAGAAGCATCTCATTGACAGAGAAGGGTTAATGGGCCTGTAATTTCCAGCAGCAGAGAATTGGAGTGATGGGTTGTGTTCTGCCTGGCAGCACTTCAGGCATCACAAAACTCACGTGTGCCTCGTTGCTGTAGCAGGAAGCCCCTTCCCCTGCTGGTGTCAAAGGCTGAGGAAGCAAAGTGGCTGCGTTTATTTTTGCATTCAGTGAGAGCCTGTCATGCTTGGTGTGTTCAGATTGTCCTTGGTAGCACCAAGGGCATCCCACAGCAGCAAACAGCTCGCTCTGCTCCATGTGAGAGAATACAGCTGCTATTAAACCAGAACATTGTTTTAGGGATGCAGCAATTAACCTGTGAATATTGGGCATGAGGAATTGCTTGCTTCTGGTTAATGGAGCCGTGTCTCTTCACTCAATTGGGCAAAGCATCCTCTTGGGAATCTGGCATCCCTTAGAGGCCTGGTGTGAACAGTTGTCTGTTGTGTTAGCTTTCCCCTTGAGAGGGGGGCACGTGTGAAGATGGCAGTGTCATTGAGTGTAAAATGTGTCGACTCTCATGGTAAGTGACAGTCAGAGAAGGTCATCTCTAAACACACAGCATCGTCTTTGAACAGTCACAACAGCTAAAATGCATTGGTCAGCAGTAAACTACAAACCCAGCAGTGATCAGAGTGTGCTGGCAAATGACAAGTCCCTCTCCCAAAAACATGCTTACAAAGAAAATGGACAAACTGAAGGCTGCTCCCTCCCAGAGGCATAACTTGGGTTGCTAGTGATGAGAGCACATCTCTGGGTGACATGTCTGGCTCGAGGTGGCAGATTCCCCAGAAGTGTCTTGGAGACAGCAAAGGGACCGTGTGTGTCTTCCCTCTGTGTGCTGCTGGTCCCAGAATGTGACTGCCTGCCTGTGCATCAGGTGGGGGCCCTGCTCTGGATGGGTGTGGGGAAGCACCAAAGCAATCAGGGCTCGGTCCCTGCCAGGCATCTCCAGGAGCTCCAGTCTGCTGCACTGACATTCCCAGGGAGGCGGGAGGCCAGCGCAGGAGCAGCGTGACTCCCTCCCAAGTCAGATGCTAACTCACACAAAGCCAGCTCGATATTTAGGCTGGGCAGACTTGACAATATCCCCTTTCAAAGATTATCCCTTAAACTGTCCTCGTCACACACCGCCTTTGGCGCCTGCCGGAGCCTTTTGTAAGGATGAGCAGTATTTAAAAGAGAGGCTGCCTGCTCTAATCTCTGCTCTGTGGGCTGTAAAACCCATCCTGCTGTAGCTCGCCAACTTTATTTCTCTTACTGATGGTAATAAGTGTAGGGCTCTTAAATCCTGGCTCATGTTTTATCCCTGGTGTTGGTGGGGCTCTGTTATCTTGAAGCAAGCCCAGAGCAGAGCTTTGCTGGTGCATTTGAGGGAGAGCAGACATTCCCACGAAGTGGGAGCTGGTGATAGGCAGTAATTTCTACTGTATTTAATAAAGCCATTGTGAAGCTAGGGAGGTCTAGAGTTTGCAATCCCAGTGTACTCTTTTTTAAAAAAAAGGCAAGTACTGATTTGCCACTGAAATTGAGCATTGTCAGTGAGGCAAGTACTCTGTCCAAAATTTCATGTGCACTTAATTAAAAGGCAAGAGGGTTAATGAAGCTTTGAGTGCATAAGGCCTCATTCCCTGAATTTAATTTTCTTTAATTGCTCCAGAGATTGAAATTCCCAGCTGTGGTTGTCCCCTAACATGTGAATTAAGGAACCGGAAAGGGACAATTTGATTTGTCTCATTCAGTGCCAACTTCTTCCCCTTTGACTGAATTTTCATCTTTTTCGTTGAAAGGGGACTACTAAAAATCCTCAAGTCAGTGTTTCAGCTTTGTGGTAGAATTGGCAAAGCTGTGACCTGCTGATACTTTGGACACTGAGGCTGAGCTGAAAAACAGGGAGTGTTTGTGCAGATTGTGTTACTCTTCCATTATGTACTGCAGAT
This sequence comes from Melospiza melodia melodia, assembly GCF_035770615.1. NCBI lineage: Eukaryota > Metazoa > Chordata > Aves > Passeriformes > Passerellidae > Melospiza > Melospiza melodia. The sequence continues at coordinate 3,239,550 of NC_086211.1, forward strand.
CACGAGCAAATACAGTTTTTATTCTTTTCCCTCCCTGATACCTGTCATCTCATTCAGGATTGGTGGGGTTAAGTCAACAGAATTGGATGGCACAGCCCCAGTCAAACCAGCCTTCGTTAGTGGGCAGTGTCAAAATTTAAAAATTTTACAAGGGTGGTTGGGGGTTTGTTGCTTGTTTATAGGGGTATTGGAATAGTGGTCTAAGCCTTCTGTGAGTGTCAGGGTCTCTTTGTGTGAGTTCATAGCCCAAGCTCTGTCCAAGGGCAAGGCAAAAATCTAAAGTGCAGCAGATTCATGGACTGTTGAGATAATCAGTGATGGGAAAAATCTGTTCCTGACTTCATTATAACAAAGGCTGATGTCCCTTGCTGAATGCCCTGTATGTTGTGTGCTAGGCCTCTATTGTGGCAGTTGCTGTTGGATATTCCAAGGCTGCTGTACATTTTTGTGTCCTAATGGGCTTGTTAGCAGCTATAGCCTTGACTGGGTGGTTAATAGTAAAGGATGCTTCTAGCAGCAGCAGAGGACATCAGGGGTTAATTTAATGCACACCTAACACTGGAACAACAGCAGCAGCAAGTGTTTGGGGTTTGCCTTTTGGAGGTCTTAGCTGTCAGAAATCCTTGAGAAAATATGTAGTAACGTCCCCCTTGGTCTGGTGGAGACTTGCCCTGAGCCTGCAGCACGTAGCAATGATAGATAAGCACCCCCTGCCTGAACAGGTATTTCAGAGCTGTTGGGCTCTCCCAGGGGGCTGCAGCAAAGCTGTGTGTTTGTGGTGGTTCCTGCAGTGCTTTTTGGGGGTTGTTTTGGATGAAATGTGCTTTGCTTTCAGGAAGCTATCCTGTCCCTCCCTCATGCTGTGGGACAAACCACCCTGCCCTGGTCATGGAGCTGGAAGGATGTAAGGCTGGCCCTGGAGGTGCACATTTGATTGAGATGGACCATTAACCATCCATATCCATGGAGTCTCTACCTCAGTCTGTAAAACCATTTGGATTTTAAAAATTTAATCATATCCTGACATTCTTTCACCCATCCTTATTTCCAGTCAGCCTGCTCATCTTCAGCTAGGGTCAGCACGAATTCCCCTCTCAGAATCGCACTTCTGCCCTGGAGGAATCCACCACCTTTGCTGCTACCCAGCACCTCTCCCGTGCCTGTGCCCTGATGGTGTGAGTGCCCTCTGCCCTGCTGAATGAGGAATGGCCAGGTTGTGCCTGTGCCCTGATGGTGTGAGTGCCCTCTGCCCTGCTGAGTGAGGAATGGCCAGGTTGGAGTGCTGGGGTTGGGAGCTCCAGGGCCAGCCCCGTGCGCGGCCGCTCCTCCCGCCGTGTGCTGGGGCAGCAAAGGTGATGCTTTAAGTGGTCTCTGTGCTGCTAGCAGGGTAAACAGAGCAGATGTTTCCTCAGCCAGGGGAGCATTAATGGAATGCCTGGGCCCTGGCTGATGTAAAACATGGCAGCGAGTTTTGGGGATGAGGTCAGCGGCGCTGAAAGCCGATGGGAGTTTAATGTCGAGGCTGCCTCTGCGAGCCCAGGGGTCAACTGAGAGAGCTGTGGCTAATGGAAAGGCAAGTACACTTGTCATAAATCAGTGCCAAAATGCTGAACAGGCATTGCTGTTGCTGGATGCCACAGCCAGGGGTGGTTCTGTAACCACCCATGAGCTCTTGTTCCTCACTGGGTGTCCTTAGTGTCTGTGTTTGATTTTAGAAGAGACAGAGAGACTAAAAATGGAAGGTTTGGGGAAAGCTTTACCTCTATGCCTCACCTGCTTCACTCTGTTCATGGAATCCTGTGGCTGCTGCATCCCATCCACGTGGGGTATGCCAGGAGGGCAGCCAGGATATTGTTGGGATACCATTTTAAACAAGTTGTCCTCGTGGTCAGAGATGGATCGTGTTTCTGCTGTGAGGTTGCTAGGAAGTCCTGAGGCATCAGGAGGCAAAGCAGGCTTGGCACTGCTTAGAGATCATGTGGTTTTTTTAAAAACAAACGAGTCTTGTAAAAAGTAAAGAGCAGCATTTTCCAAGACAATGAGAAATCAGTTTGCTCTCTGACCAAGCAGCGCGTTTCCCGTGAGGCTGGATGCTGTAAGGTGCCATTTGCCAACAAGATAAGATGGCTGTATTTGTTCAGTGATTTATCCCCTGTGAAGCCAATCTGAAAGAATGCTTTATTGCTCTATTTATTTTTTCAAAGGAAGCTTCTTTGACCTCATTTTTTTGTGTAGGAAGCATGCATGCCTTTAAGCTAAATCTCGAAGCCTGGTCAAAATTGGGGTCTGTCTTTAGGGCTGCAGCTTGAAACACAACGTCCGTGATGCCATTCAGAAGCCAAGAGGTGAGCAGCTCTCCCTCAGGCTTTTTCTGATTGAAAACCTCATACACACCAACAAAGCCAGTCTGCAGCTTAAAGGGTTTGGGTTTTTTCCTTTCTGGGTCCTCCTTTAAGGGCAGAGGTTGAAACAAAACAGATGCTCTTGGTGGATGCTCTTAGAGGCAGTTGCTGTATGAGGATTTGGCTCCTGACACGTGAGGGGAGGATGCTCCCTCACATTTGTGAGCGGATGTCAGGCTTAATAAAAATCCCCAATCTGAAAGGGCCAGGTGATCCCCCTGAGTGAGAGGTATCAGTGCTGTTACTGCATTGCCTCCATCCCTTCATTTGTTTGTGCAATTATCCATGTAACTAAAACCTGAAAGTGCCTCCTTGCAGCACGTTGTCCCCAAAGAAGGGAAAGGATTGCAGCTATTGGAGTGGCCTGTGGAGAGAGGGATGGATTGTCCAGGTAGCTGGAAGCTGTGCCAGGTTGGTAGCCTGCTACTATATTTAGTTTTTCTTGGCCTCCTGGAATGAGGGCATTGAACCTTTCTAGATATGGAGATAGGCACAGCACCAGGCAGCCCTGAGCATGGCTTGCCAACTTCTGGGCTTTGTTGTTTAGAGCCTTGGTCTTCACTGTTCTGTGTCTGGGGTAGAGGACAATGAGATGAGGTTGTGTGAGCAAGAGTTGGTTTTGTAGCTGTTCTGTCTGCAGCTAACAACTGGGGTGTTCTTTAAGAAAAGCTTCTCTTTTAAAGAGTTTTGTTGTCCTGAAGCTTTAACCCTTTGTGGTGCTTCAGGTGTGCAGAGTGAAGAACAGGTGCTTTGCAGGAGTAATTAGTTGCCTTTTCCAGTTTTGTACCACAAACTAGTATGCAGATACCTTCAGACACAAATTTCTTATACTCTTATAAGATCCCTTGAATAATTTTAACCTACCTACCTATGTAGTTTAATAAAACTTTTTTTTTTTCTTCTTGGAACTTCAGTCTGGTTGCAGCTGTTGTACAAGCTATAGGTTTCTGGATTTGTCAGAAAACCATGACTTCAGACCACTGGGATTTTGGTGGGTGGGTGAAAGTGCTAACAGATTAATGAGTCTCACTTAGCATCTCCATCTGCCAGACTAAACTGTGTTCTGCACGGGAGACTTAACACAGCTGGTTTGAGCTGGTCTGAAAGCAAAGCATCCTTTACCTAGTCCAGGCTCACCCCTGATATAACAAATCAAGCACTGCAGTGTCGTGGGTATATGTGTCCAGAGAAGTTGTGGATTCTCCACCCCTACAAATCCAGGCTGGACAGGGCTTGGAGCAGCCTGGGACAGTGGAAGGTGTCCCTGCCCATGCAGGGGTGGAACAAGAGGAGCTTGAAGGTCCTTTCCAACCCAAACCATTCTCTGATGTATCTCCTTTCCTTTTCCTGATCCAAGCACTGTGGTGAACTCAAGGAGTGCAAATGAGTAAAAACAATGGAAAAATGCAGAGAATCCCCCGAGGACCAGGTAGAATTCCTGGTTCCTCACCAAACACGTGGATCAGCTCCCTTTTCTGACACTTGAACTCTCAGGTATTGCTGTGACATTTGCAATGACTTTCCCTGTGCCTTACCTCCATAAGGAGATAAGTTAAAACCCTTGGTATAAATGAGATCTCTCCATCCCAGCTAGGGTGGCTCATCCAGGGGGAGATGCTTGGGAAGAGCTGTGTGTGCAGCAGTGCTCTCTCACTGCACTTGGCTCCAATCTCTGTCGCTGCAGGGGCAGCCTCAAGGTCCAGCTGTGAGCAGGAATGAGATGCCCTGATGAGGCAAGAGCTGCTGTGCATTAGCTGTAGCTGTTGGTTTTTCTGTTCCCTCCTGTGAGCTCTGAAAGTTAAATGGGAATGAAGGAGCTGCTGAATAAGAGACATGTTATCCCTCGCCTGCATCCGTTTATAGGTGGCAAGTTGCCATGGCTGAGACACTGATCAATTGTTGCTCTGAAATCTGGGGTTATTCTTCAGCTTTCTTTCCTAGAGAAATGGGATCTCTGCCATCTTCAGTGCCCAGGAAGTATCTGCAGAAGTGAGTGTTGGTATTAGCGTGGGTGCTGTGTGTGCCTGCACATACACACTCTGCTGCTGTTCCTGGACACCCATTCTCTCATTTTTCCCTTGCCTGTGAGACTGGATAAACAGCCCAGAGGCCCTGGGGAGCTCCAGGGTGTGGGGGAAAGGCTGGCCTGGCTGATTTGGTTATGTAAAGCTAAAAGGCATTTACTCAGTGCATTGGGTGGACTGTTCTTGTGTGTAATGAGTTGTGCAACTGTACAGCCATGGCAGAGCAGCCTGAGCTCCTCTGACAGTCCTCTGACTTGTCTCCCACATGGAATCATTACAGCTGCTTGTCAGGAATATGCAAAATCCCCGTGATCTGCTGGCATGTGTTACTCCAGATTGCTTGCTGCTCAGAGTGCCTTTCTTTGCAGTATCAGTGAACCTTCTTGCTGCTCCCTGTGGGTTTGATGACATGCTAGCCCAAAAATTTGGACTGGATCATTTTTCTGAAGTACCTCATCACTATGGAAAAGTGAAAGCAAGCAGTGCCAATTACCAGGAAAGCTGTTGCAGTCCTTGGGCTTACATGTTGGGCATATGGAGTCAGATCAGATTTTCTTTATATTATGACATCAGTGACACCAAGAGTTTTGTTCTGGTTCTTAGTCAGGAATGACAGGAAGGTGGAAGACCCTTAGAAGAAGTTTAAAATTATTCTCTGCAGTCTAGAAATCTGCCTTACAGACAGTAAGATGTTAAAGCTAAGTCTCTGAGGAGAAATGTTGAGATCACTTGATGAGTCTGTCAGGGTACACCTCCAGAGATGTGTGTAACATTTTAAATGTAACAGATAATGAGAAGATAGTATTAAAAGTTAGTATTAAATGTCTAAAAGGCAGAACTGGCTGAAAACCCGTGCTTTGAGTCATCTTGGAGCTTTTGGATCAAGATGGAGATCCTGACTGAGAAGGGGGAAGGGGAAGACTTTAGACCTAGTTGTAACTGGAATAAAAGGAATAGATGCTTTTATAGCACACCCAATTTAAAGGTTACTTTTGGCTCATTCTGAGTTGAAATCTATTGCTGTAAAATCATTAGTCTGCAGCCCCACCATTTCCAGCTGTGATCCAGCAAGATTGGCCAGGCTGAGCCAGCCTAGGTGTGAACACGTGGCTGACTGAGGGCCATGGAGCTGAGGGACTGCAGGGAATGGGAGCCTGGATTCAGTAGGTAACACCTCTGGGAATCCTGGGGTGTGTTAATTAGTGCTGCCAGGAGAGAGACAACCTCAGAACACGTGTGATTCAAGGAGAAATTCAAAGAAGAATTTAGAGAGAGCTGTTAGATAAAGTGCAGACTGTCCCTGGCCTGTGAGGAGCAGCATTCCTGCCCTGTCCATAAGGAGCTTCCTCCTTGCTCTCCAAACAGCACAGGTCTGGATGGGCTTCTACTGACCCCACACTGGGTCATGCTAATTATGCTGGTGAAGGAACTAAGCAGCATTTTAATATTCAGGATTAAGAGGTCTGTGTGAAAAGGGCTGTTGGTCATCATTGCATCCAAAATTCTGCTTTTGAACTCTGCAAAACAGCCTTTGTTTTTGTGTGGTGCTTTGTTAAATGGCTGTTCTTGTGTGTGTGCACTGATAGAAGGGTTCTGCTGTAAATTAGGGCTCCTGGATTTTTCCTGCTAGACCAATGGATGTGGATGTGTGGGGAGGTCCTGCTCTGGGCTTTTCTCTGCTCATTTCTGTTTGTGATTCTCCACTTAGCACTGAATACAGATGTTTATGCGTATATTTAGAAAAGGCTGGTCTGGAAATAAAACTTCTCTTTGCAGCACTCCACCTCCCTCAGCTTCATATTTTAAGACTCTTTGTTCTCTCATAGTAATTTTCCAAGTGGATTAGTGCAGGTCACCAAGGCATCCACATCAGTGAAATACAGCAAGATGTTGCTGTCATCTCCTGAAACACTCCAGCACTCACCCCATTGCTTATCAACCCACACTCCAGTAATCCTAATAGCTATGTCAGAGCAAGATTAACAGAAAATCCAGGCAAATATTTATGGTTCCCTTCAAGGTATGTATTAATCAGAGAATGTGGAGCAGATGCTTTATGAGGAAAGCTTGGAAACCTTGTTCGCGTGGTCTGAGGAGGGATTCTGCCAGGCTGGGTAAGCTGCTGCCAACTTGGGGAAGAGGCATGGGGCAGACAATGCAGGAAAGGATGCAAGATTCCTTGGTGGAATGGGAGAGAAGCAGCTACAAATGAAAAAGGGAGGATAAGGAGCTGTGTTTGTTCTCCTCTGTGCTATAGCAGCGTTGTGTGGCAGCTCAGCAGTGAGAGAAAGCACAACATAAAGACAAAGAAGAGGAGGAGCAGGTTGAGAAGAAAGAAGCAGAAGAACCATGCAGCAGGGTGGCATCTGGGAAAAGCCTGGGGAAGCAGCACTGGTTGGGAGGTGGCAGATTTTAACCATGGTGAAACCTGGATCCCTTTTGTCTATGGGGCTGTGCAGGTTCCTGGAGTTCATGGAGTGATACGAGAGGGCTGGTGAGATGCAGCTGCCTCCTGCAGTGTACAGCCAATTCCAGGAGGATTGGGTGCCTGACTCCAGTCTTGTAAGGGTGAGGATACTTCCCCATTTTAAAACATCTCATAAAAATATCTAAGCTAATACTTTAACACAGGCGTGTCAGTGCTGACCAGAACTATAGGAAAATCTGGTGAGGAGCTGCACTTAAGCTAAAGTCAGGCAGAGATCAGTCTCTGAAGGAAGAACTGGGTAAAAAAGAGATCTGTTCCTGGCTGTATCTCTAAGCTCTAGGAGATGTCTGTACTGTCCTTAGTGTGCCATAATCAAAGACTGCTTTGTGCCTGGGAAGGGTGGTCACTAATGCTTATAAATATGGCTTCCTCTTTTCCAGAGGGGGAAGAAAAAAAGCAGGATTCCTTGTAGTTTGTGTGAGTTTAGGGGGTGTTTTGTTCTGGCTCAGCTGCAGAGCTGTGACACCAGAGGGAGTAGGTGAGCCTCGAATAGCTGCTTTCAACAAAATCCAGCAGCAAATAATCACAGCCTTTGCAAGAGGTAAATTAAAACCATCTCCAGCCTGGAAAACATGCACAGCTCAGCATCTTTTCTCCATAAATATTTCCCTGCCGTTGAATCTCAGTAACCCCTTCAGAGCCCAGCAGCTGTGCTCTTCCCAGCTTGAGGTGAGCCCCCCTCCTCTCCATGTGCTGTGGCTGCTGGGCAGGGATTTTGGAGCTGAGCTCTGTGGCTCTGTCAGAGCTTACTGGCTTGGAGAAGTGAGGAAAGTGTTAGTCTGAAACCAGTCTGGCCTTCCTGTATGGTGTTAGTCAGCCTGACATCCCCATGGAGCAGATGTTAGCACTGGAGCACTGAATTTGATTTTTTCCTTACGCGTTTCTGTTGCTGAAGCAGCATTTTAGCTGTGGAGGAGATTGGTCTCAGTGTCTTCTGTCCCACTTTGAACGTGGGGCTTGTCCAGTCTTTGTGTACTTAGCAGGACCACTGAAGGAGCTGGAAATGTGGGATTTTAAAAAACATTTGTGTGCTCAAAGCCAGAAGTTGTTCTTTCCACCCTGTCTTGATGGCATTGCATCCTTGTCCTTACAGACACTGCGAGCTGTGTGTGGAACTGTGCTCTGAGGAGCTGAGAGTGAGCTGCCATAAGAGGGCTCCAGAGCCCTGTTCTTGGCTGTGTTCCTTTGTGGAGTGATCTTCCCCTTTTTCTTTATCAGTATGTCCAAGCTGCCTTAGCAAAGCCCTCTTACACCTGCTCTAAATATTCTTTTCTATTGCACTGCTCAGACAGGCTATGAACCTGGGTCTCTTCATTTTAACCAGCAAAACAAAAATGTTTCTACTACAGAAATGCCTTTAGCAAAGCTTATTTCTTTGAATAGAGGAAATTTGACTTGGGAACCCTCTTTCCCTTCTTGTGGTGCAACCATAGCCCCATAGCAGGAGCTGTGTCAGCCCAGCCACGGTGAGAGGTTCATCTGTATGCAGGGTGCTGCCTGCCAGGCTGGTAATGAGCACAATGAGCCTGGGGATGGGCTCTGGGCAGGGGAGGGAGTCCTGTTGCCATGACAATACAAATTGCTATGGATGACTCTTCAGATAAAAGCATCACGTTTTTAAAGGAGAAAAAAAAATAGTGTGAAACAATAGCAGGAAGGGAAAAAATTGTGTTAAATAATAGCAGAAAGATATGGTGTGAGTTGTAGCTTTGAGATGCAGCTTGGCAGAAGAAGATGGGGCTGTGGATACTAATTCTGGAAATGTTCTTCCCCTCAGGGTGTGCAGGAGCATTAAGAAAATGAGGCAGGAGCCAGCCTCCTATGAATGAATAAGCATCTAGCAAGTTTTCCTTGCAAATATTTGGATGTAATGAGTTGCAGTGAGAGCTGAGTGCTGCCGGCACCATGGGAGACTCTGGGGCTGTCAGTGATGGCCTGGTTGCCACGAGGGTCCAGCTGGAATGGCTGGGCATGCTGCAGATGGACAGCTGTCCCTATTTCTGTGTGCCTCAAGCAGATTCCTCTGTGTTACCACTCTGGAGCAAAGTCAGTGTGCCCTGGAGGCCAAAGGCAGTGAGGATGTGTTCACAGGAATGACAGAGAAGTCCAGTAGACAAGTCCTGCTCTAGGGGCTTTTTAGGAATCTGCCTGCTGATCCTGTTTAGGTGGAACATTTCTAATCCTGCTGTGAATCCTTGTTACAGACAGGCTTTGTTTTTAGTCATGGCCAGTGTAAGATCTGTTTCTACTTTGAACTGGCACCTTTTTAACACAGGCTCCAAAGATCACAGTAAAATGGGCTTTTTTAAACTGTCACTCTCTCAAAGCTGTTCACAAGGTGAAACTAAACTTAGCCAGCTGCCTGTAATTCAGGATGTGTTATGATTCCACTGGTGTCACAGCCAGTTGTGTTGAGCACAAATAGACATTCCAAGGAAGGATGGGATAATTAGAAGCAATCCAGTGATTCTTGTGACTGTATAAAAATAACTGGACTTTTTTAAGGATGAGTTATTTTTAGGAGCCTCGTGTCAAAAAGGGCTTGTGGGGTTTTGCCTTCAAGAACAGTAAAGTCAGATGTTACCAGTCAGATGTTATACCTGCTTAGGGCTTTTTTTTTTTTATTATTATTTCTTTTTTTTTCCTCTGAGTAAGATCTCTGCTGAGGGTCTTGCTTTATAAAATAAATTGGCACTGGAAGTTGTTGGGATAAGTAACACAGGCCACTGATTTGCTAGCAAAGAAACATCAGCCTCAGGTTTAGCAGTGGCCCAACAGTAGGTAGTGAAGATCAGATTTAATAAGACTGTTTTAAACAATTCACCCAAAGAAAGCTTGCAGCCTGGAGCTGGCTGGGGCCTTGCTGACCTGAATTTATTTTGGTGATTTATTGTGACTTGGGGAGGGGGAACATTCTCCTGTCCTGTAATGAGACTGCTGTAGGCCAGGGTGTTTTTCAGGCTACTCCTGAAAAGCTGCTCTTCCAAGGGAGAGGTTCTAGGTTAGTGGTCAGAAACCAAGAAGTGAAGTTTTTGTGCTTTGTGTTATAATATATCCTCTTTGTGCTCCTGAGAAGTCAAGCAATAGTGTTTGTGTATTAAAAAAGGGAAGAGGCTTGGGGGTCTTTCTCTGGCTGCTGGGCAGCATTAACCTGGCACACCAAACCCTTTCACAAAGGTACTGGGTTGTAGAAAAAGGTTCAGTTTATGTACCTGAATATGGATAAATGAAATTGAAAATAAATATTGGAATATGCTCTATTAGTGGGACTTCCTGGAGATCAGTGAGAGACTTTGCCCAGAGTGAAGCTGTTTGTTCTAAGGTCTGGTGTGGGACAGAGCAGTATTTTATTCTGTGTAAAGGGGAAGAGGACATCTTGTGTTGCTTGCTTCCTTTCTTACTGGAACTCTTTATGTTTGAGAGGTTGGTGCTGGGGGTGGGGGAGGCACAATTCATACATGTGGGCACCTCTGTAAGCAAGAGACTTGGAGCCACTGCAGCTACAAAGCAGAGATTCCTTGGCTTACCCTAAAATTATGAAGCTCCAACTCTGAAATAAAAAAACTCTCCCCAGAAATACCCTGCAATAAGAGATGTTTTGGGTTTTTAAGATGCCCTGTGAGCATCACACTGACTTTTCTCCCCATGCACCATTGTGCTGTTAAGACCCGACAAACAAGCTCAGGTTAACTTTTACTTCTGGGCTCATAATCAGTTTTGTGGTTTCCACCCAATACTGCTGCATTGTTTCATGTGATTCTGAAAGTGAAACAAAAATGAAATTGTCCTGTCAGCTTTTCTTGTAGATATATCTGAAATACAAGGTTCAGTGGGCTGCCGGTGAATGATTTTCAGTGCAGGGGCATCTCACCTTCATCTGTGTGTTAAGGGAGTTTAAGTATGGCTGTGGTTAGTGGTATAAATGTAAAAGAGTGCTTTTTCATTGAAAAAAAAGCAAAGTTAATGTTTGTGAATGAAATAACTTCTGACTCCCCTTATTTTTGGATTGAGCACGTCCATAGTTGAGAGGCTAGGAATTCAGAATAATATCTGATGGAAGAAACATAGAGGTTTGTTAGGCAAACATAAACGTGCCACAACTAAAAGGCCAAAAGCATTCTTGATGTAAATGGAATTTTCAGCTTGTTAATTCCAGCAGATCCATCAGTGGGATTGCATGGAAAGGAGCACGTTTGGTCACCGAGGGAAAGGCTGCATCTGCAGTGCCCTGGGGAGCCTGGGGCAGAACTCCCTAATCTAGTCTGCTTGCTGCTGCTTTTTTTCTTTCCCTTCCCCTTTGTCTTCCTTCAGAATGAGACATCTGTGCTGCTGCTCTGTGTGGTGCTGGTGCCCACGTGCATCCCTGGCGGAAATGGGAGAAAAGCCCTTTAATCCTTATAAGGGGCCACGCGGTGGCCTCTGCTGCTTCCGCAGTTTTTAGGAAGTCACTCAGGTTCCTCTTGGTTGACTCCCCTCTGCAGAAATGTGATAGATGGGTCTTTTCCTTTTATGGCCAATAACCCTGGTTTCCCTTTGCAATAAAATCCTGGGTCATAAGTGGAAGCGAGAAGTCCGGCAGGAGGAAGGGGCTGGTCTTACCAGAGCCCGGTGGGTGGGGATGGAATTTGCAACATAGTAAATTTCTAGACTAAAATAAACCAAGTTACAACATCGACCCTGAGGTGATGGGTTTGTTTGTTTGAAGGATGCCATAGATTTTCAGTCTTATTGCTTAAGACAGCAATTAGGAGTTGTGACTCTCCTTAATTTCGTGGGGAGAGGTTGATCTGGTCCAAACCCACGATGGTTTTCATGTCTGATTGAGTTTAGATAATTTTGATTGAGTCTAGATAAGCACAGGAGAACAATACACGCTTCTTCTCTACAATCCCCTTTACACCGAGTGAAATGTCTTGGGCTTCTTATGGATGTCTCAGAATAGTTTTCTTCCTGAACCCTGAAGAGCCATTTTCTACCCCAGTTAATGTCTGTGCCTGATGTTTGGCACTGGTGTCACTCATTAGCTGAGAACAGGTAATGTCCCTCTGGGTGGTAATTGCTGCTGGCTTGGACAGCCAAAAGTCAGCTTTGTCAGCCAATAATATCTTTTACAAATCATCCCTGGCTACAAATGGTTTGATGAATTTGAACCTTAAAAGTATTTTTCTAATAAAGTCAATCTCCTGTTACTTTCTAAAAGTGCTTCATATCCTGTTTCACGAGGTTAATGCAAATGGCTCATTTGGCACTGGGTTAAACTGCTGCTTTTTTAAGTGGTACAGCTCATGTTTCTTCCATGCAAAACCTATTGGCTGACACTTTATTTTTGGTTCTTATGTGGCACTTGAGCTCTGAAATGAGGATGAAAAAAAGACAGTAGCTAGTTAGGAGAGTCTCTCATGATGCTCCTGGGATTGGTGTCCGATTGCAGGGGTACTGTTGGGACTTCTCTCTTGGAGAAAGGTGTTTCCATTCCTTGGTGGGTGACAGTGGGGTTTGCTGCCATGGAAAACCTCTTCCCCAGGGTCACTGACTGGTCAGCAGGAGCTAAACACTTCCCCATGTGCTGGGGAACCACTTTGGAAGTGGTTTGCAGTAGCATCCGCATATTCTTCAACTCTGTTTAATGGCAGTGTGTTTGTGATTGTGCTTTCCTTTTTTCCTTCCTCTCCTTGTCTTCACAATAGACATCCTGGGAAAATGAGAACAGGATCTGGAAGTTGCTCTGGGGCTGGGGAAATGGCTGAGACCTGTCTGTGTAAATACCTCGCTTGTGCTGCCAAAATGGTTGATTTAATCTGTGGGTATGCCACCCTCTGCGTTCTTGTGTGTGGCTCGTACCCCTGCGAGGGTGTTGGACTTAATCCTTTCAGAGGAACTGCATGTACAGCATAGTTCAATAATCCACCCTCTGGATAATGTAACCCCACAACACCAGTTTTGATCCTTACTTACATCCAGCCATGCCAAAGATCTCTGCACTTGCAGTTCTTGTGTTTTTTCCTTCTCTATGGGTGTAGGAGGAGGGAGATGGTTTGTGTGTGGTAAAGGTGACCAGTGAACCTCCATCCTGCACCAGGAGCATCATTCCTCTGTGGGTGTTAGGATGGCTTTCCTTCTCCTGAACCAGCCAGGATTCTCCCCTTGAAACCAAATTATCATCAGCAGTACAACATGAAATATTCCAGTTTGTTTTGCTGTTGCAGTTGAGTCATGGCAGGAATTACTGCTGCTGCTTGGGAATGAGCTGGGTCTCAAGTGGATCCCTGGAGATGGGGTGAATTGTGCTTTTTGGGGGGGGTTGAGGGTTTTTTTGCTTTTACAGAGAACAGGCTTGCAACATCTCTGGTTTGTAGACAAGCCATGCCATGCAAATGACTGAACAGTGTGCTTAATTAAACTCGTGTGCTCATGCAGGGCAAGAGGGGAACCGGTCTTTCCGATGGGTGTTTGTGAGCGTGGCAGAAAGGGAACTCTTCACTTGGGATTTCACAACCCCAGTGTTGCAGGGTGCTGTTCCATTGTGTAGGGCTGTGTCCCACACAGCTCTGGGACCCCACAAACCTTGCAGGGGTTCCAGTTGTTGTTCCTGGCCCCTTTTTCCCCTCTCTCACGTGGCTGTGTGGAACTCAGCTTGTCTTGCTGCATTAGCAGCTGCTGTGGAGAGCTGCTGCAGGTGCAGAGGCTCCCTTTGGAGTTGCTAACTCAGCTTAGCTTCAATGTCTGCACATCTGAGATGCCTTTCCTTTTACTCCAAAGCATTTCCAAGCCCTGCGTTTTTTTCCGTGACTAATAAAAAGGTGAATTGAAAGGGATTATATGACTTAGCTGAAAATTAAATTACAGGTTAAACAATTTTTCTTCTTAGAAGACAGAATGTGTCCTGAATTACCCTCGTTTGGCAGGACATTGCAGCCCTGCTCCATTAACCTGCCCGTCCCCCCATGGGAGTTAAGGAGGCTTGATCGGCTTTGGTCGAGATTAGGCTGGTCTGGGGGTCAGCAGCCACTGGGCTCCATGGCCTCAGGTGCCTCTGTCCTCTCTGCCCTGCTCCTTGTGGGGCTGCTGGGTCCTTCCCAGTGTCCCTGTGCTCCCTGCAGCCTTGGAAAGGCACATTGCATCGTGCAGGGCCAAATAACCTTAGCAGAACTTTAAAAAACACCCACAAATTGTGGGTTTGAGGGTTTTTTCACCACTTCTGCAGCAAGCAGAAACCCAGGCTCAGCTGGTGGGTGCTTTAAGTACAGGAGGGAATGGTAACATCACCCAGGGGCTCTGGAAGAGGAATCAGTAAGTTGCCAGCACATCTATTTCCCTGATTAGTATTCTGCTTTGTTTTATACTTGTCTGCTTGATATATTTTGTTATTGTTATCCATATATCTATACAAAATAATAGAATTTATGTTGCAGGAGGAAATCCAGTGCATTTCTGCACTGCAGCTCAGGTGTGAATTCTTTCACCACATGGCACTTCTCAGTCATTTTGGGTTTTTTAGCAGTTCCAGCAGGGCCGTGGGTTCTGGTTTCTCCACTGCCTTTTTTAAACCCAGAGAATGAGCTGCAGGTGACTCAGTGTCACAGTGGTGAAGGTACAAGATGAGGTTAGCGGTTCACAGGGCCATTTTCATACCTCTGTGGTAAATATTGTTGCTATAAATATTACAGTTAGAGAGCTGGCTGCCCTGTGGTTCAGTTCAGGGGTGCAAATGTGCCCTGTCTGCACAGTGCTCCTGTGGGGAGCAGCAGTAAGAAGTAACTGAAGCACACAGGCATTAAAGCAGTAAATCCTCTGAATTTCTGAGTTTTCAATAAGGCCAGTTATCCCTTTGCTTTCTATTTTGTCAATCCTTGCTCATTCCCCAACATTCTTTTTGTTTATTTTTTTTGTTTAGTCTGGCCTGTTTAAAGCTAGGAACATCTTACTTTGGGGGTTTCCTCCTCTCATTTGGGTTTTATTTCCCAGACAACACAAGCCTGTGGTTGCCCATTTTCTGAGGGTGGATTTGTACCCAGAGCAAAGCTGTTTACCAGCATCAGTTCACCTTCCCCCATCCCTGGCTGGTGTTGTGATGATCTGGAGTGTGAACTTCTATTGTAGGTAGAGATTGCAGTTAAAAATGTTCTAAATTGAAAACAAGGTGTGTTAATGCTACTAAATTACCAACAGAATTGCTATATTGCAGAGACTCCTTAAAAAGGGGTGTAGGTGTGTTACATAAACCTGGGTCTCCGTGCAATTTTTGATGGAGGAGAGGACATCTCTAACAGAGTTTCTCTTGCTGATCTTTTTGTGTTATAATAAAAAAAATATATATGGATATATATAAAATATATCTGGGGAGAGAAAACCAAGGAGAAAAAGGGTCTGGAGGAGGCTGTGTCCAGGTTCTGCCACCCAAAGGGTAGGGGTTTGTGTCTGAGGCCTGTGGTGGGGGAATTAATTTGTTTATCATGTGGTGGTGTAAGAGGGAAGTTTCAAAATTAACTCCAGTAATTGTTCCTCCTCTCAGTCTCACAATGCATTGTTAGCAGGTATCTCTGTAAATAAGATATCTTCCTTTTGTCAGCCTTTGCCTTCTTGGCATCCTTGGGTGAAGCCCCTGGTGTGACCTTCCGGAATTGTCCTCTAAAAATCAAGTTGCTTGTCTTGAACTGTAAATCTGTGCCTCTCCCAGGGTCTCCATTGTTTCCACCAGCTCCACATTCAGATTTCATCACTTGGTGTTGCAGCTATTGGAAGCAGCATCCCTTTTTCTGTGAGATTGTGCAGAGGATTACATGGATAACCTGCTGGATTGAGTGCAGGAATTCACTGGGGGAGGGCAGGAGGGGCAGCTGCCGAGCCTTTGAACTCCTCTGCTGGTATTTAATTATTTACCTTGGCTGGGAAGGCAGGAGCTGTTATCTGCAATCAGTCCAGCAGATCTCAAAGCTGTGCTTGACAGCTACAGATGTGTTTCCAGTAGCTTGTGCTGAGTTTCTCTCAACATTTTTTCCCTGGGAAGGAGCGATATGACCTCAGGTACAGTGATTTAGCCAACACAGTTGGTGTGAGGTCCCAGGATGTATTTGACCTGCCTTTCTAAAGTGGCCAAGCAGTGTTCTCCTCTGCCTGCACTGCAGGTGGACTCAGGTTGGTGGGTGACCACCTCTGGGTATGTCACAGTCCACCCTGTACCCAGAATTCTCCATGTGCTGATATCTGGAGAGGGGCTCTGTGTGATACCAACTTGCTCAGGGCTGGGAACTAGCTTTTGAAAAAAATAAACCACAGCATTTTGGTGAGGAGAGCTTATCCTTGTGAGAAACACTTGTTCCTCAGCTCAGGGGAAGGCATCCTGGTGTGATGGATGTGATGCAAATACTCCAGTGCTCTCTTCTGCAGCCAACCTGCTGCCTGAACCTTTTGATGTGTTTCTCAGAGCCCTGGAGCTTGAGAGAAAGTAGCTTTGAAACAGTCCTACTTCTTTATAAACATTCCAGAGAATGAAAAAAAAATAGTTTTGTTCAAGTTCAAATTAAATATGACCTTTCTTCATGAAACAGCTGTTTCTCGTACTCAAGTTACCCTGAGTGTGAGATGAAGGAGCAATTTCTTGTGCTGGTGCTGTTTCCACCTCTGGCCAGCCACAGGGTCAGTGATGCTGAGCAGCACTTCTTGTGTGAAGCTGCAGATATTTTTGCTTCATAGCTCTCTAAACCACTTCACCCACACCAGCAGCTGTTCTGGCCTTTTAAAGTCAAACTCTGAGGAGGGAAAAGCTTATTTTGGTTTAGTCTGTGTGTTTCAGAAACTTCTGATTTACAGATATGGGATTGTCCTAGTGACTTAGGCAAGAGGTGGGAGTTACCACACATTTCTGGTTCTGGGATTCTGACACAGACAACCCAAACTTTCATGGGAACTAGCCTGGAAGGAAAAGGGCATTGAGTATCTCCAGTGTCTTAGAGATGGGGTGGGACCAAAAATAGGCTCAATTTAACAAGAACAGGCAAAACAGAAGATATTGGTTTGGGTCATCATTTTTTGCAATGGGGTTTGATATATGGCTATATAAAAGCTTTAACCACCCTTCTTAAAGATTGGACTGGATGGAGATCTTTTCCAATCTTAATTCTATTATTCTGTTCTATGATTCTTGGTGGGTTTTGGATATAAATGCATGTTTTCTTTATCCAGCTTTTAATTCCCAGTCACTCTTTTTTAGGTCTCTATGCCACAGAACATTCTTACAGCCTACTCCAAGCTTGTGCCTTTGCTTTATTTCTCCCTGTGACCTCTCCCCTCACAGAAGGGCTCCTGGCCGTGCTCAGCAGAGAAGAACTCGGTTTGTTTTCCCAGTTTCCCTTCCTGCTCTCTGTCCCTGCTGTGTGAGCAGCCGCCACTGAGGGGCAGCGCTGCCTGGGGAACAGCCGTGCTCCCGGGGGAGCTCCAAACCCACCGTGTCCTGTCCTCGCTGCTCCTTGAGCCTGGCTCCATCACCATGCAGGCATGGCATTCCTTTCTGCACCCTGCCTGGATTCTGTGTTTGGGTACCTGCTGCCTGTCGTGCCCATTGTGTGCAGCTCCAGGACAAGGTATTGCCACTGCAATTCATGCTGGAAGGAGCTTTCCCTGCACTGATCTCTGGAGTTATCACCCCTCCTCCCTGTGCTGGGTGTTTGTACATCTCTAAAGAGGGGTCTCTTACCCAAATGGATTGTCTTGGGCTGGATTATAGCCTCTTTATCCCAGCTTAACATCTAGGAAATCCCAGGAACAGCCCTGAAGGAGTGTGTTCATGAGAGCTTATCCATGCTTAAAGGTTGTATTCATTCATTTAGCCACTTCTGCACCAATTTTTAGTCAAGTTCAGTGCAGTTTTGTGGACAGTGAGACTTTGTGGGGAGGAAGATTCTGTGCTTCTTTGTTTTCCCATTAACTCCTGTGGTTGGGAATTGCAGCTCTTTAATTAAAGCAGCCCGGTATGGACTGGCCCCGAGGTGCTGTTCTGAGGCACTTGCATTCACATCTGCTTTGGGTAAAGCTCAGCCTGTTTGGGGTCAGCCTGTGCTGTTGCATGTCCGAGAGCAGGAGGAAGCAGCAAATCAATCACTGGGCTCTGTCCCAGGCTGCCTCCCCTCCCTGCTGCCAGCATCCCCTGTGTGCCACGGGCTGGAGCGTGCACCTCGCCCTTCCTGGGGGACGCAGGGAACCACACAAGGATTTCATTACCCAGCATGTGGAGGGCTGAGGGCAGCTCAGGGGGCGGTGCTGACAGCCGGGGCTGTTGCCTGTTGTTGTTTAAGTGGAGTTTCCCCCGCCCTCTCTGCGTTTTGCTCAGTCAGTAAATGGCTCTGTGTAAACTCCTCCAGTACAGGCGGGAATGCCGTGGGCAGCCGGACTGGGATCTGGGTGGATCATCTGATGTTTTTGTCCATGTGGCATTTGTTTAGGTTGCAATTGGGAAAAGTGACTTCTGTTACCGACTGTGGCCAAGAAAATGTGGAGACTGGCAAGGAGAAGTTGATTACTTGGGATTTTTGCCCCCCGTGATGAGTGGGATGGACTTTGGAGAGTTATTTTTGGTTGATGATAGGGTGAGGGGAAAAAAGTCTAGGCTGTGTTTAAAACTGTAGCATCCATTGGAAGTACCAGCAGAAGTGCTGAGGAACGTGGTAAATTTGTATAAAACATTCTCTGTCACCTTCATTAGGTGCTGGGACAATTAACAATGGTGTTGAAGGGTTGTGCAAAGTGTCCACCCTTGGCCAGGCTGGCCCTGAGCACAGAAAGCTGCACATGCAGCACTGACCCTGGGAACAAAGGATCCTCCTGAACCCAAACATGTTTGTGTTAATCCCGGCTGCTTCCTGGCGGGCAGCGGGAGGAAGTGGAGCCACTGCCTCCAACAGATGTACAGTGAGGAGATTACAGAGTGAGATTAAACACCCTCTCCATCACATCCTCCCTCGGCCAGCACGGCAGTAATGGACTGTCCCAGGCTGCCTGCCAAGCTGGGGCAGATGTAACAGGCAGTAGATTCTGCATCTCCTGTCTCCATGCCTGGTTTGGAGCCGTTTCCTAATGCCAGGACTTGTTCAGCACCTGAAGCTGCCTTAGCTGTACCTGCATGTGAGGAGGAGTGGGCTGGGTGGGAGAAGGCAGGAGAAAACATGGAATTCACAGCATCCACAAATGATGCATTCAGCTGAAGTGCTGTTATAGCTAAAACACAAGTGCCCCTACCTGAGTACAGCAGGGTTTGCTAAGGGACCAAGTGCTGAAGAAGTTGGGAAGGATCTTTATTTTGGTGGACTGAGGTGCTTTTTGGCTACTATGCTTTTAGAGTAGGTGATTTCAGGGCAGGGAAGGACTTGCTCCCTCTTTCTGGGTTTAGGTGGTGCCTTATATTGCTGTAGCCAGTCTTGGTGCCTTGTGCTGCTCTTCCCGTGGAAATAATCCAGGTTGGTTGCAAAAATCAGCTGTTCCACTGCATGTTTAGGTTAATTAATGTGGTAATGGGACAGTATCTTCCATTAACAAACAAAGGGATGGTTCTGAAGGAAAAGAACACTTTGTGGAAATTGTAGAGTTCGGAATTGTCGTTGTGTGAGATGTGCAAAACCCTCATCAGCCAAGTGGGTTGGGTTTGACTCAGTAGAAGTTTAAAAAGATCGCTTTTCCTGGGCAAGGGCTGTGAGTTCAGTTGTGGTACTGGGGCAGTAGCTGCTGTCTGAACCATGGGCTGTGTGAAGGGATCAAACAATGTGCCATTGTTTTTGGGTAGAATAAGGGGGAAAATCCCAACAGGTTCTGCCAGTGACACGTGTGTGGTGCAGTTCCCAAGCCTCCCATGGAGAGGACGTTGCTCAGCCAGAGGCAGCACCAGGTGACACTCGGGAGCTGGCAAGCCACAGCACTGTCCCTTCATGGGGTGCATTGGCACAGGCCCAGCTGCCTGTGGGTTTGCAGCTCCTTGAGGACAGCACAGCTTGGGAGGGATCCCAGAAATGTGCACAGCTGCAGTGGGACCTGCTGAGCCACACAGGGAACCGGATCCCTCCTGTGGTGCCATCCCAGGAATGCGCAGGCCATGCTTCTTCCCTTTCTCCTTGCCTGCACAGAAATCCCTTTTCCTGAGTGCAGGAGACAACTGTTTGGCAAATAACAGCAGCCTGGGCTCCAGGGAGAGCATTGTTTCCAATAGCCACCGGGCTGGAGGCAGGAGCAGAAGGGAATGACTTGGGATGAGGGTCTAAGTGGCACCATCTGCTTCTGAAGGGCATCGTTTGGGCAGCAGAGGAGGCTCCTGGAGTTAAGTAATTGGGAATAGCAGGCTCCTGGCTGGAAAATGTGCCAGCCCTCCTGGCAAAAAGCTGTTAAATCTCTGTTGCTGGCACGTGGAAGCAGTTCTGTGTAACAGGGCTCCAAAGGCTCTTTTTAACCCTTGGTGTACATTTAAAAAAAAGGCAACCTGAGGCACTTTTGATCTTGGAATGGCATGTGGCCAGGTGTTGGGAATAAAGGGGAAGGTGGGTCCTCATGGAGGTATGTGAACAGCTCCCAGTCTGATCCTCCTGTGCCGCCGACAGCCAGATGTGGCCTGCCAGAAATGCACACAAAATGGTGCCTGTTTTAACAGCTTTAGCAGGAAAACACAGGGTGTGATGAATGATTCATGAGAATCAATAGAACCCGAGGCATTTACTGCCCCTAAAACCAGTGCCTGCCTGCCAAGGGGTGCATTTGCAAGGTGAGCGATCACAGAATGCTCTGCTGGCTTTTGGGATGCAGTCACAGCTCGCTGCAGCCCTCACCCCCTGTCTGCAGCCAGGCCCAGGAGCCTTTCATTCCCCAGATGAAAGCAGGAGCACTTGGGCATCTCCCAGCGAGCACAGATACAAACAAGGCCCCATTTTGCATCCCCCCTCCTAGGGTGGCTTCCTTGGAAGCCTTGGCCTCCATCCTGTTTGTCTGATTCACGATCAAAAGAGTGTTGCTGCCTACGTGTGTCTTGAAGCATTTTCTTCTTTCATATCTCACATAAATGGCCAATTTCTTCATTAAAATGAAATGGAGGTAAATGAAATCAAGTAAGATCTGTCTCTGCAGTGGTTGTATTTTGCTGATAATGAGACCAGGGCTGGGCAAAGCTCTTTTGGGACCTTTTCTGGTGTGCAGGGGAAAAGGATGCTGCGTAGCCAGATGGGTTTTCCTGCCAGGGGGAAGGTTGGATCTAAGAGTCTAAGTCCCAGCCATCCTGAAGATGAAACAGTTGGATCATAAAACATGTATTTTTTTCAAGTCTGATCTGGATGTTTTTTAATCTTCCTCAAATTAAAGGAAAATCTCTTGTTTGACCCAAAACAAAATTGTTTTCTTTGGCCAGCCAACTAAAAAATCAGCTCTGTCCCCAGTGTTGGTCCAAGCTCCTTTCCTGATTGTGCCTCCACAGCAATCCTGCTCCATGCAACTTTACCAGTCCTGGATTAGAGCCTTGTTGCTAAAGAATTTGCAGGAACAAGAGAGTTCAGCTACTTGCTCTAAGTGTAGTCCAACTCTTCTGGTTAAGTTTGTAAATATTTGTTCATATCCTACCTCGGTTTTATGGATGTTTGTCCAGATTCTATTTTTCAGCTGTTTAATCATTTATTTTGTGACATTATCCAAAACAATATATATATGTTTGCTTGTGTGCCTGGTGAAGCTGAGGTTTTGATGTAACTGCGAAGTTTCCATCAATGGTGGAATTAGAAGCCCTTTATGTGAAAATGAAGGATTTTGGTTAGGAAACAGATGAACTTGATGTCCTTTGCCACCACATTTTTACCTTTGCAGCCTCCTCTGGGTTGTGGCTGGTGAGCCTGGTAGCTGTCCCATGAGTTTTAGGTGATTAGGATTTATGGGTTTATTTTATTTTTTTCTTGTGCCTTGGAAAGACCTTTGGCTCCCATTATCTGTGGTCTTTGGTCTCTTATGGAGGACAAACCTGCAGACCACTGTACCATCCTGCCAGCCCCACCCTCACCTGAGAACCTGCAGCTTGATGGGGAATTTTTTACAGTTCTTAAAGCTGTTAGTGGTGTGCTGGGTGGTTTTTTTCCTTCCTTTAATGTTTGTTATCCTCCTCAGGAGACGTGTCGGAAGTGCCAGGGGCTGTGGAAGGAGCACATGAATCTCACCTGTGAGCAGCTGGCTGAGAAGGATGACATCAAATACAGGACATCCATGTAAGTGAGAGGGGAAAACAGGGAGGTGGATGAGCTGGCACTCACAGCACACTGTCCCTCAGTCCTGGGGATGGCAGAGCTGAGGGGTCAGACAGCTCCCAGGATGGGATTTCTGTCTGTGAAAGACACTTGGCAGCAGCTCCAGCTGGTAATTTGAGAACGTGGGAAAGCTGTCAGCAGCCCAGCCTGCTCCTCTGGCTGGCCCAGTGTCTGCAGGCTGGCACCTGGTCCTTCTCCGAGGTGAGAAACCCCCATCAGCATCGCTGGGGGGAGAAGGGAGGTGCAGGCAGAGGAGTGGATTGAGTCACAGTAGGTCATTACTGGCCTTTGAAAATCTGCAGTGGAGACTGCACTGTTTGCTCAGCTGCTGCTTTGTGGGAGAGGATGTGTTTTCCTCCAGAAGCTTTTGCCTGTTTCTAACCAGTTTGTAGGAATTGTTACAAAGGGCAGTCGCATTTTGAAATATGCAGATGAAAATCTTGACTGTTACCCTAAAATCTTTTACAGTTTGATTTCCCTCTTATCTACAGTAAATGACAAAATCTTCTGCCTTCAGGAAACGAGGGTATTTTCATCCATGGAGCTAAATGTCTGGTGCAGCCAAGTGGGACTTGCCCACATTGCCCCATCCTTTCCTCTCTGATTTAGTCTGTCTGGCTTGAGTAGAGGTTGGAAAGCTCCACCACTGGGATTTGAATGATTCTTGCTTGCTCATCCCACAGTCCCTAATTCAGAAAAAAAATCTTTACAGATTTTATATTACTTTTTTTTCTCTGCTGATCCTTTCCCTGTAGGAAAAAGGGATGAGAGACAGGAGGAATGAGTTGTCATGTCCCTAATAAGGAAAAAATACCAGTTTCAAAACCTTCAGCAGATTGTGTCTGTGGATAGATGAGTCTAACTGCCTGATACAATAAAAACTTCCTTTTGAAGCCCTGCATAAGGAAAGGGAAGCCCAGCTGGAGTTCAGGCTAAATTTCCTGCCTTGCTCAAAGTTTCCAAAAAAAAATCTGCATTGACAGCATCCTGTTGAGTGGCAGAGGGAAGAGCAGCTGCAGCTCCAAGGAGAGTCACTCTCAAGTTGGGTTTTTGTGCCTATTCTTAGCACATCTCCACATGCCTGGGTGCAGGTCATGCTGGCTGTAACTCTGTGGGAACCTTGGGTGTCTGCAAGGCTGGGAAATTCCCACCTCACCATTCCCTGCTCCTCTGGTTGTGCTGATGGAGCAGTTTGTGGGGCTCTGCTGTAGTCCTCAAAAATACTTCCCTGCCATCTCCCAGACATTTGTTAGCTTTGCAGATGCTGAAGCAGCTGGGTGGAGATGCCTGGCTAAGGATGATCCTTCCCCAGTGCCAGAAGAATTGTGCTTCCCTCCATGCAAACACGCTGGCTTTGCTCTGCTGTCATCAAATTTCACTTCTAGGTTGTGAATTAAAGTGTAACATGATCTCCAGCGGTCAGAAAATGGGCCCTCAGGATGATAATTTATATTCTGAAGCCTTTTAATTAAATGACCGAGCTTTTCTTCATTTCTGTGCCAAAATAGTCTTGCTGTGAGCTGAGCCGTGCTGGAGTGTGTGTCACTGCCAGGGTGTCCCTTGGGAACAGGGATTGAGCTTTGTCCTGGATTCCCACTTGTGCTCTGGTAGATGAAAACCCTTTTCTTAAACCTAAAGCAATAACCTCTGCAAAATGTATGTAGGGAATCTTAGAGAAAAGATAACACCTCTGTGGGGAAATGTGATTATTTTTCAGTTACTGATTTAAATTTAACAAACACTAAGTGAATCTGGAGCATAGCAGCCAGGCTTGGAAGATAAATACATGGTCATGGCAACTTTGTAGCCAGAGCAACAGGCAAACATAAAAGCTAGAGGTGACAGCCAAATGTTTGCTTTTCCTGAACTTTATCTCCTTGACTGTATTTTCCTTCAGCCAGCTCAAGCATCCATGTGCCCTTTGGCTCTTGAACTTGCATCTCAAATTCCTCCCAAGCCAGAGGCTGGTGCTTTGGCTCTCGTGGAAACCAGGATCAGGGCTGCAGCATGCAGCCAGTGATTGACTTCTTTTCACTGATTTTGTCCTTCGGTTGTCATGGGCTGGCTCCAGGTGGAGCTGAGCCCAGACCTCCTTGGAACAGCAGCGGGCTTGGGGATGGAATCGGAGCAGAGAGGAGGGGGTTAAAGCCTTGCTGGGGAGGTGTAAAAGTCATTTTATCACAGGCTGGTGAGTGCAAACACCCCTTTGCTAATTGTCCCTGGTCTTGCAGAGAGGAGAAGATGACAGCTGCCCGGATAAGGAAGTGCCACAAGTGTGGGACAGGCCTGATCAAGTCGGAGGGCTGTAACCGCATGTCGTGCCGCTGCGGCGCCCAGATGTGCTACCTCTGCCGGGCTGCCATCAACGGCTACGACCACTTCTGCCAGCACCCCCGCTCCCCTGGGGCACCCTGCCAGGACTGTGCCAAGTGCTCCCTCTGGACAGACCCCACAGTAAGTAACAAAGGAGTTTTGTCAATGATTCTCACCCCGGTTTCAATCAGCACCCACACCGTGCTTTGCAATACGCACATTCCACTGGGAGAAATGGTTTTAGTCAGCTCAACTTTCACCTTTCCCAAGGCAGCTAAAACACCACACTGGGATCCTGCAACAGCACAGAGTCACATCTGACCACAGCTTGGGAGTAGCTGGTGTTGCTTTAGGGAAAATCAGCTCCTTTCACATGAGGGCTTTGGCTGGGAGTGCTCTGAGTGCTGTTCTGGAGAGTGAGGCTGGTGGGGAGGAATGCTGGCACCAGGCACAGCAGCCAGCTTTGGGATTATTGGGACTCACTCCTACTTTTGCAGCTGAGATAGTGTTGGCATGGCTTGGAATTTGGAGGCAAGGAGAATTGTGGTTTTGGTGCCCAGATGATCTGACTGTGGGCTGTCAGTCCTGTCACAGAGATGGACCCATCCGAAAAGTGCCTGCAAGCCCAGAGTTGTAGTTGGGTCCATTGTCAGGGCTGTTGTCAACAGCTGCAGAGGGAGAGCTGAAGTGTGGAGTGAGCTGTAGTAATTTAATACAGCTCCTATATGTGACAGGCTTGGGAAAACTTGCTGCAGCAAGTAAGTCTCTGTAAACAGAGGTCTTCAGTACTGTAAATCCAGGAGTGTTGGAAGGAGCTGGAGTTGAATTTCCTGATTTTAGCAAAGCCGTAGAGAAACATGAACGTGGATCTGCCTTCCCAGGGCTGGCCTGAACTTCCTTTTTCCTAATGGTTCTTTGTCTTGGGTTTCTGCGGCTTTCCAGGCTGCTCCCAGCCCCCCTGTCTGCAGGGAATGTGCACAATCCTGCATCTGCACAGAGTCAGGGAAAATCCACTCTAAATCTCTCCTTTCTACCTCCAGGCTCTTGGGGATCTCCCAGCAATGTCACAACCAGCATAAGCTTCCAAGTCTTTTGCTTGCCTGCTTTTATTCCCTGAATTATCCTGTCAGTGTGAGCTGTTAAACTCCACACAGCCTCCTCCTTGCAGGCTCCCCTGGAGCGTTTCTGACACCTGGTTCTGAGTTTCTGGGATTGCTGTCCCACTCCTTTTCCAGCAGGATGTGATTTGGGGCTCAGCAGTGCTGGCATCTGTTGTTCCTGCCAGGCTGCTGATTGTGCTGGGGGATGGCATTTGTTCAGAGCCAGAGAAAACATGAGGCCTCTCAAAAAAGCTCGTACTGTACTTCCAAATAAATAAATAAATAAGCAGCACAAAGAGGCCACTGTCACCAGGCCCTTTCCACCTCTCTAATTAACCAATGTTGTGGCAAAGAAAAATTTCCCACTGTCAGCACAGAGCTGGCACTGCCTGCTCTTTTATTATTTAATTCTTTTTGGGATGATGGAGTGCTGGTGGGCTGGGGAGGTGAAGCTGGGTGACTGTCCTTGCTGCAGTGCTAAGAGTAACACAGAACTCAACTGCTGGCTTGAAGCTGCAGTGATGGTACCTGTGTGCATGGTCCTCCCTCATAAGGGGCTGGGGACACCAACCCAACCCCTCCAGGGTGATCTCTGCTCTCATATGGGATGTGGAGACAAGAGTTAGCCTGGTAGATGTAAAGAGGAAAATGGAATTTGAGTCTTGACATGGGGATTTGAAAGAGCAAAAGACCATTGCATCAGTAGTGTTCTGTCCTTTGCCAGGGATAGGGTCCATCCAAGGCATGGCTTTGAAAGATCTGGTTTGAGTCTAAATCCCTATTATTTACAGCAAAATTCAGGTTTCTTTAAAATAAGGAACCTTTGTTCTTTTCCAAATGTTTAATGTTTTCCCAGTCTGAAACAGTTCTTGTGAAAGTATAAGTAAACCTATTCATTAGCTTGGGTTAAAAACAAATTAAAAGCAGTCCTCTAGGAATGGCAGCATCTGTTAGTCTTTGTCTCAAATGATCTTGAGAGAGTAAAGCAGAGGCTTCAAAATTTCCCATAATTAAAGGTTAGTTAAGATTTTGTCCCTAAGCTGTAATCAGGCTGGAGTCTGATTTAAAAGTATCAGTGCAATATTTGCTGGCTCTGAGACAAGCTGCAGTCCTGCTGTGGTGAGCAGCTTCCAGGGGGGCCAGGCAGGAATTGTTTAATCCCTGCATTTCCTCTGGAGCTGACTGGTGCCCTGCACCCCTGCAGGAGGTGCCAGGAGCCCTTCCCAGGGAGCTGCTTGGCCAAAAGTCCTCGTGTCCCCCCATCCATGTGGGCTCTGCTCTGCAGGAGAGGCTGATGCAACATTGCCAGAGACAAAGCTCAGGAGGGAGCAGTGGGAATAAAGCTGTTAGAAAGCATCCAGAGAGATGGTGCAGGGCCTTGAGGGGAAGCTGTCTGAGGAGTGGTTGAGGCTATTTGGTTTGTTCAGCTGAGGGGAGATTGACTGGGGGCTGCAGCTCCAATCTCTGCTCCGTGTGAGCAGGGACAGGACCCAAGGGAACATCTGGAGCTGTGCCAGGGAGGGTTAGGTTGGATATCAAGAGAAGGTTCTTTCCCCAGAGGGTGCTGGGGCACTGGAGAGGCTCCCCAGGGAATGGGCACAGCCCCAAGGCTGCCACAGCTCCAGGAGCATTTGGACATCACCAGGCACAGGGAGGGATTGTTGGGTCTGTGTAGAGCCACAGGTTGGACTTGATGATCTTTGTGGATCCCTCCCAGCTCAGGACACTTTATGGTTCTACAAATTAGCTCTGGGATGCAGGGGCTGTGTTTGCCCTGGTTTCTAAACATCTGTAGCAAACCTAAGGCTGCTTGTGTGCATTTCATCCAGTTTTACAAATCCTGGGATGCAATGGGATTAATGCATTCTCGTAAACCAGGTTCTGCTCTCAAATGTATTATTTTGAATTTAATACTCATCTTTGGGCTCTCAGTAATATTGCACAGAGGCTTTTTTTGGCTTTAAAGTTTTAAGATGTTTTCAGTAAACTCTTAAAACCCTCCCAAAGGCCCATAGTTAAAGTTCAAAGCAGAAAACTAATCATCATGAGGTGTTTGCAATTATCCCCCCTTCTGGTGTCATAAAAAGATGATGTTGAGAGAAGACTCTGTAAAACTTCAAATGCATGAAGGAAATGCATGAAGTGCACAGTGCTGCCTTTAGGATTTGGAAGGGGAGGGGTGGGGGAAGCTCCCCTAAATTTAGGATGTGGAGTTTGTGGTGGGCTTGGGGTTTTTTTAACTGCTATAAAATGCCTCAATCATAAGCATATGGTTCATCCAGGGGAATTCACACAAAGATATGGAATGCCTGTTGCTAAAATAACTCTGCATTTCTTGAACTCCAGCGTGTGCTTGGTCCCCGTGCTGGCCCCCCTTTTCCTGCAGCACTGCGGATGCCCTGTTCCAGTTAGAGCACAGGCTGCTTTTATCCCTGCTTCCTGCTGCATGGAGCAGCACCCAGAGACAGCCCAGGCCTGTTCTTGCTCAGCCTCTCTGCAGCTGATCTGGGAATGATTTGAAACAAAACCCCTCAGTCCTTTGGAAGCCTCCGTCGTGAAAAATCATTTCGAGTTTATTAGGAACGGCTGCGGCCACACGTACGTGGAAAAAAGAAAGCAGTAAAGAGGCAGAAAGGGGAGGCAGTGGTGCTGAAGCACTTTGTGAAGTAGGGGAGGAGTTGCAGAGCCCAGAAATAGGCACCAGGACTCTTGTTTTCCCTCTTTTCAGGAGGCGGCAGCCGCTTCCCGGTGACACTTAATAATTAAAGATAACGAGAAGCGCAGGAGATAAAAACAGAGCTTTCAAAAGCTCCCTGGCTGGCACTTTTGTTCTGGGCAGAGGAGGTTTTATTTGGGGGGAGGTTGTCTCTGTGTGACTTGCTGAGCTTTTATCTCCTTTGCTGCTGTATTTTCTCATTCCCAAGGGCAATTTGTTTCTCCAGCAGCTCTTTCTGCCTGTGGCAGGGCCCTGTGTGGATGTGGGTGAGGTGTCTGTGCAGCAGCATTGTTGGATCAGGCCTCCCTGCCATGAAAAGGTGCCTCTCTTAGCAACCCAGCCCTGCTCCTCGCTAATCCATCCCCAGACCAAGCCCTCTGTGCTGCTGTGATTGGCTCCGTGCTCGCTGCATTCCCCGGATTCAATGGCAGAGGGCTGAAAGGAAAAGCTTCCTCTCCGTGCCATGCTGAGAGCCTTTCCCAGGTGGGGGATGGCAAGGGCAGGCTCCCACACTGGCCAGGGATCAGATTTGTTTTCCTTGGCTACAGCATGGGATGCACAGAGCATCCCACTGCTGGGTGT
Organism: Melospiza melodia melodia; assembly: GCF_035770615.1. Taxonomy (NCBI): domain Eukaryota; kingdom Metazoa; phylum Chordata; class Aves; order Passeriformes; family Passerellidae; genus Melospiza; species Melospiza melodia. The sequence continues at coordinate 3,268,429 of NC_086211.1, forward strand.
GGGGCAAAGCTTGGTGCTGTTTTGTGCCTTGAAAGCACAGCTCCTGCTAATGACCACGTCTGCTTTCTGCAGATAAAAAGGGTGAATGCATCTCAGAAATCCTTTGCATTTTCCTCTTGGCCACCTCCCTTCTCCCGTGATGCAGCAGAGTGTGGGGAAGGGCCACGTTGTAGCATTGCCCTGCATTTCCTCTCTGGCAGAAAAGCCAAATTACATCTTTGCTCACAAAAGCTGCCCAGTGCTGAGGACCTCCCCCAGGGTTGGAAGGTTGATTTTTTTCCTTTTTTCTTCTTTATTTCTTTGATTTTTTTTTGTCTTGCTGTAGGCAAGGCAGCTGACAGGAAGATGACTGTTAACTTGACAAGATAAATGCCTTCAATCCACACAGCCTGTGAACAGGCCATTAAAATTATAATCTAATCCTTTTTTAGGGGACTTGAACCCGCTCAGGGAAATGGACACAAGAAGCTTTTGAAATCCTTCTGCCTCCACCCCATGTGATGCTAAAAGGTTTCTCACCACAAAACCAGCCATAAGTGTGCTAATGAAATCTTAATTTTCAGTGTGGGTGCTTTACCCCTCGATGAATCTGTCATCTTTCTAATTACTGTGGTATTAAAAAACAGCCTTTGCTTCCAAAGAATTAGAAGTGTTTTGTAAGATTCACTAAAATAGCACCAGGACTTGTTTGTTGGTTGTTTTTTTTTTTTTTTAATTCTGACCTACACAATATGTATTAGGCAGAACTTGTGGCATCAGCTTTCTTTAAGAACATCCTAAAATTATCTTGCTGTTTACATATCATCAATTCTTTTGTTCCATCTGGGATGTGGATCTTTCCTAATTACTGCAGGTATTGAACAGTGCTGTGTATTCATCACTTGCCAAATTTAATGTCAGCCTCTTAATGTGCAGTGGGTTTTTTTTTGTTCTTGTGATATTAATGGATACCAGTCTTGCAGAAATACTGGTAAAAAAAAAATCCAAGCTAAGTCTTGGTATGTGAGATTAAGTGTAAGCACTTCTTAACCTTCCAGTGGGAAAATACACTTTTATCAGCAGAGAAGCAACAGGGCTGATAAATTCTGTTCTTGGAGATGGGTTTGTTGTGGCTCTTCTGTGATTTGTGGTTTCAGAGCTTGTCAGGAACTCCTCATCCTGACCCAGGTCTGCTCCTGGCAGGTTTTTGCACCCAGGGTGTGCTGTGAGCTCTTGAAACCCCTGAGGAGATGGAGCTGAGTGGGGTCTGTGGCTGCTGCACTTTGGGGATGTGTTTTATGCTGTGCTGGGGCTCTGGGGTCGGTTTGGAGCTCTGGCAGATGGGTTTGCTGCTCCCAGGAGCTCTGGGAGCTGCACTAATCAATCCAGCAGCACCTTGGGCCAGTGCAGCTGCCTGCAGCCCCGGGGCAGATGGATGTGTCCAGCCCATCACAGGGAGGTCAGCTGCAGTTTCATCTGAGAGGCTGCAGAAGGCTCTGGGAAAGCTTTTGTGTGTCCAGTTTTGTGCAGCACTGACCAGAGCTGCAGCATCAGGGGTGCTGACAGGAAGGGGAAGCACCACTTGACAGGATTAACCATAGATTTTTGTTGGAAAGGACTTCAAAGCTCATCTTGTTCCAACCTCCTGCCATGGGCAAGAACTCCTTCCACTACCCCAGGCTGCTCCAAACCCTGTCCAACCTGGCCTTGGGCACTGCCAGGGATGGGGCAGCCACAGCTGCTCTGGGCAGCTGTGCCAGGGCCTCCCAGGGAAGAGTCTACTCTGTAATCACCGATTTAGACTAAAGTAAAAGCATTTTGTTAAGTTGAAGGACACATTTCTAGGCTTTAAGGTTTATTCTTTGTGTGAGGAAAGGAGATACTGGGTGATCTTGCTCAGCTGAGCTTAAAATATATTTCTTGTCACATAAACCTTCAGGTGCATCTCCAGTAATAAAATGAAATGGGAGTGGTGGCTCTGTCCATTTTCAACAGCATTGCAAAATATAGTCTGAGAAGAAAAAAAAAAAGAAATCAAGTCTTAAAGCTTGAAACCAAGCTTTGAGAGTGCTGCTGGGGCAGCTAAAGAGCAGGGGATGTTTGGCTGCCTGTGGAGCATGCCCAGGTGGTTTTCCAGCCAGGAATACTGATATTTGGGGGGTAGTTAGGCATTCCATGTAGGCTCAGAAGAGATAGATAGGCTGTAATTAACAGCCCATGCAAGCAGCCTGCTAGGGAAAGAAAAAAACAAAAAAAGCATGTCCTGGAAAGTCTTAATTTTTAACCAGCTACTCAGAGAATAATAAAAGGGAGGGAAGTATTGAGTTTTTTGCTTTCTACACATTAAGATAACTTCAGTCTCCCAGGGAAACCTTATCTGCTGGTGGAGGAGGGGATTTCTCCACAGGCTTCCCAGGCTGTGCATGTGCAGCACTGTCAGCTGGGGACTGGGGAGCTTAAAATCATCTCAGTGTAGCTGCATGCACAAAGCACATTTTGGATTTAGTTGCAGAGCACTCTTCAAAATAAGAGATTTTTCACATTAAGAGTGTTCAGGAAGAAATTTGTTTTGGCAGTACTGAAATTAGGGTGACTAAAACAAGCAGAGTCTTGTGCTTTGTGGAGTCCTTGGGGCTCAGGGTTCCAAACACTGTCCTGGAGGTTTGGCTGCTCTCCCTGAAATCCCCAGGTTTGGTTTCATCCCCACAGACATGCAGAAACTCACCTGAGGCTTCATTGCATCGTTGGATCTCACTGAGGCTCCTTTGAGTTAAGAGAGCTTAAGGTGATGAGAGGCAGCAGGACAAATTGAATTTCTGGCTTGTTCTTGCCTTCTCAGTGAGCAGCAGCCCTGAATATTCTTGCTATAACCTCTAGACAGACATTAAAGAAACATATTTCGATTTATGCCCTTCTTAGAGTTACAGATAAGATCTAAATGGCACCATTTAGCTACTAGAGCCAGGATTTAAGTTGTGTTAATTCCAGCTGTTGGGCCAAAAACTCTACAAGTGCTAGGATAATGTAAATATTTAATAGACTATTGCCATTAAAAAGATTAACAGCTCTTCAGAGGGGTGGAGCTGGGTCGCTGTTCTCTGGTTTCCATCAAGTCAATGAATTTTAGTGCTGATCTCCCTGGAAAGCTGATCCAGGCATCTTGGTCATACTCCATAGAGTGCAGGTTATTTGTGCTGCTGCAGTTCCCATCACAGCTTTGCTTTTGGGTAAATCTAGGCCAGCCCCAAACGAGGACAATTCAGCCAAAGTAATCTGTTTTGGTGAAAATGTGCTGAAAAGAAAAGCAGCATTGAGAGAACAGAGAGCTGCTGCAGCAGGAACTCTCCCACTGATTGTTGGTATTCCTTGATTTCTAGGAAGATGATGAGAAGATAATTCATGAGATTCAGAAGGAGGCTGAAGAGGAGCAAAGGAAGAAGAATGGGGGTAAGTCACTGTTGGGATCACACTGAGGATGGATGATGGGGCAGCACAGGGCTCCAAGCTGCTGATGGATCTCTGGACCTGCACTGGGCTCTGTTCTCCTGGGAGCTGCTCTGTTTTTAAAGTGCTGTTGCACAAATTTTTGCTGGGATTGTGAGCAAGCACAAGATTTGTGTCCATCTCTCATGTGGCACCAGCGTTGTGGCTGTCTCTGCTTGGCAAAGTAGCTGAGGAGCATCAAAACCTCTGAGCTGTGGTGTTGGGGGGCACAGGGGCTGCCCCACATCCCACAGCAGGAAATGCTCCTTTTTGTGGGGTGGTGGTGGTGGTGAAAGCAGCCAGGCTGGAGAGCTCATGGGGCTCATCAGGCAGTGATGCTGTGCTTGGAATGGGACTGCTGATGGTGGTGGGGCGCCGGGCCGCTCTGTGGGGTGCTGAGCTCATGGGTGGGGTGAGGAGCTGCTCTGTGGGGTGCTGAGCTCATGGATGGGGTGACGAGCTGCTCTGTGAGGTGACAAGCTCATGGGTGGGGCGCCGGGCCGCTCTGTGGGGTGCTGAGCTCATGGATGGGCTGCTCTGTGGGGCCCTGAGTGCTCTGTGGGGTGCTGAGCTCATGGGTGGGACGCTGGGCCGCTCTGTGGGGTGAGGAGCCGCTCTGTGGGGTGCTGAGCTTATGGATGGGCTGCTCTGTGGGGTGCTGAGCTCATGGGTGGGGTGAGGAGCTGCTCTGTGAGGTGACAAGCTCATGGGTGGGGCGCCAGGCCGCTCTGTGGGGCGCTGAGCCGCTCTGTGAGGCGTTGGGCCGCTCTGTGGGGCAATGAGCTCATGAGTGGGACAATGAGCTCGTGAGTGGGACAGTGAGCCGCTCCGTGGGGCGTTGGGCCGCTCTGTGTCTGTGGGGTCACTGCTCTTTGCTCTCCCCCTGTGCAGAGAACAGCTTCAAGCGCATCGGCCCTCCCGTGGAGAAGCCCGTGGAGAAGATCCAGAGGATGGAGGCCATCCCCAGGCCGGTGCCCCAGAACTTCCACCAGCCCCGGATGCCCCCGTACCCCTTCGTGCACCCCCCGTTCCCCCTGCCCCCCGTGCGGCCCCTGTACAACAACATCCCCCTCAACATCGGCCCCATCCCTGCCCCCTACGTGCCCCCCCTGCCCAACATGAGGGTGAACTTTGATTTCCCCCAGATCAACGTGCAGCTGGAGCACAACCTGCCTATGCACTTTGGGCCTCAGCCCCGGCACCGCTTCTGACCTGCCCCACAGCACAGGGCAAAGCCACCCCTTCGTGTCACCCCCTCCCCGCTCCAGCCCCTCTGGGGTCCAGCCAGCAGCCAGGGGACTCAGTGTCCCTGTGCTGCCCCCTCTCTAGGGCTTCTCCAAATCTCTGCAATCCAACATTTCAACCTGTGCTGCGACAGGGTTTGGTGCTACATTTCCCAGGGGTGGAGTTCCCCCCCAGATGTTTTGTTTTGACAAAGCCTGTTCAGGCAGCTGTTGGGAGGAAAAGTGAGGCTTTGTAGGACACAGGGATACAGCTGTTTCTTGGGGAATTTCCAGAAATCCTGCCTTCCTGCTGGCCAGAGCAGCAAAGTGAGCCTTGGAGGAAGGGAGGAGACACTTGGCATCTGAGTGAGCATAAAACCTTCAGGAGTGAGGTAACAGGAGGCAGCTGCCCCAGCCTGCTGCCTGTGCTGAGGCTCAGGGCTGGGGTTCCTGTGTTCTCCAGCATCCCTGTATCCTGTTGGCACCTCCCAGCAGAAATAAATTGTTCAAAAGCAAGTCCATGTAGCATTTTTAGTGTGCCTCACTCTCCAAGCAGAGCCAGGGGCTGCAGCAGCTGTCCCACTGCTCAGGGCTTGGTGGGAAGCCCACAGCCATGTTCTGTTTGGGGGTGTTAGGAAGTGACAGGAGATTTGGGCACCCAGATCTTTGGCTGGATTGAACTTGCCCCCTTTGAAGGGCTCAGTTTTCCCCCCTAAAGGTGTGTGCCCCTCAAACGTGGCCTTTGCTTTGCTGTTCTCATCTGGCATCCCAAACCTCCCCCAGATTCTGGCAGCAGTGCTCAGGCAGTTGTGGAACCACCTGGAGCCAAAGCTGTGCCCTTATTGCAAAAACTGCCTGGGAGACACCCAGACAGACGTGCAGGCAGTGATGTGTCCTGTGGCAGGAAAATTGGGAATGTTCCCTGGAGCTGCCACGAGCCCCTGTACCCAAACCCTCACACCCAATGGGCAGCTGGGGCCTCATGCTGCAGGAAGCTGGCTGCTTCCACAGCACCAAATAACTCCTGGAAATGTGTGTGTCAGCTTAATTGGCTTTGGAAAAGTGTGTTAAAAGTTAAACCTGAGTATTGCTGGGCTTGGAAAGTGAGGGAAAAGCAAAACTTCCTTGTGAGAGGTGGGGGTGCAGTGCTGGGCTGTGGGAGGAGGGTGGCACGAAGCCCTTTCTCCACATCCCTTGGCTGTGCTGCCTGGTACAGGCCCCATCTAGAAAAGAAAATGGTTGGAGTGGAAAAAACCCCTCTTCCCAGGAATGTTGGGCTGGCTTCTAGCAGCCCATTTGTGCTGTTGTTCTCCACATGTTTTGTTCTGGCCTTCATCCTGTTCTGTCCTTCTGGGAGCTCTCTGGGTGCATCTCCCCTCCTGTCATTCCCCCCTGTATTGCAGCATCCAGGTGTTTTGTGGGTTTCTTTGTGTTTTTCAGGTAAAATTCCCTGTCTCCACCTCACAGCTTCTGCCAAAGCCCCGGTGCAGCACAGGGAGCCCTGGGGTGTGCAGGGGGCACAGGGTGTCAGTGGGATGCTCCTGACAGGGCCTGGCACAGCATTTGGGGACTGCTCTCCCAGGCTGGAGGATTTCCCTGCCTTTTGGAGCTGAGTGCTTTTCCCATTGCCTGTGGGTCAGACATTCCCTGTGGAGCTCTCTGGCTCCTCTGTGCCGTGGCCTCTCCAGCATTAATAACCAACTGTTCTTCCCTTGCTGCTGGAATTTTCTATTTTGAATTGGTTTATTCCTGGCAGGGGTGTGGGGGCTGCAGGAGCTCTGTCACTCGCTGCTCAGCTGGGCTCTGACCAGGTTTAAATCCTGCCTTGCACCACTGATTCCTGCAGCAGACAGGAGCAGGAATCCTGCAGGGCTTGTAGAGGGAGAGCTTTGTCACAGCAGCTGCTGAGAAAACACACCCAGGGCAGAGTGGTGCCTTCCCTCGTGCAAAGGGAGTCCTGTTTGCTCATTAGCTGAGGTTTGTGGGCTCAGGGGCTGGTTTGGATGAGCCATCCAGGCTCTCCAAGGCATTTTCCCTTCCTGGTGGGTGCAGGAGGGATCAGGCAGTGGCCCAAACTAAGAAGGACATAGGGTGGTTATCCAGCAAAAAATGGAGTTGCAGGGATGTGTGGGCATGGAGAGCTGAGCCTTGGCAGAGGGAAGGGTGGTGTGGAGCAGAGGTGGCACAGGGAGGTTGGTGGCTGTGATCCATCAGGGTCACTGCTGCCATGGTCCTGGAGGAGCCTGGAGGATACAAAGGGAAGGGAAGGGAGGGTTCCCTGCCAGAGCCAAGGGGTTATTTGTGTCCAGGAGGGGATCAATCAGTGCCTGGGCTGTGGTGTGCAGGTACACCATGCCCAGCTCACCCAGCACTGCCCCTCTCCCCAGAGAAACACCCAAAACCTTGCAGCCCAAGCACGCGGCTGCTTCTCCCCTCTAACCCAGGAGATCTCAAGTTGTTTCTGAATCTGTGTTGATTTATTAAAAAAAAAAATATATAAAAAGCCCAAAACTTACTGAGCCACCCAATCCAGCCTTGAGCTGGTTTCTAACTCCTGCATCCCACTTTCCCTCTTGTCCCAGTCTTTGGAATTGTTTCAAGGTTTTGAAGGCAATGAGGAGGTTGCTGTGCCCAGGCTGATCCCATAACAGGTACTTTTTACAGCTAATTGCAGTGTCCCATTTACTTGCCTTAAAGGTGGAGAGAGAAACTTAGTATTTGCACTTAGCAAAACGTTGTATTAAAAGAAAAAAAAGACCTGTAAAGATGTGCATGTTCTGCAACTTTGTATAACAATAGCTGAAAATAAATAGGTGGTTTATTAAAAAAAAAAAAAGGAGAAAAAAACAAAAAATATTTTTCTTTACATTCTGGTAGTAAACAGTTCTAATATTCTGTGTGTAAAAAGTTCCTGTATTATATTGTAATTTGAATTTTTGTAAATAAATTTGTGCACTCTGGCTTTTCACCTGTGTGCTTTCCTTACAGCCATGACCTTGTTCTCCCATCCTGCCTGTGCTGTGGAAACTGCCCAGGTCTAAGGCAAAACCCCAACTGATCCTCCTGGAACAGCTGAACGTGCTCCCTAGGAAAAACTGGATGGGATAGAAAATGGTTTCCAGTCACTCCTTTAAATGGAAACCAGGATGGGGGGAAGGCTGAGGGGATTTCCCCTCTTGCTGGAGTCTGGTGAATGATGGTAAATGCAGAATCCAGCCTGGAGGGGAAAAAAAAGGAAATGTGTGCTGGCAGCTGGGGAGAGGGGAAGGGGGAGAGTCCTCCTGCAGCTCCAGAGCCCTGCCCTGGGTGGGCACCCCCTGGCAGAGCTGCTGCCCTGGCTGGGGGTCACAGCCTGGTGTCACAGATGTCACAGTGAGGCCATCAGAGCTGCTCAGCATTTCCTGCACTGCCCTGGTTTCTCCCTGTTTATGGTCAGGACTGCACATCCTTCCTTCCTTCCTTTGACCCTTGCAGGGCTCACCCCCCCAATCTGATGATGAAGGTCCCTGTGGGCAATGCCATCCCCCTGGGGTGTGCACCTGGGGGGTGCTGAACAGCCCCCCTATCCCAAACTTTGCTTTTTCCAATCAGTTTCACATTTCCCAAGGCAGACAGGAGCCCGTGGGTGCCCAGCCAGGCTGTGGTGAGGGGCAGGGAAGCTCTGGCTGCTCTCAGTGCAGGTCTGGAGGTGTTGGTTGAGTTTCAGGGCTGCTTTCAGTTGTCCTGGGAGGGCTGGGGGCACATCTTGGCTCCAGGATGTGAGTTGGGCTGGGCTCCCCTTCCCTCTTTAGTCCTTTAGCTTGTCCTTTTTCACATCCCTGAGCAAAGGAGGCAGATTGCTGATCCCTACCCAACCACACACCCAAACCCCCATCCCAGGAGGTGAAACACCTGAATCAAGAGGGGGCACAGCTTTGCTCCTGATCCTGACCCATCCATGGGTCACTCATCCCCGGCTGCCCCTGGGCTCAGTGGCTTCAGGCTCTGGCTTTGGCTTTGCACCTTTTTGGAGCCTCTTAATCACCATTCCCTTCCCACCATCTCTAGAACTCTCTAGAACCAGCTCAGCCCATCAGACAAAGGCTCCACCACCCCAAATCTCCATGTTCAGGCTCTTACCAGCCCCAACAGACCACACAACAGGTTGAATCCGAATGCAGGTTTTATTTTTTAATTCATCTTTCTCCATTTGAAGCTATTTTTTTTTAAGTTATACAAATGGCACTTACAAAAAAATAATAATAATAAAAAAAAAAAACAAACAAACCCAAAACTTAAATTTTCAGAGTGAGATGTTTTCAGAGAGTCACAACACCCGATAAGAGGAGACAGGAGAGACGTTTGACCTAATGTCACACGGGGGAGGCCGGAGCAGGGATGACACGGGTGGGAGCGTGACGGGGCGGGGAGGAGGTGACACAGGGAGGGGTGAAGGCCAGCGAGGGTGTGTGTCACGTCACGGGGTCACACAGGGCTTCGAGACACTCGGTCCTTGGCGGGGCAGCGCGTCCCTGGGGCCGGGGGGCGCGGGCAGCCCCGGTGTGAGCGCAGAGCCGAGGTAGAGTCCCAGCCAGGATCCCCTGCGCCCGCCAGGGACCCCAGCCCGGAGCTGTGCCCTGCCTGGGCACAGCCACTCGCTCTCCCAGCTGAATTTAGCACCAAGCTCCTGTGGAGGGGATCCCTCCTCGTGGCTTTAAGGCTGACGAGCCCCTGCCTGGGAGTAGGGACCAGCCCTGGTTTGGCACGGCAGCGATGCCGAGAGCACCCTTGGTGTGGGGTGGGACCAGCACTCCCCCTCTGCAGAGGGGGCCCACGCGGGAAAAGGCTCCTTGGTGTGTTTGTAGGGAGCAGAAACCGGCCCTGGGAAGGCCCCAAAGGATAAAGTGCCTTTCACCACCCTAAGGAACACGCAGCATCACCCTTACAGACAGCGTTAAACTCTAATGCAGACCTAGTACAGACAACAGCTGGTCACACAGTGCCATGGAGAGCATATATAAATAGAGACTAACAAAAATACTGTTTTGGTCTTTTTTTTTTCTTTTTTCCTTTTCCAGTAGGGTTGCAATTCATGAGAGCCCAGCCCGGGTGCCCTGGGGGTGGTGGGACCAGGAGCTGCCCCCTCGGGGTGCCCGCGGGAGCGGGCGCTTCCTAATTCAGCATTAGGTGTTCAGTGATTCGCTTCACTGTTCCAGTATTTTATGAGAGAGAAAAAAACAACATCGAAGGTACTGAGCAAATATCACTGTGCAAAGTTTGCTAAGGAACTTTTCTATTCTGTAAACCAAAATCTGCAGTTTATGCTTCCAGCCACTGCCCCGGGGAGATGATGTTGGCCAGCCCGGTTTCTCCCAGGACCAAAGCCCACTGGGGATGGGCTGGATGAAGCCCCCACCCTGGCACGGGCTGGCTCTGTGTCCCCCACGCCCTCCCCTCCAGGCACAGCAGCAGGACCAGCCTCGGGGCAGGCTGGACCCACCATCAGGGTCTGGGATGCTCCTCCAGAGCCAGGAGCACAAGGAGGGGTGGAGGGACGGGAGCACGGGGCTCCATGAGATGAAAGGCTGAGGCTTTCCAGACAGGATCGCCCTAAAGAATCATTTCCAGGTGTTTGGGGAGGGGCAGCTTGCTGGCCCTTCCAAAGGATGTGCTGGCACGTGCCAGCCCCATCCCAGGGATGCTGTGATATGTAAGGTCACCTCTTACAGCTCAGCTGGGGATGATCCTGCCCCACAATCCAGGAGGGGAGAGAAGCTGCTGGGACCAGCCAGCTGAGCCAGCTGAGCCCAGCACCATCTCTCCACCTCGACTGGAGCAGGGCAGGACAGGATGGATGCTCCAGGGGACACTGGCAGCACAGTCTGAGGCTGTGCCAGTGCTGATATGGCAGAAGTGAGCACAGAGGTGATCTTATTCCCTTTTTTTAATTGAGGAGAGGAAAATCAACTACCTAAGGTGATGCTCAGGGCCAGGAGGGGGATACGGCCATTTCCAAGCCCAGCAAACCTGGAGGGAGGCAGGGAAGGGGGGATAGAGACAGACTCCTCTACAAAGCTATAGGCAGGCAGCCCCACCACTTTTCCAGTTCTTACAGGGATTCAGGGAGACCCACCTCCCACATAACGCACCAACTCTATGGCAGGAGGGAAGGGCAAGCCAGTCTGAAAATCCTGTTACAGAGAGGAGAAACAGAACCCAAAGGAAAAGAGAACAGGAAGGGAAAGAGAAGTTGGCAACGGGAGGTACCCTAAAGTGCATTAATACTCCCAGAGGGTGGAGGCGTCGATGGTGTCGGCCGAGGCCTTGAGCACCCCGGCGTGGTCGCCCTTCAGGTATTTGCCGTTGATCTTGATGGCCACTTTGTTATAGTCGCAGAACTCAAAAAAGAAGTCCACGGGGGTGTCGCTGCTGCTGGTGACGGACGACTCGTTCCCCACCATCCAGTACTTGCCAGTGGTATCTGCAGGAGAGGGGACACGGTGGCCTCATGAGCCACCCCAAAGGCCACAACTACCCTGGGCACTCACCCTTGATGAGCCACCACGGGGACCCCAAGGGCCACCAGGCCCAGCCCTGGGGCACCCTGGGCACTCACCCTTGATGTTGTAGGCACCATCGTTGAACTCCAGCTGGAAGACGTCGTAGGAGGAGCGGTTGGAGTCCAGCGTGCCGGTGACCTTGCGGCAGCCGATGAAGCCGTGCTCGCCGCGCAGCACGATGATGGGCCTGTTGATCAGCTTCATCACGAAATGCTCCGTCTCTCCTGCGCCGAGGGGACACCGAGGGGACACCGAGGGGCTGTGAGAGCAGCCCGGGGGGCACAGAGACACAGCCCAAAGCTGGCAGGCAGCAGGGAGGAGCAAGGGCTGTGCCCTCACCCATTTCTCACCCACACCGTCTGTTCCCCTGTCTCACAGCACATCACTAAGAGAACTTATTGCCTGAGCATCACTTGGAAGAAGAGCCCAGCTCTGGGGGGGCATTTTTCACCCCCTGCTGCCCCGGTGTGGGGTCCCCGAGGGTCCCTTACCCGCTGTCTCCATGGAGGCTGCCAGCTGCCCGTTCTTCTTTGCTGTCACGTATTTGCCGTTGGCAGCTTTCAGGGTGATGCGCTTGTCGCACCACTCGATGTCGAAGTAGCAGCTCGCGTTCCTGTGGGGCAGAGAGGACACTCAGGGGGGTGGCACGGAGGGGGACCCTGCCACCGCCCCCCTGCTGGCTCGGGAAGGGCCAGGCTGGACCAGGAGGGCCTGCTTCGATCTGTTTGTGCAGGATGAGCCCTGTTGTGGTGGCCATCCCGCTGGGAGCCCTCGCCCCGGGGGCAGGAGGCAGGCAGGCGGCCAAAGGCACTTCTGGGCTTTCCGCCTGGCTCTCAGGGTTGAACTGCAGGGCAAACATTTCGACAGCCCCAGCCGGCCAGGAAGGATTATGTGGCCCCAGGGACCTCCAGAGCATCGTGGGCGGCAAGCCCCGACCCGTCCCTGGCTTTCCCAAAATGCTCTGCCTCTGCTGGGAAGCGTTTGGGATGAGCACCCAAGCTGGAAAATCCCTTGAATTCCCCTGGGAGGTGCAGAGGGTGCTCTGAAGGCCAGGCAGGGCCCTGAGGACTCACTTGGTGGAGGCTGTGGACTGGATGCCCCCGTTGGAGGTGAGGGTCCAGTACTTCCCGGTGTAGGTGCGGAAGGCGCATTTCTTGGTGTCCTTGTTGATCTCCAGCTGGTAGGTCTCCTGGTCACCCTCCTCGTCCTGGTTGGCTGAAAGGTCCATCCCTACAGACACCAGAGACAGAGGGAGTTGGGGATGGGACCAGAACCCCCGTCCAGCAGGTCCAGGGTGGGGCAGCCCAGGAAACCCAACTGAGGGGCTCCTGCTCCCTGGCTGAGCTTTGGTGGCTCCCAAATCCCTCCCATGACCTCCCCTCTGGCATTTGGGGTTCAAATCCAGATTTTCATTTGGTTATTTGGTGGGCAGCCGTGAGCTTCCCCTCCTGACCCAGCAGCTCCATCACAATGAAGCAAAGACCAGTGTGGATGTTTTATAAGGAAAGGGCTGCAGTTTTTCCCAAAGGTGACAGCCAGGTTTCTCAGCCCATTAGCAGAGGCCACTGCAGCACCCATGAATCCCAGCTCCTGGCATGTTTAAGGACCATGACAAGGTTTTTCATCCACAGCTGTCACATCCCACTGGGCACTGAGGTGTGCAGGGACATGAGGCTCAGGAAAGCCCCAGGGCAGCCAAGCCTTTCCCTGACTCCCCAGAATCATCAGCACCAGCCAGCTCTGCAGCCAGGATGTCCCTCCCTGTGCCCAAGGGACCAGAGGCAGCATCAGAGGAGGATGCAGCTGCTCCTGGGGCCACCAGCCACAGCCCTGGGCCACCGCCAGCCACGTGTGCATCCTCTGAGCCCCAGCAAACCTGCTTAGTCAGGGCTAGCAGGGCCAAAACTGCTCCAGAGCTCTCCAGCTTGGTGGATTTCAGCCTAAAAACACTTTGGGGATGAGAGCCACAAGCTGTGGCCAAAGCCAATGGCCGAGCTCTGTGCTGGGGTGCAGAGCTCAGCCCCACTACTGAGCTCAGTGACACGGGAGTTCAGTGGAGCTGGATGAATTTTCCAGGGCCAAACACACCTGCACCCCTCCCTGCTGCAAAGGGGGGCACAGGGCTGGAGTGCACATTCTGTCTAGCTCTGGTCCTATCACTAAAGTAGACTTGGAGTTGCTGCAGCAGGTCCAGAGAAGGGAAATGGAGCTGGGGGAGGAGCACAAGACTGATGAGGGAGCTGGGGGCTCCTGTTCAGCCCCTCACGCCGCCACAATGCATCCCAGCCTCTGGGATGCTGGGATTTCTGGCGCTGTGCAGCCACTGCAAGGGCTCCAGGCAGTCTTGGTGGCCCCTCTGCTCTGGGGTCCCACAGCTGCACCCAGCTGTGCTGCAGGCTCAGCTCCCTGCGGCTCCACATCACCTGTCCCTGTCTCTGTGTCTCCAATCTGCCATCCCAACACCAGGAGCAGCCTCTGCCTTGCATATCCATCACCCACCTTTCCCAAAAGGATCAGGCTTTGTTCCCAGAGGGATCAGGCTTTGTTCCCAAGGGGATCAGGCTTTGAAGGCTCCACTTTGTTGGCCAGAATTTTATCTCCCACACCCGAACGGGCCCACAGCTCCCACCGGCTCACAGCACCCCGCTCATGATCCCAACCCAGCCATTCTGCGATTCCAGGGTTCCCCTGATGGACACACACCCACCCTTTGTGTGCTTTGCTCCCCGGGGTGTTTGGGCAAGGCAGGGGGTGCTGAGGGCCACCAGCCCAGCCCCACGGCCACGTCCTCAGCTCCCGGAGCCCTCCCAGAGCCGCCTCCTCCCAGCACTGCCGGGGGCTGAGCCGGCGGCTCTGGGAAGGAACATTTGGTTTTGATTTTGCATCCCCGGCTCCAGCCCCAACCCAGAGCTGTAAAACGGAGAGAGAGGGGCTCTGCAGGGGCTCACAGAGAGCCTGGGCTGCGGGGAGGTGACCCTGGGGGACACAGCCCATGCCTCAAGGCTGGCAGCACCCCTGGGCCCCCCAGCCTGTGAGAGCTGTGGTTTGCGGGGAGCAGGGACAGTGGTGCTTCCCCTCCGTGACTTTTCTGGGAAGGACTCACTGACCTGCAGGGAGCAGGCTGGGCAGAGCCAGGGGATGCTGAGTGCCACAGACAGGACAGGCAGTGCCAGGAGGCCCCAAACGCTGCTCCCTGTCCCCAGAGCCCCCCAGCATGGAGCACAGGGGGCACATGGAGCACATGGAGCACATCCCCACCCCTCTGCCTGCCCATTTTCCACACTCTGTGCACGGAGCTTTGGGAGCTCCGGCTTTCCCCACTGCCTGGAAGCAGCAGGAGGAGCAGGAGGGTCTCGCACAGCCCCCTCCCCAAAAGCAGCAGCTGGGGTTGGGTTACAGCGACTCAGCACAAAGGAATGCGCTGGGCTGGGGCAGGAGGAGGCTCAGAGGGCTGGAGCTGAGCCGGGGGGCTGCAGGAGGCACGGGCTGTGTGCGAGGCTGCAGCACCGTGGGGTGATGTCCCCGTGTCCCCGTGGGGAGGACAGGCTGTCCCCACAGCCATCCACCCCCCTGCTGTGGCCGCTCCCTCTGCAATCACGGATTAATTAACGCTCCCGGTAAATTCACAGTCTGGAGCTGGCGCGGCTCCTCCTGACCTTGAGGAAGCTGCTAATTACAGCTGGGGGCAGGAGGGGGGGTGAGCACACGGGGGCGGTGTGGGAGGGGGCAGCTACGCCCGCACACCCCAAAATCCCCGGTGTGGGACGGCCTCGGGCTCTGTGTGGGCAGGGATTTGGGGGGGATGTTGGGAAGGCTCAGGAATGTTCTCACCCCAGGGCTTCCCAGTGCTGAGTCCCCAGGTTTGGGGCGCTCAGAGAGCAGCAAAGGGCGCCCCAAGCCCTCCAGGCTGGGGGGTTTGCAGGGCCGATGTGGAGCCCTCGCTGCTCTGAGCCAGGGCTGTGCTTGGAGCAGGAGCCCCGTGGCCATCCCAGGGCAGGCACAAACCTCCCTGTCCTTCCTGCAGACCTGGGGTTCTCTCTCTGGAGGAACAGAGCTTGATGTAGCTCGACCTCTACACCATGGGGAACTGCAGACCCAGCATGGGACAATTCAGGGCAGGCAGAGAAGTTTCCCTGTGCACTCAATTCACACAGAGTATCTCCAGTGGGCCATGCTGGGATGCTGCTGGGGGCCAGGGGACGAGCGCCATGGGGAGGAGCCTTTCCCATCCTCCAACTCTCCTTTCAAAAACCCCAAAACCCTAGCAGAAAACACCGAGCCCAGGTTGCCTGGATTGCTCCACAACCAGGGCTCAGCGCCCTGCAGAGCCCCCAGGGCAGGATTTCAGGGTTTCGGCATTTCAGGATGGGGCTGGGATGCTGTGCCCAGCACAGGTCGGGGCTGGGCTCCCTGTGTGCTCTGGCACCCCCACCCAGGGCTGCACCCACACCGTGCTCAGAGCCTGCTCCTGCCCCTCCCTGCCCTTCAGCCGGGCTCACACTACAGAAATCCAACAGGCTTTTGTCTAAATCCAGCACCCTGCAGCTCCTCTGCTGAGGGTGCAGCTCTGCTGAGGGGTCACGGGCAGGGGTGAAACATGAATTTCCTGAAAAACCCACCCCTCCTTCCCCGTGGATTTCCTGTGGCTTTGTGGTATCCCCCAAGTGTCAGCAGGCCACTTGGCATCATCTCCGGATGAAAATCCCCATCCAAGCCTGCGTGCCCCCTGCCCCGGAGCCGCATCTTCCCGCCTTGCCGCGGCACGGAGATGAACTGGAGGGGGAAAATCCGGCTCAGCCCATGCCGGGAGGGCTCCGGGCCCCGGGGCAGAGCTCTGCACGTCCAGGCCGGCTCGCCCTCCTCCCCAGATCCCATTTCCTGCAATTCCTCACTCCCACCCTCTCCCCCATGGGTGTGCGGGCCAGGGGCGCCGCGGGAAGGAGCAGAGCCCGCTCTGCCCCCGGGACCCCGCGCCCACAAAGCGCCTTTGTTGCCGCAGCCGGGCGAGAAAGGAGCCATTGAGCGGGAGGAGCCGCTCGCCCGGCTCGCTTTGGGGGGCAAACGGGAGATGGGAACGCTCAGGGAGCCCCGGGACCCTGCTGGGGCTGGAGGCGGGAGAGGGGGACAGGGACACCCCCAGAGCTGCCCTGGGGCAGAGGCAGGGCTGGCACCCATCCCCTGCCGCCCCGGGGTGTTGGTGGGGTGGTCCGGGGGTACAGGAGGTGCTGGCGATGCCCGGGGTGTTCGTGTCATGCAGGGGATGCTGGCAATCCCGGGACAGGGAGGAGACGCCAGGCCAGGAGCTGACTTGGCACGGGTGGGACAGCGCCGTTCCAAAGCTGGATCCCGGCCAAGGGAACCGCAGAGGAACCCATGGACCCATCCCTGCTCCTGCCCTGGGGCACAAGGAGGGCAGCCACCGCCATCCCCGCTCCCTCCTGGGCTCCACACAGGAATAAGCTCCCTGTTCCCGCCAGGCCGTGCCGAGCTGCGGTCACTGCCGGCCCGCATCCCGCATCCCCATCCCCGGGGCCCTGGGAGCCTCTGCCAGCAGCACGGCGCTTATCAGAAAAGGGAAAGGCTGTCTGGAAAAGGCTTCCTCCGACCGCTGCTTCTGCCGCCTCCTCGGCATCCCTTGGGACACAATGGGAGGAGGGTGAGCCCCACAAAGCGGCGGCTCCCCGCCTTTCACCGCCGCCGGGAAGGATAAACCAGGTGGAAAGGGCTGCTCCGGCCGAAGCGGACTGGAGCGAGGATGTGCAGCCCCAGCGCGGCCCTTCGCGCTGCATTTTGCTTGGAAAGGGGCCGGGCACAGCCCAGGGCCCTCTGTTGCTGCGGAGATTTGTTCCCCCCCTTGCCGCTCCCCATCCCTTCCGAGGCAGACAAAGCCGGAGGCTCGGCCAGCAGCATTCCCACCATTCCCACCATTCCCGCCGCTCCATGGGGTCTCCGCCGCCACCGCTCCGTCCCTCATCTCCCCCCACATCTGCTTTCCCCATCTCTGGTGACAAAGGGCTGCAGCAGCCCTTCCCCCCCGCGCTGCGGCAGCTCCCGCCATCCTCATCCTCCCGCCGCCGCCATCCTCATCCTCCCGCCGCCGCCATCCTCATCCTCCCGCCGCCGCCATCCTCATCCTCCCGCCGCCATCCTCATCCTCCCGCCGCCATCCTCATCCTCCCGCCGCCGGCATCCTCTCCTGCCCTTCCCCAAATCCCCGTGCCTGGCCAAACAAAGCCCGCTGCCCATCCTGGCAGAATTTATTGTTCATTTTTAATGGGTTGCTTTGCGGGATTTGCTGCCCGCACGGAGCCGCCCAGGCACGGATCAGGGTTAAGCAGCAACCTTGAAATACAACATATACACACCAAAAAAAAAAATTCCCCGCTGTTCCTCCAGGCTTTGCTGCATGCTCGCACCCATCCCACGCCCGGCGTGCGCCGGCCTGACCTGGCGCGGCCCGATGAGCCCCGGGGCACCCAGGGCACACACCGGGACCCCCGGGCAGAGCAGAGCAGGGATCCCCCATTTTCCAGGCTCGGGGCTGCGATGCCCGGCGGGCACTCACGGGCAGCTCCGGTTGTGACCGGGCACCCGAGGCGGGCCGGTGGCACCGTGGCCCCTCCGAGGGGATGGGGTTTGCGGGTGCGGAGGGACGGCGGCCTTTGTGCGGGGGGATGCGGGAGTTTTGGCAAAGCCCTTTATGTAACGCTGCTTCCCAGCCCCCCACCCATGGGATCTCCAGCCCCCCTTGGGACAACCGGAGCCCGCCAGGGGAGCCGCAGCCTCCCTGCTCCGCTGGGCACAGGGCTCAGCCGTGCTCGGGGAGGGGGATGGCGGAGGCTTTGTTGGGCGAACAATGAGCTCCGAAGGAAGGAAGGCGAGGGATGCAGCCCTGCCTCCTTCACGGCGAGGGAAGGCTCCATCCACACCCTGCCAGCCCCCTCCCCGTCCATCCCTGCACCCCACGCAGGCCCCTGCCCCCCCGGGCCCTGCGGGGGCGATGCTGCGGGGATGGGGGTGCAGAGGGATGGGGGTACGGAGGGATGGGGGTGCAGAGGGATGGGGGAGCCGCACGGATGGGGGTGCAGAGGGATGGGGGAGCCGCACGGATGGGGGTGCAGAAGGATGGGGGTGCAGAGGGATGGGGGTTCCCGCAGGGATGGGGGCGCCGGGCAGGCGATGCCGGAGGGATGCGGGAGGGGGAAGGGGAAGGGATGTGGGAGGGATGCGGGGGGATCGCGATGGGGTTTGGGGGAGGGACCGCGGGCAGCCATGCTGAGGGGCGCAGGGGGCGCAGGGGGAGATGGCGGCTGCAGGGGAGGGGAGTGAGAAGGAGTTTGAGCAGGGAGGCGATGGCAGGGGGATGCGGGGATGCGGGGGGCGGCCTGCGGGGTGGGAGCCGAGGAAGGCAGCGGATGGTGGGGGCCGGGGGGGCCGTGCTGCGGGGGGAGCACTCCGAGGCGCCGATTCTGAGGGGATGCAGGGGAAGCGATGCCGGAGGGATGCGAGGGGCTGCTCAGGGCGGGCGATGCCCGACGGATGCCGATGCGGGAGGGATCCAGGGGCTGCTCGCTGCTCCCATTCCCGAGGGATGCAGGAGCGTTCCCCGAGGCGGCCACAGCCCTGACACAGCCGAGGTGTCCCGTTCCCCCCACCCGCAGCCCCCATCCCCTCGTACCTTGCCGGGTGGAGACATTCCTATCGTTGCCGGCCCTCAGCACGACCTGCGGGCAGCTCTGCTCCAGGGCGAAGAGCTCGTCCTTGCCCACCTTGGCGCTCTTGCCCGCCTTGAGGGTGCCGCTGGGCCCCGAGGGGGCCAGGTAGCGGCCCTCCCCGTCTCGGAAGGCCACCTTTCCGCAGCGGAACTCCAGCGTGAAGGCGGTGCCGGGCTCGGCGGCGGGCACCAGGCGGCCGTCGCTGCGGAGCAGGCGGTGGTCGCAGCTCTGCAGGCTGTAGCGCTGATCCACGAACAGGAGGGTGATGAGCGCGTCCACGCCCCAGGGCACGTCGCGGTCCACGGCCAGCTCGTCGCGCCGGGGCCCCAGGTGCGCGTAGCGCTTGCGGGCCAGGCTGTACAGGTTGGCCTGGGGGTGCATGGCCAGGTGCACGCTCCATTTCTCGGCGGCGGACACGGCGGGGGCGAAGCAGGACAGGCGGTCCTCGGTGCCGCCGAAGAAGCGGCGGTGGGGCTCGGACTGCAGCGACCACCGCCCGTCGCCGTGGGCCAGCACCAGGAACCGGCAGTCGGGGCCCGGCTCCTCGCTGTCGCAGCTCACCCGCCCGTCCTTGTCGGCCGCCAGGTACCGGCCCAGGTGGCTCTTGAGCAGCACGGCGCTGGAGTCCTCCCCGTCCTGCTCCAGCGTCCAGATCTGCTTCTTCTTCATGCTGGCGGCCGAGGCGTTCACCTTGAAGCCGAACGCCTCCGCCGTCAGGTACCGGTTGCTGCAGTTGATCAGCCCGAACTGGATCTGCACCGGCTCCGCCGTCCCGTTCGCCGTCATCCTGCTCCCGCCGCCGACCGACACCGAGCGACCGACACCGAGCGAACGACACCGAGCGAGAGCCGCCGCCGCGCCCGCCCCGCCAACGCCGCCTTTATAGCGCGGGCTCGGCGCCGCCTCCCGCACCCCCCGCCCGCCGCCGGGGCCGCCCCGCCGCGACCCCCGCCCGCCCCGAGCCCCCGGCACGGCCCGAGCCCGCCAGGAGCCCCCGGAGCCCCGGACGCCGCCCCCGCTCCCCCTGCCCCGAGTGACGAAGCCCCCGCGGATCGCGGCGTCCTCCCACGCTGCAGGACCCCCAGCGCTTCTTCCATGCGGTTCAAGAGCCGCCCTGAGCCGGGGGACAGCCCCCAGGGCACGGCAGGAGCCCTCCCTGCATTCCCGGAGCCCCTCACAATGCCAGCCCGCACCTCATGGCAGGACTGCCCCAAGCACGGCAGGAGCCCCCTTGAAGTGTAAAACCTCCCCGTTAACTGGAAAATCCCAAGACCTTTCTCTGCTTTTCAGGAGCATCCATGAATTGCAGGATCTCCTCCTCCAGCACAAGTTCAGCATGGAAAGGCCCCTCCAGGAAGGGGCCCCTTGAATTGAAGGGCTCCCAAACACACATAGCAAGACCCCCACTGTAAAACAAGAGACCCCTCCTTGAACTGCAGGGTCCCACACATTGCAGGGTCCCACACATTGCAGGGTCCCACACATTGCAGGGCCCCCTAAGCATTGCAGGACCATCCCCATAATGAGAACGCCCTTTGCACTGCTCAACACCAACTCAAACTGCAATTCTCTGTCCTGCACTGCACGAATCCCTCTGATTGCACATCCCCATCCCACTGTGAGACCCCCCTGCTCCCCTCTGTCCCTCCCGGGCTGCTGGCCGTGTCACAAGGCTGGGATGGGCAGCAGGGTGACGGATGCTGTGGCCTCCTGCCATCTCTGAGCCACCCCAGCACCCTGTGCCAGGCACCACCGAGGCTGGAGCACCCTGGCCCTGGGGAGCTGAACTGCCACAGCAAATCCAGAATAAAACCAGGGGCACTCCTGCACAGGGGAGCCTTTGGAGACCGTTTCTCAGGGGGTGGGTGGGCAGTGTTGCTGTGCATGTCATGGTCAGCAGGGCTGACCTGGAGATGGGAAGAATCCAGCCTGAGGAGGGTTTTCTGTGCTGCCCACTGCACCTGGGGGACATTTCTTGTGTCTCCAACAGGGACACAAACCAATAAGTGTGAGCAGAGCTGCAGGGGTTGATTTGAAGCTGGCTCAGGCACAGCCCTGCACTGACAGGGGGGAGCTGGCTGGAGAATGTGCAGAACCAGAAAATTGGAGAAAGAGGGAAGGTGGGAAGGACAGATGGGGTGGATTTCAGCTGGATCAGGGAGCTGAACTGCCTGTCCCAGACGAAGAAGGACAAGTGAAGGGCTGAGTGTGGCCATGAGTGAGAGGGCACAACATTGCCAGCTCAGGGCTGGCACAAAGAATTGCCCCAGGCTCATCCAACCCAGGCAGGATGGCATCCATCCCACCCCACCTGCCAGGGCCCTGCAGGCTGCACTGGTTCTGCACTGGCTCTACTGGTTGGAGCCACTGCTCCAGCCTCGCCCGGGGCTCACTGGCACAAGCCCTCTGGGGCAAACCTGCCAGGCTGGGATGGGATGGGATGGGATGGGATGGGATGGGATGGGATGGGATGGGATGGGATGGGATGGGGTTTGTTTTGTTTTCCTGGAAGCCTTGGCCAGACCTGCTCTGTGCTCATCCCTGCTGCCCAGCCCTGCAAGCCCAGACAGACCATTGCCAGGCAGAGCCAGGCCCAGAGCCTCTTGTCTGGGCTGGAAACAGGTCCCTCCCGAGCTGCAGATCCATGTTTGCCCAGCAAATCCCTTTTGCTGCTCTGGCTCCCAGCCCCCTGCATTAAGAGCTGGCCGTGAGGCTGAGCAGCTGCCCAGACCCACAGCTGCTGGGCTCTGCCTTCCCCGGCCGCCACGGGCAGATGGTGATGGGGCCAGGGAAGAAACAGCTTTTCTCCTCAAAAAAAAAAAAAAAAAAAAAAAAAAAAAAAAAAGGCAATTATGCAGAGAAAGAAAAACCCACCCTGTTTTCTCTGTTTTGCACTGTGGCACGGATGGGTGACACTGGTGGGTGGTGGCACTGTGTGGATGGATGGCACTGCCTGGCTCAGCAGATTGGGTCCCTCCAGAGCAGCACCCACCCTGCCTGTCCCACCCTGCCTGTCCCACCCTGCCTGTCCCACCCTGCCTGGCCCACCCTGCCTGTCCCACCCTGCCTGCACCTCTGCTCCTGGGGCTGGCACAGCCCTAAACAGGGTCTGCAACCCCCCCACATGTGGCTGTGGTGCCAAGGGGTGCCCGGTGCCCCTGACCTGGGGGTGCAGCAGCCACAGCCCCGTCCCGAGGGCATCCGGGAGCGGCAGGAAAGGCGCTGGGTTTCCCTCTGTGCTTTGCATTTCCCGTCATCTCTGCAGGCACCGTGACCAAACTGAGCTCATCCCCCAGCCCTCCCTGGCCCTGCAGGACACCAACCCTGCACACTTTGACAAGGGCTCTCCGGAGTGAGTCCCCCCCGAGGGGCTGTGGGACCTCAAGGAGATCCCAAAAGAGAAAAGCCAGGAGAAAAGGAGCCCCGGTGGTGGAGTGACCCCAGTCCCGCCCGCCTCGGGCACAGCAACGCCCCCGGATTTCCATTTCTTGCTTGCCCGGACAGTTCCTGTGGCAGCCCGGCTTGGTTTGGAGCAATCCCGGGATTTTCATTGGAGTTTGTGATGTTGGGAGGGCAGCGCTGGGCTCTGCAGGAGGGCGGGATGCACGGAGCCGGGGACACAGAGGGGACAGAGACAGCAAATGCAGAGCACGGCAGCGGCTGATGAGGAGCAGGGGTTGTTCCAGCCCTGTGTCCCCAGGAGGGCAGTGGGGACATCCCAGGGCACAGAGGGATGTCCTCAGGCCAAGGGACAGTGGGGAAGCAGCAGCTCCAGCCCCAGGGATGGTTTGAGCTGTGTCCAGCCCCCTCCTGCCCTGCAGAGCACACAGACCCTCGGGCACAGCTGTGTCACGGTGTCCAAAGCTGCTGCACATCCCGTGTCCCTCCCTTGCTGCACATCTCTCCTCTGGATTCCAGGATTCCAGCCTGGCCTGAGCCCTCCCTGCTCCTCTCTGAGGGAGCAGTTTTGGGTGCTCACTCTCACTCTGAGGGCGCTGCTGGTTGGTTTTCACCCCAGCACAGTGCACGCATGCCAGGAGCTTTCCCTGGCACACCCACACACTGTTCAGTGTCCGTGGCACACACAAACCCATCTGGGGGTGCTGCTGTCCCACTGGGGGTGGCAGTGGCTGTGACGTGGCCAAGGCTGGCCTGGGCAGTCCCCCCACAATGCAGATCCCCCCTCAGCCCTGGAGGGGCTCAGCAGAGATTGGGGATGCAGTGCTCGGGTCACCACCTCTCCACTACCCCCATGCCAGGCAGGATGAGGTGACCTTGTGCAGCCACCAAGCTGTCCCCCAGTGGGATCAAGGGCAAGTCCCAGGTGCAGACAAATCCTGCCTGGAGGCTGCATTTCCCCAGGTCCCCGATTGTCCCCTGCTGCTGCTGCTGCTGCTGCTGGGGGCCCCAGAGCCACCCCAGGGTGCCCAGCCTCAGTGCCATATGCCACCAGCCAGCCCAGCAGAGGTTCTCTGGTGGCCCTCCCGACAGTTGGCAGGCGCCCCAGCCTCATTAAAATTGTATTAGGCTGTATTAAAAAAAAAAAAAAAAAAAAAAAAAAAAAAAAAAAAAAAAAGCAGCAGCACCAGGGGGAACAAAGAGCAGCCCTCAGAGAGAGGCTCAGGGAGGCAGGTCGAGCTCCAGGGATGTTTTCCCATGGGATGCTGCCCCAAAGGAGCCTGCTCAGGCAGGAAGGGACAGTGGTGGGGTGTGATGGGGGCTCAGCCATGCTCCTGTGTGTCCTGGACATCAGGATCAGGCACAGCACTGGTCATGTGGCTTGCTCAGCTCTATTAGCTGGATTTATCCCCTTAGCTTAATTTAATTGCATCCAGAGAGCAAAAAGGGATGGAAGTGCTTGAAGTGCCTTGTTCCAAGCAGTTTGGATGTTGGACACTGGCAAATGGAGGAAGGAAGTGGATGAGTGCACACGGACACTCTGCACTGGGAATTCGTCCCTCTCTTCCCGCCCCGGCTCATTTTCTGGTGTTTTCTGGTGTGGTTTTTCCATTACCAGGAACTAAAGTGAAAACCTGCTCCTTCCCCCATCTCCCCCAAGGACCCTGCGGAGGTGGGGTGGAGGCTGGGGCTGGTTCATCCAGCAGGAGAAGGAATTTTACCAGGAAAGCTTAAAGGACCTTTTGTGCGGCAGTGATTAACCTCTGTGTGGGGACGATGCTCCTTGTGCTGCAGCCAGTGCCCTGCCTGGTCCCCGGGGCTCCGAGGGACACCAGGGCTCTTGTAATCCTGTGCAAGTGCCCAGGAGCAGGACACGAGAGACACAGGGCGTTCTGTGGCACAAAATAATCCATTGCCAGGGGAAGCTTTCCAGCCTTAAAAAAAAAAAAAAAAAAAAAAAAAAAGAAAAAAAAGAAAGAAAGAAAAGATAGGAAAAAAGGAAAATTTTCCCAGTTTGCAAGAGGAGCAAGGGAGAGCCCTGGGGGCGTTGTAGCAATGAGACCCCAAGCAGGAGGCCCAGAGGAAGATCTCAGTGCCAGCCCCGTTGCCTGTCCCCCCTTTAATTCCCTGCTGCAGCGCAGAGTCAGCAGAGAGGGGTTTGCAGGGAAGAGCAAAGTGTGTCACAGCGGCTCCCACGCAGCTCCGAAATAACCCAGCCCGGGCTCTGGCAGCGCTGGGCGGAGCGGGTGGCTCAGCAGCGACACGGCGACAGCGGCGACAGCGGCGACAGCGGCGACAGCGGCGACAGCAGCTCCTCTCTGCTCTGCTTTCCTCCTCTCCGCTCGGAGCTCCTCACCCGGCCGTGCCTCATCCCCCTCTCCCACTGCTCTGTGTCCGATGCTGCCTCTGCTCGGGGCCTCGGTGCCCAGGGATGCTGAAGGGTTTGGTGGGCACAGGAAGGGACATCAGGGCAATGAAGGGACATCAGGGCAATGAAGGGACATCAGGGCACAGCAAGGGACACCAGGGCAGGTTCAGGCATTCACTGCCCGCATTCCCAGGGCACAGCTGCTCTCTGGACCTGCAGCATCCCAAAGGCTGCTCAGGGCAAGGCTGGGATGGAGATCCCCTCCTCTGCAGGACCCAACAGCTGTCCCATCGTCACGCTGAGATGGAGCAGGGTGCATCCCAAAGAGGGATGGGAGGGCTTGGAAAGGAGTCAGAGAGCAGCAGGGGATGCCAGGAACGGGGATGAGCAGGCTCTGACCAAGCCACTGTGGGTGGGGGCGAGGAGGAGGTGACAGCTCCTGGTTTTGTGTTTGCCATCTCCCGGCAATGCAGGGGGACAGGGACATGGCAGGCGCTGGTGCAGCACCCACAGGAGCACAAATCTCCCCTGGAGGGGTCAGGGCTGAAGCTCAGCCTGGAGAGAAACAGAGGGACCAGGGATCACCCCCAACACCCCCAGGTCAGGGGGGGCATCTCTTCAAGGATGAGGTATTGGTAATAGGAGCAGTAATGGGAGCCAGCTGGGATGTCCCAGGGGAGCCCTATAAAGGGCTGAGAGGGGCAGGGGCCTTTTACAGCCTGTGCCTTGGAGGGGAGGTGAGGGGGCTGTGTGACTCCTTGGGGCTGGTGTTGGGGCTGTGTGGGAGGGGATGCAGGGGGCAGCAGAGCTGTGCCCTTACCTGCAGGGGAAGGAGGGATTTTGGCCAGGGAAGGGCTGGAAGCAGAGGTTTGGGGCTGGGGGAGGGCTCAGAGCTCCCTGGCCCCACCAGCTGTGCCTTCCTGGGCCCAGGGATCCCCTTCCAGATGGATAACTCCTTTGTCAATGGTGAAAAGAGTCCATTAGTCAGGATTAGGAACGGGGCCTTTGGGGATTAGCCCTGCACCTCCCACCTGGCCCTCCTCGATTCCTGTGGCACTGGAGTCCCTTTGGGCTTTTTGGCTGCAGAAGGGGATGGGACTCTGACCGAACCACTGGGCTGAGAGATGTGGAAATCAGTGAAAGGAATTGAGCAGTGCCCAGGTGATGGGATATCCTGGTCCCCAGTGCATTTTCTCGTGGAATTGCAAACTCTCCCAGGAGCAGAGCCCCTTGGATGGAAGGGGTTAACAGAACCCCATCTCTCCTCAGTGTTTGGCTTCCCGTGCATCCTTGTAGGGGGCTGGTGGGGTTCTGCACATGGGGAAACTGAGGCAGTGGGAGTCCAGCTGTGCTTCCCATCTGGTTTGTGGGAAACCACATCTGGGCTGAAAGCTGAACACGTTCTTCCTGTGGCATCTGCAAGGAGGGGAGGCTGAGGGGGGGGGGGGAAGTCCCAAGATCAGGAACCCCTTAATGAATTGAGAGTAATTCCATTGGGCATGAATTCCATGATTCCCTGTGTCCTCCGCAAAGAGGGGCTGGATCTGACCCCAGCTCAGGAAACCTGGTTCCTGCTGGTGTGAAAGCAGCACCAGTGAGAGTTTGGGGGGCTTTTATCCCCACCATCCCCACTGTCCCACAGCTCCCTCGGCTCCCCAGTGCTGACAGGCTGGCTTTGTCCTGGGCAAATGGCCACAAGGAGGGCTCAGGCTGGGGGCTCTGGCCAGGCTGGCTGTGAGAGGCCCCAGGAAGGCAGGAATGCAGGCGGGGGGCGGCCCTGAAACCCAAAACCTCGGCACAGGGCCCTGCCCCGGGCATCCTGCAGGGGCCCCGGGCTGTGGGCAGCTGGGCTGGGGGCTCTGCAGCCCTCCCTGCACTGAAGGTGTTAGTGCCCCCCTCCCAGCCCCTCCTGCCATCCCTGGATGGAGTTACACACAGCCATTCCCAGCTGGAAATGGAGGGAAGGAGAACACCCCGCTGATGTGAGGCTGGGGTCCTGGGGAGCAGAGCAGCCCCTGGGCCTGGGTGTGTGCACAAAATGGGCTGGGCACTGGGCAGGCACTGTGCAGAGCCACCTGAGGGTCCCTGGGAGGGACACAGGGGGGGCTGTGGCTCTGCA
Source organism: Melospiza melodia melodia (assembly GCF_035770615.1). Lineage (NCBI taxonomy): Eukaryota > Metazoa > Chordata > Aves > Passeriformes > Passerellidae > Melospiza > Melospiza melodia. Next base: position 3,295,254 of record NC_086211.1, read on the forward strand.
GGGTGAGAGAAGGCCTTGGGTGGGGAGCTTTGGTCAGTGGACAATCCACTGCACCCTGTGACTGCTTGTGCTGTGTGTGTTGGCAGGAGCAATCCGTGTGCAGGCTGTGTGCACGGTGTGTGCAATGTGCATGTTGGTGTGTGCAATGTCCCACGTGTCTGCAATTCCCTGTGTGACACACACATTGCTGTGCCAGGCCATGCACAGCTGCATTTTGCCATGTTCAGTGCCACGGGCAGGGTCACCCGTGTGTGCCCTGTCCCACGTGGGGTGTGCACGCGTGTGCAGTCCCACGGGCCCCGTGTGTGTGTTGGTGGTGTGCAATCCGTGTGTCGTTCGTGCAGTTCCTCGTGCTGCCGTGTGCAATCCCATGCAGTGTGTGTGCTGGGCTGTGATTCCAGGTGTGTTGGGATCACCCTGGCGTGCCTGTGTGCAGTCTGCACCCTCAGTGTGTGTGTGTGTGTGTGATTACATGCGAAGTACGTGCATCTCAGCATGCACAATCCCACACCCAGCACGGATCTTGGTGTGCATGAACCTGCATGCAGCAGTGTGTGTGATGCCAGTGTGTGGCTCATCTGTGGGCCCACGTGCAGCCTGTGCACCTCACCGTGTGTGGCCTTGTGTGCCACGAGCACGATCCTGTGTGCAGCGTGGGGATCTTGGCACGGTGTCCCCACGTGCCTCAACGTGCACCTCAATGTGCGTGTTCTCATGTGCAGCATGCACAATCCTGTGTGCAGCACATGCATTGGTGTGTGAGATCCCAAGTGCAGGGTGCATCTTGGTGTGCACGCTCCTGTGTGTGGTGTGTGTGATCCTGTGTACTCCGTGCATCCTGGCATGTGTGACTCCACGTGCAACATGCATCTTGGTGTGCACAATCCCGTGTGCAGCACATGCATCGGTGTGCAAGATCCCAAGTGCAGGGTGCATCTTGGTGTGCATGCTCCTGTGTGTAGTGCTCATGATCCCATGCACTCTGTGCACCCTGGCATGCATGACTCCACGTGCAACCTGCATCTCAGTGTGAACGATCCCGTGTGCACCATATGCATTGGTGTGCTTGATCTTGCGTGCAGCACATGCAATTGTGTGCACAATCCCAAGTGCAGGGTGCATCTCGGTGTGCATTCTCCTGTGTGTGGTGTGCATGATCCCGTGTGCTCTGTGCATCCTGGCATGCATGACTCCACGTGCAACCTGCATCTCGGTGTGAACGATCCTGTGCGCAGCACATGCATTGGTGTGCATGCTCCTGTGTGCTCTGTGCATCCCGGCATGCATGACTCCACGTGCAGTCTGCATCTCGGTGTGCACGGTCCTGCCCGCAGCACGAACGATCCCTTGTGCCATGCGCGGTCCCGGTGCGCGCTCCGTTGCCCTGTGCGCGGTCTCGGCGCCTCCTCCGTGTCCCGGTGCGCGCTCCCGGCCGGCAGTGCGCATCCCAACAGCACCACCCAGCTGCGGCGGGACGGGCGGCGTGGAGAGGAACAAAGCGCTCGGGGAGCGGGGCGGGGGCTGGAGCGGCTCCGGCAGCCCCCGAGTGCGGCTGAGCCCCTCTGGGTGTTCCGTCTGTCGCTTCTTCTCGGGCATTGCTTGGAACACGAGCCAGAGCACTGCCTGGCAGTGGGTGCTGTGGGATTTGAGCTTAGGGTGGGAGTGGGCATCACGGCACGGGGAAATGGGTGCCCCGGTGCCACCAGATCCCTGCTGGGGAAGCCGCAGGCTCGGTGCTGGTCACGGCAGACTCCACTTGTCCCCTCAGGCTGGTTCACCTTGCACTGAGCTGGCAAAGTGATGCTGTAACCAGTCCCTCCATCACAGCCTGACCCACACCGTGGTGCCCAGCACAGGGACGAGAGACCCCGCATGAGCCTCTCAGCATCGCCCCCCTCAACCTTCCTTTGTGACTTGGAGGGTACCTGGCCCCACACAGACCGGTCACTCCCTTCAGCCCCGGGGACACTGCACTCCGCAGGCCCTGCACACGCCTTTGGTGCTGGGAGATGTCACCAGAACATTTCCAGTCTTTTATTGCTGGGGTGAATCATTTACTGGGGCAGCCAGCCTGTCTGCAAAGCCCCGGTGCCAGCTGGTGCCAGCTGAGCACAGCCTCCCAAGAGTGTTTTGAGGAGTTTACAGCGGGGGTGCCGCCAGTCTGATTCCCCTCCTTGCTCCAGAGAAGGCTCCAAACCTCGCAGTGCCGCTGTGTCCCCATGGTGAGGTGACAGGGTGACACAGCCACCTGGAGCAACACCCAGGCTGGCTCCTGGGGCAATAGCAGAAGATGTCACTTCCTCATGCCCCAGGGTGTTTGTGCCTGTGACACCACCCCGGGTGAGTGTGCCATGCTGTGGGCACTCCTGCAGGGGTGACGAGCCCTGGTCACTCCTCTCAGGCTCAGTAAAGCACCCCAGGGCAGAGCAGGCAGTCAGCATTGCTTCCTCTGTGGGGAAACTGAGGCAGAGCCAGGGCTGGAGGAGGTGGCATGGAGGGAACTCAGGGCTGTCCCATGTCCTGCTCATGGGTCACCCTTGGAGCCATCAAGGATGGGACCAGCACCCAGAGCCTGTGTTCTGGAGGGGCTGGAGGTCCTTTAGATCAGTGATGGGAGGTGTGGTACCTGGCCCGTGGGCTCTGTGATCCCTATTCCATGGGCCCTGTGATCCCTGTCCCATGGGCCCTGTGATCCCTGTTCCATGGGCCCTGTGATCCCTATTCCATGAGCCCTGTGATCCCTGTCCCATGGGCCCTGTGATCCCTGTCCCATGGGCAGCAAACAGGCTTTGCCCACCCAATTCCAGGTACTTCAAGGCGCTCCCAGGTACATCCACACATCTGTGCTCAGGAACAAATTCTTTGCAGAAAATGAGATTTTGCTGCCTGACCAACAGTGGCACCACTTGCACCGGGTGCCAAATTTTCTTTTTCCCAGAGCGTGCATCTCGCCCCGGCTCCCGGCCGGGATCAGGCAGCATCCGCCGTGTCCGGAGCTCCGGGCTCGGTCCGGGCCGGGGCAGGGCCGCTCCTCCCCGTCCCCCCCGCGCACAGAGGAAATTGCTGCTGACGGAGCTGCGAGGCTGCCGGACTGGGGATGACTAAGTTTGGCAGTGCTACCTGCTGGCTGTTTTTCCTTTTATGGAGGATTTGAGCGAGCCGCTGGAGCAATTCTGCGAGAGGAGCCGAAGGGATCCACCCTGACCTTGGGGATGGGCACTGCCGGGCTGGGCAAGGGCGGCTGGCGGGCGGGGTGGGTCGTGGGGCGTTTGGGGCGGCGCTCGGCTGGCAGAGGCGGGGATGGGCCCCCCTCGCCCATCCGGACGGGGCACCCGAATGTTTTCACTTTCTATTTTAAGGCGTTGGGCTCTGGCTCCGAGCGGTGCCAGCCGGGGCGCGTGGCTGCTGCCACCCTCCGTGCCACCCTCCGTGCCACCCGCTCTGGGGCCACCCTGCACCTCACATCCCTTCCCGTGTGGCTTTCCCACAGGTGATGGCGTGAGGAGAGAGGTGAAATGGGATGTGTGCCTGCAGGGGGACACCTCGCTGGAAGGGGACACTGCTGCAGGGGTGGGGACATTGCTGCAAAGGGACACTCCTGGGGTGTGGGGGCACAGCTCTGCACCCCAGGGCTGCTCCATGGTGCTGGGATGGAAATGGGGCAGCCCAGCCTCGGGAAGTCCCCAGCTGGTGAGAAAAGCAGAGAGAAACAGAAATAGCACCTTTGCAGTGACTGCAGCGGGGTGTGTGCAGGGACAGGACTGGCTGTGGCCAGGCTGGCTGTCCCACAGCCCCCAGCCCGTGTGAGGGGCTGGGACTGGGCTCCTCAGCTGTGTCCTGCATTCTTGGCATTATTCTCCTTTTTTCTCCTCCTCTTCCATCCCGGGGACAGCTCTCAAACCTCTCCATTTATGGACAGGAGGGTAGGTCAAGTGGGAGGGTGAGGGGACAGCGGGTCCCTGGGGAGGGACGGGGTCCCACGTGGTGCTGGGAGCTGTGGGCACCCCGGAGGTCACAGAACAATGATGTGTGGAACGTCCAGGGTCACCTGGGCACTGCCCTGGCATCCCCGTGGTGATGCCCAGTGCCACTGGGACCCCCAGCCAGGATGGTGGTTGGGGTCACCCCAAGATGCTGGAGCACCCTGAGCTGCTGCAAGCAGAAAACAGGCCCTGCAGCTGGGGAGGGGTTTTGGTGTTTTTTTCCTCTTGTTTTATCATTTTATTTTGAAGCCAAAAAGTGCCAGTTTGGGGGTGAGGCTGCAGCAGCTGCACCCCACCCTGGGGTGGCTGCAGGATGTGTCCCTGGCCCCAGGCTCTGAGGAGTCACTGGGGCAGGGTGAGATGACTCCGAAGCCACTCCAGATGACGAAACATCCTGACTCATTCCAATCATTATATTATAAAAAAAAAAAAAAAAGAAGAAGGAATTACTCAGGTATCAGTACTCTGCCATTGGGTGGTGACAAAGTGGCTGCTTTGGGGTTAGGTTTTTGGGGTGGATTTTCCCCCAGTCTGTAATAACACCTTGGGGTGTTGCTGACAGGGTGAGCTGAGGGAGAGGCAAACACCCGAGGATTTGTGCTGCTGGGGATCCTCCCACTCTGCCGTGCCTCACAGGACAGAACATGCAAGCCCCCCTGAGCCTGGCATGTCCCAGGCTGTGCCCTGGCTGGGCAAGGACAGTGGCACCTTGTGGGGAAGGCTGAGATGAATGAAGATCAGATGGGTTTTGGTGTTTTAACCAGGCCTGCAGCCCCCTGGCCAAAACTGTGTCCCCATGGGCTGGGGTCCGAGGGAGGGACCCTGGGGCCTCATCCCTGCACCCTTTGGGGTCTCATCGACCCCTCCCCTGCTCCTGGCTGACTCAGCCGTGCGGGATTCCCACAGTTTCCGTCAGATGCTGCCTGGAGTAAATGGGGAAGAGGTTTCACAAGCCCTGGTAATTAATGCTAATTACAGAGCAGCGACATGGGAAACATTTCTTCCCCAGGTGTCCTTCCAAAAATGGTTTTGTGCAGGTGTGGCAGCATCCTTCACTTGTCATTAGCGCTGCTGTGCCTGGAGAAGGTGAAACCTCCTTGGAAGGCAGGGCTGTGGGAACGGCAGGGCCGGGGATGGGGCCGGTCCCTGCAGCCCCCGGGCACTCGGCTGCGGCTGCTGGCAGCTGGGCTTGGCTGCAGGGCAGGGCTCATGCAACCCTGGGTCAAGGCAATCCATGGGGAAAAAATACCCTCTGACCTCCTCGAGCAGCGTGACTCCTCCTGGCAGCTGCTGGCAGAAAAATAAAACCATGGAGAAGGGGCTTGGAGTCCTTTATTTTCTTTTTTTCTTTTTTCTTTTTTTTTTTTTCTTTTTTCTTTTTTTCCTTGTGGCTTGGTTCTGCTGCCTGCATTGGAGGGACAATGACATCCCCCTAGGACCAAGGGCTCATGCTGAGGGAGGCTGAGCTTCTTTGAAGCTTGAAAAAGGCTGGAGTGGTTTAAAACTCCTTTTCATCTTTGTTTTTCTTCTCCTCACTGAGCTGCTCGTGCTCAGCCCCCACAGGTGTGAGGTATTATAAATAAGGTGGGTGAAGGTGGTCTGGGAGGCCTGAGCTGCAGAGCCAGCTGGGATGGGCTGGGGAGAGGACACACTGAGCATCTGCCCTGCTTGGGCTGTAGGAAATCTCTACTTCCCTTCAGCTGGCTGGAAAAAGGAAGTTACAGGAGACGCAATTGGGCAAGGTGTGGAGGAAGGGACCACTTTGTCCTCTGTGGGCAATGGCAGAAATGCTGGGCTGACAGTGGCAAAGAAGTGGTGTAGAGGTGAGGAAACTCTTTCCATGCAGACTGTGGTGTCTTAATCCCTGGACCCTGATTTTATGTGATTTGTATGGAAGGTTGAGCTGTGGGAGGCAGCTTGGAAGTGAAGCAGTGATGCCAGGTGGTGGGGGTAGCATGACCTTTAATGGTGACAATCAGCCACCCTGGATGGTTGCAGGGAGTGACAGCTCTGTTGGTGTCCCACAGCCCCATTTTGTTATTTAAAATTGGTCTTTGAATTGTGGGATTTACATCTCCACCCAAGGATGGTTGTGCCCTTTTTGCCTTAAGCTTGAGGCCTTTGGAGCAGAGGGAGATGGAGAGGTTGGTCCTCCCCTGTTTGATGAAGAGGATATCCCAGACTGGAGACGTATTTATTTAGGAGTGGAAACTATGTCAGAAGACTTGGAAAAAGCTCACAGAAGAGGAAATCAGATGGGATTAAATCCACCCAGAGTGTTTCCAGGCCATTTCCATGCTTCTCCCAGTCCAGGGGCTGTGGGTGCTGCAACTCCCTGTCCCCTGGCCAGCCAGGGTGGGGACCTTGTGACAGAGCGGGGCTGGCAGGCACAGCCTCATTCCCACTGGGCTGGAGAGCTGGGAAACCGGTCCTGGCACAGGAGAAAGTCTCCTCCTCCCCAGGCTCCATGGGAGCTCTGACTGTCTGTGGGGTTCTTAAATAACTGTGACTTTGCTGAGCTGATTCCTTTTTGATGTGTGCAGGCTTCTCCCTCTGACTTTCCCTTTGCAGTTTCCCCTGGCAGCCAGGGCAGCTGCTGTGAGTATCCCAACGGATGGGGCTTCTCCCAGTGCTCCATCCTCTCTCCTGACTGAAGGTGGGGAGGAAAAGGGCCATGCCAATCCTGTGTGTGAGCCAATTCCCCCAAGGATGGTTGCTGTAATGAGATGTCCCAGCTAATGAGGCTGCTGGCAGAGTGCTCCTGGAGAAACGTGCTGGGAAATGGTAACGCAGCAAGTCTCATCTTTCCAGGCTCTGTCCCATCCCAGAGATGGGAATCCATGGCAGCAGCAGCTGGGTGAAGGACCTTGTGCCCCAGCCCAGCATTAGCCAGGAGCAGCTTGCTGACAGCCCACTGCCTGCTCGTTATCAGGATGTGATTGGGCCAAGGGAAAGGAATAAATTCATCCCAAAAAGTGGGGTGGCCAAAGAAAATAATGGGAGCTCCCAATACACCAGGCACCAGTGCAGGGTTCATTAAGTGGGTGGGACTGGTGATTTATGGGAAGAAATTTATGCTACTGGTGGGCTCATCCTGCACTGTGAGACCTTCCTTGTCCACAGCTCAGAAAAGAATGTCAGGCAGATCCAAAGCTCTCCTTTACAGCAGCTGGGCCTGAGAGGCACCTCAAAATCCCCCCAAGGAGTGAGCATCCAAGCTCCCTCTATCCCAGCACACGGAGACTGGGGGAGCTCAGCAATGTTTACACTGCTGAGCACAGAGAGTTCTCTTGGAAGGAATTTGTGCCCTGGAATCTGCTGGGAGTTAACCCACAAAAGTAACAATGGAGCCTGGGGAGGGGGCTCCTGTCCCTCATTGTTCCTTGAGCTGATGCACAAGGGAGAGGGAATACAGAGAGCTTTTCTCTCCCTGTGCTGCCTCAGGAGCAGGGTGCAGGATGATCCGGGGCACCCATCCCATAGGAGGGCACCCCCTTGCACAGGGCAGAGGAGGGAGATGATTTCTAAGGTATATTCCTGGTGAATTTAGGTTTACAAAGCCGTGGAGGGGAAGAGGGCCTCAGCTGCTCTCTGGTTTCCGGTTTCTCTGCCTCTTGCTCCAGCTGGTTACCGCAGACAGGGCCAGGTTTTGCCATTTAAGGCTGATTTCCCCAGGCTGGGCTGTGCCGAGAGCTGCCTGGGACAGTCCCTGGGCCACTCTCTGCTCATTAAAATGTGTAAATGTGTGCCCAGAGAGATGTGGCTCCTCTGGGCGGGAGGGAGAACCCTCACCATCTCCCCATCCCTTTGTTCCACGTCTCCTTTCCCTGTTCTCCACGGCAGAGGGAAGAGCCAAGGGAAGGGGTGTGGGCTCATCTGTGCCCGCTCTTGGGTGGGCAGGACAAAACCTCTCCTGGTCCCAGAGGTGACAGGGCCCAAGCAGAAGGTGCTGGTCCCACAGACCCAGCCCTGAGTGAGGGACCCGAGCTGAGCAGCGCCAGGGTGGAGCTGGGACACCCTTTGCCCTGCCAGGACTGAGCCCAGGCTGTGCTGGGGCTGGAGCTGCCCCACACTCTGGGCTTCCTCATTCCTGTCACCACAGCTGGCTGCTTGTTTTCTTCCTCTTGCTTGTCCCATCTGCTCCAAGCTCTTGCAAAACACGAGCAAGGGTTCCCAGAGAATGATATGTGCTGTGCAGCTCTCTCGCAGCCTTGGGCAGTGATCTGGGAACCAAAAGGGTTCTTGCAAAGCCCCATTGGAAAATCACTCCCTGTTTTTTCTGCATGCTGCCTTGCCTCTTCTTTGGGCTGAGAAACTCTAAAGATTGGCCATTCTTTGTGTGCATCTGAGCTCCACCAGGCCCTGGTGGCCTCTGTACCCACTTGGCTGCTCTGTGCTCCAGCAGAGGAGGAGCTCTGGAAGCCACCTCTGCAGCCCCACACTGCTCTGGCTCTGGCATGGGGAAGGGAAGGGAGCAGGAATGGGGAAGATTTAACCCCATTTATTGTTAAAGGCTGGAGGAGGGAGAGGTGTGTTCATACCCCACCCTGCTCATTCCAGCAAAGGGTGCCTTGGGGACACCTGGGCCAGGCAGTCCCCAGGGCTGTGCCACTGCTCCAGTAAGTGCCACCTGCAGGTACTCGAGGTTCTAATGGCATTCAAGTGCATTTTTCAAATATTCTCAGAGCTGATAACACCTCTGTCGCTCCAGAGGGGCTCAGTGCCTACCCAGGCACTCATCACCCACATGGGACAGCAGAGTGGGCATCCCAGGGTGGTACAGGCACCTGAGAGAGCAGAGCTCTGCACTCCTCCTCAGGAGCAGCAGGGAACCTGACACTCACTCAGCCACCTGAGTCCCACCACGATTTCTCTTTGTGGACCTCCACCCCACAGCCCACCTGTGGTGGAATGAGGATGGATGTGAGCTCCCAGATCAGAGCAGGTGAGGGAGCAGGGTACCTTAATGAGCCAGGGGAGTGACAGCCAGTGCCTGGCACCCAGGGCTCTGGTTTGCCTTTCTCCTGAGATCTTATCACCTGCCAGCAGGAATGTGTGAAATGTGCCAAACAAAGCACATGTGGAAATACTGTCTCGAGTGAGGAATGGAAACTTTGGGGGCAACGGGCTGGGAGAGAAATGAAATACAGGGGGGCTTGGTGCCTCTGCATCTGGGCTTTGTGGTGGTGCTTTCCTCCCACGCCCAGTCTGTGTGCGAGTGGATTCAGGATGATATCAGAGGGATGATATATTTGCAAACTTGCTGGCTTGTTCCCAGGTTTGCTGCGGATTTCAGTGTGAGCTGGACCAGAGGGGCTGGCTGGGAGGAGCACCACCCTGCAGAAAGAAAGCCTGTGCTCTCTCCTTCCCCATTGCCAGCCCATGTGAGTGGCATCACCCCACTGTGGACCACAAACAAGCCTGGCACCAGACAAAACCCACCTGGCTCTCCTCCCATGCACCTGCTCCCCAAGGTGTGGGGAGAGGGACGTCACTGAACTCTGGTTCTGGTGGCTCTGTGGAAGGGCTGAGTGCTGTGTAAGTGCTGAATCACCCCTGAGGGTTTATTTAAACCCGGAGTTGTGGATGGGGCATTGACTAGAGCAGGTCCCACTCCTCCCGCTTGCGTCACGGCTCGGCACCGGCTGTGCAAACAGAGCCGGGGGCCAGCCCGGGCAGGGATGGGGCTGGGACAGGGCCCAGAGCAGTTCCTGGGTTCCTCTGCATCCCTCCTTCTAGGAATGGGCAAACCCTGCCTCGCCCATTCATTGCCTGAGCATCCCTGTGCCTGCAGGGACGGGAGTTGCTGCAGCTCTGGGTCACTGGAGGATGGGGGGATCCCCACCTTTGGGTGCACCCACAGCAGCACCAGCACAGGGCCAGACCCCCCTGACTTGCTGCTGGAGTAAAAGGGGGTTCATGCCCCAAACCCAAGCCAGAATTATCTGCAGAGTTATGAGTGCTTACATCACCTGGCACGGGCAGGAGAATCACCCTGGCTGAGGGCAATGGCCATCCCTGCTCTCCCTGCCTCTGTTTCTCTGACAGAAAACAAAGGCAGCATTATTGCCACTCTGCAAGGTAGGAGAGGTCACCTCTGTCAAAGGCTCAAAGCCCCTAGATGGAAAGTGCCATTAGCCTGGCAAAGATCAAAGCGAATTTCCCGGCATGCTTGGGTAGCCCAGGATCTGTTTCATTTCCTAGGTACTGCACGAGCAGAAAACTCCATCCAGCTGCTCCCCTGCCTTTGTCATCAGAGACCAAGAAAAATCAATTCTCAAAGTAATTAAGAAGCAGTTGAAAATGCACCGTATGGCTCAGCACAGTGCCATGTAACACCTGCAGGAGGCTTTTGCCAGGACAGGTAACTGAACCCCAGGGAGCATCCTTGGGGGAAAGACCCCCTTGGAGGTGCATCAGAGCCAAGGGGTCACTCAGTAGCATGGGGGTGGCGTGAGTGAGGCCAGAGAGCTGAGACAGGCAGAAAAAAACCCAGGGAGAATCAGCTTTTTCTCTTCCCCTTCTGTTTTTAGCTGGAGGAAATATCCCCTGAAACTGATGCCAAGGCTGGCTGGAGGGGAGGGCCGCTCCGCCATTCTCTGTCTCTGCAGGGAAGCTCCAGCACAGGATTTAGCTTACACCTGTCCTGTTTCTGGGGAAGAAGTGCACTCTCCAGAGACGCCCAGGGCAGGGCTGAGCTGGGAGCCCGGCATGGCCCCAGGCTCTGGCTGTGCCGGGGTAATCGCTCCGTGCTGCAGAATGACCTTGGGCTGAAAACAATTCCACGCTCTGGCCTCAAAGGCTGTTGCTATCAAGGTCAACCAAAACAGCCCTGGCAGCACGTTTGAGCAGTGGGGGAAGGGAGGGCTTTGCTCTGCTCTGGCCGGGCCAGCACAGCCCAGGGAGGGTGAGAGGGTGGCAGGGCTGTGGGGCACCAGGATGGGGCTGGGCACAGGGTGCCAGCCTGGGCATCAGCTGATGGATGCTGCTCATGAGGCTGGGAATGACACCTTGGCCTCCTGCTGCCCGTGTGAGCTGGGGAACCATGGGGCCAGGGTCGGGATCTGGGAATGCTGGCACAGGATCAGCTCAGGGATATGCAATGAAAGGGCTGGGGAAGGCATGGGGGCACAGAGAGACAAGGCTGGAGAAACAGGTGGAGAAAAATCTTCAACCCCTCCAGCAAAGTCCACTTATCAGGGACAGCAGGCTGTAAACCAGGCACGTGTGCCCTGCCAGCACCTTGGCTACCTGGGCAGGGCTGGGCCCTTTCAGCAGCCTCGGCAAACCCTGGCACAGATTGTTTGTCTGTGCCTTGAAAACGGAAAATGGGGGATTGATACAGTTTTGCAGCATGATACAATGTGATGATTTTCATTCCTGGTGAATGGGAGGGATGCTCGATGCATTGTTAGCCCTTCTGTGCGGATGCAGCAGATCGGGGAGAACGCCCTTGCACATGGAGGGCTGTGAAGGGAAAGGCTGTCTCTCTGGAAAGGGACTGATAGATCAGAGAGAGCTCAAGGATCAATACAAAGGAGCAGAAACCTCGGGGAGGGGTGTATGGGAGTGGAGAATGATGCTTAAAGGGGGAGAGTCGAGTCTGCAGCTTGTCAGGGATGAGCTGGCATCAGGGATGCAACGCAGCGAGCCAGGAAAATGTCAGGGGCTGTTTTGCTTCAGGTTTAATGCTGAATATGTTCCCATAAAGGGAGAGGTGGGGACTGCACTGAGGCCCCCAAACATCCCCAAAGGGAGTGAAGGGCCTGGGGCTCCTGCTTAGATTTTACCTCCTGCAAATTCCCGTTACAGCTGATGCTGCAAGGAGAAAATTGAAAGAGGAAGGTGCTGAGATGGCCCCTGTGCCTGTGAAACAGGGGATGTGGTCAGCACCTTTCCTTCTTCCCCTTGGGGAGCGGGAAGGGAAGGGAAAGGCAGTGCTTCAAAAAGCATCCATGATTTTAGTGCGAGGGTGATTCAAAGAGATTGTGATGGTTTCAGAAGTTTCTACCTCTCTTCTCATTGTCACAACAGCAGGAGGGAGAGAAGGGAGGTCTGAGCACATGACAGAGTGAGAGATGGAAGAGCTGGCACTGAAGGGAATGTGCAGAAATCCAAGCTAAAACTCCAAGTCCAAAAATTCCCAGGAATATTTCTCCCTCTTTGACCCTCCTCTCCCCAAAATCATGGTAGGTGCCATCCCTGCGTGGGCACAAGGCTGTTGCAGTAGGGGAGCAGAGAGGGAAAGCAGAGCTCACACGTTGTCCCACAAGTGCAGCAATGCAAGCCCAGCCATATCAGCTGGTGAAGGGCAGGAGGATCCTCCCTCAGATAGTTTTGTCCAGAGTCGGTGTGAGCCAGGCACCAAGGACAAGCAGGGAGAGATGAAGCAAAACATGGGAACTTGGGAGCTTGTGATGTCTGCCCCAAGGTAACATGACAGCCAGGGAGCTTTTTGCTTGGTTCCCCTTTCTTTCCTCTCAGCTCTTGCAACATCCCAGAAGAGATGGGAAGAGAGCCCCAGCCACGGGCAGGGAGGTGGCCTGGCCCCTCACACGGTGGTGAATATGGTGACTGGCTGGTGGCTTTGCTGTCAAGGTGTCTTCAGCCTGGGAGGAAGTGGTGGCACCCAGCCATGTGCTGGAGGCCACATCCTGCCATCCCACCGAGGCCAGACCTCGCTGCCCCTGAAGCCAGGAGACACGAGGCCGTGCTGCTGCCCTCCGGATGCTGGCAGATTGATTGCCTTCTGATCCAGTCCAATAATCAAGAGTAATTGCCTGGCAGTTCCCTCCCTGCCTAATGGGCTGTCTCCCATCGTGGCTCCCCAGGCTGGCTCCACCCAGCCTGCTCACAGAGATGCAGCAGAGCACCGCATCCCCCACAACTCATGCACGCCCCATCCATGTGCCCAATACCCCCACAAACCCTGGTGGCCTCTCCACCTGGCCCTGACCTGATATTCTCCATCCCAAACCCAGTGTTGGGCTTTTCCTGCTTTATCAGCACATTGGTGGACCACGCTTCCCAGCTGCAAGGGCCATCAGCTCTACCCATGCCTTGTGGCTCCCCTTATTTGACGTATAATCTTCTAATTAATAATCAGCCTTTTCAAAGTGGAATGCAAACATTAATTAATTCTCCGTGAGGCAGGTAATTAACAGCCATGACTCCCATTTTACTGCCAGGGAATCTGCAAGAGAGAGATCTTGCACGATCCACATCGAGGCGACAGAGGAATGACCGGGCAAAGGCAGCTCTGCTCCAGCCTGGCCCTGCAGGAACCCGAGGCTGGGTCCCCTTCCACTGAGGGCTTCCTGGGGGGACTCTCCTGGGCTATCTCTTCTTTATCACTCTGGCCATCTCCACATGGAGGGGATGGCACAATCCCAAAGTGGCCTGGCAGGACACGTCCATCACTGTGGCCATCTCCACATGGTGGGGATGGCCTGGTCCCAAAGTGGCCTGGCAGGACACCATGGCCACCTCTGCCATGGCTCTGGGGTGGCCCAGAAAATCCCACAGCTCTCCTGTCCCTCTGTACCACCCCCTCCAAAGCACCCACCTGGGTGCAGCTGTGGTGCTGAATTTTGGGGATCTTCACCAGGACAAGGCACCCCTTGGGGAAGGGGATGCCATCCAAAGGGAGTTTCTCTTGTATTCCCATCCCTGCCTGGTGTCCCATTGCCTCCCATCCCCCCAGGTAATTGCAAATCTCCATCTCAACAAGCTTTTGCAGGTTCCTCCTGCTGCTCTCCTCCTTTGTTCATCCCACAGCAGGAGTAATGAAGGGGGGGGAATAATGCCTGGGTCCCCTTCAGTGAGACCCATATGGGCAGTGTGGGGAGGGAGCCTCATCCTCAGTGTGATTTCTGCAGCTCCCTTATGACAAAGAGCTTGCTGGTGTGGCCTGCAAGACCTTGACTGCAGGCCTGGCTCCTGCCTCTATGATGCTGGACAAGGGGTACTCCATTTTTGAGCCTTTTTTTCCCCCGAGATTTTTTTTTTTTAACCTGTCACTACAGTTTTCAAACGGCTGAGATTACACATCCAAGGTCCCCACACTCAAGTCTCTGTGCTTCCAGCCGGCAACAGATTGCGAGTGGCTGCTGCTACTTTACTTACAGGACTGCTTAATTAACTTGATTAATCAGCCCGTGTTCGCACAACACTCTGGAGACGCAGAGCCCTCTGGTTGCTGCTGCCTGCTGCTCTGCGGCCATTGCCCTCCCCTTTATTCCCGACCAGTGTCGGATGGTCACAGGCAAGAAGGGAATCGCAGAAAGGCAGACTGGGCTGGAGCAGCCACGTCTCCTACTCCAGCAAGGTTTGGAGCAGAGAATAGAAACAAATATTGCTCAAATCTGACCAAACCACTGCTCCCGTGGTGTGCCCTGGCAGCACGGGGCAGGATGGAGAGCAGGGACCAGGCTCCCCTGTTTGACTCGATGCCTGAGCCAGCGGAGCGTTCCCGTCTCCCCGGTCCCGCTGCCACCGTAGACACACGGGCTTTAACAGTGCCCGGCGGCGCCGGCGGCGTTCCCGGTTGCCCGGGCGGGTCCAAGGGCCGAGGGCCTGGTGGCGGCCGGCAGGAGCCTGTCGCCGCCGCTTGCTGACATCAGCAGTGAACTTGGCCCCGCGTCCCGCTGCTCCCGCTCCCGGCCGGGGTCACCGGTGCCCGCCCGGCCCAGGGGTGCAGGTGACGGGCGCTCCACGTGCCCCGCGCCGGGCAGCGCCACGGGCGGGCCGAGCAGCACCCCCGGGACCCCGCACCGCGCCCGCGTACCCCCTTCCCTCAGGGGGCTGCATCCGCCCGGCTCCCACAGACAGGGGGGGCGAGCGGGCCGGGACCCCCACCCGCGGGGCTTTGTGTGAGGGCTGGCGTGGGGGGGCTGCACGGGGACAGCGCGGAGCGCGGCGGGCACGGGCAGGGCCCGGTCCCCGGAGCAGCGCAGGGACCGGGGGGCCGCGCCCCCGCCTCGGCCCCGCTCGCTTCCCCCCCACCCCAATATTTTCCCCCCTGTCGGGGCGGCAGGGCGGGGCGAGGCCTAGGGGGCGTGGTCAGGCGTGGCCAATCGGAGCGGCGCACTCCGAAAGTTTCCTTTTATGGCGAGGCGGCGGCGGCGGCGGCCCGATATAAAGCGCGCGCGGGCGGCGGGCGGGAGCCGCCGCGAGCTCTGCCTGCCCTCACCGCGCGCGCGCCCCGCTCCCGCCGCCGCCTCGCGCCCGCCCCGGCTCCGACCGCGCCAACTCCCCAAAGGTGAGAGCGGGACCGCGACAACGGGGAATAGGGCAGTAATAATATTAACGGGAATAGTAACGAGCCGGTGTTGTTAAGGATCTCGGTGTGATCGGGGTTGTTGG
Organism: Melospiza melodia melodia; assembly: GCF_035770615.1. Lineage (NCBI taxonomy): Eukaryota > Metazoa > Chordata > Aves > Passeriformes > Passerellidae > Melospiza > Melospiza melodia. The sequence goes on from NC_086211.1 coordinate 3,310,601, forward strand.
GACACGGCGCGCCCTTTGTGCGCTGGCGGGGTGGCGGCCCCGTAGCGCGCTGCCGCGTTGTCAGGGATAGAGACGCAGCTCGCGGTTTAAGGCCGGTTTCAGGGGTGATGTTTGCGGAGGGGGGTCGCGCCCCTGCCACCCGTGGGGCTAATCCGCCCCGTAAGAGGATTGCTGGTGCGGACGGGGGGAGCGGGTGGCTCGGCGAGGCTGCTGTGTCCCGGGAGCGGCGGCGCGGAAGGCGGGCGCGGGGCTTTGTCTGTTCCGCGGAGACGCCCGTGCCGGGGTCGGGGCCCGGGGGCGTTGTCCCCCGTGAGGAGGGGCGCGGCGCCCCCGCCTCGCACATAGGAATAATCGTGGTGGCTGTTGCTTGCGGGGAGGGGGCGGCGCCCCTACATGGGGCGAGGCTTTGGATGGGAACAATGCGGGGTTGGGGGGCGCAGGGGGGACCCCCCGTGTGCCCGGAGCGCAGGTGCAGGCGCGCTGCCCGCTCCGACTACACTTCCCAGGCTGCCCGTGCGGGGCGGCACATGTGCGGCAGCTGCTGCCGCCCCTCCGCCACCGGATTACACCGGAGCCGCCGGCGCTGAGCCTGGGCGGGCGGCAGTTGCGTAAGACGCTGGCTGTAATCCCGCCCGTGGTGCCGCCAGTCGATGGGGCAGAGCCCTGGTCACGCTTGACTAGTGAACTGGGCGTGGTGGCCAGCGCTTGTCGTTGTAGAGGCTGGCTGAGGCTTTGGGGGCAGTGCAGAGGGGGCGAATCCCGCTGGCTGTGCCTGGCACACGGCGGGCACCGGGCGTTACCCCCTAGGCTGGGTGGGCGCGCCAAGCCGCGCTGACTGGCGCATGGCGGGGCTCTGAGGAGAACACCGGGCGTGACCGGCGGGGCCGTGCGGAGGTGTTGAGCCCCGGCGGCCGGCTCAAGGTGGGGCACCGGGCGTGACCGGCGGGGCTGTGCGGAGGCATCGAGCCCCGCTGGGCGGGACGCGGCGGGGCGCTGGGGTGTGGCGGCCACGCCCGCCCGCTCCGGGGAGTGGCCGCCGCCGCCGTTCCCCCGACAGCCGGTGGCGGGCGAGGCGCGGCGCGCTCCATCCATTGCCTTTTATGGTAATAATGCGAGAGGGCGCAGGGACTTCCTTTGTCCCAAATCCGCGCAGTGCCGAAATCTGGGAGGCGTCGCCCCCTCTAGCGGGCACCGGGCGAAGCGGAGCGGCGCCGGCAGGAAGGAAATGGGTGGGGAAGGCCTTGGCGGCATCGCCTGCGCTTCCCGCCATCGCCTCCCCTGCCCGCCTGCCGCCGCGGGACGGGGCTCGCCCTGTCAGCGGGGATGCTCATGTCTCCTTCTCTCCTCTCCTCCCGCAGCCAGCCATGGATGACGATATTGCCGCGCTTGTTGTTGACAATGGTTCCGGTATGTGCAAGGCCGGTTTCGCCGGGGACGATGCCCCCCGTGCTGTCTTCCCATCCATCGTGGGTCGCCCCAGACATCAGGTAGGTGGCTGGTTGTGCTTATTGTCTAACAAAAGAGAGGAGTTTAGGTGGCAAGAAGCACTTTTATTTAGCTTTGTACCTTGAGAGGCCTGTGCACTGCAGCACAGCTGGTGGGGAATCCAGCCTCCTGCAGAGCCTTTGTGCAGTGTGTGTGTCACAGCAGCTGACTGGATGCCTTTCCTGATATGTGACAGCAGAGGGATAATAATTGGAGACTCAGCTTTAAATGAAGGGAGTTATCCACTCTTCAGCTGTACTTACCACATGGTCTTTGTTCTGCAGGGTGTGATGGTTGGTATGGGTCAGAAAGACAGCTACGTTGGTGATGAAGCCCAGAGCAAAAGAGGTATCCTGACCCTGAAGTACCCCATTGAACACGGTATTGTCACCAACTGGGATGACATGGAGAAGATCTGGCATCACACTTTCTACAACGAGCTGAGAGTAGCCCCTGAGGAGCACCCTGTGCTGCTCACAGAGGCTCCCCTGAACCCCAAAGCCAACAGAGAGAAGATGACACAGGTGTGTAGAAGTTGTGGCTTGGAGCTACAGCAGATAATTGCTGCAGGCCAGCTCTCCTCTTCCATGTTGTCCTCTCTCCTCCTTCACCACTATTCTCCCTTTTTGCCATCTTTACAGGGTTTTCCTTTCCTGACCTGAGTCTCCTCTTTGCTGGACCTTGACAGGTTTTGTTTGCTCTTCTAAGCTGGCTTTCTCTGAGACTGAACTAGCAACTTGTCTAACTGCTGTTTCTGACTAGGCACACTAATCCATTTACAGCCCCCGAGTGACTGTACTGTAGATTATTTGGCATTTGTTTGTTCCTTGCTGTGATATGTGGATGGGTCTGTAGCAGTGGTGTCCCTGCCCAGGCTCTGACCTGGCAGGTGTGGGTGGAGACCAGGTGAGATAAGCATGGACTTTAAGGGGAAGCGTAGAGATGCCTCTTATCTAGGGGCAAAAGTAAAGACCATTTGCATGGACTTGGTGTGGGTGTGTAGGAAGAACCCTGTGTTTTGCTGTTGACTCAACCCCTCCTTTTCTCTCCCTAGATCATGTTTGAGACCTTCAACACCCCAGCCATGTATGTAGCCATCCAGGCTGTGCTGTCCCTGTATGCCTCTGGTCGCACCACTGGTATCGTGATGGACTCTGGTGATGGTGTTACCCACACTGTGCCCATCTACGAAGGCTATGCCCTCCCCCATGCCATCCTCCGTCTGGATCTGGCTGGCCGTGACCTGACGGACTACCTCATGAAGATCCTGACAGAGAGAGGCTACAGCTTCACCACCACGGCCGAGAGGGAAATCGTGCGTGACATCAAGGAGAAGCTGTGCTATGTCGCCCTGGATTTCGAGCAGGAGATGGCCACAGCTGCTTCTAGCTCTTCCCTGGAGAAGAGCTATGAACTCCCTGATGGCCAGGTCATCACCATTGGCAATGAGAGGTTCAGGTGCCCCGAGGCCCTGTTCCAGCCATCTTTCCTGGGTAAGTCAAGCTTTTCTAGGACACTCTGTTGCCCCTCAATGTGCCTTCTGTGAAGGGTGACCTGGTGACCATGACAGTGATGTACCATGTTTTATTTCTGTATCTGTAGCAAGGCTTGTGCTGCCCACCAGTCAGTCTCACACAGCTTAAAGCTGTTTGAAGGACTTGGGTCAGTAGAGCCTGAGGTTGAGTCTGTCCCAGCCATGGCTCTGTAGTTGGTTGCCTGTAGTATCCTCTTAAGCTTCCTTGACTTTGTCTGAGCCCTTGTTGACTTGCAACTTCTGTTTCCTCACAGGTATGGAGTCCTGTGGTATCCATGAAACTACCTTCAACTCCATCATGAAGTGTGATGTGGATATCCGTAAGGACCTGTATGCCAACACAGTGCTGTCTGGTGGTACCACAATGTACCCTGGCATTGCTGACAGGATGCAGAAGGAGATCACAGCCCTGGCACCCAGCACAATGAAAATCAAGGTAGGATGGAGTTGGGGGAACATCTCACCACCACTGTTGGGCTGAAATACGCAACATTAGTGGAGGGTGGAATGCTGGAGTTGTGCTCCAAAATACACAAACCATGTCTGTCTGGTAGTGCCTTAATGGCCTTGGGCTGAACAGGGTGGCACCCACCCAACTGCGTGAATAATGGGATTAGAGTAAAGACTGACTGCAGAGGAGGGAGGTGGGTGTGTGAGAGGTTGTGTCTTGATCCTGTTTGGACTCCATGGTATCTTGGCCAAGGTTAGATAGGGGAATTAGGCAGCTCCATCTTGCGGGGCTGTGCGTGGGCTGTGAGCGTAGTTTGATGCTGTGTCTGACTGGTTCCTCCTCTTCCCTGCAGATCATTGCCCCACCTGAGCGCAAATACTCTGTCTGGATCGGGGGCTCCATCCTGGCCTCCCTGTCCACCTTCCAGCAGATGTGGATCAGCAAGCAGGAGTACGATGAATCCGGACCCTCCATTGTCCACCGCAAATGCTTCTAAACCGGACTGTTTCCAACACCCACACCCTTGTGATGAAATGAAACCCATAAATGCGCATAAAACAAGACGAGATTGGCATGGCTTTATTTGTTTTTTTTTTGGCGCTTGACTCAGGATTAAAAAACTGGAACGGTGAAGGTGTCAGCAACAGTCTTAAAATGAAACATGTCGGAGCGAACGCCCCCAAAGTTCTACAATGCATCTGAGGACTTTGATTGTACATTTTTTTTTGGTTTTTTTAATAGTCATTCCAAATATTATAATGCATTGTTACAGGAAGTTACTCGCCTCTGTGAAGGCAAAGCCCAGCTCGGAGGGAGTCCACCAGTTACAGCTGGTGTTAGGTTATAATTGCTTGTCTGTAAATTATGTAACCCGACAAGTGTCTTTTTGTATCTTTCCGCCTTAAACACAAAATACACTTGATCCTTTTTCTCTTCGATTTGTCAAGCAAGCAGCCTGTGTTCCCCAGTGATAGATGTGAATGAAGGCTTTACAGTCCCCCCACAGGGTCTAGAAGTGGTGCCAGTATGTGGGGGAGGGAGGGGCTACCTGTACACTGACTTAAGACCAGTTGAAATAAAAGTGCACACCATAGAGGCTTGACTGGTGTTGGTTGTTTGTTTTCTTTCTTCTCACGCCATTTTTTGACAGTTGCTCCCTGCTGGGATCTCACCCTGCCAGGCTGCACAGCTCTGCTATCGGGCTGGGGGTGCTGGTGCTTTGGGGCACGAGGCAGATGGCTCTGGGTGATACGGGAGGGGTAGAACTGAGCCTGCCAAACCTGTGGGTCTCCAAGGTTGGTGTGGGCTGGTGTTCTGCAGATATTGCCAGTGTGTGCAACAGCTGCTCGAGGAGCTGGGCTTAATGGGGAATTCACCTACATCTTCCGAAATGTTGCTCTGTGTGTCTCCCTCCTCAGTGTTTTATGGCTCATGCTGCACTGATAGAAAGCAAGTGGGGTGTGCTGATCCCATAACAAAGCCAAAGCAGCTGCTTTGTCCCTCCACCAAGGCTCCTTTGTCTGGTCTCAGCTCTACATGGGGCAGTGTCTCTGCTTCTCCCTGCTCCAGGTGCCAGAGCTTGCCTGTCCTGCTCCCAGTTTGCCCTGGGAGGGAGGCTTGGGTTCAGGTGGGGAGACTCATACCCTGGCTGGGTGTGGAGCAGCTTCCAGGTGAAAGCAAGAGAAAGTCTTGTGAAGTGCAAAAAATTGACTTCAGAGAGCAGAGTGTTACATGGGTGGGGCTGGGAAAAGGTGCAGGAGGAAGAAGGAAGCTTTGGCAGGGTGAGTGACACAGCTGCAGTGCTGGTACCTGCCTCCAGCCCAGCCTTGGCCAGGAAGGTTTTGGGCTTACTGACCCTCTATCCATCCTTTGAGCTTCCAAACCCTCTCTGAAGCTTCAGCCTTGTTTGATCAACTTTGCTGGTTTTGTGGGAAAGAGAGGGGTGACCCTCACAAAGCTGGGACCCTGTTGGGTACAGTGATGTCCCCAAGTCCCCAGAGCTGGAGTCACATCTGTGGAAAGGAAACAAGATTGAGGCTACTGGGTCAGGAACAGGAAAAGCTGAGCCAGGTAACTCTGTTGCCAGCTCCAGGAGACCAGACCTGGGAGCGTATTCAGGAGTGAAGCTTCCCAAGGCTCTGCCACCCTCGCCTGCCTTTGAAGAGCTAATGTCTGTGATTGTGTCATGCTCGAAGCAGATGAAAGGCAGGGAACAGGCTCTAGTTCCTCTTTAATCCTCTGCCTGGCTGCTGCTGCTCTGGCATCGTACCCTGCTCAGGGTGGACCTGCTGGTTTCTGCCCTTCATCTCCCCAGGCTCCCTCCTGGGTGCAGTGGGAGCCTGGCAGGACTGGAGGTGCAGACACTGGGCTGAGCTGGTGAGTACTGGAAACACCAGTTTGCAAGAGAGGAGGTGAAACTGGTTGGAGTAAGGCCCAAACTGGGCTTATAACCTGGGGAAATGGGGTGAGGAAGAGGCAATGGCAGCTCCTGGGGAGGGAGTTGGTGGGAGCAGGGTAGGAAAAAGGCCAGCAGCCAAGAAGAGATGACAGCAATAGGGAAATGGGGTGCCTTTCTTCAGCCTCTTCTGAAATGGTCACTGATGGCTGTGGGAAAATGTACTGAGACACAAAGAATAGAAGAAACTGGAGGTGGTGAGAAACCAGTGAGCAGCAAAATGCTTGGGGCTGAGGGCAGCTCAGGTGAGCAGAGGTGTGGGCACAGGGAGACTGGTGTAGAGCTGCTGGACACAGGACAATCAGGATGATTTTCATATTCCACAGCCAATGGAGGTATGCTGTTAATTAACACTTGACAGGGCTTTTTCTCCTTTCTTCCCATTTCACTTGCTGTTTGGGGTAACCAGCCCCTCAGTAAAATGAGGCTGAGCCTTCCACAGCCCTTCCCAATGCCTGTCCAGCGTGAGGCCATGGTGTGCACAGCCACACTGCAGGCTGCTCCAGCAAGGCTCCATTTATCCCTCCTCTGGGCCATTACATGCTGGAGAAAAGAATGTGGTGCCGGGCAGGGACAACTGCAAGCATTACTCACTGCTCCCAACTCCAGCGAGCACGGGGGAGCCCAGAGTGGCTTCCTCTCAAAAAAGTTGAGTGGTGAAAGAGAGGGGATTTTTTAAGCGCAGTTTCTCTGCCATGGAGTTTCAGAGGGCTCTATTCACTCCTCACTGTTTCACAGAGGTGAGCAATGCTGAGAGGCCTGTCAGGGAGGGCAGTAGATGAGCCATGTCCTGGCTTTGTTAGACTCAAAGGAGAAGCTGTGTAGGGAATAATCAGTGATCTATCTAGCACACAAATAGCCAGGGGTCGTGGGGAGACCAGAAGCTTTAATAAGTCCACCCACAGGCCAGGCTGAGTGTGTCCCCCTCTCTGGATCAGCCATGGTGATCCAGGATTCCTCAGGCTGCAGAGACAGCAGGACTTGGCTCTAGATCTCTTCCAAGGCACCCAGCCCTTTCCTACCTCCCTGTAGCTGCCCCAGGAGAGATGGCTCAGCTCAAGAGAGCTGAGCAAACACGTTTTACTCCCTTTCTTCCCTCAGAGTTCCCAGCTTTCCCTCCTGCTGGAGACAGTCTCTGGCACTTCACCTGCAATTAGCTGATGACCTGGAAAGTCACCTCACTGAGCTGCTTATGGAATCAAGCCACCGCCGGGAATTAGTGATGTCCTTGGCAAAGGAGATGGTGGCAGCTCTCGGGATTTAGCCCTGAAGGGCCTCATTGTCTCTCAGCTGTGTCGGGGACAGTTGACCAGAAACGGTCCCTGGCTGGGGAGGGTCCTGTTCTCTCGTTAGTGAGCATGTGCTCCTCCAGGAGAGGTGCCAGCTGGCCGTGTGGAAAAATCCCAGGGAATCTCAGAGCATTCAAACTAAACTGGCCTCTTTGCAGAAGTCCCCTGGGAGGATGCAGAGCACAGCTTTAGAAAATGGCCATTCCAAGGTACCCATTCAGGGATGGGTCTGTGGCATTGGCTGTGCTCAGAGGAGGAGCAGCCTTGGTCCCTGAAGTTGTTCTTTGCAGGACTGCTGACCTGGAGCCTGCCCTGACTTGCATTATACCCATCTGTAATCCACTTTAGCAGGCCTTACAGTATTAAACCATATCAGGGATTGAGAATCACTTCCAGCAGTGGAACGAGCAATCCACCCAAGCATACCAAGTGCTGTGGCTGCTACAGCCCAGCTGGGCTTTAGTCAAGCTGACAAAAGCATGTTCAGGCTGTATCAATCTTAAGAAGAATCAGAGCAGAGAACTGAGACAAGACTTTCCAGAGAATAAAACCATAAAATCCCCAGGACAGGCTGGCCTTGAACGTTAAGATATTTTGTTTTAAAATACCTTGATAGTGGTAATAATTTGTTTGCCCTTCTGGACAGGGACAGCATGATATGTGCCTTGCCTTGTTTGGGCTAGGAAAATGTGTATTGGTTGTGAGACGACCAAAAGTCTACCCACATGAAGAGCATTCCTGAAGTGAGGCACAGCAAGGAGCGTTTCCTCTATCACTGTCTGGCCACCTCCCAGGGCCATGAAGAGAAATGCCAGAATTCAGTGTAGATTCTCAATTCCTTCCTCCTTTACTGCCCAGTTCTGCCTCATGTTCAACCTCTGTGTGTGATCTGCACTGACACACTGCTCATTTATTTGGTGGATCACAAGTCCAAATGCAGCTCCTCTTACAAAGCCTTGTTTCTCCTCAGTTCCACCCTCTGTTCCCAGTCCTTATTTAGGGCTGTCAGCTGCTCTGTGGTTGCTGTACACCCCGGGGCTGGAGGGAGCCCATGGCCACTCTAAACTCCAGCTGCTCCAGCCACCCTGGCTCTCTGGGCAGGGCCTTCCCTCTGCCTTTGGGACTCACTGATGGTTTTAATCATTTGCATTGGAAATGCAGGTCTCCTCCACCCTGGTCTCTGCTTTCCTGGTGACTGCAAATATGGTAGGTTGGTGTTTTTCCCAGATGTCAAACAAGTCGGTCTTGACTGAAAGGCCTCCGGATTTAATTTGTGATTACCTTTTATTTAAGAGAAACACATGACAAACAAAGCAGGTACAGATCCTCTGCAGAGGCTCTCTCTCATCTAAGAGCTAAAAATGGTTTTCCTCTTTGACTCCAGCCTGGAAGAAAAATACATAATCAAGACTTGAGGCACTTGCTATTTCTAAGTGAAACCCCCAATTTACCCTTAATGTAATTCACGGCCTTAAATGGCAACAATCAAGCAGGAAAAAAATAGCAACTTATTCATCTTCCTTTATGGGTCATCTTTAAAACACATTTTCTATGAACAAAATTCCTGAAGCATACACGTAACTGGAAATTCCAGCGCTCTGGTCCTGTCTGTACTTGAGGTTTGGGGTAGGAGTTTGTGGAGCTACACTGCTGGAGCCAGCTGCTCCCCTTGGACATGGCTGTGTGCGATGGCTGTGGTCACAGCCAGGCACAGCAGCCTTGGTTGATTCTCGACGGCCGTCTGCATATCAGTGAAGGGTAGTATGGTGATATTGAGAAGAAATTCTTCCCTGTAATGGTGGGGAGGCCCTGGCACAGATTGTCCAGAGAAGCTGTGGTTGCCCCATCCCTGGAAATGTCCAAGGCCAGGTTGGAGAGGGATTGGAGCAAGCTGGGATAGTGGAAGGTGTCCCTGCCCATGGCAGGGGATGGAACAAGACGATCTTTTAAGTTCCAGTCCAAACCATTCTAGTATCCTACAGCGTGTCCCATAGCAGTGATTCTGCCCCTGTACTCACAACTGCAGAGGTCACACCTTGAGTGCTCTGTCCAGTTCCAGATGCCTCAATCCCAGAAGGCCATTGAGGCACTGAACCGTGTCCCGAGAAGGGAGTGGAGCTGAGGAAGGGTCTGGAGCACCAGGAGCAGCTGAGGAAGCCGAGGGAGCTCAGCCTGGAGGACAGGAGGAGCAGCAGGGACGTTCTGGCTCTGCACAACTCCCTGACAGGAGCGAGACGGGGGTTGGACTCTGCTCCCAGGGAGCAATGGGCAGGATGAGAGGAAATGGTGTTAAACTGTACCAGAGGAGGGTCAGGTTGGACATCAGGAAGCATTTATTCACAGGAAGGTTTGTCACATACTGCAACGGGGTGCCAGGGTGGGTGGTGGAGTTACCATCCCTGGACGTGCTTAAGGAGAGCCTGAACATGGCAGTCAGTGCTCTGCTCTGGTTGACACGGTGGTGTTCGGTGACAGATCAGACTCGATGAGCTCGGAGCCGTTTCCACCATGAGCGATCCCGGCGCTCTCGGACTCCACGGCCCCGCCACTCCCACCATGGCGGCGGCGCCGCCCTCAAGATGGCGCCGCGCTGCGGCCGCGCCGCGCTCAAGATGGCGGCGCGGGGCGGGCGCTGCCGCGGAACCGGGTCATGGCCGCGCCGGAAGCGCCGTGAGGCAGCCGGGCCGGCGGGAGCGAGCCCGGGACGCGGCCGCTGCGAGCGGGGCCCGGCCAGGCGGCGGCGGCGGCGGCGGCTGCGGCAGGACCGTGCGGCCGCCGCCATGTCGCGCTGCGGAGAGGTGAGTCGGGGCTTGTGGGGCTTAACTCGCCCCGCGCTTCCCCTCCGCAGCGGCCCCTCGGGGCGCCGGTAACGGCGGCTGCGGCGGGGCTGCGGGAGCCCGGAGCCCTCAGGGCGGGAGGCGGGCTCGGGGGCACGGAGGGCGCTGGGATCGCCCTCGCCGGGTGTGTGCGGGGGTCTCACGGGGGCTGTGAGGCGGAGCAGCCCCGCTGCCCTCATCAAGGAGCTGCCCTGGCGTTAGTGCCGGTTTGGGCTCTGGGTTCGCCGTTAAGGTGTGAGAGAGGCACAAGAGCTGGCGGTGATGTTGGGCTGCAGTGTCGGTGTGTGTCTGTATGTGTAAACAGATAAATATAGCCGTATCTGTATGTATGTATGCATGGTTATGTAACTCTAAAGGTTATTGAAACGGGTGGCGCTTGGAGGAAGGATGTAGAAAGAGATTGCTGTGTTATGTTTAGGAAAAGATCATGGACAGTCGCCTTTCCAGTTGCAAAGTAAGTAGAATGAATGGAAATGTTCACCAATGGTGAAAGATCAAGTGAAAGTACCATGATTTCATGTGAAGTTTTGTTCTACCTCCATATTCTCCTCTTTTTTTTTCCTCTTTTTCTTTTCCATCAGGATGTCGTAAGTGAGGAGAGTGAAGAGGAAAGCAATGGAGTCAACTTGATGGAATTCTCAGATGAGATCCTTCTGCACATCCTCAGCTATGTCCCTTGCACAGACCTGGTCCTCAATGTCAGGAGAACCTGCAGGAAACTTGCAACACTTTGCCTTGACAAGAGTCTAACACATACAGTGCTGCTTCAGAAGGACTATAAGGTGAGGAGAGTAGCTTGCTTCTTCTGTTAGCTGTGAAGACAAATCTCACTTCTGTAAAACAATGCCAAGAAGTAGAACTTTCCAATGTGTATGCATAAATAGACTGCTCCTGAACTGTGAAATCAAATACACAGTCAGCTGTTTTATAAAAGCATTTATTTTCCAGGATGCTTTGTTAGAACAGCTCTGCGCTTCCTTAGTTATATAAAATACTGTCAGTGAAAACTTCTCCATATTTCTGGAAGCTAAAAAGAAAGTAGACACGACCTTAAAGTTAGCGTTTTCCCAAAATATGTTTTCCGTGTTGTTGTGCAAAAAAATCTTGTGCATGTTGCTGTCAAGCTTGCAATCAGCAAAGCCAGAAATTGTGTGCGTGCTCTAACAAAAATAAAGCTTGGAAAGGAGGGGTGATATATTCAATGAGAACTGTATCAGCCAGTACAGGCAGGGGAAAGTCCCCTATGCTCTTTTCCAAAAGAGGAAGCTGAAGGAAGAGGAATGGAAACATTCTTCTTTCAGTTTGAATTTCTGCACATAGCCAGTTCTGCTGAAATAGCTTTGCTGCAGGAAAACTGAGGTGGTTTTCCTTTCCACACTCAGCTGCTGAGCAGTCTGTAATGCAGAACTGCAGAAGCAAAAGGAAGTGTAATCCCAAGGGTCCAAAGCATGGCAGACTGAGCTGCCAGCAGTGTGGTAATTCTTAGGCTGTGCTGCCATCCCCAAACCTTTGGGTGAGCTGCATAATCCAAGTGCCACCCACTCTTATTCCCACCTCCAGCTGGGAAACTGAGTCAGTGCCCACCTTTGCTATGTCTCCCACTGAACATGCTTTTGTTTGGGTGCAGGTGAACAAAGACAAAGTGAAGCAGCTGATGAGGGACATTGGGAAGGAGATCTACCAGCTGAACATGGCCGGGTGCTACTGGCTGCCCAGCTCCACCATTGACCACGTGACGCGGTGCAAGAACCTGGTGAAGCTGAACCTGTCGGGGTGCCACGTCACCTCGCTGCGCCTCTCCAAGATGCTCTCCTCGCTGCAGCACCTGCGCTCCCTGGCCATCGACGTGAACCCGGGCTTTGATGCCAGCCAGCTGAGCAGTGAGTGCAAAGCCACCCTCAGTCGGGTCTCGGAGCTGAAGCAGACCCTCTACACACCCTCCTACGGCGTCGTGCCGTGCTGCACCAGCCTCGAGAAACTGCTGCTCTACTTTGAGATCCTCGACCGCTCGCGGGAGGGGTTCATGCTCTCTGGGCAGCTGATGGTGGGCGAGAGCAACGTGCCCCATTACCAGAACCTCCGCATCTTCTACGCCAGGCTGGCTCCTGGCTACGTCAATCAGGAGGTGGTGAGGCTGTACTTGGCAGTGCTGAGTGATCGGACACCTGAGAACCTCCACGCCTTCCTCATCTCTGCCCCCGGCAGCTTTGCAGAGACGGGAGCCACCAAAAACCTCCTGGACTCCATGGCCCGAAATGTTCGTCTGGATGCTTTACAACTGCCCAAAGCCTGGATCAACGGCTCCGGGCTCCTGCAACACTTGAAGTTCAACAACCCTTTCTACTTCAGCTTTAGCCGATGCACCTTATCTGGTGGGCACCTGATCCAGAGGGTCATTAATGGCGGGAAGGATCTTAAAAGCCTGACCAGTTTGAACCTCAGTGGCTGCGTTCACTGCCTGGCCCCGGAGTCCTTGTTTCGGAAAGCAGAAGATGACATCGACAGCAGCATTTTGGAAAGCTTGGTAGTGTCTTGCTGCAACCTGAGACACCTGAACCTCTCTGCAGCTCATCATCACAGCTCTGAAAGCATAGGGAACCACCTGTGCCAGCTCCTGTCCAGGCTAAAGCACCTGCTCTCGTTAGCACTACCAGTTTGCTCCATCACAGATGTTGGTGCAAGCGTGGAGAAGCCTCCCAGCACACCTAATCTGGTGCCCCAAACATTTGGAAGGAAAGTTCGGATTGGGGTACAGACATATCCAAGGAACTTAGGGGACCAGACAAATCAGAAGATCGAGTCCTCAGTGTTTTGGGCTCTGATGGGAAGCCTCAGATTTTTGGAAACCTTGGAGATAATTGGGTCCAGTTTCTCCTCTGCCATGCCCCGCAACGAGCCAGCGATTCGGAACTCGCTGCCTCCCTGTGTCCGGGCACAGAGCGTGGGGGACTCAGAGGTGGCTGCCATTAGCCAATTGACTTACCTGCAGAGCCTCACCTTAGCACAGCTGCCAAATATCCTCACGGGCTCTGGGCTCGTCAACATCGGGCTGCAGTGCCAGCACCTGCGGACTCTTTCCTTGGCCAACCTGGGCATGATGGGCAAGGTGGTCTATATGTCTGCTCTCATGGACATGCTGAAACACTGCAAGTGTTTGAGAGATCTCAGGTGAGGGGGCTGCCCTTGAACGTCTCCCTTTTTGTTTGTGGATCTCCAGAAATGTGATGTGTGGTTTGTTGTGGTTGCTATTAAAAGTGTTCCGGTCCAGAGTACATGCAATACCTTGAAAACTGAGCATTTTCCTTCCTGACTTGTGGAGAATGGGAAGGCATTGCATGTTGTCCTTGAGGGCTCAGGATATGCCCTTTAACCAGTGTTTTAGGAGCAAAAAGTGCTGTGACTGCCTTCCTTTTAGATAAGGAAAAGTGCATGCTGCTTATTTGGGAGCTAGCAGCTTGTCAGGGTTGGTTAAATACTACGTGCCTTTGCTGATTGTTTGGCTTTGTGTACATGCACACCTCTTAAATTTCCAGGAAGGAAGAGACTCCTACACTGTCTAGATAATGTAGAGTTTTCTTTGGGTTTCCCAATGAGATATTTGTCTGCCTTGGGTTTGTATGAAAATCTTGCCTCTTTATTTTTTTATTTGTTTTCTTTATAATGTACTGAAAACATTCCAGATTTAGAGTTTGTCCTGTTGGTGTTTCTCTCCTGATAGGATTTAAAGGATCCTACCAAGGGTCTGATCCTAAAGAGTGCACAAAGGAGCTTCATGGTAGCCAGAATGTGCTTGTGAAAGGCAACTGATGGTGTCCATATGAACACAAACATTATCACTTTAGGGAGATGGGTTTATTCTTTTTTTTTTTCTCCAAAATCAGCCTCTTTTAGCGAAACTGCAGAACCTGTCAGTCCCATTGTCCCCCTTTGTTCACCAAGCTCCAAAGTGCTGTGCAGTTGAGACAAGGTCACAGTTACTGTGTGTGAAATTACTGCTCATCACCTGAGACTGGTGCTTGTGTGCCTGTCCCTGATCCACTGCAATAGGGAGGGGAGCCAGGGGGGCTGAAACACCTCAGGAGGGTTTTCATTTTCCACCACTTCCCATTTATAATGGGGGAGGAATGTTCTGGTCTCCTCCGTGGGGTGGCAGCTGTTGGGAATTCAGTTGCTCAAGGTCTTGGGTTATGTGAATGTGTCCTTAACCTTGAGGAGAGTAAATAGCCATGGAGGAACTGAGGGCTGGGGAAGGAACTTGGGGTGTGCAGTGCTGCTTTGCTCATCCTGGGCCCTGTGGCTTCCCGAGGCTTTGAAATGGAGGCCAGGAGTGATGGAGATGGGAGGCAGCACAGAGCCTGGAATGAAGGCTGCAACAGGGCTCTCCTTGTGCTGCATTGGGTGCAAGCTGTCACTCTTCTTCCCTGAGTAACGTCTAAGGTTTTATATCGGCTTAAGATGGTTTAAGAAATTAGCACTTCCTCTGATAACGTAGTTTCCTTTTGATTTGACCGATTCCCTGCTGTTTCCACCCTTTTTCCCTTCCCAGTTTTCCAGGCTCAGGAACGCGCTTAAGGGGCTATTCCAAAGCAACATTGCCATCTAGCGAGGGCAGGGCGGCACTGCAGGTGTGGCTGGTGCCTCCCAGAGGTTCACCTGGAAACCTGGAGATTCCCTGCTTTTTGTCCTACATTTACAGTGCCCCAGTAATGATGCTGAAAAATTGAAGAGGCTGCCCGTTCTCTTGATATGAATTTTAATTTATTACCCAAAGCGTAGATATGCTCTTAGGATCTCTTCAGGCAGTGCCACCTGACAGCAGTTGTAAGCTGAGACTGAAGCAGAATTTATCAATTAACAAGATTAGGTTGCTGAGATACCCCTGCACGCTACAAAGCCTGTGCAGAGATTACCCAGATCAGGCTGGGCTGGCAGCTTGTTATCACCTCATGGATTAACCTTCCTGCAGCTCTGGGCTTTCCTGACCCAATGACTGAGATTCCCAAGTGCTCTGAAGCCTGGTGGTAAATCTGCACTGAGCAGATGAACTGTCCTGGTGGCACAGACCTCAGACAGGTTCAGGGTGGCTTCTGTGAGGGAGTTTTACCCACTTATTCTGCTGGGTAAGACACAGACCCTTTGTTGGCCAGGTATGATCACTGTCATTTTATTGTCCTCCGGGATCACTGTGATAGAGGATCCTGTCTCTCTTCCCTGAGCCAGGTGTTTAAGGTAAAGGTTGGGTTCATGATGGTTGTTCTTCCTGTGGGAGAGCAGCAGCTCTGATCCTTTGCCAGGGCTGGTTGTGGTCACTCTGCTGGCCCCAGTTCTTCATCAGCCTGTGTGCTCTGTGTGTTTTTCATGGCAGGAAGCTGAAGATATGACCAGTTTGGGCAGTGTTTGTACTCTGGAGCAGAAGGTCCCTAAATCCACACCACCTGCTTGGTGGGTGTCAGGTACAGAAGCCAGGCTGTGTTTTTAAGACCAGAATGGATCTTTTGCTTGTCTTACCCACCGTTCTTAGTGGGAAACTTGCAAAACCAGAGTTACTCCAGGGTCACTCCCCGTGGGCGCCAGAATTCTGCATTTGGGGCTTTCCTGCCCTTTTGTGCCCTTGTCCTTCAGGGCTGGAGGCACTCCTCGCTCCATTTGCCAGCCCCCCATGAATGTGCCGCGTCTTTCCCTCTTGTCTGAGAGCATCCCAGGCATGAATTGCCCATTGAGTTGTTTTTGTTTATTCCCGCAGGCTGGAACAGCCCTACTTCTGTGCGGGCGCGCAGTTCTTCCAGGCACTGAGTCACTGCTCCTCTCTCCAGCGCCTTTGCATCGTCTCCCGGAGCGGGACTCTGCAGTCTGACGCAGTGATGTCATTCATGGCCAGCTGCCTCGAGGTCATCATGTGCCACATGTTCATGGGAGAGTCTCTCACCGTTTGCAGGAACCTCCAGCAGTCCATTGTCCGGAGGTGAGTGTGGAGAAGGGTGGATGTGGGGTTTCTGCAGCTGGTGGAGATTTATCTCCGTTCTCCGGCTTGCCAAGGCTTGGAGATCTTGTTCCGAGGAGCTAATAGGTAATGTGTAACTGTTTGGCACATAAACCAGCCTCTTACTTTAATAAGAGTGAATCAGTGAAATGTTTGAAGGTATTGTATGAATTCTTGATTCCATTCCCACCCATGTTCTCTGCAGTTCTGCTGGCCGGAGTTGAAGTTCGGGATGCAAAGCTCCATCATAAATCAAATGACACTTTTTGTGTAAACAAAACATCTGCCGACATTTAAGTACTGAGAGATTTGACCTTGAAGCTTTCCTCCTTTCCCACAAGTGACTAAGATAATTCTCTGTCCTCTAATCACTTGTAAATGTCACTTACTGATAATCCCCTGGCAGCGCAATTCAAAGCCTTTAAAGGGTTGTTGTGAAGGGCTTTTTCTTCGGAGGGTGCTGGAGGGGGGGGAGAATCGGTACAAGCTGCCTTTGCACGTTTGGCAGTTCCTAAATGCATTTTGCTTGGCCCCTTGCAGCGTTCTGAGGCTCACGTGGTGGGAAACGTTTGTGTGTGAGCCGTGAACTGCATTTGAAAAGAGAGCTTTTAATTACGCTTGGCATTTGGAAATCTTCTAATAATGGCAGTCATCTTACAAAATATTTCCCATGCAACAGACTTTCCATTATTATCTTTTTTTTTTTTTTTTTCTATGAGGCTATTTCCCCACCTTCAGCCTGTTTTCTTTGTCACCTACTGTTGCTGTGCCCTGCTAAGCTCTAATGAAAATTTCAAATCACACGGCGTTATTAGTGCATCCTAAAGGGTGCTCCTCCCCCCCAGCCTTCCTCCAGCTTCAAACTAACTTATTTCACTTGGCTTCTTTCCGTGGATCAAATCCAGAGCAGGCTGGGACTCTATTAGCTCCCTACCAAAGTGCTCCTGAGGTTGCTGCTGCTTCTGAAAGCCTCTGTGTCCTTCTGGGATGGGGATTGTTGGAAACATCTGAGCCAATTCCTTGTGATGGGACAGGGATTCTTTGAGTTTGTTTTACACAGGGCTTCATATCTGTGAAAACATTGCTGGATTGGTTTCAGTTGTGCTTTGGGGATCCTTGGAAAGAACCAGAAATCTGCAGTTCCCGTTTTTTATTTTCCCTCCCTTCTGTGGCACTGCCCAAAGTTGTAATGTCCACTTACTGAGCAGAAATACACCAAAATGTCCACTTACTGCCCAAAATTTTAATGTCCACTTACTGAGCAGAAATACACCACTCTGCAGTCTTTTCTCCCTCTTTTTCTCTGTCATGGACTGATTCTCACTACATTCTCTACCTCTTTATGATCTAAACCCTGGGAACTTTCTAAAGAGCAGCTGATGCCTGGTGGAAATGTTAAAAACTATTTTTATATTTAGCTACAGTTCTGGCTGTCAAGCTTATTTTCTTCTTTTGTATTTTATTAATAGAGACACTTGTATGAAAAGAGGGTTTTTTGAAGGTTGGGTTTTGGGTTTTTTTTTTTTTGCTGAAGAGAGCATCTGCTCCTTCTGCAAATTCTACACCTGAAGTCATAATCCTCTGTGACATTGTAATTGGTGGCTCTGGAAACGATTTTGATGTCATGTAAGATTATGACTTCAGGAGGAGGATAAGCAGTGGGAGCAGATGCTCTCCTAAGCAACAAAGATCCTGTTCTCATGCAACTGTCTCTAGTAATCAAATGGAAGAAACAAAATACAGAAAATGATGTGTAAGCAAAGCCTGGAGTCTTCCATGAGCCATCAGCCAGCCTTTAACCACGTGGCTTCTCGAGCAATTCCATTCTCATCCTTGCACAAATGTGCCTTGGGATGGGCTCAGGAATTGACTTGCTCTTGACTGCATTTTGCCTGCTCCTCCAAGGCAGAGGGATGTGCAGTAAAATCTGTGTGTGAGCTTAAACCTGTGGGCATGGCTGCAATTCACACAGCGTGGCTTCTCTAAGAGTGTGCAGCTGGTGTCTCTTGAATCCAAGTTTTACACCAGGCAGCAAGTTGGAAGTTATCTATCCTTGTGCCAGAATGAAACAAGGGGATTTATGCTTGTTGTTTTCCATTTGTTTGGAATGTGTGTGGATGCTGTGTGTGAAACAAGGGGAGTGGGTGAGAGGAGGGACCTTGAGCCTTTGTTTGCTCTCTTCCTTGAGCTGGGGCAATTGATCCATGTTCTTCAGGTCCTACTGAGGGTCAGAGTTCCTGTTTTAGGGCTGTGGTGATGGTGTTGTTTAGGATGAGAGATAGTTTTGAACAGCAAAATGGAGCCAATGTGGTTCACATTCTCCCAATGACTCTAAAACAGAAAAAATGTGAGTGGGAATGGGAAGGACCCAAGGCTGGCTGTGTATCAGGAGTTTGCTGCAGGAGGTAGAGCTGAGAGGGCTTGAAAATGAGTATAGTGCAGGGCAGTCCTTTTTCAGGTGTGGGTGCACAGGAGGGGTTGGGTAACAGAACCTCTCTGGGGAGAACAGACTGGTTTCAGCTGTGGAATTGTTCTGGAAGATGGTGAATATACAGGGTGTGGTGATGGGAGCTGGGGAATTAAATCTGCTGCATCACAGCAGTGGCTTAAAGCCTGAGCTGCTTCTCAAACTGTCCCTTTTTGCTGTAAAAGGAGGTTAGTGTTATGTATTTCTGTTCCACTGGCCTGAAAAGAGAGGTTGTTCTCATGTCTCTGAGTCTTATGACAGCTTTGAACCAGACCCTGTGGTGTCCAGCTTTTGGTGAGCAGCTTCTGCTTGAAGTTTGCTGCTATTTGGGACAAACTAATTCGTGTGTTTGAGTCATTAAAAGCCTCTGATTCAGTTCTGGCTCTTTTGCAATGAAACACAATGAGCAGAGCAGGGCTCATCTGGAGCCTCATCAGCAAACAGGAGGCTTGCAAGGGCAAGGTCTCCTCTGAGCTGTAGAGAAGACTGTAAAGATTGTTTCCCTCTGGGCAGATAAATCATTGCAGTGTTTTTCTTTATTCTTTTTCCTTCAGTGTGGATGGGAGGGGGGAGCTCCTTTATGGTTCAGGGAGATGCTCTGCACATAAGAAGGGAGTAGTGGTTGCAGTGGGAGATGTGGTTCGAGTGACCCAGATCCACTGCCCTGATCTTGCTCAGGTTTCACATGTGACGTGGGTCTAGTCTCTAGTTTCTGTGTAAATTGACATTTTTTTCCCCCCATCACATGGTGCTCAGCTGCTGCCACACTTCAGATCCAGTGAACACAATGTTTTCCATTTTGTGCTCGGACCCAAACTTTGCTGCAGTGCTCAGCTCCAAGCACGTGTTATCCCTGTTTAAACAACTCTTCTGTTCAAACCACTGCAGTGTGAATTCCACAAACACTAAAACACCACAATTTGAGGCCCTGTGGTTGGAGGTTCAGGTGTGACCCCAGACTTGCTGCTGTGCCAAGACTTCTTTGCAGAAAAGGTAAATTTGCTTTGCCATTTTGGGCTGAGCTGCCGTGCTGGGATTGTCTCTAAATTCCTGCACAGACCCGCGTGTCCAAAGGCAGTTCCAAGGGATTGAGCCTTCCAGGAGCTTTCCCCATCTTTTCCACAGTGTTATTTTGTGGAAGAGTCAGTAGATGGAGCTGTGACCCACGGAAGGTCCCACCATTTACCAGCGGGCTGCATGCTAAATAATCGTATTTATATGCCGGTGTGTCTCTGCCCCAAAAATCCTGCGGGCAAGGAATTTGGATGACTTCAGGCTTGCACAGCTACACGGGGTGAGCAGGCACTTCACAATTGTGCAGGAGAAGTTGCTTTCCTGGTGCTTTCCTTGCCATCAGAAAACAGGCTGGAAGAGGGGATGGGAAATGCTTCAGCAAATATCCCCTTGGCTTCAAGGACAGATTTTTATTTTCCACTGTGTGCCTTTAGAATTTTGTCGGTTTTAGCTGAAGTGTTTAGATAGCTCCTGTCATTGTAGTGATTTCAAGGACTCTACAACACCAGACAATACAAGCCAGTGAAAAGTCCTTGGAAAAACACCTTGAAAAAAGATCAAGAAAGCTACAATAAAATAAAAACAAACAAACAAATTTTAAAAAACCCCAAAGCAAAACAAAAAAAACTCAGAGAACACGGCGTCATTAGGGATCCTTCATAAAGAAGGGGGAAAGTGTCAAGGTGTAGAGGTGAGCTGTGATTTATAGAAATGAATCCAAGGGAAAAACTGTGGTGCAGCTGGAGTGTGTTTTGGGATGCTGGATGAGCACCCCAAAACACACGGTATTTTTTGGTTTTTTTCTGTCTTTCCATAACTCCCTGGCAGGAGGTGCAGCCAGGGGGATGTCAGGCTCTGCTGCCAGGAGTGAGGGACAGGACAAGAGGAAATGGTCTCACGGTGTGCCAGGGAAGGTTCAGGTTGGATACTAGGGACAATTTCTTCACCAAAAGGATTCTCAAGCCCTGGCAAAATCTGCCCAGGGCAGTGGTGGAATCTCCATCCCTGGAGGGATTTAAAAGCCATGAGGATGTGGCACCTGGGTTGGGTTCAGTGGTGACCATGGTAGTGCTGGGGAATGGTTGGGCTTGGTCTTAGGGGGCTTTTCCACCCTAAACAATTCTGTGATTCTGTGACTCAGGTCACTCTTGGGTGCTGGGAAGTGCAGAGAATTTTTCTCATTTAGGACAATTTCACTGTTCTGGGGATCCAGACTCAGAGGAAGAGAAACGCAAACTTACACAGCCTGTGTCAGGTATGAGCACTGCTTGGTTTGAAGTGACTTTCATTGTAAGATTCCTGCCACTTTCTAGGAAGAGCTTTCAGCCTAAATTAGATCTTCTTGTTCGATCTTCTGTAGCATTACCTAAATTTCCTCATGCTTATTATTGTCTTTTTTTAGTGTGAAACTCTTGGCTGGATCTTCCCTTTCTCTTAAACTGCTGATTCCAGTGGCCCTGTGTGGCTGTAAGCTTGCTGAGGGGATGAAGCAGCCTCCTGGGAATCAGTTGCAGAGACAGGGCTTCCAGGTGGGAGCAGAGGGCTGAAATGGAGTATTGGGAAGTGCTGAGTGAGCCAGTTCCTCTCCTGGCACTTAGCACAGGGCTGAGTTATCACAGATGAGTTTTTGCTCACCTCAGGGCTCAGTATTCCCCCTTGCCCCGGATATCCCTGCAGCATTCTGCTCACCTGGATTCTCATTGTGGTCTCAGGCACATAAAATCCCTTTTGGGGATTCCTTTTACTCTTAGAGGGGTTGGAGGGGGCTCTAGGGGCAGTGAGTGATTACAAGATGATTTTTGAATTCAGCCGATCCTGTGCTGCCCACCTGACTGCTGCAGTCCTACAGCCACTGCACAAAGCTGCTGGGAGCACCTTGGGCTTATTCAAGATTTTCAAGCTGGTTTTGCATCCCTTCAGCACCTTCTCTTCCTTCTGACCTTGAGGAAGGCCCTGTCTGCTGCTGGCTTTCCTGGTCCCAGAGCTGCTGATCCCACCCTGCCAGCCCCAGCGTGCCGAGGGCTCCAGCCCTGCACAAGTGGGATTGCAGAGGACTTAATGTATCACCAGGCTGGTGTAGTGAATCATTAGCATCCTGCTCAAGCTTTCATTGTCTGTTTCATTTCCTGCTCTTGGAAACCCCTGAATCATTCTGTCACAGACTGAATAACAAACTGCATCCTTGTCAGATTGCGTTGCCCAAGGATTCCTTGGCGGGCTTGGCGAAGGTTGAATGCATGAGGTGTGGCCCAGACGCCTTTGCTTCTACCAGGGATGTTGTTTATGGGTGGGTTTAAATACTTTACAAGCCAGCAGGGCTTGTGGGACCATCCCCAGTTTGCCATATTAATTTATCTTCTTTTGGGGGTACTCACAAACCCCCTTCTTTAAATGCATTCCTGTGGCTGACCCAAATGCCTTGTTCTGACTGCCAGCTCGTGTGTTTTGAAAGGAATTCAGTTCTGAAACCTTCCTCAGCGGGCAGATTGGTTTGTGCATGAAATAACTTTCAAGGATTGTCCTCTCTCTCTTGGCTGAGAGTTAATATTGGAATAGCACTGTCGTGCTTTCTCTTCATGAGGGTGTAAAAGGCTGAACGGAAGCATTAACTGCAGCTTTAAAGCATTTCCATAGTAAAATAAATCTAATTGAGCAGTTATTGCAGTAGCTTTTTAATTTGTGGAAGAGATTAGGAAATAACTTTCAGCTTGCTCTGGCAGAGCACTCCCCTAGGACGTGTCCTGGGCGCTCTGGCATCGCTCTTTGGGCTCTTATTCCCTCCCCCTCTAATTGTCCGGTCACATTTGAGTGATGCAGAGTTCAGCTGGCAAAATAACACGGGAACCTCAGTCTGCAGGCGTGTTTGCTACAAACCTCAGCTCACAGGAGAAGCAGCAGAGTGCCATTCATGCCTTACAGGGAAACCACAGCAGAGAGATGTAATTTGCCTCGGCTCGGGATGAGTCTGATGTGTTATTGCTCCTTCCCTGTGGCTCAGCACAGTGGCAAATGAAGAAGCTGCACTGAGGATAATGGGAGAGTTGGCAGTGATGTGTGTGAGTGATTTCCAGAGTCCCATCTACACCCCTTGGTCTCAGGTTGGAGACTGCAGTGATGGGACTTCAGTGTGGAAAAATCAGCAGCTCTGGGAGAATGTTGGTTTGTCTCCATAGACATGAAGGGATGGAAGATACCCCTAGAGGAAAACGCTTTATAGCAAAAATATCTCATTGTGTGGAGTTAAGAGCAACCAGAGGAATCTGAACATCTTTCCTTGGGAACTTTTCAAGTCCATTTCTGAGGTTTGGAAATAAAGTCTGCTTAGCACTGGCATGCTGGAAGGGAGAAAGGCACTGGAGAATGGATCTGCTTTAGAGTCAGTGTGGGGAGGGTTTGGACCCCTATGAGAGGCTTCTGGGGGTTGAGTGGGAGCCAAAGGTTCTCCCTGCTCCCAGGAGGAGGGGCTGGGAGAATCCCACCTACAGTTTCTTTGGTGAGGCCAAATCTTCTTTGGAAGATGCTCCTGCAGAATTCTTTGGCAGTCCCTGTGTGCAGGGAGGGATTTTCACCTCCTTGGTACCGAGGTCAGGGCACGGCCAGTGGAACAAATCTGGAGTGTTTGCCTGGCCTTCCCTGGAAGATGAGAAAAGTGTGATGAGTGTGTGTGTTGGGTCATGCTGCTGCCAGCTGCTGCAGCTTGCCCTGGCACTTCCTCCACTCCGCCGTGCCATGCTGCAGGAAGGGAGTTTCCAGGCTGCCTCAGGTGTGCTGGCTGAAGCTTTCAAGACAGATGCCACGCTTGAACTTGGAGGTGTGAGCAAGTCTTCCAGTAAAAACAGGCTGTGCCTGGCAGGGGATTAACAGGGCTTTGTGCATGTAGGTGAGAAAGCTGCATACAGGGCAGAAAGTGAGTTGGTCTGAGACTTCTGCTCTTGAGAAACTTGTGGCTCTCCAAAAACATCTCACCAGCCTGTGGGGAAGGTCAGAACAGAGAGGGGAGAAGGTGTGTGACTGCAGCAGAGACTGGTTTGCATTTGTGACAGTTGTGCCAACCAGAGTCCACATCTGCTCTGTTCCCCCAAATCAAACTCCTCATTTCCTTCCTTCCTCTCCTTCTCTAGAGCTTCTTTTTCCATAAGCTCAGCTTGGTTTGTGGAGGTCAGAGAGCTGCCCTTGATCCATTCCTGATACTCTGTATTTCCTCACCTCATCTGCTGTGTGCTGCTTTTGTTGGCAGTGTTTAATTATCCCTCCTTGCTTGCCAGCCTCTGGGAAGTGGGATGTGCTGAAATGTCTCATTTGGCTTAGGACTTTCCTTGGGTTTCTGTGGAGATCTCAAAGGGAAGAACATTCTTCAGCCCCAAATTCTGCCTTATCCTTTCCTTGTAAGTAAAGGAGGTTTGAGCAGCCCCAATGCAGAGAGCTGTCACATCCAGGGTCTGTGGTGCAGAGGGTTGCAGGGGATGGTGTGATCCATCTTTTCCAGGCTGGCTGGGGACATTCCCCGTGGCTTTGGGCCACCCTTTGGATGTATCAGCAGGTGGGATCTCCTGGGGACTCACTGTCCTCTCAGGAGAGGCATGTCAGTGTTTGCCAGGAGATAGCTGCATTCCTGGGAGGGTCTCTTTTGTCTTGCTAAAATCGAGGAAATCTGATCAAAGTGCAGCCTTGCTTTAGACTTTTTCTCTTTCTTTTTGACTTTGTCCCTGACCTACATATTGGATCCTGCCACAGTGGTTGGAGGTAATTGAGAGTGTGGTGTTAGGCTATTTACCAAGCTGTTCACTTGAAAATAACCTTACTGAGTCCAGTCCACACCTGTTCTGGGAGAATCCTGGAGACAAATAGCAAAGCATCATTAACCCTTTCATCCACACACAAACCAGTTCAAGAGCTAAGAGCAGAGAGATGCTGATGCCAGGAGGAATTTGTGACACAGGGTGTGCTGCATCATTTGCTTCCCAGCTCTTGTGGAAATTCCTGCTGGGTGGTGGTTGGTTTGGTGTTGATTCTGCTGGACCAGAGGTTATGCTGGAAAATGTGCATGGTGGGGGGGGAGAGGAGGGAGGTGTTTTCTTTGTTATCCCAGTGGTTGTTTCTGATTAAAGGATCTGTTTTGAAGGGGCTGCTAGTCAGTTGCCTAGAAAACTTGCTTTCATTTAATTAATCATGATGAGTTTAGTCTGGAGGTTTTGTAGGAGAGAGCAGGCAAGCATATCCTTGGCTTTTTTCCCTTGAAAAAAAAAAAAAGAACCCAAACCAAAAAAAAAAAAAACCCAGGGCTTCATGTCTGAAACTGCAGCTCTTTTGTCTCCCTGGGTCAACATCCTTCTCTGTCCTTCGGGTTTTAATTTTACAAGCCCTGCGTTTGCAGAGGTGGATGGAGTTTGAAGTCCATCCAGGTGTGGAATGAGGAAAGAACCCTCAAGAAGATTACAGGAGCTGTTCTGCAACTCATTAACTCACTCTCTTCCCCTTCTTGTTATCTCCTCCCCATGCCTGGGGCCTTTCGAAGCAGTGCTCTAAGTGCCTCTCACTTAATCTAGCCCACCTGGGCAGGTGGATGAAGAAAGGAATTGCCTTCCGGGGGAGGACTAAAGGAGCGTGGATTGCAGAGGGAGCTGCTTTTGGGAACTGCTAATCCCACTTTAACATTATGACAGCTGCTCGTTAAAATCGGGGTGTTTTTTAACAGGCAGTTAAAGGAGAGGCTTTGCACGCACATTTAGCTGAGAATAATAGTGAACCATGTGCATTTGATTTTTTTTTTTCCTTAAATCACGCAAATTGTACATGGAAAGAATTCTCCGGCGTCAACTTGCTGGGGTATGGAATTTACAAGGTTTGCAGTAACGTACAGTTTCCTGTTGAGGGGGGGGAGAAAATCACAAAGCTTTCCTTTTTTTCTCTTATTTTAAGATCAAGTTCAAACCCCTGGTATAAACCCAGCCTCTTTAGGAGGGACACTTAACTGCATTGAGGTTTTTCACTTGTCTCGGTGGCAGTTCATCATGTAAACTTGTCTGGGTTCTTGTTTTTATAGCTACATGTAAAGGCTGCTTATAAACTACAATTTTATACATGGTGAGAAGGCAGCACTCAGGTCCAATTTGGGAGAGTCTGTATACAGAGAAGGAAGCAGTTTCTTTCCTTTGGCGAGATGGCAGTTTCTTCCTTTGCTGGACTTCAGTAAACTTGGTCCATTAACATGATTTTCTCTGCAGGACTGTGGTGGTGGATAAGAAACACGAAGAGCTGAGGCAGAGCAGGGACTATCAAAGAGACATTTGGCTGTATTTTATGTGATTTCACTGCAGACTTTACCAGCTGCTTCCCAGATCAGCAGTTATTTGCTGGTTGATTTCTTGAGGGCAGTGCTGTGGAAGTAAGAAGCTGCACAGCTCTGACACAAGTCCCCAGATCTGCTCAGGGAGCCGTGTCCTTTTCTGCCAGCCCTTAGGCATGAGGCATGAAGGGCAGGTCTGTGATGCAGAGAGATAGAAAATTGCCCCAGGTAGTTCTGTTGCTGGAAATTCTTATTCCTGCAGCTACTTAGGTTCAGGCAAATTAATTCAACCCACCAAGGGTGAGCAGCCAGCCTGGGAATGGAAGTTTCTCTGCTGTGTTTTTGGCAGCTCTACTCCAGATCGTTTGTGGATGGGAATGTCCTTTGTGTCTCCCAGGAAATGCCGGTCTCTCGTGATGCTTTCTTCAGCTGGCTGCATTTTTACCTGGGATTTTCATGTCTGTTTCCAGCAGCTGGATCTCCAACCTTTACTCAGTGTTTGACAGAAATCTGGCCATTTCAGAGCTAGAGATGAGCTGGGAATCTTCCAGGCACACACCTGTCTAAGTTTGTGGAGAGAGAGCCTCTCTTTGTGGCCAGCACGGCTGGGTTCAGCCTCCAGGGACTGGAGTGACTCTGCCTCCTCGTGAGTGGTAATGAACTGGTCCTTGTCACCCCCTTCAGAGGAAACGACTAAGAGTCACTGATCTTTTTCATTTTAAGGTGTAACTCTTAAGTTAATTATTTTACAGTTTTACCCCCCCAGCTTTAAAAGACTGAACTCTTGTTACACTGCACTGAATAACACCATTTCTCTTCCTCACAGGTTGCTGTCATGTGAAGTACTTGCTGGTGGGCACTTGGGCTTTTTCTGTACGGTTCTTTCTGCATTGTTTAATGGCTTTACCTTGTGCAAATCTCTTCCTTTGCTCTGCAGCCCTGATTGAAAAGAAGGCTGCAGTGTGTGAGTGCGAGCACACTTCAATGCTTATCTGCACATCTGAGCTTTCTAAACTTGCCTATGCTCTAATTGCAGAGTGTAGGCTCTGCATGCAGAACAACCCAGCCTGAAGTGATAATCCCAGGCTCAGCCCCGAGGGAATGCCTGACGTTGCTCTGGCCTGATTTTCCTAATGGCTCTGCAACTTGCCTCTGGTTTGCAGGTGGTGTAAATTGTTACCGCTGAGCACCTTGCCCAGCTTGGGCAGAGCTCTTGGGATCTCTGATCCTCTCAGAATACCTACCTGTCTTAATTTATTTTTTATTAATTTTTTAAAAACTTCTTCCTCCCTCCCGATTTCAGGTGCAATTTGAGCTTGTGGCAGCTTGGCAGACTCACTGCAGAGGGGTGCAAACCCAGGCTGAGCTCCCTGCTGACACAGAGAGGGAAGAGTGGGAGACCTGGAGCTCCAGCTGCCCCTCCTGCCTCCTCCTTCCTTGCCCCCATCCTGCATGATGGATGCCCAGGCCATCCCCTTCCCTTGCACTGCAGAACTGGTATTTTTCCTTGGCTAATCACTTGTGTCTGATTTAGTTTCCAGGCAGAGCGCCCTGCATTAAACGTCGTCATTTTCCCTCTGCTTCACGAGGACTTGACAGAGGTCATCAGAGATGTCCCCATGAGGCACTTGGATGAAATTACCTTGTTTAAAAGCAGAGTGGCTGAGGAACCTCCCAATTTGTGGTGGTGACTGCCACAGCATGGAAAGGACAAGTCAGTGTGAACCCATGGAGCAGCTTCTTGTTGGCCTGGATTTCCCATCCTTGACTCCTGGCCCCTCGCTGGATGCTGTACAATCACTTCAACCAGGTGCAATTGCAAAATAAAAAAAAGCTGGTTCTTTACAGTGGGGAAACATCTATTGGATATTGCTTGCATCTGAAAAAATCGTGTCTCAAAGGCTTGTGGAATCTGATGAGTGTTTCCTTGCGGTTGATATGAATTGTTTTTGTTATTTTACTGAAGTTAAAGGTAAGAGAAACTGACTTAACAATGCTCTGTCCCCTGTGTCCCCTGGTGTCTGTCCCAAGGGCCCCTGTGTACGTTGGCAGTGTGCTTTGTGGTTTTGGTGGAAATCATTCTTTGCTTCAGTCTGTTTTTGGCAAAATAGAGAGCCTAGGCCAGCTCAGAGGCACAAAAATGTGTTGCTCAATTGAAGTGCATCACATCTTTTCTATGTTACAAATAGGCATTTGTAGTCACACATGTGCAGTCACAGATATTTAAAGGTTTTTTTTTTTTTGACTGAGAAGTACCACAAGGACTCTTTATTTTTTAATAACAAATTAAGGTCATTAACACCTTGACCATGGTATGTTCCTGCTGGTGCTGTTTCCATTGGTCTGGTGGAAGAAGTTCTCAGCTCTTTTGGAAATCCTTGTCCTAGGGTAGATGGTGCCTACAGTGAATAAGTTGAGGCTCAGATCTGATTTATATGCAGTCTGTCTTGCAGTGTAGATGGGAATGTAGTGTTCCAGTTCTGTCCTTATATCCCATGCCTTGAGCTCATGCTAATTTTAGAGATGTTATGAAGTATTTTCACAGTGTGATTTCAGTCAGCTTCTCTGCTCCACAGAACTTCCTCAGGCATCAGTAGTGGTCTGGATCACTTTCATATTGCCTTATTTACTGAGCACTTTTAAAAGCATCAGACAGCTGTACCAAAAGCCAAGTTACAAGTTCCTGGAGCTGCAAGTCTGGGTGGCAGAATTTTCCTTGGTAGCATACCAGGTCTGTCTTCTGCAAAGCAGCTGCTGACCAGAGCTGTCTGACTTCACCTAAATCCCGAATGTGTTGAGCTCTGCTCTTCTGGGGAGGCCCAGAGTCGTCCAAAGATGATGTGCCCATCTCCTTGTCAGCATTTCCTACCCAAGATGCCCCCTCCCAAATGCTCTTCTGCCCTCAGTGTTCAGAGGAAGCCTGGTTTGATGGGACAGACTTGAGAGCAAAATGCATCTCCCAGCCTGGGAGGACTTTCTGTCCTTGCTTTCCAATCAGCCACGTGTGAGCCTGCCTGGAATTGTGTCCCACAGGTGTAAATCTTGAGCCAGGCTGTGACGGCCCTTGTGCTCAGAGAGGTCACAGTGAGGAGCAGGTGAGTGTCAGGCTCTGCTAGCACAGGGCTGTGCCTTGCTCAGACCAGCCCTGCTGGTTTGCTGTCCTTCCCGAGGCTCTCATCCTTCCCCTGAGAGGGCAGGGAGCCAGCTCAGCCTCTGGAGTGCAGCAGGAATGTGAGGCCAGCTCCCCTGGGAGTGCTGCAGCTGAGCTGGGAGCACTCCTGAGTGCTGGAGGCTCTGCCTCAGCTGAGTGTGGGGAGCTGCTGCCCTGCTCCTGCCACTGCTTCCCCTCCCACTCTCCCCCCTGAGGCCTGAGGTTCTTTCTACCTCTTGTCACATTACTCACCCGTTTGAATCCCCTTCTCCCTCTCTTGAGCACATCAGATGTGCTTTTTGGCACGAGCCCGAGCTGCTGCTGTGTCCAGTTCAGGCCACTTCAGCTCTGCCTGGTTTTTGTCCGTGTTTCTTTCCTGGGATGACCAGCAGGACTGGGCAGAGGGTGTTTGCAAGGCTGCTTTCTCCTCCTTGTTGGAAGCACTGGCAAAGTTGCCTTGTCCTGCCTGTGCCAGTGGCCTCAGGGCAGAGGGAAGGTGCAGGGTGTGGCAGGAGCTCTCTGGTGCCTTAGGGAACCTGTTCAGTCCTGTGTAGGAATCCTGGTGTTTGGTTGAGTGGCCATTCCCACCCTCAGCGGGAATTTCCCTGCACAAACAGCTGTGGTGGCATCAGCAGGAGCTGGGCAGTGCTCACCTCTCCTGTTCCTCTGGAAAAGCTGGGCTGGGGGACAGTGCTGTGCAGAACCAGCTGCTGCCTGATTCTGGTGTGAAACCTTTGCTCTTGGGCTTGCAATCACCTGGTGGAACGTGCTGTGCACTTGGCTTGGCACATCCATGTCCACCTGCCTGGTGTGCTGCTGCTGGATGGGAGCAGCAGCCAGGGGTGTTTTATATGCTGTTATTCTCTTGCCAGGGATGTGATGTTTGGGCATCTGTATTCATGCAAGTGGGTCACAAGTCCTGATGATGCTGCCAGTTGTAAGCAGGGCTAGGAAAGGTCACCCACAGGTGATAAAGGCAGCATCCCAAACAGTAATAAAGAGCTAAAATCACCTTCCACCCCCAACTCCCCAACTCTGGGCCAGTGCTTGATATCTCTACTACAAATCCTCTTATGGAGAGTGAGAATTTCCGCTGCTTTTGCACTCCAGGCAGGATTCACCAGATGTTAATAATGTGCTTATTTTCTCTAAGTGCTATTTTGGCATCGGTGTTAATTACAATTTATATTCTGCAACATTTACACTGGGAAAAGAACCCACCCTAATGGTACCCAATTGGCAGAGCTGGGCTATTAAACACAGCTCCATATGTTGTGAGCAGAGCAGTGCATGGGACTCAGAGCCCACTCAGCACTCAGGCAGGCAGCTGCAGAGGAAGAGAGGGGAGCAGAGAGAGGGGTGTTCTGCTCCTGGATTTTATTTAATATGAAATCCCCCCTCCTTTTCTCTGTCCCCATCTCTCCAGAAATCTCCCTCCTGCTATCTGGGAGCATTTAAGGAGGTGATCTCTGA
The DNA here is from genome assembly GCF_035770615.1 of Melospiza melodia melodia. NCBI lineage: Eukaryota > Metazoa > Chordata > Aves > Passeriformes > Passerellidae > Melospiza > Melospiza melodia. The sequence goes on from NC_086211.1 coordinate 3,341,023, forward strand.
GCCTGCTGATGCTGCTGTCCATAGTCTGAAACAAATGAATTCAATTCTAGAAGGTGCCCTTCTCGCAGGGAGTGCCTCTGCAGGATCCCAGTCCCTGCTGCCTTCCAAAGCAGACCTCCAATCTTTGGGAACTGCAGCAGAAATCTTTGCTCTGACATCATCTGAAATCATGCCCCAAAGAGTCCATGGTTCTGTGGGAGAAGGATGTTCTGGGACAGGTCTGTTCTTGTGTAAAACTCGATGTAGATTGCTGCTCTGCTCATGTCCAAAGTCTTGTTTGGCTGGGAGGGTCTGGAGTGGCCCTGGTGTGGGGAATTCAGAGGGGCTGAGTCGTCTGTGTTCCCGTGGGTTTCCTGGGAGCATGGGTTAAAGGATTGCTTCCTCAGCTGCTGGCAAAGCTGATTTCATGGTCTCTTTAGGAAATGGCAGTGTGTGCACTGCCCTGTTAGGAGAAGGGGCTGTGTGGTGACAGTCTCTCCCTTCAGGAGAGCTCTGACTGTGGTCCCCGCTCTGTCAGGGAGGATAAGATGGGAGTGAGAGGAGGCAGGGCAGGATGGAGTCACGGATCTCCCTCTGGAATCCAGACACACATCCTGAGCTTGGCCTGTTGTGGGAGGGGAGGAGGCTCCCCAGGTGCTGAACCCTCCCCTCCAGGTGAGGTGTTGCTCACAGAGGGCAGACCTGGGGCTGGGGTGCACTGAGAGCAGCAGAGCCACAGCCCCCCTCACTGGGGTTTAGTTCTCATCACTGCCTCCTCTGCAGGACCTGTCCCCTCACAGGGATGTTCAGAGCTGTGGGACAGTGGGCAGGAGTGTGGGACTGTCCCTGTGAGGTGCTGGGTGCCTCCTTCCAGCAGTGCTGGTTTAGGATGAAGCTGTAGAAATTTGGGGCTTTCCCCCTGGTGGAGTGAAGCAGTGCAGAAGGGTTGTTTCACCTGTCTGAGGGGGATGCAGTTCCCTCTTGGCTGGTCCCAGCAGAGTGTCCAAAGCTGGCAGAGCAGTGCAGGAGCTGTGCTGGGTGCTGCAGAGCCCAGTCTCCTTCCACTGCAGCTCTCCTGCCTCTTTGAGATGCACAGGCAGCCAGGGTACTCCAGCAGGAGAATCATTTCCATAGAAACCAATTGGGATGTTGTACAGGGAATAATGATTAATAGTGAAGGGATGTTGCCTCAGGCACTTTTCATTTTTTAGGGGGCAGTGAGGGACAAACTGGGGCACAGGTAGGGGGACAGGGAGACTTGAAAACTAATGGAAACCATCTCTTCCATTAATTTCCAGGGCAGCTTCCCCTCTTCTCCTCCTACCCAGCCCCCCACTGCTGCTCCCAGCTTTCGTCAAATTTTCAAAATGGCTAACCTGGTTAGAAATAATCATAATAATAAAAAAGGATGGATGAGGTCTGACTACTAACATTGTTGCTGTTAGCAGCAGGATTTCAGCCATAAAACATGAAGCAAGGGAGGCATTGACCTTTCCGCTGTTTGAAATGAATGGAGACATCAATATCTATTGTTTTGTGGCATTGACCTCTGACGCTCTCAGCTCGCCCTCCCCTTTCTTTTTTTTTAATTTCCCCCTGACACTGGAGGAAAGGGGTCAGTCTGTACCATCTATTGATCCCCATCTTACTTGGTGATAGGGAAATAATTAGAATTTTAAAGATCCCTGCTGCACGCTGGTGAAATACACACACAGAGGCACAGGCTAAGCCCCCGCTTGCCATGTTGTGTTCTCCCCCCTTCCTTGCAGAGATCCAAAGCTCTGAGATCTGAAGGAAGGCAGATCAATATAGGTTTAATCATGATGGGGGTTTTATTTCAGTTTTTTAAATAGTAAAGTGTAACATTTTATGTTAATGTTGTCGGAGCCTGGCTGCCTGGTGCCTTGTTTTATTTATTCTTTTAAGTAGCCCCTTCTTTTGTGAACTTCATCTATGTACAGAGAATGTGAAATCAGGCATTGCTAATTAGCTGTATGACAATTAAGTAATGTAGCACAAAACCATTAGGACACTGGATTTGTTTTTGAAGTTTGTCCTTTGAAGTGGAAGCTGCAACTCCCTGCCCAAGGCTGCTGGGGAAAATGTTTTTCTATCAAAACTTTCTTTGAAAATAAAATGTCAGTGTAAGAGTCCCTATTTCTGTCGTCTCTCCCTCTAAACAGCGGCTGGAAATTGTTTCTCCTTGTAAAAACTGCTGGCATTGATGGAAAGGGGGATTCAGGAAAGCATTCAATGGGCAGTTGGTCTCCAAACCCCCTCAATTCTGGTAGAGATATGACCAAAAATTCTTCTTTAGCTCCTTGAAAGGGAACGGTGCCACGCTAGGAGAGAAGACCCAGCACCCAACTCTGGAGATGGCAAAGGGAGGTGGTGCTAAAACTGGGGGTCCATCTCTGACCCCCCAGGTGCCACCAGGGTGGCAGCCTGGTCACAGACCCCTGCAGGCTCCTGGGCTCGGGCTCCTCCATCGTGTGCTGGTTTGACACTTGTGTTTGCATCTGGCCCTTTGTCCTCGTAGTGAGTCCAGTTCTGAATGTGCAACTTTCATGTACGCTGGTGGCATGTAAAACTTCAAATAAAGAGTGGAACATTTGGAACCAGCTCTGCCTCCTTGCCTCCTGCTTCCCTGTCCGTGTGGAGCCCAAAGCCACCCTCTGATGGGGAGTGTTGGGCATTGCCAGGTAAGGTGTGTGTGTGTGTGGGCAGGGTGCACTGGGAGTGCTGGGATGAGCACTTTGGGGTTACAGCCCTGATCTCCTGGGTCTCCTGGGTGTGGGGATGCTGTTCTGTGGTGTTTGTGGCTGAAGAAGGAGCTACTCTGTGTTTAGGAAATGTTTCTCCTCCTTGGATCTCTGCACACCCAACGGCTGAGCTGTGCTGAGGTGGGACAGAGCATTCAGCACCAGCCTGGGTGGGACTGGAGCAGCCTGGTCCAGTGGAAGATTCCACTGGTTGGAATGAGATGAGCTTTGAGGTCCCTTCCAAGCTGAACTGTTCTGGCATTCTGTAGCCATTATCCCTGGGTAAGTGACTCACAGTGGCTCGAGGAAAATCCATTTATTTGGGCACCCCAGGCCACCTCCCACCCCTTGCTCTGACAGCTGCAGCCCCTGGACAGCAGACAGGAGCTGCACCACTGCTCTGTGTGAAGCCAAGGGCTAACATCAGGTGCCTGGTGAAATGTGAACTGGGGTGGTCAAAATGCCATCAATGGCACCATGGCTGTGTGGGTTTAGCTGTTCTGGGCTGGCTGAGGCTGCAGGAGGGGGAAGCTGGCATGTGGGAGTGGGCAGGATGGGCTGCTTGTGCTGAAGGAAACTCCTCAGGCATTAACCTGCCCTGGCAGCAGCATTGCTGCCCTGGATGGATCCTGGAGCTGTGCAGTGGTGGCTGAAAGGGCACTGAGGATTGGGGGGGAGTGGGATGGATGTGCTGGGACTGCACAGTCCTGGACTCATCTCTGATCAATGCTCAAGAAAACGTGCACCGTGTTGGGCTGTCTGTGTGTCGCTGTTCCCAGGGATGGTGGTACACAGAGAAGCCAGGCTTCAGCACCTTCTTTGAGTTAAAATCCACAAAATAAACACACAGGGGGAGCAGCTTGGTGGATAATGGTGCAGCTCGTGTACTCATGTGCTTAAGTCAATTCACCCCAGGTAGGTGAAGTAGAGAAAAGCCTCAGGACTGGGGCGTGATCAGTTTTAAAAAGGTGAGTGAGTCTGTGCAGGGACTGTCAGAACCTCTGTGCTGGGATCTCTGCCTGCAGTGACCCAAGGTTTTATTCCCAGAGGGGATCATGGGCTCTCCTCTGTTTTTCTGTTCTGGCAGATCTGCTCACCCAGGCCCTCCTTCCATCCCTCCTGTGCTGGTGTTTAAGTTATAGATTTTACTGTTCCAATAACATTTATCTAAATGTGCTTTGAGGGGAGGGAGGAAGGAGATAAGGAGGGAGGAGGCTGAGGAAAGAATGTGCTTTTGGACTCTGCTAAGCCTCCATCCTATTGCTGGGACTCGTGTGGGGTTTTGGAATTTGTGATCCCAGGGAGGACTCAGGGGAATGGCTGGAAGAGCTGTGGCCAGTCTGAAACACTGGTGGGAGGGAACCCAGGGATTTCTGTGCAGAGCATCCCTCTTCCCCTTTGGTACTGATCTCCTGTGCTCTGCCAGCTTATCTCTTGGCAGGGAGGGCCCTGACTCAGTTTCCAGGCAGGAGTGGAGCTGTGGGAATGCTGAGGGTGCAGAGCTCAGCTTGGCACAGGGAGGGATTTTCTGCTCTGGTGTCTCAGGGTGTTTCTGGGTTTGCCCTGCCCTGGGCACACGGAGCAGGGGTGCCAGGGAAAGGGGCAGAAGGCCCTGGTTCTTCACTGCTGGGACATTCTGTGGGAGGGCTCCAGGGATGGGATGGCAGGAGGAGAGCTCCTCTGGGTCTGTGCTCCAGGTGCAGCTTGGGAGCAGTTTGTGCTGACAGAGAGGCAGGGCAGGAGGGAGTGTGGAGGACAGAGGCCAGATTGCTTCAGCTCCCAGAGGTGAGGGATGTCTGTGGCCACAGGAGGCACCTGACCATTCCCAAGGTGCCAGTTTTGGGCTTGGTGCCTCTCCCAGGGGCTGGAAATGAGGCAGAGCTGGAGGATTCCTGCGCTGCACAAGGGACATCCAGTGTGTGAGTGAGGTTCTGACCTTGAGGAGAGGTGGAAAGCCTCGGGGAGGATCAGGAGAGGAGGAGTGATGGTGTCAGGGCATGGATGAGCTGTAGCCCTGTGATCCAACCCTTTCTGTGCCTTTTGGTTGCCACCAGAGTGGACTCCATGGTC